>NC_135481.1:178977965-180314381 GCF_052094955.1 Ictidomys tridecemlineatus
GGCAATAGTTTCCAAGTTTATCATGAAGGACACCAATTTAACAATGAGTTATATACTCTATTACATTTATTAAGAAATATTTCAGTCAGGCACCATGACACATGCCTGGAATCCCAGCAGCCCAGGAAGCTAAGGCAATAGGATTACCAGCTCAAAGTCAACCTCAGCAATTTAGCAAGGCCCTAAGCAACTAATGAGACCCTATCACAAAATAAAAAATAAAAGGGACTGGGAATGTTTCCAGTGGTTAAGTACCTCTGGGTTCAATCCCTGGTACCAAAAAAAAAGAAAAAAGAAAAAAAATTTTTCAGTGTTGGCATGGCAGTGCATGCTTATAATTCCAGGAGCTCAGGAGGCTGAGGCAGGAGGATGGTGTGTTCAAGATTAGCCTCAGAAATTTAGTGAGGCCTAAGCAACTTCACAAGACTCTGTCTCAAAATAAAAAAATAAAAAGGGCTGGAGATGTAGCTCAGTGGTAAAGTGCCCCTGGGTTCAATCCCTGGTACCAAAAAAGAAAAGAAATATTTCAAACTCATTATAGTGGCTCTTTCCTGTAATCTCAGTTACTCAAGAGGCTGAGGCAGGAGGACTTTTAGGCCTGCCTAGGCAACATAGAGAGACTCTCTCAAATAGATGAATGAATAAATTCATTTTCCCATTAAAAAAATTTGAGTGTCCTCAGGTTGGGGATGTGGCTCAAGTGGTAGCGTGCTCGCCTAGCATGCATGAGGCGCTGGGTTCGAATCTCAGCACCACAAGAAAATAAAGATGTTGTGTCCACTGAAAACTAAAAAATAAATATTAAAAAAAATTCTTAAAAAAAATGAGTGTTGGGCTGGGGATGTGGCTCAAGCGGTAGCGCAATCACCTGGCATGCGTGCGGCCCGGGTTCGATCCTCAGCACCACATACCAACAAAGATGTTGTGTCCACCGAGAACTAAAAAATAAATATTAAAAAAAAAAAAAAATGAGTGTCCTAAAAAAATAAAAAATTTAAAAAATGCAAGTGATCTACACTATCAGACTCTATGCACTTCTCAAATCTGAGACAAGTGCTCAGATACCATGTAAGGATAGTGAAGGCTACCACATTATCTAAATTGATTAAGATGCTGAGGATAGATAATGAGAAATACCTATACAGGTACAAGTGCTGACTAAAACATTTGTTTTTGTTTTGTTTTGTTTTGTTTTGGTACTGGGGATTGAACTCAGGGCACTGGATCACTGAGCCACATCCCCAGCCCTATTTTGTATTTTATTTAGAGACAGGGTCTCACTGACTTGCTAAGTGTCTCACCTTTGCTTAGGTTGGCTTTGAACTCTGGATTCTCCTGTTTCAGCCTCCCCAGCCACTGGGATTACAGGTGTGCGCCACCACGCCTAGCTGACTGGAGCTTTTGATCAATATGAGTTCAATGGTTTTACCAAAATAGATATATCTACAGTACAGCTCAGTAGTAGAGTGCTTACCTAGCATGTGTGAGGCCCTAGGTTTCATCCCCAGCATTACAAATGAAATAGAGAAAGTGAGAAGGAAAAACAAAAATGAAAAACAAAACAAACAAAAAAACCCAACATTTTAATTAGATAGAGAGCCTGTTGAACTTATTTTTTTTTCCTTTTCAATACTGGTGGTTTATTATTGAGCTATAGCCTCAGCCCATTTTATTTTATTTTTATATATTTTGGGGGGTACTGGGGATTGAACTCAGGGGCACTCAACACTGAGCCACATCCACAGCCCTATTTTGTATTTTATTTAGAGACAGGGTCTCACTGAGTTGCTTTGTGCCTTGCTTTTGCTGAGGCTGGCTTGGAACTTGCAATCAGCTTCCCCACTGGGATAATTGGTGTGTGCCACCATGCCTGTCCCATTTTATTTTTGATTTTGAAACAGAGTTTCAATAAGTTGCCTAGGCTGGCAGCAGGGGCTGTAGCTTAGTGGTAGAATACCAACCACTTCCCTAGCTTATGCAAAGCATTGAATTCAATCCCCAGTACTGGGGAGAAAATCCTAAACTGCCCAGGTTGGCCATGTATTTGCAATCCTCCTGCCTCAGTTTCCTAAATTGCTGGGATTAGAGAGAGCACAGTCATTAAGACTGTTGGACTTTTTGAAAAAAATAGTCACAAAAACCCTCTCTACAACCTCTGGGAACCCTTAGAATAAACATCTTCCATCCTTCCAGGAACTGTTACAATTCTCTTATAAGGTACATACTCAGATGAAACCCTGCAGACACAGAAAATATACTGGTATAGATATCAACCTAAAAAAGACCCTCACTCCAGAGACAGAAATTTTTTCTTTTTTAGGCCTATCTACATAGAACAAAAGATAATAGTCTCTTTCCAAGAGTCGAGGAGACAGAACTCAAGCTTGAAAATACTCCTCAGCTAGGAGGAACATAGGGAACAGAGAGGTATCCTTAAGAGACTATTAGGGGCACAGACTATTAAGACTATTGAACACCAATAGATGCTAAAACCTATACACTCTTCCACTAAGCTAAAGTGAGACACTGGGAAAGAAGGACTTAAAAGCTCTGCACATCCTAGTGAGGCAGACAAGGTAACTGGGCCTGCATGGTGAAATTTGACTTAACAAAACTCTGTTCCTCTGCCAAATTAATATTTATATGCTTTCAAGGTATTTTTTTTAAAGGGATCAAGGAAGAATGGCCTATACAGTAACTACTTGGGTGTACAAATAGGCCAGTGTTTCTTGAATATTGCTAAATGACACATGCATTCTGCTGGGCATTCTGAACATACAACTTCCTTTGAAAGTAATGGCAGTCTCAAAAAACTCTGAGAAACATCTGTCAAAGAGTTTCCTGAGATGTTCAGACAAGAGGCACTCTAGGAGGGGCTGGTACCTTTAGGACCATAGATTTTGTGACCACTGATGCTCATGAGATCAATTTTCATGTTGTTGACATCAAGTGGGATTTTTCCAACAGCCTGGGCTGCATCCGTATGGAAATATACCTTTCTGGAACTGCAAATCCGCCCTGAAAAAACAAAACAAAAAACAGAGGGGAAGACCCACAGCACAACATTGGGAACTAACCTGACAGTGGTCCCCCATACAACATGAATTCTCTACCCACAGTAAATGATTCTAAATCCTCTTCCACCCCTGGCTCCACCTTTCCACTTTCACTCCCTCCTTCTCTTTCCCCTCCCTTCCCTGTCCTCCAATTTCTCTGCTCTCTAAAGCTCAAGGACAAAGTTCTAAATGACTATACTCCTGATATTCTGATGCATGAGATTCTTTCTTACCACCTTATAAACAATGACCTTTCAAAATGTCACATTACCTTTTAGAACCTTTTTGATTTAAAAGGAGGAAAGATTAACAAATCTGCATAAAGAGATTACAAGGAGAGCTCTAAGTGGAGATTAAATAAAGAGATGTTCTAAAGGAAAAAAAAAGTAGAGGGTTGCTTTATTGTTGTTTTGTGGTTGTTTTAGAAAACAACTAAAATAAAATGAAAAAACAGAAATGGTACTAGATCTGGGTTCAAATACTGCTCTGCCACTTATAATGTCCTAGAAGGCGATACTTAGACTCTCTATCTTTTGTTCACTCATAATGCTCTATAGAGTGTTGGAACTCTCAGTCTATCCCTACTTCCTCAGATGGACCCAACTAGTCAGCAAGGATCATGACACTCACCTATTTCTGCAATAGGCTGCTTTACTCCAATCTCATTGTTCACAGTCATAACTGAAACCAGGCTCGTATCTGGCTGGATGGTAGCCTCCAGTTCCTAAGAATATGTGGGATTTAAGAAGACTATATTCTGATGAAAAAGTCCTCCCTAAATAAGAATGTAGGCAAACATAATTTAATTTATTTAATTTATTAATTAATTTATTTATTTTCATTACATATTTTATTTGGAAATGTTTACACAAGTATGGGGAAACTAAAATTTTGAGGCAGTGGATGTTATTAGATTATCATCAGTTTATTATAAAAGACACATGGAAATTATTTACATGATGAAAGATTTCAGAACTTCAGTGGAATGGGCAGCTTCATAGGATGCCATTTCAACAGTGATTTGTTTCAGTCTATATATTTTCCAAGAATGTCACCATCTCTAAATAAAAAATAATCGTTTCATCTAGAACTACTTTGGTGCCTCCATACTCTGGGAGAAGAACTTTATCTCCAACTTTCACACTAACTGGCTGAATCTCTCTACCCTTTCCTTTAGAGCCTGATCCCACTGCTACTACTGTTGCTTGCAATATTTTTCCTTGAGATTTTTCTGGAAGCATAATGCCTCCTTTGGTTACAGTTTCTGCTGCACTCCTTTCGACCAAAACTCAGTCAAGAAGTGGAAGAAACTTTCTAAATGCTTGTCCGGCCATGACTTGCGGCACCGCAGCTCCGACTGTGCTCTAGACCTGCAGAGTGGCCCTCGGAACACGTGGCAAACATAATTTTAAAAGGAGGCCTTTTACTACTCCCCTATTGGGCTGGATAAAATAAAAATACTAGGGGGGTTGGCCAGGTGCAGTGGTACAAGCCTGTAATCTCAGTGGCTCCAGAGACTGAGACAGGAGGATCACAAATTCAAAGCCAGCCTCAGCAAAAGTGAGATGCTAAGCAACTCAGTGAGACCATGTCTCTAAATAAAATACAAAACAGGGCTGGGGAATTTGGTTCAGTGGTCGAGTCCCCCTGAGTTCAATATCCCTGCAAACCACCCCCAACCTCTGGGAACCCTTAGAATAAACTAGGGGGTTGGGAACATAGCTCAGTGATGGAGTGCTTGCCTAGCATGCACTGGGTTCAAACCACACACTGCAAAATAACAAACCAAACAAACAAAAAGATAATGACAACATAAAATGCTGGTGAGTATGAAAGAAACTGAATCATTCATACACAGTTGGTGGAAATGCAAAATGTATAACCAATCACTTAATAAAACAGTTTGACAGATTTTCTGGTTTCTTTTTTCTTTTTTTTTTTTTTTTGAGGTTTGTTTTGTTTGGTTTTGGTTTTGGTTTTTTGTTGGTAGTGGGGATGTAATCCAGGGGCGCTTTACCACTGAGCCACATCCCCAACCCTTTTTATTTTTGAGACAGGTTTTCACCAAATTGCTGAGAGTTTCACTAAATTGCTAAGGCTGGCCTTGAACTTTAAATTCTCCTGTTTTAGCTTCCCAAGCTGCTGGGAATACAGGCATGTGCCACTGTGCCTGGCTTGAGATGGTCTTGCACTGGGCATGGTAGTGCATAATTGTAATCACGGTGACTCAGGAGGCTGAAGAAGGAGGATCTGAAGTACAAGGCCTGCTTTGATAATTTAGAGAGCCTCTCAACAACTTACTTAGTGAGACCCTATCTCAAAATAAATTTTTCAAAATAGTGGGGATAAAGCTTAGTGGACTTGCCCCTAGGTTCTTTCCCCAGTATCAAAAAAAAAAAAAAAAAAAAAAAAAGGAGAAAAGGAGAGAGAGGGAGAGGGAGAGAGAGTGAAAGAAACAGCGGCGCACAGTAGTACATGCCTATAATCCCAGGGTCTGTAATCCTAGCAGCTCAAGAGGCTGAAGCAGGTGGATCACAAGTTCAAAGCCAGCCTTAGTAAAAGTGAGGCGCTAAGCACTTCAGTGAGACCTTGTCTCTAAATAAAATACAAAAGAGGGCTGGTGATGTAGCTCAAAGGTCAAGTGCAATCTTGGTACCTGCCCCCCCCCCAAAAAAACCCTAAACATAAAATTACCAAATGAATCAGTAATTGAATTCTTAGGCATTTATCCCAGAGAAAAATTAAATTCTCAGAAAACCTGTACACAAATGTTCAATGTAGCTTTATTCATAATAGCGAAAACCTAGAAACTACTCAGATGTCCTTTAATAGGTGGTTAAATAAACTATGGTACATATGTAACACAGAATATTCTTCGCTAATAACAAACTACTGGTATGTATAAACAACAATCTCCAAAGATGGATGTTGAGTGAAAATAGCCCATCCTAGATTACTTACTATATAATTCCATTTATATAACATTATACAGTTACAAGATTAAAGAATTTGAGAACAGAGCAGCATTTTTGTTTTTGTTTCTGTTTTCAGTCTTTGGGGATTAAACCCAGGGGTGCTCTACAACTGGAGCTACATCCCGGCCCTTTGTATCCTGAGAAAAGGTCTCAATAAATTGTGAGTCATTGGCCTTGAATTTCCTCCTGCCTCCTGATTAGCTGGGATTACAGGCATGCATCACTGCACCCAGCTAGATTGGTGGTTTTAAGAATAACGAATGAAGTGAAGGATCATTATGGTGATGAAATTATTTGTACCTTGACTATGGTAATTTTTATATGAAACCTAATGTGATAAAACAGCACAGAACTAAACACATACATATACACAATTCAGTACAAGTAAAATCCAAAAAAAGAGAAATCCAAACAAGAGCTGGGCACAAGGTGCACACAGTAACTCAAGAGATGAGGAAGGAGGATAACAAGTTCAAGGCCAGCCTTAGCAATTGAGCAAGAACCAGCCAATAACTGTGATGGCAAAAGTAGACCCGGTTGTGAAATAAAATTATAAAAAACGTATGGTAAGAAACCAATGCCTGAGAAAGAGGTCAATTCCACATCCCTCTCTCAGCCTTTCTCTTGGAAGCCTAATTAATCATGCATGAGTCCCTATGTTTTGGATTGTAAATAACTGCCCTAGGAGTCTGACTACTACTCCTTAAAATGAAACAGATGCCTGTGAAAAGAGCTCTTTCTTCTTATCAGTTTCTGTGAGCATGCTTATGCTAGAGTCCCTGCACAAGGCCTTCAGCTCACAGATTAGGACATTTTTTTTGTTGTTGTTATAGGTGGATACAATATCCTTATTTTATTTTTATGTGGTGCTGAGGATCGAACATAGTGCTTCATGCATGGTAGGAGAGCGCTCTACCTCTGAGCCACAACCCTAGCCCAAGGACATTTTTTAAAAAGAGGAAAAAGCCCCAGTGATAGAATAGGTCTAAGATGATGTCAAATAACCTATAAATATTGTAAGAAACTGTGGATCAGGGCTCAGATTTGGACATTTTGATTTCCTCTGGGCCTGCTGGTGTAAAATAAAGTTTGGAGTTATCCTCCTGTCTGAGTGCTACTTGCTGCTTCTCGGCCAGTCTGTTTCCTGCAACATAACTAAAATTTAAGAGAGGGCTCGGGATATAGATCAAGGGTATAGGACTTACTTAGCATGTACAACAAGACCTGCATTCAAAAACAGGGTGGGGGAAGGGAAAAAAAGCTGATCCTCAAATCAATGTTTTTTTTTTCAATATTTTTTAAAATATTTTTTTACTTGTAGATGAACACAATACCTTTATTTTATGTGTTTATTATTATGTGGTGCCAGTGATCAAACCCAGTGCCTCACATGTGCTAGGTCCTGGGTTTGATCCTCATCACCACATAAAAATAAATTAAATAAAAATATTGTGTCCAACTACAACTAAAAAATAAATATTTTTTAAATTTTTTTATCGTATTTTAGAGTTGTAGTTGGACACAATACCTTTATTTTATTTTTATTTGGTGCTGAGGATCAAACCCAGGGCCTCGCACGTGCTAGGCCAGTGCTCTGCTACTGAGCCCCACAACCCAGCCCCTAAAAAAAAAAAAAAAGAATAACAGGCCAGGTGCAGTGACCCACGCATGTAATCCTAGCAGCTCAGGAGGCTAAGACAGAATTGTGAGTTTAAAGCCAGTCTCAGCAATGGCAAGGCGCTAAACAACTCAGTGAGATCCTGTCTCTAAATACAAAATAGGGCTGGGGGGCTGGGGATGTGGCTCAAGTGGTAGCGCTCGCCTGGCATGCATGCGGGCCCAGGTGCGATCCTCAGCACCACATACAAACAAAGATGTTATGTCCGCCAAAAACAAAATAGGGCTGGGAATGTGTGCCACTGAGTTCAATCCCTGGTACCAAAAAAAAAGAATAATAGAACTGTTCCTAAATTCATGAGGAATTGCAAAACACCTTAATAGCCAAAATAATCTTGGAAAAAACAAAAATAAAACAACAACTAAGTTGGATTGCTTATACTGCCTGATTTCAAACTTGTTACAAAGCTATAGGAATCAAAACAATGGTATAAGAATAGAAGAACAAAATTGAAATTCCAGAAATAAACCGATACATATATGCTCAACTGATTTTTTTTTTTTGAGATTGGGCTTTACTATGTTGCCTAGTCTGGCCTCAAACTCCTGGATTCATGTGATCCTCTTGCCTCAGCTTCCTTACCTCATATCATGTACAAAAATTAAATTTGAAATGACCAAAGACCTAAATGTAAGAGATAAAAACTACAAAACTCTTAAAAGGATAGGACTGGGGTTGTGGCTCAGTGGTACAGCACTCTCCTAGTGGAGGTGAGGCACTGGGTTTGATCACCACATAAAATAAATAAAAAAGGGGGCTGGGATTGTGGCTCAGCAGTAGAGCACTGGCCTAAAATGGGCCGGACCCAGGTTCGATCCTCAGCACTACATAAAAATAAAGGCATTGTGTTAAAAAAATAAATTAATTAAATAAAATCAATCAATAAGTAGAAAAAAAGGAAATATATAAATCTTTATAACTTTGAATGTGGCAAAGGCTTTTTAGGTATAACACAGAAAGCACAAATGATAGTCAAAAGAACTGAAAGCTTTTTGGGGATGATGAAAATGATCTGGAACATGGTAGTAATGATTATTTAAACATTTTTTTTGGGGGGAGTGGGATTCCAGAGATTGAACTCAGGGGCACTCGATCACTGAGCTACATCCCCAGCCCTATTTTGTATTTTATTAGAAACAGGGTCTCACTGAATTCCTTAGCACCTCACTAAATTGCTGAGGCTGATTTTGAACTCGTGATTCTCCTGCCTCAGCCTCCTGAGCCACTAGGATTACAGGCCTACACAACTGCACCCAGCTCAAACAACTTTGTAAATACACTAAACCACTGAGAATTATAAACACTCCTGAAGAATGAATTTTATGATATGTGAATTACATTTCAATTTTTAGATGCTTAAAAAAACACTGTTAAGGTATTTTAATAAGCTGAGCGCAATGGCACACACCTGTAATTCCAGGGCTCTGGAAGCTGAGGCAGGAGGACCAAAAGTTCAAAGTCAGCCTCAGTAAAAGCGAGGTGCTAAGCAACTCAGTGAGACCCTGTCTGTAAACAAAATATAAAGTAGGGCTGGGGAATTTGGTTCAGTGGTTGAATGCCCCTGAGTTCAACACCTGGTACCGCATTCCCCCCACCCCCCAAAAAAGATATTTTAATATCAGGTAAATCTCTCAGGGTTTTTGTTGTTTGTTTCATTGTTTGGTACTAGGAACTGAATCCAGGGAGACTTTACTGCTAAGCTACATCCCCAGGCTTTTTCATTTTTAATATTGAGACGGTGTCACTATGTTGCTGAGGCTAGCTTCAAACTTGAAATCCTGCTGTTTCAGCCTCCCTAGTTGCTGGAATTACAGATGTGTTCCATCATGCCCAGCATCTAAGGGTTTTTCAGAAGTGAAAAAAATAAAGAATGAAAGTATGTCATTTGAAGGAAAATGGATAGAACTCAAGAATATCATGTTAAGCAAAATAAAAGCAAATTCAAAGGGTCAGAAGATTTCTGTCATATGTGAAGGCTAGAGAGGAAAAAAAAGTGGGTAAATTAAAAAAAAAAAACATGGGGAGGGAAGGTCCTATGAAAATAGAAAGGAAATATAAAGGGGATCAAGGAAAGGAAAGAGGGGAGGAAAAAGGGAGATACTGGGGAATGAAACTGACCACATTATGCTGTTGTACACATATACAAATATATAACAGCAAATCCATTATTATATATAATTATAATGAACCAATAAAGATTAATATATATATTAAAAAAAGAAAAATATCAAACAAGTCCTTTAGAAATACACTCTGGTGAGGATCTGCAGGATACTAGAAAGTGGGAGCTAAAGGACAGGCAACAAAGTCAAGTACAGAGGTTCCTAAGATTCAGGATTCAATCCAGCCAAAGAAATAAAAGAAGATGGGGTAGGGGATGTGGCTCAGTGGTAGAGCACTTGTCTGGCACATGCGGGGCCCTGGACTTGATCCTCAGCACCACATATATATCAATAAACTAAAGGTATTTTTAAAAAAGAAAGAAAGAAAGAAAGAAAGAAAAGAAGGGCATTGGGGCTGGGGATGTGGCTTAAGCGGTAGCACGCTTGCCTGGCATGCGTGCAACCCGGGTTCGATCCTCAGCACCACATACAAACAAAGATGTTGTGTCTGCCGAGAACTAAAAAATAAATATTAAAAATTCTCTCTCTCTCTCTCCCTAAAAAAAAAAAAAAAAATTAAAAAAAAAAAAAAAGAAAAGGGCATAATTCCAGAGATATTATGTGGAAGCAGCCATAGATATGAATGACTGAGAGATAATTAAAAGCAAGAGAGACAGAACAAACAATAAAATGATTTGAAAAAAAAAAAGAGTTTTGAATTTGGACTTAGGGCTATGTCTACAAATTGCATGTTTGAATTTGTCTAGGAATGCTGGTATCCAAAATTTGGTAGAAAAGAAGCTTCGACTCACAACCTAAAATAAATAAATATATCTTTTTTTTTTTTATTATTATGGGACCAATTGTCCTGGCTTTTTTAAAAATATTGATTTCTTTGTTGTATTCGGACACAATACCTTTATTTTATTTATTTATTTTTATGTGGTGCTGAGGATTGAACCCAGGGCCTCATACATGCTAGCAAGTGCTCTACCGCTGAGCCATAACCTCAACCCCAAATAAATATATCTTTATATATTTACTATTTTTCCCCTCATACACACACACACACACACACACACACACACACACACACACACACATACACATATATAAAGAAATGGGCCAAAATGGGTAAGATTCTATAAAAGTATACTTTTTTTTTTTTTTTTCAGCCCTGAAGACTAAATCCTCATTCATGTTTAGCAAGCACTCTACCACTAAGCTACACTGCTAATTGTATGCTGTGGTGCATACCTGTGGTACCAGCTACTGGAGGAGTTTGAGGCAGCAGGATTACAAGTTAGAACGGGGCTGAGGATGTGGCTCAAGCGGTAATGCGCTCACCTGGCATGCACAGGGCCCTGGGTTCTATCCAAAGCACCACATAAAATGAAACAAGTTAAGAGGGCAGCCTGGGCAACTCAATGAAATCCTATCTCAATATAAAACTTAAGGAAAAGCAGGTCTGGGGTTGTGGCTCAGAGGTAGAGTACTCACCTAGCAAGTGCCAGCACCACATAAAAAAATAAATTAAAAAATAAAGGTATTGACAACTACAATTAAAAAAACAGATATTAAAAAAATAATTTAAGGAAAGGGTTCGGGGTGTAGTTCAGTGGTAGAATGCTTACCTAGCATACAAAAGACCCTGGGTTCAATCTTCAGTGCCAGAGAGAGAGAAAAGAGCCCTATACTTCCTTTTTAGGGGGGATAAATGGCATCAGAACAGGGAAAGAGGAACTTTGCCATAGTGAGTAAGAGTCTCCAGCATCCTGAACACATGCCCAGTGGCTCTCATAAAAGCCAGGAAGCACCAATAAAGTGGAGACACAATTCCTTCAAAGAGGGGGAGGATGTGTTCACTCAAGGGAAACAATCTCTTTCTTTGCCAGGATGCTTTCTCTAAAATCCACCCTCACCATTAAAACCACATTTAAGCTCTAGCTAGCCAAGGTTGAAGTGACAGATATAGAGCTGAAGCCAGGATACTCCTATTTTGCCGGTCATGCCAAAAGCCATTCTTACCTTTAGATCAATGATCCCGCTCTTCTGCACTGGGAGGTAGGTGACCCGAAAACCCTCAGCTTCCAGTGAACGACAGGAGTCCAAGACACATTTGTGTTCTGTCTGGGTGGTGATCAAGTGCTTTTTCCGTGACCTGTAGAACCTGGCTACCCCCTAAACAGTAATGATGGTGGAAGGAAAGAGAACATATTCAGGGAAATAGCAATAACTTCAATTCCATTTACAAAGGTATTTGTTTTTTCACTTGGTTTGGTGCTGAGGATTGAATCCAGGGCTTCACACATGCTAAGCATGCATGCTATTACTGACTATTTCCCAGCCAACTATGTGATACTTTTTTTTTTTTTTCGTTTTTTGGCTGATACAACATCTATTTGTATATGGTGCTGAGGATCGAACCCAGGCCACACACATGCCAGGCGAGCGCGCTACCACTTGAGCCACATCCCCAGCCCCTATGTGATATTTTTAATATCAGAAAAAACAGTATTTTATATATTTTTTTAAAATTATTTGTTGTATAGTTGTAGATCAATAGCATGCCTTTATTTTATTTATTTATGTGGTACTGAGGATCGAACCCAGTGCCTCATACATGCTAGGCAAGTGCTCTACCACTGAGCTACACCTCAACTCCAGTATTATATTTTAAGTTCTTAGAATTTCAATTTATTACAAGGAAATAAAGAAGTAAAAAGCATTTCTTTCATTTAAGACAAAAAAAAAAAAAAAAAAAAAACCATATAACCAGATATGGTAGCACATGTAGTCCAAAGCTACTTGGGAGGCTGACATAGCAAGATTGCAAGTTGAAGGCCAACCAAGGCAACTTAACAAAACACTGTCAAAATAAAACTTATTGCAATTGTCCAGCACACAGGAGATCCTGAGTTTAATCCCTGGTACCAACAAAAAAAAAAACAAAATACCAACAACAAAAATTTAAAGTGATAAAATGTGCAGTACCCCCCACTCAGTTTATAATACAAAATTATTCTAAAAGTAAAATATGAAATTATTGGGCTGGGGATGTGGCTCAAGCGGTAGTGCACTCGCCTGCCATGCGTGCGGCCCAGGTTCGATCCTCAGCACCACATACAAAATATGAAATATTAGAAACTGATGATATAGCTAAATGTTAGAACACATACTTAGCATACTTTATACCCTGGGTTTGATCTTCAGCATCAAAAAATAAATAACAAAAATAGAACTAATTGGAACAAAGGGAAAAAAGAATCAACATATTAGAAAGGGTGTGTTATCTTTCTGGGCATGATGGCCCACAATTCCAGAGGTGCCATCTATTTCCCTTTTCTTACCTTTTTCCTTTTCTTAGGAGGTGTTGAGGATCCAACACCAATTGAGTGACACCCTCAGCATCCTTCTCTTACCTTAATTGCTATGTTGTTGGATTCAGTAGCACCACTAGTGAAAATGATCTCACGAGGATCAGCTCCAATCAGAGATGCTACTTGCTATATGCCAAGAAACAGAGATAGATATCATTAGTTCCCCAGTCAGCAACTTAACAAGATCCTGCCTCAGAAAAATAAATAAATGAACCAGGCATGGTGGTGCACATCTGTAATCCCAGTAAATCAAGAGGCTGAGGCAGGAGGATTGGGAGTTCAAAGCCAGCCTCAGCAACTTGGAGAGGCACTGAGTAACTCAGCAAGAACCTATCTCTAAATAAAATACAAAAAAAGGCAGGGAATGTGGCCCAGTTGTTAACTGCCCCTTGGTTCAATCCCTGGTACTAAAAAAAACAAAACATAAATAAATAAGTAACAAACAAAACATAAATAAATAACTCAATGGTAGAGTGCCTTTGCGATCAGTCACTAGGAGTGAGCAAATAAAAAAGGAGCTCCATTGTATTCTACATACAGCCCAAGAAGCTTTGCACTTACAGATCAACTAGACTAATGTTAGTGTGTTAGACAAAGGCCAGTTTCAGTTACATTTTAGACTCCGTGTTCTTTTCCAGTTCAAGACAAGATACTAGCAAGAATTTTAAGCCAGCTGGGTACAGTGGTGCATGCCTGTGATCTCAGCAATTTGAGAAACTGAGGCAGGAGTATCACAAATTCAAAGCCAGTCTCAGCTACTTAGAGAGACCCTAAGCAACTTAGCTAGACACTTTCTCTAAATAAAAAATATTAAGAGCTGGGGATGTGGCTCAAGCGGTAGTGCGCTCGCCTGGCATGTGTGCGGCCCGGGTTCGATCCTCAGCACCACATACAAACAAAGATGTTGTGTCCACCAAAAACTAAAAAATGAATATTAAAATTCTCTCTCTCTCTCTTTAAAAAAAAATAAAAATAAAAAGGGGCTGAGGATGTGACTCAGTGGTTAAGTGCCCCTGGGTTCAATTCATGGGACCAAAAAAAAAAAAGCGGGGGGGGGGGGGGGGGCCTCAGGAAGTAGCTAAGTTGCAGAGTATGTAGCATGCACAAAACCCTGGGTTCAATCCCCAGCAACCCCATCAAAAAAAGAACATTAAGCGATATCATTTTGGGGATTGAACCCAGGAGAATTCTACCTCTGAGTTATATCCCCAGTCCTTTTATAATTATTTATATAGGTATTTTTTGTAATAGGGATCAGTGGTATGAAACCACTGAGCCACACCTCCAGTTCTTTTTACCTTTCATTTTGAGAGAGTTTCACCAAGTTGCCCAGGCTAGCCTCAAAATTGTGACTCTCCTGCCTTAGCCTCCAGAGTACCTGGAGTTTGGTCACGGCTCATTAAGTTGCCTAGACTAACCTGGAACTTTTGGTCCTCGTGCCCTAGACTCCTGAGTAGTTGTGACTACAGACATCTATCATTGCATTCAGCAGCGACATTATTTTTTAAATGTACTTATTGAGTTCTCACTATATACAGACTATGTATAGGAATTGTGTTAAAAAGCTTACCAACCTAATCTCATTTAATTCACCCAATAATCACACAGTAGAATCTACTCCACTCCACTTGAAATGTGAGGAAAATTGAGACTTAAGAGAAATTAGATCATTTCCCCAAGGTAATTCAATTAGAAAATAGGGATACTAATCAAATGTCTATGGTCAGTCTCCAGGCTACTCTCGGAATATCTTCTATTTTTTTTTTTTTTTAAAGAGAGAGAGAGAATTTTTAATATTTATTTTTTAGTTCTCGGCGGACACAACATCTTTGCTGGTATGTGGTGCTGAGGATCGAACCCGGGTCGCACGCATGCCAGGCGAGCGCGCTACCGCTTGAGCCACATCCCCAGCCCCTCGGAATATCTTCTAGAAAGAAAGAACCCAAATAATAATTTCAGGATTTTTTTTTTTTTTTTTTTTGGCACCAAGGTTTGAACTCAGTACCTTAATCACTAAGCCACATTCCCAGCCCTTCTTAAAAATTTTATTTTGGCTCACTTAAATTGTTTAGGGCCTCACTAAATTGCTGAGGCTGGCTTTGAACTGTAGAGCCTCCTGCCTCAGCCTCCAGAGCCACTGGGATTATAGGTGTGAGTCACACAACCCAGATACCAAGACTAATCCCCAAATTATTTCTACTTCTATTCCACCTACTAAGGAAATATCTCCC
The DNA here is from genome assembly GCF_052094955.1 of Ictidomys tridecemlineatus. NCBI lineage: Eukaryota > Metazoa > Chordata > Mammalia > Rodentia > Sciuridae > Ictidomys > Ictidomys tridecemlineatus. Next base: position 178,993,388 of record NC_135481.1, read on the forward strand.
ACAGGCCACAGAACCTGTGACCTTGTAACCTCCCAGACTCCTCTGTACTAACCTGGCGAGCACGTTCCATGGCTGCCTCACTCTCCCAGCCATAAGCATGTGTCCGAGAGTGTGCATTCCCATAGAAGTTAATGAGGTATGGTAGCATGGCATCAAGCACCCGGGGGTCCTGAGCACAACACAACAGATGAGTCACCTTGAGTCCACAGTCAACTCAGGCCCCACTACATTTCCAAACCTGCCCACCCTGCCTCAACACACTCCCAACCCTTCATCACTGCCTAGGTTCTATTAATTAAATATCAACCTAATATACTCCCACTCCCAACCCATCTTCAATCAGATTGTTCTATTGTCCCCTCAGGTAGTAAACACTGTTCTGACTACTGTTTCTGCAGATGTTTGCATTTCCACCAGCAATGTGATTTATGAGGAGTTGGGACATGCATGATAGCAGGGAAAAATCTCTTCTGACACATAGTTGAAAATTTGCACTAATACTGGAGAAGGGGATCAGATATTTAGCATATGAATAAGAATTTAAGCCTCCTAACTCCTGGCTCTATTCCTTTTCCCAAAACACCTCAAAGGCTCTCACCTCTACAGCTGATCCATCCTTTCTATGCATTTTCACTTCTAATAAGTACTTGCTATTACAGCCTTAGGAAAAGCTGCTGCTATATTCTTACCAGAGGCGTGGTAGCTTGAACATCCATGTAGAGAGGTCGCAGCACTGACTCTGCCTCAGGGGCAGCCTTTGAATTTGAGGCAACAGCAGACTGGGAGGCATGATCTACAACTGACAAAAAGTGGAGTGGCCAAGTGAAGGAGGACACAACTATGAACACACAGCAGCCACAGAGACTCAATAGCTGGATAGAAGTGTGATAAGTTTAAGGGGTGATGGGGTGGAATCCTAAGGGGAAGTAAACAATATCAAAGAACACTATACAAGGAGGCTACTGTTAGAAACAAGGTGATGGGGGGGCGGAGGAGGACGCTGGTGGCAATGTTCAAATTGGCTAGATGGAGTGAAGAGAGCTCAGAAGGGCAAAGCCATCTAGATGGAACCTGGACGCGAGGCTGGACCAGCATATCTAATAGTTGGCCAGGAGAGGTCAGAAGGCCCAGGCTTCCAGGCTATGGGGCGTTGGGGACAAGATCTGGCGGGGGGGGGGGGGGGGGAACCGGACTGGGGTGGGAGTGTGAAGCGGAGCAATTAACCGTTCTGACGTATAGCCTGAGAAACTCTGTGGGGTGCAAGCAAGACAAAGCGTCAAAGATTTTGGGCTGCGGGGCGGGACAGGGAAGCTTGGGAATATTCGGGGGGACTGGCCGCTGGGAGGGGAAAGGAGGCCGCTTCGGGGAAGGGCGGCGAAGAGTGGGATCGGAAGCGTACCGCGCAGGCGCAGCCCCCGGGAGGGTGTCGCAGGCTTGGGCCCGACTGCAGCCGCCACCGCCAAAACCGCCCGCCTCCAAGCGGCTCGTAGCAGCATGGTCCCAGCGTCAGAACCCACTACCCGAAGTGGCTGCAGTCCACGGCCCCGGGTTCCCGGAAGTACTGCCTCGCGCTCCGGAAGCGATCCCCCGGATGCGAACGCCCTCAGTCTGGTTTTCGGTGTGAGACGTAGAGCCGAGCGACAAAGGCCACGAACGAGGTGAGGTTGGGGTGGCCCGAGCCGGGCTGCGTCGCGCGGCGTCGGGTCTGGAATGCGAAGAGGGTGGTGGAATAGGGCAAGAGGCTGTTCCTTCACTAATTTTCCTAAACCCCTTGGGCTGGCTCCCCACTTCGCCCGGCTTCTGGGCTGTCCGCTGGGCCCGCACTTCCCATTCCCTCACACTCCGCAGATGCCGGTGGCCGTGGGTCCCTACGGGCAGTCCCAGCCAAGCTGCTTCGACCGCGTGAAGATGGGCTTTGTCATGGGTTGTGCCGTGGGCATGGCGGCCGGAGCGCTCTTTGGCACCTTTTCCTGTCTCAGGTGAGGGACGCAGTTGGTGAACTTTGGGAGGGACTTCACGGCTTGCTCGATTGCATCCTGAATAGAGCCTGATTCAGGCTGGGAGCGCAGAGCAGAGCCCTACAGTCAAATTCTTTTTGCCCCTTCTTTCATTTGTTCAGTGAGGTGAGGCAAATTGGAGGCGTAGTTTCATCAAGTGGAGATGAAAACAGTAACACCTAACCTTTGTAAGAATCAAGTCAGCACGCATTGTGTAGAATCTGGCACATAGCAAGGGCTTAGTAAATAATTATTACTGCTGTTGCTGCTATTTTTATATCCAGTTGCACAAAATGAAGATTGTTGAGGTGTTTGCCCTGGGAATGAGATGTAGAGATGAAGTATATAACACTGTACACTTGGAAGGTCATTTTCTCATTTGGGCAGTGTTATTCCCGTGTTTCCAGATTATAAATTACAATATACTGAGCAGTACCATATTTAACAAACCAGTTCTGTTGGCCGGGTATGGTGGCACTAGCCTGTAATCCCAGCAGCTTGGGAGGCTGAGACAGGAGGATCTGAAGTTTCAGGCCAACCTCAGCAATTTAGCCAAACCCTGTCTAAAAGTAAAAAACAATTGGGGCTGGGGATGTGGCTCAGTGGTTAACTCCCTCTGAGTTCCTTCAATCTCTGGTACCACCCCCCCCAAAAAAAAAAGAAACCCACTTCTGTGTTTTGATGCCCATTTTATGTTTTTTTGAAACAGCCTATAAAATCACAGAGCTGGTTCTTGAACCCATGATCAACTCCAAAATCATCAATACCAAAAACCAACTAAGACAAATATCTATTCGATGACACTCAGGAGACAAAACCAACTGTAAAAACTGCTTTCACAACAGGAGTGATAGTGACCCCTGTAGTTCCACACTCAAAGGACTGAGGCAGGAGAATTGCAAATTCAAGACCAGCCTCTCTCCAACTTAGCAAGACCCTATCTTAAAAAAAAAAAGAGGCTGGGAGTATAGTGCAGTAAGACACCCTTATCATTCATTCCCCAGTGCCACCATGCACTTGACACTATCTCCTGTCTCCCACAAATTGAAAGCAGTTGATATGACATTCTATTGAATTTCCTAGAGACCCTGATTAATCTTTTTTTCATTACCCATATGGGAAGAGGTAAAATTTCTCAGTACCAAGTGATATAAAGGAATTGCTAGATTTTAGTAGTGCATAATTCATAATTATTACAAGTGCAGATTGGAAAAAGAAAGTATTTTTGTATTTTTGTTCCCAAATGGCCCCATCTTGGTTTCCTCCTCAGGATCGGAATGCGGGGTCGGGAGCTGATGGGCGGCATTGGGAAAACTATGATGCAGAGTGGCGGCACATTTGGCACATTCATGGCCATCGGAATGGGCATACGATGCTAACCAGGACAGTGGTTGCCCACTACATCTACATCTTCCTATCCACCCTGGCCCTTGTACCATAATAAAACAAAGTCTTTTCTTCGCATTTTCAGTCTATTATTATCCAACTTGGCCAAAGATTTTGCAGAGTAAAAACAGGTAGGCTAATGAGTAGGATTGGTGCTGTTTACAGGGCCTGGATTAGATATCCAAAATTGGAAATTTGGGGATGCGTGATACCCTCCATATACTCTACTAAACTTTATTTTTTTAATAACTTTATTTTTTATGTGGTGCTGACGATCGAACCCAGGGCCTTGCACATTCGAGGCGAGCGCTCTACCCGAGCCATAACCCCAGCCCTCTATTAAAACTTTCAATTCAACCCTGTAAATTTGATGTTTTTGTAACAGTTTGTGAGGTTAAACACTGTAAAACCTATGTTTCCTCAATATAACACACTGTAAAAAGTTTTATTATTTTTTTTTTTGTGGTACTGGTATTGAACACAGTAGTTCTCAACCACTGATAACATACCCAGTTTGTTTTTTTGATACAGAGCATTGCATTGCTTAACCCCTGAGCCACATCCCCAGCCCTTTTTATATATTGAGACAGGGTCTGACAGAGTTGCTGAGGCTGGCTTTAAACTTCTGATCCTCCTAACTCATCCTCGCAGATTGCTGAGATTACAGGCATGCACCACCACACCCAGGCTTATTTTTTGTTTGGTACTCAGGAATGAAACCAGGGGGTACTTTACCACAGAGCTACATCCTCAGCTTTTTTCTTTAAGACACACTCATATAGGTGCTAGGACTAACCTTGAACTTGGAACTTCCACGAAATTGCTGAGCTTAAGGCACATGCCACTATGGCTGGCATAGAAAATTTTTTTTTTCCTTTAAATTGTTTTTAGTTGTTGATGGACCTTTATTTGCTTGTTTATATGTGGTGCTGGGAATCGAACACAGTGCCTCACAGGCAAGCACTCTACAGCTGAGCTACAACTCCAGTCCTCCCAAAGGATTTTAATAACTTATCCTGGTCCCACCTGAAATTGATCTTCTTGCTTGATCAGAAAAGAACAGCTTATACAATGAAAAAAAAAAATCTGAAATATCACTTTTCTATCTTCTTAAGTGGCTAAATCCCAGATAACATCCTAACCAGGCCTCAATGATGTCAACTATAACCTGATCCTCCACAAAATTCTTTGTCTTGAAATAACATTGGGATTACAGGCTTGAACTTGAACTTCCCCTTGAACTTTTGATCCTCCCATCTCAGCCCCATTACTGGCTGAGATTACACTTATGCCACCACAATAGGCACTACCCCTTAACTACTTGTTCAATCAAAGGCCTGGGTTCATTCCCCAGTACCACCACCTACCCGCTCCCCCCATTCAAAAAAGAAAAAAAAAATGTATGGGAGAGACAGGCCAATCGGCTTTTAAACCATACATTTCTTAAAATGACATAGTGTGTCAGGAGTTGATGACTTCAATCTAATTTAATGGCCATTTTTAACTTCTTTCTATGCATCAAAGTTCCAGGCAGAGGTTCAAAGCCTGCCTCAGCAATACCAAGGTGCTAGCCAATTCAGTGAGACCTTGTCTGTAAATAAAAAACAAATACAAAATAGGGCTGGGGATGTAGCCAAGTGCCCAAGTTCAATACTCAGTGCCAAGGGAAAAAAAAAAAGTACAAAAACTAAACCATTATATTATGTGGTAGTACCACCACTGAACAACTTATCTCCAGTATTTTTTAATCTTTTGGTCTATAGTGAGGATTGAATTCCAGAGGACTCTACCATTGAGCAACTACCCTAGTCCTCCTAATTTCCAGAGGCTGGCCTAGAACTTGTTCTTTCCTGCCTCCCCCAATCACTGGAATTACAAGTGTGTACCACCACACACCAACACTTTCTTGAATTTTGAGAAGGGTTTACTAAGTTGTCCAGGTAGCTTCATATTTGTTCCTTCGGCCTGAGCCTCCTGAGTAGGTATCATTACACTTATGCTTAACTGCCCAGTCCCCATTATAGTTATCCATTATAAACTGAATTTTTCTGTGGTTCACCGGTGGATAACTTACAACTACACAATACATTACTGTCCTAGTTCCCTATAAAGGAATGACAATAAACTTTATATGACATGGTATAGAAATGGGAGTAAAACTTCAGGAGGGGCTGGGGTTGTGGCTCAGCAGTAGAACACTCGCCTAACACATGAGGGGCCCTGGCTTCAAACTCAGCACCACATAAAAATGAATAAATGGAATAAAAGGTAATGTGTCCTACTATGGTATCAGGAGATTCTTTGGGAGAAAAAAATATTGAAAGAATGTGTCCCTGCCCCCAAAACACCGGAACCTGTTATTGACTTGAATTTTTTGTTAAATAGAACAGTGAAGATTTGTCCACCAAGATGGCCAGACCATAGACAACATAAAAACCAGCCAGGTTGAGGAGAAGATCTCAGTAAACTTGCTTGATTTTCTCTATTTTGATACATGGACTTAAAAAGTACAATGCTACGCTAGAGTAATGATGCTGTGAAGGAACTGACAGGGATTGTATACGGGTACGAATTTCCCCAGACTACACATTAAGAATCATTTCACCACTAGAAGTCAAACAAGCTTTTACCCTATTCTTCAGATTCTATGACTTTACAATACTTGAAAAATAAAGATTTCTTATGGCCTTTTTAAGAGAATTTTATTTGAGTGGTTCTTACAAAGATTGTTGCAATATGAAAGTCATTTGTTTGATAGAAATATCAAGCTGTCTTGTCAAACACACTGAAGTAACCCAAAAATATATTTCAGAGCTCACAGAGCTTAAAAAGAGCAAAGATTATATGCAACCAGACAAAACCTATTTCTGCATTTCCTATTTCTTGCTGAGACTTCTTTGCCTTACCAGACTCTTGACTAAACATATTCAGGAAATGCAGTGATCATTTTGTTTGGAATCTTAAAGACACACCAAAACACATAATATTTACAAAGAAACTTTTACAGATACATTAATTGAAAAGATACCATCAAGAAATATAATTTTGAAATCTCCCTTTCTTGCCAAATGATCAAAATGCAAGATGAGATGCTAGCCAAACAGCCCTTTACCTGGCTCGAATCCCCATACACTAAATGTGTATTCCAGAAACCTCTGCTAAACCATGAGTAAAATATCAACATTAGTGAAATGTGAAATGTAACCTGTGTAAAAAGTTAGGCTTCTGAAACATTAAAAACATTACATACCTCTCTGCCTTTGTACAGAAAGCACGCTTGTTCCCCTAGAGCTATTCCTATAGATCCTCAATGTAATTTTCTACATGAACATTTTAAAAGGCAGAACGAGAACAGCTTTGTATACAGTGGGATTTGCTAGTTAGGGAGAATGAGCACACTGCATTCCTGTTAACATTTTTATTTTTTCAAGGTAACAGGAATTGTATACAAATGACAGTAGACCCTTGCCTCTTTATTTTTATCTAAATAAAAGATAACTCAAGATGAATTCTCAAGAAAAAAAAAAGCTATGTACATAAGGGACTATATCTTCCTTCATCGTCTACTTGGAACCAGTAGTTGTGTTGCTGTCATAGAATCAGGGAAGAGGTTGTGGTAAGTTGGAAGAGGTACATAGGCTGCTGTTATCATTTTACCTGTTGGGAAAAAAAAAAAGGTATTTGTTTAAGCATATTCACTTAAGTTTTACAAACTAACAATCACTCAGAATGAAGATGAAACTCACCAGCAAACCACCTGCCATGCAACGCATTGACAGCAGCAATAGCTGCAGCAATTGAGGGGCACTTCACATACACATTGCCCTAAAATGCAAACAATAACACAAAGGTAAAGACATCCCTATAAACAATGTAGACCCACACAGATTTATTCAAGGTACCTACAGAAAAACCCAATGTTTTATTTGATAACCATAAAATGTATTAAATACTTGTTACAAAGGCTAATATGCATATCTCAAATTTTCCTGAATTGTGCCCTATAATATCTTTTGACTCTGATCTGAAAGCTAGAAATGACAAGACATGAGGATTTCATGGCAGGCTCTTATTATCACCAGTAACTGACTCTGGTCAACGTTTTGATTATATTGGAGAGTATATCTGGTCACGTTAAAGCTCTTTTCATAAATAACCATTCTAATCGAAGAGAGTGGCCATAAAATACTTTAGAGAGAAATACCTGAGCAGAATTCTTGTCAACGTAAATATGAATGACTCCACCATGTTTATTACATTCTTCAATCACATCATCCTTGATCTCTGTATCCCATCCAACTTCTTCTTCTCTGAAACAAAGTATTAAGTTATATTAGAACTCTATAGAAACAAATGAATACAGAAATATCAGAAGAATTTATAAAACTTTAAGTTTTTTTTAAAAGTACTCATAAAATTTTAAAATGTAAAACACTGTTTATAACCTAGTCTTTTTTTTCTGTAATGAATATTTAAATGATCTGCTGACTATTTTTTTCTCGTTTAGTCCATGGTGGGGATCAAATACTGCTAACTCTAAAATTTAAACTTTTATCAATAATTATAACTGTTTCATAAATGAAACTAAAAGAAATTTGGTATTTGGAGAACATAAGAATCCAGACACACTGGCATACGCCTGTAATCCAGTGATTTAGGAGGTTGAGAAAGAAAGAAGGATTGCAAGTTGAAAGCCAGAATCAGCAATTCAGTGAGGCCCTCAGTGACTTAGCAACACCCTTTGTCAAAATAAAACAAAAAGGGCTGGAATGAAAATTGAACAGAGGGGCTAAGGTTATGGCTTAGCCAAGGAGCACTCCCCTATCAAGTCCAAGGCTCTGCGTTCTATCCTCAGTAGCACATAAGAATACATAAATAGGGCTGGGGATGTGGCTCAAACAGTAGCACGCTCGACTGGCATGCGTGTGGCCCAGGTTCGATCCTCAGCACCACATACAAACAAAGATGTTGTGTCCGCCAAGAACTAAAAAATAAATATTAAAAAATTATCTCTCTCCCTCTCCTACTCTCTCAGAATAAATAAATTAAAGGTATTGTGTCCATCTACAACTGAAAAATAAATATTAAAGAAAAGCTGAACAGAAAACTTAGGTTTTTATTGACTTGGTATATTGTAAATATGATTTATAAAAGCACCAAAAACTGTACTAATAAATGGAATTCTAATACTTAGCTAGTCAAAGGTGAAAAGGCACACTCCATTAACATCAGCAATTGAGGAGGCTGAGGCAAGAGGATCCCAAGCTCTGGCCCAACCTCAGCAATATAGCAAGAACTTGCTATCAAAATTAAGAGGGCTCTGTGTATAGCTTGGTGGTACAGTGGTTGACTGGAATGCACGAGGCCATGGGTTTCAAACCCCAGCATCTCCAAGAAAGAAATTTGCTAATTCATGCCCTGCATCCATCAATAGACAATTTAAATTAAATAAATTAATTAATTAAATTAATAAATCAATAGACACTGAAAACTTAAATTTCAAAGTTAAAAGCTAGCGACAGGGTAAACTGATGATAGAAGTAAATCTTGACTGTAAATGCAAAGTATAAAATCATTTAGAAGAACATAGGGAAAAATCTCCATAGTTTTAATTTATCCTAATCTTACAAATGCAAACATTATAAGGACCACAAAAAAATACCGAAAATTTATGTTAAAATATTTAAAAATTTTTATACTTTTCCAATTTAGAATCATATGAAAATGTCCTATATGCTACCTTATAAACTGAATATTACAGTTTTCAAAGAACATTTTTTTGGGGGGGGGAGGTTGTGCTGGGGATTGAACCCAGGGAGGCAATCACGCTACCAACTGAGCTTTAGACTAGCCCTCAAAGAACACTCTTTGAAACTTCATCAAAGCATACTTACGTTTGAGGGTTAAACATATTAGAGAGTTGGAAACACTGTGTTGCAAGTGGCTGAACAGAGGCAGCTGCAGCTAAAGCTGAAGCTAAAACACAAAAAAATGGAAAAAAAAAAAAAAACCAAAGAGACAAATTACTTTCATGGAAAATGCATGAGAATATCCCTGATAAATAAAACACAATGCGTATCCCAATGTTTAAGGATGTCACTCACTCTGTAGTTACTGCGCTAATCTACAACTACAGTCACAAATTATCATCAGATTAATTGTAATGCTTAATAAAATGTAATTTTTTTTACATTGCTTAGAGAATAATGACAATGTTTAATACACATGCAATGTTTTCACCCAAATATTTTCTTCAATCTGTGGTTGGCTGAATCCTGCTTTAGGGAACAAACACAGAAGGCCACTATCCTTTACTTTAGGTGCCAAAAAATAGGCGACCTACAAATAGACATTCTGCAATTTGTATTATTTTACTTGAAATTTAAGGGGGATTAAACCCAGGGCACTTTTACCACTAACCTACAACTCAGTCTATTTACTTTTAATAAATACTCTGAGAAGGTGTCTGGCAATGTTGCTTACAACTTCTCAACATTGCTGAGACTCTCAAATTTCTGGTCTTCCTGCTTTTGCCTCCCAAGTACCTGAGTTTACAGGCATGGAACCATGCCCAACTTGGGAGTATTATGTTTTTAGGGAAAATTAAACTTTTTGTGTGATCTAAAGCTCAAGAAAATGTAATCTCAATATAAATAAATCAAGAAAGATGATGAATAAAATACTAATTCTGCAGAATTGCTGCATTTTATACCAACATAAAAAATAAAATCCTTTGAAATGCCAATGAAATCTACAACCTTCTAACATATACTTTCTTTGAAATACAAAACCTTAATAAAATTAGACTTCAAAAATAAAATAAGGCACTGAATATCCAATGAAAATAAATCCTATTAAATCAAAACAAGTAACTTTTATAATATAAAAAAACACGAAAATCAGTGGCATATCTGCAATATCCACTTTTAAATTTTAAAATGAACACCAATATTCAAATTAAAATACATATTTGAAATCTGAAGTTACAACACATTCCAAAATATGTGCTTGTGTGATTTACAAAATTATCAGTAGCAGTTACATAACTCACCGTAATCATATTATCTGACCAAATTTCATTCCAATGCATAAAAAAACAAACAAAGCTAAGGACAGAACAATTCATTAAGAAAGTATGGTAATTAAAATGAACAATCACCTGAGGAACTATTAGAAATATACCACTAAATAAAGGTAGTGCCAGGCATAAAATATAGCATAAATGATTGTTACTGGTAGAATTTTCCTTACGTGAACAACTGTTATCCTTTTGTAAAGCAATATTGTTTATTTTTTTGTTTTGTTTTTACAGAACTGGAGATCAAACCCACGGTTTGGCAATTGTTAGGCAAGCACAGACATTGCCACTGAGCAGCACATTAAGCTGCATTTTAAATAAAAAATCTTTGTCCCTTTACATCAACAAATAGTGCTTTCTTCCATAAACTTTGTATTAAATAAAAACAAAAATCCTATAATAACTGTGTCAAATTCTACTAGGGGAAAGATAAAAATATTAAAGAATATAATCAGGCACAGTAGTGCAAGAATGTAATCTGAGCTAATTGGCTGTCTGATCTAAGAGGATCACTTGGGCTAAGTAGTTCCAGTTCAACCTCAATAACAAACCTCCAAAAAATCTGTAAGCTTTAAGAAAAACAATCTGAGTAGCTTAAAATATTTTCAAGTATATTTGGAACAACCAGAAAGTGTTCAACAATTGAAGGAGACCAGCGTTTTCTGCTTTCACAAATACAATATGAAAACAAAAATATTAAGAGCATATACTATAGAAACATTGTGGTTCAAACTATACCACATGAAGAATCCATGAATGAATAGGACAATACTCTATTCTACCTTTTAAAGTATGTAGTTTAATTCTAAACTATCAAGGAACACAATAGATATTATTCATATAAAATCCTATAATCCTTTCCTTGAATAGGATTTTATAAAACAATAGGATATTCTTATGAAAAGATACTAAATTTAAACCAAAAAATGTTCTTGCAATTACAAAAGAAAAAGAGAGAGAGTATACAATACTTTTAATATACATGCAATTTAGATTAAAAAAAAAGACCACTCATGACTTTATATGGGCTTACACAAATGAATGACATCAGAATACCATTCTTTGAAATCGTCTTTCATGTTTTGAAAGACTATTCTACTAAATACTGGCTAAATGACAATTAACAGAATATTTTGTTTTCTAAAATCTATAAAAGTTCCATTAACACTCAAAACACATAAAAATAAGAGGTTGAATTTTATTTTTATTTTTGGTGGTGCTGAGAATACACTGCTGGCATGCTAGGTCAGCAGTCTACCATAGGACTATACCCTCAGCCCAAGGCTAAAAATACTAATAAGAAAGTTAAAAGTAAAAGCATTCGGGGACATGTACATTTCTCTTATAAATTAGGTAATTGAATTAGATATTCTGAAATACATAGCTGACTATGTATACACCACTGTGCCATTCTGTCAAATTTCAAAATTAGATACAAATTTATACAATGACATGCAACTATGTCTTATTCCATTTAATTTTAACAACAAATAATAATTATAAGCAGTTCAACTCACCTTCAGTCTGTTGGGAAAGTCGTGTTTGCAAATCTATAACAAAAGAGAATTCTACAGCTCAGTGCAGGAACAATGAAGAGCCTCAACTAACAGGGTAAATGTCAGGAAAGCTTTAATAAAAGAGGACTATAACAGCAGGGTTTATTAAAATGAACTTAGTAAAACCTGGCAGCAAAACCTCCTTCCCCATTCCTCATTGACAAGGCTTTGGGGCCTTTATTTTCCCTCTTGCACTAGGAAACTTATTCCTTTCTTCCTATTCCAACTACCTTTCTATACATAGTTCAAATGTGTTCCACTATACTACTCTCTTCAGCTGGAAATAATGGGAAATGGGGAAAGGGGAGCACACCGGTCAGATAATGTGTGAAAAACCCTGATCTTGAGAATTCAATTCCAAGTACTTGGGAAATTATAATATTTTGTTATATCAGTGACTAATACTTTAAAAGATGTAATAAAACTGTAAACTGATCAACAGTATAAATCAGAAAGTTGTAAACATATTCAATAATCTCATGTTTCTGTACCAAGAATATCAATTTTGGAAAAGACACTTCCAACAATATGAATGTATATTGACTGTGTTTGACAATTGTCAAGGGTAGCAGAGATGATCACAAATTGATTAAAGTGAACAGTTTTCCAGCCTACTATGAGCTACTACTATTATGAGGAATGAAATCTATGGGATTTTATTATAACCAATGAAATATATGGAAAATATAAACATCTAACCATATTAAAAATACATCACAGAATTTTACAAACATATTTTTTCACATAAGCATCACCATTTCCCAAGAAAGCTCTTGGGAAGTAAATGACAACAAGTTTGCCTAATTAAAATGCCACATTGCTATAAAACTACCTTGATGGTAAAAAGAAACAAAATACAAATCACCTGAAAGTTTCCTATAGTAATTTTCATTAAAATGTGATTGAATTTTGCGGCCCATTATTACCATAGAAGGTTCCTGCTGGAGATAGAAATGACCGGGAAACATGGGCCAAACTTATGGGATTTGCGGCCGAAATTATACTGGGATATATATATAATACCTAGGGTCCTAGGTTCTCAAAATTGGCATCTCAGGGAGCTGAATAAATGTTAACTGGAGCTTGTTGAAGGAACTTGAAGACATGATCATAGGAATACTGTCAATAAACCTTAAATAATAACACAAATTTTCGCATAGATATTAGAAATCCATGCTATGGAGTATTTATCAATCTCAATTTCAGTAAGTCATTTTTGATGCCATTCCTGACATAACTAGGAAACAAAGCACGGTTTATAATCATATTTTATCTTAGGACTATTAATCTACTACAACAATAAAAGATGAATAATATAATGATAATCCAATATTGGTTTCAAAGTAACTACTTTGGAATGGGCTTGTAGCTCAGCAGTCAAGCGATCACCTAGCATGTGGGAGGCTCTGGATCATTCCTCAGCATCACGTTAAAATAAAGGTATTGTGACCAACTAAAACTAAAAAATAAAATATATATATTTAAAAAAACCCACATCCGATTAGAAATATTCAGCTAAGACTTATTAACTCACAAAAAAAGCTTACGAGAAGTCTAAAAAAACTATCATTAAAAAATTATTTTAAAAACAGCTAAAAATATTTATATAGAAATTTAAAATCAGGATATGACTCGTATTACCACTATAAGTTCCATGAAGGTAGGGCACAAAATCGTTATTACTATCATCTACTAGAATATCTAGGATATAGGTGACAAACATTTTCTAAATTATCAAAGAATGACATGTACAGTAATAAAAGAGGATAGTTTTCAGGTTTAAAAACAAAAACCCTATCAAATACTAAGAAAAGTTATATTTCATGAAGTAATGCATTTACAGTAAGTGGCATTCTATGACCATTCAGTCACTATACAAAATTAAATTGGTAATATACTTATTTATTATTTATTATTTTGTGGTGCTGAGGATTGAAGCCAGTGCGTTATGCATTTGAGGCAAGCACTCTACCAAATGATATAAAATATCCCCAGCCTTTAAATTGGTACTAATCTTAAAAGTAAAAAATAATAATGCACTGAAACAAATGGAATACAGAGAGATAAGAGAGGCATCAAATACAAAAATGCCACAATAGATATGATTTTTCAAAAAGAATACAGTGGCACATTCCTGTAATCCCACTCGCTTGGGATGGTGAAGATTGAGGATGGCAAGTTCTAAGCCAGCCTCAGCAATGGCAAGGTTTGAAGCAACTCAGTGAGACCCTGTCTCTAAATAAAATACAAAATGGGGCAGTGATGTTGCTCAGTGATCATGTGACCCTCAGTTCAATACCTGGTACCGACCACCATCCCATCCCACTCAACCCCCATCCAAGAATACAGTGGCATAATTGTCAGAAACACTAGAGACTAACTACAAATCAGGTTAAAAGGTAAGTCATTTAATTGGGCAGGAGGAACGAAAGAAATTCAAAGGCATATTCTCAAAGTCCTCAAACACTTCTAGCTATCCACCAAGAAGGCAAATAATAAAATAACAAAACACACCTCCCTTAATACTAATAATGCTTCTCCATTAAAAAGATAAGGTTTGTATTGTAACAAAAACTATGAAGCAAAAAACTGAGTTCTCCCGTTTTTTTCTTCTTTCTCCAAGAATGTCATTCCCCAAATCAAAATCCTACATGATATTAAGAAGGCAATTATCTCATACACTGTTACTTTTGCAATTATTTTAAGGATCTATTGTTTTCACAACTCAAACATTATTGAAAGGAAATGTTTTCATCCTCATTATATCAACTTGTGATTCTCATCAAGAGTGATATATTAACCTATCTAAATTTATATTAATTCCCAATAAAACCTGGGGCATAGATTTCCAATATATCCTGAGAAGTGAATGTTCAGTGGACACAATTCAATCCAAAATGTATACTTCCTTACATGAACTCTAGAAATTTATGCTAAAAGTACTTGATGAATTGAATTCTCAGTTAGTCCTTTTAAATGCAAAAATTTGGCAAATTTTCGAATTAGATGAAAAAAATAAATGATTTCAAATTAGAAAAGATTCAATTCCTACCTGCCACAGCACCAAATGCCAAAGAGCCACTCATTTGTAAAGCCTGCTGGGCTGCTGGTGGAATCTGCAAACCTGTACCTGTAAAAGAATAGATTTACAAGGTAAGTCGTTTAATTTGGCAGGAGGAAAGAAGAGAAATTCAAAGGCACATTCTCTAAATGTCCTCAAACACTTCCAGTTTACTATGCTAAAAACAAGAGAAACAAAGTTTTCTGGATCCATACTACCACTTTCACCTAAGTCAGTAATAAGAAAAGGTATAATACCTAAAACTACACTACAGTACTTAAAGTTTTTCATCAGTACACCTGTAAAAAGTTATGACAAACATACCCTCAGCAAGTCTTGCCATTAATTGGAGACGACCAGTTGTTCCCAAGTCAATTCCAGTCCTTTCCAGTTCGTCACTATCCAAAAACGAACTAGCACTAGAAGCATCAGTACGTTCAGTAACATGACCAACTTTCATTGGCCTTCCTGCTAGTTCAAATCCATTAAGTTGTTCCAAAGCCTTTTTGGCACATTCTGAGTCAGAAAACTACAATTGGGGAGGGAAAGGAGAAGAGATTCACAACATTTTATTTATACACATACACATAACCCTAATAAATATACTCAATAATGACTACCAGGTAGATAGGGAAATAGATTTCAAGATTTAAGTAACAGATCAGACCTTAAAATTATACAAATTAAAATCAAAATTTATTGACAAATAATTTCAATGAAAGAAAAGATATTATTTTACAGTTGGTAATATGGGATATTAATAATAAAATTTGGAAAGTAATTTTTCAAAAACCAAAATGCTTTTTAAAATATTTTTGACCCAGGCTGGGGATGTGGCTCAAGTGGTAGCATGCTCGCCTGGCATGTGTGCGGCCCGGGTTCGATTCTCAGCACCACATACAAAGATGTTATGTCTGCCGATAAAAAATTCTCTCTCTCTCTCCCTCTCTCTTTAAAAAAAAATTTTTTTTGACCCCTGTGAATTGAACCCAGGGATGCTTTATCACTGAGGTATATCCCTAAGCCTATTTTTAAAATGTTGATAAGATTTTTTCCATTCATGAAGGAAAACACAATGAGAAATTGAAATGGGGATGCGGCTCAAGCGGTAGCGTGCTCGCCTGGCATTCATGAAGCACTGGGTTGGATCCTCAGCACCACATACAAATAAAATAAAACTTAAAAAAAATTTCAGCCAGGCATAAAGATGTGTACTATAATTCCTACGATGCCCCCAAAACAAACAAACACTATAAAGACTAGGGATGTGATCCCAGGGTTTAATTACCTTTAGAAAATAACAATTATGCTTACAAAGATCATAATAATTGTATATGCTAGTTAAATGAAAAGATATCAACCATTTAATACAAATATCCCATGCAAATAATTTATATAATCTAATTTTATATAAATATAACTATACAACAATAGAACGTTCATGAATCATTTGGTAAAATTTAAATCTTCTAATAAAAACGGTTCTACAGACCAAACTCAATATAATCCTTGTACTTTTAAATTACTGAAATTTTATTACCTAGAATACAATACTCAAATCTGATACAAATTACAGGAAAAAAATCCTGAATATATTCCCTTAACAAAACTCCCATTCAAACCCTGGTACACCCCCCCCC
Source organism: Ictidomys tridecemlineatus (assembly GCF_052094955.1). NCBI lineage: Eukaryota > Metazoa > Chordata > Mammalia > Rodentia > Sciuridae > Ictidomys > Ictidomys tridecemlineatus. Next base: position 179,010,106 of record NC_135481.1, read on the forward strand.
AAAAAAGATTAATATCAGGCTAAAGGCTGTGATGCTGAGGCTGGCTTTGAACTCACACTCCTCCTGACTCAGCCTCTCATGCTACTGGGATTATAGCATGGGCCACACCCAGCTACAACTTTTTTTTGAAAAATGAAAGAGGTAACCATGCTAATGTTATTAAGAAACACAATGCTGGTGTACTACATTTTCTAAATAGCTTTTCTCCTTTCACCAATATATTAAGGTAGAGTTGGACTAAAACAGACATATGAATTTTATTTATTTGGTAGCAGGGATTGAACCCACAGAGTCACGTGCCCAGCATGTCCCCCCCCCTTTTAACCTAAGAATATAGTTCAGTGTAGAGCACTTGGCCATCATGTATGAGGCCCTTGGTTGTACACCAGCACCCTACACACATATGAAAAAGTAGAAGCACATCTGTTCTACATTACTCCAATTAACACTTAATAATCCTATTAGAACTGGGCTATCATGATTAGCCACAATCACTTGTTATAATGCAAACATATGCTTGGTTGTTAGGTATGTATGCATTTTAAAAAGAATTTTAAGTGAAACAAGATGCCGTAACAATGTGACACAAGAGAAACAGAATGATATAACAGCTTTCATTAAGATTTGGCTAAGCAAACTGACAACATATTTAAAAAAATCAGATATAATAATAATAATAGAAAAGCTCCTAATGATGAGATTTATTATACTTAGTAAGTAGTATCATACAAAGAAATAAAAAGGGTTGGTGATAAGTGGAAGAGTACACACATGCCTACCATGCAAGAGATCTGGGGATTAATGGGTATGTTCAAAAAAAGGAAATAAAAAATGAAAAGAAAATGACTACTATTACCAAATTTAAGCAATTTGAAAATAGTAACCATATCTACATTCCTGGAGGGGGGAGAATCACACAAATATAGTTCCAATATGCTACTTATTTCAAAAGTCATATGTTAACATGTCAATTACTTACTGTAATAAATCCATAACCCTTAGAGCGACCTGTTTCACTATCCATCATGAGCTGGATACTTTCAATCTAAAAATAAATGTCATAATTATTTAAGTCAACAAGAGAAAAAAAGCATAGTATAGACAACTCAAAAAATTCTCCTCCCAATAGAAAAAACTGAAAATTTCTCATAACCCTTAATTGAAAAAAAAAAAAAAAAAAAAAAAAAAGCAGCTCTAGAAAATTTGTTAAGCAAGAAGGTATACACTGAAGGGTGGAAATAAAATTAAGATTGTCTTACGTAGTTGGGAGTATTGCTATGATACTCACAGCACACAACTTCCAAATTGTAGACCCTGGGTTTGATTCCCAGTGCCAAGTAAAATAATTGTCTGTTTATTCAGGGGGGAAAAAAAAAGTCTAAGGCCTTTCTAAAATAACATCAGGTGTCAGAAACAAATATTCTATGTCCTTTCCATACTGGGGATGGGGGAAGGCTAGAAACTGAACTCAGGACAACTCAACCATTGATCCATACACTCCTAGCAAGGTTCTTATATTTTATTAAGAGATAAGGTCTTACTGAGTTGCTTAGCATCTTGCTTTTGCTGAGGCTGGCTTTGAACTTGAGATCCTCCTACCTGAGCCTCCTAAGGCGCTGGGATTACACCCATGCACCACCATGCCTACCTACAGACACTTATTTTTTAAAAAGTTTCAATAGGCTAAACACTGAATATAGTGATTAGTGGACACCACTTACAAAAAGTTAACTTCATAGTTCATCAATTATAACAATTAAACTGTCCCTAAAAGCTGCCCATATAAAAAAAAAGGGCAAAGAAAAATTCAAATATAATACCTATATTATATTATTTAGTGTTTTGGTTGGTGGTTTCAATCTTTTTGTGTTGTGATAACTAAGCAAAATGTACACTTTGATAGTGGCACTGCTATACTTCCAATAAAGCAACCCCAACAATAACAAGCCTTTTTGAATGATTTTTTAAAAACTTAATAAAGGGATGCCATATATTGGTGCGCTGAGAAACAAATTTAAAAACCACATTCAAATTTGGACGCCATCATGCACGCCTGTAAGCCCAGTGGCTAAGGAATCTGAAACAAGAGGATGACAATTTTATAGCCAGCCTCAGCAATAGCTAAGATCTAAGAAACTCAGTGACACCCTATCTCTAAATAAAATACAAAATAGGTCTGGGGATGTGGCTCAACGGTTGAATGTCCTGAATTCAAACCCTGGTACACCCACCCCACCAAAAGATTAATATTAGGAAAAGGGCGGTGGTGCATGCCTGCAATCCCAGCAACGCACAAATACAAGGACAACCTTGGCAACATAGAAAGATTAAAAATAAGAAAAATAAAAAGGGTTGCGAAAGTAGCTGTGATAGCCTGTGGGTTCAATCCATAGTACATACTCGCACCCATGGGTTTGTCCATTGTAAGATACTGATTCTGTCAGAAATAATTTAATTACTTAACTTAGTAGTAGAGAAGCTTCTCCACATACCACTAGAATTGTAGTATGGGGTAAAAACCTCCCAAAACAAAATATGGTCTAATTAAAAATGCACAGCATAATCATTTATCCTTAATGATTTTTTAAAAAATTGATTCCCTATAATAACAAATTCTACATATAGAAATTGTTATGTACTACATATTGGGTAAAGAACTTCTAAAACATCCATTGATGTACTTACTCTTCCAAATGGCTCAAAGATTCCCCGAAGCATATCTTCAGTTATGTTAAAGTGTAATGAGCCCACATAAAGTCTCATAGGTCCTGCACTTCCCTTTTGTAAATTGTTTGCCATTGCTGCAGCTCTGTTTTTTTCTGCCTACAAGAAAAATATGAACAAATCCATAACAAATAGTGCTAATACATCAGGTTGAACAGACAGACATGCTCAATGACAACCACAGCCAAGATTAGAGATACAAATATGCTAAGTAAACAAGTTACAAAAAAAATCTATAAATCACTTTAGAAGGAAAAAAAAAATCAGAAACAGAATGCAGTTTACAGATTATCATAAACTAAGGAAAGAGAAAAGAGAATTATGGGTAAAGAATATACTTTCTGCTCAATGTTATGCAACATTCTGATGACACATATTGGTAATAGTACAACATTTGAAACATGATTAATGGCACTGAACTGAATGCTTAATAATAGCTGAAATGTACGTTTTATAATAAAAACGATTTAAGTATATGCAAGTCATGTATTTCATATGCAAGGGGCTGGAGATACAGCTCAGTTGATAGAGTGCTTGCCTTGTATGCACAAGGCTCTGGGATCAATCCCCAGGACCCCACCACACACACAATACACAAAATCCATATTTCATATGTAAAATTAAATCCACCACAAAACTACATTTTACATTCTGACAGAAGGATCCTGTCTGGTCACAAACTAGAATGTACATTCAGTAGTATTAGTATCTTTATGAGAGGTCAGTTTTATTCACATACACCTACTGGGTTTCTTATTCATTCTGACAAATAACTTGAGCTAGGATTATTTATTTTTTAAATTTTCTGGTAACTGTAGATGGACGGAATGCCTTTAAAAAAAAAAAAAAAACATGGTGTGCTAAGGAGTGAACACAGTGCCTCATACATGCTAGGCAAGCTCTCTGCAACTGAGCCATCGCCTTAGTCCAACCTATGATTATTTTCCTATCCAGTTTATAAAGACCATTACTCAGGATTAATAATCATGAAAACAAAGGACATATAATACAATGGTAAAAATTAATCTAACAAGCAATTTGGCTACACTTACAGTTTAGCAGTTAACAGTAGACATGACATACTCTATCAAGTTTGTACGCAACTTCAAAAGCATTATGTAATTTTGATGAACTGAAGACTTATGGAGTAATGAATGTATTTCAGTAATTGAAAAGCAAACAACTTCAGATGACTCAGGAGGCTGATAACTGAGCTCAAAATGGATAAATGAGCTCAAGACCAACTTAACCAACTTAGTGATTAACTTAAATCTGTCTCAAATGGTGCTTAGAAGGACTCATTTTCTGGTTTAGTGGTAGAGCAAATGCTTAGCACGTGTGAGGCACCAAAGTGGATCATCAGAACTACATAAAGTTATTCAAAACACACACACACACACACACACACACACACACACACACACAGTATTGGGATGCAGCTCAGCTGAAAAGTGACCCTGATTCAGACATTTAGTATTAAAGGAGAAAAAAGACGAGCCATTGTTCTTCTAGCTTATTGCACAAAATATTTAAACGTATCTGCCATGAAAAAAAAAAAGCTGCATGAGGCTGAGGCAGGAGAATCATGGAGTTCAAAGCCAAGTCTTAAAAAAGTGAGGTGCGAAGCAACTCAGTGAAATCCTGTCTATAAATACAAAATAGGGATGGGGACGTGTCTCTGTGGCGGAGTGCCCCTTAGTTCAAACCCCAGTTCAGACCTCCACCAAAAAAAAAAAGCTGACTAGCAACAGAAAATGGTTGCTTATTCAGTATGTATAGAGTAATGAATCCTAAGGATAGTTTCAAAATACATAATCAATAGACTTAGGCATCCTGATTTTTCTGTGTACAAAATAACTAAAATATGAAAGTAAATTTGTTTCCACAAAGCAATTCTCAAATACTCTGAGGTATCAATAAATCATAAACTGAATATTAAACAAAAATACTTCAAATGAGATTTTAACATCTTACCTAATATGGGAGCAATGGTACACACATCTATAATCCCAGTCACCTGGGAAGCTAAGGTGGGAAGATCTCATGTTCAAGGAGAGGCTCAGCAACTTAGTGAAGGGTTAAGCCCTTAGTGAGAACCTGTCTCACAAAATGGGGAAAGGGGATTGTCTGGTCTGTAGTTCAGAGATAAAGTGTTACCACATTCTACCTCAAATACCCCACCCCCCAAAAAACCCTTATGTTCAAAAGAATCTTGTAACCAATGGTTTCAAACTACTCTATTTAAAAAAAAAAAATTAATGAAGAAGATTCTTTTTCTTTTCCTTTCATACCTCACTGGTGTGAGCAACCCAGCCACCAGTAAAGATATTACTTAAAAAAAAAAAAATTTTTTTTAAGGCTGGGGCTGTAACTCAGTGGCAGACCACTTGCCTAGCATGTGTTGAGGTACTAGATTTGATCTTCAGCACTACATATAAATAAATAAATAAATAAATAAATAAATAAATAAATAAATAAGGGTGCTATATCCATCACAACTAAAAACTTTTTTAGGGCTGGTTTGTGGCTCAGTGGTAGAGCTCTTACCTAGCATGTGAGGCACTGGGTTTCTCAGCATCGAATATAAATTAAGTAAAGGACCTTATACAGCTAAAAATTTCTTTTGTAAATTCTTTAAATAAAAACCATGTGAAAGAAAACATTCATTTATCTTTTTTGTACCAGGGATTGAACCCAAGGGCATTTAAATACTGAACCACATTGTCAGCCCATTTTTAAATTGCATTTAGAAACAAGATCTGGGTAAGTTGCTGAGGATGGCTTTACCTGGTGATCCTTCTGCCTCAGCCTCCTGAGCTGCAGGGATTGCAAGTAACCTCCAGCACTCCTGGGCCCCAAAAGTACTACCTTTTTGGAGGGGCAGGGAATTAAACTGAGTCGTATCCACAGCCCTATTTTGTATTTTATTTAGAGACGGGATCTCACTGAGTTGCGCAGCTCTCTTGTTTTTGCTGAGGCTGGCTTTGAACTTGAGATCCTCCTGCCTCAGCCTTCCAAATTACTGGGATTATAGGAATGTGCCAGAAAGTCCAGCCAGAAAATACACTCTTGAGAAAATACATTCATGATACTCAACATTAAGTTTTTTTCAGGTCTTTTTTTTTTTTTTTTTTTACCAAATATCAGGCACAGGGATGCTTAAAACTGAGCAATATTCCCACCCCTATTTATTTTGACAAAGTCATGCTAAAATAGTAATTCAAGCTTCTGATGCCGCTGAGATTTCAGGTTTGCACCATGGCACCCAGCCTTTAATGAAATGAATGTTTGTAACTTAGATTAAGGTGCATTTATTTATTTATTGGGGGGTTAATAGGTATTTAAACAAAAGGCACTCTACCATTGAATCACTTCCCAGACCTTTTTTTTTTTTTTTAAAGAGAGAATTTTTTAATATTTATTTTTTAGTTTTCAGCAGACACACATCTTTGTTTGTATGTGATGCTGAGAATCGAACCCAGGGCCGCACATGCCAGGCAAGTGTGCTACTGCTTGAGCCACATCCCCAGCCCCTTCCCAGACCTTTTTATTGAGACAAGGTCTTGCCAACTTTCTTTTGGCCTCGCTGAAATGCTGAATATGACTATGAACTGTGATCCTCTTGACTCAGCCTCTGGATTCACAGGGATTACACGTGTGTGGCACCAATATGGTGTTAAGAACACAGTATATCACAGCAGTCACAACAAAGTTTCAATAAAGCAACCTAATATCTGACTCAAGGTAATGTGATGATTAATGTACATAAAACCTCATCAGGACATAATATCATTTCAGCAAGATGTAGGAGGCTTCCAGTATCAGTAACTCAATTCTTAAGAAAAAAATTACCTGTGATGCCTGTACTATGATGGGCACTCCTAAAACACGCTGGCCAGTTAATCCTATTGCTAGAGGCACTGAGCTAACATCGACAAACTCCACATAGGCAATCCCTTTGGAACGTCTTGAATTTCTATCAGAAATCATCCTCACATCTCGAACCTGAAAAGAAAATAAACATTTAATAGAATTCTGCTTGAGCAATAATGCACTGTGACCTATATGAATATAATTATTTCAAAAGCAGACACGAATTACTTGAATAGGTTTAGGACTACAACTCAGTGGTACAACATTTTGTCTATTACTTTGTCAGCCTTTTGTTTGACCACCAGTACCACAGAAACAAACACAGGAATATAAAATATGTATTCAGAAAACAAGGTGCATTGATGATGGAACAAAGTATGAAGAAATAAAGTTCCCTGACTTCAAACTGCAGCATGCACAGAGACACAAAAAAAGCGATAAATTTCAAGGATTATTGGCATTCTATTTTTTTTTCTTTGTGTTGAGGAGCGAACCCAAGACTTCATGCATACTAAGGATGGTCTCTAATACTCAGATCAATCCTTAAACTTTTTCTTCCTTTCCTCTTTTTTTTTTTTTCCAGAAAGGGCTTGTTATTTTGCCAGGCTGGCCTCCCAAGTGACTATGACTACAAGTACCCTCCATTCAGCTAACCCCTCCGTTTTTTTACTTTTCTCACTGACTGGGAATCAAAACATTTTCTCAGAAGGCACAGTGGTGCACAGGTGTAATCACAAGGTGTACAGACACTGAAGCAAGAAAACTCCATGTTCAAACAAAGCCAGCCTCAGCAACTCTGCAAGACCCTTAGCAAATTCAAAAGACCAGAGGCTGAGGATGTGGCTCAAGCGGTAACGCGCTCGCCTGGCATGAACAGGGCGCTGGGTTCGATCCTCAGCACCACATAAAAATAAAAAAAAATGTTGTGTCCACTGAAAACTAAAAAATTCTCTCTTAAAAACAAAACAAAAAAAAAAATTCAAAGATCGAATATCAAAATATTAGACTGGGGATACCGTACAATGGTAGAGCATGCATGGGTTCAATCCCTAGTACCAAAAATAAAAGAAACCAGAGTTTCCCATATCTTGATGACCCACTTACCTGACCAACACTATTTAAGAATTTTGATGAAAGGGCAATTACATTAACTCTAACACACTAACTTACAGATATGGAAAAAGTTATTTATGGGCAGGATAACAAAAATAAATCTCATGAAAAACTTGGAGCATATATGTTTTCTCCATTTTACCTGCCATAATACTAACTTTTAAAGCACTCCAATTTCCACCTACTACTTGACCTCCCTTAAAAAGGTTGTTACCTTTCCTACTGTGGAGAAAAACTCTTCCAAATCTCTTGGTCGAATTCTTGCTGCCAACTGCATGCAGAAAACTGTCCTGGCATCTCTTTCCTCAGGAGTTAGATTATCAATAGGTTCCCTAAGAATAAAGAACACAGAATTAACTTTATAACTTGTTCCTTTTAAGTAATTTTTAAAAGTACGTTTTCAGTAAGCAGAATAAACTTTTATCAAAATTAATACCTATATCCAAGTCCATTTACTAAATTTATATACACAATGTCTATAATTCATTTTCATGTGACTCAATTCCTTCAACAGAATAATGACTAAATCTTTTTTTTTTTTAAGGGGGGGGAGAGACAGAGAAAGAATGAATTTTAATATTTATTTTTTGGTTTTTTTGGCAGACACAACATCTTTGTATGTGGTGCTGAGAGGATTGAACCCGGGCCACACACATGTCAGGCGAGCACGTTACCACTTGAGCCACATCCTCAGCCCCCTAAATGTATCTTCTAATCACATTTTGCATTCTATCAGGACAGACCTCCACTTAACTTACAATGTTCAAAGTAGTCATTTCTCTACAATATTAAAAGGTAACTCAGACAAATTAACAGTTTAATGACAATAATACAAACCCTGACCACAAGTACCATACATGAAAAATCTGTACAGTGGATGGTTTCCCCACAACAAAACCATGAGGCCATTAAATTGTTTAAAAATCAAAAATGATAAAGACAAAAATAATAAAACCATAAATGATAAAACGTACTTCACGTAAGGAAAGCTAGTTTATTTTACAAAAAGTAAGCTAGCTGTTTATAATTATATTAAGCTTATAAAACTCAACAAGTTTAGCATCTGAATCATGATTTTTTGAAATAATTGAAGACCACAGAAACAGTAATCATAACTAAATCAAAACCTAAAAATCGGCCAGGGCTACACATCAATGGCAGATCACTTGCCTAGCATGTGTAAGGCACTGGGTTTGATCCTTAGCACCACATAATAAATAAAATAAAAGCATTCTGTCCATCTACACGTATATTTAATTTTTTTTAACTAAAAAAGGAAATTACTTTAACAAGTATCAATAAGAAAAAGGCATAAATACAGAACATACTTCTAAATGCTCAACAGAAAAAAACAAAAGCACAACAGATAAAACTAAATTTTCACAAATTTAAAGGAAAAATATCGGGCTGGGAATGTGGCTCAAACCGTAGCGCGCTCGCCTGGCATGTGTGCGGCCTGGGTTCGATCCTCAGCACCACATACCAACAAAGATGTTGTGTCCGCCGAGAACTAAAAATAAATATTAAAAATTCTCTCTCTCTCTCTCCTCTCTCACTCTCTCTTTAAAAAAAAAAATATATATCTCTGGCCAGGCACACGACAACATGTCTGTCATCCCAGTGGCTTGGAAAGCTTAAGGCAGGAGGATCATGTGTTCAAAGCCATTCTATAAAACAGAGAGAGGCACGTTGCAACTCTAAAATCCAAAATAGGGCTTGGGATGTGGCTCAGTCATACACCCTGTCCCCCAAAATAATACTTCTGTTCCAAAGTATCTAGGTCCTCACTTAATCCTTAAAGATATAAGCCTAGAAGCTGGGGTTTTGGCTCAGTGTAAAGAACCTGTCTAGCATGTGTAATGCACTGGGTTCACATCTCAGCACGAATAAAGGTCCACTAACAACTAAAACAAGTAAATGTTTCATTAGAAAGAAAATTTAAGAATCATTAAGATGTTTATCAAATCCTAAATTCTGCAGTGTAACTATAACAGACAAAAACACACAACTCAAAGTTTAAACAATACTCCTTTTTTAGAACTGGGGTTGTGGTTCAATGGTAGAGTGCTTGCCTAGAACATGTGAGGCATCGGAATAGATCCTCGGCACCACGATAAAATAAACAAATAAATAAACAGATAGATAGATAGATAAAGGCATTGTGTCCATTTAAAACCAAAAAACATATATTAAAAAATAATACTCCCTAGGGCTGGGGATGTGGCTCAAGTGGTAGCGTGCTCGCCTGGCATGCCTGGGTTCTGTTCTCAGCACCACATAAAAATAAAAATATTGTGTCCACCTAAAAAAAAAAGGAGTAAAAAACATAATAATAATACTCCTTTTTTTTAAGATACGTTAGAAATGACAGGAAAGAATGCTACCACAGCCAGGTGTGGTGGTGCACTCCTATAATCCCAGGATGGGGGAGGAGAATCATAAGTTCTAAGCCAGCCTCAGCAACAGTGAAGCACTAAGCAACTAAATGAGACCCTGTCTCTAAATATGATATAATAAAGGGCTAGGGATGTGGCACAGTGGTTAAGTTACCCTGAGTTCAATCCCTGGTACCAAAAAAAAAAAAAAGCTATTATACAGAAAATTTTTCCTTAAACAAAAACGATACTTGGGGGCTGGGGCTGTAACTCAGTGTTGCAGTGCTTGCCTCGCATACTGGGTTTGATTCTCAACACCACATAAAAATAAATATATTTTTTTAAATGACATACTTGACAGGACTGTTATTTAGGAGACAAATAATCCATGTAAAGCTTTGAGAATCTGAGCATAAGAATAAACTACTTAATTAAGTAAAGAAAAAAATTTTGGGGCTGGGGATGTGGCTCAAGCGGTAGCGCGCTCGCCTAGCATGCGTGCGGCCCGGGTTCGATCCTCAGCAGCACCACATACCAACAAAGATGTTGTGTCCGCCAAGAACTAAGAAAAAAATAAATAAATGTTAAAATTCTCTCTCTCTCTCTCTGTCCCCCTCTGTCTCTCACTCTCTCTTTAAAAAAAAAAAAAAAAAAAAAAAAAAAAAAAAAATTTGTGGTGCCTGGGATTGAACCCAGGGCCTTATGTATGCAAGGCAAGCACTCTACCAACTGAGCTATATCCCCAGCCCTAATTCAGAAAAGTAGAGCTACTGGGGCTGGAGTTGTAGCTCAGCGTGAGAGCACTTGCCTCCTACGTGTGAGGCTCTGTGTTCCATTCCTAGTACCACCTATAAATAAGCAAATAAAATAAAGATCCATTGATAACAAAAAAAATTTTAAAAAGTAGAGCTATTTAAAACTTGTTACAACTACTTTGACTCTTTCTTTATTTACTAATAACAAAAATTAGTCAAGTCTTTTGAACCTTTCTTTAGCTACTGAAAATTCTGTTAGGTGCTGGGGATGTGGCTCAAGTGGTAGCGCGCTCGCCTGGCATGCATGCGGCCCGGGTTCGATTCTCAGCACCACATACAAACAAAGATGTTGTGTTTGCAGAGAACTGAAAAATAAATATTAAAAAAAAATCTCTCTCTCTCTCCCTCTTTAAAAAAAAAAAAATTCTGTTAACTCAAATAAGTTACCTACACATCATAATAGTGTTTCGCTCTTTTTAAATAAAAGAAATTAAAATAAAAGCTACTGAAAACTCACATGACAATTCACATTTACTTCAAGGTATTAATACTACTAAAGAAAACAACATATATAACGTGATCCAAATTATTGGGGTTAAATTTAGAAGTAACATGAACTGCAAAAGTGTTTCCCCCGCCCCTTTTCTCATTTTGGCAAAACCCATATAAAACTAGAAGTTTAAAAGGGGGAAAAAAAAAAAAGGGACAACAGCTACCTCACAGGACTCTTGTCTTTTCTGAATGGACTTTTGCTTCGGGAACGTCGTCTGCTGCAAAGTTAAAAAGTTTCAGAAGTTACTCCAAACATGTAAATCACAGAAGTTCCTTGAAAAACAATTTAAACAATTCAGAAGTATGTTTAAAAACCTTAATTTGATGCTATGAGGCAACCCAATCTTTCCTCGGATGGCACTGTTAAATTTTGGTCCGGAGCTAAAAAGGAAACACAAAATTACACTAGTTACAGGTTTAGGGTCTTGCTAAGATCGCATTCATGCGCTCTCCAGCAAGTTTTACATTGTTAGGCTGCTTGTTTTCCACCTCAAGTATGAAGAGGAAACAAAAAGACTTCGAAAAAGCTTAACTCTTTCCCAGGCATGCTTGCCCTTATATTTATCCATCCTGGACCACTTTGAGGTGCCAAGACCATAGGTTACAGCCTCAAATATTTAAGATTCTGAAAATGTTTGCACCCATTCGCAAATACTTTTCAAAATATATATGAATATATTCCTGAGACTTGAAAAGCACACATGTAAAACTAGATCCCTCTGAACTTTCCTCACATCAGCAGTAACTTAAACTATTTTGTGTGCAGATCCCAAGAATCCATTTGTAGATACTTTCTTGAGAGCACATATGAAAATTTTACATATACATATACAATATATGTTTTTTTGTTTCAACAACTTCTTTTCAAAATGAGAACTGAACCCAATGGCATTTTGCCACTGAGCAATAACCCCACCCTTTTTTGAGACAGGGTCTCACTAAGTTGCTCAGGGCGCTGGCTTAAAGTACTGAGGCTGACCTTGAACTTGCAATACTCCTGTTTCAGCCTCCTGAGTCACTGGGATTACAGGTATGTGCCATCACACCCAGCTAAAAAGGGAAAAATTCCTTACATAGTCATTAGAATTTTATCTATGCAATAGTCTTACACAGCACAAAGGCACACCTTAGTGCACTGTACTTCAGTTCTCTGTAACAAAATAGTCCATAAAAATTGTATGATGGCAATTTACCAACTCTTCAGAAAATCTGAGAATTTCCTGAATTAAAAAAATATTTTGGAACAGATATTAGGTGACTTTTATAAAATTGGTAACTTTTGTGCCTTGTAAACAAGAAGCTAACTTATAGGGACCAGTTGGATATATGTACTTTAGTGCTCATCCTGCTATCCTACTCCAGAGTACCAAAATTAAATGAGCCCATTAGGGACTGGGGTTGTGGCTCAGCGGTAGAGTGCTTGCCTAGCCCGTGTGAGGTGCTGAGTTCAATCCTCAGCACCACCTAAAAACAAATAAAATAAAGATATTATGTCTAACTACAACTAAAAATATATATATATTAAAAAACAAAGAGGCCACGAAACAAATTTGGTTTAGTTTTGATGAAAACTTCTACTTATAATGACCAAGCACTTCCAAATACAATTCTTTTATAATGAGAAAGGTCCTTTCCAATTCAGACAAATGATAATTGAGAATATACATTTTCTGGATAAATTAAAATTTAAGAAAGAATCTATAAACTACTTCCTTTCCCTTTAATTCTGAATCAATCTCCATGATAGCCTCCATAGTTAAAAATCATTTGAAACCCGAAACAAATTTTAAACCATTAAGATCAGGATTATAAGCAGAAATTAAATATGCATTCAAATTAGAAACAGTTGAAGGTAACTGCTTCCATTTGGTTCATTCTGGCAAAATGATGTTATATATTCCCATTTTAGTAATACAATAACTTGAGGAACTGGACAAAAAGCAAAGAATTTTAATACAACATTTAGAATTAAAATAGCTTTGTGGTCCATTTTCAGATAGTGAAAAATTATATTAAAAAGGCATGTTGGAGAAACCTAGAAAAAAGGTAGTTCAATTCATTAAACATGAAAAGATCCATAATCAGAAATCTGTTACTAACTCCCAGTGCCTTCAATATCAAAACACTCCATAATTCTAGGAAGTACTCTTAAGTAATTTTACATTACTATCTCATTTATTACTCATTATCAACTTACTCCAAGTTAGTTCCTTCTTAAAAGACAAGAAAAAAAGAGAGCTAAGTATCTTTCAAAAGAACCAGGACTGTTTCAGGTCTCTCTGAATTCTATTCTCAATCATTCAAAAAATAAAACTGAAGGTATGTATTTCCCATATAGTTTATAACTGTGATTAAATAGGAAATAACATCAAAGCATTAAGGATTACTAGTAGTTTCAATCCATTCTTAGAATTGTCTTTCCAAAGTTAATACAGGTATTTTTTATCTTCCTTCCGACTTGTTTAACCACATCAAATATCCTGTAGTAATTTAATCTTCAAAGCACTTTTAAAGTATCTCACTACTATTTAAGAGGGCTTAAAAATAATGTGTGATGAGCCTAACAAATGATCTTTATCAAGGACCACATGTAACAAATTCATAAAGTATCTGTAGTTTCAGCTGGAAAGAGCCAAATATGTAACTTAATATTAATTAATCACATTTGTAATCTATACACCTAAGTTTTAAATCTTATACATTTAATAAAAATATTTTATAGCTCACACACCTTTAAGCTTTCTTTTTTCAAGCATGACAGTGCTTCAGTCTAACTTTGATGGGCATACAATTAGAATTTTAGCTAGATTGACAAAAAATAAGCTAGTATACCTGGTAAAATAGAAATTTCATTTATTTCTTCAAACATTGTACCTTTGCTTTTCTAATCTTTAATGGCAACATCCTTAATTTTTAATACTTTTAACCACTTACTGAAAAATAAAGTCTCCTAATTCAAATCTCTTAAGTTAAATTGCTCCCCAAATACCCAGAGAATGACCCTCCAACCAAAAATCATAATTATAGTTACATACTAGGGACTTCTATAACGGCCTCGGAATCTTCGATCTCGACTTCTTGAGCGGCTACGTCTCCTTTCTTTGCTTCTACTTCGCTTCCGTTCCCGGCTTTTGCTCTTTTTCCTTTCTCTATCTCTACTTCGCTTTCGTTCCTTACTTTTGCTTCGCTTTCGTTCATGACTTCGACTTCTGCTCTTGCTTTTTTTTCTCCTGAGAAGAAAACAAATCATCATTATCTTGCTGTTTTAAAACCCCACCAAAATATGCTATTTAACACTCAGAATTTTTATCCTTTTGTAAACTCATTCTGCTATTAACTATCATACAATGATACATAATCATATTTTAAAAAAAATTCTAGATGTGGTTAACACTACCCCCATCTTTGCCTTATAATTGAAAATGATCAATCAATGTATTGTGAGCCATAGTGTTTTAAGAGCAGGAAGTGCAAGGATTTCCTGAGTCAGCTACAGCTTTAATGAGAAATAGGACTAGTTGCCAGGTACAAGAAAAACCTGAGCATTTCAGTAAAACTTTCATGCTAACCATCTAAATAAGCATTATTATAATCCACAAGGTAAAGTACTAAAATCAAGTTACAATAAATCCATGAGTAATAGTAGTTGTTCACATATAAAAGTTTTCATAATGCTAAGTCCATTTTTAAACAATTTACAGAACATTTTATACTTTCAAAGGGCCACATAGGCATCAACATTTTGCTTTTCATAAGCAAAGAAACAATAACAAAGGACACTTAGAACTAATGCAGTTGAATGCACTTTGAAACTATCAGACATTCAAGTGACTATTTAAAATACTTAAAATTTAAAGTTGTAATAAATACACCAGAAAATGGAGAATGCCATTTTTACACCAGTTTACACAAGCCTGTGGAGTGCAATAAAATAATCAACTTGACCTTCACAAATCTTTATAAAATCACAAACTCTGAAAGGTAAAAAAAAAAAATCCAGTTATATATATATATATATATCTTCATTTCTAAATTCTTCACAGTATTCTACCCTTAATTTCATAATTAAAGCTTACAATCTATATCTGTGTCATCATCTAATTAGAGGTGCCTTCAGATTTTCAATATAAATTAAAAGACATTTCAAAATAAAATTTATTCCACTAAAACGTCCATGTGTAGTAGTTTAAAAATTGAATACTGAGAACGCTACATCATTATCTGGAAATTTAATTAACTGTTGAGTCCTTATCAAAGTAGTTAGCATAAGAGCAACTGAGGTCCGCCTCAGAGAACCCATAAGCAGGTCACCTTAGAGTGCATTGAAAATAGAAAATGAAGACACCCACCTTCTGGAATCTTGAAACCCACACTCCAATCACAAGGAGATGTAGAGCTTTCCAAGGAGGCAGAAACTTTGTCTAAAATTTCAAGATAATCCACCTGACTGTCAGAAATGTATATGCTAGGCAGCACATGACAGAAAATTAGGCTACACTCATTATTTATATAGAAGTCAAAGCAATGCCCAGAAGGGCAACAGATAACATTCCATTTTGCCTCAAAAACCTCACACTATCTCTTACAAAATTCTGTGAGATGGTTAAAACCAAAAGTATGTGTTTATAACCATACATAATTCAAATTAGGGGACAAGATAAAAAGTATTTTATTCCCCACAAAAGACACTATTAATAAAGATTTTCTCTCTTCACAGATGGTCCATAACACAGGTAGCCAACCTCTATATTTATCTCTCACAGACCCCAAAATATACTCTGCCAAAGAAAAGACTTCAAAAATCAGAGAGCTAATTTTAACTTAAGTTCCTAGGACTTTTTGTAAATGAGTTCCCACCCACATCTGAAGGCAACCCCCGACAGGTAAAAAGACAACAATGTACTAAGACATTAAGGAAACATAATCTTCTACATATAAGTCCAGACAAAAAGTTATATAAGAAACCAGTATACTTCTCTGTAACAAATTCCAGCTTCAAAGAATACGTGTTAGGTTAACTAAATAACTGTTATCAAAATCCATACTAATAGTCAAATCCTGTTACAACTTAAATGGGACTTTCCAAAGTCTTTAGTGGCAGTGGAATTTTGTACTGAACATCATTGAAGTAAATGGTCCACTGGTCTGGGCCTTTGGACTTTTTGGTTATATGGCCTCTGCTGTAAAGGTGTTTTGCTATAACTGGATTTGACCTCTTCCATGTAAGAAGATCTAAATTTTAAATGCAAAGTATTCTGGAAAATAAGAAAAAAAATAGAAAAGTCATTTATCCCAAAATTTATAGATAATCCACACCACAGTAGCCAAATATTTCAACTGTGTCATTTTACTGTTATCCTTTTTTGAGTAGTTCTCTAATTTGAGCTGAAAGGAACAGATGCCAGTTTATACTTTGCAAAATTGGTTACACTAACAAATACTTCCATGAGGGCAACCTCAGGTACTTAAAGTTACTGTACAAAGCATATTTTGAGGTCTTGCCAAACTCAGGAGTGTAGCTCTTCAATAACAAGCTAATTGGTAACCTTTTGTGTTATATGAAACAGTTCCTTTTATTACTGGGATACAATGAAGTGTTACATGTTCAGGAACACTATTTTTTAAAAAAGAAACACAGTGGACTATTTCTCACTGGGAACTTTCATATTACCTTATTAAGAACTACATCAAGAGTCAGTGGCTTTTTTAAACACAGTTTTAGTGTGGAAAAATGCAAAGCAGCATTTTCCTTTGTAAGACAATTTTTCCTAAAGGCAAAAATTTTTTATGTTCAAATTAATTTGAAAAATAAAGTTCCTTCAGAAAAAAAATTTTTTAAAAAGTTCCTGACTAAACAAAGGTATCATTTATACAACCAGATTTAATTTAGGACAGAAATTCTGACAGAAATATTTTATACATTTTAAAAGAGTATTGGGAAACAGGCCTCCCTCAAAGAATCATATGGCCAATTAAATTACGGATTCTTCGTATTTAGTCCTCAGGACTTTTAATTTTTTTGGTAGCAGGGATTGAACCTAGGGCCACTAATCACTGGGCCATATTCCCAGTCCTTTCTTAGACAGGGTCTTGCCAAGTTGCTGAGGCTGGCTTTAAATTTGGGAATCTCCTGACTCAGCCCCCAAACCACTAGATTATAGGAATGTACTGCCACACCCAGCCCTCAGGATTCTTTACATTACATTAAATTAAGGCCACTAAATACCAATTATGCAGAGCCTGATGCTTGATTTCCTTATAAAAGCTTGCTGGCCTTGAAGATTTTTAGATGCAGGACAACAACAAATATAAACTCTTAGATGACATTAGGGGCAAGGGGTAACTTCAGAAAATGTACAATAAAAGTCTGCATCCTAAAGTGTATGACCTCATCCTTTTGACATTTAAGGTAAAAATCATAGCTTTTACCTAGCTGAGAGGTATGACATCTACATGGGATAATTTATGTCAATACAGAAACCTGTTCCTGGGTTTTTTGATTCAAAAACTCAAATCAGAAACACTAAGAAAACATTACTTTTGTAAAGGTTTAAAACCAGATGACATAAACCCTGAAATAATTAGCTATCTCATACAATCAAGATGAAACTCAACCTGATACCCACATTCACCTGTGATAAATAAGAAACTAAATTATTACCACATAAGCCTGTACAGGAAAAAGGATGTTTTCCACAAATTATCCATTACTATCATTATTTTAAGGGCATTTAAAAAGAATTACTGGCCCAGCAAACCCAAATCCAAAAATTTTGTCATCTATTTTATGAAATTATTATCAACCTACCTAACAAAGCTGTTGTGAGGATGACTGAGGTAGTTATGAAGCACTTTGAGCTCTTAGGAGAAAAAGAGCCAAAAAGAATCAAATTAAGTGGCCATCTTAATATTTTTCTTTTTTTATTTGTTCTTTTTAGTTATACATGACAGTACAGTCTATTTTGACATATTTATACAAACATGGTAATTTTTCATTATATATTATGGGGTCAGAAATGTTGACAAAATGCTTTAACATATAAAAACAGGCTAGTGAAACAACTTAATGCTCATAACATGACCACAGCACGTGTAAGAATCACTAACCTTAGAACTGAAAGCAAACTTCAACAACTGATAGGCTCCAACCTTATAAAGGGGATCCAGTTAATCTGTTAACAGTCTGTAGCAGCAAGTTTCTATTGCTTAAATACTCATAATTTTCAAACGTACATTCTCACTATTAAATCTACTGCAGTTTAAAATGCCTAAGTAGTATTTATGTATGCTATCTCATCACTACCAAAAGTGCCTTTAGACAGCAAGGAGTAGAATTTCTTTAATGATTCAGGACACTGCCCATGGCCTGGTTATAAAATTTCTAATATTACCTCTGTCTCCTAAGTTCAACAAATAAAACAGTTTTATCAACATTATCACCAAATATTAAGCCAAAGTGAAATTTACAACAAACAAAAGTTCTAATGCAGGAATTCTTTTGTGTTGGTTTCTGGGGATTTAAACCAGAGGCATTCTACCAATGAGGTACATTCTCACTCCTTTTTATTTTGAGACAGTCTCAAAATAATTGCTGAGGCCAACATGAACTTGCCTCCTGCGTCAGCCTCGTAAGTAGCTGGGATGACAGGCGTGTATCACAGCATCTAGCTCATTTTTTTGTTTTTTTGAGGTAGTGTTGCCCAGGCTGGCCTCAAATTTGCAATCCTCTTCCTTGGCCTCCAAGTGGCTAGGATTATAGGTGGGTGGCACCATGCCCATCTTAAAACAAACTATTAACCAGATTATCATAATGGAAAGGGAAGGTATCCAGATGTTCCCTGAAACCTCAATATCCTGAAATCTAGGCATAAGAATCCATAGTCTATCCTCAAGGAGTTTCTCTTCCCAAAAGGTAAAGAATCAGTTTTCTAAGAGGAAAAAAAGAGTATCAGAAGAGAACCTCAGTTTGATGCCTTAGCCACAGGAACACAATTTAAGACCTCAATCACATAAAGTTCATCACCACCCCCCAGGTCCCTTCTTAAAACTTACTTTTTGCTACGTTCTTCATGACCGTTAGCACTGCTCAACTTGTTCTCATCCTAAGCAGGGTTGATAGAAGAACATCATGAGGACGTAGTGGTAACATTTCAAGATGTCAAAGGGTAAAGGGAATAGGAATAAGAAAATACAAAACAATTTTAAAACTAATTACTTATTTATAGTTTAACATGGAAGGCTATAAAAAAATTTAGATGGTATAACCACTTTGTTGCTTACAATTAAGTCATCAAGATACAAAAATAAAAATCTCTCCACATTAACATGTTAAAATTTTACTTTCTTACATAGTTAGGTATTAAGTTATCCACATTTACAATGCTGAAGTGGTTAAATGTAATTTCTATAAAATATCAATAAAGTCTTGTTTTTTTGAGTTTTATTCCAAGTGCTATGGTCCCTTTCATCAGTACCATGGCTCTATTTCTGCCTAAGCCCCAAGTGGCCATGCTAGCAGCCAGCCACTATCGATTTCCTGTGACCGATGCCATTCCTGAG
The DNA here is from genome assembly GCF_052094955.1 of Ictidomys tridecemlineatus. NCBI lineage: Eukaryota > Metazoa > Chordata > Mammalia > Rodentia > Sciuridae > Ictidomys > Ictidomys tridecemlineatus. Next base: position 179,030,057 of record NC_135481.1, read on the forward strand.
ATCTTCGCCCATTTCCGTTGGAGGGTTGGGACTGTAAGAGCTTGATGCCACCTCTGTCACACATCTCGCCCTGAAGCAAACAGGGATTCACACTGCTTTAGTAATGTTGACTCCCAAGAACCCACGAAAGTTAATTAATAATCCACCAGTCCAACCTAAACATTTCCTACTTCCATACCTGTTTACATGGAATTACATCCACGTTAAACTAAGACACAAGAATTTTAACATTAAAACAGAAAGCAGCTCTTCAAGAGTCTAAATATTACAAAACTACATTCACTATTTAAAGTTATCAGAATTCATCCAAAAGGTACCACATGGTCGTGCTACACACTCCAAAACAAATGTATTATTTTTAAAAGGTTTAGCGCAATGTTTATTTTAAAGTTTGATCACATCAGCTATAGGAGCATAACTGCTAACTTACAGTTGTGACACCAGTGATAATGCATGCATACTGATATTTTCATCACCAATTGGGTGAAAGAATGAAAAGACAGCTTACTTTTACTGTGCTACTGAAATGGGTCATACTATATTAGCCAAAATAATTCCTTTGTAGTTTTTAAGTGTGAAAAACTATGGCAGGGACTAATTATAAACAAAACAATATGGAGAACAGTAAAACAGTCATCAAGTGACTCTAAGCTGTGATACTGCCTCTTTTGCCTTTTTTTTTTTCTTTTTAAAATTTCTATTCAGGGATCCAAGAATTTTATAATTATTAACTGAGAAGCAGATCTCCACCTGCCTGTTGTAAGATATACTATCACCAGTCTTTTATATATTATGTGTGTATATATATGTATAAATTTTAAAAAATCTCACCCATTTCTTCTCAAAAGACTTATTAAAAGATTTACTTGCCATAGACTGGTTATACTTTGTTATTCTTGGACCCCTGCTATTTTCCCAAACCACTACATTCACCTTTTTGCTATACCAAACTGGAGCTGGTAATTCTTAGTTGAGTCATTTTACCTAGGGGACCACGGTACAGCGATAAGTCACTCAATTACTACCTTATGATTGACAGTTCACACTGGAATCAAAGGTGAATTCATGGGAGTAGAGGTGAGATATCGTTAGGCAAGTCTACAAAGAGAGATAGATGGGCATTTATTCATCACGCTGAAGTGAAACTACTGCACAATATTATTACATCAATAGCATATATTTACTTTTGTAAGTTACACGTAATGCATCTCTGATAAGATAAATCAAGAGGGCTCCGGGGAGGTTAGTTTACATTTCAGCAGTAGTTTCGTGAATAATGCTAAATTAAGAAATATATAGACCTCACCGACATGTTTTTTCTCACCTTCTTGTAAGGAGCCTCAAGCATTGCTTCAATATCAATATCGTCTGCCATTTTCTCTAAACGCCTAGGAAAGAACAAGACAATCCTATGAGTAACATTTTTCAATTAAGCTGGTTTTTTTTTTCTTGGCCGACACGCTCCAAAACTTGATAAAATCCTTCAAAGCCCTACAATGATTAAACTGACACGCATTTTATCAGGCTTGGCTTGCCCATCTAAAACGCCCCTTACGAGACTTGAAAAGACTTCACTGACCAATTTTTAAAACCCCGCAATGAACCCCTAAAATCAGAGACTCCAGAGAGAGCGCCTCTTTCGGCACAAAACCCGCGCTGCCATTTTAGGGGCCAAGGGAAACTCCCTCTGTTGGGAGGGGTTGTGTACCAAGGCAGCGTTCGACTGGCGCCATGTTGGGAGGTCGCGGCCGGCGCAGGCCTCAAAGGGACAGGACTCCATCTGCCCCAGGTCTCCCTAGGGTCCTTGCCCCCCACCACGAATACGGACAATACCCGACCAGAAAATAAGGGTGCGGCCACCGAAATGGAGTCTATTTCGGCAGAAGTACCCCCTATCCTGGCAGTCGCTAAAAACCGCCAGAAGTGCCACTGAGCACCGATAAGCAACAAACCTTGGGAAAGCTCTGAAAATACGTAGTTCCACGACGCCCCCCATACCTGTGCGGCCTTTTGGGTGCCTGTAGTACTTGTCCCGAGTCAGTTGCGCTGCTGCTGCCGCCGCTGCTGCTGCTAGTGCTGCTGCTGCTGCTGCCGCCGCCGCTGCCGCTGTTGCTACTGTTAAGCCCCTAGGCCCAGGCCGCGGTACCGCCCAGCCCGTTTATCGGGCTCCGAGGGCGACTAGGCCCGAGCGAATCTAAAAGAAACAATGGGATTAGAAGAACCCGTACGTAGGAGCAGGACGGCGGCTTCGGCAGCACAGGATCCACCCCTGCGACAGCGTCGGCAAGCTCCCTGAAATGGCGGCCGATGCTTCCCCGTACTCACATTCACTAACACACATACACACACACAAACACGCGGGGTCTCCCAGAGCTCTCGGCACGGACTCTCGCGAGAAACTGCCCGGAGTTCCAGAACTGAGACAGAGAAGTATCGCGAGATCTAAGCAGAGCCTCTGCGGCCGTGGCTCAATCTCGCGCAATGATTGCGCCACAGACATTCCCATCCCCCATTCAGAGAGGCGCCTTGGACCCCCCACTAGATAGTCGTCGAAATCTCGCGAGATGGGGCAGATAGTTAGGTCAAAGACAGTTGGTGCTCTGTCTGTCAATCTTTCAAAGAACTCCTACCTGAGTGGAGATCAGCCCTGGTACCCTGCTGGTGGCGCCTCCTTGCAGCCATCTGAAGGTTTCCCCCATACACAGCCAACCGCCACCCCCCTCCGGCCTCCCACCCAGATGGCTGTCAAGGTCGCCATAAGGCAACCTAGTCCAAATGGCGGTAGGATAAAACGGTCATTTTCAGATTGTCAGCCGAGGGGGAAGACGAAGGGGAAAACGTATAAAAGAGACGGCGAGAAGAGACCGTACAGGGGTAGGAGGATAGAATAAAAATCGTGATTTCCCTGCCATGTAGGGACAGTGGGCTAGATAAGGTCCTAGACTGTCGCTTTGAAACACCTGAGGAAACAGGGTGAAAGCAAAGAGAGCGTGGGGGTGGGGGGAAATTGCTTCCTTTCAAACTGAATCAGCGTTGAGCCCCTGAATTTAGTTTGGCCTTGTATCATTGTTTCTTCAAAAATGCCCCCATTTTGGGTTGGGGAATGTTGATCAGTTGGAGAGTGCTTGACTAGCATATTGTAGGCCCTGAGTTCTATTTCCAGCAATGGGCGGGTAAGGGGCAATTTTCCCCTACAATTTAGCTCCTCCCACCTCTCAAAACCTAGCAGTCCAAGCATAAACTTGCCACTTTTATTCTGGTTAATTCTGAGAAATACAAGAGGGAGCACAGGGTCACTTTTCCTCCCAGATAAAAATGTTTGAGGCTTGTTACAGTGGCTTATACTTGTAATCCCAGCGACTCAGGAGACTGAGTCAGGAGGATCACAAGATTGAGGCCAGCCTGGATAATTTAGCCAGGCTTTGTCTCACAATTTTAAAAGGGCTGAGGATATAGCTCAGTGGTAGAGCTCCCCTGTGTTCAAATCTCAGTACTTAAAAAAAAAAAAAAAATTTCTTGGGAAAAAAGATGTCTTCAAACAAGTTTGATGAAGTTTATTAGTAAACTAATGAGGGCAAAAAAGATTTTAAATGAGATTAAATGTGATTAATTAAACTTTAATTGGTGTAACTGCTCCAACACTGTGTCCTTAGATAAGTAACTCCTCAGAACACCTTCCAATTCCTCCTAAAAAATAAATGGGATTAACTGGACTCAATAGGACACTCCTATTATCCAGTTACTCTTCCTAGCTACTGTGGAGGTTGAAACAGTAGGCTTACAAGTTCAAGGCTAACCTAGGCAATTCAGCAAGACCCTGTGTCAAAATGTAAAAGGCCAGTGATTGGACTGGTGTTGTGGTTTAGTGTGTTAAGTGCTTGCCTAGCATATGTGAGGCACTGGGTTTAATTGTTAGCACCAAATAAAATGTAAATAAACAAAGTTATCATTTGGGTCGCAGCTAGTCAGCCTCAGCAATTTAGCAAAGCGCTAGGCAACTCAGTGAGACACTCTCTCTAATAAAATACAAAATAAGGCTAGGGATTTGGCTCAATGGTCTAGTCCCTGAGTTCAACCCTGGGTACCCACCTCTAAAAAAAAGTTATTAAAAAAAGCTCAGGGATGTGGGCTGGGTTGTGGCTCAGCTGTAGAGCACTCACCTAGTAAGTGCATGGCACTGGGTTCTATCCTCAGCACACATAAAATTCATAAATAAAGTAGAGGTATTGTGTCCAACTACAACTTAAAATATATTAAAAAAAAAAAAAAAAAAAGCCAGGGATGAAGCTCAGTGGTACATCTCTTGCATAGCATGTGAGAGATCCCGGGTTCAATCTCTACTACTAAGAAGAAAAGAAGAAAGGGGGTAATCTTATTAGCAAGTCTAAGCTTCTCCAGACTGACCAAAACTGGTGACACTCACTGCTGAATTTCAAGGTACTACCAGGGGTCCGCTGGTTAGGTAGACAAAAAAATTAATAAAGGAAGGCTGAATAGCAGAGTGGAGTTTAAAGGATACATCATACCTTTCAAATATTTTGGTTTGTTTAAGTACATGATGGGGCAAAATTTGACCTTAAATTCTAGACTTCTTATTTGTGAAGAGGAAAGATTTAAGATCCAAATCACTTGAAACTGGGCAGGATGGTACAGCCTTATAATTCCAGCAGCTTGGGAGGGTGAGGCAGGAGGATCACAAGTTCATAAACCAGCCTCAGCAATTTAGTTGAACCCATAAGTAACTTAGCATCAAAAAAAGAGCTAGGGATGTGGCTCAGTGGTAGAGCATCTCTGGGTTCAATCCATGGTACCAAAGGTGGAGTGGGGTGGGGGGTGGAATCCAAATCACTTCATGAGTGAAAGTTTCTTAAATTTCAGTCAAGGACCATCAGTTTAGCAGACAATCAAGAACACCAGCTGAAGCTGGGCACAGTGGCCCATGCCTATAATCCCAGCAATTCTGGAGGCTGAGGCAGGAGGATCAGAAGTTCAAAGCCAACCTCAGTAAAAGTGAGGTGCTATGCAACTCAGTGAGACCCAGTCTCTAAATAAAATATAAAATAGGGCTGGGGATGTGGCTCAGTGGTTGAGTGCCCCTGAGTTCAATCCCTGGTACTCACCCCACCCCCCACAAAAAACACTATATGCTTTTCATTTTGTAAAACCTCTCTCTAGTTCATGAACATTGTATATAAATTCATTTCCTTTTCATCATTTTTTCATTCATTTGTGGAGAGAAGGTCATTGGTCACCATCAAGAACATTATTCTGGAGCTGGGATATAGCTCAGTTGGTAGAGTACTTGCCTTGCATGTACAAGGCCCTGGGTTCAATCCCCAGCACCACACATACATACAAAAAACCACATTATTCTAACTGGGCACAATGGACCAATCCTATAAAACTTGTTCACATCTGTAATCCCACTGACTCAGGAGGTTGCAGCAAAAGTATCAAGTTCTAGGACAGATATATGAGCTATAAATATAGCTCAGTGGTAGAACACTTGGCTATGTGCCAGCCTCTGGATTAGATACACAGAAGTATAAAAAATGAACTAAATTTGTCTGAAATTTTAGGAGTCCATGGCATAACAACAGGCAATAGAATAGAAGACATAATGGATATTGTACTCAGAATTTGTCTGAAAATTAAACATTTTGCTTGGGTAAGATTTTTTTTTGGGGGGGGAGGTTACCAGGGGTACTCAACCACTGAGCCACATCCCCAGCCCTATTTTGTATTTTATTTAGAGTCAAGGTCTCACTGAGTTGCTTAGCACCTCTCCATTGCCGAGACTGGCTTTGAACTCAAGATCCTCCTGTCTCAGCCTCCCAAGCTTCTGGGATTACAGATGTGCACCACCACACCTGGCATAAGTTTATTTTTATATCCATCTATGACTTTGTGTGGTGCTAGGAATTGAACCCAGGGTCTTGCAATTATTAAACTAGTGCCATGTGTGACTTTTATGGGGAAAAAGTACATTTTTGCTATTTGCATTTTAAAAATTAATTTCCAGTATATACAAGGAAGTGTACACACACACACACACACACATGTTTTGTGTTGTCTTTGTGTGTGTGTGTGTGTGTGTGTGTGTGTGTGGTACTGGGGATTGAACCCAGAGGTGCTGTACCACTACCACCTAGCTATGTCCCCAACTCTTTATATATATATATATATATATATATATATATATATATATATATATATATATAAAATTTTTTTTCTTTATTTGTGGATGGACACAGTACATTTTCTTTACCTATTTTTATGTGGTGCTGAGGATCAAACCCAGTGCCTCACATGTGCCAGTGAAGTTTTCTACCACTGAGCCACAACCCAAGCCCATACTTTATATTTTTAGTTTTGGTAAATTGCCTAGACTGGCCAGTTTGGTGACATAAGCCTGTATTCCAGCAACTTGGGAGGCTGAAGACAGGAGGATCACAAGTTTGAGGTCTGCCTCAGCAATTTAGCAAGGCCCTAAGCAACCTAGTGACACCCTGTCTCAAAATAAGAAGCCTAAAGGGCAGAGGATATAGCTCAGTGGTAAAATGCCCTTGGGTTTTATCTGATTGCTAAAAAATAAAATAAATAATTAAATTGCATAAGCTGGCCAGGTGTGTTGGCACTGGGTAATCCTAGCTACTGGGCAGGAGGATCACAAGGTCAATGCCAGCCTTGGCAACTTGTTGAACCCATAACTAACTTAGCATCAAAAAGAAAAGGGCTGGGGACTTAGCTCACTGGTAATGATCATGTGGGTTCGATTCCTAGTACCAGAACATTTAAAAAAATAAGCCAGGATGGTAGCACACTCCTGTAATCTCGGTGGCTCAGGAGGCTGAGGCAAAAGGATCCCGAGCAAAGCTATCCTCAGCAACAGCGAGACACTGAATGAGACCAGTGAGACCCTGTCTCTAAATAAAATACATAATAGGGTTGGACTGGGGATGTGGCTTATGGTTGAGTGGCCCTGAGTTCAATCCCTGATAACCCCTCGAAAAAAAAATTTTTATTTTTTATTTTTTAAAATTTTTATTTTATTTATATTTTTTAGAGAGAGAGAGAGGGAGGAGAGAAAGAATTTTTAATATTTATTTATTTTTTTTAGTTTTCAGCGGACACAACATTTTTGCTTGTATGTGGTGCTGAGGATTGAACCCGAGCCGCACGCATGCTAGGTGAGCGCGCTACCGCTTGAGCCACATCCCCAGCCCGAAAAAAAAATTTTTAAATAAAAATAAATAAATTGTTCTGGCTGACCTCAAGTTTGTCAATACAAGGCTTTTAAAATCAGGATCAGAATCTTATGGTTTCACAATATGGCTTTGATGCTCTAACAATTCTTCCTAAGCCACTAATAGGCACAAGGAGTCTTTTCTTTTTTCTTTTTGTCTCTATGACAACAGTAAATTCAAGCCCATTTTATTCAGATGGAATTAACTTTACCACCCATATGATCTTGATCTGATTTAGCTAGAGAAATTTATGTATCCTCTCCACCTAGATCCTGTCTGTACTACTTAATGAATTTGGCACAAGTTGCAAATATTTACCTGCTTGTTGATCACGATATCAAGAACATTCTAATGATATATCCTAAAGGAATTTACTTGAATTTGTGAACATAGGCTGGGGTGTTACTCAGTGGCAGAGCAAGTGTTTATCATACATGAGGCCTTGAGTTCAATCTCTAGCACCACACACACACACACACACACACACACAACTGTGAATGATTAGTCCTTAAGAAAAGATGTTTTAGAGGTTTGTCCACAGCCACTTACTTGAGGTTGGTACCACAGGTTATAACATTCACAATAACTGTCAATCCCTTTTACCAAACTCAAGATACATTTTCTTAAGATACCCTATGAACTATAAGGGAAACAACAATTGCTGCATTTTCCAGAGTTTAATATTTGGTTGAAAAGTAAAGTGTTGTAGGGGCTGGGGTTTTGGCTCCAAGGTAGTGTACTTGCCTGGCATGTGTGAGGCACTGGGTTCGATTCTCAGCACCACATATAAATAAATAATAAGTAAATAAAGGTCTATCAACAACTTAAAAAAAAGTAAAGTGTTTTGAACTCCCCCTGGTTAAGGCAACAAAAATTAATGCGCATTCATAATAACCAGTTCAAATGATAGCCAAAAGATTTGCCAAAACACCATTTTAAATTGAAGATAAAAATTTAAAAATTAAAAACACTGTAATTTAAAATATAATTTGTCACTTTATTTTATTTATTTTGTTTGTTTGTTTTTGGTACTGGGAGTTTAACCCAGGGGGTTAAATAATAAAGTGAAGGAATGGTTGGGCATAGTAGCACATGCCTGTAATCCCTGAGATCCGGAGGCTGAGGAAGGAGGATTGCAAATTCAAGGACAGCCTGGAAATATACAAAGACCCTTTCTCAAAAATTAAAAGGACTGGGGATATAACTGAGTTGTAGAGCTTTCCTGGGCTCAATCCCCACTAATGCAAAAACAAACAAGTGAAGGATAGACAGAAACAAACACAAAGAGTCAGGTAAAGTAATATATTTTCCCCCAACAGATCCTGAATTGACCACCTGAGAAATGCAAATTAGCAGGCAGAGTATTATTTTAAAACATTTGCTCATAGAAGCAAAAAATAATGTGATCAAACATAGCATTAGAAGAGATTTAGGGATTAAGCAAATTAGCAATAGAGAGGAAGATCTTGCTGACAAGGCATCACAAGATGAAGATATACCTTGAAAATGATGGTTGGGAAACAAAAGAAGCATCAACTCACAGTAATTTTCAATGAAAGGCATGTGATTCCATGATATGACTGAATGAGCTTGTACAATGAATAGCCCAGAAAGACAGAGCATCTCTGAAAGGATGTATCTAGTAGACTCATTCTTTTTTGGAGCTGGGGGAAAAAAAGTCCTTGATTATTTTTTGTAGAATATTCAGAGATATAACTTCTCCAAAACCTGGCCCCACCCAATATATAAACAATGTATCTGAGCTAAACATATACTTCATAAACATGATTTAAATGCTGTGATGGGGGCCTGGGGATGTGGCTCAAGTGGCAGCGCGCTCTCCTGGCATGCATGCGGCCCAGGTTCGATCCTCAGCACCACATACAAAGATGTTGGGTCCGCCAAAAACTAATAAAAAATAAATAAATATTTAAAAAAACTCTCTCTCTCTCAAAAAAAAAAATGCTGTGATGGTAAAGGAAATAAGTGGCATTGCCAAGAATGTGAAGAATTGGAACCCTTGTACATTAATGGTATGAATTTTTACAGTTTCATGATGGAGCTACTGTTGAAAACAATTTGGTCATTACTTTAAAAAATTAATTGTAGGGTTGGGGGTGTAGCTGCAATGGCACAGTAGTTGCCTAGCATATGCAAGGCCTTGGGTTCAATTGCCAGTACAGCATTCAAAAGAAAAGAATTTGAAAAAAGGAATGAAAGAAAAAAAAGGAAAGGAAAATTGGGCATGGTAGTGCACATTTGTAATCCCATCTATTCAGGAGGTTCAAATAGGAGGACTGTGAGTTTGAAGATAGCCTGAGAAATTTAATAAGACACTGCCTCAAAGTATAAAGTAGAAGGGAATGTAGTTCAGTGGCCCTTGAGTTTGATCCCTACTCAAAAAAAAAAAAAAAAAAAAAGCAAGAAAAAAAAAAGCCAACAGCCAACGGGTGGGAAGAAACCCAGTGATATAGTCAAGGAAAGCAGAAAAAGTGAACTAAGGTTTGAGTGTGAGAGTACCTGTGATTATCTGTTTCTCCTTAATTGTTCCTACAACGACTTTCTTCACTGATTCTATTTGGAACCTGAATTATTTGTTGTTTTTGGTTTTGTTTGGGTACTGAAGATTGAATTTAGGGCCTCACATATGCCCTCTATTACTGAGATATACCCCCAGCATAGAGTCTGGATTTTGGAATTCAGACTGGACTTCAGATACTATTTCAGCCCAAGGGAACTATGGGCTGGGCAAAACAGAAGGAGGAGGGCTGGGTTGTGGCTCAGTGGTAGAGCACTTGCCTGGCATATGTGAGGCTCTAGGTTCGATTCTTAGCACCACATATAAATAAATAAATAAGTACATCAACAATTTAAAAATATTTTTAAAAAGAGAAGGGAGAGAGATTTTTGGGTCTTAGTGAGCATACAAAAACAAATTCAGAAGGTTCTGGGAGGCAGAGCTTCAGTTATTAACAATTCTACATATCCTCCCCTCATCCTTAAAAGCACATAATTACACTGATATAGTCAATCATACTTTTGTTTCTTTTTTTATTTTGTGGTGTTGGGAATTGAACCTAGGACCTGTGCATGTGAGGCAAGCACTGTACCAACTGGCTATATCCCCAGCCCTATACTTCTGTGTCTTGGCACAGTTTCCATAAGTCACTTTTTCTTTTCTTCTCTTTTCTTTCTTTCGTTCTTTCTTTCTTTCTTTCTTTCTTTCTTTCTTTCTTTCTTTCTTTCTTTCTTTCTTGTATTGAACCCATGGAAATGTTTATTGAAGCATCATTTATAAATATTGGAAAGGTTGTGAATTACCATAATAGGGGAATTATTTATTGCAACATTGTTTATAAAATCCAAAACAAATCGAGGGAACCCTCTTGGTTACTATTCTTTAGCCTCCCCTTTTATTTTCCTAGCATAAGCCCATCTATGTATATGCATGTATGTTTATATGTGTGTGTGTGTGTGTGTGTGTGTGTGTGTGTGTGTGTGCGCGTGCGCGCATGCGCGCGCGCGCAGAATTTAATTTGTTTTCAATTGCTGGGGCTTGAACCCTGGGCCTTGTACACGCTAGGTAAGCATTCTACCCTGAGCTATACTCTTAACCTGAACATATGTATATTTGTTTGTTTGTTTGATTGTTTTGTTTTAACTTGGGATTTAAACCAGGGGGCCTTGCACATGCCTGGAAGGCACTCTACCACTAAGCTACATCCTCAGCCCTTTTTCTTAATTTTATTTTGAGACAAGGTCTTGCTCAAATTGCTCAGGCTGGCCTTGAACTTGAACCTGCAATCCTCCTGAGTAGTTCAAAGATAATTTTTAAATTCTATTGAATTTATAATATTTTCCTTAGTGGCTTATCCTAGCAGGGCAATGTGGCACATACCTGTCATCCAAACTTCTCAGGATACCATGAGTTTGAGTCTAGTCCAGGCAATTTAGTGAGGCCCTGTCTCAAAAAACAACAACAACAACAACAACAAAAAACTGTCTAAGGATGTAGCTCAGTGGTGGTAGAACCAGAAAACAAAAATCATCAATGGATTTATAAGACAATAAGAAACCAATGGAAACTATATCAATGAGGAACAAGAATTAGAGGGATACTTTATATCTTTTTATATAATTTCTAGGATTTAAACCCTGTGACAATATTAATTACTTAAAAATAAATTATGGGCCAGGTGTGGTGGTGCATGCCTGTAATCATAGAAGCTCAGGAGACTGAGGCTCAAAGCCAGGGGCTGGGTTGTGGCACAGTGGTAGAGTGCCCACCTACCACATGTGAGGCTCTGGGTTCAATCCTTAGCACCACATAAAAATGAAATAAAAATATCCAAAAAAATATAAAACCAGTTAGAAATTAAGCAAGGCCCTAAGTAAGTTAGCCAGACCCTGGGTTCAATCCCCAGTATCAAAAATAAAAATAAAAATTAATTTAATTATATAAAGTTCATAGTGTGGATACCTGGGGATTTAGATTTTATTTAATCAGCTTTTTTCTAATCACACGTCCTTTTGTCCCTGAGACTAAAATTCTTTCCCTTTCTTTTTATCTCTAGGTTGACAGAAATTTCAAATAACAAGAAACATTTTTTTTTTTTTAAGTATGTTCAAATTATAGGGAATTGCTGGGCTCTGCATGCCTATAATCCCAGTGATTTAGGAGGCTGAGGCAGGAGGATTGCAAGTTCAAAGCCAACCTCAGGAATTTAAATTACAGGGAATAATGCTAGGTAGTAGGGGGTCCCCAGGGTCAAAGAAAAATAGGATATAGTCCTTGCCCCTTCAATTGGACCAGGTGGATTTTTTTTTTTCTTTTTCAATGCTGGGAATTGAACCAGGGCCTCACAGTTGTTAGACAAAACATTCTACCACTGAGCTACAAGCCTGCCAAGAGGACTTCATCAGTTTTTTTTTTTTGAGTAGGACAAAAATTAAAACCATTTTTCTTCTCTCTCTCTCTTTTTTTTTTTTTTTTTGTTCTTGAGTATTTAATGCAGAGATGCTTCACTACTGAGCTACATTGCCAGGCTTTTTTATTTTTTATTTTGAGACAGGGTTTCAATTAGTTGCCTAGAGCCTCACTAATTGGCTGAGGCTAGGCCCAAACTTGTGATGGAGGAGTACACCACTGCACCTGGCTTCTTGCTCTCTTATAATGTTGCAAAGTGCTGCTGGGCATGATGGTGCAGGCCTGTGATCACTGCTCCTGGGGAGGCTGAGGAAGAAGGACCTTAAGGCCCTAAGCAATTTACAAAGAGCTGTTTTTAAATAAAATATTGAAAAAGGGCTGGGGTGGGGTTTGCTGGGGTTGTGACTCAGTGGTAGAGATCTTCACTAGCATGCGTGAGGCACTGGGTTCAATTCTCAGCATGACATATAAATAAATGAATAAAATAAAGATCCATTAACATTTAAAAAAAATTTAAAAAGGGTTGCTGGGGATGTGGTTCAGTGGTTAAGTGTCCCTAGGTTCAATCCCCAGTACCAAAAAATCAATAATAATTTAAAAGGACTGGGATGTAACTCAGTGGTAGAGTATCAGTGTTCAATCTGCAGTACTGCGAAAAATAAATGAATAAGGAAAATAAAAATAAAATAGAAAATAAATGAACAAAAAAAAACCCTATATAAATTACAAAATGCTATGGTGCTCAGGAACTTTCCATCAAGCCCAGACTGGAGAGACCCCAAGCCAGAGTCAAGACTCAACTTGCTTTCCTTGGCCCCTAGTGCCTTGTTGAACTTCTTGGACCTCTTAGATGCTACTGAGACTGTGGTTTCCGGCTTCCTGAGTTCTCACACTCAGCTTTGTGCTGCAAGGATCACACCCCAGTTCCTGCTTTGGGGTCTGACATGCTCAAGCTTGGTGTTATTTAATACATGAGGTTTGTGAGAGATAAAAAGGCTTGCTTTTCTTAGTTCTGCCCTTTTGCCATGACAGACTCATAAATGCCTCATTAGAGACAGAGTTAGGTTTGTTGGATAGAGATTGAGAAAAATAATTTCATTTTTAAAAGATTTTTTTAAAGATGGACACAAGGGGCTGGAGATATGGCTCAAGCGGTAGCGTGCTTGCCTGGCATGCGTGTGGCCTGGGTTCGATCCTCAGCATCACATACAAAGATGTTGTGTCCGCCGAAAACTAAAAAATAAATATTAAAAAAAATTCTCTCTCTCTCTGTGTCTCTCTCTTAAAAAAAAAAGATGGACACAATATCTTTATTTATTAAATAAATTCATTATTAATTTTTTTAGTTGTAGATGGACCTTTATTTATTTATTTATTTATTTAATGTGGTGCTGAGGATCAAATCTAGTGCCTCATGCATATTAGGCAAGTACTTTACCACTGAACTACATCCCCAGCCCTTATTTATTTATTTTTTATGTTGGTGCTGAGGATCGAACCTAGTACCTCACAATAGCAAGGCAAGCGCTCTACTGCTAAGTTATAACCCCAGTCCCTCATTTTTAAAAATCTATTCTAATTTGTTATACCTGATGGCAGAATGTAATTCATTACATATTACACGTATAGAGCACAATTTTTAAGACATTGATTGTACACAAAGTATTTCATACACAAAGTATTTTCACATGTCATGTCTTATACATGTACTTAGGATAATGATGTCTAAATCATTCAACCATCATTCCTATCCCTTTGCCCACTCCTTTCCCCTTCCTGCCCTTTTCATTTAATTTTTTTTTTTTTTAGTTGTAGATGGACACAATATCTTTATTTATTTTTATGTGATGTTGAGGATCAAACCCAGTGCCTTACAAGGCAAATGCTCTACTACTGAGCCCCAGCCCTGGCCTGAAAAATCATTTCGTAATTGAATGTCCTATCATGTTAGGTCTTTAATTCTACTTCTATTTAGAGGGATTATTTTAAATATATTGAACCCTGAATCTAGTAAGATAGCAATTAAATAATTTATGTAGAACTTTGCAGCTTTTATTCTCTAACTTAAACATGACAAATATCTTAGCAGGGTAGATATCCTAGTGAATGAAAACAGTGAAAAAATTTTTTTTGTATGTGTGCTGGGCATTGAACCTAGAGCCTCAGTGCAAAGTGCATGCTAGGTAAGCACTCAGTCATTAAGTTCTATTCCCAGCCCCCAAAAGGGAATATATAAAAAAAGTAATGCTTATGGAACTCAAGGACTTTTCTCTGCAGGGGTTGAATGTTTCTTGTGTTAGTATATGTCTTGTGTTTATGCAGAGTTTTGTTGTAGAGCTGTTATTTTATGGGCTAGGATGACTATAGTTTTGAAATAGTTGAGACTAGGAAAGTTTCTATTCTCTAGAGTTGAGGCTACTATTCATACATTCATTTACTCATTCAAAACACCAGTTGAGTGCCTACTCATGCAAAGAAAGACTCCTAAAAATTGGGAAGGCAAGACCCAAATATTAGTAAGTTGCTATGGATGATCTTAAGGCAAATGGATGCTACTAACAAGGCATAGGTAAAACTGGGCAAGGTGGTACACATTTATAATCCCCAAAACTAAGAGACTGAGACAGGAGGATTTCAAGTTTGTGGTCAGTTTCAAAAACTTAGGGCTGGGGATGTAGCTCAGTGGTAATGTCCCTGCATTCAATCCCTAGTTTAAAACAGAAACAAAACAAACAAAACAAAACAAAACAACAACAAAATAGAACTTTGTAAGTTGGAGCTCTCTGGTTAGCAGTCTATTTTATTTTATTTTTTTTAAAGATAGAGACAGGAGAGAGAGAGAATTTTTAATATTTATTTTTTAGTTTTCAGTGGACACAACATCTTTGTTTGTAAAAGTGGTGCTGAGTATTAAACCTGGGCCGCACACATGCCAGGCAAGCGCGCTACCCCTTGAGCCACATCCCCAGCCCAGCAGTCTATTAATGTCCAGTTCAGAAGAAGCTGGCAAGTCAGGTTTCTTAATGAAAAAGAAATTAACTATCAAGGTACTTTATTCATATCTGTGTCAGGTTTGTTTGTTTATTGCCTTGTCAACGTTAGCCTCTTTCCATCCTCTCTCCTTTCCCATTTGGAGGAATATCCTTTATGGGTAGATCATTCCTCTCTTCTTTCTCTGGCAGCATGGACTCATTCATGTGACCTGAGATTGGCCAATCAGCAGTGGCTGCTGGCCAAACTTTGCCTCAAGTGACTCAAAGACAAAGGGACTGAATTCCCACAGTGGTGCATAATACTGCCAGTAGCAGCTGCTGCAGGTTCTTACTTAAATTGCCCTTGTACCTATTTTATAAGTCTGATTTCTGGTTGATGCTCAGGCCCCCAATATCCTTGTAATATAAATATCCTTGTAATATAAATCCTGCCCCCCTTTTTTTAGAACTGAAGATGGAACCCAGGCATTTGCCACTAAGTTACAATCCCAGGTTTTTAGTTTTTTTGTTTTGTTTGTTGTTTTTTAAACTTTGAGACAGTGTCTCACTAAATTGCTGAGGCTAGCTTTGAATTTGTAATCCTCCTGCCTCAGCCTCCAGATTCACTGGGATTATAGGAGTGCCCCCAGTGAACAGCTATAATTGTTTTTGCTTGTACTTGCAACAATGTCAATGCTTGTACTTGTATCAGACAAAAAGAATTTTAACTTATAAATTGTGCCAATTTCTTTATCAGGCTATGAGCTCCTTGAGAATAGGGCCTAAAATCTCATTTTTCTCTGGGTCTTTGGTGCCTAGCACAATTCAGACTCTTAATAAATGTAGGAAATGTTATATTTTGTATGGGCCTACAGAGTCTGGGATTCTTGGTATTATTGTGGTTTGTGGGGCAAGAAATCCTCTATATTACAATAGGCATTAATATGTGAGCAATTTCATGTTAATAAGCCTGGAGTATCCTGAAGGTCTTTTCTTGAGCACTTGAATGAATGGTTCTGGTCCTCAAAATGCTTTTTAAAAAATATGAGAAAAAGAGAAATAAAGAAAAGTAAATATTATTTTTGCATATTATCAGTGTGCAAGAGCCATGCTAATCTTCTCTGTATTGTTACAATTTTAGAATGTATACCACCCAATGAGCACAGCCAGAGCTTTTGTCCCTGTTTTTTTTCCTTAATATTTATTATTATTTTTTTTTAGTTTTTGGCAGACACAACATACTTGTTTTTTGTATGTGGGCCGCACGCATGCCAGTTGAGTGCGCTACCGCTTGAGCCACATCCCCAGCCCCATTGTCCCTGGTTTTCTAGTAACTCTTCCTAGGGGCTACCCTTCTGCCCTCTCAGCTGAAGAACTCTCTTTATCTCAAGTTTTGATTTGTTTATTTTGATTTTATTTACTTTTTGAGAATTGAACCCAGAGGTGCTCTATCACTAGCTACATTTCCAGTGCTTTACATTTTTATTTTGAGACATAAAGTCTTACTTAATTGCTGAGGATGGCCTCAAACTTGCCATCTTCCTGTATCACCCTCTTGAGTCTCTGGTGTATACCACCAAACCCAGCTCCAACTGTGATTCCAAAAGCATCTCTTCTGTGGACTCAGGTTATATTGATAATCTAATTTTTTCAATTATTCTCTTTCCTTTTGTTCCTTCTACAGGTACACAATGAGTATCTATTATTTGCAAGCAAATTCTCTCTATTCAAAAAGCAAACAAGGTAGACTATACTTTTATCATGGGAAGTAGGCCAATACAACCAAGAAGAATCATTCTGCCTTTCCTCCCTCCTTTCTTTTCTTTTCTTTGTGTTGGGTGTTGAATCCAGGGCCTTGTGCATACTAAGCCTACACTCTCATGAGCTGCACTTCCAGTCTAAAAGAGGAATCTTTTTTTTTTTTTAAAGATATATATATATATATATATATATATATATATAGAGAGAGAGAGAGAGAGAGAGAGAGAAAATTTTTTAATATTTATTTTTTAGTTCTCGGTGGACACAACATCTTTGTCTGTATGTGGTGCTGAGGATCGAACCTGCGCCTCACGCATGCCAGGCGAGCGCTACCGCTTGAGCCACATCTCCAGTGAGGAGCCATTTTTTTTAACCTTGCAATACAATCAGAACAAAAACAACATGAAGTGATTAAAACTGTGTAAATGGCTCTGTTGAAAATGAAGAGAGTAATTGCTGTGAGAGGGGTATGTGATCTTATTGGAGCACTTTTGATTATGTGGCTGAAGAGAGGAGATGATAAACTGAGGAGATGATAAACTGAAACTTCCATTGTGAAGAGTCAGTTTTATGAATAGCAACAGGGAATTCAATGGCCTAGAGGCTGGAAAGAGCCATAGAAAATGACAGAAAAGTCCTCCTCAGTGGCGCCTGCCTGTAATCCCAGTGATTTGGGAGCCTGAGGCAGAAGAATTGCAAGTAGGAGGACAGCCTAGGCAATTTAGCAAAGCTCTAAACAAACTTGGGAGACACCGTCTCAAAATTTAAAAAAATAATTATACCAAAAAAAAAAAAAGGGGGGGGGGCTGGTAAAGTACTCCTGGGTTAAATTCCCAGTTAAAAACAAACAACACATTTTAAAAAACCTGATTGAGGGGCTGGGGATGTGGCTCAAGCGGTAGCTCGCTCGCCTGGCATGCGTATGGCCCGGGTTCGATCCTCAGCACCACATACCAACAAAGATGTTGTGTCCGCCGAGAACTAAAAAATAAATATTAAAAAT
The DNA here is from genome assembly GCF_052094955.1 of Ictidomys tridecemlineatus. NCBI lineage: Eukaryota > Metazoa > Chordata > Mammalia > Rodentia > Sciuridae > Ictidomys > Ictidomys tridecemlineatus. The sequence goes on from NC_135481.1 coordinate 179,047,967, forward strand.
TCTCTCTCTCTCTCTTTAAAAAAAAAAAAAAAAACCTGATTGAAAGTCAGTGTGGTCAGAGGATGAGTCAGGGGGTAGGCTGCAGATGGAGAAACTGATTGATGGTTTGTTCTTAAGTAGGGCAGTGACATGATTAGATTTATATTTTAAGAAGTGCGATCTGGCTACCCTCTCTTTTCAGTGTAAAATACAGTCGTTATTGCTCCCATAAATCACTAATTTTAGTATTTCTCCTTGGTACTTGCCAAGTCCCGTTGGGAAAACACCTCAGCATCTTTTGTAGTCCATGCAACTTGGACTTTGGAGACAAAATACAGCTCCGTTTTTTTTTTTTTTTCAACAGCAATTGGTACCGTCTTTCCTAGAAGTTAATGACACAAAGTGGAGGGATGGGAGCAAGGGTCCTGAGGTAAGAAGGAAACTGACTCCTTTGAGGACTTGAAAGACACTGAGAATTCAGGGCAGCTGGATGTGTCAGAATGAGAGGCAGGTTAAGTTCAGACTTTGAAGAGCCTGGCAAATCTAGGTGAAGACTTAGATCTTAATCTGGAGGAGAGAGGGAAACAGATTTGGAACAGAGGATGACATTTTGAAAAGCTCTCACCGCGTGAAGTATGGATTGAAAGGGGAAAGAATAATAGGGTGGAGATCATGGCTAACTTGGAGAGAGGTGAAGCCTAGACCGGAGTGGTGGCAGGGCTATGGAAAGAAACAAGAGGCAAAATTAACAGGAGAAGGGTAGTATCCGGTCCCGGGCTTTGCGTGGTCTTAGTGGTTAAACCTGAGTGGGGACTTCGTGTTCCCGACGGAGGGCAGGCCTGGTTCCCGCGCGTCAAGGCCGTGGGCGTGGTCTGCTGGAGCCGTCGCCCCGGTGATCCGGTGGGGCGGGGCTAAGGGCGGGGCAGCTGGGGCGCTGCGTCACTCGGTGGTGGCGATGGTGCGTGTGTGTGTGGGGGGCGGGGGATACGCTGGGCGCGTCCCTGGGGTCACGTGGTGCGCAGCACGCAGAGTCCTTCTGTCGGTTGGTCCTGGAGCGGCGCAGCAGGAGCGGAGCCGTGAGGTGAGCTCGCGGCGAGGCGCGGCAAGAGAAAGCCGGTGGCCGAGGCTGGGTCGGGTCGGGCCCGCGCCGCGCGCGCGCCGCGCGGGCGGGAACGGTGAAAGACGCCACCGCTGCTCCGGTCCCCTGCCTGGCCCCACTCCCCGCCCGGCCCCGTTCGCCCCAGCCCGGAGGGAGGCCTAGGGACCGCTGATGAGAGCGTGGCGGGCGTGCGAGCGGCGCCCAATCCCCGGAGTTGCCCGCGGGAGTGATGCGGACCTCGGCCAATGAGCGCTGCCCGAGGGGGCTGGGCTGTGGGGTGCTGGCCCCGGGCACTGAGCGGGCCGTATTGGGGGTGTGTATGTGTGGTGAGGGGGTGAGAGCTAGGGCCGAACCTGAGCTGGATCATCCCTGAGCGCCCCATCACCAGCCCCTGCTGTTGCCTTGTGCTTTAGCAATACGCTTTCTTTTATTACCTCTTTAATCCCATTCTGGGAGCACACCCCTTTTTTCAAGACCCCTATCATGGGAGTGTCCCCTTTATAGTTTTGAAAATCTGGGCGGCCCACCCCTTTTATTGAACACCAGCCCTGGGATTTTATCTGTTTTTAAATTCCCCCATACAGAGGGCGTACTCCTTGCCCCCCAAACTGGGAGCCCTCCCTTTTTCAAGCCTTCAATCTGAGTTCACCCTTTCCAATTTGGGGGTTTATCCCTTTAACAGGTTCTTCAAATCTGAGGTCCTGAAACCAAAGTTTTGGGATACTTTCTTTTTTATTTTGATACTGGGGATTGAACCCTAGGTGCTTTACCACTGATCTTTTTATTTTTTGAGACAGGGTCTTGCTAAATTTCTGAGGCTGGCCTCAAATTTGCTGTCCTCCTGCCTCAGCCTTTGGAGTCACTGGGATTACAGATTTGGGCCATTGGGCCCTCTGGGGAGACTTTTTTGTGTCCCACAACTCCTCTAAGGAAAAAAAATCACCTTCCCAGGAACCCAATCTGACAATATGTTTCCAGAATTTCATTTTTTTTTTTGTACTGAGAATTGAACCCAATGGCACTTTACCACAAGAGCCACATCCCCAGCAGTTTTATTTTTTATTTTATTTTTTATTTATTTATTTTTTAAAAATATTTATTTATTTAAGTTCTCGGCGGACACAGCATCTTTGTTGGTATGTGGTGCTGAGGATCGAACCCAGGCTGCACGCATGCCAGGCGAGCGCGCTACCGCTTGAGCCACATCCCCAGCCCCCTTATTTTTTATTTTAAAAAGGGGTCTGGTTAAATTGCTAAGGGTCTTGCTTAATTGTTGAGCCTGTCCTCAAACTTGCAATCCTCCTGCTTCAGCCAAGGGAGCCTCTGGGATTACTTACAGGTTTGTGCCACCTGCTGGCTGGCCCGTTTCCAGAATTTCTTAAATTGGGGGGGGCATCCTTTTCTCAACCCTCTAAAACCTGATGTTTATTGGTACATATTTCCAGTTTCTCAAATAAGGGAATTCACTTTCACTTATATCCTTGGGTTGCACCTTTTTATGAGTTCCCCAACTACCTGGTGGAGACTTATTTTCCTATCTGAAGTTGTATTTGCTTCCTGTATCCCCTAAATGTATGAACACACCACTCTGGGGGTGAGTGATCTGTAGTTCTTGAGCATACATGCATACCTACCTGCCTCCCCCCACCTTTTTTTTTTTTTCCCTATATTAGGGGTGGAACCCAGGGGCTTTCACTGGAATTAAATCCCAGCTCTTTTTATCTGTAATTCTGATACAGGATTTCACTGAGTTTCCCGGATTGGCCTCAAACTTGTGCTTCTCCTACATCAGCCTCAGGAGTGCTTGTGGTTATAGGCGAGCATCATGGCTCCCTTTCCCCCCTTTAATATCTTTTTTAGTTCTTTTGCCATCCACAATATTTTCATTTCTCAGTTTCCTTCCTTCTTTGGAACCATATTCCCCTTTAGGTGCTCTCCCAGTCTGGTCAGTGCACCCCATTTCCTCTTCCTCTGGTGAATGCATGCCTTTGTTCAGCACAGCACTCTCTCTCTGCTTCCATTTTTTTTTTTTTTTTCATGAGCACATTTCCTATGGTCACACCAACTGAACTCTACCCTCCAGATTTCCCTGTACCCCAGAGTCAATCTCCTAAAGTAGTACCTGAAAATTGCCTTTCATATGTCCATCATATGTCTATTATTTATTTATTTTAAACAATACTGGGGATTGAACCCAGAGCTCCAGCATGCTAAACAGTCTCTACCACTGAACTACATCTCTGGCCAATTTTATTTTTTGTTTTGAGACAGATCTCACTAATTTGCCCAGGCTGGCCTTGAACTTGCCATCCTCCTGCCTCAGCCTCCTGAGTCGCTGGAATTAAAGGCATGTGCCAGGTTTATCTTTTATCTTTCTGCAAACAGGAACTCTTCTCTCTGTTTGCCCTATGCCCAGGCGTTTTTCTGGTTTCTGACTCCCTTTGAACACTGTTCTGTTTATTGAGTGGCTATAGAGATTCCCCCCTTTATTCTTCCTGTGTTGGAGGTGGAGGCCTGCCTGGCCTTCTGGCACAGGAGTCAAATTGGAAAGGAAACCCTTTGCATTTCTTTGGTTATTCACAGGACTTTTAGTTCTCCTGGTGGTTTGCCTCCTCTTAGATTCTACTTGGGTGGGTTCTGTTTTCTACTTTGTTTTATCTCCCTACACTGGAAAAAAAGCCTTCAAGAGATTTTTTTTAGTACTGTATTGCTTCTAACTTCAAAATTTCTTCCCCATACACTCACTGGCTTTCTTACTTCCTTTTTTCAAGAAAAGAGGTTATTTGGGCAAGGGTGTAGCTCAGTGGTAGAGCTCTTGTTCCTCCCCAGTAATGCAAAAAAGGTCATTTGAAGGAAATCCCTTGAATCCTTTTTTGTCCCTGGGGTGCAGGTTGGGGGTGGATATTTAACCTCTCCCATCATCTTACAAATCTGCTAATCTTTGCCCTCAACCCTCCACTTTATAAATCTACAGATATTTGGAACATCTTATCTCTTAAGAGCCTCTCAGTAGATTCTTTCTTTTGTATGTTTCTCTCCCTTTCCAGATCTTTCTCAGGGTTCTCAGCCTGAACCTCCAACAGATTAATTTCTCCACAGCTGGAATCTCAAGTGCTTGGGGGATAATGACACCTCTGACCTTTCTCCCTTTTGGGAAGTACTTGAGTGTGCAGCTGCACGAGGCCTCAGTGGGGGAGAGCTTGGGGCTGAGAAGACACCAGTAGGACAAAGCAGGAATACTGCATTTTCAGAACCAAGTCCTTCTGAATCTCATTTGGAAACTGGATATTTGCCAAGCACCTGCTTCCTAGGGATGCTGGGGCATTTAATGGTACTCCCAGGAGCCTGTAGGAATTAATGTGTCTTGTGGGGAAGTGCTCTGAACTCAGTTTTGGTACTTGAATAAAATTAACCATTCTTTTATTCTGAATAACTAAGCTGTCATATATATATATGTATATATATATATATATACATATATATATATATATAAATTTTTTTTTTTTGTGCATGAAGGCTCTAGAACTAAGTTGTTATTTCAGGAAGTGAACTAGATCCCACACTTAGATCATGTGTTCATTATCTAAGTACTAAATTTATTTTAAAAAATTGTAGGTCTGTCTGAGCAGTATGTAATAAAATATGATATACCTAAAGTGAACAGGTACTTTGTCTCTTTATTTGGCTTTTGATACTTTATTTGTGTACTGCTCTACAGTGCACCCTTAAAGTATTCTATACCAGTGTTTGTCAAACTGGCATGTGCATACAAATCACTTGGGGGTCTTGTTAAAATGCTGATTCTGATTTGGTAGGTCTAGGATGGGATCTGAGTATCTGCATTTCTAATTTGCAGGTGTTACTGAATTACATTTAAAAAGTAATGTTTTAAACGCAAAGTTAAAGGTTTCTTGATGAAAATAGAAAATAGGTGTGATTAATTGTGTGCTGGGGTATTGTTTTCTTTTTTCCTTTCTCCAGATACACATCCCTTAAAGTTTGAAAAAGGCTGTTCTTCCTTTCTGAGGCCTATTAATTATACTCAACTACATTTTTTTTTTCTTTTCCTTTTTTGAGATGGCATCTGTGATATCCAAGCTGGTCTTGAATTCCTGTGATCCTCCTACCTCAGCTTCATGAGTAATTACAGGTGCATATTACTGCATCTGGCTAGCACCATGGCTAAAACCTCTTGATTTCTATAGATATTGTCATGTTAAAATGCATAAATATTTCTCGGTAAAATGTGAATGCAGTTTTTTCTGGGGGGTGGGGTGGGGTGGGGGCAGTTCTGGTGATAGTACCCAGGGCCTTGTGCATGTGTTTCATCATTGAACTATGTCTGAAGCCCTCATATTCTTGACATAGTAAATACTACATGGCCATCTTGGCTCTCTGGTTCTTCATCTGTCATCTTACCACCAGTAGGTAGTCTGAGGTAGTGCATATCCACAGTCACAGGTGTTGGAATTTTCAAGGAGTCCTTCCTAGTTTTCTGGCTTCTAGAAATGGGCCTGGGAAAGATCAGGATAAAGGTAGGTGCCTGCATAGCTATTGAGCCACATCCCCAGACCTTTTTAAAGTTTTTTTATATTTAGCTTTTAGCTGTCAGTGGCCCATTTATCTATGTATGTATGTATGTATGTATCTATCTATTTATTTATTTATGTACATGTGTGCTGAGGATCCAACCCAAGGCCTCACACATGTCAGGTAAGTGCTCTACCACTGAGCCACTATCCCTTTTTTGTATTTTATTAGATACAGGGCTGCTTAGAGCCTTGGTAAGTTGCTGAGGCTGGTTTCGAACTCCTGATCCTCCTGCCTCAGTCTTTTAGCCACTGGGATTACAGGCATGTTTCACTGTGCCTACCTAGGTGCCTGGATTTGGATGGAGACTGCTGGCTTGACTCCAGTGGGTGCTCCTTGAGGCAGTGCTGGTGAGATGATGACATTTTTGATGGGGATCATGGCTCCTTCTGTACCCACTTGTCTACATCTATTCTAAGTCTCCATGGGATTTTCCATTCTGAATTTCTTAGATCATCTTGACTGTTACCTGCCTGGCCTTTTTCCAATGTGATCCTATTCCAAGCCCTATCAGGAAAAACCTGAATGACCAGACTTTTGTGTCCCAGGTCTTCCCTCAGTCCCTCCATTCCTCAAATGAATGTCAGATCATCTTCACTAACAGATTTGATCTGGATTTGGCCTTAGGCCCAACTCTTCCATTCATTGTGAGGCTTCAGGCAAGCTACTTAATGCTACTAGACCTTGTTTTCCCATTTGGAAAAAAAAAAAAAAGAGGGACTGATTATCTCTAAAGTCTACCCTGTTTTGAGTCTTTGTCAGTACTTTGCTTAGAAATCCACTTGTCTGGGAGCTCATTGAGCAAATCTGATTTCCTTCACATGTATGTGGGGCAATCTGCCAGTCAGTCCCTTGTCCAAGTCACTTCTGCCACTGTGTCTTTTCTAGCTCAGCCAGTGAGCTTGTCATCACACCCAACTTCAGCATTCTTTTGACTCATTGTCTTTTGCCAGTTTTATACTGTATTTCATTCAAAACTGCCTAACATTCTCAAAGAAATCTGCCTTGAGTTCTCCATGCAGTGTTAGTTACTTCTGCATCAATAAGGCTGAATATTACATAAAGCCATGTTTACTTGTAAGTTTTCTATTTAATGTATATTTTATTTTAATTAATTATTATTTTTGGGGGTAGCAGGGATTGAACCCAGAGATATATAACCATTGAGCTACATCTCTAGTCCTTTATTTTATTTGGGTACTGGGGATTTGACCCAGGGGCATTCAACCACACTGAGCCACATTCTTAACCCTTTCCTATTAAAAAAAAAAAAATTTAAAGGTTTTTATGTTTTTAGTTGTTATTGGACCTTTATTTTATTTTATTTATTTATATGTGGTGCTGAGAATTGAACCCAGTACTTCACACATGCTAGGCAAGCACTCTGCCAATGAACCACAACCCCAGCTCATTACTTTGTTAATCTTTTTTTAAAATATCTGTATTTTATTTATTTTTATGTGGTGCTGAGGATCGAACCCAGGGCCTCGCATGTGCTAAGTGAGCGCTCTACTGCTGAGCCACAACCCAATAGCCAAAACCCTATTTTGTTAAATTTTGAGATAGGGTTTTTCTAAATTACTTAGGGCCTCTCTAAGTTGTTGAGGCTTGCTTTGAACTTGTGATCCTGTTGCCTCAGCCTCCTGAGTTGCTGGGATTACAGGCATGCACCACTGCTTCTGGCTACAATTTCTTTCTTTCTTTTTTTTTTTTTTAAAAGATAGAATGGGAGAGAGAGAGAGAGAGAAAGAGAGAAATTTCTTTAATATTTATTTCTCAGTTCTCGGCGGACACAACATCTTTGTTTGTATGTGGTGCTGAGGATCGAACCCGGGCTGCACACATGCCAGGCGAGCGCGCTACCGCTTGAGCCACGTCTCCAGCCCTTTTTTTTTTTTTTTTTTTTCAGAGTAGAAATTAGAAGTTTATTAAAGGACAGCAGAAAAGACTTCTCCCGGAGGAAGAAGGGGACCCAAGAGGTGGAATCCCACAATTTTCTTGGTAAACATTTTTCAACCAAAGTGTGTGCTTTGCCACTGTCCTTGATTAGGTCATAAACTTTGAGAAAGGGGGGGCTCTCCTATCTTTCTTAGGAACTAGTCTGTAGGTTTTTAACTAACAGATAACTAATCAATATTGAAAGTTTAATTTGTAATAATACTTTGACAACTTTGCTAGATCCTGGCTTAGGTCTTCAGCTGTACTTTGCTTTCTTTGGCCAAATAATGGAACTAATGAGCTAACAGAAATCCCATAAAATTTTAGGGGCCTGGGTTGGGGATGTGGCTCAAGCGGTAGTGCGCTCGCCTGGCATGCGTGCAGCCCGGGTTCGATCCTCAGCACCACATACCAACAAAGATGTTGTGTCCGCCGAGAACTAAAAAATAAATATTAAAAATTCTTTCTCTCTCTCTCTCTCTCCCCCCTCTCTCACTCTCTCTTAAAAAAAAAAAATTTAGGGGCCTGATATGAGTCACTTAGTATAAATGGTGGGTATATAAAAGGGAGGTGGAATTTGAATCAGTGAACTCTGAAGAAGGAGGGCCTGAGAAAGGATTTAAAATGATTCCGTCCTGGAATGAAACCCATTATCAGGAAATGAAACCCTTATCAGGAAAATAGTCCTAGGGGTTTAAAGGCTGACTCCCAAGCATTTTAGGTTAGTGTATAGTATTTAGACTCTTTCCTACTGGGGATCTGATATTCAAAAGGCTGTTTTTCACATGGAAAAGGTTCATGACTACAGGAATTGAAATGCCTTCCTTGCTTATACTGGTGCATAGGTGTTGAGATTTCTAGGTTGTGGAAACCTGACCAGGAAATATGGGCATTTTACAATAATGATAACTGTAGCTAGCATTTTTGGAGCATTCATATGGATTTCATTGAATACTTAAAAGTGATCTATTATCTTCTTAACAGGAGGAAACATGACTAAATAACTTGTCCAGGGTCTTTTAGCTGATATGTAGAGCCCAGTATCTTCACCTGTAATCCAGGTGCACTCATATCCTCTTCTCTGCAGTTGCCATACTCCTTTTAGACATTTGAATAAGTCACTTTAATTACAGAATCAAATTAGCACTATCCCTTAATTGTAGCAAGCCTGTAATCCCAGTGACTCAGGAGGCTGAGGCAGGAGCATTTCAAGTTCGAGGCCAGTCTCAATAATTTAGTGAGCCCCTCAGAAACTTAGCAAGACCCTGTTGTAAACTAAAAAAAAAAAACAAAGGGCCAGGGAGCTAGTTCAGTGATAAAGTGTCCCTGGGTTCAATCCCCAGTACCAAAAGAAAAAGAAATTCCTTGATTGTAGAAGTCCAATCTTCTCAACTCAGGCTGCCTTCTGTGTGTGTGTGTGTGTGTGTGTGTGTGTGTGTGTGTGTGTGTGTTTTCTTGTGGTTCTGGGGATTGAACCCATATGGCTTTGCCTTGTGATGCAAGCACTCTGCCTCTGAGCTTTAGCTCAGCCTTTAATTTTTTTTTAATTGTGATAAAACACACACACACACACACACACACACACAATTTACCGTCTTAACCTTTGGGGTCTTTCTTTCTTTCTTTCTTTCTTTTGATGTTGGGCATTGAAACAAGGATCTTGTGCATGCTGAGCAAGCACTCTATCTCTGAGATATATCTCCAGTGCTTTTTCTTTTTTTGATACTGGAAATTGAACACTGTGGTGCTCTACCACTGAGCTATATTCTCAGCCTGTTTTTTTTTTTTTTTTTTAAAGTTGTCAATGGACCTTTATTTTATTTATTGATATGTGGTGCTGAGACTTGAACCCAGTGCCTCATACATGCTAGGCAAGCACTCTGCCACTGAGCCACCCACACTCCACCCCCGTTTTATTTTTAATGATGAGGTAGGAACTTGTTCAGTTGCTGAGGCTGGCCTTGAACTTGGGATCTTCCTTCCTCAACCTTTTGAATAGCCGGGACTACAGATATTCCCTGCTGTGCCTACTCATAGCCATTTTAAAATGTACAGCTCAATGGTATTAAGTACGCTCATAGTGTTATGATTGTTATCATCCATCTCCATAACTCTTCATCTTGTCAAGTTGAAATTCTGTACTCATTAAATAATAACTCCTTTATTTCCCCCTCCTCTTAGCTTCTGGCACTCACCATTTTACTTACTGCTGTTACGATTTTAACTAATTTCTTCCTTTCTTAAAGCTCATGGGCACAAACACATTGGGCTGTCTCTTGGTCCCATAGAGTGATAAATGCTGTCCAGTGTGTTTTGATGAGTAGGAAATTGGTTATGCCTGACCTATGTGAGAAATAGACATCTGCATCCAGAATGGCAAGGTAGTAGAAGAGGCTGCCTTTCAGGTTCAGGCTTCATGGTTCATGGTGATAAGGACCCAGTATTTGAAGGCAGTATTTCTGAGTTTGAGTTCTAACATCTGCCATTCTCCTGGGACCACATGTGTCTAAGGCATGTGACTTAAACCTCTGGGGACTCATTATAGTATGGACATTGGAAGTTGACTTTTCTATCACAACAAATCACTTACCTGGACCTGTTTCTTTACTTAAGTATTTTTATTTTTTTTAAATTTTATTTATTTATTTATTTATTTATTTATTTATTTATTTATTTATTTATTTATTTAAATATTGATTTTTTAGTTTTCTGCAGACACAACATCTTTGTTTGTATGTGGTGCTGAGGATCGAACCCGGGCTGCATGCATGCCAGGCGAGTGCACTACCGCTTGAGCCACATCCCCAGCCCACTTAAGTATTTTTATAACTGCTTCATCAATCAGTAAATGTTACCCTTTTTCTCCGGTACCTAATCTGAAAAAATAGGAACAAGAAAACCTGGTTTGAGGGTTATCTATGCTTGGCGATCTATAAGTTAAGTGTGTATTAACTGTTATCACTTCTGCTTTATTCCTTTTATAAAATGTTTGTAAAATCTTCTCAGGGGTCTTTAGTCTGTATTTCTTTTTAAAAAATTTTCCTTGGTGTTCTGGGGATCACATTCAGGGCCTCATATATGCTAAGCAAGGATTCTACCACTGAACTATACCCCTATCTACTACAGAAATTTTGACTTTGTTTTGGTGCTGGAGTTGAACCCAGGGCTTTCACACATGCTTAGCATGAAATCTACTACTGTCCAGGCCCCATTCATAACTCTTATTAGTAGTATCTGTAGATTTAATTTATTTCATTTTCACACACAAAAACTTAACACTATTTCCTTAATATCATTAGTGGTCAAATGTACTAAAGTCCCCCCCACCCCTCACCATCAAATTTGAGATGGGGTTTAATCACTGTATTGTCTAGGTTAACTTTGAATTCCTGGACTCCTATGATACTCCTGCCTCAGCCTCTCAAGTAACTAGGACAACAGGTGTGAACTATTATATGTAATGTTGAAGGCATTGATCCCCACACCATTCCTGGTACTAGCTTTGCTGAGACTAGCTTTGTACTCGCAATCCTCCTGTCTCATCCTCCCGAGCTGCTGGGATTACAGGCCTGTGCTACCGTGCCTGGCTTCTCTGTCCTTTTTATTTTTTATTTTGAGACAGTTTTTTACTAAGTTGCTCAGGGCCTTGGTAAGTTGTTGAGGCTGGCCTCAAACATGTCATCTTCCTGCCTTAGCCTCCTGAGTTGCTGGGATTATAGGCGTGTGCTGTTGCACCTGGCAAAGGCCTCATTTTTAAAAGACATATAAGTGTGGGTTTTGGAGAAAGTCTTGCTTCTCAAATCCCAGATCGTCTACCTAGGAAGGTGGCCATGGGCAATTTATCTGTTCTAAGTCTTCTTTTCTTCCCTTCTGGGTTAGGCATACTATTGCCCACTTTTCTGATTGTTGGGGCAATGAAGTATTTGTCAAGAATTTTGCACATGGTAAAGACTAAGTGCTAACCATTTTCTGGTAATGATAATGGCCAGGAGTAAAAGATAGTCTTTAAAGAATAAGGAAATTAATTAGTTGTCTTTTAAATAACTTATATGTTTTTAGAACCCCATAAGCAATAAAGGGGCTATAAATTCAGCAAAATGTGTTTGGAGATCCCATCTAGAAATGACTGTATCCATTAAGAAATCCTGTATGAACACGTGTGTTTAAGACTTCCCACAGAAGGAACCCCCACAAACTCCAGAGCTTCGGACTGTATTCAATGGACTGTAGATATAGACTGAAGCTTCTAGTGACTGAGAAAACATGCAGCTTTTTGTCAGGACATTGGGATGGAATTGTGGTCAATCTTCAAATTCCAAATTCTCTGTGCTTTGCCTTCCTCCCTATGCCCCCTAGGAGTAATAACAGTTTCTACATTTATCCATGGACGGCACTTTTCAAAAAGCTTCCACATGTTTAGCTCCTTTAATCCCTACAAAGGATGTTACTGATCTCTTTCTTGTTTTTTATTCCCATTTTGCTAGTGAGAAAGCTTATATTATCTCATTTAACAAGCAGCTGACCACCGTGTAAGGACACTACTTGTTAGATCTGGAGAGCTCTTGAAGAGGTCATCCTATAGGACAGCTCAGATCACTCAGGCTGTTTTAGTATGGAGTAATGAATGCTGTCACCCAGCAGCCAGGTCATACTGCCGTGGGAGAATATAGGAGAGGGTAGCTGACTCAGTAAACCCCACAGGGAGGCACTGATGGCTGTGCCCAGTCCTGAAGCACTAGGCAGAGAAAGGAGCTGATTTATGTCAGGTCCTGGAGGATGGAACTTCAGGGGGTCTGCGTGTGGCAGGAGTGGGTGCTGAAAGAACAATAATAAGCTTGAGAGCATATTGTATGCTCTGGGATAAATAACTTTTAATCTTTACAACTTTGTCTGAAGATATGTTAATAGGTCCCTGTACTGTTCCCGTTTAACAGATGAGGACTCTGAAGCTGAGAGAAAATGACTTGTGCAAAGTTAACTGGAAAATGATGGAGTTGGAATCCCAATCTGGACATTTTCACTTCAGAGTTTTGGCTCATAACCTGTATGTGCCACTGTCCCTCTGCTAAGCTTGCCTGCTTACCTCTTTTTAATCTCCCATCTTTTTAAATCCCTATTTGGTTTGGTTGACAGCTAACTTACTGATGGCCTTAATGCTGCATTGAGTATCTTAAAATTTTAAAAGAGTGTTGTCAGAACATGCCTGTAATCGCAGCAACTCGGGAGGCTGAGGCAGGAGGATCACAAATTCGAGGCCAAGCCTCAGCAATTTAACAAGACCCTAAAGCAACTTAGTGAGACCCTGTCTCAAAATAATTAAAAAAATAAATAAATAAAAACAACAACTGGGTATGTAGCTCAGTGGTAAAGTGCCACCCTGAGTTTTATCATCAATTTCCCATCAAGCAAACCACCACAATAAAACACTACAGTGTTCTCTGTGATCAGATTTACATTTTAGAGATATCCCTGAAGTGAGATAACAGTATAGCTCAGTGGTAGAGTGCTTGCCTAGCATGCATGAGGCCCTGGATTTGATCCCTAGCACTCCCTACTCCCCAGGAAAAAAAAATATTCCTGTGTCAAGCCGAGCATTGTGTTGCATGCCTATAATTCCAGCTACTTGGGAAGCTGAAACAGGAGGATTACAAGTTTGAGGCCAACCTCAGCAATTTAGTGAGAATTTGTCTCAAAATAGAAAATAAAAGGACTGAGACTGTAGGTCAGTGGAAGAATACCCATGAGTTCAATTTCCATCACCATTGAAAAAAAAAAGGAAATATTCCTGTTATAGTTGTAGAAGATTAACCCCAATATAAGTATAGTTAACTGGAGTTGGGAAATCTGGGTTAAATTCCTTGTCTTATTGATGGCTAACTTTGCTATTTGGGCAGCTTACTTTCTAAACCTCAGTTTTCTCATCTACAAAACGGTAATAACAATCTTCATTACATAGTATGAGACAATAAATGAAATGTTTACAACAAGGCACTTAGTATCTTTCATAAAATAGGCACTCAGAAGATGTTGGCTCTTAAAGATAATATTGGTTTAGGGTCTGGATAAGGTGTGGCTGGAAGTTTGGAGCTCAGTTGAGAGCTGTCCTAGTAATTGGACTTAGAACCAGTGAGGCCCCAACTTGGCCACAACTAGGTAATGGGAAAAGAAACTTAGACTTGAGTACTACAAAATGGTGACTGAGAGTAAGAGGTGAGGGAGGGAGAAGGAGGTAAGGGCAGTGCTGGTGTTTCTAGCTTGGCACATGACCAGTGTTGGGCTTTAAACTGAAAAAACGAGAAGGAACTTGAAAGTACTCAGTGAGATTGAGTAATGTACCAAAGGTCATATAGCAGAAATATTCTAGAGCCAAGCCTGGACACCATGTTCCTTTTACTGCTTCTGGAAAGATCCATTGATTTTAACCATCTCATTGTCTGTAGCTTATTAGAAGTAAACTCAACCTGAATTTGCTATCTGTCTGAATTAAAAAAAAAATTAAAAATGTTTCTTAGTTGTAGATGGACACAATACCTTTGTTTTATTTATTATTTATTTATTTATTTATTTATTTAATTATTTTTAAGAGAGAGAGAGAGAGAATTTTAATATTTATTTTTTAGTTTTCGGCAGACACAACATCTTTGTTTTTCTATCTGGTGCTAAGGATCGAACCTGGGCCGCACGCATGCCAGGCGAGCGCGCTACCGCTTGAGGCACATCCCCAGCCCCTGTTTTATTTATTTTTATGTGATACTGAGGATCGAACTCAGTTCCTCACACATGCTAGGCAAGTGCTCCACCACTGAACTACAACCCTAGCCCCTGTCTGAATTTTGTTTGTGGAGGGAATAGCTTGGCTCTTGGAGAAAGCATTTCAGGTGTGGGAAGAGGGTCAGGGGAAGCAAAAACAAAAATGAAAAAAATATATAGCAAAAAGAGGGTCAGGGAATTTTAAGGCCTATTTCTTCCCTCTGTCTACCCTCATCTACTCTCTCAAATAAAATGGACGAATTTACATCTTTTGATGTGAGCTGGGACAACTTGAACCAACTTGTCACTTCCCTAGGACTAAAGATCTGCTATTTTTGTTTGTTACTTTATTGGATGCTATTTGTTACTATTTCATAATAGTATTGACTGTGTATCCTTTGTGTCTGATGTCATTTTTGCTAGTTTACCACTGCTGCTGTCACTAAAACAAATTATTTAGTGTGTTCTGTGTTTAAGTACTCAACATCCATTAATTCACTTCCTCTTCACAACCTTAGGAGGTAAAAAGGTATACATTTTTTTTGGGGGGGGGGCTAGGTACCAGGGATTGAATTCAGGGGCACTAAACCACTGAGCCACATCCCCAGCCCTATTTTGTATTTTATTTAGAGACAGGGTCTTATTGAGTTGCTTAGCACCTCGCTTTTGCTAAGGCTGGCTTTGAACTCCTCATCTTCCTGCCTAAGCTGCTGGGATTGTAGGCATGTACCACTGTGCCTGCCAATCTTTTTTTTTTTTTTTTTTTTGATTGAACCCAGAGTCATTTAACCACTGGAGTCATTTAACTACTGAGCCACATCCCCAACCCTTTTTATGTTTTATCTCACTAAGTTCCTTAGGGCCTTGCTAAATTGCTGGCTGGCTGTGAACTTGCGATCCTCCTGCCTCTGCCTCCCTAGTTGCAGGGTTTATAGGCGCGTGTGTCACTGCCCAGCTGGTATGGGATGTTAATCCTTTCTTTATAGATGGATAAACAAAGGCTCAGTCATTTTTCTCATCACTCAGTGGAAGAGTAGAGGCAGAATTGGTCAGAATCTGAATCTCAAACCTGTTTGTGCTCATATCTTAAGCACTCCCTGGCTTTCCTCTAAGATATAACTTTTGGCAGAGCCCCCTTGGGGATTTCTTCCTGAGGGAAAGCTGTCTTTGCTTTTAGTATGTTCCTTTTGCCTAGAGTTCTCTTCATCTAGATTTTTACACGGTTGTCTCCTCCATATTAATATTTTTGCTTAGCTTCACTGAGAGCCCTTTCTATTTTTTTTTTTTTAATGTTTTTTTTTTTTTTTTTTTAAAGAGAGAGTGAGAGAGGGGGACAGAGAGAGAGAGAGAATTTTAACATTTATTTATTTTTTCTTAATTCTCGGCGGACACAACATCTTTGTTGGTATGTGGTGCTGCTGAGGATCGAACCCGGGCCGCACGCATGCTAGGCGAGCGCGCTACCGCTTGAGCCACATCCCAGCCCCAGAGAGCCCTTTCTAAATGGCCTCATCTAAAGTAGTCCTTCCAACTGGTGCTGTGGTGCATACCTGTAATCCTAGTGACTCAGGAGGCTGAGGCAGGAGGACCACATATTCAAGGCCAGCCTCAGCAATTTAGCAAGACCCTGTCACAAATTAAAAAGAAAAAAGGACTAGAGATGTGGCTCAGTGGTAAAGTACGCTGGGTTTGGTACCCAATATCAAATGAATAAATGGGTCTTCTGTGCTATTGGTTTTACATTTTTTCCATCGATAGTATTATTTATTTCATTGACCAGTTAGTTACCTTATTTTATCTGTTTATTATTTTTTCTTTTTCTTTTTTAAATTTTTAGTTGTAGTCGAACACAATATCTCTTAATTTATTCTATGTGGTGCTAAGGATCAAATCCAGCACCCCCTACGTGTTAGGTGAGCCCTCTACCGCTGAGCCTCAATCCCAGCCCCTCTTTTTCTTTTCTTATGGTACTGAGATTGAACCCATTGAGTCACATCCCCAGACTTTAAAAACAATTTTTTTAAAATACCTTTATTTTATTTATTTTTATGTGGTGCTTAGGATCGAACCCAGAGCTTCACACACATGAGACAAGCACTCTACCACTGAGACACAACTCCAGTCCCCCAGTCCTTTTTATTTTTTATTTTGAGATAGGATCTCAATTGCCCAGGCAGGCCTCAAACTTGTGATCCTCCTGTTTCATACTCCCAGGTAAGTGAGATTACAAGTGTGCAGTTCTACACCCAACCTGTCACTGCTATGTGTTTATTTTGTTCATTACTAGAGATTGGGGATAAGGTGTCTTATTTTCCGCATGGCACATAGCAGGCACTCTATTTTTTGAATGAACAGTTAGACTGGTGTTTTATTTGAAATATCCCTCAAGTCAGGCATACTGACTTTAAAGTCACCATCAAGCTGGGCACAGTGCCTCACACCTGTAATCCCAGCTATCCTGGAGGTTGAGGCTGGAAAATTGCAAGTTCAAGGCCAGCTTGGGCAATTTATGGAGACCTTTAAACTTTAAAATTAAACTTTAAAAAATCATGGAAAATGCTGGGATATAATGGAGTGTTATAGTGCACCTGGGTTCAATCCTTAGTATCCCTTACTGCCACAAAAATAAATAAGTAAATAAATAAAAGATACCATTTCCCCCCCTTTTTTTTAAAGAGAGAGATTTTTTAATATTTATTTTTTAGTTTTTGGTGGATACAACATCTTTATTTTATGTTTATGTGGTGCTGAGGATCGAACCCAGTGCCCCGCACATGCCAGGCAAGCACATTACTGCTTGAGCCACATCCCCAGCCCACCATTCCCTTTTAATAGAGACCGAATGCCGGTCTGCTGGCAAGAACCAGTGGTTTATCCCAAAGCCAGTTCTGTTGTATCCAGTGATTATAATTCTGTCCTCTGGTATCCAAGAATTTATTTTCTCCTCACCCTGCCCCAGAGTCAACTCATTGAAGGTCTTGTTTCATATCTACCACTTTTTTTGGTAACATAGATGAACCCAGGGGTGCTTTTTTTTTTTTGGGTGCTACTGGGATTGAACCAAGCCTCCCAAACCACTGGGATTATAGGAGTGCACCACCACACCTGGCTGGACTGCTAGATTTTTTTTTTTTTTTGGTGCTACTGGGATTGAACCAAGGGCATTCTATCACTGAGCTGTATCCTCAACTCTTTTTATTTTGTATTTTGAGACAGGGTCTTGCTAAGTGGCTGACGTTGACCTCAGACTTGTGATTTATGAACCTCCTGCTTCAGCATCCTGAATCCCTGGGATTATAGGCATGCACCACTGTACCTGCTGTACTAGCCAATTTAATAGGAATATTATAAAGTAAAGAAATAGTTTAAAGAGATAGCTCATAAACAATCTAGCAGTAGTAGCTGAGAATCTGAATTTGAGTCATTGACTTTGTTGGTTTAGCCCTTTATCCTCCTGGGATTACAGTTGTGTGCCACAGTTCTTGGCTTTGCCTTTTTTTATTTTTTATTTTTTTCTTGTAGTTGTAGATGGACAGATTACCTTTATTTTACTAATTTGTTTATTTATTTATTTATTTTTGTGGTGCTGGGGATTGAACCCAGGGCCTTGTGCATGTGAAGCAAGCACTCTACCAACTGAGCTATGTCCCCAGCCCTTGTTTATTTATTTATTTATTTTTATGTGGTGCTAAGGATCAAACCCAGTGCTAGGCAATGCTCTGCCACTGAGATACAGCCCCAGTCCTGGCTTTTCCTTTTTTGACAGCAAACAAGGTCTCACTATATTGTTCAGGCTGGCCTTTAACTCCTGGGCTCAAGCTAATCCCTTTCCTCAGCCTTCCTAGTGGCTGGAATTACAGGCACATTCCAGTTAGTAGTATTCTTTTTTTTTTTTTTTTAAAGAGAGAGAGAGAGAGAGAGAGAGAATTTTTCATATTTATTTTTTAGTTCTCGGCGGACACAACATCTTTGTTGGTATGTGGTGCTGAGGATCGAACCCGGGCCGCACGCATGCCAGGCGAGCACGCTACCGCTTGAGCCACATCCCCAGCCCCTAGTAGTATTCTTTATTTATTTTTAGGCATCTGCCCAGTTTACAGTATAGTCCTACTGTATTGAGTATTATTTGAATATTTTCTTATTCTTAAACATATGAAGTATATCTAGTTTTTTCTAGAATTGCATGTAGAGAGCTCTGGATTTCTTTTCATTTTCACAAGTGATCTATTTTTATCCTGGTTGTATTCTTCAGATTGAAATGATTGAGTCCAAGATTATAAGCAGTTTTACAGCATTCTTGTCGCTTCCAGGCTGCAGTCTAAAAAGATGGCTGTCGTCAGATCCCTGGCAGTGTTCCAGTTTCCCCACAGCTGGGACAGTGTTAGCTTTTGTCCTTTATGAAAAATTAAATATTTCTGCTTCTTATACATTGATATGATAATTCTGACACATTGAAAAAACACCTATTTGCTTTGTCTTCCTGCATTTCAATTCTGTTTATATCTAAAAGCATGATTATAAGCATGGTATTAGGGGAGAGAGGAAATGGTTTGTCTATTTCTGGGGAAAATCTCGATTTTTTTCTTTTATTTAAAAATAAATAAATTAATAAATTAATTGTTTTGATACTGGGGATTGGATCCAGGGCCTTTCGCTTGAGTGCTCTGCCACTGAATTATCCCCTTAGTCCTTTTTCTTTGGTTCTGGGGATTGAACCCAGAGCGCTTTACCACTGAGCTACACCTCCAGCCCTTTTTTATTTTTTATTTTCACACAAGGTTTCAGTAAATTGCTTAAGGGCTTCACTAAATTTCTGAGACTGCCCTTGAATTTAGGATCTTTCTCCCTCAGCTTCCTGTGTTGTCAGGATTACAGGTGTGCACCACCATGCCTGGATTTTCTTTTTCATTTTATTGACATGGTTCTCACTATGTTGTCCAGGCTGTCCTCAAACTGGTAATACTCCTGCCTTAGCCTCCCAGTAGCTGGGATTACAGGCCTGGGTCATTGTGCCTTCCTAATTTTTGATGTTTATTTTTTGGTTGTAGTTGGACATAATACCCTTATTTTACTTATTTATTTATTTATGTGGTGTTGAGGATTGAACCCAGGGCCTTGCACTTGCTAGGCAAGCGCTCTACAGCTGAGCCACAACCCCAGCCCCCATAATCCTGCTATTTTTGATGAGGGATTTCTCTTGTCTTGGAGGACCTTGAAAACTGTTAGCCTTTGAGTATCTTAATTTCTTCTCTGAACTTCAGTTTTCATTTCTGTACCATGGAAATGTTAATTATTTTATCTAGTGATTGAGAAATTCCAGTAAAATAGTATTAAAATGAAATTTGCATTTAAAAATCTGGGTATATAAGTGGATGTGGTGGTGAATCTCTGTAATCCAGCAGTTTGGGAGGCTAAGGCAGAAGGATTGCAAATTTGAGTTCTGCCTGGGCAATTATCTAGCTTCTGTCTCAAAATAAAAAATTTAAAAAGGGCTGGGGATGTGTCTCAGCGACGTTACCACCCTTGTCTTCAGTCTCTAGTAGTGAAGAAAAAATTAAAAATTTGCATATATAAATAACATTTTTTAAAATTGTGAAAAAATATAAACATGTAATCCAAAATTAAAATCTTACTACCTGGACTATGTTGTAGCTCAGTGATAGAGTAGTTTTTAGCTTGTATGAAACCTAGGGCTTCACATATGCTACTTAACTACTGAGAATCCCTGCTAACAAGTAAACAATAAAATGAAAGTACATTCATAAGGTTAGAAATTTAAAAAAATATATTTTTTTAGTTGTAGTTGGACACAATATCTTTATTTTATTTATTGTTAGTTGTGCTGAGGATCAAACCCTGCGCCTCGCACGTGCTAGGCAAGTGCTCTACCGCTGAGCCACAACCCCAGCCCCAGATTAGAAATTTTTTAACAATATGGAAAAGTAAAAAATGTAAAGTTAAATTTTCATGTTTTGTTCCTGTCAATTTTTTTTTTTTTTTTGTGGTCCTGGGAATTGAACCCAAGGCCCCATACATGTTAGGCAATCTCTACCACTGAGCTACAACTCCAGCCTTCACAGAACTACTTAAAAAGTTTCTCAGTTTCTTCTAGGAAGTAATTTTGTGCACATGCTGGACTAGATTAATGTCTCTGTTTATGTCTATATTTGATTATTTATATTAATGGGATAGCTAGTCACAAGTATATGCCTTTTAGCTTTGTCTTTCTACTGGACAACAGTTATTGCAGATATCATCATCTAAGCGTTTACAGATTGCCACTATTCCTTTTATAAGCTGTACAATGTTCTGTTGTGTAGATGAACCACAATTCCTTTAATGAGGCCTACTTAAAATCTTTTTTTATTAGTTATAGGTAGACACACAATATATTTATTTATTTGTATGTGGTGCTGAGACTCTAACCCAGTGCCTCACACATGTGAGGCAAGCACTTTACCACTGAGCTACAGCCCCAGCCCTAAGGAGGCCCCTTTTTTTTTTTTTTTTTTAAAGAGAGAGTGAGAGAGGAGAGAGAGAGAGAGAGAGAGAGAGAGAGAGAGAGAGAGAGAGAGAGAGAATTTTTAATATTTATTTTTTAGTTCTCGGCGGACACAACATCTTTGTTGGTATGTGGTGCTGAGGATCGAACCCGGGCCGCACGCATGCCAGGCGAGCACGCTACCGCCTGAGCCACATCCCCAGCCCAAGGAGGCTCCTTTTGATGGACATTTTGGCTGCAGCAATGCAAAGCTCTTTTTATTAGTCATCTTTACAAATAATGTGGCTGACTTTGAGGGAGTATATCTAAGATAAGTTAATAGTGTGAAGTTGTTAGGTCAAAGAGTATTGGCATTTTTGTAGGTAGTGCCAAGTTACCTGTAGAAAAGCTTTTCCAGTTTATGCTTTTGGTGGAAGTATATATAAGCATATTCTTTTCTCCTTAGCCCTGTTAACAATACTTTTACATCTTAGGCAATCTGAGAATTGAAAAAATGTTGTTTTGATTTGCATTTCCATTAATTTAGGGTGGGTTATATGGGTATAACATCACATGTTTATCAGACCTTTGTATCTCCTCTCCTCCCCCACAATAATCAGTTATTAAACTTTGTCCTTTTGGGGGGGGGCGGGTTTGGGAACTGGGTATTGAACTCAGGGGCACTCTACCAGTGAGTCGCATCCCCAGCCCTATTTTGTATTTAAAAGACAGGGTCTCACTGAGTTGCTTAGTGTCTCACAGTTGCTGAGGCTGGATTTAAACTGGTGATCCTTCTGCCTCAGTCTCCTGAGCTGCTGGAATTAGAGACTTTGGGGTGCGCCACCATGCCTTCTCTAATTTTGTCCATTTTTAAGTGAATTGACTTTTTTGTCTTCCTTCTGTTTGCATTCTTTGTTAAAAAGGGAAGTTAGCTTTTTCTCTTATTTTCAATCATTTTCTCCTAGTTTATAGTTTGTGAAATGCCTTTTGAACTGTGCTATGCAACATACATTTAATGCTTTCATTACCATTGATGCTAAGGGCATTGACTGAATATGTATTTAATGAAATAAACTAGGCTCTCTGTCTCTTGTGGAGCCTAGGGCTCTTCATTTAGGAAAATTTGAATGTAAAGGAGTAATTTGAAGTACTGCCAAAGTCTTTAAAATGGAATCCTGTGTGGATACAGATTTGCATCAGACTTTTTTCTCTTATGAAATTTCCCTCGTGTCCATATTGAACATGGTTTTAGGAATGAAAACCTAAGGCCTGAAGAACGCATAAGTTAAAATGATTTATATTTACAACTAAGTGCAAAAGGTAAAAATATACTAAAATTTTTTTTTTCTTTGTGTATTACAGAAGTTGGGCTCTTTACCATTGAGCTACATCCTCAGCATCCTCTCCCCTTTATTTTTGTATCTGGGGTTGAACTCAGGAGCACTTAACCACTGAGCCACACCTCCAGCCCTTTTTATTTTTTTTATTTTGCTTAGTTGTTTAGGGCCTTGCTAAATTGCTGATGCTGGCTTGGATCCCGCAGTCGTCCTGCCTCAGCCTCCAAAACTGCTGGGATTACAGGTGTGGACCACCCTGTCCATCCCAGATTTTTTTTTTTTAATTCTAATCTTCAATTTTTCTTTTTTCAAACCTCTGGGGTGCTTTACCAATGAGCTATATCCCTAGTTCTTTTTATTTGTTTGTTTGTTTATTTATTTTTTGGTACTGGGAAATTGAACTGGGGGACACTCGACTACTGAGCTACATTCCCAGCCCAGTTTGGGTCTCACTGATTTACTCAGCCTAAATTGCTGAGGCTGGCTTTGAACTCTGGATCCTTCTGCCTCTTGCCCCAAGCCATTGGGATTACAGGCATGAACCACCAGTTTATTTTTTATTTTGAAACAGTGTTTCTCACTAAATTGCTAGTTTGACTTTAAGATCCTCCCTCTCAGCCTCCTAAATTCCTGGGATCATAAGTGTGGGCTTGGCTTTTTTTTTAAAAAATAGGGTCTCTAGGGCTGGGGATGTGGCTCAAGCCGTAGCGCGCTCGCCTGGCATGAGTGTGGCCCGGGTTTGATTCTCAGCACCACATACAAACAAAGATGTTGTGTCTGCCGATAAATAATAAATATTGAAATTCTCTCTCTCTCCCTCTCTCACTCTCTCTTTAAAAAAAAAATAGGGTCTCTAAATTGCCCAGGCTGGCCTCAGATTTGAGATCCTCAGCATTCCCAATAGCTATGATTACAGTCCTGTTTACAGCACCCAGCTATATTTATATTAGACTCTTTACTTTTTTTTTTTTTTTTTGCTGGGGATCAATCCCATGGCCTCATGCATGCTAGGCAAATGCTTTATCACTGAGCTACATCCCTAATTTGGGATTTAAAAAGAAATTGCTGGTGGTGCATGCCTGGGCAGTTTAGGAGACTGAGGCAGGAGGAGCTCAAATTCAAAGCCAGTCTCAGCAAGGCTTTAAGTAATTTAGCAAGACCCTATTCCTGGCTTCAATCCCTGGTATCTCCCCACCTACCAAAAAAAAAAAAAACCAAACAGAAAATTCTACCACCATACAGAGGTGGAGGGAAGATTGATGATGGGATGAGAAAATCAGATTAGTTTGATCTTGTTTGATACCAGAGTGAAACTTGAAACAGATGGGTCAGAGTTACAGTGAAGAGGTTCATGATTAATAAGAACTTTTTGACAATTCAACCTCAACCTCAAGAGTAACTTTTTTTTTTTTTTTTTAAACCCATTGGGAGGCCTGGGGATGTGGCTCAACTGGTAGCGTGCTCGCCTGGAGTGCGTGCGGCCCGGGTTCGATCCTCAGCACCACATACCAACAAAGATGTTGTGTCCGCGGAAAACTAAAAAATAAATATTAAAAATAAAATTCTCTCTCTCAAAAAAAAAAAAACCCATTGGGAATAATTTGCTTATCTTCCTTCATTTACTGCCTTTTCCCCTCATGCCTATTATTTTTAATTATTATTATTATTATTTTTTGGTACTAGAGATTGAACTCAGGGATGCTTTATAACTAAGCTACTTCCCCAGCCCTTTTTACTTTTTGAGACCGGGTCTCCTTAAGTTGCTCATCTGCCTCAGCCTCAGTGGCTAGAACGACTGGGCCCTCATGCCTTAATTTTAAAGGAAGGTCTCCAACGGGAGATTGTGTGGTAAACAGAATTAATTCAGAAATCAGGCATATCTGGACTTTTATTCTAGGGCCTGTCACTTAGCCCCTGAACTTCAGCCAAGTTATTTTAAATCTAATATTCTCATTTATGACAATAGTTGTAAATGGCTACTTATTTTATCAGCATTGTGCTCTTCAAATGGATTGACTCTCTTAATCCCCACACCCACTGCTTGAAGAGGGGTAGTATTATGATCACCTTCACCATTTTACAGAGAAGAAACAAATTCATAGAGGTTAAGTAATTTATACAAATTCATGCAGCTAAAATGGAGTGGAGCTGTGAATTCAAGGCCAGGCATTTGACCCCCATTACATTAAATTACATTACCTCTGAAGGGGGCTGGGCCTTGTAGCTCACTGAGCATTCCGTTCCACTCTGCCTTTCTTGTTAGGCATCACTTTTTTATATGATCTGTGCGGGCAGGCTGTTAATCAGAATATCACTTGGTATGCCTGAAGTCACAGATAAAAGGTAGATGTTTTGATGTAGCATTTCGGGGAAACTCAAATGAAGACTACCCTACTGATTGGATTATACTTACATGTCCAGTTTTGATCATTTTCTGGATGGTGTTAAGGAAAGCCAGTCAAACCTCTGACTCTCCCTTTCTCAGGGTCTATATATGTTTGAAACCCTGCTGCTCACATAGCTTCAGTTTATTATGTTTCAATGTCCTTTAATTAAGTTTAATTAACTGTTAACCATTCCTGCTTCTATTTGAGTTGTGTTTGTATTTCCCAGATTCAGCCCCCTGGAATGGGTTATTTAATAGCTACTTCATCCTTCACATGTTTTTTTTTTTGGTATGTGTTTGATACTAGGAGTTGAACCCACAGGCACTTTGCGATTGAGCTACATCCCCAGCTCTTTTCATTACTTTGAGACAGGAACTTGGATTCTTCTGCCTCAGCCTCCCAATTAGTGGGGGCTGTAGACATGTGCCACCATGCTCAGCTCTTGTCTCAGTGTCAGGAGAGGTTGATGTCCTTTGTAACTCTTAAATTTCATGGCAATTACAGCTTACCATTATTTTTGTTTACTGTCAATTTTTGTTTTCCCCCATTAAACTGAAGGATTCTTGAGGGCAGGAAGTGTATGTTTCTTGGTCTTGACTATTTCCCTAAATAATCACTGAGCAAATGTTTTTTGGCTGTGCCAGCAATTGATTGACTTTAATCATGATAATATTGTTTTGTGACATTCTGAGGGATGCTCCTTGTAGGCAAGACCTTGATAAGCAGTGCTGAGGGAAAGTTTCCTAATTCTTCAGTGCCAGAGACCATGTGATGGGCATGATAGAGGAGGAGGAATCAGAGGAGGGACACCTGTGTTGAAAGGAGGGCAAGCATGATAAAGGGCACTGTCAGGGTTTCATGGATCTTTGTGTTTTGAATAATGCCTGTTTGGTTTTTTATGTGTAGTGAGTGGTGCTACACTCTGGGCAGACTTTGCCTAAGTTTCATAAATATTTAATTGGCTTTTTCAGGAGAATAAAGGCAGCCCTGTTGATGACTGAAAATGACAAAGCATCCACCTAACAGACGAGGAATCAGCTTTGAAGTGGGAGCCCAGTTGGAAGCCCGGGACCGTTTAAAAAACTGGTACTTTTACCTTTTTTTGGTTGTTAATTGTTAATTAAACCCTTTAGTAAAGGCTTTTTGCCAGCACTGATAGAGAGTGGTAGCCTAGGCTTTTATGTGGTGTTTTCCTTCTCCTTAACTCTTGGAAGATGGAAGGAGACTTGTTTAGAAGGTGAGAATGTCCTTTCTCTTTGTTGTAGTGATTCCTGTGTCAGGGGGGCCATCTTGTGTCACCTTGGTCATATTGGTTCCCCTTTTTGACTGTCTATCTAAAGGAGTTAGGGAAAATGAAGCATGAGTGGCTGCTTGGAAGAGAATAGTTAATAGTGGCAACTCTCTTGCTCTTGGCTGCCTGTCTGGAAGAAGAAGAGAAAAATTAGGGACACAAGTGAAGAAAAGCATTTAAATCTGTGTTGTGTGCAGCCAGCCCCTCCTGGTTTCTAGCTGTGATGTGATATGGCTGAAATACAGTCACACAGGAGCTCTGTTAGGGTGATTCAGTTCAGAAGCTGAGGGGTTGCCATCCTATCTGTGTTATTGACTTTTGACCACCAGCTGCTATTTACGTTGTACACTGGTGTCATCTGTAAATGTAGGTACTGATAATATTGGCCTCATGGGACTATTATGAGAATCAAATAATAGAATATATGGGAAAAGGTCTTAAAAATTAAAGTGATTGTTGTGGTTAAGGATATCCTAGAATTGGTTATTTGTTAGTGCTCAAGGTATGGTTAGAGGTTTCAGATGCAAACCTTTTGAGTTTGTGCAAGATAAAGCTTAGCTCTTCTTGGGGGGTTAACTTAAACTAGACAGATGAACCAGTTCCTAGCTTCTGTCTAGAAAGAGAGGCAGGGAAGTGGCCTGTGCAGAAAACTGTTTCTGCTATTGAAATTAGAAGCACTGAACACTTGGTTATCTTTAGGCTGCTTGCATTATCTATGATTATTTCCTTTTATGGATTTCAGTTATTTATTTATTTATTTATTTATTTTGGTACTAGGGACAGGGTCTCGCTAAGTTACTTAGGGCCTCGGTAAATTGCTGAGGCTCATTTTGAACTTGCAATCCTCCTACCTCAGCCTCCTAGTTGCTGAAATTACAGGCATGTACCATCACAGCCAGCTTGGGTTTTAGTAGTTTTTTTAAATGCAGCTTTTGGTGGTAGAGAATCAAGAGAAGAAAAAAAAGTCTTATTTGGGGAAAAAAAAAATACAAAAAAACTAAAGTACAGCTAATCACAAAATAACCTGTATTTTTTACTCAGAATCAATAAATTTTGGACTGGGAATAGAGCTTAGAGATAGAGCACTTGCCTAGCATTTTCGAGGCCCTGAAATTTTCAATTTTTCAAATTTCAAAAATTCAATCCCCAGTATCTTAAAACAAATTTTAAAAAGCAATAAATGTGAATATTTTTGTTTAGTTGGATTTCAAAGCATTTCTGATATCATGGAAAAACATTTTTGTATCTTTCCCTATTCCCTTCCTTTGTTCCCAGAGGCAAAGGTCATTCTGAAGTTGCTTGTGTATTTTCTGTTCTAAATTTTTACCATTTTACTATATATGTATCCAAGGGCTAGAGTGCTTACATAGCATGGGTACTGCAAAAAAAAAAAGCTAGAGCTGTATCGGTATCCACTGATAATGTAATCATTTTGAGTTTAAAAAAAAAATAGACTTCTTGTTTATTTTCTGTAGTGTTAACTTTTTTAGGGTATTGGGATTGAACCCACTGGTGCTCTATTACCAAGTTATATCACCAGCCTTTTTAGTTTTTTTTTAATTTTGAGACAGGGTCTTGCTAAATTGCTCTGGTTGGCCTGGAACTTTTGTTCCTCCTGCCTCAGTCTCCTAAGTAACTGGGATTAGAGGCATTGTAATCCTGATTTGCAGCCATTACTTTTTTTCCCTAACCATATTTTTAATATAGAAATGAAAACATCATGGCTAATTTTTAAGAATAAATAATAAACATTTATTTATTTATTGAAAGAGGAGATTAAACCCAGTGGCACTTTACCACTAAGCTATATCCCTAGCAATCCCCCGCCCCCTTTTTTTTTCCTCCAAAATTTGAGACAGTAGCCAGGTGCAGTGTTGCATGCCTGCATGCCTACATGCCTACAATACCAGCTGCTTGGAGGCTGAGGCAGGAGCCTCAAAGCCAGCTTCAGCAATTTAGAAAGACCCTGTCTCTAAATAAAACTATAAAAAAGGGTTGGGAATGTGACTCAGTGTTAAGTTAAGTGCCTCTGGACTCAATTCCTGGTACCAAAAAAAAAAAAAAAATTAAGACAGGGTCTTGCTAAGTTGCTTAGGGCCTAATTTGCTGAGACTGACCTTGAACTCAGGATTGTCTTGCCTGAGCTACCTAGTCAGTGGGATTACAGTGCCACTGCACTCGGCTTTGTTTTTTTTTTATTTTGAGACAGGGTTCCATTTAGATGCAGATGTTGGCCTCAAATTTGTAATTCTCCTACCTTAGCCTCTGCAGTTGCTGGGAACATGGACATGTGCCACCATGTCTGGCTAATAACTAACATTTATTGAATGCTTGTTGTCATGAACTTTCTGGATTGTTCACTTTATCTTCTAGTTAACTGTCCTATGAAGTATGGATGCTATTATGAATCTCAGTTTTTTAATATATTTTATATAGTATTTACTTATTTATTGCAGTACAGGGAGATTAACCCAGGACCCCATGCATGGTAGTGAAGAGCTCTACTACTGAGCTACATCCCCTCTCCTTTTTTATTTTTATTTTTTTTATACCTTTTTTTTTTTTACAGGGCTGAGGACTGAACCCAGGGCCTTGCGCGTGGTAGGCAAGCGCTCTGCCACTGAGCTAAATCCCCAACCCCATCCTTTTTTTTTTTTTTAATATTTATTTTTTAATTGTAATTGGACACAATACATTTATTTTATTATTTTTTTAAATTTTTAATGTGGTGCTAAGGATCGAATCTACCACTGAGCCACAACTCCAGCCCCCATCCCCACTCTTTTATTTTATTTCTTTTTCTTTTTTCTTTTTTTGGTACTGGGGATTGAACTCAGTGGCACTTGACCACTGAGCCACATCCCCAGCCCTTTTATTTTATTTTGAGACAGGAGCTTGCTAGGTGGTCTCAAATCTTAGATCCAGTCTTTTGAGTAGCTGGGATCACAGGTGAGAGCCACCACATCTGGCTGTGAATCTACTTTTTGTAGTAAGAAAAAAACTGAGAGAGATGAAATCATTTGCTCAGTGTCACACAGTGGTTGGTCTTAATGTTCTTGTCAGTTTTCTTGTAATATCCAGACCGTATTCAGATTCTCCTGGTAAAGAATGTCTCTTACAACTTTTTTTTTTCCAAACAAGGTTCACATATTACATGTATTTTTTTGTCTTTTTGGTTGCTTTCATCCATGATTATTCTTTTTTTTTTTTTTTTTTTTACTATTTAAGTTGTTTATAGACCCTTATTTATTTATTATTTATTTATACGTGGTGCTGAGACTTGAATTCAGTGCTTCACCAAGTGCGCTACTGCTGAGCCCCAGACCCAGCTCCGTTATTATTCTTTTCCCTGCTTCATGGCATTAGTAAATTTTATGTGTTTTGGACAGCTGTTTTGTAGAATGTTCCACATTCCTAGTTGGTTACATTGTTTTATCATGGTGGGTTTGTTTTTTTGTTTCTTTTTTTGATACCCAGTCCTTTTTACTATTATTTATTTATTTGTACTAGGATCAAACCCAGGAGTGCTTAACCACTGAGCCATATCATCCCTAGCCCTTTTTATTTTTCAATTTGAGATAAGATTTCCCTAAATTGCTTAAGGCTTTGCTGAGTTAAAGAGGCTAATCTTGAACTTGAAATCCTGAGCTGCTGGAATTATAATGTGCACCAGGGCTCCTGGTTGTTTCCTGTATTCTCTTATATTTCCTATAAACTGGAAGTGAGGCCTTGACTTCAGAGTAAACTTTTTGGGTTTTTCTGGTGGTGTTGGGGATTGAACTCAGGACCTTGTGCATGCTCTGAGGCAAGCACTCTACCAACTGAGCTATATCCCCAGCTCTAAACATTTTTTTTTTTTTTAAATAGAATGACTCAATAGTAATTCCATGTGTTTCATATTATGTCACATCAGGGGACACAAAACTAGATAGACCCACTGTTCTGTGTATTACTTGGATAAGGTAATGACCACCATCTCTCACCATTATAAAGGTATTTTTTTCCTTGGGCAAGTAGAAAATAACCTGAAGGTATATTTGGTTCATGTTAATATACTGTTACCCCACACCATCTTCCTAAAGATTTTAATATCATTTGATGATCCTTGCCTTAATAAGTTGTTAAACTGGAGGTGGGAAAATCGTGATTTTTCTCCTGTAATTCTTTTTCTTTGTTTTTACTTGGTCTCCTGTCTATGTTTCAATAGTTGATGTTCTTTTCTAAGAAGATTCTTCTCAGTGTGAGGCACTGGGTTCAATCTTTAGCACTACATAAAAATAAACAAATAAAATAAAGGCATGCTATCCATCCACAACTACAAAAAAAGAAGAAGAAGAAGAAGACACATCTCTTCCTTTCATTTTTGTTCAATACTGGGGATCGAACCCAGGGATAGTCTACGAATAAACTACATCCCCAGTTCTTTTTATTTTGTATTTTGAGACAGGGTCTCACTAAGTCTCTGAGGCTGACTTTAAACTTGTGATCATCCATTATCAGTTTCTTAAGACACTGAAATTATGGGTGCGTGTCTTTATTCCTGGCTATTCATTGTTTTTTTTTGTTTTTTTTTTTTAAGAGAGTGAGTGAGAGAGGAGAGAGAGAGAGAGAGAGAATTTTTTTTTTTTTTTTAATATTTATTTTCTAGTTCTCGGCGGACACAACATCTTTGTTGGTATGTGGTGCTGAGGATCAAACCCGGGCCGAACGCATGCCAGGCAAGCGTGCTACCGCTTGAGCCACATCCCCAGCCCTATTCATTGTTTTTAGTTCTAAAATTATCCCATATTTGGGTAATGGGAAGTTTTATAAATCAGCTCCTTTGTTTTTTTTTTTACATAGTCATGTTCGTCCTTGAGAATTATCTTTTCTGGCACTCCTAGAAGCCCCAGGCATAGCTTCCACTTTTTGTGTCCCTGACCCTAGATTCAGCAAGTTCCCCAAGAGAGTCTGGTTCCTTTTGTTAGGAAATAGTACTTTTGGCCCTTTGTATCCATGGGTTTCATATCTTCGAATTCAGCCAGTCTTGGTTGAAAGTATCTGGGGAAAAAAAAAAGCATCTGTACTGACCATGTAGAGACTTTTTTCTTGTCTTTATTCCCCAAACAGTATAGTATAAAACTTATTTACATAGCATTTATGTTAGGTTAGTTTTATAAGAAATCTAGAAGATTCAAAGTATAGGAGAGGAGAGGATAATACAGAGGATGTGTGTGTGTGTGTGTGTGTGTGTGTGTGTGTGTGTGTGTGTATTATATGCAAATACTATATCATTTTTATATAAGGAACTTGAAAACAGACTTTAGTATGTACGTATTTTGGGATAAGTGGGATCCTGAAATTAATCATCCCTGGATGCCAAGGGATGTATTTAGAAATTAAACTCTGGACTCTGGGTGTCACTTTAAGCCCCTTTCAGTGGATGGAGCTAAGAAACAGATTTTTTGAAAAACTATGAGTTCATTTTAATATCTTCAATTTAAATTTGATATTTTAACATTTACGTACATATATACAAGATATTTACATACATATATACAAGATATGTATGTTTATATATGTATCTTTAGCTTTATTGAGGTTTAGTTGCCAGGAATTTATGTATTTTTATTTTTGTTTTTATCTACTCATTTTTTCTTGGGGGGTAGTGATGTACCAGGAGTTGAACTCAGGGACGCTCAACCACTGAGTCACATCCCCAGCCCTATTTTGTATTTTATTTAGAGACAGGGTCTCACTGAATTCGCAATCCTCCTGTCTCAGCCTCCCAACCTACTGGGATGTGCCACCATGTTCTGCTGTCTTTCTTTACTCTTACACTGAAAATTTTTCTTTCTTTCTTTCTTTCTTTTTTTTTTTTTTTTTTTTAGCTGTAGGTGGACACAATACCTTTATTTTATTTATTTATATATAGGTGCTGAGGCTCAAACCCAGGGCATCACACGTGCTAGGTGAGTGCTCTACCTCTAAGCCACAACTCCTGCTCAAATTTTTGTTCTTATTCATGCTTTTACCTATTTTTATATTCTACATTTTTCATTAAATAGTTTCAAAGTTACAATAACAATATTACTAACAAATATACTGAATGAATGTTAAGATTTTTTTCTTTTGGGCCAGGTACAATGGTACATGCCTGTAGTCCCAGCAATTGAGTATGCTGAGGCAGGAAGATCACAGGTTGGAGACTAGCCTCAGCAACTTCATGAGACTCTCATCAACTTAATGAGACGCTATTTCAAAATAAAAAATTAAAAGGACTGAGGAGCTGGGATTGTAGCTCAGTGGTAGATTGCTTGCCTAACACGTGTAAGACACTGGGTTTAATTCTTTCTTTCTCTGTTTCTTTCTTTCTTTCTTTCTTTTTTTTTTTTTTTTTAAAGAGAGAGAGAGAGAGAGAGAGAGAGGGAGGAGAGAGAATTTTTTAATATTTATTTTTTAGTTTTCGGAGGACACAACATCTTTGTATGTGGTGCTGAGGATCGAACCCGGGCTGCATGCATGCCAGGCGAGCGCGCTACCACTTGAGCCACATCCC
The DNA here is from genome assembly GCF_052094955.1 of Ictidomys tridecemlineatus. Taxonomy (NCBI): domain Eukaryota; kingdom Metazoa; phylum Chordata; class Mammalia; order Rodentia; family Sciuridae; genus Ictidomys; species Ictidomys tridecemlineatus. The sequence continues at coordinate 179,080,357 of NC_135481.1, forward strand.
CAGCCCTCCAGTGTTGCTGGTGTGACAGGCATGCACCACTGTACCCAGCCTATGTTTAGTTTCTTGTCTGCAATTCCACTAATAGGATACAAAACAATTTTAACCCCCTAAATAATTCTCTCATGTATACCTTTGCCAACCTGTAATATTTGATTTGATTATTTTGTTTATTCATCAATGTTTCTCCACTAGAGTGCAAGGTCAGTGAGGGATAGTGTGTTAGATTGTTTTCTAAGAAGTAAAACAAATAACCCTATGTGTTCCCAGCAACTCTGGACAGTAAAGTAGGAGGATCACAAGTTTGAGGTCTGCTTAAGCAGTGTCCTGAGACCCTTTTTTTGTTTTGTTTTGTTTTTTAATCTTAAAAAATTTTATTTTGGGCTGGGGATGTGGCTCAAGCGGTAGCGCGCTCGCCTGGCATGCGTGCGGCCCGGGTTCGATCCTCAGCACCACATACCAACAAAGATGTTGTGTCCGCCGAGAACTAAAAAATAAATATTAAAAATTCTCTCTCTCTCTCCCCACTCTCTCTTTAAAAAAAAAAAAATTATTTTTTTATTGGTGTGTGGTGCTGAGGATCGAAACCAGTGCCTCACACGGGCCAAGTGAGTACTCTGCCACTGAACCATGACCACAGCCCAAGACCCTGTCTTAAAATAAATGAAAAAAGGACTGGGGACATAGCTCAGCAGCAGTACACCTAGGTTCAATCCTGGTACCACAAAATTTAAAAAAAAAATTAAAGCAATAGAGTAATAATTGGGGAAAATTGATTGGGGGAAATGGGAAGCGGGTTAGAGGATAGGAAAGATTTCAGACTGCCTTCCAAATCCTACCCAATGGAGGATATATAGAGTAGGAAGATAGGAAAAGTCTTAGACTACAGTTCAGTAATATATGTGAAAGGACAAAATTATAACAGTTTAAATTAAATATTTTTCATCCTTTAAAATTTTTCTTTCTTTGGGTTGAACTAGGGACTTCGTACAACGCAAGGCAAGCAATGAGCTACATCTCTAGGCTTTTTTATTTTGAGACAAGGTCTAAGTTGCTCAGTTGGCCTTGAACAAATATGCAATCCTTCTGCCTCAACCTACAAACATGTAGTCCCAGCTGCTTCAGAGGGTGAGAGGCTTGAGGATTACTTGAGCCCACGATTTAGAGACTGGCCTGGGTGACTTAGGGACACCTTATCTAAAAACAACAACATCAAAAACCTAAAAAACAAAACAAAACACAGAAAGGACTGGGATATAGCTCAGTTGGTAGAGTACTTGGCTTGCATGCACAAGGCCCTGGATTCAGTTCCCAGCACCATAAAAAAACAAAACAAACAAAAAAATTAGAACCAGCAATACTTTATTCCATAAAATAGTCAAAGTGTTCTGAAGGACAGATTAAAAGAGTTACTTTTGTAGGCAGAGAAGTTTTGAAGAAAGCAAAAGCAAAAAGCAGATTGGTCATTTCAGCTGATTTCCTTTTAAGGCAGTACAGGTAGACAGAATAATAGAACAATCACTGATTGGCTAATATCGTTACTTCAGATTACCTGTTCTGTCTGAGGATTATGGCATAAAGAATTTCATTTTCATGTCTATTGAAATTGAACTATTTGATAAATTTGATAAGAAATCCAATCTTGATTTCTTATTTTCAACTTGGCAAAGTGAAGTTGTGATTCTATTTCAATTTTTAGCCTGGCCTGTTGGGGCCTAATGCAAGAATTATTTCAAAACAGTAGTCCCCTGTAATTTCTGTTTAACGTGAGAAAGTTTTGGCAGAGCATATGTGGAATTCTTAAGCCAAAGTTTCTGTCAGAAAAGACCCATCTTCCAAGAAGAGAGATGCCTGTTCTTTCAGTCATTAGCTGGGTCCTGACCCTGGGAAATTGTGGTAATGGCACTAGGTTCTGATGGATTTGTGGCTGGGTCTGGTTACTAAGCTATAGATGAGAATGTGATAGGTATATTTTTGAGTCAGGCACAGGTGTGCTATCTGTTTTGTTCACTGGGTCAAAGAACCTTGCACATGCTAGGCATGAACTCTAGCGCTAAGTTTTACCCCCAACCAGAGATTTTTTTTTCTTTTCTTTCTTTCAGTGCTGGGTATTGAACCCAGGACCTTGTACTGATCCACACTGATCTACAGAGCTATATCCCAAATAGTAAATGTTTTTACTATTGCAGAATTAGATAGCTATTATACAAAGGACCTACTATTTATTGATGGTTCTATGTCTTACTCTCCATGTATAGCTTATCTATTAAATCTTCTCAACAAGCTATATGGTTGTTTATTGTTTCCAATTATAAATGAGGGAAGAAACTGAGGTTCACAGAGGTAAAAGTCCGTCATTGCAAATTATAGAGCTAGTGGGTGGTAGAGCTAGGATTTGAACCCCTGTTCATCTGACTCCGATGTCATGTCACCAGACATGCCTCTCATTTCTTGTCCTGATGGTATTTTTTCTGCTGTTCCCTATTTTTTAGATTTGTTGCTAGTTGCAAAAACAAAAACAAAAATAAAACCGAGAACCCAAACATAAAAATGGTTATATTTTTCAAAACCCATGTGACAGAAATACATGGAAAGTGATAGGGCAGTGGTGCAGGACTGTAATCCCAGGGACTTGCCTATAATCCCAGTGCCTGGGGTGGCTGAGGTAAGAGGGTTTCAAGTTGAAGGCCAGCTCCAACAATTTAGCAAGACTCTAACTCAATGTAAAAATTATTATAAAATTTTAAAAAGGGCTGGGGATATAGCTTAGTGGTAGAGTGCTCCTGGATTCAATTCCCACTACTAGGGGGTGGGATTCATAGAAAGCAAATGTTGCTTAGAGTGGGTGTGTGGGTCTCTGGATTTATACTTCATATTTATAATAGAACTATATATTTGATTTATTTTGTTTGCATTGTTTATACAGAAGCCTAGTTTTTCCTCTCACCTTTATATGCTGCACATACAATATTTCTGTTAAAATAATAATGGCAATGACAGCTAACACATCTCAAAATTCGCTGTGTCAGATATGATGTTAATTGCTTTACATTGGCTGTCTCATTTAATCTCTGACAGAAATACTCATTTGAGGTGAGGGTTGTTACTCAGTGCTAGAGCACATAGAATGCTTCAGACACTGGGTTCAGTTCTCAGCACACACATACACACAAACATACACACACACACACACAAAAAGAAAAGGATGGCAAGCATAGTGGCACACACCTGTACACATCTGTAATCCCAGAGATTTAGGAGACTGAGGCAGGAAGATTCTAAATTTGAATCCAGCCTTAGTAATTTAGTCAGACCCTCAACAACTTAGCAAAACCCTGTCTCAAAATAAAAAATAAAAAGGACTATGGACATGGTTCAGTGGTAAAGCAACCTGGGTTCAATCCCAAGTACCAAAAAAAAAAAAAAAATTAAATTAAAAATAAAATATTTAGGGTGTGGAGATGTAGCTCCGTGGTAGAATGGGCATGAGTTGGGTTCATTTCCAGCACTGCAAACAAGCCAAACAGATTTATATTTTCTGTGGAGGTTGTTAGTTCACAAGGCAGTTTTTCTCATGTCATCTCATCAAGCAGGCTGTGGAATATGGATAAGGATCCATGTTCTAAATTTGGAGCTTCCTCTTGTGGGTAAGCTTTCATGTCCATTCCCTTCTGAGTAGTGTGGGTAATCCTGCCTGCCCTGCTCATGTCCAGAGTTGTATGTATGAAATGCTAACACATGACTGGCTGCAGTTTCCCAGTAAAGATTCTTCATGGATAGAATATAAACTGCTTGCCCCGCCTGTGCCTTCCGCCTTCTTTTTGTCATCTGTCAGGAGCACACCATCTGTCCTAAGCTGTAGGCTGGCCTTGCATGTGCTTACTATGAATACAGTGAAAAACTTCTTCTGTCTATTGCTTTCCTGGTCCTTCGGTACATTTCCATTTAAGTTGATCATAGTTTCCATCCATTTCATGTACAAAGGGCTTAAAAATCTGAGTTTTGGATCTTTATTTATTTATTTTTTTGGGGGTACCAGGGATTGAACTCAGGGGCACTCAACCACTGAGCCACATCCCCAGCCCAATTTTTGTATATTATTGGAGACAAGAGTCTCACTGAGTTACTTAGTGCCTCACTGATGCTGAGTCTGGCTTTGATCAGGACTCCTGTCTCAGCCTCCCCAGCCACTGCGCCTGGCCTAAAAAAAAAAAAAAACTTTTTTAGCTCTCTTTTTTGCTTTGTTTCTTTTTTCCTTCCTCCCTCTTTTGTTTCCTGTTGAATCCAGGGTGCTCTACCACTTAGATTCCCTGATCCTTTCTTTTTTTGGTACCAGGGATTGAACCCAGGGTTGCTTGACCACTGAGCCACATCCCCAGCCATTTTTTTTTTTTTTTTATTTTTTAGTTGTTGACAGACCTTTATTTTATTCATTTATTTATATGCGGTGCTGAGAATTGAGCCTAGTGCCTCAGATATGCAGGGCAAGTGCTCTACCACTGAGCCACAACCCTAGCCTCATCCCCAGCCATTTTTTTAAAGAGAGAGAGAGGGCCTGGGGATGTGGCTCAAGCGGTAGCGCGCTTGCCTGGCATGCGTGCGGCCCGGGTTCGATCCTTAGCACCGCATACCAACAAAGATGTTGTGTCCGCCGAGAACTAAGAAATAAATATTAAAAAAAAAATTCTCTCTCTTTCTCTCTCCTCTCTCACTCTCTCTTTAAAAAAAAATAGAGAATTTTAAATATTTATTTATTTATTTTAGTTTTTGGCGGATACAACATCTTTGTTTTTATGTGGTGCTGAGGATCGAACCCGGGCCGCACGCATGCCAGGCGAGCGCGCTACCGCTTAAGCCACATCCCCAGCCCGCCCCAGCCATTTTTAAAGGTATTTTCTTTAGAGACAGGGTCTCTTTGAGTTGCTTAGGGCCTTGCTAAATTGCTGAGGCTGACTTTGAACTCAGGATCCTCCTGCTTTAGCCTATGGGATTTTATGGGATTACAGGCTCATGCCACTCATGCCACTGTGCCCACCTACCCTTTTCATTTTGAGACTGATTTTCACTGAGTTGTGCAGCCTGTTCTCAAAATTCCAATCCTCCTGTCTCGACTTCCTTAGTAGTCTTTAGTCTCGGCCTTGATAGTAATCTTCCTCACTTCCTTCTTTTATTTCTTTTTATATGGCTTTTATAGTTATGCATAGTATCTGGGTTCATCACGACAAACTCATACTTTTTTTTTTTTTTTTTAAGTAATCTTTCTTTTCTGAGCTTTCCACTAACAAGAATTGGAATGTCTGCTGTGAGTCAGGCATTCCATTGAGTATCATGGAATGAAGAAAAATTACAAAAGTCCTTCAAAAAGTTTGGAGATGATTAGGGTATTTGGTTTTGGCTGTAGCATTTATGGCCAAGGGTTCTCTTTTTTAAAATTTTTTTAAAGTTATAGATGGACACAATATTTTGTTTATTTAGATTATTTACTTATTTATTTTAAAATGTGGTGTTGAGGATTGAACCTAGTGCCTCAGGCATGCTCAGCAAGCACTATACTACTGAGCCACAAACAACCCCAGCCCTGGTCAAGGTTTTTTTTTTTTTTTTTTTTTTTTGGTACTGGGGATTGATCCCAGGGCTTATGCATGTGAAGTAAGCTCTCTACCAACTGAGCTATATCCCCAGCCCTGGCCAAGGGTTCTTAATTGTATGTTTTCATTGCTTCTGTCTTTGCAAATGATTCACCTTTATTGAGTGATTTACTTTGTACCAGGGCAGGCTTTTTATGGAACATCTCACAACACTATAAATTGGGCAGTTCTATTATTCCCATTTTATATATGAGGAAACAGTAATTAAGTAAGTTTCCTAAAGTTAAACAGCCTAGTAAGTGGTGAATTTGGGATTTAATTAATTAATAAATTTTTTTTGATCTTGATATTGAACCCAGGTGCTCTTTACTTTGAGTTACATCCCTAGTCCCTTTTTTTTTGGGAGACAGGGTCTTGCTAAGTTGCCAATGCTGGCCTTGAACTAACTTTTTTTTTTTTTTTTTTTTGTAGTTGTAGATGGACAGCATGCCTTTATTTTATTTGTTTATTTTTATGTGGTGCTAGCAAGCAAGCGTTCTGCTGTGGAGCTATAGCCCCTGGTCCCTGGCCAGTGAACTTTCGATCATCTTTCCTCTTGTCCCAGTCTCCCAAACTGCTGGAATTATAGGCATGTGCCACATGCCTGGCTAAATTTGGAATTTAAATACAGGTAGTCTGGTTTCTAAGCATGCTAGGTTGTTTTTTTGTTTTTTTCTTTTATCTTTTTTCTCTGTTCTGTTTATTTTGGTTCTGGCAATTGAACCCTGGCCCTTGCACATGCTAAGCTCAGCTGCTGAATTATACCATCAGCCCTTTATTTTATTTTGAGACAGGGTTTCCCTAAATTGCCCAGGCTGGCTTCCAATTTACCATCCTCCTGTCTCAACTTCCCAAATACCTGAGATTACAGGCGTGTGCCATCAAATCCTGTACAGTGTCTGGCCTTGATACCATGCTGAGTCTTGCATCTAGAATAGAAAATAAAGTTCCTGAAATTAATTATATCATGAGGGGGTATTTACTCTGTACAAAGTAAGCATAAAAACCCCCGGGGGAGAACAGTTAATTTCATGTGTGGGAATTTCAGAATGTTTCACAAATATGACTTTTGTAGCCAAGTTACTCATTTGTTGCTAGATGAGATTAGATTGGGGGTTTGAAGAAGACCACAGATATAAAGTGCCAATGTAATCACATCTTATCCAAAGTACTTATTATATATGTGATTTATCATGTGATATTCATGTTGGTCATCTGGCTGAGGAGTGTTTATCAGTTTCTCCACTGTAAAGTTACTTCTTGTCCTGCTTCCCACACATTTTGGAAATCACCATATGTGGCCCACACTATAAAGTGGAATGTTTTGATCTATCTTCAGGGAGGATATTTATATATATTATTTGAACAGGCGATTTTCTCCTCCACTTCCATATGTATATATGTATGTATATGTATTTATTTTTGTTTTTAAAATTTCTCTTCTGGTTGTTTTTAATTTAAAAAATTTCCCCATTAATTTATTTATATTAATATGTACTCAGATATTTGTTTTATGCTTTGGTTTATATTCCAGTATTACTTTATTTTGTTGCTCATATTGTTCCTTTGGAAGATCTTTCAGTTGGCTTCTATGACTTTTTGTTGTTGTTGATACTAGGGATTGAACCCAAGGGCACTCTACCACTGTGCTATATCCCCAGCTCTTTATTTTGAGACAGAATCTTATGAAATTTCCAAAACTGACTTCAAACTACTTCTTGCCTCAACCTCTTTAATAGCAGGGATTACAGGCCTGCACCACCATGCCTGGCTTGTCTCAGCCCTTTTAAATTTAATTATTTATGGGGCTGGGGTTGTGGCTCAGTGGTAGAGCGTTTGCCTAGCATATGTGAGGCACTGGGTTTGATCCTCAGCACCACATATAAATAAATAAAAAATAAAAATTCATCAACAACTAAAAAATATTAAAAATAATAAAAATAATAAATTTAATTATTTAATTTATTTTGGTACTGGAGATTGAACCCAAGGTTGCTATACTTTTGAACTATATTATATTTCCAGTCCTTTTTTTTTTTTTTTTAAATTTTGAGACAGGGTCTTCCTACATTGCTGAGACTGGCCTGAAATTTGTAATCTTTTTGCCTTAGCTTCCCTAATCACAGGGATTTCAGATGTGTGCCACTGAACTTGGCTCCTATCCCTTTTATTTTGAAACAGGGTTTGGTTAAGTTGCCCAGGCTGGCCTCATATTTATGATCCTCCTGCCTCAGCCTCTCAAGTAATTGGGATTGCAGATGTTCACCACTGGCCTTGGTCTTGCTTTCCTTTTTGAAACAGTGTCTTGCTAGGTTGGCCAGGCTGGCCTCAAACTTCTGATCCTCCTGCTTTAGCCTCTCAGATTGCTGGATTATAGGCATGTATTACATTTGGATTTTATTTTAAAAAGACTTTATTGAGCCTAGTGTGGTGTCATACACCTACAATCCCATTGATTTTTGACGCCTGAGGAAGCAGGAAGATCCGAAGTCAACCTGAGAAACTTAATGAGACTCTGTCTCAAAATAAAATATTATCCCTGGATTCAACTCTAGTACCAAAAAACAAAACAAAACAAAAAAATGCTTTATTGATATATAATTTACCATAAAATATACAAATCTTAAAGAGTAAAGCTTTATGGATAAACTTTTACACATGCATACTCCTCTGTAACCATCATCCAAATGAAGATATAGTTAATTTTGGACACCTCAGAAGGCCTTTTATTTTTTACCCACTTTTGCCAGCTCCCTCCTCTATAGAGGGAAGCAATGTTTGCATTTAAAGTGATCCCCCACAGGGCTGGGGTTGTGGCTCAGCAGTAGAGTCCTTGCCTAGTGGGAGGCCCTGGGTTCCATCCTCAGCACCACATAAAAATAAACAAAATAAGGGTTTGTACCCAACTAAAATATATATATATATATATATATAAAGTAAAGTAAAGTGATCCCCCACAGCATGTTGATTTTTTTTTTTTTTTCTCCCTCTCCTGGCCACATTCAGCTTCTTGGGTACAAGAGCTGTGAATGTGGAGAGTTTGATATAACCAGAAGTTAAAGGTAGTCATGATGGAGGGGGAGAGGAGCCAATATATTCAAGAAACTGAGAATAGGGAATGAGGAAATTTTTGGGTGAGGATGAGAGCTGGAGGTGGCAGAAGGAGTAATGTCAGCAAAAGTATTCAGGATTTGAAAGAACATGGTGTGTTCAAAGGATGCACAGGCAGAACAGAGCTGGGAAGTTGAAGGAGGGATTTAAGTCAGGAGATAGATCCCCTTGATCGGAATAGGAAAGTGGTAGCATTCTTTTAGTCACTGAGTATTTATTGAGTGGTTCTGTATCAATCTCTTTGTCTGGAACTAATAGAGGGGTTTAGGGGTCGTCTGTACTCACTGACTGTTGCTGGTGAAAAGAAACTGGGAGGAAAGATGAATTCAAGACCATTCTTGAGTTAGAAGCGTGAGGTCTTGATTAATGGAAGTGGTGAGGGGGTGAAGAAAGAGTTAAAGCATTGAAAACAGCAGTTTTCCTGCAGCTTAATAGTCAACTCTTTGTTTTTCACTAAATATATCTTCTGTCTCTATCCTCTCTCCACCAAAGGCTGGTGATAGCTTAGAATGTTACTTTTGTGCATAGAAATTATTGGCTTCTGTTGTGTGTTCCAAGCCTGGAATAGAGGCAGAGTCTGATTATTGAAGCAAAATAAATGCTGTATGTTTGTAGAAAGTCTATTTATATAAAAAAGAATGTGGGGCTGGGGATGTGGCTCAAGCGGTAGCGCGCTCGCCTGGCATGTGTGCGGCCCGGGTTCGATCCTCAGCACCACATACAAAGATGTTGTGTCCGCCGAGAACTAAGAATAAATAAATAAATATTAACATTCTCTCTCTCTTTAAAAAAATAAAATAAAATAAAAATAAAAAAGAATGTGTAGGAGCCTGAGTATCCAACCTCTGGGATGTAAGAGCTCCAACCTCTGGGTGAATAGTTAGGCAAATTGTGGGCTACACATCAGGTAGACTATTAAGTAGCAGGATATAACACACCTCTGTGATGTGTGTCACTGTAAGAATATTTAAATGTGAAGTCAAATTAAGAGCAGAAAGCTTTTCCCGGTATAAAGTAAAAGGTAGATTTGGATACTGATTTTGGTTATTCCTCTTCTTGGACACTTTCCTTCCCTCCCTCCCCCTCTTTCTCTCTCTCTCTCTCTCTCTCTGTCTCTCTTTTTTCTTTCTGGTATGGAGATTGAACTCAGGGACACTTTACCACCTTCCCACCCGCTTTTATTTTTTTAGATAGGGTTTAAATTGCTAAGGTTTGCCTCCCAAGTCTCGGAGATTACAGGTAGAGCCCTGTAATCTGGCTAGTTGTGGGTGCGCTCTCTTTTTTTAAATATTTTTTTTTAGTTATAGATGGACAGAATACCTTTATTTATTTAATTTATTTTTATGTGGTGCTGAGGATCAAACCCAGTGCCTCACATGTGCTAGGTGAGCACTGTACTGCTGAGCCACAACCCCAGCCCTAGTTGCTCTGTTTGAGTCTTCATTTTTACAAATGTAAATTGGGGGCAGTGATAATAATCCCTCATAAATCTCGTAGGATGGTAGCAAGGATCAAAAGAAATACTTAAAAATTTTTTTTTGTAGTTGTAAATGGACAGAATGCTTTTATTTCATTTGTTTATTATTATTATTATTATTGTTATTGTTATTATTATTTTTTATGTGGTGCTGAGGATCGAACCAGTGTTTCACTCATGCTAGGCGAGTGCTCTACCTCTGAGCTACACCCCAGCCCAAAAGAAATACTTTATGAAAATGTAGTTTATAAACCCTGGAGAAAGCTACACACATTAATTATTAATATATGGATGAATACTGACTAATTGGAGTAGAAATTTCCAAAAGAAATTATTTTCTTTCTGGTTCCTACCCACTCCCATAGCATTTCTTTCTTTTTGTTGGGGAGGGGGATAACTGGGATTGAACCCAGGGGTGCTTTTACCACTGAGCTGTATCCCCAGCCCTTCTTTTTTTTTTTTTTTTTTTGAGAGAGAGAATTTTTTAATATTTATTTTTTAGTTTTCGGCAGACACAACATCTTTATTTGTATGTGGTGCTGAGGATTGAAGCCAGCGCCGCGTGGCAACGAGCGTGCTACCGCTTGAGCCACATCCCCAGCCCTCCCCAGCCTTTTTAAATTTTATTTTGAGACAGGGTCTTGCTAAATTGCCTAGACTGGAGTCAAACCTGTGATCCTCCTGCCTCAGCTTCTTGAGTCACTAGGATTATAGGCCTGTACCACTGCTCCCAGGTATGGTACAGCTTGATTTTATTGAGGATCACTTGAGGCTTCCTGGGGCTTAAGGACCTGCAGTGTATACAAGTCAACATTGTATCCTTGAATTAGACCTGGCTTTCTGCGTTTTTGGACATGCAAGTAGTCCTTGCTCCTCAATTGGTGGCAGCTTTACATTCCCACATTACTTTCTTTTTCTTGGTGAGCACAAGCCTTTAATAACTAATTTGTTTCTCAAATTTGAAAACAGGAGTGGTGCCCCAACCAAAAACTTATGTTCAGATGCAACTTTTAGAAACCATAGCAAAATGTCTTGTAAAATGCTTCTTTGATAGTTACTTGTTGCTATGTAACAAATTTTTTCAGAATTTAGTGACTTAAATCAATAAACCTTCATTATCCTCTTAAGTGTCTATAAGCATCACGCATTCAGGAGCTGCCTAACTTGGGATTCTGGCTCAGGTTCTCACAAGTTTGCAGTCAACCGTGGCTCACTCATAGGACTGACAAGTTGGTATTGGTTTCTGGGAAAATGTCAGAGTTCCCTGCTAGGAGGACTTTTCCAAGGTATCTAGAATGTTCTCAAGACGTAGCATATAGTTTCTCCTAGGGTGGGAATTTAAGAGAGTGCATTTGTGCATGTGTGTGTGTTAAAATAATACATAACAGCCGGGCGTGGTGGTGCATGCTTGTAATCCCAGAGGCTCAGGAGACTGAGGCAGGAGGAGCAAATGTTCAAAGCCAGCCTCAGCCAAAGCAAGGTGCTAAGCAACTCAGTAAGAACCTGTCTCTAAATAAAATAGGGCTGGGGATATGGCACAGTGATCGAGTGGTCAAGCACAGTGGATTTTTAATGGTTTATTTCTGAGGTATTAAGTACATTCATTCACATTGTGGTTCAATCATCATCACCAAGATCTCTGCAACCTTTTATTCTTCCCAAACTGACACTCTGTACACATTCATCAACAATCCTGCTGGGTGTGGAGGTGTACTCCTGCAGTCCCAGCCCCTTGGGACGCTTATGTGAGAGGATCACTTGAACCCAGGAATTTGAAGTCAGCCTGGGTAACAGCAAAAATCCATCTCAAAATAAAAATAAAGAAACAAAAAACCCTTTTTCAGTCCCTCATCCTCTGGTAACCTCTATGGCTAGGTATTCCAGCTATCTAATATAAGTGGAATCATAACAGTATTTCTCTTGGGGCTGGGGATGTGGCTCAAGCGGTAGCGAGCTCGCCTGGCGTGCAAGCGTCCCGGGTTCAATCCTCAGCACCACATACAAACAAAGATGTTGTGTCCGCCAAAAACTAAAAAATAAATACTAAAAATTCTCCCTCTCTCTCTCTCTTAAAAAAAAAAACAAAACAAAAACAGTATTTGTCTTGTTATGAGTGGCTTATTTTACTTAGCAAAATGTCCTTAAGGTTCATTCATGGTATAGTATATATTTGAATTTTATTCTATTTTATGGCTGGATAATTTCATTATCCAGAATGTGCCTTTTTTTTTTTTTTTAAATCCATTTGTCTGTTGGACATTTGGCTTGCTTTCTCCTTTTGATTATTGTGAATAATGCTGCTATGAACATGGTTATAGAAATATCTCTTAGAGTCTCTGCTTTTAGTTCTTTTGTATATTTACCCAGAAGTGGAATTGCACTTCCGGCTTTGGAAGTGTTGCACCATCACTTCCACCATATTTTGTTTGTTAGAAATGAGACCACATGCAAGGGAACCATAATTAGATTCTACCTTTTTAAGGAATGAGTATTAAACTTGCAGATATCTTTTAAAGTCATTGCAATTACTGTTTGAAAGTGATTGTCTAATGCCAGTTTTTCTGTGAGTACATACAAACTAAAATTATTTAGTAGTTTTCTAATATATGGTATTAATCTTATATCTCAACCCCTTTCCCCCCAGTTCTAGGGCTCAAATTCACACCCTCCAGCATGCTAGGCAAGTGCTGTACCACTGGCCTGTGTCTCTAGCCCTGGACCTTTGTCATTACTTTTTAACTATTTGTGATACCCCAATGGGACAGCTGTGATAAAAGAGATCCAGATTATGTAGAAGCACAATAAAGGGTTGGGGATGTGGCTCAAGCTGTAGTGTGCTCACCTAGCATGCGCACGGTGCTGGGTTCGATCCTTAGCACCACATAAAAATAAAATAAAGATGTTGTGTCCACCAAAAACTAAAAAATAAATATTAAAAAAAAATTCTCTCTCCCTCTCTCTCTTTATAAAAAAAAAAGCACAGTAAAAATTCCCTATGGAGGGCTGGGGATGTGGCTCAAGCGGTAGCTCGCCTGTCTGGCATGCGTGCGGCCCGGGTTCGATCCTCAGCACCACATACAAAGATGTTGTGTCCGCCGATAAATAAAAAAAAAATAATAAATATTAAAAAAATTCTCTCTCTCTCTCTCACTCTTTTTTTTTTTTTTTTTTGGTGGGGGAAATCCCGCGCTCTCTTTCTCCCCTCTCTATCTCGTTCTCTCTTCCCACCTCCCTTTCTTCCTCTTTGCTCTCTCCCTTTCTCTTGTCGATCACAGCTATTATTCCAGAGGGATTCATTTTCTAGCATTACAAATAGTAGTTTCACTTTACCTTTCTAAGTATTGAGACAACTTCAAAACTTCCCTTAGTGTCTCTCTTCTCTGGTGTGGTTCCTCTTTTGGTGAGTTTCTTGCTTTCTCTCCATCTCTCTCCCCACCTAACCTTTCTTCTTTCTCCCTGAATGGCACATGAGTTCCTGATCCGACAGATACTCAAGACACAAAAGCCTCACTGGGAGCTGTATCCTGGAGGACCTAAGGGTCTCACTCTCTCTTTAAAAAAAAAAAAAAAAAAGAACTAAACAGATTCCCCCTTTTAAAAAAAAAAATTCCCTATGGAGACCTTGCTGATCACCAGATCTGTGCTTGTCAATACTCAGTGGTCCATGGACTGCTTTGGGGAAACATTCTTTTAGGGCCCAGCTCCCAGTCTCTTACAATTAGTTGCTGTTTCCTTTGTCTCCTTCCATACCTGCATATCCTTGTCCTCTTTTGTATTTTTCTTCCTCTGTGTAGTGCTGACTTACTCATATATTCTATGCGTCACAACATCACACAGCAAATCATTCCATACCTCAGGAAAATCAAACAACAACTCTTAACATTGATTAGCACATTCAATGGCAGGAATAAGTTGGGTAGTAGTGATTGGTTAGTACTAGAGGGGGATTCGTTTGAATTGATTGGTTTAGGCCACGAGGGGTGTACGTGCTAAACTACATGGTTTCCCAACATGTTATCAACCACCATAAACTACTTGGGGGTCATCTGGCATCCCAGGTATTTTCCCTGTTTCATGCTGATTGGAGGTTGCTAGGGGGGTTGCTATGGGTCCTCACCTAGCCTAACTGAGTCAGGGACACCTGCTGCCTCAGACCTCTCCTGTTATTTACAGACAAACAACTCAGCAGGGTGGGTATGTGCTTAGGAGTGCTCTGTGGATTTTTCCCAGGACAAGGATCATGCCCCCTTCCTTAGGACTGGCCTTGAGGTAGAAGCTGTTGTTATTTATTTTTTATCTGTCCTTTCCAAGTTGAATTTCTTGGTGGTGATTCTGGGGATGAAGCCCAGGGCCTCATGAGCTAGACAAGTTCTCTACCCTACTACTAATTAATCACTTTTCATACTTTTTGACCTTTGGAATAAAGCACTTTTGTCATGGTGATCATCATGTGCATTTATCTTGGAAGTTGACACCTCTAATGGGATTGGTGTATCTTCTTAACATCTCAAATGTGAATACTTTTTTTATTTTGGTACTGAAGATTGAAACCAGAGTGCTTTACCACTGAGCTGCATCCCCAACCCTTTGGTACTTTTTATTTTAAGGTAGTTTTGCTTAATTGTCCAGGTTGACCTTGAATTTGCAGATTTGCAGTCCTACCTCAGCCTCCTAGGTAGCTGAGAAATCATTGGTTTATTTTGATTCTTTTTTTTTTTTTCTTTTTGGAATGTGTGAGTGTGTGTATATTTGTTTTATGGGTCCTGGAATGGATAATGTGATTTAAAAAATATTTTTTTTAGTTGTTGATGGATATTTATTATTTTTTTATCATTTATAAGCGGTGCTGAGAATCAAACCCAGCACCTAATACATTTGAGGCAAGCATTCTACCACTGAGCCACTGAAGGGAAAGCACAGAATGAGAAACTGATAAGCTAAAATGAAAGACAGAGACAGGCAGAGATACCAATCAATAGGAGAGAGAGAGAGAGAGAGGCAAAACAGGCTTTGAGTTCTGGGACTTTTATGGGGGAG
The DNA here is from genome assembly GCF_052094955.1 of Ictidomys tridecemlineatus. Taxonomy (NCBI): domain Eukaryota; kingdom Metazoa; phylum Chordata; class Mammalia; order Rodentia; family Sciuridae; genus Ictidomys; species Ictidomys tridecemlineatus. The sequence goes on from NC_135481.1 coordinate 179,095,606, forward strand.
GTGCAGGAATCAGAGGGGGTGGGTCCTAATGCAGGCAGTTCAAGGTTGGGTTGGTATGAAGGAGTGGTGAGCCTTTCTCAGAAATGCCCTTGAGGAGGGGGTGGGGAAGGAAACTTTTTCCTTAAAATGGTGGCTGTCACTTAAGTTGGCCGTTCAAATGCTAAGCAAGGACCTTATAGCCACAACCCCAGCCCAATAATGTGATTTTTAAAAAAGGTACATTCAGGGTCAGTGGCATAGCTTAGTATTAGGTCACTTGTGAGCATGCTTAAGGCCCTTGGTTCAATCTCGGGTACCTTAAAAAAAAAAAAAAAAGAATGCATCCATTGAACATTTATTGAATGCCTAATATGTACTGGGCGTTCTAGGGAGAATTAGAGATTTGGCAAATGCTTCTTTTCTCTGAAGGTTCAATACAAATGTTAAGTCTTCTCTAAAGGCACTCTCTCAACCTTCTAATATGTGATTAGTAAAAAAGGAAGTTTGATGAAAAAGTTTGAAGTAGTTGCTGCTTCTGTGGACAGTAACAGAGGAAGTAGGCTTGGCTCAGGAATGGATTGGGATATAAGTGATAGAAAAATGTACTTTAAGGTGGATGTGGTGGCACAAGCCTGTTATCCTAGCAATTTGGGAGGCTGAGGCAGGAGGAATGCAAGTTCAAAGACAGCCTCAGCAAGAGTGAGGTGCTAAGCAACTCAGTGAGACCCTGTTTCTAAATAAAAAAATAGAAAAAAAGGGCTGGGGATGTGGCTTAGTGGTTGAGTGCCCCTGAGTTCAGTCTCTGGTTTAAAAGAAAGAAAAAAAAAAAAAGAAGAAGAAGAGAGAAGGAGGGGAGAGGCTGCAGATATAGCTCAGTGGCAGAGTGCTTGCCTTCCATGCTCAAGGCCCTGGGTTAGAACCCTATTACACATAGACATACACACACCAAAAAAAAAAAAAAAAAAGAGGCCAAGGCAGGAGGATCACAAGTTCAAGGCCAACCCCCCCCCCAACTTAGCTAGACCCTGTCTCAAATTTTAAAAAGGGCTAGGATTGTAACTTGGTGGTAGATTGCCCATTGGTTCAATCCCAAACATGGAAAAATAGATAAATAGATTAAGATAGATAGATGAAAGAGAATATAGAGTTTGGCTGGGGATGTAGTACAAAGATAGAGCACTTGCTTAGCATCTGTGAGGCCATTGGCTTAAAGAGAGGATAGTGATGATGGGGAAAGGGTCATTCAGGTGCTTTGGAGAGCAACAGGAACCCAGATTTTTGAGCCCAGGCGGGCCAGCCATGGAAAAACAGTGACTCTCTTCCATGTGGCACTGGTATGGGTTATAGGAAGTCTGGGTAATCCTAGAGATATACTCTTTTACCCTTTCCCTCCAGACAGTATTACTGGGTCTCTTTGCTGATAGATAAGGTAGGGAATCCCATGAGGCCACCAAAATTTTCTGTAGTCTCTTTCCACCTTAGAGATCCTGTTGCTTGGTCATCTATTTCTCTAGGACTAGCAGTTTGTCTGTTTCATAATACAAACTCAGGAATGTTTGTTGAACAATACAATTCATAGGACATAGTCCCTGTCTTATAAAGTACTTAACAATCATGTGTTTATATGGATATTTAAAAATCCTGTTTGTGACTTAAGCTTGAAGTGCTTGTGAGGAATCTTTTTTTTTTTTTTTTTTTTTTAAAGAGAGAGTGAGAGAGAGGGGGGCACAGAGAGAGAGAGAGAATTTTAACATTTATTTATTTTTTCTTAATTCTTGGCGGACACAACATCATTGTTGGTATGTGGTGCTGCTGGGGATCGAACCCGGGCCGCACGCATGCTAGGCGAGCGCGCTACCGCTTGAGCCACATCCCCAGCCCCTGTGAGGAATCTTTATGAGGGAAGATGGTTGATTTTTGAACCTTATATCTGATTTCTGATTACCATTTCACACTCTATTTTGGGGGGCTTAGGGTAGCTCAGCGAGGCCCTGGGTTCAATCTCCAGCCCTAAAAACCCAAATCCCCCAAATGCTGTCTTATTAGCATAGGCAAAATTTATTCAAAAAGAGGTAGAAAACTTGATCCAGTAGTAACCACAGAAGTATTAGAAAATATAGGCAAGAGACTACTTTCTGAAAAGACCTGAGAGTAGGTAGGTAAGTTGATTGTTGTTCCTTCTCCTCCGTGTGTGTGTGTGTGTGTGTGTGTGTGTGTGTGTGTGTGTGTGTGTGTGTGACTGACTCTGGATGAAGCCCAGGGACATTCTACCACTGAACTACATTTCCAGCCCTTGATATTTTTTGTTTGGAGACAGAGTCTGGCTAAATTGTCTAGTCCTTCCAAGTAGCTGGGATTACAAATGTGTTCCACTGTGCTTGGCTCCCTGCTGATTTTCAACATCATTTTAGAAGCACTAATCTGTGTGGTAATATACAAAAATTAAATGACAGGTATCAGTATTGAAAGTGAGACAAAATAATCATGCTTGGGATGTGATGTATAGTTTTCCTGGGAAAAGCAAGAAGTTAAAAAAATTAGAACACTATTGATGCTGGGATTGTAGCTCAGGGGTAGAGCTCTCCACTAGCACCTCACTAGCACATGTGAGGTGCCGGGTTAGATCCTCAGAACCACATAAAAATAAATAAAATAAAGGTATTGTGTCCAACTACAACTAAAAAAAAAAAAAAAAAAAACCAACCAAACAAAAAAAAACACTGTAACAATATATACAGTGAGAACAATTGCTTCTGCTCCTTCTGCTTATTTGGTATTGGGGATTGAACTCAGGGGCACTTGACCAATGAGCCACATCCCCAGCCCTATTTGTATTTTATTTAGAGACAGGGTCTCACTGCATCCTCACCTCTTTTATTTTTATTTTGAAACTCCTTTTGCTAAGTTGCCAAGACTAATGATAGCTTTAATGGCCTTGAACTTGAAGTCCTCCTGCCTTAGCCTCCTGAATTGCTGGAATCATCAGGACTTGTAAAAGTATATATTTTTATTTACAGAGGTAATATGTCCCTAAATCTTGTAAAAATTCAAAGCATAAGCAAAATCCTCTTGGTCATTTATAATCTTTTCCCCCCTCCCCATAATTACCTTTTGTGTATGCATGCTCGAACATATGCATGTGGGATCTAACTCAGCACCTTGCACATGCAAGGCAAATGCTCTACCACTGAGCTACATCTTTAGCCCCCATAGCTAACTTTTATTGCTACTTTGGTGTTTAATATCTGCTTCTTCTGACTATTCCCATTGGTTAGAAATGTGAGTTTTAGGTGCAGTGTTGGTTTGGAAGCTAACATATCAATATCATCAGTCACTGTTAGCCACAAATTGAAGCTTGAAATTCTGTTCCCTTTTCTACCTGTACAAATTCCATTTACACCTCTTCTTTTTTTTAATAGTTAATTTTTAGTTGTAGTTGGACATAATATCTTTATTTCACTTATTTATTTTCTTATGTGGTGCTGAGGATCGAACCCAGGTTCTCATACGTGTGAGGTGAGTGCTCTACCACTGAGCCACAACCCCAGCCCAAACACTTCTTCTTTTTTTACATTGCCTCATTCTCTTTAGCCAACCTTATAGTTGTCTCCAGGTTGAACCAGGTGAAATTACTCTCTTCATGGATAAAAGCAGTTGGTTACCAGCCATTTTGTGAGTTCAAGTTAATGGTTTTAAAGTTTAATCAGCCTGGCACAGTGGCATACACCTGTAATCCCAGCAGTTTGGGAGGCTGAGACAGGAGGATCACAAGTTCAAAGCCAGCCTTAGCAATTTAGTGAGACCTTCAGCAACTTAGTGAGATCCTGTCTCCAAATAAAAACCAAAAAGGTCTGGAGATGTAGCTCAGTGGTGAAGCATCCCTAGGTTCAATCCAGGACTGAGATCTGAACATATGTGTGTGTGTAATTTCTTCCAAGACTTGGAATTGGCAGGCCAGATCAAAGACACTTAATAAAGTCCTATTACTAATGAAGCTGAGCTGTTCCCAAGGCCGATAGCAATTGTGATTTACCCAGTCTTACTGGGGTGATCTCTGAGATGGTCTTTGCTGCCTTCTCCTTTTTTGAAATGCAGTTCGGTACCCTACTCTCCTATTAGTGGCTTGCTTGTTTGTCACACTTATAGATAGAACAGTTTCTCTTGAGGAAACTTTGTCTCCTTTTGCTACTGTTAAGCCTCTTGGAGTAGTTTCTTCAGTTCTGCAGACAGTGGAATACCTTTGCCCAGTGGAGGAAAAAATTATTTTTATTTTTTGCCCAGTGAAGTTCTTTTGAGTGAGGGTAAAGCTTTCGGCTTTAAGGATGCAGAGACCCCTTCAGATCTGTGTGTGTGCAGCAGAGTAGGGAGTCTAGGAGTTCACACTTGATTTTATGACTCCCAACTTCCCAGACTTTTAGAAGGCACTGACCAATACAATTCAAAAGAATTTGGAATGTATCCTGAGTTTTCCCACTTTCTATTTTGCCAAGTAAGGATAATTTAGAGTAAATATTTAATTATATAGTTTGCATAGTTAATACGTGCTCATGGTACAACATTCAAAACAAACAAAAGGATATACCTTGAGTAAAATAAGTTTCATACTTCCTCTCCAGTTCCTTAACTATCCAGTTCCTCTCCCAAGAGGCCAACCCGCTTGATCATCCTTCCAGAAATAGCCCACGCAGTTAAATACAGGTATGAATGTATTGGCTCTCTCCCCTCCTCCAAATAAGTGGTAGTGCATTACTGTTTTATATCTCTGCCATCCACTGCCACTTCTTCACTTTTCTTAAACATATCTTTTAAGATCATATAAAGCTGCTTCATTCTTTTTAACAGCTGCATAATATTAGTAAGGGTATTTAAAAATTACCAGTTTTAATTTAAAAGGTATATTTCAACCCCAAAACCTAGAAAGAATGTGAATGCAGTACAAAGAAAGGTTCTGTAAATTAAATAAAATTTAATTCTGTAACAATTAATTCACTGTATTAGTTCAAAGACCCTGTCTTTGAAACCTCCTGCTGGTGATATTAAAACATTATATGTTAGGACAGATTGTTATTTTAGAGAGATCATCAGTCTCTGTAGGCAGAATGAATGAGAGAGCAAGAAGTTTATAATTGATATATTTTGTCCATTTCCCCATTTTACTGAGAGGAATAGATTTAGGAAATCCTGTCTTGTTTCCTACAATTGTACTGCTCAATTCAGGAGATTATACAAACAGTTTTTTGCTGTTAATGCTGTTAAGACAGCATATATTTATAGCAGCTGTCAGTTGGGTTGGCATAGAAGACTACTCTCAGGACTTTTTATCCCTTTTGTTATTTATTTATTTATTTATACTGGGGATTGGACCCAGGGGTCACATCCTCAACCCTTTTTTATATTTTATTTAGAGACAGGGTCTCACTGAGTTGTGTAGGGCCTTGCTAAATTGCTGAGGCTGGCTTTTAACTCATGATACTCCTGCCTCAGCCTTCCAGGCTGCTAAGATTATAGGCATGCTCACTGTGCCTGGCTCTGTTAAGTTTTTTGAGTAATACAGAATGTGTGTACGGTACCATTATTTGAAAGCATGCAGTGTCATTCCTGTGGGAGGATGCACATGAAGTATAGAGGCCTCAACTTGTTGAGGGTCTGACATTGGAATGGGAAGTTGGAGTCTGAGAACCTTGGAATTGAAAAATTCACAGGACACATGACCTTTGGGAAGAATAGGAAGAGCAGAATTCATCTACTGAACATTTATTGAGTATTCAGTGTATGCAAGGTACTGTGATAGGTAAATGCTGAACAAACTGCCTTAGAGGACACGAGTGGGAAGTTTGAAGAAGACATAATATATAAATACTATTCATTTAAGTAGCACCTACTTATTATGACAGTACTATTCTAGGTGCTGGATATAGGAGAAGGAGGGAAATGTGTAAATCCAAGTTGTAGGGAGAAAATGTTGGTAGACCCTAAAATTTCTTACTCCAAAATAATAATTTGATTAATATAAGTCTATTTAAGAGAGCTGCTTCTTATGATATTTTTATTTTTTGTTTGTTTATTTTTTGGTAGTGGGGATTGAACCCAGAGGCACTTTATCTTTGAACCACATCCCCAGTTCTTTTTGTTCTTTACTTTTTAAATATACATATATTTTAAGTTGTTTATGGACCTTTATTTTATTTATTTGTATGTGGTGCTGAGAATGAAACCCAGTGCCTCACACATGCTAGGCAAGCGCTCTTCCACTGAGCTACAGCCCCAGCCCATTTTTTATTTTGAAATAGGCTGTCACTAAGTTGCTTAGGTTCTCACTAAGTTGCTGATACTGTCCTCAAATTCACGATCATCCTACCTTGGCCTCCTTAGCCACTGGGAGTATAGGTATGTGCCACCAACCCCAACTTTTGTTTATTTTTTACTAAAAAATTTTTTTAGTAGATAGAATGATACCTTTATTTTATTTATTTTTATGTGGTTCTGAGGATTGAACTCAGTGCCTCACACAAGCATTATCAACTGGGAGCTTGTCAGAGCTCTTGAACACTTTTCTTTTTTTTTATGATGTTGGCAATTGAACCCAGGGCCTCATGTATGCTGGGCAAATGCTTGGCCATGAAGCTACGTGCCCAATCCTTGTCAAAGTTCTTAAACCCTAATTTGGCCTACTGAATCAGAACTTGCATTTAAACAATATCCCCTGATGGTTTATATATACTTGCAAGATTGAGAGGCCTTGCACTGTATACTTGGTCTGGCCACTAACGCATGGGTCATAGAGACCTTGGTTGCTAAATATAAATTATACGGGAGTCTGGAAAATGACATTGTTTGTTTCCCAACTCTCAGTCCAGAAGGATGGGTAGAGTTTGAAAGAGCCCATGGAAGGCTGGGGGTTTAGCTCAGCTGTAGAGTGCTTGCCTAGCATGTACATGGTTTTGGGTTCAATCCCCAGCACTGCAGAAAAAGAAGAGCTCATCTGTTGAACTGACCACTCTTTTCTACAAGTAACCACTGTTATTAGTTTCTTGTGTATATATTTATCTTCTTTTAAAAACAGCTTACCATACAGTGTTCTGATTCACATTGTAGGAGAGCTTTCTACTTTTATATCGATTACAGAATGCTTACCGTTGAGAATATCAGGTAGAGTCTAGGTTGCATGATTAATCTAATATATTGGCACACATTAAATATAATCCAGTTGTTAAATATTTGCTTCCTGCTACCTGTGTGCTCAGCCCTTATGTTTATGTTGTCTCTTTCAACTGGTAACCCACTTTACATGGGAGAACTTAGATTCTGAAAGGTTAGTTTAATAGTTCATAAACTATGTAATATCTAGGTTGCAATTTGAACTAGAATGTTACCTCCATAGTTTATTTGACCCAATTACACAGAATCTCTAAATGGTAGGCCTTTAATACTTTGGTAACATTCTGTGGGAAGAGGTTTAGAAGGGTAACTTTTGGATATTTTCAGTGGATATTAAAGGAATTTTAATTCTTTTCTGACTCAGGTATCCAGCTCATATAGAAGACATTGACTACGAAGAAGGAAAAGTACTCATTCATTTCAAGCGTTGGAACCATCGTTATGATGAGTGGTTCTGCTGGGACAGTCCTTATTTACGCCCTTTAGAGAAAATACAGCTGAGGAAAGAGGGTTTACATGAAGAGGATGGATCTTCTGTGAGTAATAAATTTGGCAAGTTCTGTAATGAGTGAGATCAGCCATTGGGTAGTTTGTGTTCCAGTCTTTGGTGTTCAGTGTGAAAGTCAATAGCAGCTGGGAACCAGTCCTTATTTTGGCCTATAGTTGTATCCCTGAGATTTCTCTGGTGCCTGGGGCTATTCTTCATCTATTTGATGTGATTGACCTGACAGCTTATAAACTAACTAGGCTGGGCTGCATTGATGATGAACAGTACCTTATTTCTTTCTTTCTTTTTTTTTTTTTCCGGTACTGGGAATTGAACCCAGGGGCACTTTACCACTGAGCTACATCCCTACTATTTAGTTTTTATTTTGAGATAGGGTCTCACTAAGTTGCTTAGGGCCTTGCTAATTTATTGAGGCTGGTCTTGAATTTATGATCCTCCTGCCTCAGTCTCCAGAGTTACTGGGATTACTGGCATGCTGGGATTATTGGTGGAATTCTCAAGTTACTGAGATGCTCAGCACCTTGATTTCTTTTTTATATCAGTGTTTTCCTAGCCTGTAGAACAATGCCTGGCATGTAATAGGTTTTTAGTAAATATTTGTTAAATAAATGAATGAATGATTGAATTCTAGATCCTCTGTATCTAGACATCTAGATCATTTATTAAGCTTATCTGTTGCCTGATAATTTATAAAACTATCATTCTGCATGTGGATTCCATTCTATTTTCAAACACAAGGTCTTTTATGAGTCCTTGAGGAACCCAGAATTGGTTAGACTGCATTCTTGTTTTCTAAATTTTATCACTACGCCTGGAGCTTCTATTGACTTCAAAATGACTTACCCAGATTGTGGTGTAGCTTGGTGATAGAGGGCTTGCCTAACATGTATAAGGCCCTGGGTTTACTCTCCAGCTCTACACACAAACAAACACACAATAAATAAAATGATGTATGAAGTATTAGTTTTAAGTTTTTAAAATGGGCATTGAGACTTCTGTAGTAGTTCTGCTTATTTTAGATCTGACTCAGCCTGATTCTGTTTTCTAGTTTTTATCCTCACTAGGGAACTTGAACTCTGACTGGCCTTTTTTGTTTTTTCCTTCCAATATTCTATTTGATTGTTCAGTATTCATTTTACAGAATTTATCAATGCAAATCATGTGCTGGGAAAATATAAAATATTAAAGGTGAATGGTTGTCTCCCTTGGCAAAAGATCTTATAGAAGTGTGGGTGGCATTAAATAGTGTGATTGCTGCTTCCTTGAAGATGAAGTAGCTTCATTTCTCCCAGCTCTAAATTGGGTGTGTTCCCTGGTGGTCCTGGGTTCTTAAACTTGCTTTCATTGTGTATCATGGATATGAGGGGATTATCGTCCTCAAAGCTGTGATGTGCTTACCCAGATCTCCCTGGCTTGGGGAGATCTGGTGTCCCAGTCCTCTTGTTTTGATTCCCTATGCTGAACAGCAGAATCATCTTCCTCTTACCCAATATCCCATCCCCACTTCTCACTCTCTTGTCAAACCCAGCTTCTTTTATATTTGGTACAACGTGTGTCCTGTGGAATGCAGTTGGTAACAGGGTTTTTTTTTGTTATTTTTTTGTTTGTTTTTGTTTTGTTTTTTAGGAATTTCAAATAAACGAGCAGGTCCTTGCTTGCTGGTCTGATTGTCGTTTTTACCCGGCCAGAGTCACTGCTGTTAACAAGGATGGTAAGGCATTTGAGTTGTAGTTATTTTTACTTATGATTTAGGGGATGTTTATAACATGAGAGTTTGGTAGTGGATTGTCAGTATTTATTACTTATGAATTCCCTTTCTCCAAGTTAATCAGTATTTCAGGAGTTAGGAAAAGATTACAAATGGAAAGAAAGCTGGGTAAAAAGTTGGTTTTGACTCTTTTCCTAAATTTTAGTTTTTGTTTTCTAAAGCAGTCATAGTTCATCTGTCATTGTGCTGGGAAGAGTATGGGTTCTTACTATCTAGGACTTCCAAATATAATTTTCAGTAAGCTTCTGTTGTTCCTTGTACTTTGTGGAAACAAAGTCACAGAGTAAAGACATTAAGATGCAGGGTTACAGAGCACTGAGTTGGGTTGCCTTTGCCAGAGTTTGGAACTGTGAGGAGACAGGACAGGGAACTAGGCACAGAGTTTCTTTTTTGCTAGTATAAGGGTAGGGGAAGGGTCACATATGGTCAGGATTCTGGAACAAACTCTGGATCCAAGTGATTACCTTTTTTTTTTTTTTTTTTTTTCTTTTTTTAAAGCATATTCTACAGGATGTTTGTGATATGGCTTGTTCTCTGAAGTGAATGTTTAGAACAGTTAGGCTTTGTGGTGCTACTGTTAGAGGTGACTATGAAGCCAGATTACAGAGTTGAGTGTGTAACTCAGTGATAGAGTGTTTGCCCAGCATGTGCAAGGCCCTGGGTTTCATTCCTAGGAATGAAGGGGAAAAAACAAACCCACTTGATTTCCCCCACCCCTTCCCACTCAGTGAAGTTATTCAAGTGTTTGTTCAGTACTCTGCTAAGAGTTTGGCTTTAAGCTGACCAAATTTTGTCTGAGAATAGTTGAAATAATAGACTCCAAGCAAGGTTGTATCTTTTGAGTTAACTAAGCAGTTACTAGTCTTCCAATTTTTGGCAGATTAGTCCTTTCAGATAGCTCCTTGGGTCCTTAAATTACTTTTATAAGCTGTTTTCTTAGAAAATTCCTGTTATTATTTTTCATTTGTATCACATTAACCCAAAAAAGCCTTATTTTGGGGGAAGCTTACTTATTATTAAACTGCTTCAAATCATTTTAACAACAGACATGCTTGTGTGTGAAGAAGGAAAAAAAAAGATATACATGTCTTTTTAGATTCTTGTATTTAAGTTAGCCTTTTTTTCTTACTGACTTTTGAAGTCACGTGATATGAAATGCATGTGTTCTGTATGCACATAAATGTATTACTGAAAATCGATGGGCTGATGTGTGCTGATCAAGTCATGTTCTTCTTCAAATAATGTATCCATTGGAGGTGTGCTTTTTGGGGAGAATGGCTGTTCTTTAGCTCAGATAAAGTTCTGGTGAGATAAGTAACTCCTTAGATAAAAGGGGGTAGCAGATAGTGAGGAACATTTCTCTTTTGTTCTAGTGATATCCTAGAGTCCCATGGGGAACAGAAATTGGGCCAGTGGGTTTGGATGAGGGAATAGCAACGGAGGGGCAAGCTGACAAGGAGGGTTTTAGGAGCCCAGGCAGCTCTTTTTTAGAGGAGTGGAGGGAATATTAGTGGAGGCAGTGAAGGCTTAGGGACCTACAGTTTTTTGTCTAGTATCTGCAAAGCCCAGAACATGACATCATGGACTTGGAGGAAGAGGGAGAACCTGGTTCCAATCAGAATGAGGTCAGTGCTGAGATGAGCTACCAAGAGTAGGCAGGGCAGGAGCAGGATGGTGCTGCACATCATAAGACGGGGAGGAGGGCTTCTATATACAGGGTTTCATGAGTAGGATGGGTCTGAAATTTTTTGGAAGAACTATTTAAGAACTAAAAGTTGTTGACCACACTATTGGTGATAGTGAATTAGGTGTTTTCAATAATTTTTAAATTGGGGCAACCAGAGCATTGCAAATTTTTAAAAAAGAAAAATGTCTTTTCAGTTGTTTTTTCCATGAGCTAATATTATAGGTTATGGTTGTTTCTTTAAAATGGTCTTTTTGTCCAGTGAGTTTGGTCCAGTGAATTTTAGTTAATTGATGCACATGAAGAATGAGTAAAAACTTTTGCCAAAACCTCCTTTCCTGAAGTTTTAGGTCTGAAGTTCTATATTGTGCTGCCTGCCTTACTTGTTCTTGAGACTAATTGGATGAGGGAGTAGAGGATACAGAGTGGGAAAATCCTAAACCTGGGAACTTAGTGGGACAGGCTGGTGGTGCTATTGCCACAGTGGGGTGGTGAAGGAAAGCTGGCCTTTGTGGGAGCTCAGATCTGTGCCTGGTTTGGAGGTCAAGAAAGGACCCCCCCACCCCACCCCCAGTGCTGAGGATGGAACCAAGGGCCTAGCACATGCCAAGCAAACAATTTCAACTATGCCCCGGCCCAAGACTATGATTCTGACATACTGTCTTGGGGTTAGAGTTTATCCCTGGGAGCTGGCAGGCAGTTCTGTTTCATCATGATTCATTCTAATCCTTTTTTTTTTTTAAAGAGAGAGAATTTTTAAATATTTTTTAGTTTTTGGTGGACACAGCATCTTTGTTTGTATGTGGTGCTGAGGATCGAACCCGGGCCGCACGCATGCCAGGCGATCACGCTACCTCTTGAGCCACATCCCCAGCCCTCATTCTAATTCTTATGGGATTGGGAGCTATAGTGCTGGACTGTCTTTTTACTTCTTCCCTAGAAGTCTTTGCTCTGCCTTGCTTTTGTCAGTAGGGAGGGCCACCACAGCTTAATGGTGCTGTGAAGAGGAGCTCTGCTGGCAAGTTGCCTCCTGTAAATGACACTTCAGTCTTGTTAGTGCTGCTAGGAGGAAAATAGGGATAACAAAGTGACTACTTGTAAATTCATCTTTGGTCTGATTTTCTTGCCACTCTTAACCTCCATGGTGGTTTTGCTGAGGCTCAGCATTGATTGAGCAGGTTAGCAGGTGAGACCCTGAGCAGAATTGATGAGCAGTGACTGCTGACAGTTCGGAGTGTGGCATGATTGAATCAGAACTAAATAATTGAGAGTTTCTTAGGGTAGTTAGTTAGCACTTGGGAAATAAGGACAATTCCATATTAATTAGCTTTTTGTTTGGGATGGTTCTGTGGTGGTGGAAAGTGAGCCACTTTTAGTGTGAAGGCAATTGTAGTTGGTAGCCTTGGTAGACCTCCAGTCTGTGTTGGAGTAAAAGAGGGGATTCTGCTTTCAGGGACTCTTTGTTTGGAACCCAACTCTGGTGAGTTGACCTCACCTCTTTGCTGCGGCTGCTCTGCAAAGCATTCTCCTTTGGGGAAAATTCACGTAGGTTAGCATTTATGACAAAACCGGGGATCAAAACTGTTGATCTTTGTTTCTTTAACTTGGTAGAGAAGACAAATCAGGTCCCCCTTCCTAAAAAACATGCATGTTTTTGGGTCATGTGCTTCCCCTTTCCCCTAGTTCAGTCTCTCCGGGATAGTGCCCAAGGCTTGCTTTTGTAACAGGAGATGCTATGAAAATGTTCTTATTCTCAAGTCTCTGCTGCAGCAGTTCCTACTTTTTGTTTTCTTCATGCTGTAACCGATCCTACATTTGAAATGTGGGGAGTTTGATATATTGTGAACAGCTTTGCACAGAGATAAGAGGAAGATTGAGGCCCACACCTGCAGGTGCTCTAGCACTTTGCTGTTAACTTCTGTGGGGGGAGAGGATTGGTGCTTCCCTTGTAAATTGACTTGGTGGATGATAATTAGAATCACTTCTTGATGCCTTACTCTGTGACAGGGCCTGTACTAGGTAATTTCCATGTCTTATCTCAGTCTTTACACAAATGTGGAAAGGTTATTGCTATTAACCCTGTCCTCCTTTTATAAATGAGGAACTGAGCTCACAGGAGGAAACTGCCTGAAGCACATAAATGTTGGATCAGAGATCTGAGTGAAGGTCTATGGGACTCCAAAGTCCCTGACCTGCATTTCCAACAGTAGCAGGCTGTTCTCTACCAGATTTGGAGCAGGATTTTCCTAAAGGGACAGGAGTTGTGGATTATGCCCAGGTGTTCACTGATATAATGCTAGCATAGGTATAGGTGCTCTGTGCTTTCTGGAGCTTGGTGCTGTCTTTGGAACCCTGATTGAGAGAGAGGCTGTAGTCTTAGTCCCTGCTCAGTGATTATGGGCTCTTGCTTCAGATTCATTTGAGCAACTAGAAATCAAACAAGGATTTGGAACAGATGAGCAGTTTTAGAAATTGTCAGCCACAGAAACTAAGCCCAATAATATAAAATTGTTCAGAAGAAAAGGCTTAGGGGTAGAGAAGGTGGGCCTTCAATCCTGTGCATATTCCTCTATCCACCCGCTGAGACACACCTGTGGAAACCTCAGGACTTCAGGAACACACCATCTGTGGCCTTTGGAATTCTCTGATTCTTGGAGAACAAATGGGCTGGAGAAGGGATTCCACATTCACTGTCATGATGGATCCAAGAGCAGCAGAACTCTGTCCACAGCCAGGTGTGTTAGCACATACCTGTAATCCTAGTGATTTGGGAGTTTGAGGCAGGAGGATCACAAGTTTGAGGCCGTAGCAACTTAGCAAGACCTTATCTCAGATTAAAAAATAAAAAGGGCTGTGGATGTAGCTTAGTGGTAGATAGTTCCTTGGTTCAATTTCTAGTACCACAATGAACAAACAAAAATGCCCACAAAAAAAATTGCACAGTCCAAAGTCATCTGTGTATCCCTACTTCCTTGATCTTGGAGAATATAAGCTTACTGGGCATCATTAGTTCTGTTCTTAGCAGACTTTCAGCTATTCCTGGTTGCTCTAAGATTGTCTGATATGTGAAGTTCTTAACCCTCTTCTTAACAGAGAGGCAAGGCTGGGAAGGTTTGTTTGATTTGGTACCAGTAAGGGCAGAGGTTCCTAAGGTGGTAACCTTGTGTCAAGTTAGAGGAGATACTGCCGCAGTCTGGCTGGGCATAATTCAGGAGCCACTTGTCAAAAGAAACGATCTTTATTTTTAGAACCACACTCTGCACCACACAGTTCCTCAGGAAAAACCCTCAGAGCCCAACTGCCACCACCGGCTTCCCACAAGCCTCTCCACCTACCCCACCCCTCCTGTTCTTGAGGCCGATTGGCTGGGTCGTGTGGGTGGAGCCAAAAAAGTCCCCCAATGAGCAGCTCCGTGGTCTGAAAGGGTGGGGAAACAGCCCAATGAGCATCACCGCAGAGGAGCCAATCAGTTGGCAGCTAGAAGTTTGCTGGGCTGCTGTGAGCCAATCATCAGCTGGCAGCTGGAAGTTTGCTGGGGCCCCTTTGGCTGTGGCTCTCAACAAGATACAACAGGATATGCTGTTTTCTTTGATGCTAGGGTTAAAATCCAGGGCCTCATTCATGCTAAGTATGTGCTGTACCACTGAACTATCTCCCCAGCCAAGGATGTATTTATTTTGATTTTTTGACATTTACATGGTATTCATTAGATGACGTTTGTGGCCACAGCAGAGTTCTGTTATCAGCCACCCATGAGAAAATTTCCCAGGAAGACCTCTTTTAGTTATACATGAAACCATGAAAGTAGATTTTGGGGCTTTCTCCAGAAGTGGGCCTAAGCCCACTATTGTTGTCTATTATTCTTACATAAAAGTATGTTTATTTATTTAGGTACCGGAGATTGACCCAAATCCCCAGCCCTTTTTATTTTTTGCTTTGAGGTAGGTCTCACTAAGTTGCTCGGGGTCTTGCTGAGTTGCTGCAACTGGCCTTGAATTTGTGATCCTCCTGCCTCAGCCTCCCTATCACTGGGATTACAGGCAAATGCCACCACTCCTGGCCCTTCTGATTTATTGAAGCCCAAATTAGGCCTTGTTCAGCATGATCCTGGGAGGAAGTTCCAAGGTGATCCCTTGTAGTCCCTTGTAGGTCAAAAAAGTCAGGAATAGGATATTGATATCTAAGGACAAGGGGCCCTTTGAGCACTTTTGACCGTAGTTTGGGTCATTTCATAGTGGCCAGCAATGTTCTGGGCGAGTGGTTTGGATTTAGGCTGAGCAACTTGAACTATGGGCATTGTGAGCTGGTGGAAAAAGAACTGGTCAGAGGATCATAGACAGTCTTGGGTTCTCATCCAAGCCTTAGACTTCCCATGGAACTTGGAGTCTTTCATATAAGGCTTCATTCTGGAGTCTGCCTTCAAGAGGAAGCTCCAGAACTAATTAATTAAGCCTCAAAATTAACCCCAAATAGTTGCCAGATACTACTACTTAATATTGCCCGTTTGGATTGTGGAAATGTCTGTAGAAATGACAGTTTTTATTTTGATGTTACTGAACTTTATTGATAAAACAGTTGAAAGTATAGGCTTGGGTGACTTACCAGCAAATTAAATTTTACTTTATATTTTTGTTACTGGGGATTAAACCTGGGGCACTTAGCCACTGAACTATACCCTCAGCCCTTTTTATTTTTTATTTTATGAAAAGGCCCCATCCCCACCCCAAGTTGTGTAGGTCCTTGCTAAATTGCCGAGGCTAGCCTTGAGCATGCAATCCTACTGCCTCAGCCTCCTGAGTTACTGGGATTTTAGGCATGCACCACTGTGCCTGGCTGATTTTTTCCCGATTTTACTAGAACTGGATTCTTAAAACTCCCCCATCCTTCTCCCTCCCACTTCATTTCTAGACTGTGCGGAGCAACATTACACTTGAATGAGCAGGGTCTGTTGAGAATTCTCAAGTATCACTGTTACTCTTGCTTGCCAGTACGCTCACAGTATAGACAGTTTTTGGAAAGAGAAGAACCTAGACCTCTGTTGTAGGGACTCAAAAATCATTATTGCGCTGCCTAATGTAGAGAATTGTTTATGTTTCCATTCTTAGTCTTCCTGGATCATCTTCTGCCGTCTCATTGCTGATGTTTTTACTCCACCAAGCCTGTTTGTGTATCCTGATATCTTTGCTAGTCAGTTTCTTTCTGATTGGTGATATAGTGGTAAATAATCACCTTTATTTTGTAATGCCCAGGAGTAAAGGTCAGTAGGTGATTATTAATTGCCTATGGCAGTGCTTCTCTGACTTTGGTGTGTATCAGAATCACCTGGAGGACTTGTTAAAAAAACAGTTCTATGCCCCACTCCCAGAGTTTTTTGATTCAGTATATCTGAAGTGGGGCTGGTAAGTACTTGTCAGTACTCCTGACAAGTTCCTGGGAGTACTGATGCTGCTGGTCACACTCTGAGCACTGGGCTGCTGTGACCCAGGCACTGTATGAGGAAGAAACTGATGCAAGACATCGTCTCTGTCCTGAAGAACCTTCCTTCAAGTTAAGATATGTATGTATATGAAGGTAAACCTAAATGTGGAGTTCTGCAGGCCAGGTGCCAAATGAATCTGAGGAGTTCAGAGCAGACTGAATTTGCTAGTAGTATAGAGTCCAGGAAGCTTTCACAGATCTGTTATGGTCATTTGAGCTGACCATGTAAGGATCAATAAGTGGCACCTTCCAGGCAGGAAAATATTTTGATAAAGATGTGGAGATGGGAATGTTAAAGGCACTTTTAGTGAATAGCAAGTCACTTTGAGTTGGTGGGTATTTGATGCTAGTAAAGACAAATAGTCTTGAAAAATGGGCTCAGACTGTGTTGGACTTTGAATACTAGGGTTGGCTAACTATTGACAAGCTTTGTTTAGGACAGAAGGAAATTTGATGTGGGGAGGGAATGCACTAATGAGGTTTTTAAAAGCTGGGCATGGTGGCAAGCACCTGTAGTCCTAGCTACTCAGAAGCCTGAGGGAGACGGATCCTTTGGCCCTAGGAGTTTAGGAGCCAGCTTGGGCAATATAGCAGACCTTGTCTTTAAAAAAAGAATAAAGAAAAAGAACAACGTAACCAGGAGATCTTAAATTCCTTGTTGCATTCTTCTGTTCCCACTTGTCAGGGATTTTTATTAGGTGGAAAATCAGTCCTGAAAATTGAACCATGTTTACTAATGGTAAACCATTACATAATTACCAGTTGTTAACTGGTAATCTTGAGAAGATTAACTGTGACTTTTTTTTTTTTTTTTTTAAATCTCTGCGAGTTTGGGGGAAAGGAATACAGAATTCTGCTTCTAAGATGCAAAGTTTTGAAAACTTTGGTTTGTGTGCAACTAATGAGAACTGTTGTTGAATTTTTATTTGGGAAGATATGAATATTTGGTGGTTGGGGATGTAGTCTAGTGGTAGAATTTGGGCTTAGCATGTGCAAGGCCATAGGTTTGATCCCTAGCACCCTCCCCGCACCGCCAAAAAAAAAAAAAGTGGTGGTGGGGGGAGTGATCCTTAACTATCTCTTCTAATGGAAATAAAATAAAACTGATAGTAGAGCAGGTAGCATTTAGTGTTTTGGCTAAGTCTCTTTTCAAATACCATAATAGGAAGTTAATTCATATGGATTTTAAGATTAATCACAGAAAACATACTTTTAGCAGAATTTTTGAAGTTTTATTTCTTGGGGGTGTAGCTCAGTGGTAGAGTTTGTGTTTAGCATGCAGGAGGCCCTAGATTTGCTCCTCAGTATCAAAAAACAAAACCAAAAAGATGTTACTGCCCCCAAGCCCAGAAAATAAATATTAAATTACAAAAATTAATAATTCACCAAGGAAAAAATAAGTCTGCATTTTCCTCACATTCTTAATTGTTTTATTTTTCTTTGGTTTTGGCCTAAATTCAATGTAGACTATTTTTATTTTAATGAAGCATTATAAAAATTAGATTTTTTTGATAGATTTTGAGTTTAATAGATAAAAATTAAACTGTAATCCTGACTAAGAAATGAAGATAAGCATGCTATAATCTTGTAACATAGGATAAAATTGATTTTTTTTTTTTTTTGGTGGTGCTGGGGAGCAAACTCAGGGCCTCATTCATGCTAAGCAAGTGCTCTACCACTGTGCTACATCCTTAGCCTTGAATGTGATTCTTAAAAAAAGTTTTTAAACTCACCTAAATGTATTATGTGGTTGAAGCTCTCTTGTGTTTATGCTCTGAAAAATTGCTGCTTCCATGAAACTACAAGTTAAAATAATATCTTCTTGAATTTTAGGTACTTACACTGTGAAATTTTATGATGGAGTAGTTCAGACTGTCAAACATATTCATGTCAAAGCTTTTTCCAAAGATCAGGTGAGAAATGTGGTTTCCTGCTTTGTGTTATGAATAATGCTAACTTTGTACTTTTGTTTCTTGAATAAAGACATTACATTTGTTTATGATGGCAAGTCTTTATTTCCTCCACCTGACACAGTTTCACCGGAAAGTAATACATGAGTTTTCAGACGTTGTAAATATTGTTTATCTTTGCTATTTCTTTTTCAAATTGTCTTTTTCAAAAATGCTGAATATTTGGACACTACCAACTGATATCTGTTTTCCTCATCTTTTCTCAAAAGTGTCTGATTACTCATCTTTTTTCTTCTTCCTTGCCCTTCTCCCATGGTTGTTACCCATCACAGGGAATCTGTCATAACACTAGAGCAGAACTGGAACATGTTTTCCCCTGTTCTACCTTTGTCCTTTACCATGACTTAGGACCATGACTTGGGTGGTTTACACACTTACCCTTTGCTGTGGATTTAGCATTCACTTGTGCTCAATATGTCTGATTCAGGAATTTAGTGTCTTGGTGTCCCATGCACCTTGTATGTACTTGGCTTGAGCATGGGGTGTGAGTTTTGATGTTGGAAATATGGTCTAAACAGATAGGAGCCTGTAGATTGTGTTGCCTACTTTAATCATGATTTTTTTCCCCTGTTAATTTCTGTCATCTTGATTAAAAAAAAATATATATATATATATATTTAGTTGAAGTTGGACACAATACCTTTATTTTATTTGTTTTTATTTTTGTGTGGTCTCTGGGATCGAACCCAGTGCCTCACACATGCTAGGCAAGCGCTCTACCACTGAGCCACAACCTGGGCCCCAATTTAATATTTTAATGAAATAGGTGAAAGGAAAGTAGAGATCAAAATTTGGATATTAGTGTTTTAAAAAATTCTGTTACTGGTTTAGCTGTTAAGACAGCTAAAGGAAATTAGTAAAAGATTTTATTACTGAGACATTGTAATTGGCTACTCACCTTTCAGTGATTGTTGATGGGATAGTATTTGGTGATTTTTTTTTTTTAAACCCCCATCCTGTCTTTTCCTGTGATGAGCAAATGTTTTGACTTATCACAGAATGAACAAATGTTTTGACTTATCACAGATTTTAACAAATTCTTCTATACACCCACTGAAGAATGAGAGATGATCATACCTTTAAAGGTATCCTCAAAAATGTTTTTACCTTCTGGGTTTCCTTTAAAAAAAATTGACAAAATTATAGAACTTTGGTCCTAATGATACTTTCTCTTTGATTATTTTTCCTTCAGGCATTTAAAGAACTATACGGTAGTCTAAAATGTTATTTTTGCCTTAGATTTGGCATTTGTGTTAAGTTTGTCGAATGAATATATTTGAATATAGATAAAAATAACTGAATTATGAGCTTGTCCAGAATTGGCAGATTGTATTCAGAACCTCCCAATTACCAGTTTGTGTTTTTCTCTATGCTAAAATGGGGCATTAGCATATGCTAGCAAACTGAGGTAGGCCTCTGAGAAGTCCTGAGTCTATAGAATCAGGCTGAGGACAAGCAGGTCAGAGCCTGAAAGCATTTTTTAGAACACCTCTGTCAGAAAAATTGCTTCCAGAAAAGATCCTGGGTAGTTGTCGGTCCTTTTATCCATTCTCTAGTGACCTCATCATCATTCTTTGTCTCAGAAGAAATTGATCGCAGTAGTTGTTTTATTTAGTATGGGTCCTCAAATTTTGGGGTGTATTTTCAGTGGTATTTTGCATTATGTGACATGGCAAATGTCCTCTTTTAGTTTCTCCATAAATTTGCAAACAGCCTCCTAATTTTTGATTTGCAAATAATCACAAAGTGTGTTTCATCGCTATTTTGCTCATTTTAGAATATTGTGGGTAATGCTAGGCCTAAAGAAACAGATCACAAAAGTCTTTCATCATCTTCCGATAAACGAGAGAAATTTAAAGAGCAGAGAAAAGCCACAGTCAATGTGAAGAAAGACAAAGAAGACAAAGCCTTAAAATCGGAAAAGCGACCCAAGCTGCCCGACAAAGAAGGAAAGTTAATCTGTGCTGAAAAAGGGAAGGTGTTGGAGAAAAGCCTTCCCAAGAACGAGAAGGAAGATAAGGAGAACATTTCAGAGAATGACAGAGAGTACTCTGCAGACACTCAAGTGGATAAAAAACCTGAAAATGACATTGTGAAGAGTCCACAGGAGAACTTGAGGGAGCCAAAAAGAAAACGAGGCAGACCCCCTTCCATAGCTCCTACTGGTGAGTGTTCCAAGTGGGTTCTGCAGTGGGTGATGCCAGAATGTTCTTCTGTGGCCTTTTGCAGGTCTTTCTACCTTCTGCACTTCAGTTCTTCGTATTTGTGACTGACTTTGGCTGTGATTGAGAGCACGTTGTACCAGGGACCTGGCTCTAAGTGAGGCATATTCGGGAGTGTGTGCAGGACCCAGCTTTGGGGTGGTAGACTCTCCACAGAGACTTCAGCTTACATAACAAAGCCCAATGAGCCAAGACCTTTTGCTTGTCTATTCAGATGATCTCAATTGAAAGAAGCCTGATAAAACCTGGCATTAGGAAATATAGTTTTAATGAGACAGATAAGAAAGAGGAAAAGAGGAGGAGGAAAATGGGGTAGGCAGGGGCTGCGAGTGTAGCTCAGTGGTACAGCATGACCTAAGAATACATAAGACCCTGATTTCAATTCCCAGAACAAAAAAAAAAAAAAAAAAAAAGGAAAAAGTGGTCCAGAAGGATGCTGGAGCTAGGGAGGCATAGGTACATTATGAAATCGATCTCTCTAGAGAGTGATTATTGATAGGAAATTTTCATAAGTCTAAATAAAAAGCTAAGGCTGAGTCTGTGTAGCTCAGTTGTTTTTTGGGGGGTTGGCTAACTTCATTTAGCATTATCTTCTCTAATGCCATCCATTTACCTGCAAATGTCATGATTCTATTATTGCTGAGTAAAATTCCATTGTGTATATATGCCACATTTATATAGAGTACTTATGTAGCATGTGAGAGGTCCTGAGTTCAATCCCCAGCACTACAAAATAATAAACAGTAAAATAAAAAGTTGAGATGGTTAATTGATAAGAGTCAAAGAAGACATAGATTTGGAGGAAGATATAGTTATTTTAAAAAGAAGTATAAGTTTGGAACTCCTAGAAAGCCAAGGATGAAACAAATCTTGATTTCTTCCTAAGCCAAATACTCATTTTCCAGATTGATTGTGTAAATGAAGAATCTCCTAGGGTTCTAGACCAAACCTGTTCATGATTAAATATGTGGCGTTGATCTTTAGACATTCTTCCTTGCATATTCCCTATACAAATATTGAAAAACTGTGAATCTCTTAGCACATTTTTAAGTAATATCTAGTTTTTTAAAATGCGAGGTTAAATAACTTCAAATAACTTTAAAATATAAAGTTTGACATAAAATATATTTTCATCAAAGCTGTGAAACTACAGTGTTAGTTCATTCATTATTCCCTAATATATTAGCATGCAAAGCCAATCCTCCTTATCAAACCAAAATGCCCCATCAGGGAAAAAGTCTACCTTAATTTACATCAAATAAATATATTTTGTACTTACTCCCAATAGACTAGCTTCTCATATCTGAATTCTAATTTTATAGGAAATTAGATAATAGACTGATTTGTCCTCAGATGAAATAAGGGACTTCCCTTATTTCAGTAACTATAGTTGGGTTTTATTCTCAAGAGCTGAGCATGCTGCTGGGCATGGTATTGCATGCTTGTAATCTCAGTGGCTCAGGAGACTGAAGCAGGTGGATTGCAAGTTCAAAGCCAGTCTCAACAACTTAACAAGACCCTGTTTCAAAATAAAAAGCCCTTTTTAGGGCTGGTGGTATATCTCAGTGGTCATGTGCCCTTGAGTTCAGTTCCTGGTAATGGGGGTGAGGGGGTGGGGGTGAGTATGTGGAGGTGGGGGCTGAGCATGCTGGACTTGTCCCTATCCCAGAATAGGGGCTAGATCTGTGTATAAGGTAGCCACAAGCCACATATGACTGTTGAGCACTTGGAATTGAGATGTGTTGTATAAAATGAACACTTGGATTTCAAATACTCAGTACAAAAAAAGTGCACAAACTCTTTTTTTCTTTTGTGATGATGGGGCTCAAATTCAGGGTCTTGTGCATACTAGGCAAGTACTCTATCACTAAGCTACATCCCAACCTCAGTAATTTTTTTATATTGATTACATGTTGAAATATTGATTTAAAATTTTTTTTATAGTTGTAGATGGACAGAATGCCTTTATTTTATTTATTTATTTATTTTTGTGGTGCTGGGGATAAAACCAGTGTCTTACACGTTCTAGGCAAGTACTCTACCACTGAGCTACAGCCCCAGCCCACATGTTGAAATGTTTTAAAATGTATTAATGTATTAATATGTTTAAATAAAATAAATTATTTAATTTGATTTTTTAAAACTTGTTAGTATGACTACTAAAATTTTAAAAATTATGTGTGGCTTCTATTTCTGGCTTTCATTGTACTTCTATAGGTCAGGACTGTCCTTAAATTTAGTTGCTTTCTAGACAGCCTTCTGGGAGATTTTCATAAGAAATACACCCCCTCCCCCAATACAGACATACCTTTCTTTTCCTTTTTCCTCCTTAGCCTCCACATATGAGAGAAAACATATGACCTTTGGCTCTCTGAGTTTGGTTTATTTCATTTAACATAATGTTGTCAAGTTCCATCCATTTTCCTGCAAGTGTCATAGTTTTATTGTGGCTCAGTAAAATCCATTGTGTATATACCACATTTCCTTTATCCATCCATCCATTGACAGACAACTAGGCTGATTCCATAGTTTGGCTATTGTGAATCGTGTTGCTGTAAACATTTGTATATATGTATCACTATAGTATGATTTTTAATTCTTTAGGATAAATACTGAGGAGTAGTATACCTGGGTCATATGGTGGTGTTCCATTACTAGTCTTTTGAGGAACTTCGACACTGATTTCCATAGTGATTATGCTAATTCACAACTCTACCAACAGTGTAAAAATGTTTTTCTCCACATCTTCTTGGCAATGTGAATTGTTAACAATACTCAAGTTTTGTATGGTCAGTTCTCATTTCTGTAAGGTATCAAAAGGAAAAAGGCTTTCTGGGCGTGGTGGAACACGTCTGTAATCCTAGCTACTCAGGAGGCTGAGGCAGAAAGAAGAGAAGGATCAAAAGTTTGAGACCAGCCTCAGCAACTTAATGAAACCTTATCAAGGTCAGCCTCAGTAACTTAGTGAGATCCTGTCTCAAAATAAAAATAAAAAGGACTGGGAACGTAACTCAGTGATAAAGAGCCCATTCAATCCCTAGCACCAAAAAAAAAAAAAAAAAAAAAAAAAAAAGACTCAGTGGTAAAAAGTATCCCTCGGTACAATCCCCAGTACAAAAAGAAGGCGACTTGCCAAATATCTCATACGTAGTTCATATCCCCTTAACGAAATTGCTTGGAATAAGTTTTCATTGATTTGGTAGAGCTTTGGCTTCCCTAACTTGTATAGAATTGATTGGGAATAGATTCTGAGCTATTTTGAGAGGGTTGCTTGTATTTGTGTTTAACTTGGAATGTGTGTGATCCAAGTTCTTACCACTTGGAACAGAAGAATGTTGGCATGTTGGGAAGTCTGAACACAGGAAGAGCCAAGAATGAGGGTGGCCTCGGAGCTCAACCCTGTTTGTGTTCAGCCATTTGACATGGCAGATATGCAGATATTGGACTTAGATGACTTTTTTTCTCTCTCCATTTCTTCTCTTCATTCCTTTTCCTTCTCCTACCATCATTTACTTGCCTTCCTATCTCTTCCCCTTTCTCTCTCACTCTTCCTTACCCACTTTAGCTCTGTCTTCCTGTCAAAAGCTCCCCAGTTTCTTTTTCCCCTTTTTTTTTTCTTCTGTCTGCCTTTTGGATTCTCATTTTTTTTTTTTTCCAGATTCGGGGAGAGCTTCATAAATTTTAGGCTTAAAAATAGCGAGCAGTCTTTGAGGGCTTTGTGTCTGCACTACTGAATTCTGTGACAGCTTCCTGCAACATTGACTGTCAAAAGCATGCTTTTCTGAAATTTGCCTGGGATTTTTTTTTTTTTAAAGAATATAAATGTTGGCATTCTTTTTAACCTTCAAAACTAAAACTAATGATAACATATTCAGCAAGAAGAAATTAAAAACAGTAATTAAACCCTAGATATACATTTTAAAAGTTAGCATGCATGATGGATTTCAGGAGAATATTGGATATGTCAGATCCCCCCCCCCTCGCCTTTTTCTCAGTAGATACAATTTTGAAGAGATGATTTAATAGTGACAAAAATGACTTTTCTGTTGCTCATGCAACTTCAGGTAAAAAGCAGTCATGTTGCACTGTGGTGTTCTAAGAAGAGGGTTTTAAGAAAGCTGGGTCATAAGAGAGAGTACAAAAAGAGATTTAGGATATCAATCTGCGGAGTGTCAGCATGTCCCAGAGGTAGTAATTTCTCATTTATTTCACTGTTTTTTCTTGTGCCTTAGAAAGAATGCCCCTTTTGAGGGTTTATAATGCAAGGATGTCTTCATATGTTAAGTAATTTTTATATAAAATGCAAGATTGGACACTGAGAAATTACATATCTTTTTTGTGTGGTTCTGTATACATCATAGCTGTGGATTCAAATTCTCAGACTTTGCAACCAATAACATTGGAATTGAGAAGACGGAAAATATCAAAAGGAAGTGATATCCCATTAAAACGTCCTCGACTTGATAAAAATTCATGTGAGTCTCCAGTTTGTGTATGTGTGGCTAGAATTGGGCATTATTTGGGTCAGCCTCTTCTAGGTCCTTCCTGTCTTCTATGCCTTATAGGCTCTAATGATTGTTCCTGTGCTGCATAGTAATATACACCTGTAATCCCACTGACTCAGAAGTCTGAAGCAGGAGAATTGCAAGTTCATGGCCAGTCTGGGCAACTTAGCAAGTCTCTAAGCAACATAAACTCTGTCTCAAAATAAAATATAAAAAGAGCTGGGGATATAGCTTAGTGGTAAAGCATCCTTGGATTCAGTCCCCCTACCCTTCCCCCCTAAAAAGATTGTCCTTGATTGCATGAATTAATGTGAATGGGCTGTAGTTGAAACTGGAGTTTTTGCTTAGAAGAAACACAAAATTGTATTAGTGTTGGGTTCAGTGGTGTCATATCCATTTCTATAAACTACATTTGATTTGGATTCCTCTAGAAATTTAAAAGCTTAGGAAGGTATGGACTTTATTCCCTAAGTGAAACTTTTTAAAATATTATTTATTGGTTAGAAAAATACCCTGTTAAAGAATTTGTGATGCCTCTAAATAAAACTCGATTGCCTAGCATGTGAAGCCCTGGGTTTTAATTCTCAGTAACTTGCCACTCAAAAAATAAACAAAACTTCAATTGACTTTGGAAGTTAACATTATAGACTTTCATTTGGGAAGCTCCAAAATATAACTTAATTGTCAAGACTGGGACATGCTTTGGCACATATTTTCAGACGCTCAATTCTTTTTGTTTGTTTGTTTGTTTGTTTTTTAGTTGTCAAAGGGCTTTTTATTTATTTGTTTGTTTGTTTATATGTGGTGCTGAGGATCGAACCCGGGGCCTTACACATGCTCTACCACTGAGCAACAACCCCAGTCCCTACACTCTCTTAATTCTTTTTTTTTTCTTTTTTTTTGAAGAGAGAGTGAGAGAGGAGAGAGTGAGAGAGAGAGAGAATTTTTAATATTTATTTTTAGTTCTCGGCGGACACAACATCTTTGTTGGTATGTGGTGCTGAGGCTTG
This sequence comes from Ictidomys tridecemlineatus, assembly GCF_052094955.1. NCBI lineage: Eukaryota > Metazoa > Chordata > Mammalia > Rodentia > Sciuridae > Ictidomys > Ictidomys tridecemlineatus. The sequence continues at coordinate 179,121,888 of NC_135481.1, forward strand.
AACCCGGGCCGCACACATGCCAGGCGAGCGAGCTACCGCTTGAGCCACATCCCCGGCCCCTCTCTTAATTCTTAACAAAATAAAATCTATACTGGCAGAGATTTGCTTTTGCTTAAAACTATAGGGAAAGGTTAATAATTAAACATTCCAGAAGTTTCTCTTATAATTCTTTACGGAGGCACCTAACCCAGAAATATATAGTAACAATTATTTATTCCTGTTGCTCTTTGGATTACAACTCTCTTAATGGTTTATAGCCCAGGAGAAGTCAAAAAACTGTTCCGAAAACGCTGACAAAGACTTGTCCAGGAGACGGTCTTCCAGGCTGTCCACTAACGGGACCCATGAGATCCTAGATCCTAACTTGGTTGTACCAGATTTGGCTGATAAAGTCGATACGGATCCTTCACAAGACAAGTCATCTAGTACCAAGGAACCTGAAGAAGGTGAGTCAGAGACTGTTTTGAAATTGTTTTGCCAACTTGGTGCTTTTCTAGTAATAACCCTCTCTAGCTTCCATAAATGTTAGATTGTCTTAAAATCAAATTATTAAATGAGCTGCAGTATTCTCATATGGTTCTTCATTGATTATTCATTCAGTAGACAAGCTTTCTGGATGCATTTGTGGTTAGTTGTATTTTTATATTATTTCCTGCTGGGTTGGAATACAGTACTAGAAGAGCCCTGCCTCTGTCTTTCTGGTGCCATCTCACTCCACTCCTCTGCCTTTTGTTGACATTTGCAGTATTTCTCCTTTCACTGTAGCCTCTTGTTTTGTATGTGTGTATGTGTGTTGCTGGGGATTGAACCCAGGGCCTTGTGCATGTGAGGCAAGTATTCTACCAACTGAGCTATGTCCCCAACCCCCTAGCCTCATTCTTGAAATGCTTACAGCCTTGGCTGTATATGTGGGGACCTGTGAATGTACCTTTTCTTTTGGAGATCGGGTCTCACTAACTAAGTTGCTTAGGGCTTCACAAAATTGCTGAGGCTGGCTTTGAACTCAAAAAGTCCTGCAGCTGTCCTCCTGCATCCTCCAGAGCTGCTTGGATTATAGGCATGCGCTGCTTTTTAAAAATTTTTATTTTATTTTTTTTATTTTTTAGGTGTCTATGGAGATGATACCTTTATTTTATTTGTTTATTTTTATGTGGTTCTGGGATCGAACCCAGTGCCTCATGCATTCTAGGCAAGCACTCTACCACTGAGCCACAACACCAGCCTCCATGCCACTCTTATATGTTGTGAGATTAATGGGGTTTCTCCAAGTCCCTGGCTTTCTTAGTCTGTTATGGGACTTTTGGTTTTTAGATTAATTGATTGATGAATATGTGTGTGTGTGTGTGTGTGTGTGTGTGTGTGTGTAAAATATATCTCAAGTGCTTTCTTTATTTTCTTCTAGGTCAGTTGAAATCTCCTTTGGAAGCTGGCTCGGTCTCATCTGCACTAACTTGCCACTCCTTTGGGGATGGATTGGGGGCTGTAGGCCTGGAATTGAATTGCAACTCAATGGGAGAAAACACTATGAAAACAGAACCAACATCGCCCCTTGCTGAGTTACAAGAGATTTCAACTGTGGAAGGTTCATATTTAGAGTTAACTCAATCTTCTTTTTACATATAGTTTTGCTTGTGCTTTGCGAACTAAAAAAAAAAAAAGGCAACAAAAAAACTTTTCTAATGATGTTTTTATCATTATTTATTAATAATATTTTTATTTTAATCTCTGACCCTTTCATTACTGATTTTGGTAATCTGTATTCCCTCTTTTCTTGATTAGCATGGCTAGAGATTTGTCAATTTTGTTAATAGTTTCAAAGAACTTTTTTGAGTATAAAAGTAGGATTTATTCAAGCAAGAAGAAAAGAGACAGAATTCCCACAGGACAAGAGAGGGAGTTTCCCAAGAACTAACTTTTTATTTTAATTTTCTCTATTGTTTTTCTTTTAAAAAATTTAATTTCTGTTTCGATTTTTGTTTTTTTTCAATCCTTTTCAAACCTTAGCTCAGTGATTTTAGGTTTTGTTCATCCTTTCTAGTAAAGAGGTTTTTTTTAATATATATATATATATTTTAGTTGTAGATGAACACAATATCTTTATTTATTTGTTTTCATGTGGTGCTGAGGATTGAACCCAGTTCCTTACACATGCAAGGCAAGTACTCTACCACTGAGCTACAACCCCAGCCCAAGAGTTTAAAATTATCAATTTCTCAGGAAGTACTACTGCATCCTATAGACTTTTGATATGTTGCCCTTCCCTACTTCCTTCTCTTCTTTTCTTCCCTCCGTCCTTCCTTGTACTCTAGGGATTCTGATATATATCCCTAACTTTTCACAGTTTAGAGTGAATATTGAACTGCTGTATTTAGATTTTTGTGTGGTTCTATTAACTTCCCATTTTGTTCTAGTTCCATGAATTGTATTTACATATGCTATAGAATTCTCAATGCAGTATTATAAGTTTTGCTCTAAAACAGTTATGTGTGTGTGTGTGTGTGTGTGTATATGTATTTTTTTTTTTTTTTTTTTTTGCGGTGGTAGGGCCAGAATTAAACCCAGGAACACTACCATTGAGCTACATCCTCAATTCTTTTTATTTTTCATTTTGAGACAGAATCTTGCCAAGTTGCTGAAGGTCTCACTAAGTTTCTAAGACTGGCTTTGACCTTCTGGTTCTTTTTCCTTGACCTCCCAAATTGTTGGGATTACAAGCATGTGTCACCATGCTCAGCTTTGTCAGATTTTGATATTATTTCATAGGTTACTGAATCTCTACCTACTTTTTGGTTTTTCAAGTCTATCTTGTGTTAGAGGTTGAATAATTATTTCCCTCTATTTTGCAATTCCTTTTCTTCTTTCTACTGTTGTTAAGCCCATCCACTGAATTTTTTTTTTAACTGCTAGAATTTACGTTTTCTTAGATCCAATTTCTCTGCTGAGATTTCCATTGTGTTTATTCATTATGAGCAAAGTTTTAATAGCTGTTTTGAAGTCTTTGTCAAATCCGACACCTAGATTTTCTTGGGGTTAATACCTATCAAATGACTTTTCTTTTGACTATGGGCCATATTTTGCCTTTGTTTATATGCCTGATATTTTGGATTGTATTCTGGACATGTTGTGGAGTTCGTATTATGTTTGTTTCTCTAAGGAGTACTGAGTTCTTTATTTTTTAAATGGCAGTTAATTTGGTTGAACTCAAAGTCCAAATTCTTTTTCTCTGAAGTGGGCAGCAGGTGAAGTCTCTGTTCAGGTTTTTGTTCAACTGTTTGTAACTCTTTATTTTTATTTATTTATTTTTTTAAAGAAATCTGTAACTTTTTAAAAAACAGTTTATTTATTTATTTATTTAGTTATAGGTGGACATAATGTCTTTATTTTACTTTATGTGGTGCTTAGGATCAAACCCAGTGCCTCATGCATGCTAGGCAAGCTCTCTACCTCTGAGCCACAACCCCATCCAGTTTGTAACTCTTTATATTTTTAGAAATGAGAGACATAGGCAAAGTTTATATTGCAGAAATTGGGGCCACCTGCTTGTGATTTTCTTTTTTCTAATGGATTCTTCCCACCCCTTGCAGAAGTTGTAGCTGCTTTGTATTGCTTTTTTTTTTTTTTTACCACCAAGACTGAAAGTTTCTATGTGAATTGTAGCTACCTGATGCTAATTGACTGGAGTTTGAATTTGGGCAAAAAGATAAAAAAATGGGCAACTGATCTAGTGCCCTTCCATTATCCCAAATGTCTGACTCCTCTTTTGTTTTTTGCCATTTTTTTGGTGTTCCCAAGTGCCTTTTCCAGAATTTATAATGATTATATATAGAAGAGTTGTTCCAATATGAGCTATTCTACCATTAATAAAAGAGAAACCTCCATCTTGTGTTAATACACAGCCTTAGGAAATGTTATACCTTTATATCATGCAGGAATTTTTTTTTCTCTCACATAGTGATTGTTTTTTATACTGATGGGCATTTGAATGTAATTGATAATGCATACTTTTAATTTTAATAATGTTTGTGGCAAATAGTCAGAACCCAGGATGGTTGAACCTCAAATAAATAACAGTCTTTATCCTAAAAAGGGAAAAGCATATAATCTCCTTTTTTTGTGTATATGTGTACTTTTATTTTAAAAAAATTAATTAAGGACTCTGGCTGTTGCTGTGGCTCAGCAGTAGTGCACTTGCCTAGCATACGTGAGCCACTGGGTTCCATCCTGCAAATGAATATATATAAAGTAAAGGTCCATTGACAAATAAAAAAATATTTTTAGAGAATTAATTAATTAATATTCTTGCCTGAGGGATTGAACCCAAGGCCACCTGTATGCAAGGCAAGTACTCTACCATTGAGCTATCCTGGACCCTTATTTCCTTTTTCTAAAAACAGTTCTATGGCATATACTTGTAATCACAACAACTTGGGAGAGTGAGGCAGAATGATTTGAGGCCTGCCTTGGAAACTTAGTGAGACCCTGACTCAAAATTAAAAGTAAAAAAATCCGGAGAGGTAGCTCAGTGGTAAAGTGCTCCTGGATTCTGTCCTCAGTACAACAAACACACACACACAAAATATACAAATATTATATGCTATTGGCAACAAACAGTATAGAGGTACTTAGATTAAAAGTGAAAGATGATGTCCTCTGTTTTATTCTTGTACTTTGTTCAAGTTTTTTCCCCTCTGTGCATTTACATAGGAGAGCAAATAAGATTTATTATTTTTAAGTGTAATTGAGACATGTGTAGGCTTATTGTTCAGACTTATTTTTATAGCATTTCTTGGCTCTTTATTAGTAAATTTATCTTTCTTTTCTTTGTTTTTGATACAAGGATTGAGCTCAAGGCTTTAAACCACTGAGTCACATCCCTAGCCCTTTTTATTTTTTTGTTTTGAGACAGGGTTTTGCTAAGTTGCTTAGGGTCTTGCTAAGTTGCTAAAGCTGGCCTTGAACTTGAAATCCTCCTGCCTTCACCTCCTGAGTTTCTGGGATTTCAGGCCTATGCCAGTGAGACACTTCCTTTTTTTTTTTTTTTTTTTAAATAGTTTTTAGTTGTTGATGGATCTTTATTTTCTTTCTTTATTTATATGCAGTGCTGAGAATCGAACCCAGTGCCTCACACATGCTAGGCAATCTCTCTACCACTGAACAACAACTGCAGCCCAAGACACTTACTTTTAAGAAAGGATTATCCTGGATACTGATAGTTGATAAATGATGAACAACATTATTGGTTGATTTTAACCAGTTTCATTGTTTCTAGATCTGCATTGTTTCTAGATTGCAACTCTTTTTCCTAATTATTGATGTAGTAATTTTTTCCCAAGAATTCTGTTGGATTGGCAGTTTTAAAAAATATATAAAATATTAAATAGAGAATATTTTGAAAATTATTGCAAAAAAGGATTTTAGTATGTTTTCTAAGGCTAAATCACAGTTATTCATTGATGTTCTTCACTGAAAAATATAATAATGCATGAACATAAGATCATCCCATGGTGCATATTGGCTTAGTATGCTCATCTTTTTCCCTGCACTGGAGATTGAATCCAGGGGTTCACTGAGCCAATTCCCCAGTGTCTTCCTGCCCCTCCCCCCCCCCCTTTATTTTGGAGATAGGGTCTCACTAAGTTGCTGAGAATGGCCTTGAACTTGTTATCCTTGTGTCTTAGCCTCCTCAGTAACTGGGATGTGCTACTGCATCCAGATATGTTCATCTGTTTTGAATCACCAGGAGAAAACAATGGAAGATTCTGCTTAATGTTGATTATTAAATGCAATTTGATTTTTCTTAGGCAAATATTCATTCAGGAAGACCAATTTCTATTTTTTAAAAAATATTTTTATTAGTTATTGATGGACCTTTATTTATTTATTTGTTTATATGTGGTGCTGAGACTTGAACCCAGGGCTTTACACATGTGAGGCAAGCGCTCTACCACTGAGTCACAATCCCAGCTCTGCATACTTGTTTTTTTTTTTTTTTTTAATTCTTTTTTTTTAGTTGTAGATGGACACAATACCTTTATTTTATTATTTTATTTATGTGGTGCTGAGGATAGAACCCAGTGCCCCACGCGTGCAAGGCAAGCAGGCTACCACCCAGCACCTGCATACTTGTTTTTAGTAAATTTTCACAAGTTGTAGTCTCTGACTTAAGGCAGTTAGACCCCTATTAAAACAACTAATTTTTCTTTTTCCTTCTATAAATTTCAATATTTGCAAGGAAAAATTAAAACCAAGCAAAAGAGAGTGAAAAGATCTCCCTTATATAGCCTCACTTATTTATTTATCTCTTCACATATTATGGTACTGAAAATTGAACCCAGGGGTACTCTACCACTAAGCTACATCCCCAGTTTTTATTTTTTATATTTTTTAATATATAGTTTTTATAACTTTATTTTTTTATGTGGTGCTGAGGATCAAATCTAGTGCCTCACCTGTGATAGGCAAGTGCTCTACCACTGAGCTACAACCTCAGCCTCCCAGTTGTTATTTTGAGACCGGGCCTTGATGAATTGCCCAGATGTCCTTGAACTCATCATCATCCTGCCTCAGCAGTTGTTGGGATTACTAGCATGTGCCGTATAGCCAGTTATTGCCCTCTTTTCTTGAAGAAAACATGTTACTAGTTGGTGTTTGGTTCCATTCTTTTAGATATAGTCTGTGCATTTAAACCGTACATAACACATGGCTTTTTTAAAAAAAAGAATAATGGGATCATATTATTATATTATTCAGTGGCTTGCCATTTTCATATGCAGTATTTTCCCATGTCAGTTCCTATCTTTTTTCACAGTGACATGATTTATTTCATTATATGGTTGTTCTGTAGTTTATGTAACTAGTCTCTGCTTAAAGTCATTCAAGTTATTTCTAAGTTTTCACTGTTAATTAATTCTCCCTGTTTTAGTTCAATCTTTTTTTTTTTTTTTGGTACTGGGGCTTGAACTCGGAGGCCCTCAACCACTGAGCCCCATCCCCAGCCCTATTTTGAGACAGGGTTTCACTAAGTTGCTTAGTGCCTCTCTTTTGCTGAGCCTGGCTTTGAACTCGAAATCCGCCTGATTTAGCCTCCCCAGCCGCTGGGATTATAGGCATGTGTCACTGCACCTGGCTTCTCCTTGTTTTATAGACAAAGAGCCTGATATGTGGCAAAAAGGAATGACCTAGCCAGAGTTGCACACTTTCCACTGATTGGTAATGCTAAGCCTCTAATTCCTATCTTCTGTCCGTGTGTCTCATTCCATCTGATGGGTGGTATGTACATCAAGTGGAGTTGCTGCCTTTAGAGACTTTACACATGTAATCCCACGAGTGCTTGATGGAGCAGTGTGTACATTTAGACCGGGAGGCAGAGAGGGCAGCTAGGTTTGAAAGGTACTGTGTGCTGCACATTATGTAGTGTACTTCAGGACAGGCTGGCATCTTCAGAATTCTTTAATTTGAAGGGGAAATGTATTGATTTAGGAGATGAATGATGTTTCTTGTGGAAGAAGAGCCTGGTGGTAAATAGAGGAGGATCCAGAAAGATTGCTGTAGAGAGGCTGTTGCTGAGAATCATTTACCAGGAATGTATTATGTAAGTGAGCAGGAAATGGGTCAGGATCTTTACTAGAACATCCCAGGGACCTTAGTCACTGCCCCAAGCTGCTGCTAAAACATTGATGTTTTCAAACTGAGATGGAGTCACTTGCTGAGAAATTGGTTGAAGGAGGCTTTTGCGCAGCCAGAGGAGGAGCTCTAGGTGGAGGCAACAGATCTACTCCAGAGCTGCAGAGAGGCTGCTGGCTGCTCCAAACCCAGCTCTGACACATGGGGCAGCTCTGCCATCTTGTGGAATGAATGCTTAGTAAATTTTATTTTATTTTTAGGTGGGGACCAAATGCATTCTTGGGGAGAGCATTGAAATGTTCACCAGAACTGTGGGTTGCAGGATTGCTTTCCTTCCATCCAGCTATTTTGTAACCTCAAAAGTATTTTTGTTTTTCTTTCTTCTTCTTTATTTTTGCAGTGGGGTACTGGGGATTGAACTCAAGGGCACTCCACCACTGAGCCACATTCCCAGCCCTATTTTTTATTTTTATTTTTTTTATAGACAGGGTCTCACTGAGTTGTTTAGTGTCTTACTTTTGCTAAGGCTAACTTAGAACTTGCAATCTTCCTGCCTCAGCCTCCTGAGCCACTGGAATTACAAGCATGTACCATCACACCCGGCTCAAAGTATTTTCTTTTTTTAAACCTTTATTTAATTAATTAATTTATTTATGTGGTGCTAAGGATTGAACCCTGGACCTCACACATGCTAGGCGAGCACTCTACCACTGAGCCACAACCCCAGCCCCTCAAAATATTTTCTTTTCTTTTTTTTTTTTTAAAGAGAGAGTGAGAGAGAGGGGGACAGAGAGAGAGAGAGAGAATTTTAATATTTATTTATTTTTTCTTAGTTCTCCACGGACACAACATCTTTGTTTGTATGTGGTGCTGAGGATCAAACCTGGGCTGCACGTACCCTAGGCGAGTGCGCTACCGCTTGAGCCACATCCCCAGCCCTCAAAATATTTTCTTAAGTATAAGTCTATACATGCGTGCGTGCATATACACATGCACACACACACACACACAGTGTATAGTATATGTGGTATACATTTAGTGTACATATGGATATTTACATAGAATTTGGAGATATAGACATCTACGCACCTATATACACATGAACACATTTTATACATATATGCACACATATTTTATACATGTAAATTTTATATATATATGTACATATATGAATATATATCCATATGTGTATACAAACACACAGAGACACCAGTAAAAGAGACAAAGAGATATGGCATCCTGACAGAATTCACTTGAAAAGGGTATGGATATATATGGATACACATATACACATAAACTTTGATTATAGTATCATCTGATTTAAGTTTTCCACCGTAAAACTTTTATTTTCCCCTTTATAGTGAATTTCTTGTGAGAAGATACCTTAAGTGTAAGCATATATCTTATTTCTTTACCAAACTTTCAGCCACTATTTTTATATCCACTGATATTTCTTGCTTGAAGCAGTTGTTACTCAGGTGGTTTTTTTTTTTTTTTTTTTTTTTTTTTAAGAGAGAGAGAATTTTTTTTTTTTTTTCGTTATTGGCAGTCACAGCATCTTTGTATGTGGTACTGAGGATCGAACCCAGGCCGCATGCATGCCAGGCGAGCACGCTTCCGCTTGAGCCACATCCCCAGCCCACTCAGGTGGTTGTTAAATGGTGATTTCTGCCTCTCGTCATTTCTTCTATATTTATTAAATTATATTCTGTCATACTAAGGAACTTTCCTTTCTTTTCCCATTTTTTCTCTCCTTATTTATGTCTGCATGGGCTCATTGATTCTTTTTGTTTTAATGGTTATAATCTGTTCCTATCATTATTTTTTAAGATATCTATTTGATTCCGGATTTGGCCAGTGGGAGCCCTTCAAATGGGTTTCTATTTCTTTTGTCATTCTTTGAGCACTTCCTTATTTTCTGGCATATTAATATGTTCCAAGCTTATCTAATACTTACCTGACTGTGCATTTACCCTATTCTCTCGGAAGTTCTGATTACTTTCAGTGGAGAATAGTATTTAAGAACCCAGGTTAGTTATCTGGGTACAAGGTTTGTTCATTGTTCCTGGAATATGCAGAGAAAATGTAGAAATTCTTTACCAACTACCCTATTTTCCTGAACCCGTCTCCAAAAGTAACTACTGTCGGTAGTTTAATTTCTATTCTGCTTTCTTTCCAGTGCCTTCTCTTTTTTTCTACTTTTTAGTACTGGGGATTGAATCTAGGGGCACTGTACTACTGAGCTACATCCCGGCCTATTTTAAATGTTGAGATAGACTCTGACTAAATTGCTGAAGCTAGCCTCAAACTTGTGATCCTCCTTCCTCAGTCTCCCCAATAACTGGGATTATAGGTGTACATGACTCCATTGTGCTTCAGTGCATTTTTATTTTATTTTATTTTTTTGGTGAATTGGAAAATTATGTTCTTTTTAAAAATTTTATTGGTTCTTTTCAGTTATATATGACAGTAAAATCTGTTTTGAGATAATTATTCAAGCATGGAATATATCTTATTCTAATTAGGATCCCAATCTTGTGGATGTACTTGAGTTGAGATTCACTGTACAAGGATCTTATTTTTGTTTATTCACCTCTAATCATAAATGGGTCATTCTGTACATACTGGTAACTTCTGTTTTCACTTATTAATATACCTTGGTTATTGTATCAGTTGATACAGGCCACTTCTATCTATCTATCTATCTATCTATCTATCTATCTATTTTTAAAAGGTTCATTAGAATTACATAATACAGGTTAGTTGTGGTTGAGCATGCCTATTATTCCAGCAACTTGGAGACTGAGGCAGTAGGATGATAAGTTTGAGGCCTCAGCAATTTAACATGATCCTCAGAAACTTAGCAAGACCTGTCTCAAAATAGAAAACAAAAAGAAATAAGGATTTAATTCAATGGTAAAATGCCCCTGGATTCAACCTCAGTGACCCCCCCCCCCCGCAAAATTTTTTTTCACATAATGCAGAGTTGCTATAATTTGTTTAACTGCTCCTCCACTTGTGGAAATTTTGATTAATTTTCTATTCTGAGCATTTGACCAGGCTTATGAATATTTAAATCTGTTTGTGTTTTCCTTTGATTTTTTTGTTTTTTGTTGCTTTGGAGCTAAGAAAATTATTTCTTTGCAGACTTGAAAAATATGTTCGTCATTATAATATTTGAGGTATTTGTCAAAAGGTATTAAACTACTAGGCCATGTGGTGTCATTGACAAGAAAAAAAACTATGTCCTGGTGTTGAGGCAGCACAAGATAATGAGAAGTGGCTCTTTTCCTCTGGCTGGAGAAGCAATAGATAACAGGATCCAGGAGCAGATGCTAAGTGCTAATGATGAAGCCCAGCAGATAATCATTTGTGCCAGGAGTGAATGACATGTGGTCTTCGAGAGCCAGGGCCATCTGGACGCTTTCCTGTTTATGGAGAGAGGTGGGTCTGGATGGAAGTGAAGACTGGCTGAGCCAGGGAGAAATGGCAGGGAGAGGACATAGGACAAGTGAGGTATGAGCTATGAGAGTATGAAGCAATCACTGTGGCCAGTAGTTGGCTGAGTAGGAACTGAGACATTACTTTGAAATGATAATAGATGAGATTGAGAGCAGAATGACACTTAGGTTGACGTGGACAAGGAATATGGCCAAACTGATACCATCATAAGCCATCTAATTGTGAAGTTCTGAGATAATTAATGGTAGTGAGCATTCAATAAAAGGATTAGGCAGGACTTTTACAGAAAGCATATTTTAAAGCTTTTATTTTTGTTTTAAGTATAAAATAATGTATGCTATTATAAAAGAAAGAGTATGAAGAATCACCCAGATATATAGAAAATGAGTGGGCTGCTGATCTCATTATTATCTATTACTGTGTAACATTTATTGCTATATACATAGTGGACTAAAACAATTTCTATAGCAGCATAGTCCTTTGCACTTTATCAAAGGGTTGACTTTTGCTGCATCCTTACCTGAAAACCTACTCCAGGGGAAGGATCTGGACTTGTATGGTTGTTGGCAGCATTCATTTCCTTGCAGGCTGGCAGACCAAGGGCCTCACTCTTTTTTTTTTGCTGGGGACACTTTCAGATCTTACCTTGGGTTCCTCTCTGTAGAGCAGCTGACAACCTAACTTGTTTCCTTAAGCCAGCAAAGGAGAATGTCTACTAGTAAGGCAGATATTATAGTCTTTTGTAACATAATTATGTAAGTGACATACTGTCACTTTTGTCATATTCTATTAGAAGTTATGGGGTGCTGCCCATAATTTAGTTGGGTAAGGGAATTACATGGAAATATGAATACCAAGAAGTGAGGATTATTAGATTCATCTTAGAGTCTGTTACTCATTTCTCCAGGAAAAAAAAAAAGAAGACATTCCTTAGAGTTATCTTTATTAAAAGCTAAATCTGTGGACCATTTTTCTCTCCACTTACCAGTGTATGGTAGGAATTTAGGAGCTGCAAAAACAAAGGGTGACTCTTAGTATTTTGAGCCTGGAATTTTGATGTCCAGGAGAGAGCTCTGTGCTCTCGTTTCATCCCAACAAAAATCTGTTAAACATGCAGAAGAAGTTAGGAGAGCAGTGCAACCTATAATCCCAGCAAACTTATGAGGCTATGGCAAGAGGATCACAAGTTTGAGGTCCTGTCTCAAAATAAAAAATAGATAAAAAGGGCTGGGCATGTGGCTCAGTAAGCACACCTGGGTTCAGTCCTCAGCACCAAAAACTGAAAATGAAACGAACAAAAAGAACATGCAGAAGAGCACAGAGCATCTAAATGGTAATACAAGTAACTATTTGGAAATAAAGAGTTCCATACTACTTTCTGAAATGGGAATAAATTGGTTTTAGGAGTTTATCCTTTACTTCAAAAAAAAATTCTGTTACCCCTTGCTTTGAACCAGACTCCTTTGAAGACTTAATTTATGAATCTTTTGTCCTCTGTCTCTTAGTAACTGCTCCCATCTTTACAAGGACCATACTGTCCAAGGAATGGATGATGTCAACTTAGTTGGTGCCATCAGTGACAGACTCTAAGCTGGTGAGAGTTCCAAATGAACTCTCTTCTCATTGGGGAATACCTGCTGTGTGTGAGACTTGGGATTTGGTAGACTGGTTCCACAGGCTGATTCCAGTGGATCATCTAGTTTCTTTTCTCTTTGTTTGATGCTGGGGATTGAACCTAGGGAGTTGCACATGCTGAGTATATTCTCCATCACTGAACTGTGCCCCCAATCCCTCTCCTGGTTTCCTGACCATGTTTTCATCACCATGTTTTTCTGCTCAGAGGAGCACTGTTCTGGGGAGAAGCAAAATATAATAATATAAAGGAAATGGTGGTTCTTTGTACTATGAAAATTATATGATTATTATATTAGAAATATTATATGGAAAATGTGCTGGGGTTGTGGCTCAGTAGCAGAGCACTTGCCTCACGTGTGTTACTCTGTTAAACATGCAGAAGAGGTTAGGCAGGGTAGTGCAACCTGGGTTTGATAATCAGCACCATGTGTAAATAAATGAATAAAGCAACTAAAAAAAATTTTAAAAGTTTTTTAAAAATGGAAAAGTACAAAAAAACCTTATTTTTTAAAAAAGATTTGTCATCCCATAACCAAGATTTCCATTGTTTAAATTCTTATAATTTAAGCTCTTTTTTTGAGTTTTCTTTAACATAGTAATACTGTATATAGTCTATTCTTTTCATTTGTAACCTTTTTTTGATGTGTACTGGGGGTTGAACCTAGGGCTATTTAATCACTGAGCCACATCCCCGGCTTATTTATTTTTTTATTTTGAGGTGGTCTCACTAAGTTGCTGAGGCTGGCTGCAAACTAGCAATCCTCCTTCCTCAGTCTCCCAAATTGCTGGGATTAGAAGTCTGCACCACTGTGCCTGGTGGAAAATATTTTTGATAGTTATATCATTTTCCTATTCCTTTTGTTTTGCTTAATTACCATTACTACCTCATTGACCGATTAATAAAGTGAGGCAGTTAGATGTTTGAATTTTGCAGATTATGCTGTAGTTATATCCCCATTGGCTGGGATTACTCATAATTTTTGTTTGTTTGTTTGGTACCCGGTATTGAACTCAGGAGCACTCAGCCACTGAGCCACATGTATTTAGAGACAGGGTCCCTCTGAGTTGCTTAGAACCTCGTCATTGCTGAGGCTGCCTTTGAACTCGAGATCCTTCTGTCTCAGCCTCCCAAGTCCCTGGGATTGCAGGTGTATGCCACCGTGCCAGGCTGAATATCTTTTTCAACTTGGATTTGGATCCCCCCGCCCCTCCAAGCTCGCCAAGGACCAAACTCAGGGCCTTGTGTGTGCTAGGCAAGTGTACTGGCAGTCAGCTAAATTCCCAACCCTTTTCAACAACTTTGATAAAGAATACATAGGTTGAAGCCAGGTGCCATGACTCATGCCTATAATCCCAGCCCTTGGGAGGCTGAGGCAGGAGGATTGTGAGTTCAAGGCCAACCTCAGCAGTTCAGTGAGGCCCTTAGCAACTCAGTGTGACCCTGTTTCTAAATAAAATACAAAAAAGGGCTGAGAAGGAGCTGGGGTTATATCTCAGTGGTAGAGTGCTCACCTACCGTATGTGAGGCACTGGGTTCGATTCTCAGCACCACATATAAATAAATAAATAAATAAAAAGTCATTGTGTCCATTTACAAGTAAAGAAATATTTTTTAAAAAGGGGGGGGGCTGAGGATGTGGCTAAGTGTGGTTAAGCACCATTGGGTTTAATCCCTGGTGCCAAAGGAGAAAAAAAAAAAAAAAGAATACATAGGTTGATTGTCAGGGCTCAGTGGCAGATGCTTGTAGTCCACCGATTCAGGGGACTGAGGCAGGAAGATTGTGGCCAACGTGGGCAATTTATTGAGACCTTCAGCAACTTAGCAAGAAACTATCTCAAAATAAAAAAAAATTAAAAAGGACAAGGAATATAGCTCAGGGATAAGGTGCTTCTAGGTTGAATCCCCAGTATCAAAAAAAGAGAGAAAAAAGGGAAAGAAAAACCAAAAACAAAAAAATAGATTTACAGAAAAAAGTTAGAAAATTTTTAGACTAAAATTATCAGATGGAGTTAGGGATAAATATAATTTCTGGTATATTGCTTCATAAAACTGGGAAAAGTGAGAATGAATTTTTTTTGTGTGTGTGGGGGGAACCAGCGATTGAACCCCAGGATGCCACTGAGCCATATCCCAATTCCTTTTTAAAATTTTGAGACCTAGTCTTGCTAAATTGTTTAGGACTTTGTTAAGTTGCTGAGAATGGCTTTGAACTTGCAATTCCTGTCTTTGCCTCTCAGGTACCTGAATTATAGGCATGCACCACTGTACCTGGCTGCACTTTATCTTTTTAAAAATTTTTTAAAATTAATTTTTAGTTGTCAATGGACCTTTATTTTATTTATTTTTATGCAGTGCTGAGAATTGAACCCAGTGGCTTGCCCATGCTAGGCAGGTGCTCTACCACTGAGCCACCCCAGCCCCTGCACTTTATCTTTTTAAAAGACAAAACAATATTCAAGAGTTTGGTGAGCCAAGCTTGGAACTGTCCTACCTCTTATAATGAGACTATTAAAAAATTGGACTTTGAATATTGCTCAGTGGTAGAATGCTTGCCCAGCACACACAAGACCCTGTGTTCAATCTCTAGAATTGCAAAAACATGACCTGTCTCCAGTCATGTTCCAGAAACAACATACGCCTTCTATGCTTATGCACAAAGTGATAATGACTTCCATTTATTGATTACATGCTTTATACCAAGTACATACATTGTCTATAACTCTTTCTCCATCTCTTTGAAATAGATGGTATTTTCCCCTTTAGATAATTAGTCTAACTTGTATGTTTATTTATGTTTATTTATTTAAAGGCTAGTGCTAGGATTGAAAGCTGGGCTGTTTCTGTTGTACCGTTTTGCCTTTGGCATGAGTATGCAGTGAGGCTGAGGGTGTTGGGAGTATCTGCTTATGAGAAGGTTAATTCCTGAAAAACTATTTATAACTCATTTATTCTTTTTTTTGGGGGGGGAGGGGGGTAGTGGGGACTGAACTCAGGAGCATTTGACCACAGAGCCACATCCCCAGCCCTCCCTATTTTGTATTTTATTTATAGACAGGGTCTCACTGAGTTGCTTAGTACCTTGCCATTGCTGAGGCTGGCTTTGAACTTGGGATCCTCCTGTCTCAGCCTCACGAGCCGCTGGGATTATAGGTGTGTGTCACTGCTTCCAGCCCCATGTATTCTTAAGTCCAAAATAACACTGTATCGTAATATTAGCTAATAACTATTGAGCACTTATTATATGCCAGGCACTTTTCTAGGCTCTTTGCATGTAATTTATTTAATTCTCATAACTCAGTAAAGATGTTACCATTCTCGTGTGTACCTGCACATGAGGAAACTGAGGCAAGGGGAGTAAATAGAGGAGCCAGGATTTGAAATGGGCCATCCAGCTACAGAATGCACACCTGTAGCCACTGTGCTGTGTTTGCTTATGCAGATGGCCAGGATGTTACAGAAGATTGCAGAGTTTTTAATAATTCTTCATGGAATTGATTCAAATTCCTCACTATTTTTAACTTCTAAACTATTTTTTAAATTCAAACATGCTTGTGTTTTATGTTCTATTTTTTTTCATTATAAACTATCACCCTCAAATAGTTATAGGCAATGTTGATTTTTTTAAAAACCTTTTTTTTTTTTTTTTTTTTTTTAGTTGTAAATGGACTCAATACCTTTTATTTTTATTTAGTGCTGAGGATGAACCCAGTGCCTCACATGTGCCCGGCCAGTGCTCTACCACTGAGGCCTAGCCCCAGCCCAGTGTTAATGCATTTTGACTTTGGATCTTAACTTTGTTCATGTTCATGAAGGGGTAAATGGAGTTGTCTACAATGGTTTTTGAGGACTGTCATATAGAAAAGGGATATAGAAAAGGAACTGTCATATAGAAAGTAGCTAATATTGAATGTTTTTTTGTGCTACAGAAATGGCAGATTTAAGTGGTTCGACCTAATATGACTAAGAGAAGGAAATTACAGAGAATCATTGTTATTTTGTTTTTTCATTTTTTTTTTTCGGGGGGTGGTAGGGGTGTGTACCAGGGATTGAACTCAGGGCACTTGACCACTGAGCCACACCTCCAGCCCTATTTTTTTTTTTAATTTTATTTAGAGACAAGGTCTCACCGAGTTGCTTAGCACCTTGCTAAATTGCTGAGGCTGGCTTTGAACTGTTGATCCTCCTGCCTCAGCCTCCCGAGCTGTGGGATTACAGGTGTGCACCATAGCACCTGGCCAAAGACATTTTTTTTTTAAATATTTTTTTTTGGTTGTAGATGGACAATGTACCCTTATTTTAGTTTTATGTGGTGCCAGGGATCAAACCCGGTGCCTCATGCATGCTAGGCAGGCACTATACCACTGAGCCACAACCCTGGCCCAAATCATTGATTTTTAAAAAAGACACTTAGGACAGGTGAGGTGGTGCATACCTGTAGTCTCAGTGGTTTAGGAGGCTGAGGCAGGACTATCATGAGTTCAAAGCCAGCCTCAGCAATTTAATGAGACCCTGTTTCAAAACAGAAAACAAAAAGTGCTTGGGATGTGGCTCAACAGTTAAGCACCTGGTTTGAATCCCTAGTACTACCAAAAGAAAAACAAAACAAAACAAAACAAACAAAAAAAAAACATTAGGTTGGTCTTGTCCAGTTTAGGGTATGTTAGAAGTTTGAGCTTTGAACTTCTTCTCTGACATTCCTTTCTTTATCTGAAAAGTATACATCACTTCATATTCCTTTTAATTTTTTAATCTGTAAGCTAATTTATGGATCTTAACTTTGTTCATGTTCATGAAGGGGTAAAATGTCTTGATCTTTTGTCCTGGATAGAAAGTGATTTTAAGGCATTCTTCTTTGGTGGGTGTGTGTGTGTGTGTGTGTGTGTGGGTGTGTGTGTGTGTGTGTGTGTGTTTAATTTAAATTGACAATATAACAACATACATCAGCCCATCAAACCTACTTTTGAAATGTAGATTTTTTAAAATGTAGATTATAATTGAGTTTAAGATTAAAATTTTTTTATTTTATTATGAAATTTGCAAAAGTAATCAAAATACTTAACCAGATGTTTATTTGTCTTGCTTACCTGCTTTTGGTGGAAATTATATCATTGCCTTTAGTAAAAATTTCATTCACCCAAGAAAGGTCCATTAAGGATATTCTTGGATGACCCTTTCTATAGAGGAGGAGTACCTTGAGTTTAAGGTGATTGCTGTTATTGGGATGAGGGTATTATGAAGGGAGTTTCTAACATGAGAACCTTGTGACAACTCTATTTATATTTTGTTATTGGTGCATTTCTACTGTTGCTTTCTATCTTTTTGGTTTTGGAGGGTCAAACTTTTATCATTTCTTTGAATTTGATCATGAGTCCTTCAAGTTCTCCTCATGTCCTGCTCCATTCGTTGGGTTGCTTTTTTTTTTTTTTCTCCTTTGGATTCTCTGGGTTCTTTTCATTCAACAAAATACTTTGTAAAACAAAGTATGTGGTGAAATTTTGAAGGCTCCATACTAAAACACTTGGAACAGTTACATTTTTCTTATGCAAACAGGGTTGTAAAATTCCTTAGGTTTCATAAAGAGATTGTGCAGAGTGTTCCCTAGTTCTGTCCACACAGATGGGTACAGGGTACTGGTGAATATTAATCTAGTTCAACTCATAAGCAATAATGTTGGCTTGAAGTACCTGATTTTCTTTAGGATTTCACCTTGTTCTTCCCCCAAAGTCAGTAAAACCCTGAGAACTTGAAAGCTACTTAAAATGAACACATTGACCTCCTGTTTCTAAAGATGAATCACAATTTTTTATCTATGATTCCCTGCAAACAATAATTTGGGAGGTAATTGCAGTCTGCTTGATATCTCGGACTGCATATTATACATACCCCAGTTTTCCTTTCCATTGCCATATGCTAATGCATGTTTTGTAATAACCAGGATAAGCACATGGAAAAAAAAACTTTGCTTTTTTTTCAGTACCAAATACTTTTAAGAAAACAGATGATTTTGTGACATCTAATGCGCCAGCTGTCGACCTAGACCATAAGTTTAGATGCAAGGTTGTGGACTGTTTAAAATTTTTCCGCAAAGCTAAACTGTTGCACTATCACATGAAGTATTTCCATGGAATGGAGAAATCACTGGAGCCAGAAGACAGCCCAGGAAAGAGGCATGTCCAGACAAGGGGCTCTTCAACGTCTGACAAGGCCAACCAGGAGAGCCTCACCAGGAAGCGAGTCTCTGCCAGTTCCCCAAGTAAGTATCTTGGTTCTGCATTGTGCCGCAGAGGACCCTGCTGCTAAGGCCACTGTGCTTATGTTTGTGACAGAAAGCAGACATTATGTTGGTCTTGTCCAGTTAATTCCACATGATTGAAAATGATAAGTCTTTCTCAGGTATTGTATCATGGAGCTAGGGCCCTCCTGGAGGAAGCAGAAATACTTAATTCTTATTCTTGTCTCTGCCTCTTGTTCCCCAAGTTATCTTCAGAGTTACCTAGCCTCTGTGCTCCCAATATGAGTGTGGACAATTGAGCAAGGGCGCTCCTTGAGAAGCTAGTGGGAGAACTCATGTCTGGAACATGCTGTCCTCCTCCCCTCCTCCCCTCCTCCCCAAACCTGTGTCCCGTCTCTACCAGCAGGGCAAAAGTACAAAAGAACTAAAAAACAATATGTGATTTTGTTAATGGGCAAATCCTTTTTCTTCTTAATTGCAGCTGAAGGCATTTTCAAAGTAAACTAGTTTATTTTTTGTAAAAACTGCAATGGTGCTTGTATGGAGTACCACAAAATCTCATTTCATATTTAATTACAGAGAACCATTTTGGAATTCTATTCTAAATCATAGAAATTGAAAAATTGTGTTTCTAGGGAAATTTCAGAAAAAGTAATGAATTTTCAATAAACTCTACAATCTCCCATCTTGTTTTTAACTGAAATTATAATATCACTACATATCTTTTTGGATTATAAAGCTTTTTCATTCAGATACATAGGTTTAAATGAAATGTGGAATTCCTAGCATCTGATAGCATCCCTAAGGAAGACAGATTAAATGAGATTTCAGGACAGTAGGTCAGGGCCATGAGATCTGAAGGTAATCTCTGGTCCTCTAAGAGATCATTCAACAACCATGCTGGGAAGACTAATGTGTTTAAGGCCAGTTTGGAGTTTCTTAGTCTTATGTGCTGTTATCTATCAGAAATATGTAAGCCACATGTATAATTTAAAAGTTTCTAGTAACCACATTGTAAAAATGTGAAAAGAAGCCAGATATAGTGGAACAAACCTATAATCCCAGCAACTTGGGAGGCTGAGACAGGAGGATGGCAAGTTCAAGGCTATCCTGAGCAACATAGTGAAATACTATCTCAAAAGAAAATTTAAACAAAGGACTAGAAGTAGCTGAGTGGTAGAGGGCTTGCCTAGCATGCATGAGGTTTATCTCCAGTACCACCAAAAAGTAAAAAAAGGGCTGACCCATTGTTATCCAAATTATCTTCCTTCTGTCCAGCTCAGACATTCTCTGGGAAGGGAAAGTTGCTTTTTGAGCATGGGATCAGAATATTGGAGTTAGAATTGCCTCAGGCTAAAATAGATCAAGCTGTTTATTCAACAACAATTTATTACTAAGCTCTGACCTGCTTAAGGGACCTTAGGTATCCCCTAAAGCATTTGTGTATTTGACCATCCCTGTCACCCTGGTGCTATTTTTAAAAACTGATAGGCAAAAATTCCCAGTTTACCCAGAGATTTTCAAAACCCTACTGAAAGGAATCTGGCATTTTCAGAGAGAATAAAATCCCAGGTTAGGGGCTAGGGTTGTGTCATAACCCAGCTCAGTTTGTGTAAGTACATTCTGTGATAGGCAATTTTTTTTAGTTGTGTGAAAACTAAGGACACATTTCTCAGAACGTATACTTGTGGTTAAGCAACTTATGATTGTATTTTTTTATTTTTTATTTGTTGTAACTAGTTATACATGACAGATCATACATAAACAGAGTATAATTTGACACATCATACATAAATGGAGTATAATTTCTAATTCTTCTGGTTGTACATGAATGACTATATTTTTAACAAGTCATCCAGTGACTCCCATGCAGGAAGGCTGGATGCTGCTCCAGCTAAGATCTGGATCAAGTAAATATTGTAGGTGTTATTTGTGAGGAGGGGAAATCTCAGTAACAGATCCTTTAAGTCCTAGGAAATAAATCTGACCCCATAATTAACCAAGTAATCAAAAGCAGAGAAAAATCTAAAATCACCTAAAAGATAAATATGGCCATCCAAGGTAGCAGGACTAGCTAGTAACAGACATTAACATCCCTGAGCAATCAGTGTTTGGTCCTAAATAAAGCAAGTAGTAACCAGGCAAGAGGATATTCCAGCCTGAGAATGGAACTAGTCCTTTGCTTCTTTGTGCCAGAATAACAACAAAAATCACGAGCACTAAGCTCTGACCTGTGTAACTGTCGGAGCTATAGCTGGTCATTTTTATACTTCTCAGGTGGAAAGTAGCATTTGTGCAGCCAGCAAGGAATAACAGCCCCACCCTCATATCAGGTGGATCCAGAACTCATAGACAGCTTGGTGACTGTCCAAATAAGTTTCCTGCCTGATTGCTGAGATGCTCAGCAGTTACTATCAGACTGATCATCTTGCTGGAATCTATATGGGAAATTGAAACCTTGGCCACTAGTCCTGTGTCTACCATGAACCGGCAGGAACTTCAGGATCGTTATGTGAGGACTGGGCTCTTTAGAAAGGTCAGCCTTCATTATGTGGCTGACTGTCAGCCAGAGTGAATGTGGCAGAGCACTCTGAGTATTCCACAGTATGGCCACCTCATTATTCCCCAGCCCTCCTGAAGGAACTTCTGTTGTAGGCATCTCCCCTCACCTTTCTCCCATCAGAAGGTCCCTGGTGTGTCAGTTTGCTCAGACTTGTGTAATCTGATAATTAAATGTTCTAAAATTTGAAAGACTAGAACCAGGTTACAGCCTTCTAAGAAAGCCCTTAATCTTTGGAGTGCAATTTCAGATGGTGTGCAGAGTTCTGGGGGAGGGATGTTTCAGGGTGAGACTCTGATACTGGGTATTCTGTTTCCTAGTTCACAGGCATTTGACATGTGTGTGGACTTGACTTCTGCATAAATGACAAATAGACACCACTTCTGCTTCAGTGACAATAGTGATGCTTGGGGATAGTGACTGTTTAAAACACACACACACACACACACACAAACACACACACACACATCCTTTTTATGCTGAATACTCTTATTTGACTATAGCAAATACTCTTAAGTGGATTTCTCTGATGGAACCTGGGGATTCTGTGAGAACCATCAGGGCTAGAAAATACCCTGCAGAGATTTTTTTTTTTTTTTTCCTGGGAGGTATGATTCCCTCAGTTTCTGGGTGGACAAGATAGAGCAGAAGAAGCAGTTTTGAGAGTCTTTTGAGCCATCTCAGTAACAGTGAACACTGATTCTGTGTGCTTCACACAGATCTCTTCGAAAATCTGATTTTTTTTTAAGAGAGAGAATTTTTAATATTTCTTTTTTAGTTATCGGCGGACACAACATCTTTGTTTTGTATGTGGTGCTGAGGATCAAACCCGGGCCGCACGCATGCCAGGCGAGCGCGCTACCACTTGAGCCACATCCCCAGCCCAAATCTGATTTCTTTATTACTCAAAGTGGTGATGGATAACTATGTGATTGAGGCAAAGCCCTTTCATGTGGGGGGAGAAATACATAAATAGTGAAAAAGGCTCAGTTCTATTTTAGGAACACATAAAATGCTCTGGGAACATAGATGCAGCTTTTGCCTGTAGGGCAAGAGCTGGAATGAAAGGAGGTGACATTAAAGTTAGGCCTTGCTATGGTTGAATTGTGTGTCACAGATCCCTTCCCAGTTCTAGAATTCCTATGTTGAAGTCCTGTCCTCTAGATATTGGTATTTAGAGAGGGATCCTTTGGGAGGTAATTAAGTTTAGATGATGTTATTAGAGTGGGGCCTTCATGATGGGGTTGGTGTCCTTTAAGAAGAATTCAGAGAGGGATGTCCCTTACCCGCTTCATGTGGGGATACACCACAAAACAGATTGGCCAACACCTAGAACTCTGGGAAGTAAATATTTATTGTTTAAGCCACCCCATCTGTTTTGTTTCAGCAGCCTCAACTAAATGTCCAGGCTCTCAAGGCTCTCAAAGTTAGAGAGAAGCTACCCCAGAAAGCAAGGGAAGAAGAAAGACATTCTTGTGCTGGGATAGGCAGGGCAAAGATTCTGAGGTCCCAAGGAGAATAAACTGGTCACCTATCCTTAAGATCCCCTTCTTACTCTAGCCATCTGTAATTCTGTTACTCACATGCCTCCTTCCCCTTAGCCAGGCCTTTGAGTGAATAAGCAGATGTAGAAGGTTGAAGTAGATTGGTGTTTCCAAGTGAAGTTTTGCAATATACCAGCTCTGATGTCTTGCAGGGGTCAGCTCAGGCTTCCTTGGTCTTTGGGTTTGTTTCTACTAATCAGTTGTGACTTATTTCTCTGGGTTGTAATTTCTTGATTTAAAAAAATGAGTGTTTTTGCAAAATGGATGAAATTGTTTTCTAGATATCTTATTTATTGGACTTTCTTCTTTAGTTGTGGTATATTTTAGCAGGAAAGCTGCCCACAGATCTATCTGTAAGTCCTGTATGTTCCCTAGTATAGAACCTAGATGTGCAAGCTAGCTATAGCTCATCATTCCTCTCTGAGAGTTCCTAGATACCCATCTGGGAAAGGGACTGGGGCCACAGTGCTGATATGGTCCTCGAGAGTCAGATAGATCTCCTTTTAAATGTCTTTGAGACACAGAGCATGGTAGTGTGTGCCTGTAGTCTCAACTATTTGGGAAGATAAGGTGGAAGGACACTGGAGCCCTGCCTGAGTATTGGTCATGGTGGTGCACAACTTGGGAGGCTGAGACAGTAGGATCAGAAGTTTAAGCCAACCTCAGCAATTTAGTGAGACCTTGAGCAACCTTGTCTCAGAATAAAAAACAAAACAACAACAACAACAACAACAAAAACTGGGGATGTATCTCAGTGTTGTAAAAGCCTTTTATTTTTAAATTTTGAGACAGGGTCTTGCTAAGTTGCCAAGGCTGGCCTTAAACTTTAGATTCTCCTGCCTAAGCCTCTGGGATTAAGGAATGTGCCCCTGAGCCCAGCTTGTTTGTTGTTGTTTTTGTGCATACTTGGCAAGTGCTCTGTTGTTCAGCTAAATCATTTTTTTTTTTTTTTAAAGCTCCCTATATGATTCCAGACAGGGTTGAGGAGCAATGATCCAAGTAGGGTTGGCAAACTTCTCTGTAAAGGGACAGATAAGAGTAGCCAGGTGTGGTAGCCCACATCTGTGATCCCAGCTACTTGAGGATCGCAAGTTCAAGGCCAGCCTGGACAATTTAGCAAGACCCTGACTCAAAATAATATAAGAAAGTCTGGGGATATAGTTTCCCAATAGAACCTTGTCTAGCATATGCCAGACCCTGGTATTTAATCTCAAGTACCAAATAAATGGGCTGGGAGAGGACTAGATAATACTTATTTTCAGCTTTGAGGGCCCTAAGGCCTTTGTCATTACTTCTTAACTCTGTGTTGAAGCATGAAATAAGCCATAGGCAACATGTAACAAATGAGTGTTGCATGTTTCATCAAGACTCATTTATAATAGCAGCCTGCAGTTAGTTGTCTCCTGGGCTCTAGAGGCCAAGTGATGGAAGAATGACTGTCCTGCAGCCACTATAGAGCCCTCAAAGGCAAGAAAGGTGATCTCACTGGCACAGCCAAGGCAAGAAGTTAGTAATGCATGTTCTATTTAGTAATGCATGTTCTATTTCTTCCCATTGGACGTGCTTCATTACTTAAGAATAAACATCTCTGTGTTGAAAAAAACATTAAAATGCCAACACATAAACTTGTGTTTAATTGTAGCTGCAAAAGACAAGGAAAAAAACAAAGAGAAGAAATTCAAAGAGTTTGTGAGAGTGAAGCCAAAGAAGAAAAAGAAAAAGAAAAAGAAAACCAAACCTGGTAATCCTCCCGAGGGTTTCTTAGGTTTCCTTGCCGTGGGTGGGGAGGGATGACTTTCTCCTGTGGTAACCTCTGAGCCTGCACTGAGGAGAGGAAGGACCAGCAGGCCTTTCCCAGGGCTTATGGGCTGAACCTAGTAGGGCCCTAGTAGGAGTGGCCTGGGGTGGGGTATACTCCCATGTCTTACAAGGACCAGCTGGCATTCTTTATTATTTATTTATTTATTTGTTTGTTTGGCACTAGGGATTGAATCCAGAGGTGCTTTACCAGTGAGCTACATCTTCAGCCATTTTTATTTATTTATTTTTAATTTGGAGACAGTGTTTTACTAAGTTGCTGAGGTTGGCTTTGAATTTGTAATCCTCCTGCTTCGCCTGATGAGTTGCTGAGATTATAGGTGTGTGCCACCATTACCAGCTCTGATTGGCGTTTATGAAAGCCCTCCCATTAGGCTCATGGGCCAGTATATCTCCTATTACAGAGCCATATACATGGAGGCAACAAAGTCTGAGAGGATGTGTAGATGACTGATTGTTCACATATATAAATCTTAAACATACATCTCTAAAGAAAGAATTCATTTCTTGAGAAGTATGTGTGTACCCCAACAAAAATGTTTAAGAAAGTCTGTGTTAAAACCTTGGCAGTTAAAGAGATGCCAGGTTTTCTTTATTTTCATTGTAGTTTCTTTCTTTTTTTTTTTTTTTGGTACCGAGGATTAAACCCAGAGGTGCTTAACTACTAAGCTGTATACCCAGCTCTTTTTTATATTTTATTTAGATACAGGGTCTTGCTGAATTGCTTAGGGTCTTGCTAAGTTGATGAAGCTGGCTTTGAACCTTCTGCCTTTGCCTCCCGGGATGTTAGGATTACAGGCATATGCCACTGCTCCTGACTCATTGTAGTTTCTGACTTAGAGAAAAAAAAAACTTACCAGAAACAGGTGAGGAGGGGAGGTGATGGTGAGAAGGAATTTTTTGGAATTGGAGTTCTCAGAGGTAGCTGGAAGTATGAAATCCTAAATCTTCCCTCAGTACCTTATACCTTTTCTTGGTTGAATTGACCCCAAGTTTGAGCTATTGGAACAGGAGGCTTACTGATTGGATGAGGTTGGTTCTGGAATGCCATGATAATGTCTGGAGTTGTCAGGTGTGGTGTTACACACCTAGCAACTTGGGAGCCTGAAGCAGAAGATTTGCAAATTTGAGGCCAGCTTCAGTAACTTAGTGAGACCCTGTCTCAAAAAAAAAAAAGAGCTGGGGATGCAGCTCAGTTGGTAACATGTCCCTGGGTTCAATCCCTTAAACCACCGCCACCCCCCCGCCACAAAAAAATAATAAAATATATAATGTCTGGAGTTGCTCATTTCTTTCTCATGCTGTTCTTCCAGAATGTCCCTGCAGTGAGGAGATCAGTGACACCTCCCAGGAACCTTCTCCACCCAAGGCATTTGCTGTTACCAGGTGTGGGTCTTCACACAAGCCTGGTGTCCATATGAGCCCACAGCTCCATGGCTCAGAATCTGGAAATCACAAAGGGAAATTGAAAGCAGTTGGTAAGGGTGCTCGCTGCTGGCCTGATCATTTGTTAGAAAGTAATACTTGGAACAGTGTCTGCAAAGAATAAGTGTGTAGTAAATGTTGGCTTGATTATAGCTAATTAGGCACCAAGACTCAGTGATTCTGGTGCAGATTGTTCCTGGGATCCTCTCCTTCCTCTTTCCCCACTGTCTGCAGAACTTTAAAGTGACTGTGGACACAGCCTTCTTATGTATGAAGGCTCGCTTCATGGGAAGACTGAGGAAAATTTTAGTTCTGAGGATTAACAGACTGTGTGGTTCATAAGGAGTTGAAGCTCACTGACAGATCTGTGACCTCGAGCAGCCACTGACCTTGGGCTTCATGCTCTCTCAGTGAAGTGAAGAAATGGATTTCAGTTCATTGCTAGGCAGCATACTCCATTTGGACTAATGACAACCCCAAGGAACAGATTAATTCCTGATTTCTCAGCCCTGGAGTAAGGTCATTTTCTACTCACGACAAGCTAGGGTTTTATACATTTTATAACTATAATTTAAAATAGTGACTGTTGGTTTCCCTCACCTTCTAGAGGAGGAGAATTTGAGTGAATCCTCTTCTGAGAGCTTTCTTTGGAGTGATGAGGAATATGGCCAAGATGTTGATGTGACCACCAACCCAGATGAGGAACTTGATGGAGATGACCGCTATGATTTTGAGGTGGTTCGTTGTATCTGTGAAGTCCAGGAAGAAAATGACTTCATGATTCAGGTGGGTTGAGCTTCCAGAACACAGGTGTAGGTATAGAGAAGTGCAGACATCTCTGGAGAGAATGTTAAGGCCAGGAACAATGGAGGGTCATGTCAATAGCACCAGACTGAGTTTGCCTTTTGGTTCAGCTTTCTGGGTATTCAGGCTGTCATGAATAGCCTATTAATAGAATAAGAGAGGACTTATAAATCCAAACTTCTCATCCTCTGCTGGAGGCATTTGGGGCCTGCAAAGGGGACAGGTTTTGGTCACACGATGAGAAGCTAAATAGCAGGGACTCAAGACCTGGGGTGGCAGTTCAACTTTCTTATGGACCTATCTTGTCTTTGAGGTAAATTTTCTTTGTGGTATGAAGGAATGGAGACTGGTTTTATGACATTTCTCTTTCCTGTCATTTTCCTAACATACCTTCATCATCTTTATCTTTGGGATGTGCCTGTGGGGTGGGACCTCTCTACCTGTCTTGGGGAGACCATCATTGTCCCCTGGCTCTGACCCCCTCTGCTTGCCTTCACCTTTCACTTTGTATTACAGTTCTGGCAGAGGTGGCTGCTATTTGGTTAACTCTGAAGGCCATCATAAATACCATGGATATATATTGGCATCTGGCCAAGAAATCTGAGTTTTCTTTAAGTCACTTATGGTTATATTGGTTAGCATCTTTTTTTTTTTTTTTTAAAGTTATAAACAATACTTCTTGGGGCTGGGGATGTGGCTCTAGCAGTAGCGCGTTCGTTCGCCTGGCATGCAGGTGGCCCGGGTTCAATCCTCAGCATCACATACAAACAAAGATGTTGTGTCCGCCGAAAACTAAAAAATGAATATTAAAAAATTCTCTCTTTAAAAAAAAAAACAAACAATACTTTTATTTGTTCATATTTTATGTGATGCTGAGGATCGAACTAGTATCTCACACGTGCTAGGCAAGCATGCTACCACTGAGCCCCAGCTCCAGCCCCCTATTGGTTAGCATCTTTTGGGAGCAAGTACAAACATTTTTGGGAAAATAGTCAAGGTCCTAGAACCCAGAGGCAAAATTGCATCCAGGCTTAGCAGCTTAGAATTCCATCTTCAGGGGCTTAGTCTAGTCTGTTTCCTAATTCTTCCTGGAGTTGATTTGGTTCTTTTAAAAAATCTTTTTGCTACTTGTTAATTTTCTTGGAAATTGCAAAGTGATCACCATCCATGGTTCCTTTACACCTTCCCTGTTTTAACTTTTTGTCTTTAAGAGACTAGCTCTGTCCAATTCTAAATTCCTGGGCCAGGAATTCCATCTGGGTTTAAATCAGGTATTAGCCTTTGGAATGATCACCTGTGGGGAGGGGGCAGACGTCTATCCTAGGCCAAATGCCAACCCTTGGTCTAATCATCTGGCTGGTGGTGGTGAAAGTTGTGGGTATGTGTGGTTCACGATGTACAAAAAGGCTGCCTAGGGCCTCCCTCTGTCATTGTGTGGAAGGGGTGAGGGGTGTTAACCAGAAAAGAGGGTATCTGTGGTAATTATGAGAAAAATACTCAGCCTTTCTGTCATGGAATATTATTTCCTTGTCCTTAAGTCAATATGTGCGTCAATTTTTGAAATTAACTTTTGCACTTGTCTTTTTTAACTCAGCAATCTCCTTTCCTTTGATTTCTTGAAATATTAAGCTTGCCATAATTTAAACTTTCAGAAAGTCCAGAGTGAGTAGGCACCTTACATTTTCACCTTTAATTTATCAAGTGTTTTTTTAAAAATCTTTTTGAATAATTATAGATCACAGGAGGTTACAAAGAAATATACTACTAATGAGAAGTCAAGTGAACTATTGCCCAGGCTTCCTCCCATGCTAGGAACGCACACAACAACACAATATCAAAACCAAGAAATTGATATTGGCATAATCTCGAAAGCTTATTCTGATTTTATCAGCTACATACATGTACTGTACTTATATGTGTATGCATATAACTTTGCACAGTTTGTCACAAGTATAACAAAACTGTCAGTTTTTTCACAAGTATATATACTGTGTAACCAGTACTATAGTTAGGATACTCAAGTACTATCATTATTAATAATTGAGAAGTAAAGCAAAAAACAAATTTGTTTTTGAAAGTCACATTGTCTAGGCTGGCTAATGAACTGTTCTCTACCCCAACCAGTATGTACACACAACATACTTCAGGTGAAACACTTCATAGTCTTCATAGTAATTTCTTGGATTTACAGATACATAAATTGTCTTCAGCACTTTTTGATATTAGTGCTTTTCATACCTTTTCGGCATCAGAATCCCTGTTCCTAATGGACTTTTTTGTAGAACCCCAAAGTGTCTTACTGGTAAAAGCTGTAGTTTTATTTAATTTGTGGTAGTGGGTTTTGAAGTAAGGGCCTCACTCACGCTAAGGCAAGCACTTTGCTACTGAGGTATATATCTTCAGCCCCATAAAGCAATAGTTTTAAATGTTTAAGTTGAAAAAAAATTCAAAATAAATAAAAGTTTAAAATGATTAATCTTCACTTTTAAGGTTAGAAATGTGATCCGCACACGTTCTCATGAATTCTGATAATATAGTCAGAGTTGTGGCCCTTAGTGAAAACCTGTCTCAAAATAAGAAAAATTTAAATATAAAAGGGCTGGGGACTGATGATTTGGAACACTTCAGCATATTGCTTGTTTTTCTCTATTTGGTTCTGTCTGTGAGACAAGCTTGATGCACGTGGCTCTTGTTAGAATGACTTTTCCTAAACAGCATGCTGTGTTGTCTCTTTGAATAAATACAAGTGGGCGGAAAAGCTTTGTTCTAGGACAGAATTATGTGTGCAGTACAAAATAATGTGTACTGGTGGGCTCTGTTATCTTAACATTTGGCCTGAACATTTTTAGTGTGCATTTTTTGTTTTGTTTTTTTTAAATTAGTTTCATCCAAAAACATGTACTTTTGTAAAACCTGTGGGATACAACTGGAATTGTTATATAACATGAAGACTGTTAGGATTTTTTAGTAGAAATTTTTTTGAGGTATAAAATGTTTATTTATAAAAACTGATTCAGCCAGTTTAGCATTTTGAAATAAAGTTTTTTGTTGTTGTAGATGAACACAGTATATATATTTATTTATTTTTATGTGGTGCTAAGGATCGAACTCAGTGTCTCACACGTGCTAGTCAAGCACTCTACCACTGAACTACAACCCTAGCCCTAAAATTTGTTTTTTCCAGGGTGGTTTCAAGGAGAATATATGCCAGTACTTTAACAATGGGAAGATTACCATATGGCATGTGTACCCTTGAGGAAGGGAGCTGTAAGATTGCCCCGTAGCCTTCCCCCAGGGATGCTGAGTTATCCTGTGCTTTATTTAGTGTGAGTGTTAAGGAATAGCAATTCACTTGCCAACTCTGTGACATAAGCCATAGCATTTAAATATGACATGTTACATTAGGCATTGTAATTGAAGTTTATTCTGAATTTCTGATTTGTAATTTTTCAGCAGGGATTACTTCTCTTTAGGAACAAAGTAGTAAAGCATTAGCTTGAATATCTTAGATAACTAGTGTCTTAGAAATTGGGAGCGGCTGAGGTTGTGGCTCAGTGGTGGAGTGCTTACCTAGCACGGGTGAGACACTGGGTTCAATTCTCAGCACCATATGTAAATAAATAAAAAATAAAGGTCCATTGACAACTAAAAAATATTAAAAAAGAAATTAGGAAGTGAGAAATATGCAAATGAATTATTTAAAAAAAGAAGATTTTTAGTTTCAAAGTTTCAACTTTGTTTCTCTGGGCATATGCCTTGGTAGCCTGATCAGATTTTGGCCTTTGAGGATATCTAAAGTGGGTGAATAACTGAAAGCTTCTCCTGGCAAGACCGTTCCGCATGAGCAGTATGAGACCCGTTTTTGATCCTTTGTGGTAATCTCTCCATTGATTTTTCTGTAAGTAGTAAGGATCAAGGGGTATTTGAAGGTAGACCTTAAAGTACCATTATATGCTATATGAAGACAGTTCGCCTGGGGCTCTTGGGTTCACATCAGCTGTTATGTGGCAGAGTTGGGAGCCGACTTCCTATCTCTTCCCCCAGCTCTCAGCTCAACACTCGGCTCAATATTGTGGTGTTTAGCTCACATCAGAGCACCTTGGCTTTTATTCTACAGGACATTCCTCTGCTGTCCACTGGAGCCAAGATTTTCCAATTGGCGTGTCTTATGGAGGGGCAGTTTCTGTCATTGTGAGCACTATACCTGTTCCATTCAGTAACTTTAGCAAAAGGCACAAATTTAGAGGAAGATAACTGGAATAAATATAGTTAACTTTAAAGTGTATTGATCATCTAGTTAGAGAAATAGTTTTCTTTGATCTTATTTAATATTTGATTGCTATCAACATTACTTGAGTATATTACTATTTAAAAAATGTTAATTGTTGATGGGCTTTTATTTTATTTATTCCTATGTGGTGCCAAGAATTGAACCCAGTGCCTCACACATGCCAGACAAGCGCTCTTCCACTGATCTACAGCCCCAGTCCTGAGTATATTATTATTTGATTTTATTAACCAGTACTTATTTAAATCATTGAAGGTTAAAATCCTGCTTAATAATCATGAGTATTTGAGAAATCTGGGTACCACATGAATACGAGAAAACACATTTGATATTTAAATTATTTTAATTGCTCTAGAGCAGATTTTGGCAAACTGTGAATGGTTAGATAATAAGTATTTTAAGCTTCAAGGACCATACGATTTTGTCACAACTATTCAGAAGCTGCTGCAAACAGTTATAGATGATATGTAAAACATGGATTTGTTCGTATAATATTTTATAAAAATAAGATTCTAGCTGAATTTGGCTTATAGACCTTAGTTTGCTGACCTTTACCCAAGAGCAATAAATATATATTAGGTGCCAAACTTCAGGGAAAATTATGTTACAGCTTTAACAAGAAGCCCTCATTTATTTGTTTCATAGAGTATTAATGATTGAACCTAAAGGTGCTCTACCATTGAGTTACATCTACATTCCTTTCATTTTTATTTTTAAAATTTTTCAACTTTGAGACAGGGTCTTCCTATGTTGCTTAGGGCCTCACTAAGTTGCTGAGGCCAGCCTTGAACTTGCGGTCCTCCTGCCTCAGCCTCCCAAATTGCTGGGATTACAGGCATGCACTTCCATACCTATCCAAGTTTTGGTTTAAAGAAAATTTTTTTTTTAAATTGTATATGGACGCAATGCTTTATTTTATGTGGTGCTGAGGATTATACCCAGTGCCTCACACATGTTAGGCAAGTGCTCTACCACTGAGCTATAGCCCAAGCCCCCCATATTTTAACTTTTTTTTTTAAACTGCACTGTCATAATTCACCAAAGAAAATTTTATCCCTATCTCATTCCAACTTTGTGTTCTTTGTGTATCCTTCCAGAAATATTCTGAGGCTAAACTAACAAATATATAACATAGAAGTTACTATTTAAACCATTTTAAAGCATATAGTTCAGTAGCATTAACTATATTTACTTTGCTGTATAGCCATCTTTATTTACTTTTTTTTTGTCTAAACACAGTGTTAGTTTTTTTTATTTTTTTGTTTTTTGTTTTTGTTACTAGAGATTGAACCCAGTAGTGTATTACCACTGACCTGCATCGCCAGCCCTTTTTATTTATTTATTTTTTTTGTTTTAGGATACGGTCTCACTAAGTTGCTGAGGCTGGCCTCAAACTTGTGATCCTCCTCTCCCAAGTTGCTGGGATTATAGGTGTGTGCTACTGCATTTCTAGTAATAATTTTAAATTATTTCACATTTGTGTAAGCATATCTATCAGAACACATTTTGGAAAGTAGAACTCCTAGGCCAAAGGGTATATATATATATTTATAATTTTGACAAATAATTACTAGTTGCCATAGCAATATTTTTTTGCAAATATTTATTTTTTAGTTGTAGTTGTCAGTAACTTTATTTATTTATTTATATGCCTTTAAATTATTTTCATTTATTTTTATGTGGAGCTGAGGATGGAACCAGGGCCTCCCACATGGTAGGCAAGCGCTCTACTGCTGAACCACATCCCCAGCCCCACCATAGCAATATTATATATATACTCTTTCTGATGATCATACCAAAGAACTGTCCAGAACCTTTGTTAATTTGAGTGTTTTATCTTTGTCTTTTAGATTAATGAAAAATGGGTCTTTTAGTATGGCCATTTTGAAACTTATTTTTAAATAATCTTCTGAAAATATCATAATTATAGCACTTAGGAGACATGGAATATAAGTGTGTGTGGAATAGAAACAGGCTTTCAATGAGAATAACATTCTTAGAATAAGGTAGTAAATATTTATTATAAACACTTCATGAGATTCATAATACTATAAATAATTTACTGATATTTACCTTCCTTTTTTTTTGGTACCATAGATTGAACTCAGGGACACTTGACCACTGAGCCACATCCCCATACCTTTTCTATATTTTATTTAGAGACAGGGTCTCACTGAGTTGCTTAGCACTTTGCTTTTGCTGAGGCTTGCTTTGAACTCTTGATCCTCCTGCCTCAGCCTCCCAAGCTGCTGAGGCATGGAAGTGCCATGGCACCCAGCCCTTCATTTTTTTTTTTTTTAAATTAAATACATGACAATAGTGGAATGCATTTTTTAAAATATGGACACAATATCTTTATTTTTATGTGATGCTGAGGATGGAACATGCAAGGCAAGCGCTCTGTCACTAAGCTATAACCCCAGTTCTCCCAGCTCTCCAGTTTTAAAACCTAGAAAAAATAATGTATATACATATATTTGTCTGGTTTTATTTTATATTAATTTATATTAATTCAAGTTGATTAATATTAATTTTAATGGTTGATCTGTACATCTTTTTATTAAGAATTAACCTTCCTCCTTTAACTATATTTTTATATCCTTTAGGCCGAGGGTTTGTCATTTTCTTACTAATTGTATAGGCTTTTATTGGGGATACTGCAGGCGGATTGAACCAGGGCCTTTGGATGTGCCAGGCAAGTACTGTACCACTGAGCTACGTTCTCAATCCCTCTCCTGCTTTTTTTGAGTAGGGTCTCACTAAATTGCTGAGACTGGTCTTTAATTTGCAATCCTGCCTCATCTTCCCAAGTAGTTGGGATTACACGGTATGTGGAATTACATGTGTGTACACCATACTCAGTTGTATAGGCTTTTTATAGAGGTTTTGTATAGGCTGTAGTAGGAATTACAAATATTTTTTTTTCCATTTTTTCATCTGTTACAAAGTTATGTATTTGCTATTTTTGGGGGGCTACATTATTTTTATCTATGAACTCAAGGAGTGTTGATACCTTTATGATACTGACTCTTGTTCTCCAGGATTAGGATGCATTGTCTTTGTTTTCTTCAAATAGTATTTTAAGATTTTCTTCATAGAAATCTTGCAAATTTGTTATGTTCATTCATAGATATGTTATCTTTCAGGTTATTCTACTTTCTTTTTTAAATATTTACTTTTTAGTTGTAGTTGGACACAATACCTTTATTTTATTTATTTATTTTTTTTATGTGGTGCTGAGGATCAAACTCAGGGCCTCACACATGCTAGGCAAGCGCTCTACTGCTGAGTCACAACCCAAGACCATTTTATTCTACTTTCTAAATTTAAACTTTTTAAATGAATAATATATATAAGCCAGACCCATATGAAAATTCATCACCATGAATTTTGAAATTTAGCTGTATTCGACTAATTTTTGGTGAGTCCTAGTTCTCATGATACAAAGTCATTGGTGAGGCAGATTTTCTTTTTCTTATTTTGCAAATTCACATGCTATTTTATTTTTTAAAATATATTTTATTTGTTCTAATTAGGTGTACATGACAGTAGAATGCATTTTGACACATCATACGTAAATGGAGTATAACTTCTCATTCATCTGGTTGTACGTGATGTAGACTTACATAGGTCGTATAATCATATATACCCACAGGGTAATAATGTCTGATTCATTCTACTGTCATTCCTACCCCCATGCCCCCTCCCCTCCCATGAGGCAGATTTTCTTTCTTCTCTTTTCAGTATTGGAGATTGAACCAAACACTCTACCACTGAGCTACATCCTGACGCTTTTCATTCTTTATTTTTTTGAGACAGCATCTCATTAAATTGTTGAGACTGGCATCAACTTGTGATCCTTCTGCCCCACCCTCCTGAATAGCTTGGAGTACAGGCATGTGCCATTGCACTTAGCCCGACTTTCATTCATAATTATTAATCTGTTTCTGCTACTAATTGCCTTTATTGTCTTATACACTTTACTTTTCCTCTCAGACCTTTAGTTTTCATAAGGGTAAATTGGAGACTCTTATCTGAGGTCTCCCTTCTAGTTCTGCCCACGGTGATTTGGTGTGGTTAGTTTACTAGTAGTCTTATATTTGCCCAGGGAAGCCTTCTTGATGCTAAGACTTATTGACTTCAAATGGTTGAGGATTGTCTAAGCTTTGATTTTCTATTTCCTTGTTGCTGGACTGGTGGCCCACCATCAGAGTCATATCAGGAAGCTCACTGTCCACCCCAGTGCTTATCTGTTGGTTGGATAATTAAGATTTAGGAATTTGGATTGGAATTGTTTGAAGTGTCCTTGTTCTCTGTCTCTGGAAGACTGCCTTTTCTCTCCATTCCTTCCTCTGGACCTTTAGCTTCAAACTGTGGCTCTCTTCATGTCTCCCAATGCCACTCTCATTAAATCCTTCCTTTCCTTTTCAGCTTCCTACCACTTTACCTCTACTCTCCAATACCCAGGGAAGGCAGTAGAGCCTAGGGGTTAAAACAGTTAGTTATACAATTAGCCAAGTTCATGTTCTCATCCACCTTTGCCTCTTAACCAGTTGTATGATATTTGATAATGTTTGGATAGAATAAATGTGAAATGTTATCATGATTATTACAAGGGGATCAAAGTGAAATGGTTGTCCATTAGTAATAGAAATTTAATACATAAAGCCATGTGCTAGGCTCTATAGTGGGTGATTTGTATATGAATCATTGAATCCTCACAGACAGCCCATGGGATATATATATATATATAAATAGTATCCCATTCTACAGATGGGGAAACTGAAGCCCAGGGATAAGTGACATGTGCAGAGTCACACAGCTGATGAATGAGCCATAATGCAAACTCAGCTTTTTGTCACTCCAAGTTAGTCTAGTTCTCTAAAGATCTAAATGATTTTCATTCAATTCCCATAAAGTAATCAGGAAAGTAAAATCCTCTAGAAATGGAAGTAAAACCCTCATTATTTTGAGGTCAGCACTATTTAATATATCTAAATGTTCTTTATCTATACTATGCAGTGTCTGCTAGCCTCATGTATCTGCTGGGCATTAAAGAGGTGGCCTGGGGTACTGAGAACTGACTTTTTAACTTATTTATTTAACTGTACAGCTTCATGTGGCCAGTGGCTACCACATTAGATAGTGGTTTAGAAGTCAGTATAGGAAGTGCTCCCTCCCTTCTCATTCTACCTGTTCCTCTAGCAAGTGGATCATACTTTTTGTTAGAGGACACCTTCTGAGTTTAATTTTTGTTGCTTCTTTAATTCTAACAGTGTGAAGAGTGCCAGTGCTGGCAGCATGGGGTCTGCATGGGATTACTGGAAGAAAATGTGCCCGAGAAATACACCTGTTATGTTTGCCAAGACCCTCCAGGTAGAGATTTCTAAAGTCAGGAGTATTAACAATATATAGCCTTTTCCTTAGCACAGCTGATCATGAAACATCCTAAGTGTATGTGATCTTGAGACTCATTTCTTCGTTATCATTTAGACTCTGATTCCTCCTCACCTTTTTAGCACATCTGGTGGCCAGTTCTCCTGAACTTACCTGTGAGAGATATGTGTAGACCTGGCCTTGAGTTAGAATTTTTTCTTTATTTAAATTGTGGTTGGAAACAAAAACAAAAAATATCTACTTTGCATTCAGTACAATTGTTCATGATAAACACTTTCATCTGGCTTGATTGAAACTCTATTATAAGAATACGAATGCTCCATGAATTAGCATTTCATCCTTGCTCAGGGCCCTGTTAATCTTCTGTTAGTGATCCAAGTTTTAGCATATGTGCTTCTGCATGGGCACCTTTTCCTTTTCTTGAGGGCTAGTGAGGAATGACATGTGGGTTCCATCCTTGACTTTTTGGGGATACTGGAGGATTAGAAACCTGCCTCTGTTTCCTGTGGTGACATCTCCCACCTGTTGGGTCATTGCCACCTGGAAAGGAGAGGTGCCCTGGAGGGTAAGGGCAATGGCATCATTGCTTAGGACTTATTGCCACCCAGAGCAGTGTCTTGATAGCAGGACCATTTAATTTTGTAGTTACAGGGGCCACCTGTGGCTCTTGAATGCCTCTTTCCAGACAGGAGGATTGTAAACCTCTCTCTCATCCTGCTGTCAGTGGGATGGTGACATAATCTCCCTTTACCACCTCTGCCATCTCTCCGTTACTTCCTGTCCTCCAAATTCCATTGTAGGTAGACAATGCATGGGAACCTCTATTTCTGTTATTTTGCTTGATTTTATGAGATGACCAGGTGGGTCTTCTACTCTCATTTGCTCATGAGGAAAAAAAATGATACAAATGACCTTCCTAACCTCATAAAGTAATTGGAGTTAGAACTGGTTTGTGGTGCCAAATCTCTTGATTTTTCTGGTTATATAGGGAGGATCTGAAGACCTCTATTGTGACACTATCTTTATTTGTACAAGATTAGTGCATAGATAGAGAAGAATCTGCCTCTGTTTGTCTCTTTATCCTCAGGAAAATATGTCGTCAGGTGGTTAGACAGATGAGCAAACACAAACCTGGAAAAAATATGATTAGCCAAAGATCACTCCACCAGTTAATGCCAGACAGGTGATGAGAACCAGAGACAAAGGTTTTGACTTTTGTCTTATAAAATAGGAAGTGCTGTTCTCAATCCTCCTACTAGAACCCTGCTACAGCAACTGCCTGTGAGGTTCTCCCCATAATCTCAAAGGCTCCCTAGGACACCCTTTAAATGTCTTTTTACCTTGTCTTTCTCTCCACTTTTCCTTCTTTAGAAATTGCACACACTGTTTTCAGCATGTCCTATGAACTTTCTGAACTTCTTTTAATTGGCAAGACTGTGGATAGACTCTTCCTTGAACTGAGCCTTGAATATCTGTCACATGTCCTTTTTTTTTTTTTATAGACTATTTCACTCTGAGTAGGTTGGACCAAAGATTTAACCTAACAGATTCAATTCTTAAAAATGTTTTTAACAGAATCAAATTGTCTCTCTACTGTGTGTGTTGTAAAGGCCAGAAGTCCAAGGATCTTGATAAGAGATTACCTGGGTTACTTCAGGTTTTTGCAGTTATTGACAGATGAACAATCCACAATCTGGTTAGAAGCTGTATCCTAGCCTTTTGGATTAGAAAATGCTACTGAGCCACCTGTGCTTATGGTTTTAGTCTTTCCTAAGGAGGTCTTTTAATGAGTAGGACCACTGAAGCATCCCTGTAGTGTAACAGATGGAAAATAGAGGTCCAGAGAAGGGAAGGACGGTACAGTTGTAATAGGTGGTACAGTTGTAATGGGAATTAGAGCTTCTTTCCATTTTTTTGGTAAATTGATTCAAGGTGATTTTTGCTAGGCACTATAGCTACAACCTTGAACTTGATGGTTCCTATTCCTTTTGATTCTTAGAGGGATTGAGAACAGAAACAGATGTTAAAAAAGAGGTAAATAAATAAAATTTTGTTAGGTAGAGATGAAACTGTGGTGGGGAGGGGGGCATTAAAAGGGGGAATGACCCATGGTTCTGAAAAGCTCTCTTAACTTTGGGAGGTGTAGCAAGAGGCCTTTCTGAGGAGATGGTAAGGAACCACCCCTGCAGTGTCCTGGAGGAATAGTGCTCCAGACCGAGGGGGTGCTAGAATAGAACCAAGAGGCCAAGCCTGGGAAGAGGTTTTTTTTTTTTTTTTTTTTTGTGTGTGTGTGTATTCTAGAAACTAAGAGGAAGCCACTGTAAGATTGGGGAGAAGAGGGAGGGAAGTTGCTGGGTACTGAAGGCCTCCATTAGCCAGAATTAGGGTTTGGGGTTTTCTTCAGTGAGCAGCTGAAAGTAGCAGAAGATTTTAAGTAGGGAAGGGAATGACATGATTTAAATATAAAAATATAACTCAGGTTCATATTCCACCTCTGGCCAGTTCTGTGAGATCAGGGAATGTAGATGCCTTATCCCCAACACCTAGCGGAGAGTCCAGCATGGAGTCAGTATAAACTGAGTGTACACTGGATGAATAAATGAACAAAATGAACACAGCAGTCCATCTTTCATGCAATGATTATCTAATGATGAAATGACCTGGATTTCCTCCAGGCCATGCTTAACCCTTTCATTGTCACTGCTTTAGGTCAGAGGCCTGGCTTCAAGTACTGGTATGACAAGGAGTGGTTGAGCAGGGGACATATGCATGGCCTAGCATTTCTAGAAGAGAACTACTCCCATCAGAATGCCAAGAAGATCGTTGCCACCCACCAGCTTCTTGGTGATGTGCAGAGAGTGATCGAGGTTCTGCACGGCCTGCAGCTCAAAATGAGCATTTTGCAGTAAGTATTGTACCTGAAACTTTCAGGAGGTGTCTGGTTTGGTACTGAATGGGGATGGGATAAATTTGAGAAGTAGAAAATTCACAAAATCAGGCACAATGTTATATTATCAACATTCCTTTTTAAAGGTATCGACCATTTTTAAATTGTTAAATTTAATTTAACAATTAAATTTATCTATTTTAAGAACTTATTGAATTCTGAAAATATATGCACCCATGTAGCTGGCGCCACTATCCAGATATAATGTATTGCCAAGCATAGTGGTAGACGCCTGTAATCCCAATGGCTTGGAAGGCTGAGGCAAAAGATAAAAAGTTTGAGGCCAGCCACAGCAACTTAGCAAGGCCCTTAGCAAGTTAGCAAAACCTTTTCTCAAATCAAAAAAATAGAAAGGGCTGGGGATGTAGCTTATTAGTAAAGTACCCTGGGGTTCAATCCCAGTCAAAAGAAAAAAAAGATATAGCGTGTTTTATTTTGGTGCACATTCTGAATTTTTTGTTTTTAATTGTGGCAACATATATGTAATATAAAATCTACCACCTTTTTAAGAAAAAGGGTTTTTGGTTTTGTTTTTTTTTTTTTTTTGAGATGGAGTCTTGCTATGTTGCCCAGACTGGTTTTTGAATTCCTAGGCTCAAGCCTAGTAAAGTTGAAAGCTGGGTTGAAAGCTGCCAAAAGAGTGACTGTTGGCAAGACTTGCTCTCTAGCATGATTAGTTGCTTAATATATTTGTTTCTTGGTGATTTGCTCATATGGAAATTTTAGGCTTTTTGGATCTATACTACTTGCTTTTAATGACCCAAAGTTTGAGGAGTGAAACTAAAGTGTGAATTTCCTTCTGTGGTTATATTCTACATGTCAGATGACCTAAGTTCATGTAAGCTCTGAAAAAGATGTGTAACTCTTACTGGAGTGTGTGGGCTTTTATAACCTACCCTTCCCCCATTTTTTTTTTTTTTTTTAAACCAAATACAGCAAGTAGGCCCTTGAGTAGGATGGCCACACTTCCATGCTTCTGAGGTGGAGCCAAGTCTATAACCCAAGTCCTGGCTCCCATCACATATTGTCCTCAATCTAACTGCTTCTGCTCAGAACTGAAACATGGCTGTGTGGACTTTCTTTTGGTCTTGCTATAGTCTGGCAGGATCTGCTTCTCTTCTATAAAGATTGCTTCTTAAGTCCTCCCATGAGCCTTAATATAGGAAGTTAGTCCTATAGGACTTCTTATAGTGAAGTTATGAGAAAACAATGACAAACTAGTGCCCAAAGAGTTAAGATGTGGTAGACTACTCCTTGACAAGATTTCCTTCATGTTGATTAGTTCTGAAGGCCTCCTGGTGCCAGGCAAGTGTAGTGTCAGGGCTCTGGGATGGCAGAATGGAAGTCTACTTCCTCTTGTGCCCTCTGGAACTCGGAGGCCTGGCCTCAAGTTCTGGCATGAGGGTTAGAGCAAGGAACATTGAGCAAGAATCTAAAGTGGTTTAGGTAAAAACTAAGCCACTATAATAAAGAGCCCCCAAACAGAGACTTTCTCACATACTGAATGCTTAAGCGAAGGCAGAATTCTATTCATGGACTTGGAGATTTGATTTCCATCTTTCTGTTACCGTGGCATTCTCCTGGGGTTACCCTCGTCTGCATGGTTTCAGTTCCGTTCCATCTGATTGCTTGGGATTTTCCTCATCTGTGTGGTTGAGGCAGTCTCAACTATTCTTTGGCTCTGTCCCTGTCCCCAGAAGAGGAAAAGAGAAAAAGAGGAGGGCAAGCAATTTTATGGACTCCTGACTTCAGGAAAGGCTAGCCAGATGGCCGTAGGCCCTGATCAAACTCAAGAATATGGTTGGGTGTGGTATAAGAGTAGTGCAGGAGGATGGATGCTAGGGGCAGTTAGAAGTTGTCGTGACAGGATCTGTTGACTTGAACTGAATCAAATGACAGCTCTAGATAGGATGTCAGAGACTAACTATCCCTCACTTATATAAACTAGGAAAGTATTACTCTGTATAAACAAAATGAGTTTATTCTTAATGGGATGCCAGAAATTGAAGTAGGTGGAAGGTGGTCTAATGTGAGGCCCTGGAAAACATCAGGTGATGCTCTTGGTTGATTTCTACCAGATGGTATTGTTCTCCTTCTTAACAAAATGCAGTGCTCTGTTTCTGTCCTATATTCTGGAGCATTGTCCCTCTGGACTCTGTTTTTTGAGCCTTTACCTTTATAGAAGTGACTTTGTACAAGATGTCTAACTTAAGAGGATATGGGAAGATCTTTTTAGTCTTGATCCTGGGAAAGGTAGAGATGGCCCCAGTTATGTCTGTGTACACCAGGATAGTCTCTGCTATCAGGGGCACTAGGTATTCAACCTTAGAAATAATGTTTCCAAGTGACCTGGTGAATTTATTCTCAAAGACAAACAATAAAACTGGGAGTAATTTCAGAGCATCTGTCATCATAAAAAAGAAAAAAAAAAGCGGCATGGGTGGACTATACATACCTTCTTCAGAGGTAAGAGTCAGTCATCCTTGTGAGGAATAGCTGAGGCTTCAGATCTTAGCTGGGAGAGTGAACATTATAGAAGGGAGGTAGCAGAAGACTTCTGTGGTTTTTAAAAGGGCAAGTCTGTACTGTGGCTCATGTGCTCCATGTTTATGAATTTCAGATGTCAGTGGACTTGGAAGTTATCAATGACTTCCATCTCCCCTATGTAGCTATGATTTCAGAGGTGTGCTGTAATCTTGGGTGGGTTTCTGGTACAGGGTCTGATATCCTGCCTTGAGGTGACCCAGTGACCCAGGCTGCCTTGATACCCGTTGTTTCCTCTCCTTCCCCAGTGGATGGGAGTGTCATGGGATTGCTGGAGTGGGAAAGCTGAGAAAATCTAGCAGGCCCTAGATTTTTAGGTTCTGCAACATGGCTCGATATCTCCATGTCCATGTCCAATTCCACTTCTGCAGGAAGACTTCAGGTAAGAGTCAGGGTGTCTCCATATATGTGAGTTAAGTTACAATCTACTTTCAGTATTTCTCATTGAGGGCTAGGAAGGCTCTGTTGGCAGTTTTGCAGAGAGACAATTCTCTGTGTGGGATTGCATAACCATAACTAGATTCTGTGAACTAAAGACTAGTATACCTCTCAGGATTGTGATAACCTAAAAGGCCCCACATGTTCATAAATACATTTCTGAATGAACTACATGTGAGTAGCACCTCTCTGTTCTCTCACTTGTTCATAATTATGCCCTGGAGGTTATTACCATCCTAACCATACTGAATGTCCTGGAGAATCCCCCTGTTTCCCACAGCATCTTCTTCCCCCCTCCCTTTTTTCCTTCCCTTCTACCTTTTGTTTAATGGTCATAAGTTGTAATGGAGGTTCTGGGTGAATTGAAAGGTGAATTTTATATATTGACTTTTAAACTTTTAGAAAATATATATTCTGTGGAATAAATTTTTATCACATATATAAAACTGAAGCTAAAATTTCACCAAATACCTATTTTTACGTAATGCACTGTGTTATTTTCTGTTCTTTTTATTTATTTATTTATTTTGGTACCAGGGATTGAACTCAGGGGTACTCAACCACTGAGCCACATCCCCAGCCCTAGAGACAGGATCTCACTGAGTTGCTTAGTGCCTCATTGTTGCTGAGGCTGGTTTTGAACTTGAGATCCTCCTGCCTCAGCCTTCCGAACCTCTGGGATTACAGGCGTGTGCCACTGTACCCGATCTGTTCAATTTTTTTTTCCTTTTTAAAAAATTGATTGCAATCCAATAAATTAATTTAACGACCTTCATTTGGGTTGAAGCTCAAGAGGGAATGATTCTGGGAGACTCTAAAAGTCAAAACAGTTTTGTGAATACATTCATGTAGGCACAGTTTGTAACAGATTTTCAGTAGTCTGTGACCCTATAAAGAAAATCTTTAAAGGATTTTTCTCTTTAATAACAAGTTTTTCTCTTCACAATGGTGAAAGTAGAAGATTTTAGAAAAAATTTTAGAAACTTCATTATTTGGGTGTGCTCATACACACCTATAATCTTAGCCACTAGGGAGGTTGAGGCAGGAGGATTCCAAGTTCAAGGTCAGCCTGGGCAACTCAATAAGTCTATCTTTAAATTAAAGTGATTGGGAGTATA
Organism: Ictidomys tridecemlineatus; assembly: GCF_052094955.1. Taxonomy (NCBI): domain Eukaryota; kingdom Metazoa; phylum Chordata; class Mammalia; order Rodentia; family Sciuridae; genus Ictidomys; species Ictidomys tridecemlineatus. The sequence goes on from NC_135481.1 coordinate 179,165,724, forward strand.
GCTTATTTGTAGAGGTACTCTGACTTCAATCTCTAATACCAGGGAGAAAAAAAGAAACTAAATTATTATTTTTTTTAATATTTACTTTTTAGTTGTAGTTGGACACAGTACCTTTATTTTCTTCATTTTTATGTGCTGAGGATGGAACCCAGGGCCTCACACATGCTAGGTGAGTGCTTTACTGCTGAGCCACAACCCCAGCCTGAAACTAAATTATTAATGGTCATATAAGCATGATAGTTACACACCCTGTTGCCAGTCATGATGGTATTTTGGTAATCAGGTGCCATTTCATGCCAGGATTGTTATGACTGTTTATTAAGAGCACTTGACCACCAACAGAGTGTTTCATCATTCACTTAATTTTTTGTTTTTGTGGTACTAGAAATTGAACTCAGGCGTACTCTATCACTGAACTACATTTCTGGTCCTTTTTAAAAAAAATTTATTTTAAGACAGGGTCTCATTTAATTGCTGAGGCTGGCTTTGGACTTGTGATCTTCCTGCCTTAGCCTCATGAGCAGTTGAGATTACAGGCATGTGCCACCATGCCCAGCTCTTCTGACCATCTTTGAGCTGAGACGTGGTCTTTTGCTTTGGATTATTTTGTGCTTTTTTTTTGATACTGGAGTTTGAACCTAGATATGCTTTACCATTGAGCCACATATCCAGCTTTTTTTTTTTTGAGACAGGATCTTGGTAAAGTAGCTGAGATTACAGACATATGCCACTGCACTCATCCAGTTCACTTAATTTTTATAAAACTCAGAGGTGCTTGCAGACAGATGACTAGCCCATTTTCTGAAGAAGGAAGCAGGAGCCAGGCAGTAGAGCACACACCTGTGATCCCAGTAGTTTGGGAGACTGAGGGCAGGAGGATTACAAGTTTGAAGCCAGATTCAGCAACTTAGTGAGACCCTGTCTCAAAAAGTAAAAAGGACAAGGGATGCGACTCAGTGGTAAAGCAACCCTGGGTTCAATTCCTAGTGTGAAAAATGAATGAAGGAGGAAGCAGAAATTCATCTGGTTGAGGAAGTTGTCCCAGCTGTACTGCTGATCAGCAGCTGTGTCCAGGCATATTCACTGGTGGCACGTGTCCAGAATGGGAGTTCTCAGGAAGTGGTTGCCTAAGGGACCAAGGATTTATGTTCCTTCTTGTTTGGAAAAAGGTGGCATGTGGCCAGATAGCCCAAGTGGAAGCTGTTCTTCTTGGGAGAGTGTTTGGGAACTGAGAAGTCCTGCAGTCATGCCGTTTACCTCATAGCCCTTTCCATGTTCACCCAACAGAAGTAGGGAGCATCCCGATCTACAGCTGTGGTGCCAGCCTTGGAAACAGCACTCAGGGGAGGGCAGAGCTCAGTCCAGACACATCCATGGCACGGATGCCAGGAGCAAGGAGGAAGCCTCAAGCTATAGAACTTTGAATGGGGTGGTGGAGAAGCCTCTGCCGCTGCCCCTGCCCCGATCTGTGGAAGAGTCTTATATCACCAGTGAGCACTGCTACCAGAAGCCCCGCGCCTATTACCCTGCTGTGGAACAGAAGCTGGTGGTAGAGACACGGGGCTCTGCCCTTGATGATACAGTTAACCCCCTTTGTGAGAATGGTGATGATTCCCTCTCCCCTCGCCTGGGCTGGCCTCTAGACCAAGACAGGAACAGAGGGGACAATGACCCCAAACTCAGCTCCCCAAAGGTATGTGCTTTGCTTGTACTTGTTCTTCCTTCAGTGTTTGAGTGTTTGTAATAAGTTTTAATAGAACCATATTTAAATGTGCTTGTCATAGATTGTGTTTTGATCTGCTAAAATGGCTATCAAGTCAGGAGAGTCCAAAGATCATAGGTTCCAGGAAACCTTACAAAATGGCACTAGTGAGTGGAGGTGACAGGTGGAGAGGTGGGAAGTAGCAGGAGAGTAGGGTTGATTGGAACTTGAAAACATGAAACTAAGAAAAATTTATATATATATTTTAAACATAATTGTCCTAGCAATAATAATTGTTAATTGTTATAAGGCATACTGTTTTTGATAGAATTGTGATATCCTTATTTTGACTTTTAACTTTGCCACTGTGTCATAAGGAGGATCCCTTTCATCAGAATATTCACTGCTTTCAATAGTTTTCCAAAGAACCTTCTATCTTTTGTATATTAGCCATTCTCTTTGGAACCCCTTTGTGTCATCCTGTAATTGCCATGTTTTCATCTTTAACTGTTCACCAGTACCTTTGTGCCTGTCCTTAGATTGTCAGTCAGGCTTTGTGTGATTTTTAGAACTTCTCTGCCCTGGTCATGCTTGCTTTCAAAGACTTTGTCTGGAGGGTTGGCATCATAAGCATTAAGTATAGTGCTACATTCTGCCAAGAGGGAGCATCCTAGACTATGCCTTCCAGGGTGGGGATTACACCTTATTTGTCCTTTGCCCTTGTTTGTGTCTAAACAGTGTGGTAAGGACAGTCTTTTCAAACAGACCGAGTTTCAAGTCTGGTATTGGCCACTTTGTGATTCTGATTACTTCACTTCTTTCATGAGATCCTATTTCCTCATTTGTAGAATGGGGCCTCCAGACAGGGCCTCTCAGTTATTGTGGAATTTGTTTGTGAAAAGCTCTGAGAACATTGCTTTGCACATAGTAAGCACTAAATCAGTATTAACTGGAATTTGTTTCATTTTGAATTAATGAAAGGTTGAGATTTCAAACTCCAGAAAATGTTTGCAATTCTGAGGACTAGGTCTGCTTTCTAATACAAAATTAGAAAATACCTGGCAAGGCAACCAAGGGTTTCGGTTTCTTCAGGCAGTAGTGAGCTTACTAAAGCCATCACTGTGTTTACATATCTTATCCTGTTTGATCCTCATGAGCCTTCAAAGTAGGTTTTACTACCTCTGTCTTTGAAGAGAGGGACTGGAGGCTCAGAGGGGAAGTAACTCACCAGGCCACACATTCAGCAAGAGTCAGAGCCAGGATTCTCCAAATATGTATTGACCCATGTGCTATCTGTCATCCACATTAACACTTCTCTAGTAAGCTCCCTGGTCCCTGGGCGACCCACTTAAGGCTGGGGCATTGAGCTAGCTAGGGGGAAGCATATTCTGGGCCACCCCAAGGAGGTGGTATTGGTGCATTGGGTAGGCTTCTGCTCAGTATCCACATGAGAAGGAGGAAAGGGCGATGGGGGTTTGGAGTATTCAGATGGCAGCTGGTTTTTCCAGAGGTTTGCAACTTAGTAACTTGTCATCACATCCTCAGGTGAGAGACTATGTCTCCAAAAAGGTCCTACCAGAGGAAGCCCCTGCTCGGAAGCTGTTGGACAGAGGTGGAGAGGGGCTGTTGAGCTCTCAGCACCAGTGGCAGTTTAACCTGCTGACACACGTGGAGTCTCTTCAGGATGAAGTCACTCATAGAATGGATTCCATTGAAAAGGAGTTGGACGGTAGGGCTCCTCCCTTGGCTACCTGCCCATTGACATGAACTCTGTCTTCCATGAGCCGCTTTCTTGGGTTTTCTTGATAATTTCCCTTTTGAATTGGGGTCTCACTATGATGCCCAGGCATTACTTGTGGACTCAAGTAATCCCTGCCTCAACCTTTAGAGACAGACATGTGCCATCACACCAGCTTGAGTTGCTTTTGCTTTCTTTTTTAAAGTATTTTTTAGTTGGTGCTGAGAATTGAACCCAGTGCTTCACACATGCTAGGCAAGCACTTTGCCACTGAGCCACAACTCAGCCCCTTGAGTTGGTTTTTCAACACCACCACTACCATATCCGTGCACACAACCCCTTCTCTGACTGCATGTATGCACACTCAGACAGACAGACAGACACACACACACATACACACACACACACACCAAAATCTGGCTATCCAAGGATATCTATATTATTGCCTCTTCTTTTTAGCCTCACCACCCCCAAGATGTACAAGCCTTACTTATAGTATTATTGGGTACTTGTAAAGTCCAGTAATATCAGAAGCCCTCTTTCTTGTGCCCAATCCCTTTTGTAAAGGGTAGGATGCAGGGCTGGAGGTGTAGCTTAGTGGTACAGCATGTGCTTAGCATGAAGGAGGGCCTGAGTTCTACCCCCATTACCACAAAAACACAACTAAACAAACAAAAGGTAATATACAGAAGAGCAGCTGGATCCTGCTTGTGGGAAATGTGTAATCTGAGCAAATCTTTACTAATACATTTCTCTGGAAATTAAAATTTTGACTTGAATTTTTAGTATGTTTAAAGATATAATCTGAAAACCTTTAATTTCAATCTTTGATAAACTCTAAAATGAAGCCTTCTCCCCTTTAGCTAGTAGAGAATTAAGAAATTGGCTGAGTCATTTGTGTAGTCCAGGATATTTCTCTCTGTTGATGGTGATGGACAGGCTGGATGGACTGAGTATATAATTATGTACATGATCAAGTTTAGTCTCTCTTGACCCTCAGGAAATTGCCAGTTTTGGTTTTGAAGATAAAATTCTTTCTTGATTGTTTATTTATTTCCAGATTATTTTCTTCTTAAAAACTGAGCCCAATTAAGAAATAAATGTTGAGTTTGAAGATTCTGGTTATAGTCAGGCTAGGATGTCTTTACTGGGGGATACAAAACATACAAGAATATTACTCAGAGAAGAATGCCAAGTTAGGTGAGGAATGACCAGGACCTGCATGTGATTGAGGCCACACCAGGGCTGGAAAATATTGACAGGAAGCCTTCTTGGAACTCCTGGAACTGCTGCCAAACTTTGAAGGGAGTGGTGATGTTTTCTGCTGGAGAGGGGATGATTTGGTTGGTGGTTGATGAGAGCACTAGGTCAATGTGAAAAGGGCTGACCTGTTGGAGAACAGAAAGGAAGAGAGAGTGGGTGGAGAGACAGATCAACTGACTGACCTGCACATCATCAAGCACACATCCTGCCTCTGAGGCAAGCCCAAGGGCACATCTGGAAGGCTTATATCTTTTACTTCTAAGATGTTTCTTAGGTTTTTAAAATTATAGTTGATGCTACTGTATGTAAAAACCATGCTAAGAAGATTGAATGCCAGACTGGAAATTGTAGATTTTGAGAGAATGGCAGAAATGTCTCTGGGTCCCTGAGAGGAAGCTTAGCACCATGGAGACAGGATGAATCCTGTTGTTGACAAAGGAACCACCCTCAAGGGAGAAGTTGGAGCCTATGCAGATCTTATCTTCCTTGAGGCCTGGACTCACCAAGTGGGCATTGTGGCAAGAAGATAAGCCTGGGCTCCCTCTGGTCTCCCAGCAGACCTTTACTGTGTCCCACTGATTGAGACTCACATGTTCTTATGTGTTTCATCACTCCAGGCCCTGAGAGGCACCAAGTATGCAAGAAAATCAATTTTATTTAGGTAAATAGACTTTTTATTTAGTTAACACACTTTTGCATTATATGTAAGATTCATCAGAATCCTTTTTTAGGGAGATCCTCAGTTCATTTTATATCTTTACTTTATTAGAAGAGACAAATATCAATGATATCATCTCATTACATGTAATTACAAACCATAGTAAGTGCTCAAGGAAGAATGTGTGATCGCACCTGTAATACAGGGACCAGATTCCGGAAGGAGAGTTGGGGAAAGCATCCCTAAGGAATAACTTGCAGGGAAAAGAGAATTTAGGAGAATGAAGAGGTAAGTTAGGGCTCATATTTGAGGAAGGGAGGGGCTTGTGTGACAGGTGACAGGTTGCTTGAGGAACAGGCATCGGGAGGGTCTTCTTTCTGCCCTCCAGAATCCAGAAGGTGCTCAGTGTAGATTGGTGCATGGACTACAAAGGCTACAGGCAAGATGGGGTAAGCACAGAGTGTAAGTGGAAGGTTTAAGTGGCTCTTGACAAAGGTGTAGAATTCCCAAAGGTCTCTCCACTAAAGCCAGAGTTTTGTTAAGGGGAAGGCAAACATCTTTCTATAGAAAAATCCTTGTCTCGTAAGAAAAATAGCTTTTTAGATGTTGAGCCAATTATTAAGTATATTAGAACCTAGATATCTTATATTAAATACTTAAAGGCAGAAAATAAGAGTATTTTATGCAACCAATAACTATGTGTCAATCAAGAATTAATACGAGGGCTGGGTTATGGCTCAGTGGTAAAGTGTTTGCCTAGCATGCATGAGGTACTGGGTTCAATTCTCAGCACCACATACAAATAAATAAAATAAAGATCCATTAACAACTAAAAATAATAAAAAAAAAGAATTAATACAAAGTAAATCAGAATTGATGGTGATAAAAACTGACCTTTTCAAATCCCTGTAAATTTTTTTGGTACTGGGGATTAAACCCAGGGGCACTTAACCACTGAGCCACATCCCCAGCCCTTCTTATTTTTTTGCTCAGAGCACAGGCTGGCTTTGAACATGTGATCCTTATGCCTCAGCTTCTGAAGTAGCTGAGATTATAGGTATGTGCCACCATGTCTGGCAGATTTTCACCTTTCTTGACAGGAGGCTAAAATACCAGGATATTTACAACACTGGAAAACTTTAGAAAGAGTGGGCAGTGATACTAGGAAAAGTGGGTCCTTTAAAGCCACCTATACTCTGCACTAACACAATAGCCAGTAGCAATGTGTGGCCATTTAGTTAAAATTGAATAAAATTTAAAATTCATCTTTTCAGTTGTACCAGCCTCATTTCAAGTGCTTAGTAGCAACAAAACAATAGCTAGTGACTACTGTTTTGGATAGTAGAAACATAGATCACTTTCATTGTCAAAGAGTTCTTTTGGACTATGCTGCTGTAAAGCACTTGAGCTCTGTCCCAGGAGTAATGCTTTGTGGGACAGGTGTTGAAGCAACATTGGCTGAAATGGCCCTCTTCCCTGTCCTCCTGAGATAAGGAGCTAAAACTCTTGCTGAGGTTCTTGAAAGTCAAGTGTTGGGGGCTCACTGGGTTTCATCTCTCTCTTCTGCCAACAGTGCTGGAGAGCTGGCTAGACTACACTGGGGAATTGGAGCCCCCAGAGCCGCTGGCCAGGCTTCCACAGCTCAAGCATTGCATCAAACAACTGCTGACAGACCTGGGCAAGGTGCAGCAGATCGCCCTCTGCTGCTCAACATGAAATTGGGCAACCAAGACTAATGGGGACACAATCCGGGGCACCTGCAGGAGGAGCTTCGCATATTTAAATAAATAAATCTAGCATGCTGAATGCACGTGACACCGACTAACTTCAGGGATCTGGCCAGGAGTGTGAAGACATTGGACAAAGAGGCCATTTTGGCTGCTGGAGGGCAGGGCACTCTGATCTGGAAGCCTACCAAGAAGGTAGCAAATAGACTCTTGGGATTCCCTTCTGTGCACATCATTGAATGAAGAGAGTCTTTTTGCACAAACTTCACTTGAAATCGTGCCACTGATGATAAATGGAATGAGAGCCAAAAAAGTTTGTTGGAAACAGTTGTAGATTCAATTTACAGTTTATTTAATTGACTTTTCTGTCAGGTTGGGGCACATGCCAAACCTTTTGATTTCTGCCTGGCATGTTTAGGCAGCAGGTATCATTTTCATTTTCCAGCTTCATGGGAATGTTGGGACTTGACTATGCTGCGGAAGTTGGGAAGGAGCAGAGGCCTCAAATGCCCTGCTTTCTCCTTAGGACTCTTCACTTTTCTCACCACATCTCTTGCATGACTTTATGGTACCAGGGACAAGTTTTATATGTTTCACCCCAGAGTTGGCTGGGTTTTGGCTTTTCATAGAGGCCATACAGCTGAAGGAACTAGAATCTTGATGTAAAAGAATCTAGGAGGAATTCCAAACTGAAGCAGGCAGGGTCTAGAACCCAGAGGACAGCATTTTCTATCCACTTCTTAATATTAAGACAGCTTCCTAGTTCTATTTAAGGTTTAAAAAAAAGTTTCCCAAAATGTCAAACTCTTCCACTGTAAAGATTTGTTACAAAGAATATGGTTTGGGGAATTACTTTATTTTGTATTGTGGTCAACAAACTTCAGATTCTCTATGTGCCACTTTTCTCCTTCCCTGAAAGGTATGTTCAATAGTTGGCATTTTCAGAATTGTTAATATACTTTAACACTTTAAATTTCCTGTTTATATTACTCTGTGAGATCAAGGTGATTATGCTGCTTAAGGTCCAAGTTTCATCTATTTGTACCTTTTGAAACAATATTTGTGTTACTTTTGCAGGTTACAGTTCCACATGTAATTGCTGTATTTTGTTTTGTTTTTATCGAGCAAAGTTAAAACATTCCTTGCTTTGAGGAATGACCTGATTCACTGATTTTCTTATCACTAAAGATAAAAATCAAAGCACAGCTGTCCATTAACACAATTATGGGTTTATGAATCTGTAATGTTATATGCTGCAAATATTTACTATGTAAACGTATAAGCCAATATCTCAATAGCAATGACAGTATCTCCAGCAATTGTTGGAATGGTTGGGCTTTAAGACACAGGTCATTGTCTTTGTAAATTCAGGCCTCTGGACCTAAGATGTTTTAAGGAATGCCCTGTCTAGTGATTTATCCATCATTTGATATAAAATAAATTATAGGACAAGTTGACCTGTGTAACTGATCCATGTGGCTGGCTGTAACATCTGTAAGGAAGCTGACACAATTCCTCTACAAGAGGCTGTTTCACACTGCATTGGTGTTTCTGGTGTGGGAAGAAATGGCTCAGTGTGTGGCGTCTGTGTTCTGGATTATTTATCAGACAGCTGCATTTTAAGATTTGTGTAATGTTTATCTGAAAAGGGAAGAAGCAGGATGATTTTCTATAGCCATAACTGTGGGGCTATATCGATTGTTGTATTATTACTTATTTTTCTGAAACTACATTTGAGTATCACAATTGGGGAAGCTGTAATTTTTAAGAGTCAATTTAATGTCTTGTTCAAAGATGGAAGCTGAAACTGAATTATCCTAATTTTGTCAAGTGGCCATTACTGGACTTATCATTTAGGTTTTATAAAATAATCCCGTTTCACTCATTGTGACTTTTGTTCTTAGGGAAGCAGGGAAGACTCCCCAATGTTCTGATAACCTCAGTGTGCTTCCCTAATTTAAAGCCATGTTGAGGGGCTCCATTCCCAATTCCTGGGTCAAGGTGAATTAACCCCAAGTTGGAGCACTGGAAACTGTTATTTGCAAACATTGCTGATTACCATTTAGAAATATGTGCACTACCTAAATTTTGTCTATTGAGAAAAGCTATCCACCTATAAAAAACTGCCTTGACAAAAACAGTTCTGGTTTGACTAATCATTTTGCTTAATTGATGACTTTATACAAGGTGGATTCTCAATGAGCCAACATTGCACTGTGGATACATATCTATGTTTACGCGCTAGTAGAACAGAAGGCGCTGTATATAGAAATGTTGCTTTGAAGCAATATTTGCAAAAACATGCAAACTTCTGTATCTGTATTTGGAAAAAAATAAAACAGGTTCTTGTTGCTGTTTCAGTCACATATTACTGAATTACTTTTTAATATGTATTATTTAATCTTCTGAAACTTTTTTTTTTCTTTGCAGTACTGGGGATTGAACCCAAGGGTGCTTTACCACTGAGCTACATCCCCAGCTTTTTTGAGACAGATTCTCTACCTTGCTGAGGGTCTAAGTTGCCATGTCTGGCCCTGAATTTGTGATCCTTTCTCCCCAGGCTCCCAAGTTACTAGGATTACAGGCCGTGCCCTGCTTGTAACCATTACCTTTTGAAGGAAGCCTGCTTTTATCTTTTAAACACATCTATGTTTTGCAGGAGGCAAACCCAGACTCTGCCAAGAAAGCCCAAGAATATACAAATGCTTATTTTTATACAAGATCTCATTAAGTTCCTGAGGTTGACTTTGAACTTGCCATCTTCCTGCCTCAACCTCTCCTGAGTTGCTGGGATTAGGGGCCTAAATTTTGACAAGGAAGTCAAGCAGTTTTAATAAGCAAGTCCAATGGCATAAACCCTGGCTCACAAAACAGACCTAGTCTCTCTGTAAGGGCAAGCAGTAAATAAAACATTTGACATGAAAATAGCCAAATAACTTGGGAAACTTATGCTCAAAATGCAGGTGGAGCAAGTTGGTAGCTGTATAGGTACAGAGGTAGCCATTGAAGTGAGCATTTAATAGATTCAGCTATTTTGCCTTCAGAATCCCACAGCCATGAAGTATCCCTATCTTTTCAGGTAGGAAACAAAACTCAGGTTCTAGCCATTAAGAGGCAGAGGAGGAATGGAACTGCTGAAATCTTCATCAAACAGCCTTCCACTAGACAAAGGAAACCCAAGAGGGTTCTTGGGAGTCCAGAAGAAAAACTTCACAGATGGAGGAATGGTCCAGGTCTAGCCAACATTTAAGGATCTCACAATAGGCAACGAAAGCCCAGGGAACAGCAAAGGCTTTATTCTCGTGGGCTTCCAGCTTCCTTTCTCTAATAGCAGAAAGGAGGTAGGAAATAAACTCAAGTGAAATAAACCCAATGAAGGACGAACAAAATAGACACACTAAGGCCACAGGAGCTGTCAAAACTCGTTTTTCATTAACATGGGGTGGGGTGCCAGGCTCCGACCCCCTACGCATCATGGCCCCAGTCTAAGAAAGTGCTCAGCCTCGCCGTTCAGCCGGTGATGCGCACGTCCGCGCGGCGTCGGAGCCGCCGGGCCCGCGCTGCCTCAGGTAGAATGGCCAGTAGCTGCTCCTGCACCAGCATCTCCACCATCTGCTCCTTTGTGCGGATGTCGGGCCGCAGCCACTGGCGAGAGAGCTCCCGCAGCTGCCGGAACGCCTCCCGGGGGCCAGCCGCGTCCTGGTAGCGGAATTGCCGGAAACGCTGGCGGAACGTCTCGGGGCCGGGCCGGGAGCCACTCGGACCTGTAGGAAAGTGCGGGGCAGCTTCGGCTTGAGGTGCAGAACCCGGGGGTGCGGGCCCCAGAGGCAGCTCGGGGGCCGCGAAGGCCGCCGCGGGGGCCACAGGATTCACTTCAGGGATCGCGGCGTTGGCGCTGGCGGGCTCAGGGGCAGGCGGAGACGACTCTGAAATCCAGGATCCCGCAGAGTTGGGCTCAGGGTCGGTTCCCTCTTGCAGCTCGGGCGGCGCAGCTGCTGGGTTCCCGGTGGCTGCTAAACTCGGCTCGGTCGCCGCCATGACTTCGGCTCCCGGCGTCACTCTTTGTCCGGCAACTGTGGGCTCAGCACTGCGTCTGCGTGAGGTTGGGGTGAGGGAGATGTTTCTCGCTAAGAGCGGAGCCCGCACCACCCTTGCTAGAGGCGGACTCGAGACCCACCGAAGCTCGCCGAGCTTACCTGCACCGGCAAAGCAGCTGGAGCGACCGGAAGTGGGAGTCTCCTCTAGCTTCTCTATGATCAGGTCAGCGCGAGAGCACCCGGAAGCCGAACCCTGGCTTCCGCAAGCAACGCCCCCTAGCGTTGTGCAGTCACGTCAGGAGGTCACTGAGAACGTATTGCGGCCGTCGAATCCCAGCATGCAGGGAATCTGGCTAGGTGGTAGCACCCCCTGACCTCCCTCGGTGTCGAAGCAAGAGTTGGAATGCGCGCCGTAAAAGGCGCCGAAGGGGGAGTCCAGAAGAGAAGAGGTAGACTTCAAGTTCCGGTGTCTCGGCCGAAAAACTAATACACTCGCTCTCCTAGGAAAATTTAAATTACAAATGTGACTTACAGTATAATGTTGTTGATCTGCTCTGGGCTGAAGTGTTCAAGTCAGGCTGGCTTGGAATTTCCTTTGCAAGAGTTCTTTTCCTGACGGCCCCTGGCAGTGATGGTACCTACCTCAGAATTGTTGGGAGAATTAAATAAAGCCCTTGGAAAGATAGAGCTTTAAAAATGTTTGCTGTGCAGGGGCTGGGGCTCAGTGGTAGAGCGCTTGCCTAGCATGTGTGAGACACTGGGTTTGGTTCTCAGCACCGCATATAAATAAATAAAAATAAAGATCCATTGGTATTATATATACATATATAATTGAATTATATATAATTGAATTTTATATATATATATATAAAACACACATATATAAATATAAAAGTTTGCTGCTGTTTTCATTAGGTAATTGCTTATTATTTCTTATTTGCGAAATAAGAAATACGGCGTGAATTTAAAAGATGCAGGTAATAGTGTGTAGCGTTGACAGCCCTTCCATAAATGTTATTATGTTCTGTTTGACAGATGATTCATAAACCGGTTTTGTATCTACATTTCACAGAAAGAGAAACCGAGGTCCCCAAAGGGACGCCTACCCCATATGACCCTTGCTGTGCCTTTGAGCTCTGTGGAGGATGAATGGGCATATTTAACAATGATCAACACACAGTGGCCCTTATGCCAAACTTGCCCTTCCTGTAGGATGTCTCCCTTGCATGGGTAGAAGTAAATCCAGTGGATTAGATTTCAAATCCTTGAAAGTCATCACAATAGATCTTTCATGGTATTTAGCTGCTGCCATTAAATCTTGAGAGATTTCTACCTTTTTTTTTTTTCTTTTTGATAAAGTAGAAGAGCTGACCACTGTATACAAAGGGGTATAGTGAACGGGAGCAAAATTTTGTGCAAACTACAAGCTAGATGGAGTGGTTAGGACCTAGAGAAGGGGTGAGATGAGGTTGGAAGGTTGGTGGGAGGGTAAGTCATAAAGGTCATAGAGTTACATATTTAAAATTTAAACCTGTCCCATTGGAAAAGAGAGTGAAATTTTATGGTATTTGGGATCATGAATCATGGAATGAATCATGAAATGTCACATCTCTAGTCCATTTCTTCCATCCTTATTGGAATCATGGAATATTAGAGATAGAAGAGGGATCTTAGAGATCTATTAGAAAATGGACTGTTAGAATACAAGACTGTTAGAAATTAAATTGAAAAATCCAGTTCAGTTGTCTTAAACCTTTATAGGTTGCTCAGAATTATATATATATATATATATATATATATATATATATATATATATACACACATAATACCTTTTCCTAGGACAGAGATACAGTTATGTGCCTCTTCACATAATTTCAAGTAATTTACTTATACCCTAGAATTTACCCAGAAGCCCTAGGTTAAATTTAAAATACATATTTATAGGTGGGTGCCTAATCCCAGCAGCTTGGGAGGCTGAGGCAGGAGGATCTCAAGTTCAAAGCCTCAGCAACTTAGTGAGGCCTTAATTAACTCAGCAAGACCCTGTCTCTAAAATATAAAAAAAAGGGCTGGGGATGTATCTCAGTAGTTGAGTGCCCCTGGGGTCAATCATTTGTATCAAAAAAAACCAAACAGGCAAAAAACCCAACATATTTATATATGTTCTATTCCGTTTTGCAGATTAAGAAATCAGCATGCCAAAAGGTGAAGAATTGGTACAAAATCAAATGTCTAGTAAGTAAATTCAAAACAGTAATTTTTTTACTTCTGTTCCAATGCTTTTTTCATATCCTCTTTTTCAGTTGTTGATGGACCTTTATTTTACTTATTTATTAGTATGTGGTGCTGAGAATCGAACCCAGTGCCTCACACATGCTAAGCACTCTACCACAGAGCTACAACCCCAGCCCTATTATATTCTTTTTATTATCATTAGATTGAGAGCTCACTTCAGAAGGTTTCATAAGTAACTGATCTTATATAACTTAGCTTCTGATACAAGGCCAGACATCCAGTAAACCCTTAGTAACTATTGATTTAAAAAGAAAAGAGGATGGGCTGGGATTGTAGCTCGGTGGTAGAGCACTCGCTTAGCACTTATGGGGCCCTGGGTTTGATCCTCAGCACCATAAAAATAAATAAATAAAATAAAGGTATTGTGTTCAACCAAAATAAATAAATAAAAAGAAAAGAGGACATGGGCTGGGGTTGTAGCACAGTGGTAGAGTGCTTGCATAGCACATGTAAGGCACTGGATTCAATTCTCAGCATACATATAAATAAATAAAATAAGGGTATTGTGTTCATCTACAACTAAAAAATATTTAAAAAAAAAAAAGAGGACAACAACATGGATTGCAGACCATCTCTGGAAGGAAGAGTTCTAACATGATTCTTAGATTCTGAAAGAGACTTTAGTGTCTTGATGATACACTGGTGCTGGGAGTTGTGTAAAAGAAGCCTGAATATTTTTATAAAAATCTTTTATTTTGAAGTAATTATAGATTTATAGAAAGTAGCAAAAATAAAGCACAGAGTGGTCTCTTGTACTACTCACCCAGTTTTCCCTTATAGTAACATCTTATATAATTAGAGTACAGTAGACCTTATTATTATGATTGCTCAGTTTTGCAAGTACTTGTTTGTGTATGTGTATATATGTTTATGAATATAGATCTGTGTTCTGTGTAATTTTATCAAATATTCATGCGACTATTAACCACAATCAGTATTAGAACTATTTGATCACCACAAAGATCATTCATGCTATCTCTTTATAATTGTACTTGGTTTTCTCCCTTCCCCTCATTCCTAACCACAGACAATCACTAGTCTCTTCTCCATCTGTATAATTTTGTCATCCAGAAAAATTCTCTGAAAGAATCATCCAGGTTGTTGAATGCAACAATAATATATTCTTTTATTGCTGAGTAGTAATCCATGGTATGGATATATCAAGGTTTTTTTAGCCATTCACCTGTTGGAGGACAGTTGGATTATTTCCAATTTAGAGATATTACAAATAAAGCTGCCGTGAATTATTTTATTATTTTATTATTTATTATTTTATTCATTGTTGTATTTATATGTGGTGCCTGCAGGTGATTACAACTAAACAAGATAGCTCTGCATAGTCAGTGAATAAAGGAACTAGTACAGGCTCTGGCAGAGAGTATTCATTTAGTAAATTTTAAAAATGGCAATAGTTATTAAGAGATAACACTTACTTGAATGTATAAGTTTTTTTTTTTTATGTGTGATATTTTTAAAAACTGACGAGCTCAGAGGTACAGTATGCTTAGCATACACAGGCTTTGGGTTCAATCCTCAGCACCAAAAATGCTCAAGTAAAATTTTGAAATTCATAGGCATTGCATTTATTAGCCATTCTTAAGCATCTCTATGTGATACTTTATTTATTGACGAGAAATTAAGGTCTAAAAATATTAGTTAACTTTCCCAGGTTCAGCCAGTGTTTTAGGATTGGAATTTAGCTGGTTGACTCTAGATCTAATAGGAAGCCATGAAAGGAGTTGAAACAGGGAAGGGGTGATGTGTTATAAGAGACCAACTCTGGATAAAGAATACTGCTTTATTGCTGACTATTTAGGTTATTTCTTACTTTTTCATAATTAAGATAATATGACAGTCATCTAGTATTTGAAGATCTTTCTGTATCTTGGATTACAAATATTATTGCTATCAAATTTATTTGGTTTCTGATTTTGAAAACAGAGGTTCTAATAGCACGAGTTTGATGAGTAATGCATATCCATGTTCCCTTAAACTGTAGTCCTGAAAGAGAACTGTATTTTTTTTGCTATATATTGCCACATTTTTAGAGTTGTATTTTATTCATAGATCCTTACGAATGAACAAAATAAAGTTCAGAGAGTGCAAGTACTAGTTAGGCTAGAACCAGGGTCCATCGATGAATAAGAGCTGTTCTGTTTCCTCTTTGGCATTGATATTGTCATGTTTTTGAAAGCCATTCTATAGATGGTTAGTGGTATCTCATTGTGGCTTTAATTTGAATTTTCTCAATAACTTAATGATAATAAGCACATATGCTTATCTGCCATCACTGTGTATTCTTTGGCAAAATGTTTGTTCTTTCTACATTTTTATTGTTGTGATATCTTATTGGTGAGAATTTTCTTTTAACTTATCCTAATTCAGTTTTTTAAAAAAATTGTAAAATATACATAACATTCAAAATTATCATTTTAACTTTTTTCCCCCTCCAGTACTGGGGATTGAACTCAGAATTATTGAGCTATATTCTCAGATCTTTTTATGTTTTATTTTGAGACATGTTCTTGCTAAGTTACATTGCCACTCCTGGCATGGCACTTGCAATTCTCCTGCCTCAGCTTCCCAAATTTCTGGGATTACAGGCATGTACAGCTGTGCCCAGCTCTATTCTAACCATTCTTAAATATGCAGTTCACTGGCATAAAGTACATTCACTTTATAGTACAACCTTATGACCATCCATCTCCAACTTTTTCTTTTCTTTTTTTGGTACTGGGGATTGAACTCAGGGGCACTTGGCCATTGAGCTACATCCCCAGTCCTATTTTATATTTTATTTCACTGAGTTGCTTAGTGCCTCACTGTTACTGAGGTTGGCTTTGAACTCATGATCCTCCTGCCTCAGCCTCTTGAGCTGCTGGTATTACAGGCATGCACCACTATGCCCGGCCAGAATTTTTTTTCATAATCCCAAACTGAAAATCTATGCCCATTAAAGAGTACTACTCCATTTCCCCCTCCTATTATTCCCCGGTAACCACTGTTCTACTTTCTGATATTTTGAATTTGATATTCTTTGTTCCTTATGTAAGTGGAATAATATATTTGCTCTTTTGTATCTGGCTTATTTCACTTAGCATAATATTTACAAGGTTCATCCATTTTGAATCATTATCAGAATTTTATTCATTTTTTTAAATACCTTTATTTTATTTTTATGTGGTTCTAAGGATCGAACCCAGAGCCACACACATGCAAAGCAAGTGCTCTACCACTGAGCCACAACCCTACCCCCCAGAATTTTATTCATTTTTAAGGCTAAAATTTATATATATATATATATATATAAATAATGTATTCTTCTGAATTTTGCAGATTGCAGTGTCAAGATATCACAATATGGTGCTGCAGTTGTAGCTCAGGGGTAGAACGCTTGCCTTGCATGTGTGAAGCACTGGGTTTGATCCTCAGCGCTACATAAAAATTAAAAAAAAAAAGGTATTGTGTCCATCTATAACTAAAGAAAATATTTTATTTTATTTTATTTTTATTTTTTTTTATTTTTTAATTTTTTAATATTTATTTTTTAGTTCTCGGTGGACACAACATCTTTGTTGGTATGTGGTGCTGAGGATCGAACCCGGGCCGCACGCATGCCAGGCAAGCGCGCTACCGCTGAGCCACATTCCCAGCCCTTAAAGAAAATATTTTAAAAAATGTTGAGCAAGCTTTGAAAAAAAAAGATGTCAAAATATGAATAATTAGTCCAAAATAAAAAAAAATAGTGTTTCCATTTTATTTATTCATTCACCTGTTGTGGTCACTTTGATATTTCCCTGTTATGGATAATACTGCCTTGAATATTGTTGTATAGCTATTTGTTTGAGACCCTGTTTTTCAGTTAATTTGGGTGTATCTCCAGAGGTGGAATTACCAATTACATATAGTAATTCTATATTTAATCTTCTGAGGAACCACCATTTTACATTCTCGTCATCAATATGGGAAGTTTCTTGTTTTTCTATATCCTTGCCAAGAGTCATTACTTTGCATTATTTTTTTTTAATGTGAGATATTCAGTATAAAATTTTAAGGTATGTTACCAACGGACAAGAAATTCAGATTTTCAACAGGTAATACGAAATTAGTAATACTATGATTTCATTTATATATACCACATAAAAATACCTCATTCCAGGGGGCCAGTGGGGATCATGGGGAAGGGAAAATATGGTTCAGACATAAAGACCCCAGTATGTTCTGTTCTTTTTTTTTTTTAAGTTTAAGAAGCTTGTCCTGGTTTTTATTGCTGATTTCATTTTGATAATTTATTTTATCAAATATGTTTGATCGTGGGGTAAAGATGTTTTGATGAACTGGAGCTAACAATCTAGCTAGACTATCTTTATAATTAATGCAGTTATTAATAATTCCTATGCTAGGTAAACTGCCGCAGTCTGGCTGGGCACAATTCATGAGCCACTTGTCAAGCAGAAATGAACAGAACACATACACACACACACACACACACACACACTGCACTACACAGCTCTTCAGGAATTCCCTCAGAGCCTAACTGCCACCACCGGATTCCAGCGAGCCTCTCAACCCCCAACTCCTCCTGCTCTTGAGGCTGATTGGCTGGGTTGTGTGGGCGGAGCCAAAAGAGTCCCCCAGTGAGCTGCTCAGTTGTCTGAAAGGGCAGGGAAACTGCCCAATGAGCATCACTGCATAGGAGCCAATCAGCTGGCAGCTGGAAGTTTGGTGGGGCCCCTTTGGGGGTGGCTCTCAACAGTAAACCAGTGTAAATGTAAGGGCTTAGATACTTTTCCTTTGTTTTCTTTTCACCAGTTTCTGCTCTGTTGCAAATCTCTGGTTCCTTTTTTTTTTTTTTAATTGAACTTTGTTTGGTTGTCAATGGACCTTCTATCTATTTATTTATTTATTTGGTTGATTTTTTGTTTGTATGCATGAAGTACTGAGGATGGGTCCCAGGGCATCACTCATGCCAGGCAAGCACTCTACCACTGAGCAACAACAATTCCAGTCCAGTTCCCTTTTTTAAGAAATATTTATTTTTTAGTTGTAGGTGGACACAATACCTTTATTTTATTTTTATGTGGTGCTGAGGACCAAACCCAGAGCCTCACGTGTGCTAGGTGAGCACGCTACCACTGAGCCACAACCCCAGCCCCTGGTTCCCATTTTTTATTCCTTAAATTTGCATATAATATGCTGGGCTGTAGCTCAGTAGTAGAGCACTTGCCTGGCATGTGTGAGTACTAAGTTTGATTCTCAGCACCACATATACATAAATAAATAAAATAAAGGTTGACAACTAAAAAAAAAAAAGATTATAGTACAAAATTCAAAAATCAAATAAGGGTAATTGTTATACTTTGCTTCTTTCCACACAATCTCCATTATTATTGTTAGTTCCATATATATATATATATTTTTTTTTTTCCTTTTGTTTGTTTTGGTACCAGGGATTGAACTCCAGGGGAGTTTATCCACTGAGTCACATCCCAAGCTTTTAAGACTAGGTCTCTCTAAATTGCTGAGGCTAGCCTTGAACTTGCCATCCTCCTGCCTCAGCCTCCCGAGCTGCTGGGATTTAGGCATGCTTCACCATGCCCAGTTTCTTTTATACTTTTAAATATGTGTATACATCTGTTTCTTGGTGTAGCAGTTTTGGATGATATCTTAAGACTTAGAGCTGTGAAAGTTAAAGAATCAAAGAATCCATATTCTTTTTTTTTTTGTACCAGGGATTGAACTCAGGGGTGCTTAACTACTGAACCACATCCCAGTTCTTTTAAATATTTTATGTAGAGACAGGGTCTTGATGAGTTGCTTAGGGCCTCACTAAGTTGCTGAGGCTGACTTTGAACTTGTGGTCCTCCTGCCTTGCCTCCCAAGCTGCTGGGATTACAGGCATCACCATGCCTGGCTAAGAATCCATATTTTTATGTCATCTCTCTCCTGTACTTGTTAGCTATATTATTTCTTGGCTCTTTTTTTTAAAATATTTTTTAATTGTAGATGAACATAATACTTTTATTTTATTTATTTTTATGTGGTGTTGAGGCTCAAACCCAGTGCCTAGCACATACAGACAAGTGTTCTACCACTGAGCCACAATTGCAGTCCCTCTTGGCTCTTTTTTAAGCTTTCCAACTCCTTTACTTGCTCTTTCAATCCTGTCTTCTGTTTTCAACCAGACCAGCAGCATCCTTTTTGATGGTTCTGAAATGATCTTGACTTCTGAGATGCTTTGTTTTTTTAAAAAAAATTTTTTTTTTTATTAGTTGTTCAAGACAATACAATGATCTTGACATATCATATATTTGATTCAAATAGGGTATGAATTGTCATTTTTCCATGTGTACAGATGCTTTGTTTTTTAAAATACTTGTTTCCCAAACTCTGCCAGTGCCATCTCCTCCATTTTTAAAAATTTTTATTCTTTATAATATTTTTTAAAATATTTATTTTTTTTAGTTGTACACAATACCTTTATTTTGTTTATGTATTTTTACGTGGTGCTGAGGATTGAGCCCAGGGCCTCACACTTGCTAGGCAAGCATTCTACCGCTGAGCCACAACTCCAGCCCTATTCTTTGTAATACCGTGTCCTTGCTTTGATCTCATTCTAAAATGTCCTGAGCCCTTTAAGTTCTTTTTTGTTAATGATTATCATCTATTTCATGTTAATTTTCATCTTTTTATTGATGTCTTTCATCTGTCATTTCTTTTTCTTATTCCCTGCCTACCCCTCCCACAATTTTTTGTAATATGTATACATAGATTTGGTGCTATTTTTTTTGTTATAATTCCTTTTGATAAAATTATTACAGAATCTTAGGTGTGAAAATACTACAGAGAGGTCTCTGGTATTCTTCACCCAGTTTGCCTCCAAAATAATATCTTTCATGACTATAGTATAATATCAAAACTAGGAAATTGACACAGGTACAATCCACAGACCTTATTTTTCTAAGCCCTCAGTTTTACATGCACTTGTTTGTGTGAATATATAGTGAATGTATAGGCCTACTATAACTCTTCTTTAGATGCATGCTAGGCAATTGGTATACCATGGAGCAACACCCCCAGAACCTGGGTCTTTCTTCCAGTTGTCTTCACTGCATTACGTATCCTTCTGTTTCTCCCTTGGTTGGCCAGGGTGTGAGTAGCAGATAAACCAGCTAAATAGGAATGGCAGATCTGGTGATATTTGAAATCAGTTTTCCACTGAGGATCCTATTGCAAAATCAAACTGAGGTTCTGTAATCAATTGCCATCTTTAATCTAGAAGAAAAAAAATACTTTTCCCTCGTCGTCTTTATTTTTAGAAGAACCCTAGAGTCATTTCTATCACCAAGGCCCTTCAACATTTTTTGTTTGTTCATTTTTTTATTTTTTAAACATTTATTTTTTAGTTGTAGTTGGGTACAATATCCTTATTTTCTTTCTTTATTTATATGTGGTGATGAGGATTGAACCCAGGGCTCTGCACATGCTAGGTGAGTGCTGTACCACTGAGCCACAATCCTAGCCTCTATTTATTTTTTTGATACCAGGGATTGACCCAGAGGTGCTTAACTACTGAGCCACACCCCCCTTTAAATAAATTTTTATTTTGGGATAGGGTCATGCTGAACTGCTTTGGGCCTTGCTAAATTGATGAGGCTGACTTTGAACTTTCAATCCTCCTGCCTCAGTATCCTTAGCCACCAAAATTACAGGCATGAGCCACCGCTCCTGTCTCCTTCAACATTTGATGCCTCATTAAGTTGAGGGCTTCCATTTTGCTGAGTTGGCCAGATTATCCTGATTTAACAAGACTTCAGGGACAATACCATGCACCCATTCTTCAGGGTCTAGCAAGTTCTTAGTCTCAGAGTGATCCCAAGGCTAAAGTGGATGTTTCTACCTCTAGCCCAGAAACCTGCTTTTCTTTAAGATGGCTCCAAGACTTTTGCAGTCATTTAGCCACTTTGAACCCTAGTGTTCTTGAGCATGAAGTTGGGATTAAGCTCACTCACTACCTTGTGGTATTTGTGAGGATTAATTGACATGAGTATTTTATAATAAAAGATTCACAGATTCAGTGCCTTTCCATTGTCCCCTCCTCCTTCCAGAATCTCATTATGACATCAGTAGATTCTGAGAATGAGGCTTCCAGCTGTTGTGGCAGGGTATAAGGAGAGGAAGAAACTCTTTCCATGCCACTGAGGGAAGTTGTTTGTTTCTAGTGTAATTGGATCCTTGGGGGAAGATTAGTCATATTATCCTTGAATGCATTGTATCATTTGCCAACTCAAGAACCATGAGGAGACGTAAGGTGTCTCATTACTGGCAACTCCTGAAGGAGGAACTGGTAAGGAGGATCAAGGGTTCTTGAGGGAATTCCTGAGAGGGAGATTAAACAAACAGGCATTTTGGGGAACAGGCAGGTAGGAGGGACCTTGGATGAGTGGTGGCCACCTGTACCTTTTAGAGTCACAGCGTGGCACAAAGGAAGGTGTTCCAGAAGGAGCTCAGAAGGACTAAATTCTGACCACTGTCCTATAGCCTCCTACCTTCTGGACACTGGGCAAGCCACCAGGCCACACTCTGAGTCTTAGAGTCCTGTTCTGTACCCAGTCTTTAGAGGCAGAGAGAATAAGACCAGGGTAGCAAGGTAAAATAATAGAGTAAGCTGTGGACTTGGGTTTAGAACTCCATTATCTATTAGTCATGGCAAGTTCCTTCGTTTGCTGTGCCTTTGTTTTCTCCTCTATAAAAGGGCACTGATAATATTAGGACCTATTGTATAAATTTACTGTTGAGGATTAAGTGAGTTAATACATATTCTAATAATGCCTGACATTACTAAATTATACTCAATAAATTATACTCATTATTTATTTAATAAATAAATAAACATTTATTTATTAATAAATCGCATTAATAAATTACCTTTCCCCATATTTCCTTTAGATATCTAGTTTTTTAATGAGATAGAATACTACAGTTGCAGGAAAAGCCCTTCTATTTCTCTTCACTGGTAATCACTTTCCTGAGTTTGGTGTTATCATTCCTGTTTACATTTTTGTTATTGTATATGTATATATCCATAAAAAACATATAGTGTACATAGGACACTTTTTTATTTATTTATTTATTTTAATATTTATTTTTCAGTTTTCGGTGGACACAACATCTTTGTTTGTATGAGGTGTTGAGGATGGAACCCGGGCCTCACGCATGCCAGGCGAGCGCGCTACCGCTTGAGCCACATCCCCAGCCCCGTCTTTTTTTTAAAAAGACACCTTAAATGACATCATAGTTCACTCCCCCCCATTCAAAGTGATTTCAGCTTTATTTACATTGATACACACAGTCTAGTGTTATGTTCAATCCTGTGACTGTCCCTTAATATGTCAGTCCCTTCCTCTACTGATGGACATTTAACTTATTTTCGGCCATTCACTTAACAAACAGTGCTGCCATGAGTATTCTCCTGGCTCTCTCCTTGTGCGCATGTGAGTTTCTCTAAGTATATATATAAAGTGTATAATTTCTTGATGGTAAATTACACATATCCTCAACCTTATAAAATGTTGCCACATTGCTCTACAACATTGTCATACCATGTTTCCCATTTTTGCAATATGTGTAAAATAGTATCTTATTATATTATTTACATTTCCTTTATTTCTAGTGATGTTAAAAATCTTTTCATAATTTATAGTTGATTAGAATTTTCCTTTGAATTACTCATTCATAGTTTTTGCTCATTTGTTTTTTTTTTAAAGAGAGAGTGAGAGAGGAGAGAGAGAAAGGGAGAGAATTTTTAATATTTATTTTTTAGTTCTCGGTGGACACAACATCTTTGTTGGTATGTGGTGCTGAGGATCGAACCCGGGCCGCAAGCATGCCAGGCGAGCGCGCTACCACTTGAGCCACATCCCCAGCCCCTTTTGCTCATTTGTTATTGGATTATTTATATTTTTTGTATGATTGTGTATTTTAAAAAATTCTACGTAGTTAACCTTTCAGTTATATGTAGGGTAAATATATTCTTTCAATCTGCAGTTTGTCTTTTCACTTTGTTTATGATGTGCTTATTAATAGAAGTTAGTAAACAAGTTTTTAATTTAATTTTTGCATTTTTAAATGAAAATTTTTAAATGTAAAACTTGAAAAAAATGTGTAATGATTATATATTAGAACTCTCAAATCAACATTTTGCCATGTTGGCTTTTTTGTGTCACCCCCCCACCCCATGCTGTCTGCAGTTACTTGTGCCCTTTATTTTCTGGATAAAAGTGAAAGACTTCACATTTAGGTAGTAGTATGTTAGTGAGTGTTTATAATGCTGATTTCTAGAGTGAAGAATGCCCTTATTTGTAATAGTTTTTGCCAATTTCTGTGGCATTAATACTCTCACTGTGGCTAGTTTCAAGCTACCAACATAATTTCAACAGGCAACCATTTCTTCAGCACATCATAGCATTTAATCCTGTTAAATTTCATCTTGTTCAGTGCCATCCAGCCTTCTTTTGACTGTTGTTAACAGATGATCTCCATTGATCTTGTTCGCTTTGTTTCTACAGGGGCTGTACCAACTTACCATGGACATCATAATGATGATCCGAGTGTGTAAAATGTTCCGCCAAGGACTCAAGGGATTCCGAGAATATCAAATCATTGAGGTCCCTCACAGAAAGCATCCTCTCTTCTCCTTCTGGGATGTAAGCATCTGGCTTAGTAGGATTGTTAGGATTTAAGGAGGTCTAATATATAGCACCCCATTTCCCAGCCCATGCTCAGAATCAGCTGAGAGAAAAGACAAAGGACAAAGCAGATATGAGATCCAGCAATCAGTTTTTATTATTAATGACAGACTTATATTGGAGAAGGTGGGACTTCTATCATCAAGCAAGAGAGTTACCTAATACCCTCAGAATTAGCCTTTCATGCCTTGTGGCAGGCAATGCTGAATGAGGCAGGTTTCCAGTGCAATGTGTTTAGCAGAATGTGAATTCAGAAGAAAGAAAAAGGAAATGATCACACCAAGATTCTCCTTCCAAACTTACCAAGGAATTCGTCCTTCCTTTTCCATAGGTATATTAACAGTGTTCTACTAATACCCATCTTTGCATATAGAAAGAAACATAGAAATGAGGAAGACATGGTCTGATTCCAAACATGATCATAGGAGCCAAAAAGAATCTAGGAGCCACAACAGAGCCAGGGTTTTCTGAATACCACAGATTATATACCATCTTTACTTCCTTTCCTATCGTCCCAAAAGGGAACATTTTCAGGGCCATGTTCATTGTGGTGGACCCTGCTTTTAGACTTTCTAGAAGTTCCCACTTAAAAGTATTTTATCCCAGTAGTAGATCAGGGGTCTTTTTGGCTCATAAATGGTGAAAATTTGGTCACCATTCTGTTAACTTGACCTGGTTCCCTGAAGATATGTCATGTCATTACTGTATTCCCATTGGTGTGTTCCCAGGCTTTAGCATTTCCCCAGCTAATACATGGAAAAGCCCTGCCCATTTTCTTCTTGTGCCAAGAGTGATTAGACCCAGAACTCCTCTCCACCCCTCACATCTTGTCCAAGAAATTTCCCACAGTGATTTCTGAAAGATAGTGGCTAAAGAAGAGAATGAGGATGGTAATGGGGGGAGTAGGAAGGTAGCCTTCCGTTGGTTTCTAAGGGGTCAGCAGGTGATCTAACTGATGTGTGTGGTAGCTAAGTTAAGATACAGCAGGAAAGCCAGCCCAGTGGCATATGCCTGTAATCCCAGCAGCTTGGGAGGCTGAGGCAGGAGGATCATATGTTCGAGGCCAGCCTGAACAACTTAGCAAGAGCCTGTTTCAAAATAAAAAAAGACTGGGAATGTAGCTTACTGGTAGAGTGCCTTCAATCCCTAGTACTGGGGTTGGGGGGCAGGAAATGGATAGATAGATAGATAGATAGATAGATAGATAGATAGATAGATAGATAGTAGGGTGTAGAGCTTATGAGCCAGTTGGAGAAGGAAGATATGCCCTTTCAAAATATATTCAGGTTTATCTATTTTTAGATATGCTGGACAAGCCAAAGAAATCTATAGCCACATGATTTGGGCCATTAGGGAAGAGATGGAATAGAAATATAATCTGAGAGACTCACATTTGCTCCCAGGAAGGACAAACTGATTTTCAGGGTGGCGTGCTGTGGTGAAGCAATGAGCCCTGGAGATCGGGGACTCCCCAGGAGATGCAGGCTGCTGCATGCTTAAGTTGGAAGCTAAAGACCCAGATTTAGGCTTAGCATGAAGCTAAACCTAACCACATTGCCACATGGAGTGACTTTGGGCTGAGCAGAAGCTTTGCAAGGGCAGTCTACCAGGGGTCAGGCGGAGAGCTAGGGACCAGAGCACAAAGTAAGGTAGACAGCCAGAGGCTGGTTTTCAGTTAAAAGTAAATCAATATTTTAGAGCATCACCACTTCTTTCAGTGGCCTCCCTGAGAAGCATTGCATGGATACAAAAATGCTAAATTGTGGTAGGGTGAGGAGTATGCAGGGATCTCAGCGGGATGTAGGGAATAGTATGAGATATACCTCTAGGAGAATGAGCTTCCTGGTTTGACCCAGAATGATGGTCAGGGCCTTGATTTTTTTCCTTCCCCGCTTTCTATTTTTCTCTACTCTCCACATCCTCTATCATCTGTCAGAAGGTAGGGTTGGATTAGCTCATCCCTGAGATATGTTACCCCTTCTCCTGGCCATGCTCCAGGAAAAGCCTTGGGTTCAGATCCACCTGACCCACTTATTTGCTGTGAGGTCCTTTAAAAAGTTCCTTCACTCACCTCAAGCCCAAAATAGGGCTTTGTCCTAATGACTAAACAGAGTAAGGTAAAAAAGGTGTATCATGCTTGGCTCACTGTACACATTTTACAAAGCTTGCTTCATTTGTTCCTTTTTATCCCTGCTCCTTTTCTATATGTATTTTCTTGTTTGTTTTCTTCTTTTCCTTCTTCCTTTTCTCTGTTAATCATCTATTTTCTCTGTACCCTTTCTTCCTTTCTCTGCCTTCACAATAATGTTGATGGCTGTGGCTGGAAAACAGTGTAGTGCTGAGTTAGGGCTTTTTTTTTTTTTTTTTTTTTTTTTTTTTTTGGTACTGGGGATTGAATCCAGGGGCACTCTTAACCACTGAGCTACATCCCCAGTCCTTTTTATTTTTTGAGACAGGGTCTTTTTATATCGCTGAGGCTGGCCTCAAATTTGCAGTCTTTCTGCCTAAATCTCCTGAGTTGTTGAGATTATGGGTGTATGTTGAGTTGAGGCTTTTTACATAGAAGGGCCAGCTGGTAGGGCATTTCTTATTGCTTCCTGCCCACCGTAGTGATTCAGGTACACAGAAGGATCTCAGATACAGAATTCCAGGAGTAGTCTTACTGACTCTCCTTTCTCTCCCTGCCTCATTTCTTTCAGAAAAAGAAGCAAGGCCGAATTATATTTGATACCGAGGACTTTGTTGCTGAGGAGGTATGCACACCTGTAATATAGTGGGGGGGATGTTCTGTTTGTATTATAGTCAAAGAAGCACTAGGTATCAAGAGAGCTGGTTTTGGTCCAGACTCTGCCATTTATCCATTATGTCACCTCTGAGCCACTTTACTTTCCTCATCTATAGATGATTTTAGTGACATTGTCCAGCCCTGGCATTCTAAGACTGTGAGCACCTCTGAACCTGTTGTCACTGAATAACTGAGTGGAACCAGTTGTCACTGAATAGCAGAGTTTCTGGGTTTGGACTCATGGGAAAACAGAAGAAAGCAAAATAGGATGTGAGAGACCCAGACAAAAGAGAAGGAAGCCAGGTGATGGAAAAATTCTTGACCTGAGTGAGAATTCTGGTTCTGTGATGAGCACTCTGAGAGATGTCTGGCACACCTGCCCCCATATGGGTGTTGGATGCCCTTTAAGTTTTTCATTCTGATGAGGGAATGGCTTTATATCTGTGTGAGGCTTTACACTGTGTGACTTATTCTGTAAATTTCAGGCATCATTATTATCTTCCTTACTTCTACCCACCAAATCTTAGATGTTAAATTAAAATTAAAATTCCAGTTTAAATTTCAAGGAAACTACATAGGAAGATTTGAAGTTCTCATTAATGCAGCCTACTTGACCCTGGTCTTAGAGTAGCCATGTTGATTTTTCTCTCAGGGAAAGAGGAAAAAACAGAACCTTAAAATTGGTACTAGAAACACCTGTGCCCATCCTTGTTCTTCCCCTCACCCTTTTGGAGCCAAAGTATGGTTTCTATTGCCTGCTTCTCCTGGACATAATCTTATTTCTTATGTCCTCTCATGAATGAAGCATAATCAGGTAAGTCTTCCAAATTCTGTATTTCTTTAGATTTCAAGATCAGCCAGTGTCTGACATTGGGCATTGAAGATTACCCAAGTTTTATGTGGGGTCCTGTCTGAGAGCCACAGAACTCTAGAGCTGAGGGCACTTCTGGGCAAAGCAGTTGATGGATAGAAGAGGGCACACAGGGAAAAATCCATTGTTATAGGCAAGGCTTATAGGTGGCAATCTAGTGAGTCATGTGTGATTAGTTCCAGTATTGAGAACATCTTGACTAAGACATGAGCAAAGTTTTCTGATTACCAATGTGCTTGTGCTGAAAGGATGCTACAGGGTCCCTGGAGTCTGAGGAGCCCAAATTGCCTGGGAGTTTTGAACTTTGGCATGTGGCAGATCTGCTCATAATTCTGCCTGAGTATTTTCATTTTTCAAATGAGCATAATGATTCTTGGACTGAATGGGGATGCAGTGAGATGAGTGTGTAAGATGCTTGTCCCAATGTCTGGCAAACCCTAAGCATTCAGTATATGTCAGCCATTATTGTATGGGGATACAGGAAAGCATACAAGCAGGAATGTGGGGAGAAACTGCTTGTCCTCTGTCACTCTGGGCCTCTCTCCTTAGGGTCACTTCCCTTCAAGGGCCATTCAGATCACGCAGAAGAAGCCTTCCTGGAGGACAGAACAGGAGATCCAGGCTCTCTGCAATGTCCTACAGGTTGTGGATAGCTACCGGAACTACACAGAGTCCCTACAACTGCTCTTGGCCAAGGTCATGCGCTTTGAAAGGTCAGAGAGGGGCATACCTCTGGCCCCTGGGCTTGGGTGGGACTGGACTGGGCAGGAAGAGCCTGACTGAGAAGGTGTGGGAGGGTCTACCCACCCCTCTGAAGAGTATCAGCAATGAAGTCTGTCAGTTTTCCTGGGTGTTTACTGTTATGGTGACAGCACAGCTTATTTTATTCACTTACTGAATCTTAGATTTAATGAGCCATTGAATCTGAAGAGGCTTTAGGAAGAACCTCTGAAAGTCCATTTCCTTCATTAGTCAGATGAGGAAACTGAGGTCAGTGAGGGAAAAGACTTATCCTAGACACCCAGTGTCTTAGTCCATTTTATGTTGCTAATAAAAATACTACAGACTGGGTAGTGATCTAAAAAGGGAGGGGTCATAGTCTGATCTAAATTCAAGGGGCCACATCTAGTGATGATGACCTTCTCTTTGGCAAACTCCCAAGGAATCATATGGTGAGAGACTGGGAGAAAATATTAGATAAAGTCGTACAGATGGAGTCAACATGACAGAATATTGGTAGATATAAAATATCCCGGCTCTCTCATAAATCTACCAATATTCTGTCATGTTGACTCCATCTGTATGACTTTATCTAATCTTTTTCCCCCTGTGCTGGAGATCAAATCTGAGTCTTGTACATACTAAGTGCATTCTCTACTACTGAGCTATACCTCTATCCCAATCTTATCTAATCTTAATCACCATCCAAAGGCCTTACATCTAACCATCATAACTTAATCCTACTATTACTCCACATTGGAATTAAGCTTCAACATGAATTTCAAAGGGGACAAAAGCAAATTTAAACCAGAATTTGTACTAGATAATAAGAAGCAGAGCTAAAACTCAAAATCCAGGCTTTGAAAGCCAGAATGGAACACAGATGATTATGCTGTATATCCAGGTAGGTCTTAGAATAGGGTCTGTGAATTTCCTTCTTTTTCTTTCTTTCGTTCTTTTTTTTTTTGGTACTGGAAATTGAACCGAGACTTGCTTTACCACTAAGCCACATCCCTAGTCCTTTTTATTTTTTATTTTGAGACAGTGTGTCACTAAGTTGCTAAGCATCTAGCTAACTTGCTAAGGAAGGCCTTGAACTTGTGATCCTCCTATCTCAACCTCACAAACTGCTGGAATTACATGCATGGGCCACCATGCCCATGGGATCTTAATTTTAATGACCAAAAAAAATCTTTATTTTCATTAATCTCTAAATGAAATTTATCAGTGTATCATTTTCTTCCTTTTTTTATTTAAAAAAAATCCTTGTTTAGATGAACACATAGTATTTATTTATTTTTAATGCGGTGCTGGGATTGAACTCAGTGCCTCACACATTCGAGGCAAGCACTTTACCACTGAGCTACAGCCTCAGCCCCATTTTCTTCCTTCTTAAAGGTAAGCAACAAACATACTTTTTCATTAAAGAAATTTGATTTTTCACATCATTTTCCAGTTATGGCAGATTTCTTTTTTAAAAGTGTGTGTGTGTGTGTGTGTGTGTGTGTGTGTGTGTGTGTGTATGTGTATACGTATATACACATTTATATGTTTAGTTGTAGATGGATATAATATCTTTAGTATTTATTTTTTATTTATTTTTGTGTGGTGCACAGGATTGAACCCAGTGCTTCACACATGCTGGGCAAGCACTCTGAGTTACAACCCCAGCCCTATAGCAGATTTCTTGAAAAATAATTTATGTTCACATCTTTAAAATCAAGGTAGTCATTTATCTTCTGCTAGATCTTGTTATTCACTGCTTTAGCAAAGATACATATTTGTCAGCTGTCACTCTGCTGGATTTTATTTTACATACTTAAAACATCATTCTATGAAGATTTCACCAGACTATCAAAGGTCTGTGACACAAAAACTACCATGTAAATAACTTGTACCAAAGAAGTCTAAGGGGTGGGAATGTGGAAATATTGCCATTTCCAGGACATCTCAATGGCTTCATGGGGCAACCTAACAGAATATTTGAGGTTAGGCCTATTTTGAAAATCCAGGATATAAGATTATTATAGTTCATAGACATCCTCCTTCATGCTGGTCAGTCTATGACATAAACACAACAAGTCAGCTTTTTTTTATCACTGGTGCAGGATACTTTATGCCCAGTGATGTTCAGGGCAAAGCTGGCTTGGTCACAAGTTTCAAGAGGAGATAATTGAACAGTTTGACTTGTAGATGGAGGTATGGAACAGAACATTCCAGGCAGAGAGGACCATTTGCTTTGTTCTAGTCCAAGGAAGAAAAGTAGGTTACCACTGTCTGTAAAGACTCCACAGCAGAGTGGTGCCAAAGGTACTTTGCTTGAAGCTCAGGAATTTGATGCCCCATCTGTCCCAGTGTGATCTCAGCCAAGCCACTTAACTTTTCTGAGCCTCAGTATCTTCATCAGAGAAATAAGGATGATAATATGGATTTGATTGAGGATGGTAATAAGATCTGGGGGAAGATCAAGCAAGTGGTGATCATTAAAGCCCTCTGATGGTTGTTGATTATTTCTGGAACTGGAATTAACAGCTTAGACAGGATTCTCTCCCATTTGCAAATCTGAGAAAACAGCCCAAGGGAATGCATTGGTGGCTATGAAAAGTCCTGGGATGTTTCTTCAGCTTCAGGCTCAGCTGGATTTAGGGACTCAGTGTTATCAGGATCCAATGTTTTTCTGTCTCTCTCCCTGTCTCTTGATTCTTCATTCATATAAATCTCCCTGTCAGGGGCTAGAGTTGTGGCTCAGTGGTAGAACACTTGCCTAGCATGTGTAAAGCACTGGGTTTGATTTTTCAGTACTACATATAAATAAATGAATAAAATAAAGGTTCATCATTATCTTTAAAAAAAAATTCCCTATCAGTCACCCTCTCCCCTCATCCAAGCAAGTTGGCTGCCATAGTCGTAGCTTCTAACTTCTATCCAGTCTTACTCCAGTGGGAAACAAAAGAATACCTCTTCCCAGTCACTCAAAGTCATAGCCTTGGCCTTAGTTCTTCCTGAACCAGATTGGCTTTTCCTGAAACATCTGTGGGGTCTGAGTTTAAGAACTAAATCCTAGTTTGCTCTAGGCCAGGGTACTTCTATCCTAAGGGTGTGCAGTTGGGTAGTAAGCTACTGGGGATCATAATAAGACTACTGACCTCTCTCTTTCCAGACATGCTCATTTGTATCTTACAGATAAGAGAAACTGAAGGTCAGAGAGGGACCCTGAGCTTCCCAGTGTCACACAGCCAAGGGTCATACATAGGATTTGGATGCTAATCTGACTCTAAAGGGCTCATAATCATTTAGCTTCTCTGTTGACCCATCCATTGCTTTCACGTCTCTTTATTACTCAACTGCTGTTCACTTAGCATTTACCATGTGTCTAAGCACATACAGCATGAACAAGTCTGGCCAAGGCTCTGCTGTATGTAAGAAGACTTCAGTCTAACCAAGGTAGGCAGCAGGTTAGGTATTAGTGAAGGGGTCTAACTTGAAGGACAGGAACTGGGCTGTTCTGAAGTTTCTTCTAGTCCAGAGCAAAGAGCCCAACAATTCAGAGCTTTTCCCTCTTACTACCGGGTCAACTGGCCATGGTTTTTTCCCAGGTTTGGCCGTAGGCGTGTGATTCTCAAGAAGGGACAGAGGGGTAGCAGCTTTTATTTCATCTATGTGGGTACAGTTGCAGTGACTGAGGATGAAGATGGCAGCAGTGCCTTTCTAGACCCCCGTCCAACATTGCTGCACAGGGGCAGCTGTTTCGGGGTAAGTCCAGGGGAAGGGTATGGCTTCCTGACCTGGGGTTAGGAGTGTGACAAGAGTCTTGCTCAAAATTCTTGACCAGGGCCTGTCCTGCCTTACACTCTGTGCAAGTCACTGATCCACTTGGGTCTCAGTGTCCTTACATGTCATATATATTATGAGTGAGTTGGACCAGATAATGTCCAAAGTTAACCTTTTTGTCTCATGATAAAGGAGCATGTTCCCCATATAACCTCTCAGAAATTCAGTGAATGGATGGCCTCCATGAGGCCTCTCCAGTTTCCTGGCTGGCCTATTCAGACCTGTTGCCTCATTTTCAACAAGCAGCAAATGAAGAGTGGGGCACAGTGAGGGAACAAGCAGGAGTATGGAGGAGGCCAATGAGCCTGCATTCTGGGGAGGAAAGAGTTCAGGGGGAAATGGAAAATGTGTACAGGGGTATGAGCAGAACACTGGAGGTGCTCACGTGTGCCCTTGTCTCTAACCACCCAACAGGAAATGGGCCTTCTGAATACAGGAACAAGGAGGGCCACTGTGGTCTGCTTTGAGGACACAGAGTTCCTGGTTGTTGACAGGGAGGATTTCCTGGCTAATAAGCTGGATGAAGAAGTTCAAAAGGATGCTGAGAGTCGGTTTAAATTTTTTAGGTAACTCCATTCAACATTTTTCTACCCTTCTTTGTTTTTAGTGCTTGCCTTTGTCCTAGGCATGATGGGAAACATACAAGAATACATAATGAAGATTGAGTTCTTGTTGGGTCAGGCAGGGTGCCAAGAACTTTGTACCACTTGTTGCATCTAATCTTACATTTAAACCCATGAGATTGTTTCTCTTACTTTCCTCAGTTTATAGAAAACCAAGTTTCTCAGTTTTAAGAGAAAGCCAAAGCTCAATTTGATGATATGCCCAGCGTGTCTGATTCAGAAGTCCCTGAGCTTCACTAATTCATGCCACTTTTCCTTGACCCAGAATAGAAAGGATGCTCCATCTGTGCTTCTCTTGCTTCCTGTTTCTTTAAAATCCCTGTCTATACTGTAATTCTTTCATTGCACGATAGTTTCTTTATAGCTTATATGCCCCATCAGACTATAAGCAATGTGGTGGCCAGGACAAGATTTGTCTTTTTCACTGTTGCCAGACACATTAACAAATAAATATTGAATAAAATGAATAACAGGATATAAATAATTACAACCATGTGTGGGTGAGAAAGTACTATAGGTACTCTATATAACATCCTTTTTTTTTTTAAAGAGAGAGAGAGAGAGAGAATTTTTAATATTTATTTTTTTTTAGTTCTCGGCAGACACAACATCTTTGTTGGTATGTGGTGCTGAGGATCGAACCCGGGCCGCTTGAGCCACATCCCCAGCCCCTATATAACATCCTAAAAGCAGAACTCATATATAGCACAAGATTTTTATTTTGAGTACTTTCTGAAAGACCACATAAAGATGTGTAAACTAAACCTTATTTGTTCTTTGGTTATTTGCTTTTATGTGGAAGAGAGGAAACCCAAATGACATTATCTGCACTGGCTGTGAAAATACAGATTGCAGGGTTTTACAGCTATATGGAAGTGTTCTGGGCAAAGGGGTCTGGTCTTCTTTGAAAGAGGTAGTGTCAAGAAGGGTATGGAGCCTGGAAAAATGGAGAATTAGTTCTGAAAGGAGATGCAGTTCATCTTCTGAAACTGGAAAAATATGTCTGACTTCCAATTTCAGCTCCTAGGCTTTGTGTTAGTCACTTTTCATTGCTGACATTGTTGACATAACATTGTTTTCTGACAAAAACAAGTTGGGGGATGTGGGGGAAAGAATATAGAAGGTCATTGGATTAGGCAAAGAAGAATGAAAGGAAGGGAAGGGGTGATGAAAATAGGAAAGACAGTAGAATGAATCGGACATAACTTTCCTATGTTCATATACAAATACGTGACCAGTGTAGTTCCGCATCATGTACAACTACAAGAATGGGAAATCATACTCCATGTATGTATAATAAGTCTAAATACACTCTACTGCCATGTATATCTAAAAAGAATTTTTTAAAGACCTAAAAAAAAAGTTAGAAGAGGCAAATTTTATTTTGGGGTCACCATTTCAGAGATTCAGACCATCATCAGAAGACTCCATTGCTCTGAGTCTGAGGTGAGGCAGAACACCATGGCAGAAGGGCATGGCAGAGGAAAACGGCTCAGCTTATGGCAGCCAGGAAGCAGAAAGAGAGGTGCCAGGGACAAAATAAAACTCCAAAGACGAGCCCCCAGTGACCTCCTTCCTCCAGCTTTACCCTACCTGCTTATAGTTACCACCTTGTATAGTAGTACCTTCATATTATTAATCCATCAAATTGGTTAACCATTGATGAGGTTACAGCTCTCATAATCTCCTCATTTCAACTATGAACATTTTTGCACTGTCTCACACATAAGCTTTCAGGGACATCTCATATCCAAACCCTAATAGGCTTGTTAAAAGGAAAATTCCCTAGGCCAATTAAATTTAGTAGAGATTATTTGAATAAAGCAAAACAAAAGAAAAACAGTTTGTAAATCAGGCAGCTCCAAGAATCAAAGTGAGTTTTAAGAACTCTAGTCACCAGTATGAACAGACACTATTGATAGGAAAGCAGAAATGAGGCATAGAAAACTGGCTATACCCTAGTCAGTCAACCAGTCAATTGAATACATTTAAAATAATTATCTATAGTGTAGTAAGTTAACTGGCTAATATAGGGCCTTCTGCACCCAGCTAAAACTTGGTTATGTAATTAGACTTTATTGGGTTGGTCTGTGGATCCATTGTAGGAGCCCAGTCCAAATTCTTTTTAGATACACATGACAGTAGAGTGTATTTAGACATATTATACATACATGGATTATAATTTCCCATGGCCTTACACAAATTCTGTTTAACAGGCTTATCAGTGATGTGACTCTGGGTAGTTCACTTCATTTCTCTGAGCTTTAGCCTTCTGTTCTATAAAATGGGGGTAATGGTTCATTGTAAAAGGAGGTAAAGTTCATTGTAAGGATGGAATGAGATGATCATGAGAAGGTTGTGGTCCTATACATGGCACATAGGAGGTACTCTTCCTGTGGTGGCCCTACTTTTCTCCTGTCTCTCCAGGCCCTTGTGCTTTTGAACATGGCACTGAACCTCTTCTCATTGGCACTAGAAATGAACTTAGCACTTTTGAGGCCTGAGTTATCTTGAGTTAACCTGAATTGACTAATGTAGTCAATTCTGAGCCCATAACCTGTTGGGACTGAGAACAGCCTGATGGGTCACATATGAGGGAAGGCAAGCCCATAACTAGTGGTACACAAGGTCAGGGGAAGAAGCTATCACTGTAGGATAGGCCTTCAACCACAGGGAGCAACTGGCAAAGAGGAGAGTTCAGATGTTCCCTGTTTACCCAATCTAGAATTGAGTATTTGAAGCCATTAAGGCAGAGGGAGATGGGTTTGAAGCCAAAGGTAGGACCAGGACTGCTGGGCAAGGTATCAGATAGCCTGTGAGCTGAAGTAAGGAATTATCCTGGAGGATAGTCCTTGGAATGTAGGGTTAGCTTAGTGGGCCACGTGATTGGGATGGAACAGCAAGGATGGACTAGGGGAGGAGGTTCCTGAAGGGAGGAGCAGAAATGAGAAAAACAGAGAGCTGGATCACCCAGAGGTATCTGAATAGCAGCAAAGGAGGGGCACTTATCTAGAGGGGAGGCCTTGAGAAGATGTAGAAGATTGGCTGTGGGCTAAGGCACGGAGTGGGTGGTGGTAAAATCTTCCACCTAGATATTTCAAGAATGGAAGAGTGAGGTGAGTTCCCTTTCTGGAGAGTATTAAGATCTGGGAGCCTTGTATGATAAAGGGGATTTTTTTTTTTTTTTTGGTAGCAGGGATTGAACCCAGGGGCACTTAATCAATGACCCCCATCACCATCCCATTATTCATTTATTGAAAATTTTTTATTTAGAGATAGGTTTTTACTAGTTGCTTAGGGCCTTGCCGAGTTTCTGAGGCTGGTTTTGAACTTGCAGTCCTCCTGCCTCAGCCTCCTGAGCTGCTAGGATTATAATCATGTGCCACTGTGCCCAACAAAGGTGATGAATTCTAACAGCCATTTCCCCTCAGAAAGCTGGATCTTTTTCAATCGTGGTCTGATGAGAAGCTCTGGCAGCTAGTAACCTTGGGGAAGATAGAGGAGTACTCATATGGGCAGCTGATCGAAAAAGACTTTGTTGAGTCCTCCTTCGTCATGTTGATCTGCAAGGTGAGAAGTCTGGGGTTGGAGATGAAGCTGGGAAGTGTGTATCCAGCATAGTGGCCTGTGGCCAGACAGGCAGTGTTTGAGTCCTGTTCCTTTTCTGACTTACCATGTCCTAACTGGAACGGGCAAGCATCAACTTCACATCATGTTGAATGTGAAGGGTTGCTGTAAACTTTAGGATATATAGTAGTACCCTATTATGGGGGGGAGATACATTCCAAGACCTCCAGTAGATGTCTGAAACTGTGGATAGTACCTAACCCTCTTTGTATTGTGTCTTTTCCTATACATATGATAAAGTTTAATTTATAGATTAGACACAGTAAAATATTAATAATAATCATAAAATAGAATAATAATAACATACCATAATGAAAGTTATAAGATTGGATTGTGCTCTATTAAAATATGTTATTGTACTTATGTAACTCTTACTGTGATGATGTGAGATGGTACTTTTAAAAAGCTCTTTATAGATTCTCTTTAGCATATTTGAATTACCATCATCACTTCTCTTCTGCTTTGAGACTATTATTAATAAAATAAAAGTTATTTGAACACAAACACTGTGATTCTGGGACATTCAATCTGATAACCAAGACAACTTACA
Source organism: Ictidomys tridecemlineatus (assembly GCF_052094955.1). NCBI lineage: Eukaryota > Metazoa > Chordata > Mammalia > Rodentia > Sciuridae > Ictidomys > Ictidomys tridecemlineatus. The sequence continues at coordinate 179,202,899 of NC_135481.1, forward strand.
AGTGACTAACTGGGTAACATGGAAATGCTGGACAAAAGGATGGGTCACATCCTAGGAAGAACAGAGCAGGACGGCAAGAGATTTAATCATGTTACTCAGATTACAAATTGTATATTTTTGGAAATTTTCATTTGATATTTTTATACTATAGTAAACTGTAGGTAACTAAAACTACAGATAAGATCTTTGGCCATGCTTTACATGCTTTAAATCATTCCAGTCTCACAATAACCCAAAGAGGTTAATATGGTCATTATTCCCATTTAATAGAGGAGGAAACTGATATATGGGAAGGTAGAGTGGCTATCCAATGTCACACAGTAGATGTAGTAGGGTTTTTTGTTGTTGTTGTTGTTTTTTCAGCACAGTCTGTGACTCCAGAGCTCTTCTCAGGAGCTGGGATTTGAGTTGACCTGTCATTCCTTACATGTTAAGCCACTACAGATATTTGTTGAGTCTTTGCCAAGGTCATGACACATTAGTACAGGATCTGAAGGGCTACAGAGAGGAAAAAACTGGTCCTCTCTTTTATATAATCTCCTCCACTAGATCAGAGCATAGACAAAGTTGTCAATGCCAGTACTAAGCGACAGGTGCACACTGAGTTCTAAGAATTCAGAAGAGGGAACTCTCCAAAGGCTGGAGGCCTTAAGTCAGGCTTCCTGTAGGATGTAAGGAAGATGATGAGCCTTGAAGGTATTGAACCACTGGACAAAAGGAGGGGGCAAGATTGGGTGTGTACTAGAGTTGGCTTATACCTGCCTGTAAGAACTGATTGTCAAATTTTCAGAGTTGGTAAACACAGTACTTATTAAAATTATATAAGCCTATAATTAAATAAATTATATTGGAATTAAAGGTATTACCAAGAACTCACCATTCTCTAATGTTGCTGCATTTTACTATTATCTATGCTCTTTAGGTCATGTCGTCTATATCTGTATAGTAGAAATAACTTTATAATTGTGTGCCTCTTCCCAACTCCACATTCAGTAACTCACATTGCTAACTTAAAATCAGGCATGGTGGTACTATTCATACAGTGAGAATCAACAAATACCCTAAGTCAGGTCTGGTATACTGGTATACATTCCCAGTATTTTATTCATCATGGAACTTACATCTTTGATGAACAAGTGAAGTTCTGAAATACGTAGTGTTAAAACTAAAACAAGTTTCAATGTAATGAATATAATATATGTGAAGATGGGAAATAGTTAAATAGTAGATCACAAATAAGATTTAGTACTATTAAACTTATTGGGAAGGGTGGATTGGGATGCAGTTTCATTTGTCAAATCATAGTTGAACTTCAACTATAGTTTGGTCATCAATACAGGAGTCCAGCCAGTACCCACAAAAGCATCCTTAAGAATTGATTGGTTATGTGGAATTGCCAGTAAGACTGTAGTATATTTTATTATAAATTTTGGTGATACATCACTTATATAGCAGTAAAATTTACAAACATTGTTATATTTTTCCAGAGGGCCAAGTTGTTAAACCTACCACACCACTAGGAGTGTGTTATTCTGGGTTCAGTCCTGGAGAACAGAATCAAGTTTATCTAATATAAATAGAAAGGCATTTTATTGCAGGATGATAAATTGTAACAGATTTTCTGGTGAGTGGAGTGGTGGGGAACTATAGAAACAGACCATGGACTAAAAATGACTCCAAGACAACTCCAAATCATAGGCCAGAACTGGACTGTCACAGGTACTACTGTCCTTGCCATGTTCAAGAAGCCACTCCTTCAGGCCCCACCTCCAGTAACAAGTGGATTGCTGGTACCTCCAAACTCAAACCTGGTCCAGGTACACTGAATTGGTGGAACCCAAATCACATCCAGAACATTTACTTCAAGGAAGCTTGGGAAATTAAAAGAAAGATTGGCTTTCATTCTCTACAAATTAAAAAAGAGTTGGGCCTTTACAAAGGGAGGTGGGATGAGGTCATTGCCAGCTGAGGGGAATAGTGTGGAGCCATACACACAGTAGGAATATGCCTGGGGTTTACCTAGTTTGGAAACTCCTAATGATCATCTGAGGAGAGGTGGGAGATGGGTTGAAAAGTCTAGAATCAGAGAACCATGAAAGCCAACTGAATAATTCACATTTTTTTCTGCTCTCTGTTATCTGCTACTTCTTTACTAAAATTTTAAGGTATTCACCTCTGCAGCCATGAAATGCCACAGATCCCCAGACAACTCTCCTTTTTTTTTTTTTTTTTTGTACCAGGGATTGAACTTGGGGGCACTCAACCACTGAGCCACATCCTTAGCTCTTTTTTGTACTTTATTTACAGACAGGGCCTCACTGAGTAGCTTTAGCAGATGGCTTTTGCTGAGGCTGGCTTTGAACTCTATCCTGAGCCACAGGGATTGCAGGCATTACAGGCACAAGCCTGGCTTCCTTTTTTTTTTTTTTTTTAATTTAAATTTTTTTTGGTACCAATCCCGAGCCTTCTAAATGGGTTTTATCAGATTTTTTTTTTTAATTTTGTATTTCTTTGGTACCAGAGATTGAGCCCTTTACCACTGAACTGGATCCCCAGCTCTTTTTAATTTTTCACTTTGACATGGGGTCTTACTAAGTTTCTGTTGGTGTTACTAAGTTGCTGAGGCTGACCTTGAACCTGTGATTCTTCTGCCTCAATCCTTCTGAGTCACTAGGATTACAGGTGGGCACCACCATGCCCAGTTTCAGCTCTTTCCATAGAGCCAGAATAAATTGAGGGGGGGATGAGTGATGAGGAATATAAAATTCAAGACTTCTTTTAATTAGTATGTTGATTACATTCAAATTAGCACATAGATGGGGGTGGTTCTTAATCTGTTTTTACCTCTATTCCTTTATCTGTAAAATGGGACCACTCACCTCATAAATTCTGGTAATGAAAATTAATTTAGCACATACTTACTCAGTTAACATTCATACACTAGTTCATTGGTTCTCAGTGACTAGACCATCAGCATCACTTGGCTATCAGCATCACTGATTAAAAATGCAAATTCTCAGGCTCACACAGGAGCTATTAAATCCAGAACTCTGGGAGGGAGGGCTCAGTAACCTGTGTCTTATCTAGCCTTCCAGATGACTCTGATGCACACTTAAGTTGTAGAATCCCTAATCTAAGGGAGGTGTTTTCAAATTTTGGTAATGAAGAAAAGGTTTTTTTTTTTTATGTGGTGCCGAGGATCGAACCCAGGTCCCGCCTGTGCTAGGTGAGTGCTCTACCGCTGAGCCACAATCCCAGCCCCTAGCCCCTCAGGTGCTTTTTATTTTTTAATTTTTTAAAATAATTTTTTAATATTTATTTTTTAGTTTTTGGCGGACACAACATCTTTATTTGTATGTGGTGCTGAGGATCAAACCCAGGCCGCACGCATGCTTGAGCCACATCCCTAGCCCCCCTGGGATGTTTTTTAAAAAGGCAGATTCCTATCTCTGCAGAGATTTGTTCATTACTGTGGAATCTGCAGTGGAGTGAGTGCTACAGGTGATTCTAATGGAGGGGAGCTTGGGCTTCATTCTGATAAAAGAAATAACAGAGGTCACAGAGTGACAGCAGGTTAGGGGGTTCTTATTTCTTAGCCAGCAGATGAGTTTGGTTTGTCCTTTTATATTACTAAAATCTGATTTAATCATTCATGTGAAGCTTGTACATAAACATTTTGTTTACTAACTTTGAAATTCAGAAGATCAGAAAACACCAGGATGTATTCTGGTATGGCCCACTATGGTTGGAACTGAAAAGTGCCTGTGCCATTTAAAAGGACTTCTCTTTTTTCTCACTTTTATTTCCTGCCTGGTCAGTGCCTTGAGTGTTCTTCCTCTGGGAGGGAGACTCCGCAGTCCTGATTACTGTATTTTTCTTATACTGCCACCAGAGGGCGAAATCAGCAGCTGGGCATCCTTCGGACTGCAGAAAGTCAGAAAATGTGATTTCCTGCTGGCGTCACAAATATAATGTCCATAATCAATTTGTTCTGAGTAGCTTATCATTTGGGGACACATGGTAAAACTGATCTCTCCACAGATACTGCTGCAATTTTAAGACCCACAAGAGACTTTTCCAAGAGCAAACTGTTCTCATTTTTTGTAAGGCACCTATAGTTCCTGGGTGATGAATGTTTGTTGAATGAATGTTGAGTAAAGATCCAAGCACAATGCCTGGCATATAATAAGGCTTATTAAATGTTTATTCCCTTCTTCTTCCTTGCCAACAGTAATTTGTCTTGAAACTTGCCCCTTTATAATGTGTCTCCTAGAGTTTCAACTAAAATTTTTTTAAAAATAGGAAATTAAAAAAGAGATGACATTTCTTTCTAACCTGTCAGATTAGCAAAGATTAAAAGGATTGTAAAAACCCAGTGTTGGCAAATATGCAATGAACTGTTTCATGGACTGTTGAGGGAATAAACAGAGCTTATCTTTGTGGGAGGCAGTTTGGCAATGTGTATCAAAATTTAAAACACACATACCTTTAGGAATTATTCTCAAGAAGATAATAAAACATGGGTATTATTTAGGATATAATTCTCAAGTCTCAGGAGTAATGAACCAAGGTTTTCTCCATTACACTACTTGCCCATAGCGGGTCATCAGGGAGGTCTTGCTCCTTTTGGTCACTTAAGGGCCAAAGCCACTGGAGACTAATAGACTCCTGCTTGCATGATCAAGGAAGCATAGACATTCTCAGGAGAAAGGAATGTTGAGAATCGGCAGTAGGGCTAGGGTTGTATCTCATGGTAGAGTGCTTACCTAGCATGTGCAATGGTCCTGGGTTTAATCCCTAGAATAGAGAAAGAAGAGAGATGAGAATCAAGCACTGACCTCTAAAGTTTCCACTCAAGAGTATCAAGAGTCCTTTTGCTAGAAAATCTAAGAAAATTGACCCAAGCAAATAAAAAGGCTATGCCCTAGGCCCAATTCATCAGAGGGTTAAAAAGTCCAATCCTGCCATGTGCCTTCGAGAAATTGAGTATTTGTAAACTGCTTTAATGTCCTCCTGTAGGACACAAAATATCTGTTAGAATTGCTCTCTGATACAGGCCACAGAAGCCAATTGCAAGTGGCTTATTAAATAGTAATTTATTTTTCTCATGTAATAGTCTTGAATGAAGCATTCTGGGACTAGAACAACTGTTCTAGAAAGTCATCAGGATTTCAGGCCCCTGCTAGCTTTTCCCTTCCTGATCTCTAGCTGTGGCTTTCTTTTCCTTTAAAATATATTTTTAGTTGTTGATGGACCTTTATTTTATTCATTTATTTGTATGCAGTGCCGAGACTCAAACCTAGTGCCTCCGCACCTGTGGCTTTCTTTCTTTCTTTCTTTTTTTTTTTAAAAAAAGAGCAAATAGGGGATTTGAGCAAGCATGAAAGGCAGAAGGGTGGGAAGTGTGGAGATCATTTTATTTTTTTAAAGAGAGAGAGAGAGAGAGAGAGAGGGAGAGAGAATTTAAAAAAAATATTCTTTTAGCTGAAGATGGACCCAATATCTTTATTTATTTTTATGTGGTGCTGAGGATCGAACCCAGCGCCTCGCACATGCCAGGCGAGCATGCTACTGCTTGAGCCACATCCTCAGCCCCTGGCTTTATTTCTAATGTTCACAGTATGGCTGATTCACCACCAACCATCACATTTGTGTTTCAGGCAGAGGGAAGGAGAAGGACAATAGCTTTCCTGGGAGTCTTTCACTTATATTTCATTAGCTAGAACTAGGTCATTGGCACCCCACTAGATGAGTCTGGGAAGGTGATTGAGTTCTCTCCCCTCCCCATTTAAACTTGGGACTTTTCTGTCCTAAACAAATTATAGTTGTATATAATACTGACCAATTGAGACAATCAAATATGAATCTTGAAAAAAATGTTTTCTAGAGAAATAACCTATATGCAGTAAGATTTCAAATCTAAACTATACAACTTGGTAATTTTTTGCATATGTGTTCACAATGTAATCCTTACCCCAGGCTAGCTAAAGAACATTTACAGCACTACAGAAGGCCCCCTTGTGCCCTTCTCAGACAGAATTCTCCCATGGAGATAACCACTCTTATGACCGGTGTCATTCACAGATTGCTTTTGCCTGTTTTTGAACTTCATATAAAATAGAATCATTCAGTTTGTACACTTGGCATTTTGATTGACTTCTTTTGCACAATTGAGTATTTGTTTTTAATTTTATAAACTATAGTATATATAGAATAATATCTAATCATTAAAAAATCATGATGCATAAAATATTTTTGGCATGAGAAGATGTCCTTGATATATTATTGATCTTCCAAAAAGGTTACAAGAGTCTGTGTTACATAACTCATTTATGAACATTTGTATGTTTATAATTCGTATGTGTTCATAGAGAAAAGTTTGAAATAACATTTCATAATATATTGCTACTAGTTATTTCTGGGTGTTAGGATTAATGTGGTTTTAACTTAATCTTATTCTGCTTGGTTGAATAATTTTATTTAATTTTGGAATAATTTTAAATTTATAGAAAAATTTCAAGAATAGGACAAAGAACTCCTGAAAAACTGTAATCCAGATTCACCAGTTAATATTTTGCTACTTTTGCTCTTATATATATTTTTTTCCTCACCTGAAACTTTTAAAAGTTAAGTATCATTCATAATACTTAAATGATTATTTTCTAAGATAAAAATTAACTACCGAATAATTACCAAAATTAGAGACTTTTTTTCAGGGGTGGGGATACCAGGGATTAAACTTACAGGCATTTGGCCACTGAACCACATCCTCAGCCCTATTTTGTATTTTATTTAGATACAGGGTCTCACTGAGTTGCTTAGTGCCTCGCTTTTGCTGAGTCTGGTTTTGAACTTACGATCCTCCTGCCTCAGCCTCCCAAGCCACTGGGATTACAGGCGTGCGCCACCACATCGGCCAAAATTAGGGACTTTTAATGTTTATAGAATATATAATATGGAGTTCATAATCAGTTTCACTGACTGTCCCAGTAATGTCCTCTGTGGTGATATTTTTTCCCCAGTGCCAGCCTTGTATTTAGTTTCTATGCTTCTGTAGTTGTTTGGATTTTTTCTGATAAGTAAATAACATTTTTATTAAGGAAAAAAAAACATGAAACAACTTGCATTAAGCAAATACAACAAACTGGGGTAAGATGCAATATAGAGAGTTTATCTTTAAAGCCTGGCTTGCCTAGAGTATTGGGGTTTAATCCTTTGTTTGTGACCTTTGGTGTGTCCAGGGCAGCTGTGAAGTCCTGCGGCTGATAGACCTTCAGACCTCCCCTTACTATTACAAGTGGATCTGGCAGCATCTGGAGCTGATAGATGACAGACCTCTAGGGACTCATCTCAATGGTAAGCCAGATGGCCACCTCTGGAAGCTGACAGCCACGGTAAGGGAGCCCCTGGGCCCTATCCTGGTTCCAGTTCCCTGTCCCTAGATTCCTAAACATCTAGATCTCGGGGTAGGGTTGTAGCTCAGTGGTAGAGCACTTGCCCAGCACATGTGAGGCACTGGGTTTGATCCTCAACAGCTCATAGAAATAAATAAATAAATGGGGGCTGAGGATATAGCTCAGTTAGTAGAATGCTTGCCTTGCATGCACAAGGCCCTGGGTTCAATCACCAGCACCACCAGCTGGGGGAAAAAGGTATTAGGAACATCTACAGCTAAAAATAAAAATGAAACATTTAGAGCTCTAAGAGCCAACAGGTTGTCTGATTCTACCAGTGTCAAAACCTGGTCCACAGGCCTTGCCTCCTTTCTAGCCTTCTCTCTTCCTCTCTGCAGGTTCTGCCATGTAGCCATCAACTCTTTGCCTTCGCACATACACATCCCTCTTTTTGCCCAATTTTCTTCTACTTTTTAGATTTTAAACTAAATATCTTTTTTTTTTTTTTTTAGAGAATTCTCCCTGATTTCTCATGCTAGATCAGCATCTTCTTTTCCTCATTGTATTCCATTTAAATACCCTGTATTTCTCTTCTGTCATATTTAGCCCCACTGAAATAATAGCATTGAATCTAAAATGGTTCTTGAATATGTTTTTCCCTAGAATTTAAGCTCAGTAAGGATTTTGTATTCCTAGGGCCTAGGACTAGCCTGGCATCTAGAGGCTAGTCAGAAGCAACTCATATTCAATGGATTAACATATCCTAGGTGCTACATTCCAAATTGCAAAGTGTGCACACACTACAGAGCCTTATCCAAACTCGTAATTATGAGGAACAGGTATCAATCACTGAGTTCTGATTATTTGTGAAGTATCCAGGTGGCTGTTTCTACATATTACATCATTTTCATAATAGCTTTTCAAAAAGATATGATTGTATTTTCGTTTTACAGATTTGAAAACCAAGGCTCAGAAAGGTGAATTTCTTATTTAAGGATCACAAAGGATAAAAATAACAGTGGAGAACTTCAGAGTTCTGGCCTGATTCCAAATTGCAGACTTTATTCTTCATAAATATCTCCAGTCTTTCTCTTTCTCCATTCCCACTGTTGGACACAGACATTGTCTGATAATAGCCTATAGAACTGGCCAAGGTTCTGACCAGGTTTCCTTATTCAAGGGCAGGATTTTTCTATTCACATCTCAGTTATGGCATTTTCCTTTCCTTTTCCAACCTCTGGAGATTTTTGTTTTGTTTTGTCTTATCCACTTGGGTCAGAAACCCCAGCCCTAAGACATTTGTAATGGTTCAGGTGTTTTACATCTTACCTTGGACTAAGTGCTGACATGCTTCCCACTAATCCTTTTATGTTATAATTTCAGCATTAACCTGGGCTCTTCTCCCCAAGGATCACCTCACAGATGCAGCCAAACCTCCTAAATTCTAATCTTAGGAAGTCTGGCTATGGGGAGGCTAACACAGGGAGACAGAGGAGAAAGGTGGGGAAAAAAAGCTTGGAACTGAATCCCACTTACTAGCTGGGTAACTTTGGTGAATATTCAAGGTTTCAGACCCTGGTTTCTTTGTATCTATCATGGCTAATGTTGTAGTTAAGATGGCGGCCTCAGGAGCCACATCACTTACGTTTGAATACAGGGTCCTTCTCTAATTATCTGTGTTATGCTGGAAAAGTGACTCTTTGACCCTATGCATTATTTGATTCAAAATAAATTTTTAATTTTTTTTTATTTTTTAGGTGTAGATGGACACAACACAATGCCTTTATTTTTATGTGGTGCTGAGGATCGAACCTGGGTCCCACCTGTGCTAGGCAAGCACTCCACCCCTGAGCCACAATCCCAGCCCGATTCAAAATACTTCTAAATTCCCCTTTTGATTTCTTCTTTTTGAACAATTGAGTGGACACAACATCTTTATTTTATTTTTATGTGGTGCTGAGGATTGAACCCAGCGCCCCTACATGTGCCAGGCGAGCGAATTACCGCTTGAGCCACATCCCCAGCCCAGTACATATATTTGAAATGTGTAGTTCAATGAATTGTGATAAATCCATACCCCCACGTAACCACCAAAGCCAAGTTATAGAACATTTTCATTGCCCCAGAGAGTTCCCTTGTGCCATTTCCCAGTTAATCTCCACCTCTTGCACCTGGCCGTAAGCAACCACCAATATGCTTTCTGTCACTATAGGTTAAATTTGTCTCTCTTTAGAGTTTCATAAAAATGGAATTATGATGTAAACTCTTTGTCCTACTTCTTCATTAAGCATAGTGATTTTGAGTAGTTGGCTTGCCTTCTTATTTTTAAATAGTATTTCTTTGGAGATCTTTTCAATAATTTGCATAGAGGTCCTTTTGTATGCTGGTACTGTGCTAGGTATCTCATACTTTATTGGCAACTCTTAAAATAACCCTACCAAAGCTATAAAAGAGATTATGTGACTTGTCCAAGGTTCTGGGACAAGTCATCCAGTCATCCTTTTATCTTTTATTGCTCTTCCTGCCCCAATCTGAAAGCCCAGTATGAAAGCTGAGATAAGTGTTATCTATTAATCTTGAAGATATGAACTTTTTTTTTAAAGAGAGAGGGAGAGAGAGAGAATTTTAATATTTATTTTTTAGTATTTGGCGGACACAACATCTTTGTTTGTATGTGGTGCTGAGGATCGAACCTGGGCCGCATGCATGCCAGGCGAGCGTGCTACCGCTTGAGCCACATCCCCAGCCCCAAGATATGAACTTTGAATTAAGTAGATTTGAGTTCAAATCCAAGCATCAGCCCTTTTATCAGTGATTGAACTCTCGGTTCTTCATCTTATGTCTAATTAGGCTAATCGCACTTGCCTGGATGAAGTGGCTAGAAAAGGTCTAGCACAGAGCCAGCCATAGAGGGACATTACATAAAGTCCATGTATTGCACGTTTATTTATTTATTTATTTATTTATTTATTTATTTATTTTGGTGCTCGAGATTGAACCCAGGGGCACTTAACCACTGAGCTACATCTTCAGCACCCCCTCCTTTTAGTTGCTGATGGACCTTTATTTTATTTATATGTGGTTCTGAGAATCAAACCCAGTGCTTCACACATGCTAGGCAAGCACTCTTACCACTGATTTACAACCCAGCCCATCCACCCCATTTTTTAATATTTATTTAGAGACAGGGTCTCACTGAGTTGCTTAGGGCCTCACTAAGTTGCTAAGGCTAGCTTTGGACTTGTGATCCTCCTACATAAGCCTCTCAAGCCTCTGGGATTATAGGCATGTGACATTGCACTGGGTGAAGCCACACATATTTTTCTTTTCTTCTCAATTTCTTCATGTACCAGACTATGCAGGCAGGTTACTATGCTGTATTTCCACCACCAACAGCACTACCACTGCCATATATGCAAAGGCCCATTAATGTGCTTTTCTGTGCTTTCTCTAACAGAAACGAATCCTGTAATGAGATTTAGGGAATTCCAGATCAAATCATATCCTCTACAGGACTTTAGCTGTTTGAAACTTCTGCATCTCCAGGAATCCTGGAAGCAACAGGAGACAAGCTTCAATAAGACAATCAAAACCTCAGGAGATAGTCTCCCCAAGTTGCTGGGCCCGAAGATCAAGTAAGCTCAGCTCTTGGCAGATAGAGGGGCCCCGATTGTGGTTATAATGTGGGGGGGGATATGACTTCCTTGGCAGAACATCAGAGATGCTGAGGCGGAAATATAAGTGGCAGATCCAGGTTATTCTCAAAGGAGTAGGTGTGTCCCTGAGGCAGCCTAGACAGGTCCTAGGCTTAATACCCAGGCCTTGTATTCTCTGCTTCTAACAAAAAGGTACACTTTAAGAAGTCAACTACTTCTTTTATCAGGGCCTCAGTAACCTATATAAGGAAGAGGAGGCAGAAAGTATCTTCTGTATCTGTGTGTTGTTGGGTCTTTTCTCTGAGTTTCTTCAGAAAATTCTACCTAAGAGAGGCAGAAATACAGCTGTTTACTGTTTATCAAAGGAGTCTGTTCCATTTTCAGACAGCTTTTTTAAAAAATATTTTTTTTAGTTGTAGATGGACACAATGCTTTTATTTTATTTTATTTGTTTGTTTATTTTGTGGTGCTGAGGATTGAACCCAGGGCCTCAAATGTGCTAGGCAGGTGCTCTACTACTGAGCTACAATCCCAGCTCCTCAATCAGCTTTGACTCTTAGAAATTTTTTTCTCTAGGTTGGGCATGGTGGCACAAGCCTATGATCCCAGTGGTTCAGGAGGCTGAAGCAGGAGGATTATGAGTTCAAAGCTGCCTCAGCAACTTAGGCCCTGAGCAACTTAGCGAGACCCTGTCTCAAACTAAAAATAAAAAGGGCTGGGGATGTGGCTCAGTGGATAAGCACCCCTGGGTTCAATCTCTAGTAGCAAGAAAGAAAAAAGAAAAATTTCTCCCTCCATATGAGCTTTGAATCTCATAGACTAGAGCTGCAACCGGTTCTTTATTGGATAAATAAACTCTTGCCTAGAAAGAAGTCTAATAAGTCTGGCTTAGCCATATAGGATCATCAACCCCTTCACATAACAAACTTCAGGTGTTTAAAGGGAACCTCACATCTTTGTTTTTCAAGTCTTCTTCCTATTACACTTCTAATCCCTGACAATGGGCTTGATTTTTCTTATATTCTGGAAGGTGTGTTCTTCAGGGAGGGAAGCTCTCAGTATAGAATAGAGTAAGGGCTGATTATTTAGGGTCTCATGAACTGGCTGTGTTATAAATGAGTTCTCTTTAACAAACTGTCATGTTTCAGATCCAAGCATGCTCAGTCGATCCAGTGTCCCATGGTTAATACTCAGTTTGGTGAGCTCCCCAAGGAGGCTGTGGTGGGGGCCTACATGAAGATCCACACTGTGGAAGAAGGAGAAATTGTGGTAAGTGTACAGAGAGCTTTGTTCATGATACAGTGTGTAACATGAATGGGCTAAGAGTGTTGAATATGAAAGTAAAGGTTTAGAAACACCCCCTCTCTGTATTTAATGAGATTAAGATATAGAGTTGATTTTTAGCCAAGTGTGGTGGCATATGCCTATGATCCAAGTGACTCAGGAGAATGAGGCAGGATGATTGCAAACTCAAGGCCAGCCTCAGCAATTTAGTAAGACCTTATCTCAAAAAATAAAAAAGGCTGGTAGTATAGCTCAGTGACAGAGCACCACTGAGTTCAATCTCCAGTACTGCACCAAAAAAAAAAAAACAAAAAAACCCACAAAAATCATTGATTTTTAAGATATGATAAAAGTATTGTGGCTCTTGTTTTTAAGGAGTTCTATATTGAAGAAAAGCATATTAAAATATCTATAAATAAATTGACATGTCAGCTGGGAGCTTTAGAATATCCAAGAGTGTTAAGGCAAAGATGTTGCCTCTCATCACTCCTATTCATCATTGTATTGAAAGTCTGAGCCAGTAGTACAGTAAGACAAGAAAAGGAAATAAAAAGGTATACAGATTGAGAAGAAAGAAAGTTATTTTTGTTTGCAGATGACATGATTGTCTGCGTCCACAGTTCCAAAGAATCCAAAACACTTCTGAAAGTAATAAGAGATTATAGCAAGATGGAAAGATACAAGGTTAATATATAAAAGTCAGTTGTTTTTCTTCTACCAGCAATGAAAACTGGAACTTAAAATGAAAACCATTTATAATAGCACAAAATGAGGGGCTGGCATTGTGGCTCAATGTTAAGAGTGCTTGCCTAGCATGCATGAGACACTGTGTTTGCTCCTCAGCACTGCATAAACGTCCACCTAAAACTAAAACTAAAAAATAAATATTTAAAAAAAATGAAATGGATAGGTATAAATCTAACAAAATATACGCCAATCTACGTGCAGGGGCTGGGGATGTAGTTCAGCAGAGGAGTGTATGCATGGCATGCACAAGGCCCTGGGTTTAATCTCAGCAACACATACACACACACACACACACACACACACACACACACACACACACACACACATAGAATCTACATGCTGAAAGCTATGTAACTCTAATGGAAGAATTTAAAGAAGGCCTAAATAAGTGTAGAAATATTTCTGTATTCATGGATTGGAAGATTCAGTATTAAGACATCAATTTTTATTTTATTTAGAGATAGGGTCTCACTGAGTTGCTAAGTGTCTCACTAATCTGCTGATACTGGCTTTGAACTTGTGATCCTCCTGCCTTAGCCTCCCAACTTACTGGGATTACAGGTGTGCACCACTGTGCCTGGCTAAGAGTGAATCTTAAAATATGCAATTTTAAAAGAATCATTTAGGAGGTCAGTGGATTTCAGGAAGGAATGTGGATTATGATAAGAAAATCTAACATTACAAATGCATGAAACATCCTGAAGAGGTTGGGGAAAAGGGTATTAACATTAAGTAACTTTGGAAATGAGTGGAGTCATTACAATTAAAGGTAGAGGCTAGGGTTAGAACTCAGTGGTAGAGTGCTTGCCTAGCATGTGTGAAGCCCTGGATTCAATCCTCAGAACCATATACAAATAAATAAATAAAATAAAGGTATTGTATCCATATACATCTAAAAAAAATTAGGAAAAATATTAAAGGCACAATGAATTTGTATGTGAACCCTATACTCTAGTTGATAAGGTTGTTTCCCATGTAGGTATGTATTAATAATCCTGATATTACTACAGTATATATTAAAGTGGATCAATTAAGTAAAAACTGGCAAATGGTGGGATCTAGGTTTTTCACTAAATGAGTAGAAATTTACAAATGAGAGGCAGCTAGAAGGATCCATATGATAATGGGTTAAAGACATCAGTATGAATTCAAATTTAGCTCAGATACACTTACAGATGGTTACATATAGAAATATTTATCTATGTGTGTGCAAATTGATTGAACCCAGGGCCTTTCACGCACTAGATGAGCACTCTACCACTGAGCCACAACCCCAGCCCCATATGGTATTTTTTTTATAATGAAAACATTTATATCTAATCTCTTAGAGATTTCCAAGTGTATATACATTATTATTATCTATAGCCACCATGTACAATAGATGTCTTGAACTTATTCCTCCTAAGTGAAATTCTATTTCCTTTGACCAACAACTCCCCAAAACATCTTCAACCCACAGCACCAGACAGGCATTCTACTCTACTTCTAGAGTTCAGCTTTTTTTGGATTCCACATATATGTGAGATGTGTGTTATCTTTCAGTGACAGGCTTTTACTTAATATAATGTTCTCCAGGTTCGTCTGTGTTGTTACAAATGACAATATTATCTTCTTTTTAAAGAAGTACATATGCCAATTGTAGATATTATTCTGATCTATAACTGGCATATGTACCACATTTTATCTGTTCATCCATTGAGGGACACTTAGGTTGATTTCGCATTTTTTTAATAACTTTATTTTTTAAGTTAATTAATTAATTAATTTGTTATGTGATTCTGGAGAGTAACTCAGTGTCTTATATATGCTAAGCACTCTACTACTGAGCTACACCCCCAGCCCTTTGATTTCACATCTTCACTCTTGTGAATAATGCTGCAGTAAACATGGAAAGCAGCTATCTCTTCAACATACTGATTTCATTTCCTTTAAATATATATCTGGAAGTGGGATTGCTGGATCAAATGATTCTTTTTATTTTTTAATTTTTTAAGGAACCGCTCCATACTATTTACATATTGGTTATGTTAATTTACATTTCTATCAACAATGTGCAAGGATTCCTTTTTTTTAATATTTATTTTTTAGGTGTAGATAGACACAACACAATGCCTTTATTTTTATGTGGTGCTGAGGATCGAACCCGGGTTCCGCCTATACTAGGGGAGTGCTCTACCACTGAGCCACAATCCCAGCCCAGGATTCCTTTTTTTAATATTCTTACCAATATTTGTAATCTTTTTGATAATTGCTGTTTTATAACAATAGGATTCAGTATCTCCTTGATACTGAATTTTTACTTCCTTGATGCTTAATGATGTTGAGCACATTATAATTATGCATAATGGTGGAATTCTTTTTTTTGTACCTGAGATTGAACCCAGGGATGCTTAACCACTGAGCAACATCCCCAGCCCTTTTTATTTTGAGACAGAGTCTTGCTAAATTGTTTAGGGCCTTCTAATTTTCTGAGGCTGGCTTTGAATTGGTGATCTTTCTACATCAGCCTCCTGAGCTGCTAGGATTACAGATGTGCACATACACCTGGCACTTTGCCCATTTTTTAATCAGGTTGTTGTATTACTACTAAGTTGTTTTTCATGTTTTGGATATTACTCCTTTATCATATGTGTGGTTTGCAAATTTTTCTCCCATCCTATAGGTTGTCTCTTTATTCTGTTCATTGTTTCCCTTGCTATGCATAAGTATTTTAGTTTGAAGCAATCTCATTTGCCTGGGTTTTGGTGTCATTTCAAAAAAAAATAAAAAAATCATTTCTCAGGCCAATCTCAAGAAGCCAGATCTTGATTTCTAATAACATTTCCCAATAAAAGGAACAGTGGTCTATGTAAGATGAGCCTAGAACATTTTATAGTTCTTGAAAATAAAGGAAATGTTGGTGGGGGCAAACTTCAGGGCATGTCAAAGGGCATAGGCCACTGTAAAGAACCCCTGCTGGCCAAAGGTATTTGAGCAATAAAATAAAGCAGTACAGGATTGTAAACCCAAAGTATAAAATAAATGTCCATGACATAGTGATATAAATGAATGACATACATTCATGATATAAATAAATCAATAGTGAATGAATTAGTAGATGGAGAAAAGACAAATCTCCCTACAGAATAATTCTGAAGCATGATACCCTGCCCTCAAGAAGGGAGAACATTACATTATAATCCCTATTCTTTAGATTGAACTGTGTACAGTGACTTCCTTCTGAAGAGTACAGTAAGGAAAAGGGTTAAATCTAAGAAACACTGCCTCAGCCAGGTTATCAAGGACAACATCAACAGTAATAAATCATGTTGATAATGTTGCCACTGGATATGGTGTGATGAAAATGGCACTGTCTAATGGTCATTCTCTCAGTAACCCCAAAACCCCAGTATAATTGTGAGAAAAATATCAGACAAATTCTAATACTAGAGCATCCACAAAATTCCTGATGTATACCCTTCAAACTGTCAAGGTCATCAGATACAAGGTATGCCTGAGAAACTACCACAACTGTGAGGAGACTAAAGGGACATGACAGTTACATGTAAGGTATTTTGGATAGGATAATGGAACAGAAAAAAGACATTTGGTAGGCTGTGGATGTAGCTCAGTGGCAGAGGCCCTAGGTTTGATGCAGCACCATCACCCCCCCCCCAAAAAAAAGTGCATTACATTAAAAACAGGAAATCTAAATAACTCATTAACCTCATAATAATGTCAATATTGATTTGTTCATTTTAACAAAGATATCATATAATGTAAGATATTAATAGGGGAAACAGGTTGGGAAATATATGAAAATACTATACTAGCTTCTCAGTTTTTTTGTAAATCTAAAGCTATTCTAAAAAATAGACCATTAAAAATTAATCCAATAGTAAAGGGGTGAGTATGGATGAACCAAGACTGGTGATAAGTTAATCACCATTGAAGCTGGTGAAGGGTGCGGAGCTGAATGGCAGGATGAAAAGCATGGTGGTAACAGATATGGAGCAGTGGGCCTCAGCCTGCCTGGGGAGAGGCTTTCTTTTGAAACTCTGTGTGCACTCATGCAGAGTCTGGGAACCTGCTCTGTGCCCTTTCTGCTGTGC
The DNA here is from genome assembly GCF_052094955.1 of Ictidomys tridecemlineatus. Lineage (NCBI taxonomy): Eukaryota > Metazoa > Chordata > Mammalia > Rodentia > Sciuridae > Ictidomys > Ictidomys tridecemlineatus. The sequence continues at coordinate 179,220,071 of NC_135481.1, forward strand.
CTCGTTACAGTTGCTCCAAGACTGTCTTCACGCCCTCCTTCCCCATGTTTGGTCCTGTCTCACTAGTTGGTGTATCAGGAAATTCAGCCCAAGACTATCAGAGAGCCAACCTCTAGAATGAACCCTCTAAGCTGATTTGAATATTTTTGAACTCTTAGAAAATTCTTCCTTTTGTTCAAGAAAAACCTAACTTCTGTAACTTTTCCCCCTAGCCCCCAGTCCTGGGGATAGAACCCTTCCTTTACCACTGAGCTACATCCCCAGCCCTTTTTATTTTTTATTTTGTGACAAGGTATCACTAAGTTTCCCAGGCTATCTTTGAATTTGTAATCTTCCTACCTTAGGCTCCTGAGTAGTTGGGATTACAGGTATTTGCCAGCTGCCTTTTGCAACTTTAAAGTAACTCTACTCCCATGGTCTCTACCTTCCAAAAAAGAAAATAGAAGAAATCAGCTTCCTTACCATGTGATGGCCCCATTGATATTTAGAGAATGATGTTTTGGTTTTCATTCAGCATTTCTGTAGCCAGGCACAGTGCCAATGTTCCATTAACTATTTTCTTATTCAGGCAAACTCCTCCATTTCTCTAGTCATTCTTCATGTGATGTGTTCTCCAGCCTCTTTACTGCTTGCTTCTCTTAAATTTGTCAGTGTTTCAGAGAGTGCTGCTTAGAACTGAACAGACACAGGGAACCAAGGTGGAAAAGCTAGGCATGCTTGGGCACCCTGGGTAGAATCAAAGCATGGAGGGCAGGTAGATGGTGACCTTGATGGGAGGCTGTGTAAGGGATATGAGCAATAAGGCCAGTACTATAGAGGACTCACGATGCCAGAATGAGGAGTTTGGTCTTAATTCCTTAGGAGGCCGGGAAAGTTATGAGTAGGGCTTAGTGCAAGGACCTGGCCACCTCTCCCCCTCTATGCACAGGACACCACATACATAGAAGGCGCACTACAAATACTTGTTTATGTGACCCTTTTTGAAGAAAATGTTGGTGAAAGTCTTAATGAGGTGCTTTTGAATAAGACTCTGTACTGCTTTCAAGGCCCTGGCTTCATTTAAGGCAAATGAGTGGGTAACAGCTCTGAGTATTCACTTACAAAAGGTAAGAATCTATCACGTTTCCCTTACCCTTGGAAGCAGGAGTATGGGAACAGCAGAGGTGGGGGCCTTGGAGCAGAGAGACCCAGATTTTGAGCCAAGAGGTGTAGGAGAACCAACTTTCCAGGGAATAGGCAGGCCTAGGCCTAAGAGGTAGTCAGGACAGGCCAGAGCCATGGACAGAGCATCAAAGAGGTGACAGATGGAGGAATATTATTCTGATTTTGTTTCTAATTGCTAGCTGTGCAGACTTGGGCAAATCACTTTGCTTCTCAATCTGTATCCTCATCAGAAAATGAGGAAATTCACCAGGGTGAGTTGCCACTTTGAATGTTGTGACTCCATTTGTGCACTCATTTAACAGATATTCCTTGAGTATCTATTGTGCTCCCAAGCATGGCACAAGGTGCCATTGTGAGTGAGTTAACCAACATAACTCCTGCCTCATGGAGTATTTGATCTAGTTGGGTTACACATAGTATACAGATTTCTAACAAGTACATGAAAAATAGCAAATTGCTGTTGGAAAAGTACTGGAAAGCAGAGTGGGGAGGTGACCTTCTTAAATGAGGTCTCTGAGGAAGTATGTTCAAGCTGAGACCTGAATGATGAAACAGGACAAGGGAGAAGAATATTTCAGACAGAAGGACAAGCAAGGAAGGAAGGAGGCAGGAAGGAGGCACAGCATGTTGAAGAGACTGGAAGGGAGGGCAGGATGGCTGGATCAGAGTAAACGAGGTAGGGTAGTGGCAGCAATGGACCAGGCTGAAAAGCAGAGCAATGGTGAGATAGATAGTCCATGCCTTGGCAGCCATGATGAAGTATTCTGTTTTATCCCCGGTACTTTGGGAAGCTTTTTGAAGGATCTAGACAGAGGAAGTGACCTGACTCCAGCTATGTGCATGTGTGTGTGTATGTGTGTGTGTGTGTGTGTGTGTGTGCCCACGTGTGTGTTCATGTGTTCGTGTGTGATGGGGGATGGACCTGGCAGTGGAGAAGAGTGCCAGTACTGCTCCTGAATAGATTCCTTAGTTCAAATCCTGGCTTTATGTGGCTGAGGCAGGAAGATTATGAGTTTGACATCAGTCTGGGCAATGTAATGAGACTGTCTCAACACAAAACAAATACTGGCTTTGCCACTTTGTGTCTTGGGCAAGTTACTCAACCTCTTCATTCCTCAGTTTCCTCATACCATAGTGGTAAAAAGTGTGGATTCTGAAAACAGACAACTTGGGTTCAAATCCTGGCTTTAGCTGGGCATGGTGGCATACCTATAATCCCAGTGGCTTGGGAGGCTGAGACCGGGGATCTCGAGTTCAAAGCCAGCCTCAGAAAAAAATGAGTTACTAAGCAACTCAATGAGACCCTGGGGGATTTGGGGATTTGGCTGGGGATTTGGCTCAGTGGTTGAGTGCCCCTGGGGCTAGGGTTGTGGCTCAGCAGTAGAGTGCTTGCCTAGCACATGTGAGGCCCTGGGTTCGATCCTCAGCACCATATAAAAATAAATAAATAAATAAAGGTATTGTGTTAAACTACAACTAAAAAATAAATATAAAAAATGTTAAAAAGAATGGTTTTATTGCTTTAATGCTGTATAATGTTGGACACTTTTCTTAACCTCAGCATCCTCATCTACAAAATAGGGAACCATGCCATTGTGTTTGTGAGACTTAAATGACTTAATATAACCACAAACTACAAGAGGCCCTGTAATTTAGTGGATGCTTAATAAATGTTAGCTGGTGCTACCTTCGTCTTTGTGTTAATCAGGTTTTGTGATGCTGTGATCAAAATACCTGACAAGGATGAATTGGAGGAGGGAAAGTTTATTTTGGCTCAAAGTTAAGATGTTTAGTCCAGGGACAACAGAATCCATCGCTCTGGGCCCAAGGTGAGGCAGCGCATCCTGGCAGAAAGGCATGGCAAAGAAGTGCTACTCTGCTCATGGTGGCCAGAAGCAGAGAGAGGCAGAGGGGTAAGTGGAGAAGAGACTACAGGGAAGATGAACCCTTCCAGGGCACTCCCCAGTGAATGACCCTCCTCCTCCAGCCACACCCCTACTGTTAACTCTATGGCCTACAGTTACCACCCAGTCAGTCCATTCCAACTAGGATGGACTGATTAGGTTACAGCTTTCCTAATCTTATCAGTTTACCTCTGAGTATTCCTGAATTAACACAGGAACTTTTGAAGGATACCTCATATCCAAACCATAACAATTGTTGTCAGTGTTATCATTGTTGGGAATATAAAATACATGACTGTGGACAAGTAAATTTTCTTTTCTGAACCTCATTTTCCACAGCTAAGGAGGATGATCGCTATACAATAGGACAGTTGTGAAGATTATATTTGTATGTATTTTCTTCACATAGTAGGAGCAACATTTTTGCCCCCTGCCCACGCTCCTTTCCCCACTTCCTTAGTACTGGAGATTGAACCCAGACTGGCCTCAAACTTGTAATCCTCTTGTCTAGCCTCCTGAGTGGCTGGAATTACAGATATGTACCACCACCACTGTGCCTGGCTGTCACTTTCATTTCATAGGTGAGCAAACAGCAGCCCAGGGAGGTATTGCTTGCCCAAAGCCACAAAGCAAATGAAAAATGTAGATATCCTTTCGGAAGCCAGGATTAATCTTACCTGGCCTCCAAAGAGCAGGTCTCTTGATTTGGGATCTCTTTTGTTCTTGAGTCTTAGAAAGCTGGGTGCTGGAGGCTCTGGGGGGCCAGTAGCCTCTCCTTCCCTCCCTACCTGAGTCTTAATTAACCAGCCAAGAAGCTAAAGTGTGAGCACTGGATTTAGAGTATAGCAACAAGGGTTCTTGGCTTTGCTCAGCCAGTTCCAGAGTGTCTCCTTATGAAGAGGCTTATACTCTGTAAAGCAAGCAGGTATGCCTAAGGCTCTCCATCTCATTTTCAGATACAACCAGGTATGAACCAAGCCAAAAAGCAGGGGGTACACTAAGCTGCAGAGAGGACTGGGGCCTACAGAAAAGGATGGGGTAAGGGGTGGCTGAAAAGGGGGATGTCTAAATAAGGACTAGCTATTTGGTTTTTGTCCTAAGTCCTGAGGAAGAGAAAACAAGCTTGCTTGGCAAAAATGAGTTGAAAGCTGGGTGAGATGGCTAGTTCTAGCTAGTCCAGGAGGCCAAGGCAGAGGATCACTTGAGCACAGAGGTTCAAGGCTATCCTGGGCATCAGAGTGAAATCTGTCTCAAAAAAGATAGTTGAGATTGGACATTGGAGAAAGCTCAAGAAGCAGTGGTATGAGTGTAGTTCTTGGAAAAGAGCCTGCTCTGTGGAGGTGGGACCATGGAGAAAGCACTTAGGGCTTTCTAATTCCAGGAATCAGAAGACTGTCATGTCAAGTAGCAAAAGTAGCCCTGGACTTCCCCTCCCCATCACAAGCTCAGTGACTGCAGTGGATTCACCTCTTATTTGAGGCCTTATTTTGCTATCTAGAAAATCTGCTGGTAGAACTGACTGGTTTCTGAGGTCCAGTTTTCTGTGATTACTTCTTTCTAGGGCTTTCACCAGGCCTTCCTTCCAGAGAGCTGTCGTGACATGCGGCCCTTGATTCTCGTGAGCCTGGGAACTGAGTTGATTCGATTAAGGAAAGAAAAATTTTATGAAATGATTGATGAAGAGACAAGAGAGAAGTTGTTGAGGTCTGACATTGAGTACCCCAGGTCAGTATTGGGCAGTGTGTAAGTCCCATCAGATCAAAGGAACGAGCTTTTGCCTGTTGTTATAGTAAAAGAAAGAAAGAAGGGAGGGAGGGAGGGAAGGAGGGAGGGAGGAAAAAATCAGTAATACTGAATGCTGACAATAGTGAAATGAAACTGGTAGTTATTATATTCTAAATTGGCTCAATCCTTTTGATGATAATTTTAGCCTCATATTCCTTTTGACATTGTTAATTTTAGCCTTATATGATCCTACCCTTTGAGGCAGTGATCCATCCCTGAATTTGTCCTTAGGAAGCCAAAATGTGGGGAAAGCTACAAGCATTAAAATGTTCATAGCAGTCATATTCATAATAGGAAAATCACCACCATTACCTCCACCTGTGCCACATATAAGGAGATAATAAGAAAAGCAGTACATTCCCTTGATAGAATATCCCTGTCTTATTAAAAGATGATAAGTTTAATGACTCCATAACTGGAATGTTAAGTGGATAAGCTAGTGATACATGGAAGGAGCAGTACAAAATTATATATATGCTACCACTATGTCTTTGGTAGTATACATAAACTTACCTGGTTTAGCCAGCAGGTGTTGGAAGCAAGTGCTAGTCCAGTGGTAGAGAAAGAGGAGGTGTGGAGGCAGGCAGATCTGTAGAATCTTTTTCACCGCTGAGCAACTTCACTAGTCCTTTTTATTTTTTATTTTGAGACAGAATCTCACTAAGTTACTGAGACTGGCCTCAAACTTGTTTTCCTCATGCCTCAGCCTCCCAAATTGCTGAGAATTACAGGTGTGTGCCACTGCAGCCTGCTCAGATCTGTAGATTCTTGCAGTGTGTCCAATAAGTTCATAATTCTATATGAGAGCTCTGTGATCTTGGGCAAGTCATTTCCTCTCAGACTTCAGAGTCCAATCAGCAGAACAAGAAAAAATTGGCTAGATCATTGTTTCCCAAAGTATGAAACACATTCCACAGAAGGTTTGCAAGATGATGTTCTATGGTGCACAGATTGACATGTTTAACCTTGACAGTGTGCGTTAGAAAAATAACAGGATGAGCTTACTAACCTCAAGATTGGTAGATTTTGTTGCTCAGGAAAGAGCTAAAGTAGATGTTTAAGTAAAAGAAATGAGTCGATTTAAGAATAATAATGAGCAAATTTTATGTGACAAAAAATTGAAGGAATTTTATGAGAAAAACAAGTGGAGAGACTCACTGTTGACTTCTCCCAGTTCAGAGGTGCTGCATCTCTGTTTTCTGTGCACTACCAATATGGAAAATGGTTGTTAAGACTGACCTACTTGAAAAAGATCTAAGGAACCTCAGCTCCTCGAGTGATAGCTGGCCCTGGGTGGTTTCAGCTAATTTTTGTAGAATTGAAATTCTGAAAAGGTTCACATAGACTTGCCTCCACAGATGTTTGAGCACTTGGTGCCTGTACTGCCAAGTCAGCGCTTTACTTTAGTCATCTCTAATGCTGACAGGCAGGTTGAACTCATGCTTTTTTAGACTGCCAAAGCAGGCCAGAAACATATCCATTATGTAGCTCAAATCTCTTAAGTTTTAACTAAGGACTTGAGGTCCTAAAATCAGTCAGGCAGAGGCACCAGCCCTATGAATGCCATGGGCTAGAAACCTAAAAATCACCCATACACAACCCAGGCCATTGCATGTAGAACAAAATGGAGATCTCAGTTCATAGGAAAGACAGAGGAATCCTCAAAGGCCAAAATGAAGAGGCTCCTCCAAATCAAGTAAACAACAAGATTCAATGCTGGGGTTGTCCCAGAGTGGTGAAAAGCCACATGAGCTAAAGTGTCAAAGCCTGTGAAGACGTAAGAAATCATCAAGTGAGGCAGGGGATTGGAATGGAACTCCCAGGCAGAGGACTCTGGAAAGCTGCCCTGCTTAGTAACAGAGTAGACTAGAAACAAATGTGACCATCATCATCCAGACATGATGTGGAATCTTGTCTGTATTAACTTGGACTCTGGGTCCAAAAATAAAAAAAAATAAATAAAAGAATCCCATGCTTACCCCTCATAGATTTTAGTGAGTTCCTTAGCCCTTTTGAGCCCTAACTTTCTATATTTATGAAATAGAGATTAAATGAGTTAACCAATATAAAGTGCTTGACACTTGATAAGTAGTAGGTCAAAGTCAGATACTATTATTCATTTTGTAAGAAATTGGTGGAATTAATGTGAACTTTTTAAGTGGAAACTAGAGGTGTGCTGGTACCAGCTCTCCAGGAGGCTGGAGAAAACCCTAACTGTCAAGGCTTGCTGATTTTTGTGGTGTACATATGCCCACCATGGCCAGTTTCAAGCTACCAACCTGATATCATTCAACATGGAGTTGAGAAGAGAATTCACACTGTTAGCTTTTGTGAATGGTTATGAGCTGGTTTTGGAACATCACGGATACCAAAAGGACTAGCTAATAGCCCATTCTGACCTCTACATGTTTTCTTCGGTGGATCTCTGGGATCACAATTGACTTTGTCTTGGTCATTATCATCTAGCCAGAAGAACCTTCTAGGTTGTTAGTTATTAGGCTTGTCCCTTTAGGTAGGCAAGCACAGGCAAATCAATGGAAGTTTAGCATCCTTCCCTTGCTGTGGTCTCAGAAGGAAATAAATCAGTTAATGCTAAGTCCGTTCCATCCTGTGCATGTTTGCCCCACACTCTATGGGGAAAGGGGCCTGGGTAGGGCCAGAGCACCATGACCAGTCCAAGGCAGCCACCAATCTATGATATGTCTCTCTAGATTTGACTGTTCTGGACATTTTATATAGATGGAGTCATACAATATGTATATATCTCACCTTATTTATATACTTACCAGTTGATGGGCATTTGGATTATTTACACTTTTTAGCTATTATAAATAATACTGCTATGAACATTATTGTACAGGTTTTTTTATAGACATATATTTTCATTTCTCTTATATATATACCTAGGAATGAATTGCTGGGTCATATGGTAACTTGTGTTTAACCTCTTAAGGAATTGTCAGGCCATTTTCCAAAATGGCTACATAGCAGTTTACATCCATATAGCAAAATCCTCATTCTAATATCTGCACAATCTTCATCAATATTTATTACTGTCTTTTTTTTCCTCACTTTTGGTGCTGTGGATCAGACCCAGGACCTTGTGCACACTAAGTAACCACTTTGCCACTGAGCTATATCTCTAGCTCTCCTGTCAGTCTTTTTTTTTTTTTTTTTTTTTTTTTGCGGGGGTGGGGGTATGGAGTAGGATGGGTACCAAGAATTGAACTCAGAGGCACTCGACCACTGAGCCACATCCCCAGCCCTATTTTGTATTTTATTTAGAGACAGGGTCTCACTGAGTTGCTTAGTGCCTTTTTGTTGCTGGGGCAGGCTTTGAACTTTGAACTTGTGATCCTCCTGCCTCAGTCTCCCAAGCCACTAGGATTTCAGGTATGCGCCACCACACTTGGCATTGTAGGTCTTTTTTGTGGTAACAACCCTAGTGGGTATAGGTGGTGTCTCATTGTATTTTTTTAAAGATTTTTTTTAGTTGTTGATGAAGTTTTATTTATTTTATTTATAAGTGGTGCTGAGAATTGAACCCAGTGCCTCACACATGCTAGGCAAGCGCTCTACAACTGAGCTACAACTCCAGCCCTCATTGTGGTTTTGATTTATATTTCTTGGATGGCTAGAGATCCTATATATAATTTAAATGTTTCGAAAACCACATTGTAAGACATGAAAAGAAATAGGTGAATAATCTATTTTTAGATTCAGTATATATAAAGTATTATAATTTAAACATTTTATCAATATAAAAACTATTCATGAAATATTTTCCATTCTTTTGTGTTGTAAGTCTCTGAAATCTAATGTATGTTTTACACCCAAAGCACATCCCTAATTCAGATTGGCCACATTTCAGGTACTCAGTAGCTGCATATGGCTTGTAACCACTGCAGGGGAAAGCATAGGTCTATGCAAAGAAGGTCATAGAAAGGTAGAGTAGGAAACAGGAGCCTGGAGAAAGGCAAAGAGCTAGAACTGGGTTCCTGTATTTAGGCATGGAAAAGAGTGGCAGGAGGAAAGGCTGAAGGGCAAGAGTAGGGAGGAGCTAGCTAGAGACCTCAACTTATGTCCTATCCTTCAGTGATGATGACATGTGCCAGAGATTGCTCAAGGAGAACAGCTGGAATATCTTTCGGAAGGACCTAGTACGGCTGCTCGTGGAGCCTCGCAAAATACCACCATTTACCCCAGTTGGGCCCAAGAAGAAAAGCATCTACAAGCCAAAGTCTCTGATCCTGGATTTGTGTAGTGTCAACAAGAAAGTTAAGCCACATCATCCCATTTTTATGGCATCCCAGAAGTACCTCCCCCCACTGAGGATCGTCCAAGCCATCTCAGCACCCCGGCACAAAATCCAAGAACTCCTTCCTCAGTATAAGAATGCAGGAGTCTTTCTTTAGAATCAATAAAAGATGTCAGATTCCTCTCTGTGTTTTCAGAATGACCACCATGGTGGTTATGGGGCTTGGAAGGAGTTCCTAGAGGGCTGGGCCAGGGGTCTGGAGAGGTATTGGGGGCAGCAACTGGGGCACAGATTCCCCTGGCACTTGTGGGCTAAGCTGAGGGAATAGATTATGAGGCTGTTGTGGGTGGTGGACTGTCAGTGGGAGTCTCGGGTTGGGAGGGTTTTATCCAGTGAGAGCTGATTGGGAGGCACAAGGCTCAAATCAAAGTGATCAATAATATGGTTATGAATACAAATGCCTTCAAGGTTGGACAAGTTTGTATGAAGGAGTAGAACTGAGAAGCCATAGAATGATGGGATGTTGGGTACCCAATTTGACAATTCTCCATCCAGTTGGAGCAACTGCTCCTTCAGCCCAGGCAGTTGATGCCATGCCAGAAATTAAAGCAGGTCTGCTTTTGCCAGTCTGTAGATTGTTCAAGAGAATCAAGAAATCCATCATTTTAGATGATTCCTATTGGTTTCTAAACATAAGCAACTAATTCAAATTGTTTTTGGACAGTGTCATTCAAACAAAACACACATGGCTGTGTTGGACCTGCAGGCTACAGACTGATCCTCTCTGTCACTTAGACAGGGTCTGACTGTGGGGGAGAGGAATATAAGGAGGCAGATCAGAGGTTGACAGCATGACAGGAGCAGGCATCCTGGGTCAAGGATGAGGATCAAGCACCCTGGGAGAGTGGAAGCAGGTCAGATACAATGAGGCAGGCAGTAGGGTTACAGTTGGAGAGGGATCCTCAGTCCCTCTGGGGGTCCTCAGTCTGGGGCTATTACTTACCTGGGCCCAGAACTCAGGGTGCCTCTCTCCATCCAGCCTCAGCACCAGAGTCCAAGTGCCAAGCAACCTCCCTCCTTAAGAAACCTCATATGTGGGCTGGGGATATAGCTCAGTTGGTAGAGTACTTGTCTTGCATGCACAAGGCCCTGGGTTCAATCCCCAGCACCACAAAACAAACAAAAAGAAACCTCATATGTTAGCTTATGAGCACTGTAGGACCTGGCAGAGGCCATGGTAGCACAGGAGCCCTCCCATACCCCCATGTTCCACCCTTGGCAAGGAATAGACTGAGCACTGAGCTGGGAATCAGGCTCCATTTCTATCTCTGTGGACCCCCTTGAGCACCTTGCAAACTTGTCTAAACCTCAGTTTCCCTGATGGAAAAATGCGCAAGTTTGATGATCAGTGGTTTTCATGAATGAGAAGTGAGTATAGTTTGAAAGCATGTTCTTTTTAATTATTATTTAAAATTCTTTATATACTGTAAACCAGAAAAGGAATAATATGAATTTATTTCCCCCTCAGACTTGCATGTGGATGTCAGAAGGCAGAGAGGTAGTGAACCTATAGACACTGACTAAAGTTCAAGTTCTAGTAGGGAGCTCCGGGGATTTCTGAACAGACTTAACATGGCCAGAGCGAGGGAGAAGAGCTAACCTGTACAGAGCACTTATTATAACATTTCAGCCACCTGGCTATGCGTCTGACCATGAGGTCCTGCCAGATTTGCCACTTAATGACTATTGAGTATTAAAAGAGGTGGCATGTATATAACATGATGGAAGATTTCATTCTCCAAGATTCCTGGATTCCCCTTCCTGGAAAGTGAGAGAAAAACCTTCTAGAACGAAGGCAGAACATGTTTTCTGTGGGAGTATCCAGTGAGGAAATGGACTTGAAGGGCACCCTTGGGTGAGGACCCTGCTGAGGAAAAATGGTAGGGTGTTGGGCTTCAGGAACTCCAGAGAGAACAGAGGAAGAGCAAAGTGCCACAGAAGTACTTGAGTGGGAGGGAGCCTACAGAGGTCCTCAGGGAGCTGTTTGTGCCTGAGAATGTGTAACATTTGAATGACTCTTAATTACAGTGATGTGGTGCTACTGCTTCTGTGAATTCCCAAGCAGGGAGTGGACAGCCTGATGCCTGCCCCCATTATATTTGGGTTACAAACATGAAGTCCCATCACACACAGGAGTATTCAGTACATGTTAGAGGTTATTAGCATCTTTTTGATGAGGATCTATCTGACTATCCAGAAATCCCTTCCCATTCAATGAAATAGGCAACTGAGCCTTTAGAGGTTGGGAGGGGCGTGGCTAACATCTCACCCACATCCTTCTCTAAGTGAAAGGCTAATGTCTTAATGTTGACATTAGCCTGGGGGTGGGGAAAAACTGGCTGGCAGGGAAAAGCAGAGGTCTTCACTCAACTATTAATAGACACTGAGGGGGAGGGTGCTGCTTAAGAGAAGATTGGGAAGGGCAGTGTAGGGAGGGGCTTGCTAGTGTGGGAACACCTCTGAGCAGACTATGGGCTGGAAGAAGAGGCAACATTTCTCAAAGGTCCCCCAGTATACCCACCCCCACCCCAAAACACACATCAGGGAACAGGTTAAGAATCGGGCAGTGAAGGACAAAGCAGGATTCACTCAGGAGAGAAGTTCATTCAAAAGCAGTAAATATGTTACCCCTTGACATAAATGTTGGCAATAAATGGTTTGCATCCTGTAAAGATCCTTACCACTAATGTAGGCATGGATCAGAGGGTCCAGGGAGTCACAGTGTAAAGAATCAAGGAGAAGGGTCAGGCATGGTACCTATAATCCCAGCAGTTTGGGAGGAAGATTGTGAGTTCAAAGCCAGCCTCAGCAATGGCAAGGCACTAAGCAACTCAGTGAGACTCTGTCTCTAAATAAAATACAGAATAGGGCTGGGGATGTGGCTCAGTGGTTGAGCCCCAAGTTCAATCCCCAGACAAAAAGAAAAAGGAGAAGGGCTTAGGCTCAGGTATGGAGTGCCCAGTGTATACCAGGCTTTATATGAAGCACTCTACAGAGGTGCATTAGGCCATTTTTCCATTACTGTAATGAAATACCTGAGGTGGGTAATTTGTAGAGAAGAGGTTTATTTAGCTCACAGTTTTGGAATCCAAAAGTTCAAAGGGCATGGTGCCAACACTGGTGAGGGTCTCCCTGTCTGTGTCAAGTGGCAAATAGCATGACAGAGGAGGGAATGTGCATGAGAGTGAAGTGAGCAGACAGGAAGCCAGAGAGGGAGGGGCCAGGCTCTCTCTTTTAAAATAACTTGCTCTTAGAAGAACTAACCCATGAAAACTAACTTAATCCCTTTAGGGCAGCACCCCTCAAATAATCCAGGGACTTCCCACTAGGCCCCCCCCCTGTTAAAGGTCACACTACCACACTAGGGACCAAGCTTCCCACATGTGAAGAACCTTTGGGGGACACATTCAAATTGTATCCAAACCATAGCAAAAACCTATCACTTATCCTTAAAATATTTCCTGGCAACCAGCTGGGCAGTATTATCGCATTTAGGAGGTGAAGGACTTGAGGCCCAGAGAGACAAAGGCCTGGTCTTGGCTCACTCAGCTACCAGGAGTTTTTGCGGGAAGTCCACATGCTATTCTGTACTCTGGCACCTTCTTAGTTAAACAGCCCTGTTTAACTAAGTCTGTGCACTGTTAAGCCACTGTTACTCATCAATCCCAAATGAGCCACCTGTTTTCAAAGAAGAAATTCTGTACACACAACCCTGGAATTGTGCTAGAGAGAATATACTCACCCTCTGCAATGAGTTTCCATATGTAAATAGGCATAGTCATACTTGGAGAGGCGTGCTCAGGCCACACAGCCTAAAATAGAGCTCCCAGCACTAAAAGCCTCCACTGTTTGGGGAAAATGAAAAAACCCATTTGAAAAATAAACACAGGGGATATTGCCAGCATTTATTATAGGAAATGTTCAAGATCCCATCTTGAGATTGGAAGCAAAAGCATTCTTTGAATCTTCTTTTCCTTTTTTATAATCATGGGAAAATTTTATCTTCCAGTTATGGAAAGTCTAGGGGTGAGTTGGGTCACTTCTTAACTCCAGAAGGCTAAATCACAGGGAAACACTTTTAGGATAGCATACCTGAGGCCGTTTGGCCTCATTGCCCTTGTGCTATTTGGGGAGTTAAGACTTAACAGCTTAGCAACAGGGGCATTGAGTTGCTGAATGGATCTGCGCTGGTTCATAGCAGGCAATGAGGGCCAAGTTACAGTTTCTAGTTGGCTGAGAAGTAGCACCAAAGCTGGAACAAAGGTTTTCCACGGTGCTGCAGGGCTGTGGGTTTCGGGGATAGTCACTAGTAGGAGGTAGGGGGCAGTGAGAGGTGGCAGTCAGACATGTGCAGTATGATTTTTAGCCAGGCTCCTTCGTTTTCTGGAGCGTCAACACTATCCTCTGTAAAATTGAAGATGTACACGAGACATTCCCAACCCACCCTTTCCTTTTTTCCCCTCCCACCCATTCTCCTTCCATGGCCTCACCATCCCAAAAGAAAATCAAGAACAAGAAGAAAACAGCTGGTTATGGTGACACAGGCCTGTAATCCCATCAGTTTGGGAGGCTGAGGCAGGAGGCTTAGAGTATAAAACCCGTCTCAGCAACTTAGCAAGAACCTGTCTCAAAAAAAAAAAAAAAAGTAGAAAGGGTTGGGATATGGCTCAGTGATTAAGCACCCCTGGGTTCATCCCCCAGGACCCCCCAAAAAAAAATAAAAAATAGAAGGAAGGGCAGCAGGGCCAGGGGCTAGGAAGAGGAGAAAACAGACTGAAACCCTTGGTAACCTGAGCAGATGAACAAAATAGAATTGTATTTCCAACAGAATCTCCTTGTTCTGGGGAAATACACATAGTACTTGGTTTCTTCAACTTACTTTGAAATTATTTAGAAAACTCAATGTGTATTTATTTAGAGAAAGAAAATATAAGCAAATGATAACAATTGGCAAACCTGAGCAAAGGGTATCTAGTTTTTTTGAACCATTCTTGCTATTTAAAAAAATATTTTAAATAAATACAGCATCACCAAACAACTCTTTTGAATATACAGTGGCATTGACAATTCACATAGTGTGCAGCCATCACCACCATCCATCTCCAGAACTTTTCTCTTCTTGCAATACTGAAACTGTACCCACTAAATACTAACTCTTCATTCCCCACGTCCCCCAGCTCCTGGCATCCACCCTTTTACTTTCTTTTTTTTAATATTTTATTTTAGTTATAGTTGGAAACAATACCTTTATTTTTATGTGGTGCTGAGGATCGAACCCAGGGCCTTGCTCACACTAGGCGAGTACTCTACCACTGAGCCACAACTCCAGCCCTCACACTTCTATTTTCTGTCTCCAGAAATTTGATTACTCTAGGTACTTCATGTAAGTGAATCATCGTAGTACTTGTTTTGTTTGTGACTGGCTTATTGACTTAGCATGATATCTTCAAGGTTCATCCACATTGTAGCATGTGCCAGAATTTCCTTCTTTTTATAGCTGAATAATATTTCATTGTATGGATTAACATATGTTTTAGCCATTCATCCGTTGATGGACATTTGAATCACTTCCATTTTGGTGCTATTGTAAATAATGCTCCTAAGAATGTAGGTGTACTAATAGCTCTTTGAATTTTCCATTCTTTTGGGTGTATACCTCACAGTGGAATTGCTAGCTCTTATGGTAATTCCATTTTTAACTTTTTAAAGGAACTACCAAAACAACTATCATTGTCGCAATTTTAAATGTAAAATTATTTTAAAACAAAATTACAACCAAAAAAAAGAAAGAAAATAAGGGAAGCTAGTGTGGATATACATTAGTATATTTATTGGCTCTAGTTGACTTTATAATTAGGTGATAATTGACTTTTAAATTTGGCAATCAACTCCATAGGCAGTGAAAAGGGAAACATTGTTTCATTAAAAATAAGACCATAACAAGCAAAAAATGGAGGAAGTCAATATGATTTGTTACATGCCCTAGCCATGATGATTATAAAATCTTTTTTTTTTTAGTTGTAGTCAGATGCAATACCTTTATTTATTTATTTTTGTGTGGTGCTGAGGATCAAACCCAGGGCCTTGCACGTGCTAGACAAGTGCTCTACTGCTGAGCCACAACCCCAGCCTCCAAAATCTGACTTGTATACACCTATTAGAGTGGCCAAAATCCAAAACACTGACAATACCAATGCAGGTGAGGATGTGGAGAGACAGGAACTCTTACTCATTGATGGAAGATTGTTTTCAGTTTCTTATAAAACAAAACACATTCTTGCCGTGTGAACCAGCAGCCATGATACTTGTTTTTCAAAGGCCTCAAAATCTTAAGTTCACACAAAAACCTGCACACAAATATTTACAGCAGCTTTATTCTTGTTTTTTTTTTTTTTTTTAGAGAGAGAGAGAGAGAATTTTGATATTTATTTTTTAGTTTTCGGCAGACACAACATCTTTGTTGGTATGTGGTGCTGAGGATCGAACCTGGGCCGCACGCATGCCAGGTGAGCGCGCTACTGCTTGAGCCACATCACCAGCCCTGGCAGCTTTATTCTTGATTGCCAAAACTTGGAAGCAGCCAAGATGTCCTTCAGGAAGTGAGTGGATAAACTGTGGGACATTTAGACATTGGAATGTTGCTCAGTGCTAAAAAGGAATGAGCTATCAAGCATGAAAAGAAATGGGGAGAGTTAAAAATGCATATTCATAAATAAAAGAAGCCAAATTGAAAAAGCTACATATAGTTATGTCCAACTATATGGCATTATGAAAAGATAAAACTATGGAGACAGCAAAAAGATCAGCGGTTGCCAGGGATTAAGGGGAAGGGAGGGATGACAGAGGAAGCTTAGAGGATTTTTAGGGCAGTGAAACTACTTTAATACTCTAATGGTGAGTATTATGTTTGTCTAAACACTTAGAATGAACAATATTAAGAGTGAACTCTATCTGAGTGATGATGTGTCCATGTAGGTTCCTCAAATGTATCACCCTGCTGAGGGATGTTGGTAATGGGGTAATGCTGTACACATAAAGGGACAGAGAGTATATAGGAATTCCACCACTCAATTTCTCTGGGAACCTAAAACTACTCTCAATAATAAAACCCATTGCCAGGCACAGTGACACACACCTGTAATCCCAGTGGCTCTGGAGGCTGAGGCAGGAGGATCACAAGTTCAAAGCCAGCCTCAGCAACTTAGTGAGACCCTAAGCAATTCAGCAAGTCCCTGTCTCTAAATAAAATATTAAAAAGGGCTGGGAATGGGGCTCAGTGGTTAAGTGCCTTGGATTCAATCCCTGGTAACAAAAAAACAAAAACACCTATTAAAAAACAAAACAGAAGACTGGCTTTGAGCTTCCTGATGGTCAAGGCAAAAAAAAAAGAAGAAACAATTTTTCATTATTAGAAAGGAGAAATGTGCTGAGTCCCTCGAGAATAACAAAGTTTTTCTCACCCCATGAAGTTGGGGAAGTTTTTCTTTTCTACCCTCTTTCTAATGTGCCTCCTATTCAATTTACTGTACTCTTCCCTTCTTTGCACCTTAAATTAGATACCTTAAATTAGGGGTTTGCTTATCTCCTTGCCTCTGAACTTCTCAGCCTCACTTCTCCTGACACCATGGAGTTGATATCTAGAGAGGTGGGCTGTGGGTGAGTGCTGTTCTGCTCGCTCCCTCTTTGAAGACTGGTTCAGAGGAAGGCAGTGGACTTGTGGTCTTTCAGCTTAAAAACACTGATCACCTGACTTTTTGCCCGACACCTTGATAAGGCTTCAGTAGCTGCTGCTGCTCTCCAAGCTTTGTGATGCCACCCCACCCCACCCCCCAAAAAAAAGAAAAAGGATGACATGAATAAAGATGCTGGAAAGTTGGCCAAGAAAAACAAGGACCCAGTGAACAAATATGGGGGCAAAGCCAAAAGGAAGAAGTGGTCCAAAGGCAAACTTCGGGACAAGCTCAACAATCTAGTCTTGTGTGACAAAGCTACTTATGACAAACTCTGTGAGGAAGTTCCCAACTCTAAGATTATTACCCCAGCTGAGAGACTGAAGATTCTAGGTTCCCTGGCCAGGGCAGCCCTTTAGGAGCTCCTTAGTAAAGGACTTACAAACTGGTTTCAAAGCACAGAGCTCAAGTAATTTATATCAGAGATACCAAGGGTGGCGATGCCCAGCTGCTGGTCAAGATGCATGAACAGGACCAATCAACAGTACATTTGGAAAACTAAAACTTTATTAAAAACAAAAACAAAACCCACTGATCACCTGTGTTGATATTGGTCCAAAGCTGAGGCCATCTCTTGCCCCAAGCAACTTCCTATCTTGAAATAGAAACATTTAGGAAATCCATTCTGTCATAACTTAACTCATGCTACTGTTAATGACTTTTCCTTCTTGTTTTATAGGTGGACATGGGGAGGAACTGCTCATCACTCTTCTGGAAGCCTCCTTCCAACTAAACCAGTCCCTTTCCTGCCCTTTTGTCTGATTATAGTGACATAACAGAGCCATGATGGTTGTTTCTCAGGGATTCTAGACTTGGGCTATGCTCCCCAGACCAGCTATGTGGCGTTAGGCAAGTGGCCTCTCTGCCTCAATTTTCTCATCTGTAATATGGGAATAATAAAAGCTCTGTTAGTCCATGTAAAGCACTGAATTCAGAGTTGACCTCATAAAGCAGAGGCCTGGAGTGGGAGGATCAGGAGCATAAAGGGACAAAAAGGATACAGATAATAGGTCTGTGAAAACTGTCCAGGGATGAAGTTGAAGCATCCTGGGTGTTCTGGCATTTCTCAGTTTAAAAGATGACAGCTGCGGAGCACTTGCACATATTAAAGGCTCTCATCAGTGAATCATCCTGCATTTGTACTTTGCTCAGTTATTGTACCTGCCCTCATCTGCTTTGATGATCACTAATGCATGGTATCCTCCTCCTCTCTGAGGTAAGAGTCCTGGAGCCTGTTGGCTGCTTGCCTGTTCTCCTCCCTTCACCCCAGTGCTTGTTCTCTGCGTCTCTCTTGATCTTCAGCCTTTAGGTTCCTGGGTATCTCCCCGAGACAGGGAGGCCTAAGGGAACTGCAGAACTCAACCTAAAACTTAGGTGATTCCAACCAGAATAACTCCACCCAATAGATGTGCTCTGGAGAGAAGGAGTTGCTTAGGATTTAGAGAGAGCACAGAGTCAAACAAAATCCCCGCTTCAAGAAGCTTATGTGCTGGATCAGTGGTGAAGGAGCACAGGCAAGAAATATGCAAGAAGTATCAGGGTAAGTGGAAGATGGAGGTGGGTTGGAGTTAACTACTTGGTAAAGGGCAGTCAGAGAAGTCTTCCCAAGAACATGACCTTGGTATGTACACCAGAGAGGAAATGAGCCATGCTGATACCTGGACAATGTTCCAGTAGAGAGAAACCATGCTCAGCATGGCTAATAACTGTAAGAAGGCTAATGTGGTTAGAATGGAACCAAAGGAGGTAGAAATGGAAAGGAGACAGAGTAGAGGAGTACTGAGGGTTATGTCACTATCACAGAACGGAATCCTTTAGAAACTTCTTTGCCAAGAAATAGTAGGCTCTGACCAGGAAACCATTTGCATTAGATTTTTGTTGTTGTGACAAAATACCTGAGGAAAATAACTTAGAGGAGGAAAGATGTATTTTTTATTTTTATTTTATTTTTTGGTTTGTTTATATATATATATATATATATATATATATATATATGACAGTAGGGTATATTTTGACATATTATACATACATAGGATATAATCCATTACAATTTTGATCCCATTCTGTGGTTGTACATGATGTGGAGTTACACTGGTTATGTATTCATATATGAACATAGGAAAATTATGTTCAGTTCTGTCTAAGCTTTCCTATTTCCATCCCCATCCCTTCCCTTCATTCTCCTTTGTTTAATCCAATGACTTTTCTTCCCTTCCCACCCCCTGTTGTGTGTTAGCATCTGCATATCAGAGAGAATATTTGGCCTTTGGTTTGGGGGATTGGCTTATTTCACTTCGCATGCTCCATTTCCATCTATTTCCCCACAAATGCCAAAAATTTCATTCTTTATGGCTGAGTAATAGTCCATTGTGTAATAGTCCTTTTTTAATCCATTCATCTGTTGAAGGGCACTTAGGTTGGTTCCATAGCTTAGTTATTGTAAATTGAGTTGCTATAAACACTGATGTGGCTGCGTCACTATAGTATGCTGGTTTTAAGTCCTTTGGGTATATGTCAAAGACGGGATAACTGGGTAAAATGGTTACTTCATTCCAGGTTTTCTGAAGAATCTCCAAACTGCTTCCCAGAGTGGTTTGCACCAATTTGAAGTCCCCCCAGCAATGCATGAGTCCACCTTTTTCTCCATATGTTCGGCAACATTCTTGATAATTCTTGATAATTGCCATTCTGACTGAAGTGAGATGGAATCTCAGTGTAGTTTTAATTTGCATTTCTCTAAGTGCTAGATATATTGAACATTTTTTCATAAATTAGTTACTATTCGTATTTTTATTTCTTCTGTCAAGTGCCTGTTTGGTTCATTTATTGATTGGGTTATTTGTTTGTTTGTTTGAGTTCCTTATATATCCTGGAGATTAATGCTCTCTCTGAGGTGCAGATGGCAAATATTTTCTCCCATTCTGTAGACTTTCTCTTCATATTGTTAATTGCTTCCTTTGCTGTGAAGAGACTTTTTAATTTGATACCATTCTATTTATTGATTTTTTTTTTTGTACCGGGGATTGAAATCAGGGGCAATCGACCACTGAGCCACATCCCCAGCCCTATTTTGTATTTTATTTAGAGACAGAGTCTCACCGAGTTGCTTAGCACCTCACTTTTGCTGAGACTGGCTTTGAACTCGAAATCCTCCCACCTCAGCCTCTGGAGCCCCTTGGATTAACAGGCATGTGCCACCACGCCTGGCTCATTTATTGATTCTTGCTTTTATTTCTTGTGCTTTAGGAGGCTTGCTGAAGAATTTGGTACCTAAGCCAACATGATGGAGAGTTGGACCTACATTTTCATCTAGTAGGTGCAGGGTCCCTTGTCTAATGCCTAGGTCCTTGATCCACTTTGAGTTTTGTGCAGGGTGAGAGAGAGGGGTTTTATTTCATTTTGCTACACATGGATTTCCAGTTAGGAAAGATTTATTTTGGCTCAAGTTTCAGAGGTTTCAGTCCATGATCAGCTGGCTCCATTTCTTTGAGCCTAAGGCAAGGCAGAGCATTATGGCAGAAGGCTGTGGCTGAGGAAGGCTACTCACCTTATGGCAGCCATGAAGGAGAAAGAAGGGAAGGGGCCAGGAAGAAGATGAACCTTTTCAGGGCATGACTCCAGTAATCCACCTCCTCCAACCAGGCCCCACTTTCCAGTTTCCATCACTTTCCAATAGTGCATTCAATTATGATCCATCAATGAATTAATCCGATGATGAGATCAGAATCCTTATAATCCAGTCACTTCCCCAAAAACCCACCTCTGAATATTGCTATATTGGGGACCAAGCCTTCAATACCCGACCTTTAGGGTAGATTCCAGAGCAAAACTATAACACTACTGCAATAAATTAAGTAGGGGATTGTGGATCATCTAAAATATATATAATGAGAACTGAGTTTTCTGCTACTTCACCCATCTAATCTCATCCCACAGAAATAACCCAATTAGCCACTTGGTACATAATCTTTCCAAAAGCTTACATACTCATAATCCCTCTTTGCATTTATTTTTACCAAAACATTATGCTATATCACTGCTAGCTGATAGAATTTCTGCAATGATTGAAATATTCTATACCTGCATGTTTACTAGTCACATAGGGCTACTGAGTTCTTGAAGTGTAGCTAGTGTGAATTTAAGGTCTGAATTTTTAATTCTGAGTAATTTTTATTTAAACAGTCATCACACTGGCTAGTGGCGACCATAAAGGATAATACAGTGTTATACACATTTTGGGGTTTTACTTAACAGAATATAACAGACATTTTTCTTTTCTTTTTTTTTAATATAATTTATAAACTTTGAAATGATGTCACTTAGAAAAAGATGGTGTCAGAGTA
The DNA here is from genome assembly GCF_052094955.1 of Ictidomys tridecemlineatus. Classification (NCBI taxonomy): domain Eukaryota; kingdom Metazoa; phylum Chordata; class Mammalia; order Rodentia; family Sciuridae; genus Ictidomys; species Ictidomys tridecemlineatus. Next base: position 179,241,315 of record NC_135481.1, read on the forward strand.
CAAAATATTTTTTCCTGAATCATTTGAGAGTAAGTTGTGACCTAATGTACCATTGCAATCTAAATTGTTTCATGTTTATTTCTTTCAAATGAGTATATTCTCCTGCATAGCTGCAATATAGTCACTAAGATCAGGAAATTAACAATACATTATGACCATCTAATCCTCAAATCCCATTCATATTTTGCCAGTGGTTCCAATAATGTCCTTTATAGCAAAGTTTACAATCTTGCATTGCATTTAGTAGTCGTGTCTCTTTGGTTTTCTCTAATATAGTTCTCAATCTTGCTTTGATGTTCATGACTTTGACACTTTTCAAGATTACAGGCCAGCTATTTTGTAGAATATCCTTCAATTTTGATTCATCTGATGTTCTCCCATGATTAGATTTAGTTTCTGCATCTTTGGTAGAAAACTGCAGAAGTGATTTTCTTCTTTCACTGCATCTTATCAGATGGCACAGGACTTGTTTTATCACTTGTGATATTAACTTTGAATGTTGTATTAAAATCGTATCTCCAATGTCTTTTTTCTTTTTTGAACCAAGGATTGAACTCTGGGGCCCTTAACCACTGAGCCACATCACTGGCCCTTTTTTATTATGATACAGGGTCTTGCTAAGTTGTTGAGGCTGGCTTTAAACATGTGATCCTCCTACCTCAACCTCCCAAGCCTCTGGTATTACAGGCATACCCTACCGCACCTGGCTATTTCCAGTGCCACTGGAACTTCTGGTGTCTCCAATGTTAAGTTGCTCTTGTTGCTTATTTCTTTTTAAAACATTTTAAAATTTATTTTAACTATGATAAAAACACATAGCATTACCATTTTAGCCATTTTAAGTGTTAAAGTTCATGATATTAAGAATATTAACATTATTGTACAACAGATCTCTAGAACTTTTTCGTCTTGCAGATCTGAAATTCCATATCCAATTCTTTCCCTTCTCTGATGTTAGTGATGTTAAGCATCTTTTCATATGCCTGCTGGCTATTTCTAAGCCATCTTTGGAAAAAAAAATGTCTATTCAAGTACTTTGCCCATTTTGTTGTTGAGTTATGAGTTCTTTATATATTCTGCATATTAACTGCTAATCAGATATGTAATTTATCAACATCTTCTCCATTCCTCAAGTTGTCTTTTCACTCTGTTGATTTTGTCCTATGCCCTTTAATAAGTATTTTGTGAGATGGTACTTTGAAAAACACCTCCTTTCTCATCAAACTCTTCAGTCATCCATTTATTTATATCAGAATGCGACTTACAACTTCCTGTTTTATTCTATGTGTTATAATTTGTATCACTATTTAAATTGTTTCTACATTTTGATGTTAAATTGTCGGATTTGGCCAATGGAAGTCACTTTATGCTGGCTTCGTTCTTCAGATATGTACCCATCATCCTTTGAGCTCTTTCTTGTTTTCTTCCACAAGATATTATAGAACAATCTTGTACTTTTCCTCACCCTAGAATTAGCCATTTTTACAAGTCCATTCTTCCTTTTAGTAGAGAATGGCACTTAGAAGCTTCTGGTCCTGAGGATTACCTCAGTAACAGTGAGTAAACAGGGAAAAGCCCAGTGCCGAATCCCCGCCCCTCAGTGAGGCACGGGAAATGTGGCATTCAGAAGACCCACTCCACAGCACCGCTCGTGGGGGGCCCAAGCCCTTCTGATCGAGGCCCAGCCCGTGCACCATGTGAGGCCTGTAGTGGCCCGGGCGCACTGGGCCAGGGTCTTCTCGGAGTCGGGTTGCTTGGGAATGCAGCCCAAAGTGGGTGGTAAACTCCATCTAAGGCTAAATACCGGTTCGAGACTGATAGTCCACAAGTACCATAAGGGAAAGTTGAAAAAAACTTTGGAGAGTTCAAGAGGGTGTGAAACCATTAAGAGGTTGACCAGTTGGCCAGTGTGCCCCAGACCGACCAGGGTTGACCAGTTGGCCACACAAGGACTTTGATTTATATGCAGATTTTTGGATGACTTCCTTTTCCCAAGGATGGTGGAACCATGACAAAGGTAATGGTATTAGAGATTTGGAACTTTTTTTTTTTTTTTTTTTGGTGGTTGTTTTTCCTGGGTGATTGTCAAACCTGCAGCAGCACACACATCGGTCCATCTTGCAGTGGAGAATCTCTAAAGGATCTTCAGGGAAAGCGTAGACAAGAAGGATTGAGTCCCGGGAGACTCTTGCCATGAGATGGGAAATCCACACACACACCCCACTCATTTCTTCTGGAAAATATCTAACCAATAAAGACAAAAGAAAAAAAAAAAAAAAAAAGAAGCAGCTTCTGCTCCTGGCTTCTTCACTGATGAAACTTTTGGCTTTGAAAGGCCTAGCATCTGATCTGGAGAGGCAAGCCCCATCAATGAGCCAAAACAAACCCCTTATTTTAAGGGGTGAGAAGACGGAGGCCCAGACTAGGTCAGTCAAGGCAGTGACAGAACTTAGTACTAGAGCTGAGACCTCTGATGTTTGTCCAGTGTTCTTTCCCTAGGAATATATATTGCTAGTAGAGGCATGATCCCAGCATGTCTCTGGCCCTCTTGGACCAACTGTACTTTTAGCTGTCATCTACAGAGGGTTAGCTTTGCTGTAGGACTCCAGGACTACCTTTCTGTGAGCTGCCCTTCTTACTTAGATCTTTTCTGAGTCATACCCTCCTGGAGATCTTTATGGGCAAATTCACCTTCAATTACAGAGGCCACGCTTCAGCTTTTATCTCCAGCTCTGGTGGATTTGCAAACCAGTCCTAGACTGGTATGGAGCATGTTGGTGTTTAAGCTAGGTGGACACCTGCTAGACCAAAGAGTCCTGAAGCCACGTCAGTCAGCTAACACCATCACATAGAGGCATCAATAGCAGAGAACACTGGGTCCAGGCCTGACACTCAGTTGGGAAAGCATCTGGAAGGGCCTCCTCCACCTGCCCTGGGGTTCCCTACCCATGCATGTTACACCAAAAAATACACTATGTTCCCACATTTGGAGGCCACTGTTTCTTAAACCTTACATCCACATTTAAGAACTCCTGAGCTATTCCATTAGAAGATATTTCCTGTGCCTGATTTTGGGATGAGTGGTGCTATCTGACCTATACCAAGATAGAAACCTCCCACCTCAGAAGCCTTGACTATTATTCAAGTCATTGTTCAGTCATCCAAGAACAGTTCAAAAAGCTGGACTTTATCTCTTGTATTCAGCAGACATTTCCTGAGCACCTGCTAAGTATCAGACATTATGCTGCATCTTGTAGTTGCAAAAGTGATTCAAATCTAAGATGAATTCAATAGACTTTCAGTTAACACAAGTGGATTCCAAATACAAGAAAACAGCTGGGGATATAGTTCAGTGGTAGAGTGCCTGCCTAGCATGCATGAGGCCCCAGGTTCCATCCCCAGCACCCAAGGGGGGAAAAAAAAGTTGTTAGAGGCTGCAAAGTAAAGGACATACTTTGATGTGTCAGATTTCTACAGGCAAAACTGTTCAAAAACTTATAGAGTTTGAGTTGAACCCTGAAGGATGATTTTTGCCAAGTTAACCATTGTGGAAAAGACACTATGGACAGAATGGCATTAGTCCCTGTGGAACCACGTAAGTGAAAGATGACCTTGAAGAACAGGAGGTAGTGGCTACCATCGCAGGAAAGAAGGCAGAGACCTTCATCAAGGAATGTGAACACTGGTTCTATGGAGTGTGCTAAGCAAATTACTTCATACAGGTTTTTAAAATAATTTTTATTTTTTAAAAGTAAATTATACATTACAGGGGGGAAAAAAAACACAAGCAAAGAACAAAGTCATTCAGTCACAAGAAGCCTAGTTGGACATGTCCCTCTAGGTTGTGTGCATATATACACAATATCCCATTTTGTGTGATTGAGATTGTGGTATTATGCTTTTCCACACATCATGAATATTCACCAATTCAAAATCCTGAAGCTACATGAGTATTTTTTGATAACCAAGAATACACCAACTCAATCTGTTATCCTTTCTTGGGGACAAAAATTTCACTGAAGACAGAAATGGCAACAGGCCTCTAGATAGACATATTGGCAGAGTTACAACTAAAACAATTCATTCTCTTAATGCTCAATGTAAAATGAAACAGCAACAGAATACACCAAGCTTGTTAATCATTAACAGATTTCTACTACTAAAATATTAGCAAGAATGCATGTTCCTAGTGAATTAAAATATTCCTATAGTACAGCCAGAAGATGCACACACACCAGTGGCTCACATCAAAATGTAAATCTTTTGAGCACTTGCTTCCATCTTTCTGTGTGTCTCTCTGTGCCCCTCTGCTGCCAGCCTAATGAACAAGTCCTGATACACAATGCCCAGAGATACAACAATTCCATGTCCAAGATGCATCTTTTCTATCAATTATAACAAAAAGATATTTACAAGTTGTCTAATTCACTAGCACTACTTTTTATGATTCACTGTCACCTCAAGCATCTAGAAAGCTTAAATATTGTGAAATGAAGTATGAACTTTGCACAAAAACACAATTTACCAAAAATGTACATATAGATATATGGTTATAATCTAAACCTGTCTTCCAAATATGGAGACTTTAGCAAAGAGCACTTCCCCTCCCCCTTCCTCTTCACCACTCCAGTGACTAAATTCAGGACTATCCCTAGCTCCAAGAGCTGGATTAACAAGGGTCACTCTCAGAAGACGGTTCTTTCTAAAAGCTAACAAAAGGACATTTATATAGGGATTATTTTGCTATTGTTAACAAACTTTGGGCATTAGGACTTATCCTTTAATACCCAGCAAGATTAACTAAAATGCACATATAACAATGGCTAGACAATCTGAACTAATCTAAAGGGCACCCATTGCTTCTCTATGCATACTTTCTCCTTCCCCTACCCCGGACCCAGTGAACCTTCAACCTACCCTCCAAGACATCAAGTTCAACAATTCCATTCCCCTAAATGGCAACCATTCCTAAGTAGTAACAAAACATACTTAAAGGGCATTACTTTAGCTCTCTACTTTTCCCATGTGTTGTGCACTTTTCAACATCTAGAAACACTAGATGTTCCCAACAAGGACTTCAGTTTCCAACTATACATACAGTAGCACTGAATAAACTGCAACACTTACTTAACAAAGGCTATACTTTGAAGCAAAACTCCCCCCCACACACCCCTTTTTTTAAAGGCTAAAATTTGAAAGTGTCTTCCAAACAGTTAACATTCTGGCCTAGAACCCTTCCCCTTCTAGTCTTATCAACCAATGGGTCAGTATATGCATCTGTAATGCTTAGAGATGACTTTTAACAAATTTCACTTTCTAAGTGGTTTTAATTATGAATTTAACAACATGTACTCGGTGTGTTAGTTTACTAACTCTACTTTTGTCATACACTGGCAACCTCTTTAGCATCTAGATAGACTAGATGTAAATTAGGACTCATTTGTCCTTTATATACACTATTTACACAGAATAGTAAAACAAAACCCACAAATATAAGGGACAATGACAATTCTGCTTCACAGAAAATACACTGGTATAAAGCCCTTTATATTTTCTTTTCCTTCTTCCTCTCTGAACCAGCACAGATATAATATGTACGGTTCAGAGAAGTGTTTTGATCATTCCATTTCCAAAAGACAGTTATTTCCTCATGAATTTTTTTTTAAAAAAAGATATATAACAAAATGTTTTATTTACTACCTCTACTTTTAACATACTTTGTGCACTTCTAAACATCTAGAAAGACTAGATGTTTCAAATAAGGACTTAAGTTTGTCCACTATGTACATAGTAGTGTTAAATAAACTACACACATGTAACAATGGCTATATCTGAAAGTGTCTTCTAAGTAGGATCATTCTGGCCTAGAATCCTTCAATTCTTCTACTTCTTTCTCCTGTTGTCACATGTCACATCTGAGTGTCACATGATATGATGTTACAATTTCACTTCCAAAAGTCCTTTTTAGAAGACTGCCTTTCTATGAATTTTAACACAAAGTATACAAAATGTGTGAGTTTACTAACTCTACTTTTGTCATACATTGGCAACCTCTTTAATATCTAGAGACTAGATATTATAAAATTAGGACTCCTTTGTCCAGTATATGTACAATATATACAGTACAGCAAAGTTAAATGAAATGCACGGTACAAGGCAATGGGTAAGCTGAAGTTTTCTAGCACACACTAACAATGTTAAACACCTTTTGCAACTTCTTCCCTCCCACCTCCCTCAACCCAATCAACAAGTACAACAGACAGTATTCTGTTAAGAGTGGTTTAACAATTCCAAACACAATATTTCTCATCAGTTTTTAAAAGCTATTTACAAAAAGTTTCAATTCTACTACTTTTACTTTTAAATATATCAAGCACTTCTAAATATATAGAAGGACTAGATATTCCACATAAGACCCTGTCCACTATTCACACAGCACTGGTAAATAAAATTGCACGCGTAGCAATGGTTAAATATGAGGTATCTTCTAATATGACCATTTTGTCCTTGAACCTCTCCCTCCTCATTACCTTCTATTTTCAGTCCAGTGGACAAGTACAGGCATATGTAACACTTAGAGATGGTCGAACAAATCCATATCCAAAAGTCTTTTTACAGAGAACAAGCTTTCCTATGAATTTCAATAAAAAAATGTACAAAATGTTCTAATTTTACTAACTACTTGGTCATACACTGGCAACCTCTTTAACATCTAGAGACTAGATGTTGCAAAATTGGGACTTATTTGTCCATTATATACACTATATACACAGCAAAAACAAAATGCACAAAACATAGAAAACTGATGTCTGAAAATGTCCAAATATGAACACACTAACCTTTTGCAATTGCTTCCTTCCCACCTCCTCCACATCACTGAGCAAATACAGACAGTACTATACCGCTCACAAAGGTGGTTTAATAGTTCCATTCCCAAAAAACTATTTCATATGAATTTTAGCAAAAAGATATTTACAAAGTGATATTTTACTACCTCTACATTTAACATACATCGGGCACTTCTAAACATCTAGACAAGACTAGATGTTTCAAGTAAGGACTCAATTTGTCCACTATGTACATGACAGTCTTGAATACACTGCACACATGTAACAATAGTTCTAATTTGAAAATGTCTTCAAAATATGAGCATTCTGGCCCTTCACTGACCCAGTGGGCTACAATGCTCAAATTTTCAGAAGACAATCTTTCCTAGGAATTTTAACACAAAATATTCAAAACTGGTTTACTAATTCTACTTTTGTCATACACTGGCAACCTCTTTAACATCTAGAAAGGCTAGATGTAGATTAGGAGGACTCATTTGTCCTTTATATACACTATGTACACAGCAAAGTAAAACAAAACCCATAGACAACTCTTGGCTCTCGGTAAGCACACTGGCACGGTGCTCCCCAGGACCAGCACACAACAGTACTATTCAACAGGGGTTTGGCTATTGCACCCCCCCACCCCGAAAAAAAGAAACCATTTCATAAGAATTTTAACAAAAAGAAATTTACAAAATGTGTCATATATTTTACCACTTCTACTTTTAACATATATCAGGCACTTTAGAACATCTAGAAAACCTAGATATTTAAAAAAAAAAGTATTCAGCATTTTCAACTATATATACACTAATGAGGAATAAAATGCACACGCAAAACAATGGTTATTATATGAAAAATGTCTTTTACGTAAAACCAGTCTGGCACAGGACCTCCTTTTCATAGTCTCCTCCATGTCCAACAACCCACTGAACAAACGTGGACAAGTGTCGCTCCTAGAGGTGGTCTAACAAATTCATTTCAAAGTCACTTCCAGAAGACATTTCTGATTTTTTCAAACAAACGGACATTTACAAGGCGTTATTTTCTAACTCTATCATATGTCAGGCATCCTCTTTACAAATTTAGAATGTCTAGATGCAACACAAGTTTTAAAAGGTTGGGGGGCAAGTAGAGAGCAGCTTTTTCATATTATATACACAGGCCTTTTACAAAGGGCCAGGAAATCTTCCCAAAGGGTGGCGGGCGTTTCCAACTGGGTAGATGCGGCTTGTGACTCTACCGTTTCTCTCTTCGGTAGAACGAACACCAACCGCCCGAGGCCGCTAACCGTTCCACCCGTCGTCGTCTTCCGGGGCTCCGCTCACCTTCCAGGACGGTTCCGGTCTTTGTTGGCCGAGACAAGGTGCGGTCTCGAGGAGCCGGCACTGAGCGCTCACGGGGAGCCCTGGTCTGTGCGGCTCCGCTGTCCAACGCGTGGTCGAGCTTTCAGGCGTCCATCCTCCTCCTTGGGATCTTTAAGCCCCTGCCGGCCTCCGCGGCGTTCGGGCGGCCGCCATTCTTCTCGCCATGCCACGCCCGCCGCCACCCAAAGGCGCCACGTCCTGGGTGGCGGCTTCAGCTGGGACGGGCACGATTGAGCCAGGAGACCCGGCAGCCCTCGAGGTCCGGGGCCCGACAGGTCGCCGCCGCCATCAGGTCATCCATCTGGGTGGCAGGCTCACCGGTCCTTCACAGCCAGGGCCAGCCAGTGGGCACTAGCAGCAGGAGCTCCGGGGATCTGCAGGAGAGGCCGCGTCCTGTCCTCGGGCCCCCCAGCGCACCCGCCGGCCGGGGGCCGGCGGCCCCAGAGGGCCCGGGGGAGCAGGCCGCACTCCCGTTTCTCACCACGCTCTCTGCCGGAACTGACTTGGCAGTTCTCTTTGCGGGCGAGAGCGGAGCGGCACCGGAAGTCCCCTCGCGCCAGGGCCAGAGAGCTACGGTTCCGGAACTTCAACGTTCCGGTGTGGGGGAAGGGCAGAGAATGTAGTCACTTTGAGTCAGGACGCCCTCCTGGCTTGCCTTTACTAAGGATAGCTGTTATTGATCTCAGAAGTGTCCGAGCATACATATTTTTGCATTCCCTTACACCCCACCTTTGCAAGAAAAATTTTCAAATATTTAATTAATTCACCACACATTTATTCAGCACCCATTGTCTGCCCCATAAACATCGGGACATGAGTAGTAAAGGAAAAGGTTAAAACAGGAAAATATTTACTCTCCTGAAATTACATTTTAGTAAAGAAAACAAATAATATACAATCCCCTTAAAGGGCAGATAGTGAAAGTGCTATGGAAAAATAAGAAATGGGCAAGAATAAGAAGAAATGTGGGTATGGAATGTTATAAATGATGGCCAGCTGACTTGGGAACAGAGACCTAGAGGCAGGGAGTGAACTATGCATGGAGATGCGTGGTAGAAGAGCCTCCCTAACAAGGAAACATCCAGTAAACAGGCCACAAAGCTGGAATATAATGGGCCTTGCCTGCTCCAGGAACAGCAAAAAGGCTGGGGAGGAGAGATGAGGTCAAACCTTGTGTGAGGACAGAAATGATAGCTATTAGAACTTGGAGGAGAGTTGAAGTGGGGGAAAGAGTAGAATCAGGGAGCTCCATAGTATACCATTACAGTGAACCAGGTGAGATATAATAGGAGCTTTATGATAGTCACCCTTACAGTAATGTCTGTTTCCAGTTTTAGTTACTCATGGGTGAACTGCTGTCCAGAAATATTAATAGATAATTCTACAAATAATGCATAAGAATTGCACACCATTCTGAGTGGCATGATGAAATCTCCTACCCACCCATTAGTCTCTTAGTAGCCTTCTCTGTTGCAACTCAACTGTAGTGGTATCACAGTACTTGTGTTCGTTCAGGTTACCCTTATTAACAGTGGCCTCTAGACACAAGAGTATTGATATTGGCAAATCAGATATGCCAATCAGAAACTATAGGTGCTTCCTTTAAGTCAAAAAGGTGTATTCTCAACTTACTAAAGAGAGGGGAAAATTATATATTAAGGTTGCTAAGATTTGTGGTGAGAATAACACATTATCTTTTTTTCCTCTCAGTGCTGGTGATGGAATCTGGGGCCTTGCACATGCTGGGCAAGCATTCTACCACTGAGATACAGTCCTGAATCTTCTATCCTTGAAATTGTGAAGAAAGAAAAAATTACTTCTAGTTTTGCTAGCAAAAAAAAAAAAAATGCCTAAATTGCCAGGCACAGTGGTACATATCTGTAATCCCAAAGACTTGGGAGTCTGAGGCAGGAGGTTTGCAAGTTTGAGGCCAGGCTGGTCAACTTTTCAAGACCTTGTTTGAAAATAAAAAATAAAAAGAACTGGGGAAGTAGATCAGTGGTAGAGCACCCCACTGTTCAATCCCCAGTACAAACCAACAATTACCCTCCCTCCGCAAAAAAAAAAAAAAAAAAAAAAAAGCTACCTGAATTACAAATTGCAAGAGTTACAGCCACAGGGCATGATAAGTACTTAGTTAAGATGAAAAAGACATTGAATTGTAGGGTTCAGTACTATCCATAGTTTCAGACATCCTCTGGGAGTCTCAGAACATATCATCCTAGGATGAGGGAGGACTATATGCCAGGATAATGACAACTAAGGGGCCAAAAAGCAGTTAAACTCAGGGTATTAGGCCAAGCCTACAAGACTCACTGAGAGTCTGGATGTGAATTGTGAAAGAAAGTGAGGAATCAAAGATGAGTCCAAGGCTTTTGGCCTGAGCAAATGAAGAAAGTTGCCTTTAACTAAGATAGAAGAGACCATGGAAGGAACAAGTTTTGGGGAGAATATCAGGAGCTTGGTGTTGGATATGAGATGTTAAGATGCCAGGCCTGTTTGACATTCAAGTGGAAATGTCAAGTATACAGTTGGATTTATGAGTCTGGCATTCAGCGAGAGTCTGAACTAGAAAGATGCATTTGGAAATCATCGGCATATAGTTGCCTGTAAGACCTTGCAGCTGCCTGAGAGAAACAAGGGAGGGCAGAGAGAGGAGAGCCTGGAGGCCTGATCCCTGGACAGTGTTTACAGGTCAAGTTGTTGAAAAGGAACAAGGAGACAGAGGAGTGGTCACAGAGATAGGAGAACAACCACAAGAGTGTTGTGTTCTAGAAGTGAATGAAGTGGGTCAGGGGAGACATATCAACAAATCAGGTAAGATTTCTGATCAAGTCAGATAAGATAGAAAATTATACTTCCAGCCTGTATTATTAATACTGTGATAAATATTCTTGTGAATTTCTAAACTTTGTGGAGTCTTCTCATTTCCTTTGTAGATAATTCTGGAAATGTAAAGAAAGATCAAACGATTGACCCAGGTTCGTGACTTTTTTTTTTTTAAAGCAGTTCTGGGGATCAAACTCAGAGCCCTGCACATGCTAGGCAAGTGCTCTACCGCTGAACTAGAGCCCCACCCAGGCTTAATACTCTAGATGCAGACCCAGAAAAGATTCCCAAGAGGAAAATCCCAAAGTCAGAAAGACCTCTCTGACAAAGGCCAGGGCTTTTCATCCACAGTGAAATAACAAGGGCATGAGCCAGTAGAGTTGCTACAGGACTAGAAAACAGGTAAAGTGCAGGTTTCTGCCACTGCAAAGGAAGAAACAACTGGGCTTAATGACTGGAGAGAAGGACAAGGAGGAAAACGAGGATCTGTGGATCACACAAGAGTCTTGGACACTAGAGCTGGGTAGATAGGTTTTGTCAATGGCCCATTGATGATGATAAGGAGCAAGAGGGCTCTGCTCTCCTTTCTGGTTCCCACCTCCTAAGCAGCCCAACAGGTTGGTATTCCTAGAACGCAGAGATGACAATGATGACAAACATGCATCCTGTTTTGGACTTGACATTTCTACTTGAATGTACCATAGTATCTTTTTTTAAGGATAGCCTTTTTTTTTTTTTTGGTAGATGGACACAGTACCTTTATTTTGTTTATTTATTTTATGTGGTGCTTAGGATTGAACCCAGTGTCTCACATGTTGTAGACATGAGCTCTACCACTGAGCTACAACCCCAGCCCTCCACAGTATCTTAAACTCCTGTGAGAGTCCAAACTCTTAGTATCTCTCTGGAGCATGCTGTTCCCCAGAGCAGTAACTGGCAGCATCATCACCTGGTTCCCAAATTTAAAACCTAGTCATCTTCCTTGATTCCTGTTTTTTAAATTCCCCAGGCTCCAGCCATCACAAGTCCTATCTGTCTCCTAAATATATTTCAAATATAGCCAATTCCCCTGCTGTCCTTACAGCAGCCACTAAATACATGAGGTTATTTAAATTTTAATTAATTAGAATAATATGAAATGAAAAATTCAGTTCTTCAACCACACTGGCCTCATTCCAAGTGCATAAGGTTCACAGATGTCAAACATTTCCACCATTGCAAAAAGTTGAACAGCACTGATTTATTTGTACATCCAAACCAGCAGCACTGCTCCTCTGATGCCTCTAATAGCCTCCGAATTGTTGTTTTGATGGTTTCTACCACTTCTGACTCCTCTCTCCCCTCAGAAGCCAGAGTTAACTTTTAGTCAGAAATCAAATCTTGTTATGCTCCTGTTTAAGCCATTGTGGCTTCCATCACACTTGAAACAAAATCCAGACTCCTTACCGTGCTATTGTCCTCCATGACCTGCCCTCTGCATCCCTCATGCCTCAACTTGGACCATTCTTTCCCTCTGTCATCCCAATCACAATTGCCTCCTTGCTATTCCTTTTATTCTCCAAACTCTACTCTGCCTCAGGGATTTTATATGTGCTCTGGACCTGGAAGGGTCCTTACTTGGCTTTTGGCTTCTCATCCTTTAGGTCTCAGCTCCAATTGTGTTTATTTATTTGTTTATTTTTTATGGTGCTGGGGATTGAACCCAGGGCTTCATGCATGCCAAGCAAGCACTCTACCACTGAGCTGTGGCCCTATCCCCCAATTTTAATTCTTTAGAGCCTTTTCTGTCCTACATCTCAAGGAGATCTCTTCCAGTTGTCATCATATAGCCCTACTTGTTTCTTTCATTCATCACAATATTTCAAAACTTTATTAATAATAATGAGCATTTCTGTTCATTCCTTATATGCAGGGCTTTATATCAGAGACTTAGCTTTATATGCTTCACTTAATCTATCAATTTACTAGTTTATTTTCTGTTCTTGTTTTCTTGTATGTCGTCCACCCAATACAATATATAGTAGACTGATATACAGTAGGCACTTATTAATTATTAAACAAATGAATTAATTCATTGATCACATACTATGGGCCAGACACTTTATTAACTAAGTATTTTATGTATATTGCCTCATTTAATTTGCACAGCAATCCTGTGAAGTAGATACTATTACTCTCCCCTTTTTATAGCTGCAAGGCATATAACCTGCCTAGTTCTTAGGAAAAATCAGGATTCTAATCCAAGTCATCTGACTCCAGAGCTCCTTGGAAGGCACATAGAGGATTTAGAGGCCTGAGTACACACTAGCATGCAGATTCCCACAGCTAGGATTAGATGAAGGAAGCTGAAGGACTCCCTTCTTAAGGGGCTATTTCAGATCAGGCCTGAGATTCTGGTGAGCCATTGCTCTATCAGGAGGCATATTTGGGGCCTGGGTCAAGGGTTAGAATTGGACAGTTAGGAATTCTAAATGCTGCTATCAATTGTGAACATCCCAGTGAGGCTGGAAGTGTGGGCAGGAGACCCAAGATAAGACCCTGAGCCAGGGTTGCACCCAGAATGACTACTGAAACTGCTGTGTCCTATTGCCTGTCTCAGATCAAGGATGACACAGGTAAAAATAATACCCCTAGCACTTCTCAGGAAATATCACATGTCAGGCCTGTGACACACAATGTGTTTATTAGGCCAAAGACTCTAAGCTCATTAGCAGGAAGGGTGCTGAGCTTCAGTCCACCCACACAGCCTGCTTGGGAAACGCTGCAAAGTGCATCCTCTCTAGGGGGCCTCGGCATGCAATCTCCAGCCCCCTTATCAACATCCACACGCATCTGCAAGGAAGCAGAGAAGGCAGATCTGATTAGCAGCAGACAGACTGCACATAATCCTTATCATTCTTCTCATTGCTTGAATTTGGGACTTAATTCTGTCATTGCACAGTTTCTCAAACTTGAATCACTCTCAAATCAGCTTAACAACGTCCTACATATCTGTGTACCCCAATGTCTTAGTCTATCCAGGCTACTATAACAAAATAGCATCATTCTGGTAGCATATAAACCACAGAAATTTCTCACAATTCTAGAGGCTGGGAACTTGAAAATCAAGGAATTAATAGATTCAGAGCCACGAAGGCCTGATTTCTGGTTCATATTTGGGGTCTTCTAGCCTTTTTTTTTTTTAACTGAGGATTGAACCTAAATGCAATTTACCTCTGAACTACACTGCTACACCTTATTATTTTTTATTTTGAGACAGGGTCTTGCTAAGTTGCTGAGGCTGGCCTTGAACTTGTGATCTTCCTGCCTCATCTCCCTAGTAGCTGGGATGACAGGTGTGCACCACCATGCCTGGCTCTCTTAGCCTCTTTAACAGGGTCACTATTCTCATTCATGATGGTTCTGTCCCCATGATTGAATCATAGTCCAAAGGCCCAGCCTGTTAATATCATCACCATGGGGGCTTAGAATTTCAAGATATGAATTGTAGGGTCACAGGCATTCGGTCCAGAGCACCCCAGTATGAGTTTTTACTTAATGCCTATGAATTGACTCAGCATGACTTTGGCTACATTAGTTTTGTCCTCACTAGTATTTGTGAAATCACAAAGTTGACATGCTAGTTATGTTTTCCTAATGTATACTGAAGTGAATATATAACTCTCTATAAAATGTTCTTCTGGCTTCTTCTTAAAATCCCATTAATAGATGCAACCAATGGGGACCCAAGTTGCATGGGTAAAACACTTTGCAAAATAATTGAGGTCAAAGGGATATAGGGGACAAGCTAGAGGAGCTCCTGGTGGCCAAAGCTGAAAGAATTTGAGCAATAAAATAAAAAACATTGGAATATAATCCAAGATATAATAAATATCTATGAATCCATACTGGCATGAATGATTGAATAAATAAATGGAAAGACAAACAAATCATCCCTATAAAAGAATTCCAGGGCTGGGGTTGTAGCTCAGTGTTGAGTGTGTGTAAATAACTCAAAGGGGGAGAAATTTGGCAAATACAACCTTGGTCAGGTGATCAAGGTGATTAAGCCATGTTAATAACATGTAACCCTGAGATGATGTGATGAGAAGAGCACTTTTCCTCTGTAAGTCCTCCCAAACCCATAACTCAGACTGATCATGAACAAAACATCAGATGAGCACAAATTGAGGGATTTTCTCTAAAATACCTGAGCAGTGCTCCTCAGAACTGTAAGGTCATGCCAGGTATGGAGGTACACGCCTCTAATCCTAGCAACTTGGGAAGCCGAGGCAGGGGGATCACAAGTGTGAGGCCAGCCTCTGCAAAGAGCAAGACCCTGTCTCAAAATAAAAAATAAAAAGGACTGGGGATGCAGTTTGGTGGTAAAGCACTCTTGGGTTTAACCCCAGTATGGGGGTGGGGAAGAAAATTCCAAGGACATGAAAAACAAGAAGACCCTGAGAAAGTGTTATAGGCCAGAGAAGACAAAGAAGACATGATGGGAATGTAGTGTGGTGCTCTGGATAAGACTCTGGAACAGGAAACAAGATGTTAGTAGATAAGCTATGAAATCTGAACAAAGTTTAACTAATAGGAATGTATAAGTATTTGTTTCTTAGTTGTGACAATGTCAGAATAATGCAAGATTTAATAATAAGGGAAACCGATTCTGGAGATTAGGACCTGATAGCTGTAGGTGACTGTTATTCAGGTCCTAATCTCCAGAATCAGTTTACTTTATTATTAAGCTGTAGGTGACTCTGAAATTTAAGGCTTCTATAATATCAATAAGCTTCCTCTATAATTGAAAATAACTATAAAACTATTTAAAAAATTGTTCACTTGGATCCCAAAATCATCTTGATGAAGCCACACTTTGCAAAACAATTGGTAAAAGAGACTCATTTTGGAAATCAGATGGTTCTAAATTCTAAACCTGGCTCCACCACAAAAGCAACCTTGGTTGAGTTGATATAATTCTTGAAGGGCATCCCCTCATCTGTACAAGAGATGTGAGCCCCACCTCCACGTCAGAACTCCTGTGACCATGCAGCAGATGCCCAACAAATGGTCAGTCAACATTCTCTTCCTTCTCTTTCCATTTATAGAGTATGTTACATTTCACATAGTATTTTCTACATATGTTAATGTTTGATCTCCATGAAATTTCACACTGTGAGATAAAGCTAAAGTTTTCCTTCTCATTATATAGATGGAAAAACCAAGCTTCCATATTAACTGACTTCAGCCAACATTACTTAACTATAGGACTGGAGAAAATAGATCTCTGAGGACACAATGGGCAAGCACAGAGAGGAAGATGTCCCCTTTAGATGAGACAGATGTGCCAGTCTGGTCTCTTGACTCATTTTCATAAATTTCATTACCTCTATAGGCATTTGAGTTTACGGCTCTTCAAGTATTCCTCACCCCTGTTCACACTGCTGGGACTTGATCACAGATCTTTGGACTTTAAGCCATACTATTGAGGTTCCCTGTCAAGCCCACCCAGCTTTTCAGTGACCTCTTTTTTTTTTTTTTAAGAGAGAGAATTTCAATATTTATTTTTCAGTTATTGGCGCGGACACAACATCTTTGTACGTGGTGCTGAGGATCGAACCCGGGCTGCATGCACACCAGGTGAGCGCGATACTGCTTGAGCCACATCCCCAGCCCTTCAGTGACCTCTTGTCCCTGGCTTCTCTAATTTCACAGGCCTTCCCTTCTCAGAGACCTGTGAGATACATCTAATGTATTCCCTGGTTGGCTAAGTCCTTACTGCTAAAGGAATTCAAGTTGTGTCCTTGGAAGGTCACAAGGACACAAGGTATTTTGGGGGATTTATTTGTTTTTGCTTTTTTTCCAAGATGTGGTCTTGCTGTGCTGCCCAGACTGGCCTCCAGCTTGTGGTATTAGTGATTCTCCAGCCTTCTGAATAGCTGGGACTACAGGTGTGCCCCTTTGTGCCACCAGAGAGTTGAGGACTCACATGCCAACATAGTAGGAGGTAGACTGTTTGGAAATCCTGGCATTTGTACCTGGCTCTGGACAAATCACTAAACAAATCTCTTTGTGCTCAGCTTTCACCTGTGAAAGAGGATTCACACAAGGAAAAATGTGATGCGCAGGTGAACTACGCTAAGCTTTGTACTAGGTGTACCAGGTGCTTGGTGCTAGGTGAATGCTCGCCCTTGCTCGCCTTTGTCATTTATTAACCCCAAGTCCTCTAATCACATCACTGCACAGCCTGTTTTCTCTTTCGGTTATGCCTTCTCTGTCTAGAGAAATTTGTTCCTGAGGGCCGTTCAGGGCACAGGACAGCTGAGGATCCGAGGTTCTAGTCTCTGTTACTCTCGCTGTGTACCTTAAATGAGTCATTCCCAATCATCCCCGTCTGTGAAAGAGGATGATGAAGGGTCAACCCTTCAATCAGGACTCTGCTACTGTACGGTGCCCAGCCAACTGACCTCCCAGGACGCTTCTAGAAAGTCCGCCACAGGACGAGCGCTCCATCCTCAGGCCCGGGGAACGGAAAGGAGGATGGCGACCCGTCCAGCGCCGGGAGAGCAGCGAGCCCGCCCGCTGTCAGGGAGGGAGTCCGCAGCTGCCATGGCAACCCGGAGACAGTAGGCTGGGTGAGGCGGGGAGGACCCGCGGGCTTGGCCAAGACGAGGACCCGCCCCGGCCCCAGGCTCCGCCCGAAGGCCGCGGGGAGTCAGCCTCTAGACCGGCTCCACCCAGCTACAGCTGTCCGCCCTGCTGTCTGGCCACAGACACCATCGCTGCCTGATAATCCGAGTGTGCCTGACTGTATCTGACTGAACACAGATTCCATGGGTCCCTGACACAGACCGCAGGATCAGCCCACCTGACTGACTGCGGTTACCTGGCTGACGGCCAGGTGTGCCCTACCCAGGCAGCCTGACTGCCCCTGACTGATCAGACCCCATCTGTACTTGACAAGCTGAATCTGGCTATGGCCGCCTGAGTTTAGTTTGACTGATTCCATCTGTATCAGGTGCTTGGTCATGGCTCTGCTTAATGGACCAATGGACTGCCTCACCTCAGCAGACCTCAGTGCCTTGGATGGCTTCAGGACACTACCACCACTCTGCCTGCATGCCTCAACACAGCATGGAGGCATAGTGGCTGGCCACATTGCCAGATGCTCTGCTCATATCTGCACGGCTGCAGACTCACTACCTCAGAGTCCAGCTGCACCTCATGGACAGAGACTTTTGCATGACTGAGCCTGATCCATGTCCATTCCTGGCCACCTGTCTGAGCCAGCTTGACAGTGTCAGTGTGTGACTACACCTGCCTGATGAATGTGATGGCTATCCACAGCTGGCTGCATCTGTCCTACATACAATAGCCACTTGGTAGGCCTTGGTTCAGTCAGATGAACTATCTACAGGGTCACTGAGCAGCTGCCTCAGGCTGACTGGGCCCCTAAAATTCTTCTCCCTGACTCATAGTTTCTTTCACCCCAGCTGCCCAATGATGGCTTCTGAAGTGTTGCTTATCCAGGGTCTGTGGACTGAGATTTTCAACTACAATCCTGGGCCTTGGGTATCCAAAGCAAATGTAACAACAAGGAAGGGGGTTCAGGATGGGGGCCCAAGGGTAGGGCAGGCAGCTGGAGCAGGACCTGGGGCCAGGTAGGAGAAGTACTGTGGCTGGAAAAGGCAACAGGGCTTCAAGGCCCCTGAGTTTAGGGATGTAATTGTGTAAAAGAATCAACACCTGGAGGAGTTGGCTTGGCATATGGGAGCCTCAGGACAACTATGTTGCAAATATTTTATTCCTTTTTGGGAAATCTCTGTCAGTGCCTTGCCGCTCTGCAGATCTCAAATCTCCTCCTACACTTAAATCTTTCTCTGTGTGTGTGTGTGTGTGTGTGTATGAGTGTGTAACACAACAACCCCATGGAAAGGCTTACCCTCTTGAATGAAAGGCTCTGCGTGTGTGTGTGTGTGTGTGTGTGTGTATGAGTGTGTAACACAACAACCCCATGGAAAGGCTTACCCTCTTGAATGAAAGGCTCTGCACCAGAATAAGGGGGAAGGAAGTAGAGGGAAAGAATTTTAAACAAGTATGTGAACTGCATGGATATGCTATGAATTATATCTATTGCTATTAGTACTAAGAAAACAAGAGCACTAGACTAGTTTATCTTGGTCGAACTCTAGCATGCTAAGATGTTGTCTCTCCATTAATAACAGGGGCCTGGCTGCCTCACTGATTTCATTATAAGCCCGGGGAGGAACGGGAGGAAACCAACAAATGGCTTCACTCCCAAAGGATCACATATCATGTTTGGATCTAAGCCAGTGTAGGCAGTGGGGCTTCCAGGGGGTTGGGAAAAGAGGCAGCAGCAAATTTTATGGAGCACTTTTTAACCTTATTTATTCATACATTAATTCAACAAGTATTTATTGAGTGCAATGTGCCAGGCATTGCACAGATTTGCATCTTGTTCTCATGGAGCGTAGACTCTTGGGCTCCAGAAAGATTTTCCTGTGCCCCTGAACTCTGGTCCCATCAACACCAAATACTCAGTTGCCTTCTTTCTGGGCTACCTGCACAGCCAGTGAGAGAGCTAGTAGAGAGAGTAGAAAGTATGGGCCTGGATCAGCAGTTTTAGGATTACCTGGGAACTAATACAAATTCTTGGGCCCCATAAGAGATGAACTGAATCAGAAACTCTAAAGGTTGGACAGTTACCTATGTTTTAAAAGACCTCCAGGTGATACTGATGTGTGAGATCTGCTGGTGTAGCAATTGTGATGACCCTTGAGTCAGACTGTTCCTCTTGGAATCTCTATAACACAAGAGCTACATGACTTTAACCAAGTCATTGAATCTTTTTTGTGCCTTGATTTTCTCATTTGCCTAATCAGCATAATTATAATTTTCTTAAACAGTTGTTCTGAGTATTAAGTCGAATGAAGAACTTAGCATACAATTTCTATTCTAGTAGTGTATCCCGGGGACGTATTCCTACATATTCTGAATGATGTATGTCCAAGGTATGCAGTGATACATTGTTTATAATAGAAAAAAAATTAAATATCTATTGGTAGGGGACTAATAACTCATGGTCTTAACACATATGGAAAGATGCAACTCTTTAAATATGTGTGTGTGTGCGCGCGCGTGCATGTGAGCACGCTAGAGATTGAACCCAGGACCTGAGGCATGCTAAGCACATGCTCTATCCCTGAGCTACACCTCCAGCCCAAAGCAGCTCTTCTTATACACATATGAAACTATCTCCAGAATTTCCAAATTTAAAAGAAGTGCAGAACAGTGTGTTTAGAATGCTCCCATTTCTGCAAAGAAAAAGCATCTATAGAATTTTTTTTAACCCGTCCCCTTCTCATTTATTTATTTGTTTACTTTTGAGACAGAGTCTCAATGTGTTGCCCAGGCTGTTCTCAAATTCCTGGACTGAAGTGACCCTCCTGCCTCAGCCTCCCAAGTAGCAGGGACAACAGGTATGTCACCAAGTCTTCTTCTTATGATATCTTTATAAGGGTGCAAGTTCATATACACGTAGAACCTCTCCAGAAGGATACTCAAGAAATTGATAACAGTGGAGAAGAAATGGGTGGCTGCAAGTAGGGGAAGGAAATTTATTTTTATACTTGATCTTAGCCAAAAGGCTGAGAAATGATGGAAAACTTATTTTTATCACACATGCATCCTTTCATGACTTTTAAATTTTGCATCGAGCATATACATTTCCTATTTACAAAAATGAAGTTTTAAGAAAGGGGTAGTTCCTAGCACAGTACCTGGCAGTGGCAGTGGTGATGGCTACTCCACAACTCTGGGCAGACAATTTACTGCAGAAACGCAGTCCAGAGATATCTGGAGTGTGGCCACAGGCTGCCCTCACATCCTCTCATTCTCTCCTCTTTGTTTTATACAGTCTCTGTTTCCCCATCAGAGAAACCTTGCATTTTAGGAATAGAAAGGGGCTTCAAGATTATCTGGCATAATCAATCCTTTTATTTATCTTTCTTGTGCTGGGGATTGAACCCAGGGCCTCACTTATGCTAAGTATGTACTATACCACTGAGCTGCACTCCCAGCCCCTGAACCATTTTATTTTATTTATTTATTTTTTGTGTGGTACTGGTGATCAAACCCAGGGGTGCTTTAACACTGAATTACATTCCCAGTCCTTTTAATTTTTTAATTTTTAATTTTGCCAAGTTGCCCGGGCTGCCTTGAACTTGTGATCTTCCTGACTCCTCCTTCCAAATCAGCCTCTCAAGTAATTGGGGTGACAGTTGTGCACCACACCCAGTTCTGAACCATCACCTCTGCTTTTTTTTTTTTTTTTTTTTTTTTTTTTTTTAGGATTAAGAAACCAGGGCCCAGAGAGAGGTCATAATCAGCCCAAGGCTATCTGGAGGACTCGGGCTCAATCTAGGGCTCTTTCAGTATATCCTAAGATTAAGCTTTCTGAAATTCTACTTTTGTCCCTTTACAGTTCTTTCCATGAGCAACTTGGCCCAACATGGCTAAGACTAGTTATGGTTTAATTCCCATCAAACTTTCCAGCCTGATTTCCCACCTTTCCTATGTGAATTCTCTTTGACCCCAAATGCTCCTATTTTCCAGGTGCCACACCTTATTGGTGCTGCCTGAGTTTCCTTCCTCTTTCTTCTTCCTGTTCATTTGTGGAATGTCTACCTATACATGGATGCTAAGCTTGAATCATACTTCTTTCTTGATTACTCCACCTCACAAAGCTCTCTTCCTCTTCTGAACCAAAAAATTTCTTGTCAAAGTCCACCTTAAGAGGAGTATAGGATAGTTGTCTGTACTTGAGCAATGGAAGTGACTAGGATAGAGCCAGCTCCTCATCTGTGATTGTCTCTTTCTGAAGCTATAAAATTTGGGCATGTGACCCTAGTCGCCCTCCTTGTTGTCTAGAGAAGCCTTGGGTAAGGATGCCCATTGCCCGCATGGAGCCAGGAACTGCTCTGCAGAAACTGCTGGGCCTGTTCCTACCCTGATGTTTACTTGGCCCAGAGGATCAGTGTGATGAAACCCAGTCCTGTTGCTGTGCACCTTAGGAGGTCTCCTTCCAGGGTCCCTCTGTGTTCAGACAGTGGCCCTTTGTGGAGCAGAGGAGCCAGACTGAAAGCGGAGCTGCTGGAAACACTTCCCTCCCCCCTGCCTCCAGCGTCTCCACTGGCAGCCATGGACCATCCTGCTCCTGGGTGGCCTCTGCCTTAAGTCAAAGGCTGGTGGAATGAGGTAGGACCTCCAGGCAGCCAGCTAGACTGGGAGGGTGGGGGGGTGGCGGTCCCCACTAGGATGGCCTTCTGAAAAAATGTCCCTTAAACTCAGTGGAGGCTGTTTACCATGAGACTCTCCAAACAGGAGACTGGTCCCCCTTCAGACCAGACTGACACTCTTCACCATCTCCACCACCTAGGATTTAGGGCCAGACCTTCTGTTCCTTTCTGCCTCCACTTTACTGTCCCCTAGGGGCACTAAGGGAATTGGGGAATCAGATGTGATTCCAAGTCTGGTGTGGTAGGACTCGGGGTAAAGAGGGGCTGGGCTGGGGCTCAGCGGCAGAGTGCTTGCCTGGCATGTGGGAGGCACTGGGTTCAATCCTTAGCACCACATAAAAATGAAACAAATAAAATAAAGGCATGCTGTCCATCTACAACTATAAAAAATAAAACAAGAGAGAGTTCCCAGTGCTAAGTGGAAGAAAGGATGCTCACTTGTATGGGGTGCAGGAGATGTGGCATTGTAGTCCCTGCTGAGCCACTGACATGAGGGGTGACATTAGCTAGTTGCATCCCTGTTCTCTGCCTTACTTTACCAGCTATAAAATTTTAGAGTCAGTAGATGGATATCAAGGATTTTTGCAGTTCTGTCTTTCCTAATTCTTTGATCAGAAGGAGGAAAAGGAGGAGCCGGGGTGGGTTGGAGGTAGATAACTGGCAGGTTGTGCTCCATGGATTCACCAGCAGTCGCTAGGCAGCCTCTTCTCTGCCATCAGGATCCCTTCCCCCTCCTCTCCTCCCCTTCTCCTTTCTACTCCATACTGAAGGCTTCTTGTGATGTGATCTAGAAGCTGTTTGATTTAGATTTGTTCCATCATCTTTTGAGCTCAGGGGGAACGACTGGGCACATCCATAGATGGCACTGGCAGGTCCCTGGTAGAGAGGGAAGCAGGTCAGAAAAATAAGAGGAAGGAAAATTAAGAGAGAAGGGTGGGATAGGGAGGGAAGTGTCAAAAGTGACCTCAAGGAGGGCAAAAAAGGAAGGAAAAGGGAAGAGAGAGATCATCTGAGAAGAGATAAAAGTGAAAGGCAGGGCTAAATGCGATAGAGAATGAGGAAGGCCCAGATGAAAGAGAAAAACAGGAAGAGAGACTGGGAGAGCCCCCAACCTGGCAGCACAGGCAAGGGGCAGCTCTGGGGGAGGGGCCAGGACCACAAACAGTTCAGTTTGGCTGGAGATGAGAATGTGCAGGGTAGACAAAACTAGGGGCCTGTAGAAGGTCTTCAATGCTAGGCTAGTGATTTTGAACTTTCTCATTTTCTTCTGCTCAAATCCCCTGTGATAAACTGGGTTAGGTCCAGAGGAGCATTTTCATTCATTCAACCATTCTACAAGGGTTTTGTCTTACCCAGCTCCATATCCTCAGAGGATAACACAATGTCTGCACATAAAGGTAGTTAGAAAATACTTGTTATAATTGAGTGCTTGGAGAGAGCAGTAGATGAAACCATCATACAGAGAATATAAGAATAATTATATTACAAGGGAAAAAGTGCTAGGCTCCCCAAGAGAGGTCTGAATAAGGGTTATGAGAGGTCAGAGGAAAGCAAGAAAACCTTGCCTGCTACCGTTAGCAGAAAAGTCCCAGAGAAGATTATAATGGGGTCAGTTCAGGCCGCTTGAATTGATTAATCTATGTGACCTGCAATATAGATTCTGTTAGAGGACACAGGGTTCTATCTATGAATGAAAAAACATAGTTCTCCAAGAAAAAGGAGGGATTATTATCAGAAAAAAAAAGGGGGGAAACTGGAACTAAGCATGGTTTCTGCAGACAGTTGTAGTGGAACAAAGAAAGGGCTGTACAGGAACAGGGACAAAGTTATGGATCTGCTCAAGTGTGGTAGAAGTTGAGGGCTGGGGCTGTACCTCCAGAGTGTAGAGTGTTTGTGGAAAGCCCTGGGTTTGATCCCCAACACCACACACACACACACACACACACACACACACACACACACACACACACACACCCCTCCAGAGTGTAGAGTGTTTGTGGAAAGCCCTGGGTTTGATCCCCAACACCATACACACACACACACACACACACACACACACACACACACACAATGATAGGAGTTGAAAATAGGGACATACCACAGAGTACCTTAAGAGAGGTTCCAGTTGGAGTTGTGTGCTTTGGGAGAATCCATCAGTCCACCTAAGTATGGAAAGAACTGCATTTCCTTTTTCTTTTCTTTTCTTCTTTTTTCTTTTGCAGTGCTAGGGATCAAACTCAGAGCCTTGCACATGCTATCCATGAATTCTACCAGTAAGCTACACCCCTAGCCTTTTTGTTTTGTTTTTGCACTATTGGGGATTGAACCCAGGGCCTCATGCATACTAGGCAAACACTCTTCCATTGAGCAATATCCACAGCCCTGAATTCTCATCCTTTTTTAAAAATATATTTTTTAGTTGTAGATGTACACAATGTCTTTATTTTTATTTATTTATTTTTTATGTGGTGCTGGGACTGAAACCAGGGCCTCACGCATGTGGCGGGGAAAATGCTCTACCACTAAACTACAAACCCAGCCCATGAATTCTCATCTTTTTTTTAAATTTTCTTTTTTTTTAATATTTATTTTTTAGTTGTAGTTGGATACAACATCTTTATTTCACTTGTTTATTTTTGTATGTCATGCTGAGGATCGAACCCAGGGTCTTGCAAGTGCGAGGCGAGCGCTCTACTGCTGAGCCACAACCCCAGCCCTTTCTTTTGAATTTTCATTTTAATTTAATTTAATAATTTATTTATTTTTTATTTCTTACATATATAACAATTCTCATCTTTTGTCAGCCAAAAGTATTGTAGAGATTTCCTCCCAGTGTGTGTCTTATCCTTTCTCTTTAGGCATTTTTTTTTTTTTTTTTTTTGGATACCAGGAATGCTTAACCATTGAGCCACATCCCAGCCCTCTTATTTATTTATTTAGTACTGTGGATTGCACCCAGGGGCACTCTACCATTAAGCCACACCCCCATCCCTTTTTGGTATTTTATTTAGAGACAGGGTCTCATGGAGTTGCTTAGAGCTTTGCTAAGTTGCTGAGGCTGGCTTTGAACTTGCAATCCTTCTGCCTCAGCCTCCCAAGTTGTTGGGAAGCAACACTCTTTTTTTAAATATTTATTTTTTAGTTGTAGTTGGACACAATACCTTTATTTTATTTATTTATTTTTATATGGTGCTGAGGATCAAACCCAGGGCCTCGCACATGCTAGGCAAGCGCTCTACTGCTGAGCCACAACCCCAGCCCGGGGTTGTACCATTCTTTATGGCATGTTATTTTTTATTTTTATTTATTTTTTGGTACCGGGGATTGAACTCAGGGACACTCAACCACTAAGCCATACCCCCCAGCCCTATTTTGTATTTTATTTAGAGACAGGGTCTTATCGAGTTGCTAAGCATTTCACTGTGGCATGTTATTTTTGATTTATGTGAAGGTTAATTTTATTGGTCAACTTGACTGGGCTGTGGGGTGCCCAGATCTGTGGTCAAACAGAATTTATGAGTATGTCTGTGAGGGTGTTTCTGGATGAGATTAACATTTGAATTTGTCAACTGAGTAAAGACAATTGTCCTCCCCTGGCATTGGCAATGGATTGGTGGGCTTTATTCAATATACTGAAGGTCTGGATAGAACAAAAAGGTGGAGTAAAGAATTATTTCTTTCTTCTGACTATCTATTTCTTCCTTTTTTTTTTTTTTTTGTTCTGGGAACTGAACCCAGGTGCATTCTACCACTGAGCTACATCCTCAGTCCTTTTTATATTTTTTAAATTTTGAAACAAGGTCTTATTAAGTTGCCCAGGATGGCCTTGAACTTGTGATCCTCCTGTCTCAGTCTCCCAAGTAGCTGGGATTATAGGACTATGCTATCATGCCTGGCTCTTCTAACCACCTTTGATCTGGGACATTGGTTTTCTGCTTTAGATGTTAAAATATATATATATATATATATATATATATATATATATATATATATATATATATTACGGGTGATTGAACCGAGGGGGTGCTTTACAACTGAGTAACATTCCCAGTTCTTTTTATTTTTTATTTTAAGACAGGATCTTGTTAAGTTGCAGAGGGTCCTACTAAATTGCTGAAACTGTTCTTGAATTTACAATCCTCCTGTCTCAATCTTGAGTTGCTGGGATTGCAGGTGTGTGCCACCATGCTCAGCTCTTCTGCTTTGGAATTTAACTTGATCTAAAACACATACTCTCCTGGTTCCCAGGCCTTTGGACTCAGACAAGAACTAAACCACCAGTTCTCCTGGGTCTCCAGCTTGCTGACTGAGAATCTTGGAACTTCTTAGCTTCCATAATCAGGTGAGCCAATTTCTTATAAGAAATTTCTCTTTCTTTGTCTCTATATATTACATCCCGCATAAACACACACAGATCCTATCAGTCTATTTCTGTGGAGAACTCAAACCAATACAGTGATTTGATGCGTCTTGCTGAAATATTTCCCTATCTTGATGTCCTGAAGGTAATTTTCTTGAGTTACTTCTAAAAATTCTAAAGTTTTAATTTTCAATTTAGGCCTTTCATTTAATTGATGGTTATTATCATGTATGCTATGAGGCAGGAATCCAATTTTGTTTGTTTCCAAATGAATAACCAATTGTTCAGTATTATTTTTGAAATAATCCATCTGTACAACTTTGCCATGGCTGTCATAACAAATTACCACAAACTAGGTAACTTAAAACAATAGAAATTTATTTTCTCACCATTGAGGAGGCTTAAAGTCAAGCTTGTCAGCAGGCTTGGTTCCTTCTGGAGACTCTGCGGGAAAAATCATTTTATTCCTCTCCCTAGCCTTTGGTGCTGTCAGCAGTCTTGATAGGGTTTGTAGACACATCTCTCTAAGTATTACCTCCATCTTCATACCGTCTTCTCTGTGTCTCCATTTGTCTTTTCCTCTTTTTATAAGAACAGTGGTCAATGGATTTAGGGCCCACCCTAAACCTAGGATGAGTTATTCTTGAAATTCTTAACTAATTACATCTGCAAAGACTGTATTTTCATATAGGTTTATATTTTTAGTTTCTAGGATGACCTGAATGCTTGGGGAGACTCTACTCAACCCATTAGCCCATCTTTTGCTACTCTTTTGCAAATGCCACTTGTTATTAATCAATTTTCATATATATGTGGGCAAAGTAATCATTTTATGATGTAAGTCTTTGGTGAAATGATTATATATTTTTCATGCAGTATTCTTATTAGTTATTTGGCACTGGGGATTGAACCCAGGGGCACTGTACCACTGAGCTACATCCCTGGTTCATTTTTTATTTTTATCCTGAGACAGGGTTTTACTAAATTGGTGAAACTGGCCTTGAACTTTCCATCCTCCTGCCTCAGCCTCTGGAGTCTCTGGGATTATAGGTGTGTGCCATCACACCCAGAGAGGTAATTTTATTAGATCCTCACAACAGTACTATGTAGTAGGTAATACTGAAATCACCCACACTCTAGAGGGGTGAACCCATCAGCATTTACTAAGTTATGATGTGAATGACCCCAGACCCTCAGTGGCTTTCAACACTGTTTCCTTCTTCACATTGCATATCGGTGGCTGCAGCTCTCCACTATGTGTCTTTTCATTCCTGGATCCACTGAAGGCATAGTTCCTATCCAGGACACAGCATTTCAGTGGGAGAAATGAAAGAGTAAGGTTTTAGATTAAAACATGGAATGACTCTTCTAGTTTCTGCTTAGAACTGACATAGGGCTCTTCCAGCTCCTATTTCATTGGCCAGACTGTGTCACGTGGTCAAACTTGCTGATGGGCTGAGGAAGTACTCTCCTTCTGGAGGGCACTCAAGTCCCATGGCTAGGAGATATAATCTACTTACTGGATTATACTAAAAGCAAGAGCAAATAGTAGAGAATAATAATACCTGGACCACAGATGGGAAAGGGTGGAGCCTGGATTCAAACTCAGTTTTTCTCTACCCCATAGTGTGCTCCATGGCTCCCTGTTGCCTGCTAGATGAAGTTCAAATCTGTTCAAATTGGAGGGATGTAAATTCATGCTACCTGAGAGCACTGTCATTTTTGTGATCTGAACTCACTCTTTAATCTCAACTCTTTTGGGAGCTCTCAACTCTTTCTCTCCTTGAAATTAATCACCATGTGCCCCCATCACTCTTTATAAATATATATAGTCAGTCCTTCATATTGGTAAAATCTGCAGATTTAACCAACTAAAGACTGAAAATATTAAAAAAGAAAGTTGTATCTGTACTGAAAATGTACAGATTTTGTTGTCGTTATTCCCTAAACAATATAGTAATTTTTATGTAGAATTTACATTGTATTATGTATTATAAGTAATCTAGAGGTAGCTTAAGGTATATGGGAAGATGTTCACATGCTACATGCAAATACTACATCATTTTGTATAAAGAATTTAAGTATTCACAGATTTTGGTATCCCCCAATGGGGGTTCCTGGAACTATTATTTCCCACAGATCCTAAGGAACAATAGTATTACTTTGTTCTGCTTTGTTTTAACTTTCTAAAGGATGGGATGCACTTTTTGTCATATGGCCCCTCTGCCTCCAAGGCCTTGCACAACATTCTCCGAACATTTATTATATTTGGGGATAAGACAAGTAGGTGACAAAAGATGCAAATGGCTCATGCTCTGGGAATGAAGATGCACAGCATACTTTTTCACCTCTCTAAACTAAGCTTTGCACCTTGTGCTTGGGTGCCCTGCATGACTCACTGTGTAAGCCTTCAGTACTGTCACCACAAAGCCCTGGGCTGGGGTGTGTGTGTTGGTGCTGGTGGTGGAGAGGTGGAAATTCACTTTTCACCTTTCAGAAATCTTTTGCTTCCCTCCCCCGACCAGGAAAAGGACAAGTAAAAATCCTTCCCTTAAATAGGCTGGGCAAGTCTCTATACATCAGGCCTAGAAGGATCAGAGAGGCCCTGGAAGGTGCAAAGAGGAAAAGCTGTGGATAATGGAACAAGCACCAACCTGCACTATGGGAGGCCTTACTAATTCATCTAAGTGACTGAATTTAACCTCTCCCAGTGTCACTTTCTCCAGCTGGAAATTGGAGACGACACTGATCTTGAATTCTTCCCTAAATTGTTGCAAAAATACATAGTAAAGTGCTGGAAGTCTTCAAGAATGCAGCCTTGAAATCATACAGGCTTGTATTGGAATCTCCCTTTGAAGCTTTGTGGCTCCCAGAAAATTAGAGATTTCCATGAGCCATGGTATCCTCATTTATAAGATGAAGATAATAAGTAGAACTACCTCCCAGGGTGAGAAAATGATGTAAGTAAAGTGCTTACTATATACTAAGTGCTCAGTAATGTTGGCTATTTCCATATAAGATGATGACTTATTTATGGACAGGTCCAGACCAGGGCTCATTTATGAACATTAAAAAGAGGGCTGGGGGTGAAACTCAGTGGTAAATAGTGAGTTTGCATGTACAAAGCCCTGGATTCAATCCTCAGTAAGGGAACATGCATAGGCGAGTGCGCGCGCGCGCGCGCGCGCGCGCGCGCGCACACACACATACACACACACACACACACACGCAGGAGGGGCGACAGAGTCTAACTTTTCTTAGGACTGGTTACTTCTTTTAGCTAAGTATGGGGTGTGGCTCAAAGGAATGAGGAAGCTGTTCACGAGGTGACAAGGCACAGAACACTGTTTGTCTTCAAAGATCTTGGGGAAGGGATAATATTAGCTGACCCTCCCAAAAGCTCAGAGGTCCTTATCTCTCATCTCCTCTATGTTTGCAGCTCACTTGACTCTTCCTGTCCCCTCCCCAAGTCCAGTTACTAAGTCCTATCAGGCTGCCTTTGGAATAATAATAATAGTCATAAGACTAATGATACCATTACTTTGAAGCTTATAAGGCTTTCTAATACATTATTCTGGTTATCCTTCATTATCTCTGCCATATATACAATCCAGAGTTAGGAGAGACTTTGGAGATTATTCTGTGTTTCACAGATAGGGACACTGATATATGGAGAAGGGAAGGGATTTATCTGAAGTCACACAATAAACTAATGGCAAAAGCAGGACTAGGACCTGCAGCTCCTAACTCCTAGCCTGGTGCCAATGCCCCTTTCAAGCCATGCCTGTCCTTGGTTTTCCATTCCCACTGATACCCACCCAGTTTGTTTTCTTCTCTCCTAGACTACTGCAGTGCTTCCTAATTGGTCTTTCCTGTCTCTGGCTCCTCCTCACCAGTTTGTTTTGTATATCCAGCCACTTGGTCTGGAAACTCACCCTTGATCTTGTCTTTCCCCTCCTAATAGAACTAGCCCAGTTTTTCAACTTGAGGGATCACCTGGTTCCTGGTTCAGCCTTCCAGTGGAGGGTCTTTTTTTGAATATGTTTATTAACAATATTAACTCCCAAGGTGGTTCATTCCATTCTTGGAGAGTGCTGACTATTAGAGAGTTCTTTATAGAGAGCTAAAATTGTCCTCTGGTTGTCCACCCACTGGAGCAAAAGTGGAATTTCTTCATATTCATTCAGTTAGCAAATTTATAGTCACTGTTCATATGAGCCAGGTCTTTGATAGAACAGATGCTGAGGGAACAGAAAGATAAATTTGATATGAATTCTTCCCTTAGAAGATCCCTAGAGGTTCACTTACATAGAATTTTTGTTTTGTTTATTAGTCCTAAATAATAGAAAACACATCACATCTCCTTTCTATATGGTGGTCCTTTATAAGGATTGCCACCACATTCTTCTTATACTTTGCCTTCTCTTGGCTACTTATTTTTTTTAAATATTTTTTTAGTTATAGATGGACACAATGACTTTATTTATTTATTTATTTTTATGTGGTGCTAGGATCGAACTCAGTGCCTCACAACATGCCAGGCAAGTGATCTGCCACTGAGCCACAATCTTAGCCCTAGGCTACTTATTTATTCATCACATCATGTGATATCCATGTCCCCAACATTCTGGCCTCTTCCTTTAAACATGCTTGAGGGTGACAGAATGTGGAGCCTAGAGATGAACCCTCTGGTCCAGCTGTAATCTATCCAGGACAACACAGAGCTGGTTTTACCTCTGTCTTCTGTGGATGCCACGGATCACTTTCTTTCTTCTCTCCCTCTCTCTTTTCCTTCTTCCCTCCTCCCCCCTCTCTCTCTTTCCAGCCACTTTGCATTATTGAGTTCAAGATCAACTAAAATCTCTCTTTTTTAAACTTTTAGTTGCAGATGTTCATAATACCTTTATTTTGTTACTAAAATCTTTTAATCATTTTCACTGAAACTGCTCCTAATCTAGATTCTTCTATCATTTGGAACTGCACTGTCTAATATAGCAATCACTAGCTCCTACATTGTGGCTAAACAATATGGTTATTTAAACTTAAAGTACTTTAAATTAAATAAAATTAAATATGCAGTTCCTCAGTTGTACTAACCACATTTCAAGTGCTCAGTAGGCATAGATGGCTAGTGACCACCATAACAGTCAGTATCATCAGGACATTTTCATCATCTTAGAAAGTTGTATGAAACTTCTCTGGTTTGGACCTAAGAACCTAAAAGTTCACACTTTTTCTGTGTGGCACCTCGTCTTGTTAGTTCTGATTCAGTTTCCAAGATTGCTGAGATCTTTTGGAAACTTATGCTAGTTTCCAGAGTGTCTAGTCCTTTCAACTTCATGATTTGACTAGTGTTATATATCTTCTCTGCTTCATCTAAAACAACTGATAAAAAATCCCAGCAGAGGCTGGGGTATTGCAACCAAGTCCTGCACATGCATCCTGAACTCTAGCCTCATAAATCAAGTAGTTAAGCAAATTAGGCCTATATAATGGGCTGTCCTGGATACCAGGAACCTACAGGGAGACAGAAAACACTAATAAATTTATTCCTAATATGATGGTTGCTCTAGTAGTTCAAATACTCTTTTCCTTGCAAGTGTGACCATGTACAATGATGCTAACCTGTAGTTCTAGCTGCCCTGCAGTCTGAGGCAGAAGGATCATGAATTCAAGGCCTGCCTGATCAATTTAGTGAGACCCTGCCTCAATAGGAAAATGGCTGGGTATGTGGCTCAGTACTTGAGTGCTTGCCTAGCATGATCAGGGACCTGGGTTTTATTCCCAGCAATACACATACACACACACACACACACACACACACACACACACACAGAATATAAGCTTGGGAATTGGCTTCTCAGGTTTGGATTTTGGCTTTTCCACTTTTTTTTTTAAATAAATACCTTTATTTTATTTATTTATTTTTATGTAGTACTGAGGATTGAACCCAGGGCCTCGAATGTGCTAGGTGAGCACTCTACTGCTGAGCCACAACCCAGCCCTTGGCTCTTCAGCTTTACAAGCTATGTAATGACTTGTGTTTCCCTTTAAATGTGTAAAGTCAGGATAAGAATAACCTCTATCCCATGGTGTTACTGTGTAGATTAAATGACTTAATGCAAGTAAAGCTCTTAAAACAGTGCCTGGAACATAAAAAGTTGTTTCAAACAAGTGTTATTTATTTATTCTTATAATTAATTACATCCCTACCCCCACCCCTGGACTTTCCAAGGCATGCTACAGAACAAACCTGGACAAGGCATGCTAAGTCCTGCATTAGGGTCTTAGCTCCTTTAATTTTTCCCTCTTAGTATATGGAAGTCTTTGGTAGGCCTCCCTTCTCTGACTTATGTTCTCAGCTGCCAACTTCGAATCTGCCCTTAATATCTTATACTGGAGGCCAGGACCACAGTTAAGAATCAGAATCATTGGGCTTCACATTGGCTTTGTGCTGCCTGGAGAAGAGACCTAGGATAGGCTTCCCACCTGCAAAATGGGAAGAATCATGGCTGCCACCTTAGACATGTTCAGGGCTAACTGGAAAAGGAGCCTGTATTTAGGAGGCCTTTGCATATGTCTGGACTTCCAGTAAAAACTCTGCAAGAGCGTGAAATTTTCTTCTTACTCATGTTTCTTTGCTTTAGAATCTGACAAAGGAGGCTTATTTTTCCTGCACTTCTGCAGGGCCTGGCCCTGGCCCTGGAGCCCTAGGTCAGGAATTCCCATGGTTTCTTCATCTATGGGATCCGGACACTAATCAGTGCCCTACCTTCTTCAGATGCTATCTTGGGCTTGCTGTACTTGGGTTAGTTCCTCCCTTGCGGTAGCCTCAGTCTATGTTCAGAGCAGGACCTGAACGGCCCTGTTCCGGCCCATGGTAGTTAATACCCTAGTTTAGAAAAGCCCTTTACTTTGGGCGTACCTTGGCCTGTGGAGGGTGGGCATCAGGGTAGGAGGTCCAAAGGCACAGCCTCTGGCAAGACCCCAGAGTCCAGAGGTGCTGCCACCTGAGGCGGGCTGAAGTGCGCGGCGAGTTCCTTCGCAAGCTCTGGCCGCGGGAACAATAGGTGGGCGGCGTGGAGGCGGGTGGGCGTCGGCCAGGTCCCCGCTGGAGGTAGACAAGGCCGGCGAGCTGGGCGCCAAGCCGCGGGGTTAGCCCGGGGCACCGCGCCTAGCTCTAGTGTCTAAGCCAGGGAAAACCGAGGTCCGCGCTGGCAGTGGACCTGAGAGGAGGTGGGGGCTGGGACTGCGAGGGCTAGGAGGCCCCGGGTGGGGTCTTGTTCAGTTCTTCTCCTGGCTGCCAGTCCCCAGCCTCTGAGGTCCGCGGCGGCTCAGGTAAGAGCCTGGCCCACGTGGGGAAGCAGGCGGCGAACCTCTGCTCCAGGCCGGCTCAAGGGGCTCAGCCCCCTCCTCTGCTCCCCTCCCCCGGGGCCGGCGCGACTCCCCCCGACGCGCGGCTCCAGCCCCAGCTCCGGCGATCTGGCGGCTCCAGCGACTCCGGCGGCTGCGAGCTTCCCGGGCTTGTGGCGGTCACCGTTGCTGCTGGCCCACTCGTCTGCCCGCCGCTGCCTGGGCGGCCGGGATCGCGGCCGCCTCCTCCGGGGGAGCGGGCCGGGGCGGGGCGGAGGGGGAAGAGGGGTGTGGGGGGTGGCGGGGAGGGGGCTGAGCGCCGTGGGAGGGAGCGAAGGAGCGAGAGAGCGAGCGGGGCATTTCTGCGCAGCTCGAGTGCGCCTCGGAGCCCGCCTGGGCGGCCGCCGGACGCAAGAACCGAGGGACACACAGCGCCCGGAAGCAGCGCCGCTGCCGCTGCCAGGTTAGCCTCCCTCCTGCCGGCCCCGGGGAGCCCACTGCGCCCGAGCTCGAGAGCGCGGGCAGGGCGATGGCCGAGGGCAGCGGGCTCTGGCCCGGACCCTAGAGCGCTGACAGGCGGGCGACGGGCTCGGGGGCGAGCGCCGGTGCTGGGAGCTCGGGGCTTCGATTTCTGCCTTTCGATACTGGCGCGTGTACGCGTGTCGGAGTCCAAGTCTCTGGGTGTGTGTAGGGTGTGAGCGCGCGTGAGCACGAGGGTCTGTGCAAGTGGATATTGGTGTGCGCGCGTGCGTATGTGCGCTGTGTGTGCATCAGTGAGGGTGTGTGCCCAGCATGTCTCCGCGCGTTGGGGCTGGGTGGTGTGTGCATATCTAGGTGAGGGTGTGTGTGTTTGCGCGTGCCTATCTGTGAATGTGCCTGCGAGAGGGTGTGTCCGAATGTGTAGCAGTGTGTGTACATCTGGATGAGGGTGTGTGCCAGTGGCTTCACTTAGGGCTGGAGCCTGTGGCGGGGTGTGTGTGTGTGTGGGGGGGGGTTTGTGTGTGTGTGCGTGTCGCTGTGTGCACGCCAGTGTGACTTCCCGTGTGTGAGCGTGTGAGGGCGGGTGTGTACCCGCGTAGCCCCCGAGTGCGTGTGCGCGGCTTTGTCTCCGCACTGCCGGGAGGAAGGGGTGGGAGCGGCGGCCGAGGCTCTGTCGTGGCCCAGAGCTGGACACCTGGCCCGGGCTGTGGGTGGCTGCGGTGGCAGGGGCGTCCCAGCCGGGCGGAGACTCCCTGCTGGCAGGTGGGCAGCCACACCCTAGGGGCCCGAGGAAGCTGGGCTGGCTGACAGTGGAGCCCGCGTTCTGTGCTGAGCTGGAGCGGAGGGCGTGTCCTGCTTGAATCATGGGTGTGTGTGTGCTGAGAGGGTGGGTGGATAGGTATGGAAGGGTGGGTGTGTGGAGGCGTGGGTGTTGGGTGGTGGTAGTAGCGACAGCGGTCTTCAGGCTGGTAACCCAGCCAGTTCAGAGATCAATTTCCTTGTCGTGGCAAAAAGACTGTCACCCAGGGCCAGACCCAGTCTGGCCAGGTCAGCAGCTCTTCCACCCTCACCCATGCCACCGTTGGGCAGAGCAGCAGCTCAGGTGCCCTAAAAGGACTAAGAGGGAGAACCACTCTCTTAAAGGGCCCGCTCCTCCACTCCATGGAATCCCATCTCCGGAGACTTCTCTAATTTAAGAGACATGTCTCTGGGCGTGTCTACACCTTTCCCTATGTATTGGGGCATGCATGCATTTCAAGATCTGTATTCTGTGTGCATGTTGTGTTCCCCCTGTGTGTTTGTTGTGCATTTTGAGTGCATATGTATCTTTTATCAATTAACAGTGAATAAGACATCTTTGATGTATATTTATCTGTTTTCATATTTGTTTTTATGTATGTATAGCTGTTTGTATATTATCGAGTGAGTCTGTGTGTGGGGGTTTGCAAGGAAAGTGCCATTTTACTGCCAACTGGAATAGAACAGAAAAATTCTGCCCAAGGCCACTCTATTTTAGAAAAACTGGGTGAAAAGGAAGTTTGGGAATTTAGTCCCTGGCTTTGTGGGTTTTAGATACTGGTGCTGAAATGTAGATAGATTGGGGTTTGACAAGGATACAAGGATGGAGAGAAACAGAGGGTCTTATAGAAGGAATTGTTCTGGGAGAAGGCTGTACAAGTGCAAGAATTCTTCCTTCACTTCCACTTCTTCCTCCTAACTTCACCTCCCCCTTTGCTGCTTGGTTTGCCAGGATAAGTGCACAAGATTTGAAATGTAAAGGGAAGGAGCTGCTAGTGTAAAAGGAAAGAAGGTGGATGGGTGATAGATTTGGGGGCCAACAGCAGATTTCTGCAATTCTTAAAATGTATCCCTGCCAAAGACAGCAGAGGCTGTGGAAAGCTGAGCTTCTGTTTCCTTCCCTGAATCCTAGGACATGGGAAAGGCTCTGTCCTGCAGCTCAGGAGCCCTGCATTCTGGTCTAGGGATCTCCTTTTGACTTTGATTCAACCCTTTATGGATTTATCTGCTCAACCAGTACATTTTATTAAGCATCTCTTATGTTAAAGATTCTAAACTCCCCAATCCTTAGTTTCTCTGGCTGGGCAGCTAGGGGGCTGGATTTAGGATCTTTGAGGCCCCTTCCCTTACTTGGACTATTAGTTTGGTTGTTATACAGATCTAGGAAATCACCCTTTTAGTCTCCAAGGTCCCCACTTGTCTTCTGCAATTCCTTTTACTCTAGCCTAGAGCAATGGTTCTCAAAGTGTGGTCCGCAAGGTCACCCAGGAGTTTATTAGAAATGCAAATTTTAAGGACCTGTGCCAGACCTACAGAATAAAAAATTCTGTGAGCGGAGCCCAGCAATCTGCGTTTTGACAAAAGTAGGTGGTTCTAACATAACTCTAGAGCAGTGCAGGTAGGGAGCCAGGACCCTCCTCTAGGATGAAACACCTGGAAAGCTCCACCTCCACCTGTCCTCTGCCACAGGTACCTGAAGTAGAGTCAAAGTCCTGCCTGGTAGGTAGGGGTTCTGGTTTCAAGTCCCACATCTTCCTTTTGATCTTGAACAAGTCACTACTTTACTAACTAATGCAGTGACTCGACAGTGTCTGCTCTTGGCCAGGTTTCTCAGCATGGGATTTCCTGCTCTGCCCAGTGTCTCCAACCCTTACCTTGACCTACAAAGCCTTGTAAGATCCAGTCCCTGCCCACCTCCCTGAAATCAGACACTCTGGCCTTTTAGTTCACCCAGGCACCAAGAACTTTTGCGTTCGGGATTTTTGCACATGGTTCTTTCTACCTAGCACACTCTTCCTCTGCTGCTTATCTTGGCAGACTCCCCTGCTCAGATTTCAGCCCTCTGGTCATTCTCTGGAGTGGGTGGTATTTGCCAGCTCCCTAGGCTTTCAGTTTCTCCTGTTATATAGTCTTTGAGCTTTCTATCTTATGGGGCTTATGAGAGTTTGTTATACAGGAACTTGTTAGTTGTCTGTCTTTCCTAAGTAGACTGAAAATGCCATCTGGACAGGAACTTGCTTATTAATCTTCCTAGTGTCCCCCACAGTGATAGCTTATGATTTCTGTTCAATAAGTTTGTCCAGTGAATTGATTTATAAAATGGGAAATGTATAAAATGACACCCAAAGTTTCCCCTCAATCCTTGACAATATACTATTTAAGTAGGGTGTAGACTTTTCTTTTTTTAAAAACACTCACGTTCTATATTTTATTTTAATATTTATTTTTTTAGTTGTAGTTGGATGCAATACCTCTATTTTTTTAATTTTTATGTGGTGCTGAGGATTGAACCCAGGGCCTCGCACATGCTAGGCAAGTGTTCTACTGCTGAGCCACAATCCCAGCCCCATGGGTGCAGACTTTTCTTAACCACATTTATCTTTTTTTTTTTTTTTAAACTGCTCTATCTCCTGGCTATAGATCTGAGCCTCCCACCCTGACCAGTGTTCTCCAGGCTATAGTGAAAGCAGTAGAAAGCTCTTTGGGAGACACAGCTTAGCTTATGTTCTATATCTTCCTGGATTAGGAATCTGGAGGAATGAGAAGAGGAAGAGCATTGAATGAGGAATCTAAAGATCTGAGTCCATGCCTTGTTTTTTTTTTTTTTTAAGAGAGAGAGAGAGAGAAATTTTAATATTTATTTTTCAGTTTTTGGCGGACACAACATCTTTGTTGGTATGTGGTGCTGAGGATCCAACCCAGGCCACACACATGCCAGGAGAGCGCACTACCGCTTGAGCCACATCCCCAGCCCTTATGCCTTGTTATGTGACAAATCACACCCCCCCTTTTTTTTTTTTGCATGTCTCCTCTTTTGTCAAAAGAAGGTATTGGGATGGATGTTGTTCTTAGTACAGTAATTACCCTCTCCCCTCGCCTTTTTTTGGTACTAGGGATTAAACACAGGGGCCCTTAACCACTGAGCCACATCCCCAGCCTTTTATTATTATTATTGTTTATTTTTTAATATTTATTTTTTTGGTGTAGATGGACACAACACAATGCCTTTATTTTTATGTGGTGCTGAGGATTGAACCTGGGTCCCTCCCGTGCTAGGCGAGCGCTCTACCGCTGAGCCACAATCCCAGCCCTTATTTTATTTTTTAAACAATATTTTTTTAGGGGCTAGAGTTGTAGCTCAGTGGTGGAGCACTTGCCTAGCATGTGTGAGGCACTGGGTTCGATCCTCAGCACCACATAAAAGAAAATAAATAAAATAAAGCATTCTGATCATCTACAGATTTTTACTACAAAAAAATTTTTAAAATATTTTTTAATTGTAGACGAACATCATACCTTTATTTTATGTATTTATTTTTGTGTGATGCTGAGGATTGAACCCAATGCTTCATAGGTGCTAAGCAACTGCTCTACTGCTGAGCCCCAGCCCTAGTCCTCCAGCCCTTTTTAATAGTCTACTTAGAGACAGGGTCTCACTGAGTTGCTTAGGACCTCAGTAAGTTGTTGAGGTTGGCTTTGAACTCATGATCCTCTTACCTCAGTCTCCCAAGAAGCTGGGATTACAGGCATGTACCACTATGTCCAGCTCAGGAATTCCCTCTTATCTACCAGAGTTATATACCAAGATCCTCAATGGGTTCCTGAAAGCAGGGATAGTACCAAATTCTGTGTGTGTGTGTGTGTGTACACACATATATGTATGTGTATATACGCAGATATGTACGTGTGTATATGTATAAAACACTATGGGTTTTTTTCCTATTAAGTCTAGGGCTTTCACCTTTTCACTAAAAGGAAACATTTCCTGGTTTTTCTTTGGCATATATAAATTGCCAACATCACTATTGTGCTTTGGGCCATTATTATGTAAAATAAGGATTGAATACAATTATTGGGATACCAGTACAACAGTTGATCTGATATTAGATGGCTGCTAAGTGACTAAAGGACAGGTAGCATATATAGAGTGGATACACGGGACAAAGAGATGATTCACATTCTAGTCAGGACAGAGCCAGGATGGTGTGAGATTTCATTACACTACTCAGAATGGCCTCCAACTTAAAATTTATGAATTGTTTATTTCTGGACTTTTTAATTTAGTATTTTCAGACCGTGGTTGATAAAGGTAACTGAAACTGTGGAAAGGAAGGGATACTATCTTGATTACCAGCATTGGCTCTGGATTCATTTAGTCTTTGCCATGTACTAGTTGGGTGGACTTTAGCAAGTGATTGCATCTCTTCATTTTCCCACCTGTAAAGCAGAACCAATAATAGTCTCTGTTTCAGAGCACTGTTCTGAGAATTAAATGAGACAACACATATGGAATGCTTAGCACAGTGTGGGCACATAGTAAACATTTGGTAAATGTTAGCTGTTATTATTATTATGGTTGCTCCACAATCTAGTTCAACATTCTGGAATGCCTTTGTACTGGGCCTTAGACCTATGGAAAGAGATATCCATAAGGTATATCTTATTATATACCTTATATACCCTATAACAATAAGATATACATAAGGTATATCTTATTGTTATAGGGTGGGGACAGACATGCAAAGATGCAGTACCACAAGGACAATGTACAAGGTGCCAGGGTGTGGCTACTATGAGGAAAATTCTTTATGGAAGAGAAAGAGAGATGGTGTTTGAATTTAATTTGGTTTTAAGGTGGTTGCAACAGCATATGCTAAGGTTCCATGTCTTTGGAGCGGAAGGTGGCTAGAGGTGGGGACAGGTGGGTTGAGTAGCTGGAGATAAGGCTGAGAGGAAGGTTGGGGCCAGATTTGTCACAGGCTGAAGAGCTTGACCAAGTTCAGCAGGTGGTGGGGAACTAGGAAGAGAATTAAGCCAACCCGGAAGGATCAGATTTGCATTTCAAAAACATCTCTCCAGGTGGTGGTAGAGAATGATTTAGGATAGAAGGAGAGGATTGTTGACTGGGACAGAGGCTGCTAAACAAATTCAAAGGGAGGCCCCAGCAGGGTAGATAGGGGCCTAGAACATCAAGAAGCCTGGATGAGGGACTTTTCACGAGTCCCCCCTTAAATCTCCACAGCTGCCTAATAAATGGAAATCTGAAAACCAGAGTTTGAGAGCCCCAGGTCTACTACTCAAAGGACACATGGTGTGTTAATTTCCTAGGGCTGCTATATGGGAGTATCACAAACCCGGGAATTTGGAGCCACAGAAATTTATTCTCACAGTTCTGGAAGCTGGAAGTCTGAAATCAAGTGTCAGCAAGGTTGGTTCTTTCTGGAGGCTCCCAGCGGGCAAGTCTTTTCCATGCCTCTTACCTAGCTCCTGCTGGTTGCCTGCAATGGTGATCCTTCACTTGCAAAAACTGCATCTCTTGTCACATGGCTTTGTCCCTGTGACTCTGTGTCATATTATAAGGACACCACTCATATTAAGTTCAGGGCCTACCCTTACCCTAATCCTGATCCAGTATGGCCTCATTTTAACTTAACTAATCACACTTGCAAAGACCCTATTTCCAAATGAGTTCATATTTTGAGCTTCTATATAGACATGATTGGTGTGTGTGGGGGGGTTACTATTCAACCCAATATAGATAGGAAGAAAAAGAGCATAGGCCTTGGAGTCTCACAAACCCTGGCCCAAATTCAGGCTTCGAACAGAACAGTCATGAGCTTTAGGGTAGATCAGTTACTTTTTTTCAGTCTCTGTTCTCTCTTCAATGAAACAGGGACAGTAGTACTTACACTAGTATTATAGTGGTAAGATCTGATCAAGATAAGTTGTGAGCAATCTTAGTGAGGTGGTACACAGTAAGCACTCAATACTTACTACTTTCTCTTCAGCTCCTCCTTCTCTGTCCTTAGCAGTTTCAACAAGTTACTTAATCATCGGGCTTCACTTTCCTTACCTGCCAAATGTGCATAAACATCATCCAGCCCTACCTACCTCCCCAGATTGCAAATCTCAGGAGATAATGAGAAAGCTCTTTGTAAATTGCTTAAGGATTTGTTGCTTTGATTTTTTTTTTTAAGAGTGAGAGAGAGGGAGAGAGTGGGAGAGAGAGAGAGAGAATTTTTAATATTTATTTTTTAGTTCTCGGCGGACACAACATCTTTGTTGGTATGTGGTGCTGAGGATCGAACCCGGGCCGCACGCATGCCAGGCGAGCGCGCTACCGCTTGAGCCACATCCCCAGCCCCTGTTGCTTTGATTTTTAATTATAATCGTCATCATCATAATAACCCTTGGCCTTTGCTACATCCATTCTCTTCACTCAGCAGAGCCCAGCGCAGCCCACTCCTCTCCAAGGCAGGTCCTCTTTCCACTTTGGGACTGGATGCATCCATCACATGAGGTGTAGCTGCTGTTAGAGCTGGGAGGATCTTGGAGATGGTCAATGTCATTGCCCTCATTAGCCTGGGGAGGGACAGTGATACCTGGAAAGAAGTGACACCAAAGGTTAGGGGGCTTTGGAATACCTTGTTCATAGCTCCAGTGTATGCTCCCAGTAATGCTTTACCTTAGTTGCAGATTTAGTCTCTGAAGCAGGAGCTTGGGGCTCGTAGAAGCCTAGAGGGCTCTGTATAGGTCCCAAAGGTGGGGATCCAGCAGAGAAGAGTTCTGCTGAGTCTGGATCAGAATTGCAAAATAGGCAGTGCCTTTGTGGGTTGAACGGTAGGTTGTTTTGTTGTCAGCCTGACCGTGGCCATCTCTGTCAGTTCCAGTTGGAGGGCAGGAGGCCACTATGTACGGGGCAGCAGCTTGCAGAGCCAGAGCCTGGAGGTAACCCAAAGCTTCAATACCCTATTGATAGCCAGGGCAGTGCTTCTCAGCAGGCTATTCCTAGGCCTTGTGCTGCAAAGGATCTGGAAAGGAGAGAGGGCTTATCCTGTTCTGGCAGTTTCCATCAAATCCTCTTCCTTTCCCTCAAGTTGGGGAGTCAGGCCCTTTCTGGGCCCCTGTATTCTTCCACTTTCCTTTTCTCTCTCTTCCTCTTGGTTTTCTCTCCCCCTTCTCTCTGCTGATCCCTTCTCCTCCCCTACCTTCTCTCCAGATTAGAAGTCTACAGCTAAAATTTCCAGACCTACTTCAGGTGGCTGGTTTTGAGGCCTTTAAAGAATTAGATCCTCACAAGAGGCTCAGTCTAGTGACTGAGAAACCGCTGCTTGCACTTACTGGCTTCCTCTAGCCAGGACCTATGCTAAGTGCTACACGTATCTTATGTTATTTAATTCCTGCAACTGCCTAGCAAGGCAGCGGTTATGGTGCACAGTTCATCAAAGTAAGTAAAATGAGTTCCTCAAGGCCTGCCCAATCCTCAGCCCTCGGGAGGCACAGCTGGAATCTAAACCTCTCTTTGCCCAAAGCCCATGGATTCTTCTGGGCTTTTAAGAACAAAGGGATGTGCATTTGCTCAGGTTCTGAGGACAAATGCTTACCTCTGAGAGCAGGGTCTCCAATCCAGGGATCCAGCACTCTGCCACCACTTCAGGAACTGGCCTTCTCATGGCACCAGCCCTGGAGCTGGCCAGGGCTCTGGCTTCATTTGGTACTAGGCAGCTAGCTGTCCACCTTTGGGAGACACCTGGCATCAGGAAGAGTTGACAGGTTAGGTCTGAAGGTCCTTTCCTGTTTTCCTGTTGACCAACTTAGTTTTTCATGGATGATTTTGAGTCTTTCAGTTAAGGAAGCTTATGATTTGCAAAGAGCACTAGTGTTCTGTTTTGTTTTTATTGGCTTATATAAACCATACAGAATGTTGGGCTTTATTGTGGCATATTCATACATACATATAACACAGTTTGATCAAATTCATTCCTTATTACCTTCCCTTGACTCCCACTCCCCTTCTTCTTCATTGATAGTCCCCTTTTACATTCATGATGTCCTCCACTTTTTTTTTCTTTCTCTAGCTTTCATATGAGAGGAAACATGTGATATTTATCTTTCTGAGTCCGGCTTATAACATAATGCAAAAAGCATCAGTTTTGCCCGCTTAGAAGGTGCTTGGGAGCTTGGGAATCCTCCCTCAGGGTTAGTGATGGCCGGAACTCTGGAGGAAATGGGCAGGGAGGCAAAGGCTGGAGCCTGGAGAGACAGCTTCTGTTAGAAAGGGGAAAATAGGAAATAGGAATGGCCCAAGGTCCAGTGAGGCAGCCTGGGCCTCCTCACACCCCAACTTCAGCCCAGGAGTCCAGACTTCCTCCCATTCAGGCCCTCTAACCTCAGAGTGTCACTCCAGAGTTGGGGCAGCTGCCGTCATGTGCTGAGTCCCCACCTACCCCACCAGCCTAGACAGCTGCTCACCTGAGTAGAAGGGACCTTGATGAAGGAGCAGCGGCTTTAAAACTCTTAGCCACAGAACCCACTCTTCATAGGCAAGAGAGGAGAAAATCAATATGTGAAATGGCTCAAGGGGAAACAGCCGGGCATCCCATCCCATCCCCCTAACTCCTAGGGTTCCTGAGGCCAGGTTTGTGGAACTTTGTTCCTGCTAAGAGCAGC
The DNA here is from genome assembly GCF_052094955.1 of Ictidomys tridecemlineatus. NCBI lineage: Eukaryota > Metazoa > Chordata > Mammalia > Rodentia > Sciuridae > Ictidomys > Ictidomys tridecemlineatus. Next base: position 179,285,302 of record NC_135481.1, read on the forward strand.
AAAGGGGACCCGGCTAAAACACTCTGTTTCAGAACCCACCACAGAGGTTCAGACTCAGCTGTTTCATGGGGCTGGTTATTAGCCTACAGATTCCCTCTCACAGTGATCGGGATGCAGATGATTCTCACATTGCCCTTGAAGGACACTGGTCTCAGATATGTGTGAACTTCTGAATTGGCATGCACAATTTTGAGATTGTCCATTGTCCCCAGGGGAGGATCCTTTGGCTTCATCCAAGTTTTTGAATCATGACCCATAAAAGTTTAAAACCACTGTCTGCAGGGTTGTTTTATGGAGTTGAAGGTAAGGCCTGGAGAAGGGTCACCAGGGAGCTAATGACAGAGCCAGGTGGAGAAGGCTGGTTTCCCAAATCTCCATGTTCATTGCTGGCTCTGCTGTGAAGTGCTGAGGGCCTAGTTTTTCAACCTGTAAAATGGGAGTTGAGCAGGCTAATACTAAGATCTTGCATAGCTTTGATCTTGGGTTCTGGAAACTGGTCTTTGATTGCCCAGTCATGTTCTTTGCTCTTCTCCTGGCTATCTCCCCACAATCACCCACCTCTGGTGGGGCCACCCTCTTTAGCATCTTTATTCTCTGCGTTTCTGGGCAGAGCCTGGATTCTGGCTCTTCTTTGTCTCTTTCCTCTTGTTAAACCATATGTCCAGATGCTCAGGCCTTCTCACCCTTTCCCTGACCACTCACCATATATGCACCAGATGCCTGTGAGTCTGGGGAAGCTCAAGGTGGCCTTTCTGCAGGGCTGGATGCTCAGACTGATGCGAAGGGAGGGGCTAGGACAACGCCCTGCCAGAGGCTCCTGGGACACGCCCATCGCTCACCTGTGTCTTTGCCCTTGCTCCCTCTGTTCCTCCCAGCCAGGAATGCCACCCCCACCCTTCCCCAATCCCTGTCAAAAGCCTGTCTGCCTTTTTAAGGCTGAACTCAGATGCCAGCCTGGTGAGCCCTCCCCCAACCTGCACAATGAGGTTCACTTTACCTCCTCTGCATTCCCTTCGCACCTTATCTGCTCCCCTCTGGGGACAAGCTCTGCTTATTTTGGCTTTGTCTGGGGAGAGGGCTGGTCTCTCACTAGGACATGATCCCTCTAAGCACTGGAATGTCTCATGTCTCATTCCTTCTCCCCAGCCCCTAGCGCAGGGCTGTGCACAGAGCAGATGCTTAATCCAGGCTTATGAAGTTTTATTAGCAGAATCTGCCTCCAGCCTTGGGCTGGGCTGGTTTCTTTGGAGCCCCTGTGGCCCATGTCACTAACAGGCTGCAACTTCTCACATATCCTCTCCTTCATTTTTGGGTTGGAGAAAGGCCAAGGAGGGTAGAGGCTAAGAACTTAAATTCCAGTCTTGATGCAGCTGTTTCCTGACTATGTGACCTTGGAGAAGTCACTTTCTCTTTCTTAGTCTCTATTTTCTCAACTTTAAAACAAAGGGCTAGGGATGGCAAGTTTTTTTTTGGGGGGGGGGCTATAAAAATTAACTTAAATGCTATGTGTAAAATGTTGATATAGCATTATAAAGAATAAATGGACAATAAATTATAACTCATGATTTTTTAGTTAATGGCTACCTGTTGTTTAGCAAATACCTGTTGTTTTAGTAAATACCCTTGTTCAGAGTCATCCTCTGAACAAGGGGTACTACCTACGGTATTCTGAGCATTGCACCGTGGGGGCCAGGGTGAGAGAGAAGAAAAATCATAATAGGAGTTCTGAGGTCTTAAGGTCAAGTTTGGGCATCAAGACCCTAGCTCAGGAATCAGGGGCTGGCAAACACATGGCTGAATGAGTTGAGAAATGAACGATTTTGTCGATTCCATGCCAGAGGTGACATTGAGCTAAAGGACATGAAGAGGCTGGGAGGGGACAATGGGAGGCATGTATGTAGAGGTTACAGGATGGAAGAAAGAGCAGGATGGACGGATCTGCACACAGAAGGGACTTGGGGTCTGCATCTCAGGTGGAGAGGGAGCATCAAGCTTTGTTTTGCCAAGAAAAATTTGGGGGACTGATGGCTCACAAGGGCACCCCTGAGAGCAAGAGAGAGAAGCCTGGGATGTGAGGCAGGAAAATGAGAGCTTTCTGTTGGAGGCAGTGGGAACCAGTGAAGGCTGCAGGCAGGGGTGGGCAAGGGGGGGGGCCTTGGTCCCTTTCTGCCCAGTCGGGAGCTGAGAGTGGCTTCAGTTCTGGGCCTCTGCAGGGCTGCCTATTTACCAGGCCAAGGTTAGGATTTGAACCCTCATTTGCTTGTAGTTAAAGTACAAACTGATCCCAGAAATATCAGAATTTCTAAAGATCAGAGTCAACTAGCAGAAGAAATGTTCTTTTAACCTTACACAGATGGGAGGCAGAGACCCAGGACCGGGAAACACGGAGGGACCTGCCCCCTGAGCTCACAGTAGGCTGTCGACCTCGGCCTGTGTTAGGAATTGGGGGAAGAGAACCCAAGGAGGATGTAAATGACAAGCTCACGTCAGTTTGGGAGCAATCTGTTGCCAGGGTGTGTGTGTGATCCCAGGTGAGTGGGAGGGGAGTGGGCTGCAGCTGGCATCATCATTCCAGGTTTTCCTTCCGGAGAAGGAGAAATGTAGGGCCATATAGGTGGGATCCAGGGGAATATTGCGATGTGGGGGAGATCAGGGGGTGGCCTGAGAGAGGTGGCTGTTGCCAAGCAGCGAAAGACACGACTTCATTAGAACAGCACAGGCCCCTGAGCACTGTGGGCCTGGCACCGTTCACCAGCCCTAAGCTGGGGCAGGATCACCTTCATGACTGGAAGGAACCAGGGCTCCCGAGGTCACAGTTGGAAAGAATGGAGCAAGGAGCAGCGTCCAGTGCTGAGGTGCTTCAAAACCATGTCCCCGGCAAGCTCTGGGTGGCCACTGTTCCAATTTTGGGAGATCTTGGGGTCTAAGAGGTTAGGAGTTCCCAGCTCAGGGCAAGCCCTATCTTTCGCCTCCCTTCCTTGCTCCTCCATCAGGCTGCTCACCTAGCTGGCCTGTTTTATTCTAGTTTCCCCTCACCCCTTATTGGGTAAAAGTATTTATTGAGCTCCTGCTATGTGCCAGGCACTACCCTGACCTCATGGAACTTAAGCCGTCACCTCTTAGCACAGACAACTGTTCCACATTTGCAGGGAGGGGCTGGGAGGTCACTAGACGCCCTTCTGTCTTCAGCCTTGCCCTCTTCCAAGTCCCCCTATTTTCAGATGGGACTTCTTGCTGGAATTAGCTCCTGCTAAAGTGGAACCCAGTCACAGTTAATTTTTAAACCTAATAGCTAGTGAAAATTTCACCCTGCTGGACTGGTAGGCAGGAGCTGAGGGGGCGGAGCCACCCGGGTTTTTCTGGCCTGTACCTGCCACCTTTTCCCTACTATAGGCTCTGTCTCTAGGGCTCTCTCCTGTCCAGGGACAGGAGGCCACTTGGATCCTTTCCCCGTCCTCCAGCTGAGGCCGCCCTGGGAGGTTAGTCCTGGCTCCAGTCCAAGGGCCTCTGTGTGAGTGCTCTTGCAGGGCAGGTGGGAAAGGGCACCTAGTGACCCAAAGAACAGGCAGCCAGCGGAAGTCCTGACTTTGCCCCTGCTGGGCAGGGGCGAGGGGGAGGTAGGGAAGGTGTCATGGTGTCCCAAGCCCTCCACACGGGACCTCTGCCCAGCACAGCCCGTGCATCTTTCTTTTCTTTCCTTCCCCTTTAGCCTCTTCACTAGATTTCCTGTTCTGGGCCATTCTCTGCCACTAAATTGTGGGAGAAGGATTCCTGAGAAGAGGGCAAAGGATTGTTTCTTTCTCCAGAAACTGATTCTCGGACTAGAATGGGCCCCTGTCACACTTTAGGGACAGAGCCCATGTCACCTGGCCGGTCAAAGCTTCGACAGGTGGCCCACCTCTCTGAGCCACAGAGTCATCCTCTGAACAAGCAGTATTATGATTCCTTCCTTACCATCGTTGTGAATATTATAGGCACCATATGTAGGCATTAATATTAGGCTCAGCCTAATTCTATTCTATTAAATGAATAGAAGCTGTTCTATTCAGATGCCAGTTTACTTCTGAAGCTTAGCTTTGGGTTTGAGCGAATGAGACCATCAGTTCACACCCTCAAGGACTTGACTTCAGAGCTGCAGCTGCTTTATACAGTAGCCACTAGTCATGTGGTTGTTGAACACTTGAAATGTGGCTACTGTGACTGGGGAACTGAATTTTAAATTTTATTTAATATTTAGCCAGGTGGAGTGGTGCACACCTGCAGTCCCAGCAACTTGGGAGGCTGAGGCAGGAGGATCACAAATTTGAGGTCAGCATATATCACTTAGCAAGGCCCTAAACAACTCAGTGAGACTTTGTCTCAAAATAAAAATTAAAAAGGGGGTGTTGGGATTGTGGCTTAGTGGTAGAGCCTAGCATAGGCAGGGCCCGTGTTCCATCCTCAGTACCTCCTAAAAATAAAGGTATTGTGTTGTGTTCATCTACACCTAAAAAATAAATATTTTTAAAAAAGGGGGTGGGAATGTAGCTCAATCTCCAGTACCAAAATTTTTTAAAAACTTAATATTTAATTTAATTAACTGAAAATTAAAAAATGACACTCCATTGTGGACAAACTTCTACAATTGTTTGGGAACTTGGATTTGTGAATATACTTTCTCATTTGTAAAGGCTAAGATAATCTAAAAATCTATTAAAAATTTAACATCTGTATCAAGAAGTACTGTTAAGTATAAAGTATATACTAGATCTGATTTAGTATGAAAAAAGAATGTAAGATATTTAAATAGTATATATTTGTGTGTGTGTGTGTTTAAATTGATATATTGATTAAATATATTATTAGAATTAATTTCAGGGCTGGGGATGTAGCTCAATGGTAGAAAGTTTGCTTAGCATCTTCAAGGCTTTGGGTCCAATCACCAATACCTCACACAAAATTTTTTTTTCACCCATTCCTTTATTCTTTATAAGATGTGGCTACTGGGAATTTTAAAGTTAAATATGTGGCTTGCATTGTATTTCTTTTTGTGTATGTGACACGGTCTCGCTATGTTGCCCAGCTGCTATTGAACTCCTGGGCTTAAGTGATCCCACCTCAGTTTCTAAGTAGCTGGGGCTACAGGCATGTGTCATTGTGCCAGGCCTCACACGATATTTTCTTGGACAACACTCTTGTAGCCAGAGAGTTGAGTTGGACACATTTGAATAATCATCCAAGACTATAAAAAGATGAATTTAAGGACAGAGCAGGCCATCTATTCCCTCTCACCTCTGGCTTTGGGCCATTCCTCTTGGTGAAGTGTTGCCATGGGCAATCCCATAGCTTCCAGGTTAAGATAGCTTCTCACCTGCTCTGAGTGTGACTTTGGGCATTTTCCTTTGCCAAACCTCAGTTTATCATCTATAAATTGGTTCTAATGGTGATGAAGGGACTAACCTGAGAAATGATGTAAGGAAGCATTTAGTTCAGTGCCTGGCACTTCTGAGAAGCCCCATATTAACAGTGGTGGTGATTGCCACTGTGATTGGTTATGGGGCTGCTGTTATAACTGCTGCATCCATCCGGGTGGATTTGATTCTGCCACTTGTCTGGATGGAACATGGACCAGAAGGAAAGGAGGAGAAGTTAGAAGTTTAAACATGAGACTCAGATGGGGACATGGGGGATGTTCTTTATGATACATTAGGAGATTGCTTGGGGGTAGCTCCTTGGATCTTCCCTTCTGCTGGTGATCAGGAAAAAGTCCCCATTTTTCAGATGAGAAAGCAGAGACCTGTCAGAAAGAAGGCGCTTGGTTATACAGCCAGATGGAGAATGGAGGATTCCCCAATTCTGTTGTGGTAACATGGAGCCAGGGCTGGGAGACCACCACTTGAGGCTGTAGCAGTCTCCTGTAACTGGACATCAGTTAGTACAGCCATCTCATTCTGGAGTTGAAGAGAAAAAGATGAGAGGGAGGAAGGAAGACGGGGCGCTGGGGACAGACAGACAAGAGACAAGAATAAGACAGAGACAGAGAGAGGTCTAGGATCACATAGCAAGATGGTGGGCAAGGCAGAGCTGCTTCTGTTTGTTTAGATCCAGCTGCTGGCTCAGCCCTAACAGGCAGGATGGTGGCCCTGCTTGTCAGCCCCCTCCTTTTCTGCCCAGTCCCTAGAGAAGGCTTCTGAGAAAGAAGCTTTTGTTTCACCAGCTCCTTCTGGTTTCCTCTCAAGGTAGCTGCACATGTGCAGACACACACACACACACACACACACACACACACACACACACACCACCCTGATTTGCATTTGTCCCTGTTCCAGTTTAGAGGGCCCTGAGATCTGAAGCTTCTCTGCACTCTGGATATCCACAGAGACCCTAGGTCTTTTTCACCAAGGAGGCTTGGGTTCAAGTCCCTTGCCTACTGTTAATTTTCTGTGACCTTGGGCAAGTCACATGTGATATTTTTTTTAGCTTTAACTTCCTCATCCAAAAAGCAGGGACCAAAAGAGCTTATGCCTGGTCTAGTGTTGAGAACCGCTGCCCCACAGCCCAGCAGCCTGTGTGGGGGTCTTGGCTCTGCCACTCACCGCTCGGTGTTCAATGAGTCACTTCACTTTCTGGGTCTCAGGTTCCTCATCTGTAAATGGAGGTTGTGATGAGACATCATACAAACTCTCCAAGTGCATCATCTCACCTAGTCCTCCCGTTGGCCCCAGAAGTTGACACTATTACTCCTAATTTCCAGGTGAGGAAAGGAGGTGACTTGGCCAGGCCACATAGTTAAAAAGTGGGGAGCCAAAATTCTCCACAGGCCTGTGTCACTCCAGAGCCCAAGCTCATTAACCACTGGGTGTTCTTCCTGTTTGCCTGATTGATCCTCATGTTCCAAGGGATGTGGAAACACCTTGTCCTGCCTGGAGATTGACTTGATGGAGCATCTGAGTGCAGAGGACCTCCAGCTATCCCACCCATGGAACACCAGGCTGGGTCTGTAGATGAGGCTCCAAGAAGAGGGCAAAGGGCTTTAATACCCTGTGAGTGAATTCTACCAGCACAGAGTACCACGGGGTCACTGAGGCTGACTAAATTTTTTTTTTCCAGATGGGGAGACTGAGGCAGGTTGAGAGGGCAGTGGGAATGCTTTTTCCTGGGGGCTGGACTGACATGGAAGGCCCCTGAGTGTTGGGGCCCCTGCCCTCTCCCACCTACCTATACAATTAAAAGTAAATGTCTCTGCAGAGTCTGTCTTCTGCAGTCACTTCACCACACAGCCATTCTTGTCCCTTTCCATCCCCTTCTCTACCTGGCGAGTCAGTGGCTTCCCATTGCTTTAAGATTCACCTTCATCTTGGCCTTCTCAGTCTTCTTCTCAGTCCCTTCCCAGTCTGGCCCCTGCGGGCCACAGCAGCCCCAGATTCCTCACCTTCCCGTTTGCCCTCTGCATTCAGTCCCACAGCTGTTCTGCTTAACAGGTTCAGCAACTTCCCTGACGTCCCTCCAAAGTCCAGAGCCAGCCTCCCAGTTGCCAGCATGCGCTGGGCCTGGAGCTGTTCTGAGGAGCTAATGCTGTCTCCTCCTTTTAGGTGCCTGGCTGCAGACGTCTTCAGGGAGCCTGCGTGCGCAGAGGGGTGAGTGTCCCAGAGGCACTGCCTAGACTCCTGCTTCTGCTGAGGTTGGGCAGAGGGGTCTTCCAGGCACTTGGTTTTGATCTATTTTACTGCTGGGGTGGTGTGAGGGTTTATTAGATCAAGGTTCCTGGGGGGTTGAAAAAGGGGGCAGTACTGAGGGCTCTGCCCTGTTTAGGATCGTCTGAAGTAAGACCTGAAAGGCACATTCATTAAGTATTCTGTGTTGACAAACGACATTCTTTGCCTTCCTTGCTTATTCAAGCCAAGGTTGGCGTCAGGTGGTGTTGGGCTGGGAAGCTGGATCCGCAGGCCCTGCGGCCCTTGCTTTCTTGTGCTTACCATTCCAAGGTGTAGACTGGATTGGGGAGAGGGCGTTTTCATTCTGGTTCTGTCGCCGACTGATACTGTATGATATTCCTTTCTGATGACCTCAGTGTCATATATACATTCCTTGGGCAGGGGCTGGGAACAGGTAGGGTCAGACTAAATGAGCTTTCTTTTTTTCTTTTTCTTTTTTAACTTTACAGTAGGGAAATCTTTTTTTAAGTGAATCCCAAAGAATCTCAGTGCACAAAATAGCTAAAGGGATTGTAGCCTCCATTGAAGTAGGGGTAGGATTGGTGGCTCTAATTGGCTAATTCCTCAGGCCCCAGTTGCCCCTAGACCTTGGCTGCCACAGACCTTGGCTTTGAGTAAGAGATTTGGAAACTCACTGGCTTGGGGCATGTTAGGAGGTGTGACTCTGGCAGGGCAAGGCAAATACAGTTGTATTGATTAAGAAATTATAAATGCCATTGTGGGGTTATTAGAAGACATGACTACAGGGCTTCCCTTGGACTGGTAGAAAGACCCTAAAAAAATTGTCCCCTCTGCCACTGAGCTACAACAAATGGTGTTATCATTTTAGAATCCTGTTTTTTAGTTTGGGATAAATATGAGGGACCTCTGGCTTCGTAGGGGATTATTCCAGTGGGTGTGTGAGTGTGTGTGTGTGTGTGTGTGTGTGTGTCTGTCTGTCTGTCTGTCTGTCTGTCTGTGGGTGTAGGGGGCAGGGACCATGAGGGGATGGGATGGGGCTGAGCCAAGCTGAGGCAGGTAGAATGAATGGAGAAGGGAGGTGGAAACATGTGATTACTGGGTAGTGGGGACAGGGATGGCTTTAGCTCCAGTTAAAAGGAATGATTTGGCTCTTTCCTGCCAGAACATGGGCCCCACAGAGATCTCTGGGCAGGAAGTACTGGGAACAAGGCATCCTCTGTCCACAGCCACAGTGCAGCCAGGACAGAGGAGGTGGATTAGGAGTTCCCAGGAGGAGGCCTGCCCAACTGTTCCCTGACATTTGGGCCAATGTGCGGGGAGAAGGGAAACTCGGGATGTGTGTGCATAGGGGAGGTGGGGGCTCGGTAAGGGGAGGTAGAGGTTGGTTTGAACATTTATTCCAGTCTCTCCTCAAGCTTCCTGAAGCCCTTCAAGGAAGCAAGCTCAGAGCAGAGAAAGATGAGAGTCTAAGCATTAACCATTATCAATTTGCTGAAGGAAGGAGAGAATAGATTCTCTCTGGCAGCCTGGTGCAGTGGAGGCCATCGGCCTGCAAGTCCAAACCCCACATTCAAGTACTTGCTCTGTGGCCTTGGTCTCGTTATTTCCCCCTTTCTGGGCCTCAGTTTCCCCTTCTGCAGAATGTAGATGAATACATTGGCTCTTCTGAGTGTCAGTTAGAACAATGTTTTTTAAATCCTTTTGGGCGCTGCAATCCCAACACGTAAGCATTTGTACTAGTTTGTCTCACTGAACTGGGGGTTAATTTACCCAGACTCCTGCCTTCCTCATCACCCTTTGTTCATTGGGTGATTTTGAAGGTTCTTCTGCAAATTCCCAGGGCTGTAGGGAAGAGTGTCTAAAGAGTGCTAGGTCAGGATGCCTCTTGAGAACCTGCTTTGTAAACTGTCCCCTGTAGCCTGGGTGACAGGAATTGTGCCCAAGAACACAGGGGCAATTATTATACTATTATACTGGCTTCTACCTGGCCTTATCCCTAGCTAGCACGGACCTAATCTTGATTGTCCTGGGCCAGTTTATAGGATTGATGAGGAATCAGGTCAACTTTCCATCTCTCTCCCTTTACTCCTTGTCTCTCCCCTTTAAGCTGTCCACTGCCCCAGTTTAGCAGTCCAAACAGAAAGAGGGAACAATTTTTCTTCTAGGGTCTTTCTATCAGTCCAAGGGAAGGATCCTGATTGATTGGTTTTATCCTTGTTGCTGGGAGGATAGGGATATTCTGAGTGGTTAGGCCTGGGTCAGGTGCCTGCCCAAGGAGCTAATGGAGGGACAGAGCTACCACCTGACCAGTCGGGTGGAGGCTGCTAGGCAGACAGACCACCAAAGCATGTTAAGATGATACTGGAGTATTGGTTATGGGAAAATGAACAGCTCAAAGGCCTGTAAGGGGCTGTAACTCCTCTCTCTCTCTTTAAAAAAATAATTTTTTTTTTAGTTATAGATGGATACAATACCTTTATTTATTTATTTTATGTGGTGCTGAGACTCAATCCCAGTGCCTCACACATGCTAGGCAAGCACCCTGCCACTGAGCTACTCCTCTCTTTAGTGACAGAAATACAAATACCAACAATGATCACAATAGCTAAGGCTTGTTGAATCACCTACTGTATGCTGGGCATGTTCTCTTGCATTGCCACGTATTATCTCATTTAATCCTCATGACAGTCCTTTGGGTAGGTAGTATTGTTACTGTTATTACTCCTGTTTTATACTGAGACACAGCTAGATCCTCACATTGAATAAGAGGAGTAGCTGGGGGATTCATGCCCATGGAGTCTGGCTTCAGAGCCCATACTCTGACCGCTAAGTCTTCTGCCTCTGCTCCCTAGGTCAAATGGCTGTTCTGCATCTGCTTGCAATGTGGCTCTGTGATACAGAGCTCCTGATCCACAGAGGCAGCCCAGACCCAGGTGGCACTGCTCGACCTGTTGGAAAGGGCTTCCTGATGTTGCTCACAGATCTGCTTCCGTGTAGTCATCCATCCAGCGTGTGGCTCTGTGCTAGGTATTTCAGGAGATGTCAAGATCTCATAAAACTGCCCTAAAGGTCACCATAACCAATTTCACATTGCTAAGCTCTCATTTTGTGTAAGGCTCGGTGCTGAGCCTTTTAGAGCATTACCTCTCCTCCCCCCTTTTATTTATTTATTTGTTTGTTTGTTTGTTTATTTATTTATTTAATGTGGTGCTGAGGTTTGAGCCCAGGGCCTCACACGTGGTAGACAAGTGCTCTACCTCTGGGCCACAACCCCAGCCCACATTATCTCTTTTAATTGCAACACAGGACTGTACTGTTATTGCCTGAACTTTCCAGAGAAAACCGATGCTTAGGATAAGTGACTGCCCCAGGGTCATGTGGCTAAGAAACCACAAGCTGCTGTTTCAGTTCAGGACAGACTGGCTCCAGAGGCCATGCTAGAAACCAGTCATCACCTGTGTCCCCTCTAGGGTTGTCAATGTGAGCAGGTGTGACTGTGACACAGTCAGCATGCAAATTGCCATTGAGAGGGACTGGCCATGTGCAACCAGAGCTCAGAGGAGAGAGACCTGGGAAGAGTGGAGGAGGGGCTTTTGATGCTGTGCCCAAACCTCCCCCCCATGACTCCAGGAGGAGGGAGCTACCTGAGAAAAGGCAGGGAAGTTTGGAAGTTTGGCGAGAACCAGAGACCTGCTGGGGTGCGGGGTCGCAGGCAGCTGTGCTTCTAGGCCTCACAAAAGTGTGGAGAGGTTTGATGTCTCTTGCTGAGTACAGATGCCCAGTTGCTTCCCTTCCTCCCCCGATATGAGGAGGGCAGGGCCCATCTGGATGATGGAAGAGGGGGGCACCAGCAGATGTGAATGCTTCTTCCCCGTCCTCCTGGTGGTGAGTGGAGGAAAAGTGCTCCCCTTTGGTCCATTGCCCAGGGGCCAACCTTTCTCCAAACAATGTGGAATTCTGGGAGCCAGGATTTCTATCAGCCTCGTTGAGAGGGGGCTCCTGAGCCCTTCTGCTGATCCACAGAGGGGACCCTTCCCCAGCTCCCCTCATCCTTTGTCAAAAAAGTAGCTAATACCCCTAGAGGCCTGAACTCTGTCCCTAATGTGACTTTGGGCTTTTCTTCAAACAACTTAAGTGGGAAGTTGGGGGGAGAGTATGCTGTGAGGCCTGGGACCCTGCTGGGTTTCAGAGGATGTGGGGATGACAGTCCAATTCACCAAACTGGACTCAGAGGATGTCAGGGGCTTTTCCACCCCATTTTACAGTTAAGAGTGCTGAGGTTCAGAGGAGGAAAATGACACAAGCGTGGTTGTCACAGGGAAGGTGGATGTGTCATTTTCTCCTGAGGGAAAACTTCCTTTCCCTCCCCTGCCCACCCATCCCTCCTCCTGACTCAGACTGCCCTCCAGCCTCTCCCCCAGCAGGAACAGATCATCCCCCTGGGGCCAGAAGAGCTATTTCTCGGGGGCCTGGGCCTCAGGAATGTTACCCAGATAAGGCCCAGATATCCAGCATTTCTTTTGGGTCTCCTTATTTCTGGGATTCTTGCATTTCTCTGATTCTTCTTGGAGGGATTTCTGCATTTCCATTTAGGAAAAGGAGACAGAGAAAGGTAGGGAAATTCTATTGGAGATTCCTTGATCTCACGACTCTCATCACCTGGCTCACACATGACTAGATCAAAGACCTTTATATTTTTCCTATGAGGAGGAGCTTTCCTTTCCTTCCTTCTTCTCACTATTCCCATCGGCCCCCAACTCTTTTTTTTTTTTTTTTTTTTGAGTGGGGATTGGACGCAGGGCCTGGCACATGCTGGGCAAGCACTCTACCATTGAGCTATATCCCTAGCCCCCCCTTTTTTTATTTTCTTTTTCTTTTGTCTCTTTCTTTCCTTCTTTTTTTCATTTTGAGACAGGGTCTCACTAAGTTCCCCAGGCTGGCCTCAAACTTGCAATCTTCCTTCCTTAGCCTCCCAAGTAGCTGGATACAGGTGTGTGCCAGCTGGGATTCCAGGTATGCACCACCTTGCCTGGTGCTGAAGGGCTTTTCAGTTCATCACTTTTCTCTGATTTTCCCCAAAATTCTGAGAAGAGAGGCAAGGAGGGGTTGAGTATAATTATCCTATTTTGTGGGTAGATTAACTGAGGTTCAGAGAAAGTAAGGGGCTTCTCCAAGATCACACAGTGGCAGAGCAGAGCTAGAAGACAGAAGCCAGGAGTGTCCAGGAACCCCGATCTTTCTTCCCGTCACCAATGCTGACATCTATCAGGACAGCCTCTGAACTGGCCTCTCAGTGCCTCCCCACTTCAAGGACTCCCTTTCCTCTTTGGTTCAGCTTCGTTCGTGGAGGTGGTATCACCATTTCCGAGCTTCTCAGGCTTCTTAAGGTCTATGGACTAAAGCGTCACTCAACACTTCTGGATTCAAAGGTTCCCCAGATCCAGCCTCAACCCACTGCTCTTGCCAGTCCGGGCTGAGGTCAACAGGCTCGGCTTCTTCCCAAAAGGTGGGGAGGATTAGCCATGTGTTGGAGGGAGGGGAGATTCTCTGTGGGAGGTGTAGTTTTTAGCATGTTGCCCAGGGAGTGGGTGGGGAAACTGAGGCCAGGCCTAGCACAATCAATACGTTCAGGGCAGCGGGAGAAGCCAGGCTAGGAAAGGCTTGGGCTGGGCTGATGAGAAAACCTACAACTTTGGGTTCACAATGTGGGTCAGAGTGTGACCTGAGCGTTTACATTATATTCTACTTTTGTTCTAGATAAATTCTTCTAAGGCGCACCCTGGGCTTTCCCAGAAAAGTTGCACCTGGATCAAACCAGAACCAGAGACGGGGATTCTAAGAGCATTGGTGGTTCTTGCTAAGAATGACTGGGATCCTGGGATTAGTGGTGATGGTTGCACAACTCTGTAAATATACTAAAAGGCATTGAATTGTATACTTTAAGGTGGTAAATTTTATGGTATGTGAATGATATTTCAAATTTAAGAAAATAAATAACAGGAATCATATTAGAGCATGCCTTGCATCTGGTAGATGCTTAATAGATATTTGTTGAATAAGCAAAGCGTTTTATAAAGCACATCTCTTTGACTCTTTAGCAGCCTTGAGGAGGGGACAAGGCAAGAATAATGGCCCCCATTTAACAGATAGAGAAATAGAGGTCTGGAAAGCCTGATTGACTCATCTGGGCAGTTGAATTAGAGTTTTATAGAGTTGGGATAGGTTTTTATGCCATGTCATCCAACCACCCTTGACTGAGTACCTCTTCCACATTTGTGCCACCCCTGGGGTTGCTGAGGGGTGGATTAGCAACGTGACCAGCCCTTTCTCTGACATCTAGTAATATAGACACTCAAAGAACTAAGTACTGATGAAATAGAATGGTTCCAGGAAGGTGCATGTAAGGGCTGCAGGTGCCCAGAGGGGCCCTGACCAGGCCTGGGGAGAATAGGGCAACTGCCCAGGAGCATCACAGCTAACTGGGCTTGAAAGTCTAGCAAACAGGGTCTCAAAAATGGGCAAAGTGGAAGAGGGTGTCAGTGGGCTGGCTTTGATTCAGAAGCGATTGGAAGCCCAGCTTGCCTGGGTGGGAGGATAACTCGATCCCAGCCTGGGCAAATTAAAAAAATAAAATAAAATAAAAGGAAGAGTCTGGGAAGTGGCTGATAAATTTTAACCAAGGGAGGAACAACAAGAGATTACCCATGGCCTGGGGCAAGCCCATCCCGGCATTCTTCAGTACTGCCCTCCCCCTCGGTACCCTGGCCACTGGCCACGGAGGGGTGGGGGCACCTGGTAGAGCTAAACTCAAGCCCAGGTGTCCTGCCTCTTAGACTCGGCTTGTTATTGCTTCATTGCCCCAAGCGGCCCTCCTCGGTCTGAGTCAGCCCCTGACATTGCTGTCCTGGTCTTGGACTGATCACAGGGTAAAAGCTGCCAGTAACATTATTAAGAGCTAATAATCATTAAAGCTGATGACTATTTATTAAGTCACTACTCTATGCCAGGCATGGATGTAAGTGAGTATGTCTGTCTCATTTCATTTAATCCTCACCCTGAGAGCTAGGTAATAGTATTATCCCTAGTTGTCAGATAAGGAAACTGGGACACAGAAATAATTTGCCTAAGCATTGGTGGAGCTGGATTCAAAGCTGGAGGCTGTGTTGAGCCTGTAACCAAAGAGGAAGAAAACACACACACACACACACACACACACACACACTAGTTGGGCCACAGAGATTTCCCTCACCAGCTGATCGAGTGTCATAGACTAAGTATTACCAAAAGGGAAAAAAATCTCTAAACTGCCTCAGATCTGAGAAGACAGGAAGCAACCAGTGTGTGTGTGTGGTGGGGGGTCACAGAAAGCTTCTTCAAGGAGGCAGATTGAAGATGGACTCTGAAGTCGTGCACAGTGTGATTCTGCAGGCACAAGGGGGATGCTGTGGACGCAGAGTGTTGGTTGAGGTCCCAGCTCTCTCTCCCCAGCTTGTGCACAATCTGGAGTCAAACCCTTTCCTCTCTTAGCCTCAGGCTGTCATGTGGTATCAGGCACAATGATGGTCCCTATCTTGGAAGCTCTCATCAGGCTTAGACCAGGGTGCCTTGGGACTGGAACATGGAACATACTCCTGCTTCAGAATAGAGGGCTTGAGAAGGACGCTCAGGAGCTTGCCCCAGGTCACAGTGTTGCCAAGGAAGTCAAAGGGTTGGCAACTGTACCCTGAGGTCTCCTTGGGGTGGGGGATGACAGAAGCGGAGGCATCAAGACTGACCTCGTAGACTCTATTGGAAGTGGTGTTGACCTCTAGAACTTGCTGTTATCTCATTTGGTACCTGGGGAGATTAAGACCCAGACTAGAAAAGTAATTCACTGAAGCCAGCCCTCGATGCAAACGGGGAGCTAGCCATGGAGGAGGGTCAGCACTGTAAAGCTAGAATCACCAACACAGGCTTCTTCAAGGCATGTTCTGAGAACCAGGCATGGAGAAGGTCTCAGGAAAGGTCTGCATTGAGACCTGAGTGGACCCTCTCCTTCCTTGTTTCCCCTTCTGGATCCGCTCTCTGCCATTCTTTATATTCCCGGTTTTCTTTGATCAATGAATTAAGACCCCTGGTTGTCAAATTTCCTGGGGGCTCAGTTTTCTTATTCTTTGAGTAGGAATAACAAAACCAGCCAGTTCTACCCCCCTCAAAGGTGACTACTGCAAGGGTCAGTGAGGTGCCACATCACCTCAGGCTCATGTCAGACTTTGGAGAACCAGGAGTCACTTCAACAAGGTGACCTGCTCCTCCCTTGGCAGTGGAGTGCAGTTGAGAAGAGTTCCAGCTCCATTCAGACTCAGACGGGCCTGCATGTGGCCCCTCTGCACCCTGCAGTGTGGATCTGAATGAGCTGTTTCTCTGTGCCTTGGTTCTATCTTCTGTAAATGGAGACAGTCATGGTCCTTACTTCAGAGATTGTGAAGCCCAGATGAGGGAGGCAGACGACATGCTTAGCACTGTGCCTGGCGCACAGTCAGTGCATAATAATGCTGCGTGGTTGGGAACATGGTGATGATGATGATGATGATATTGATCATAGTCAAGATCACGATCATGATCATGATGATTGACTTTTTTTTTTGTATCGGGAATTGAACTCAGGGGCACTTGACCACTGAACCACATCCCCATCCCTTTTCCCTTTTTTGTATTTTATTTAGAGACCAGATCTCACTGAGTTGCTTAGGGTCTTTCTAAGTTTCTGAGGCTGGCTTTGAACTTGTGATCCTCCTGCCTTAGCCTCCCGAGCTGCTGGGATTACAGACATGCACCACCATGCCCAGTGATGAGTGACATTTAGATGTCAGGATGCAATGGGGGTCCACTAGGCAGTGATGACAATGTTATTGTTATTGACAGCATCTTTTACCTGACACTTTACAGTTTACAAAGCATGCTTCCTTCCATCCCTGTATATGCCTTCAGAGTGTTCCTTCACGGAGGCAGGAGTGGCGTGGGCACCATCTCCATTTTACAAATGTTGTCCTGACTTTTAAGAGAGGCCAAGTGGCTCATCTACAATTTCAGCTCAGATATTCCTGTTTGGGGAGCTGAACTTCAGGTCCAAGGCGCTGTGGTGATCCACCTCTGGGTCTGGCAGCACTGACACAAAAATAGAGGATGATTGTTATTCTGGTTTTCACTCTGAATTTTGGAGGTCCCATGGCCTTGCCAAGTCACGGAAATACACACAGGCCTTGAGGCTCTGCTTTCAATGTGGTTGGGGCAACCTCTCTCTCACCTTGGATTCAGGATTTCTGAAGCTCTGGGCCAACAGTGTCCTTGCTTGTTCGGTACCCAGACAGCCAGATTTAAATTTCCTCTCTCTCATCTGTTTCCCACTCTCTCACCCCCTACCCAGTGCCTGGGCCTAGTAAAGGAGTCTGTTTCCAGTTGCTCTTCCATTAGGCATTGATTTAGTCAACAAATTTTCTTGGAGTGCCTACCACATACCAGGTACTGTCCCACATGCTGGGATCAGAGGGAAAAGCTGCAGGGAAACATATACTATGAATGCTTGTGTCACCCACAAAACTTAGGTGTTGAGATCCCAGCCCCAAGGTCATGGCTGTGGGGGCAGGGCCTTTGGGAGATGATGAGGTCATGAGCCTCATGCGTGCTCTGCGGACCCAGGAAGCCCGTTTGTCATTGTGAGAATATGCTGTGTGCCTCTTTCTCCCCATCTGCTGAAGGAGGGGATTGGTTGAGATATGGGACAGTTCCTAACATTTGTGGGTGCTTGTGTCTCGTGGTCAGAGGAGTCGAGGCTAACAGAAAGCAGGTCTTCACCAGACACCGAATCTGCTGGCACCTTGATCTTGGTCTTTCCAGTCTCCCGAAGTGTGAGAAATAGCCAGCTGGGCGTGGTGGCGCACGCCTATAACCTCAGCGGCTCAGGAGGCTGAGGCATGAGGATTGAAAGTTTAAAGCTAGCCTCAGAAACTTAGAGAGGCCCTAAGCAATTCAGTGAGACCCTGTCTCTAAATAAAATACAAAAGAGGGCTGGGGATGTGGCTCAGTGGTCAAGTGCCCCTGACTTCAATCCCTGGTACCACCCCTCCACAAAAAAATTGTGAGAAACAAATTTCTGTTGCTTAATATGCCACCAATTTATGGCATTTTTGTTATAGCTACCCTAACTAGCCAAGAGAATACGTGATCAGTATTTGGAGTAGAAGTTTGCAGTATTCTCTGGCAGTTTCTAAGAATTAGTGAGAAAGGTGTTTCTTAGCTCCTTGGTAGGATTCATGATTTTGAATTTGGGAAAAAGCCTCTGCTGTGGGAGGCAGCATGCACTGGGAGCCCTGAGTTGGGGGTCAGCCTTGGCCTGGGATGCCACCTCTACCTTGGTTTTGCTGTGTGATCTCAGCCTGGCTCCACCCCTCTCTGGTCCTCCTTCTCCCCATCTATTGGAGGAGGGGATTGGTTGAGATATGAGACAGTTTCTGACAGTTATGGGTGCTTGTCTGACCCATGTATCAAACGGTCAGAGGAATCAAGACTGATGTCAAGGGTCCTTCCTGCCCAACAGTTGGCCCCTGGGTCTGACAGGAGGTGATTTCTGAGCTGAACCGCCAGCACTGGGAAAAAGTTGGATGGGCTTATTAGCTCCCCCATAATCTAACTTCTTCAGCTGGCACTAGAGCTGGGGAACAGGTTCCAGAAGCCAGGCCTGTCCAGCAGGGGCCCTGCACACTGATGGGTGTGACCTCCAGAGCTTTTCTTTGGGCAGGAGGTGGGGAAGGGTGGGGAGTGGGTGGTATGAGAGACCTTCAAGGCCCTCCCATAGGAAGGGTGGGGAGACTGAAGCCCAAGAAGGGGAGACTTCCTAAGGCCCCTGTGCTGCTCCTGGGACCCAGATCTCCAGTCCCTCCCCCACACATGCAGCTGTTTCCTGGCCCGGCTCACCAGGTGGGAGAGGGCCAAGGTAGTACAGTCCACCTGCCCAGGTGGAGGGTGGTGGGACTTCATTCTGCTGCTGAGTTGGGAGGGGAGACCGTCTCTAGGTCATGTTACCACCTTCTCCTGCCTCCTCTCTCACTTCCCAGATAAGTTCCTGGGTCTCTTGGTCATGTGACATAGGCTGCTGATAGGTTGAGGGTCCAGAGCTGGAGAAAAAGCAGACGACCTGTCCTTGGGACCAATGGGGACAGAGGCTTGTGAGTCTTGCTGTGCCCAAGTCCCAGTGATAGAGTGGCTTAGCTATGTGCACCTATCCTGTCCCCAGGCAGTGCCCGCTGACCTGTGCTGGCAGCCAAGTAGGTGCCTCTCTGTGTCCTCCTCGACCCTGGCACTTGGTGTCTGCTGCCTTACCCATGCCCTGGCTGCTCTGGCTCTGCCACTTGGTCCTGGCCCAGGGACTGGTTTGGCAGGTTTCACTACCCTCGTGAGCAATGCAAGGGTTGGGAGCTGGGGTGGGGCTGGCCCAGGAGGCAGGCAGCCCTCGCCTTGACCCCCGCCCCCATCCCAGCCTCACCTGGGCCTCCTTTCCCCCCTTTCTCCAGGGCGGCTGCCTGAGAGCTGGAAAGCAGAAGCCCCGCAGGCTGCCGGTCCTGCTCCCGGGCCTCCTCAGCATGTGACCACGGGCAGGTCTCATGCCCTTCCTGGACCTCAGCTTTATCATCTCCACAGTGGGGCTTTGGACCCAGCCATCCTCAGACAGACACATTCTATTATTCTAGTTAGAGCTCTGCCATTTTCTCTCCATCCCTGGACAAATCATGGATCACTGATGGCCTCAGGTTCCGGGCGGGGAAGATGAGGCTGCAATCCTCCCTTGTTTCCAGAGGACATTGATAGGATCAGTTAACATCCTCACGAGTTTTAGTCTCCTTGGGACATATCTTCTTCCTAGAGTGTGGCCTGCCCTTATCTGCTTCAAGCAGGAGAGAGTCTACCTAGAGAGGGGCTTGCTCTAGGCCCCTGCCCTGCCCCACTTCCCCTGAGCGCACTGTTTGCTGATAATCAGGCTTGCTGAGCCTCTCCATGGTGGGGGATGGGGAGTAGAAAATGAGAACACAGGGGAAAGGTCCCAGGGCTTGCCGTCTCCTCTTCCTCGTGACCTTCATACCAATTCAGGGGCAGGCAGGAAAGTTCCATCCTGTTGCAGCCCCACTATGTGACAGCAGGAAAGTTGCACCCTCTTGCTGGACCAATTGCCCTGCATAACAAGGAGGGGTATACTGGTCACATGTCCTTGGAAAATGTAAAGGTTTTGACAATGTATAATTTGGAAGAAGGAACAGAAATTAAAAAGGATATTCCCAGTCTGGAGTGGGGAGTGGATAGAGAGATGAGGAAATGGAAATTAATGTTTATTGAGCATCTACTACATGCCAGCACTAAGCCAATTACTTTGCATACTTTGCATGCATGATCTATATTCTCTCTTTCCAGGTGGCAGTCAGAGAATAAAATCTAAACATCTTACCATGGCCTGTAGGGCCGTGAATAAATGGGTCCTTACCTCCCCTCCTCCAGCCATGAATCTCCTTACTGGTCACTTAATTCAGACACTGGAGTATTTGCTTCATTAGATTCCCCCACCCCACCCCACACCATTCTCTTCCTATGCCTCTGAATTCCTTCCTCATGCTTATAACAATTTGTAGCTATTTTGTAAAAACTGTCATGTTAGACTGGGAATGTAGCTCAGTGGTAGAACACTTGCCTATCATTTATGCAAGGTCCTGGGTTCGATTCCCAGCATTGCAAAAAAAAAAAAAATAGTGGTGTTCATTTTTATTTCACATTTCAGGGCACATGATAGGTATTCAATAGGTATTAGTTGAACTAATAACCTGTGAGGAAATGAGAGTTCTGGCTGAGTGCCTCTTTTGGGACTTGGCACTTAATAGGTGCTCAGTAAATGGCACCTTTTAGGGAGAATGAACATGGCAGTGTGAGTAAATACGCACTTATTCATTGTGGCTAGAGCACTTATGCATGGGATATGGGGGACTAAAGTGGGCAATTGAGGTTGAAATGATGAACTAGTGTCCGATCCTGCTCTTCTCTGGTGCTCAGCCAAAAAATTTAGACTTTCTGAAGGACAGTGCCTAGAAATCATCACTCGGCCATTAAGGTAACAGCAAAGCTCTACTTCCAAGCTGTGCATTCAGCCAGTTTGTGTACTTGCAGGAACCCTGCTCTACTCTGGTGGGGGACAGGGTTGGAGACAAACCCAGAGAGGAACAGGGGGCCCTCTGTGATGTTCTCTGGGGCAGGCTAGTCCCATGATGCCAAGGGAGGCCTCAGTTGGGAGTTGGAGTATGCTGTTTTCTGATTCCAGAGGTTAGAAGTGACCTCTGAATTAAAAAAAAAAAAAAAAAAAAATATATATATATATATATATATATATATATATATATATATATATATTTTAATTGTAGGTGGACACAATACCTTTATTTTTATGTGGTGCTGAGGATTGAACCCAGTCCCTCACACACACCAGGTGAGCGCTCTATCACTGAGCCCAAGCCCCAGCCCCTGACCTCAAAATACTTGATGTTTGAATTTATTTGCTTCCCCCTTATCAACCATGTGACGTCTCCAGGCTCATTCCCATTTCTGATCCTGTTTTCGTGTCTGTAGACAGGCTGCTATCAGTGCCTCCTCACGGGGTCTTGATGAGGCTTAGTAAAGTAGTGCAGACAGGAGCTTAGCAGAAAGCCTGGCACCTGCTAAGCGCTTACTTAGTAAAGGCGAGCTGTGATTGTTCATTAAACAATTGTGGATTCAGGGGAGGACATTGCAGGCAAAGGGAACCACAAGTCTCAGTAGTTAAGCACCCCTGGTACCACACACACACACACACACACACACACACACACACACACACACACAAAAGGGAGCCACAAGTTCAAAGAAAAAAATGCAGAGGCCTCAAATGGGCTGAGGGTACTTTGGATTTGCCCTGGTTGCTGGGCATGGGGGAATGGCAGAGGGAAAGTGAAGTGGCGGGCAGGCCTAGACCCTGCAGTATGTGTATATTGAGCCAGGAGCTGAGACTTTATCTAGAGCATGATGAGGGCCCTGCAGGGCCTTAGGTTGGGAAGGATGTGACCAGATTTCTGGCCGTGGCAGGATGGATTGGAGGGGCAAGGCTGGAGATCGCTGGCCAGTGAGCCAGCGGGCAGGCTGTTGGCGTGGCCCAGTGAGAACTGATGAGCTTACTTCAGGAACAGGAAAGGGAAGACCAGGGGACAGATCTGAGGGAGTGATGAGAGAGGACAGACCGTGGGGCCTGGTGGGTGTGGGGGAAGGGAGGGTAGGAAAGGGGCCTCTGCTTGGAGGCTGCGGGGCTCTGGGCTGGCGGAGGGATTTAGAGCTGAAAACGTGGATGAAGTTTGTCCATTTTGATGTGAACAGTAGGACTTTCTGGGAAAGACGAAGCTTCCTGAGAAACCTCTCCTTTTCTTCTGACTCTTGGTGTAGAAAACCCTTCCAAAATCTAAGTGATTGGCTCCTCTCCTGGGCTAGGGGGGCCCTCTTTGGGGATGCTGTACACCTCCTAGGGCCACAAGGGCGGTGGGCAGTGGCAATTTGGTTTATAGGTGGCAAGGATGAGGATTCTATCTGGAAGCTGGTTTTGGAGTCCATCAGTTTTCTTGTGGTTTTCTTCAGAGTATGTACAAAGAGGCAATTCTCTTTAGTGGAATGTTCTGGATGGGGCTAGGCAACTTTTCAGAAGTAGTATAAAGCAAACTCCTGCCCTCCCACTTCTCCCCATTATCTTTTTGATGGGTGTGCACCAGGAACTGTAGGTCGTTGATGTCCCAGTGGTTTCTCCTTACTGATGGGGAAAATGAGGCCCCAAGAGAACAGTGATAGAAATCTCAGATCCAGTTATGAATGGACGCCAGAGCTGGGCTGGGCCCAGCCATCTCACTTCTACCCCACAGGTTCTCCTGTGGCTCTGCAGCTGGTACTGCCTTGGTGGAGGAGTCTGTGGGTGATGAACTGATGAATATCTGCCCTGCCCCTGTCCATCCTGAGGCACAACCTGGTGGCAGGGGACCCTGGCAAGCTGGAGAAGGCTCAACCATTGTCCTGAGCCTCCAACTTCAAGCTCCATCCACACCTTCCCTCCCCATCTGAGATGGGCCCAGAGGCCTGACTGGAGGTTGCAAACTAAAACCAAAAGGACTGGGTGGTTTCCCCTCCTCCCGAGGAAAGAGAAATCAACTCTGTCTGGTAGGTGGAATCCAGTCTACATCCTTATCCAGCTGCTGGCAGTGCAGAAGGGATGCCTTTGTCTGAGTTGCCAAGGGAACCAAAGTTTCTGCCTCCTTCTGAGGCTCTGATTGGTTCCTGGTGGAGCTTGAGCTTTGGCGAATGGAGGGGCCTCCCTTCTGCCCACACCTTCCATGGGGTGAGAGATCAGATTGAAGCTGGGGTCCCCAGAAAAACACCGTGTAGGGTCTGTGCTCCAGAGGTGATGGCTCCTCTGGTTTCTTTAGTCATTCATTTATCACAGGTAGCATCTCTCCAGGCCTTTCTCTTTCCTAGGTCCAGGGAAGCTAACCTAAGAACTGGGAGAACTGCACCCTAATCCTGACACAACCATAGACTCATTTTTGGCTCTAACCACGTCCCTTCTCCTCCTTGGGCCTGTTTCTTTTCTGTAAAAATGAAGTCATTGGTCCTTCCTGCTCTGACTTCCCTGACCACACAAGCCAGTCTTCCACAGCCCTCATCTGGCCTCTCGAAAGGCTCTGGCCACATTCTTTCTTGGAGGTTCCCTGTAAGTTGAACCTTACAGGTTCACAGGGGGCTGCCGTCAGCTTTTAGCTTTGTTCTTTTCTCCCAGGCAAGTTGTATTCTCTGAAGTCTCTCCTAGAAGCCCTAAATCAGGCCTGAAGTCCCTCTTCTCCTTATTTCTTCCACCTGGACCCAGGCTCAGGGTCATAAGCCAAGGAGTAAAGAGTGGTGGGCGCTCTGTTTCCACTCAAGGGAAGGAGGCTGGGCAACATGCAGAGCAGAGCATGTTGGAGGAGAGTCCTGGAGTCAGCAGTCCAGGCCTAACTTGGCCCCCTGATGGCTGGGTGACCATATGAGGGTAGCTCAGCTGCAGTTCACACTTCAAAAATACAGGAATAATAATGCCACCTGGTGGGTTTGTCACTAAGGTCGACAAGATGACATGCCTGCCATATAGGAAGCCCCCAGTCTCCTTCCCTGGTGTCTCTCTTATAAAAGGCAAAGAGAAGCTGCATGTGGTGGGACATACCTGAAATCCCAGCAGCTCAGGAGTCTGAGTTAGGGAGGACTGCAAGTTTGAGGTGAGGCCAGCCTCAGCAATTTAATAAGGCCTTAAGCAACTAAAGGAGACCCTGTCTCAAAATAAAAAATAAAACGGGCTGGGGATGTGGTTCAATCCCTGGTACACACACACACGTGCACACACACACACACACACACACACACACACACACACACAGGCAAAGAGATGGGGAAAACCAATGCTGAGGAGGGGTCCTGGGCAGCAGGACCTGTGGTCCTACATGCCTCACCTCAGATACTGTTCCTTCTCGGCAGTGCTAAGAAGCAGGAAGGAAAAAGTATTGCCTAGGGCAGATGCTGTCTGAGTGGGGGAGGCCTGTGTCAGAGCTAATGTTTGAATAACACTTTTAAGATTCTCCAGGGACTTCTGATGAGGATTTTTCAGATGCGATGAAAATGGAACAAAGTAATGACACTGAGCTCACTGCCAGGAAAGGGGACAGCCTAATTGGTGCTGGCCTTGATTTGGCCCAGCCAAGCTCATTACCACAGGCTGACCTGGAGAATGACCCGTACATTTAGGCTGTGGGCTGCGGTACGCAATGTCAGTTTTCTGAAAATGGGCTGTAATCGGGGACATCTGGGAGTGACTCAGCCTTCCTTCTTGACTCACCAGATTGAGGGTCAGAGGTGGTTTCTTAGGTGCTTGGTCTTCAGTGCCTGGTGTAGCCTTGAGCTCTGTGGCTCCCCTGACCTCTGGGTTTTGCAGCAGCCCAGCCTGGCCGCTGTCCATCGCGAGTGTAGCAGGAGGCAGGGTTTGGACACTGAATTTGGACAGGACTTGCTGGGGTCCTTGCCTCCTATATTCACGTTTGCCTGGGTTCTGGGAAGAGGTAGGCAGAAATGGAGGAACGAATTCTCAGAAGAAAGAAGGCTGGAGTGTGGAGTGGGTTGGGGTGAATACGTGTCAGTGGGGATATGGTTCTCGGGGCAAGCTTGTGTAGCTTATTTCAAAGAGGCCCAGAATTTAAGGGGCATGTCTCAACAAGGCTGAAGGATGGGCCAAGAAGAGAGCATTTGTATGTGTGTGTGTGTGTGTGTGTGTGTGTGTGTGTGTGTGTGTGTGTGAGAATGTGGAGTGTTTATGTGGGTTCTAGTGAAAACATAAGCACCATGACCTGCAGAGTCCAATCCTTAAGATGTGTGCAGGTCCCATCCAGGCCCTTCAACAAGTGCCTCTCTATTTGCTTGGTCTTGGTGAGGATGGCTGGGTGTGGCAGCTCTTGCTTCTTTTGGGTGCTTGGTTTATATTGTATATGCCACTCCTGGGGACACTGGTCATGGTGAGGGTGCTCTGTCAGACTTCTCAGAGGGGAATGAGGAGTAGTTGGGGGCAGAGAGGCACATGACTCACCACTAGCGGCTCTTGGGTCACATTGACACCAGCCCCCACCCCCCATGCTCCTCCTGAACTCCTCTTTTTGCTTGGTCTCCACAATGCCGCACTCTTCTTTCTAGCTTTTTCTGTGTCTCCTGTGCCTCTCTGGCCCGCTGTCCCTTGCCTCTTCCTCCTCTCTCCTCGACCTCTCAGTGTATGGGTCCCTCAGGGATCCACTGCAGATATTGTTGTTTTTTAATACTATTTTTTAAATTATGAAAGTAATAACAGGACCTAGATTTCAGAGAACAGGAGGTGGAACAAAAAAAAAAAATCACTCTTGAGTACTGTTGGGAATTTGGTGCATTTCCTTCCAACTTTTTCCCTTTGCTTTTTCCTTGCACAGGCATAATCCTGCCTAGTGTGCCCTCTGCATCCTGCGTTTTTCGTTCCCCTGAAAGGGAAACCGCCATGTGTCCTCACAGAGCGTTCCATTAAATATTTGTTCCACTCATACCTTTTTCTGTTGATGGGCTTTCGGGTTGTTTTCAGCTTTGCACTCACGAATAGCACTGAAATGAGCACTGCATAAATGGCTTTCTGTGTGCTCCTGAGGTCTCTTAGGGCGGTGCCCCAAGAGGGGAATTCTGGGTCAAAGGCTGTGGACGCTGTATGGGCGCTGGTTAACTTGCCAAACCACCGAGGTACTTCAAACCTCCGGCATCCAGGGGAATGGGCAGGAACTGGTTCTCCTTCTCTCAGGTCTGGAGAGCCTGTTCCCTTCTCCCCACCATCCTCTGCCAGCCCCTTATTTACTCTTAAGGAGAGACAGGAGAGGGCTGTGGAGCCAGGCTGCCAAAGTTCAAGGCAGGCCTGTCTTAACCACCTTGTGTGGCTGAAAACAACACAAGTTTATTATCTTAGAGGTCTGAAATCTGAAAATTTTTATTTTATGGGGAAAACATCAAGGTGTTGGCGGGGCTGCCTTCTCCAGTGTCCATAGCCGTCCCCATTCCCTGGCTCGTGCCCTCCTCTAGCAATGGTCTCCCTCCAGCCTCTGCGCCAGTTATCCTGTCTCCCTCTCTCTCACCCTTTGCTTCCCTCCCTTCCAGAGAAGGACCCTGGTGATTACCCTGGGCCCGCTGGATGACCTAGGATGAGCTTTCCATCTCAAAATCCCTTTGACATGTGAGGTGACATACTCAAATTCTGGGATGATCACATGTACATCTGGGCGGGGGGGGGGGCATTATTCTGCCACCATAGCAGCCAATTCCAGGGATCTCTCTGCTAGAATTGTACTACCAACCTTTAGGGTGGAGGGAGGGCTTGGGAACCCAGGTCTAATGTGCTGTGGTTGGGAAGGGGCATAAAGATTTGTTCTTCAGATTCTACATGATAAAGGTCCCTGAGAGAGGCCATGCACCTGTGATAGTGTGGCACAGGTGTCCATGAGGCAAACACTGGGGAGTGTAACACCAGGCCTTCAGGTTAGGATTGGCAGGTGTGGGACATGTGTAAGGCATGGCAGCAGGAAGGCCCTGCCCTCCCTCCAGCACCATCGCTGGTGTGTGTGTGTGTGTGTGTGTGTGTGTGTGTGTGTGTGTACACGCGCGTGCACACTCATCTGTGACTCTGCATGAATACTCTTGGGAGGGCCAAGGAGCCACTCTTAAAAAGGTCCTTTCTGCTCTTGTTCTAAGGAAAATAATTACACAAGTGACTAATTTTATCCCTAATCCCATAATTAGTTTATTATATAGCTGGTGAGAGGTCCCTGAGCTGTGCCCATGGCGCCTCTCTGGCTACTAGCCCAGTTGGCCTGGTCCAACAGCATGGGGCCCCGCCTGCCGTCAGGGCAAGATTGCTCCATTTCCATTCTGGCTGAGGCCGGCTACATTTTGATCTCTGGGGCCTGGAAGACCACCTTCCCTTCCCCTCAGACCTGTGTGCAAACACAGCTGCCTGGAGAGAAAGAGCCTGTATCATAAGATTAAGTCAGTAAGAGTTGAGATCTGGGTTCTACTCAATCCCCATCAACTTGCTCCGTGACCTTGAACAAGTCCTCTCAATGACTGTTGTCTGTAAGGTGTCAAGGGTCAACTCTGTTGTCTATAAAATAGGACCCTTGACAGCTTTAACACCCCATGATCCATGAGGGGAACTGAGAGCGCTGGAGCTGAGACCAAGGTTCCTTCTTGGTACCTGCTAAAAACATGCCCCCTTTAGCTTGGTGATAGAGCATGTGCTTAGCATGAGTAAGGCCCTGGGTTCAATCTCCAGCACCAAATAAATAAATAAAAATATACATGCTGGATGTAATCCCAGTGGCTCAGGAGGCTGAGGCAGGAGAATCATGAGTTCAAAGGCAGCCTCAGCAACTTAGTGAGGCTCTAAGCAACTCTCGAGACCCTGTCTCTAAATAAAATACCAAAAAGGGCTGGGGATGTGGCTCAGTGGTTAAGCACCCCTGGGTTCAATCCCTGGTGTGTGTACACACACACACACACACACACACACACACACACACACACACACGTCTATCTCCAATCAAAGATACCCCGGCATAGCACATAGCATTAAAGATAATAGTAAAAATAATAGTCATCACTTATTTGTGCTTACTTCATAGCAACCTCCTGTCTTTATATTTTTCTCATTCTATACCCATTGACTAGCCAAGACAGGCTTTACTGAAGAGAAAAACTGAAGCAACAATTGAAAGAGTGACTTGCTTGCCTGAAGTGGCAGAGCTAGGATGGTAACCTAAGTGCTAGCCTCTGTCCATATTGTCTTCTAATATATCAATAAATGAAGGAAGTGGTGGGGCTGGTATTTGAACCCAGGTCTATCTATCTCCAAAGTTCTTGCAACCTTCCAGAATGAGACTTACAGGGTAAGTAAGCTCTTCAAATTTGAATATAGAAACTTAAACTTGGCACCACAAAAATAAGGATGG
This sequence comes from Ictidomys tridecemlineatus, assembly GCF_052094955.1. Classification (NCBI taxonomy): domain Eukaryota; kingdom Metazoa; phylum Chordata; class Mammalia; order Rodentia; family Sciuridae; genus Ictidomys; species Ictidomys tridecemlineatus. The sequence continues at coordinate 179,313,566 of NC_135481.1, forward strand.
CAAAATAAATTGGAGACTCAAGTAGACCAAGAGACTGGGTGCCCAAGGTGTGTGCTGTGTGTCCACCCCCGCCTTGGGATTGTTCCATCTCTGTGTAACTGTGGTCTCACTCTTTTAGTTCTCCATATATCTCTGGATTCTCCTCTTAGTCTTTTAGTCTCTTTTCATTTTTCTGGCTAGCATTTTTAACTTTTAAAAAAATTTGGTAAAATACATATAACCTAAAAAATACAATTTTAACAATTTTTAAGTGAACAGTTCAGGAGGATTAAGTATGTTTTCCTTGTGCAACCATTACCAGCACACATCTCCAGAATGTTTTTTTTTTTTTTTTGGGAGGTGGGATATCGGGGATTGAACTCAGGGGCAGTCGACCTCTGAGCCACATCCCCAGCCCTGTTTTGTATTTTGTTTAGAGACAGGGTCTCACTGAGTTGCCTAGCGCCTTGCTTTTGGTGAGGCTGGCTTTAAACTTGTGATCCTCCTGCCTCAGCCTCCTGAGCCTCTGGGATTACAGGTGTGTGCCACCGCACCGGGCTCCAGAATGTTTTTACCTCAAAAAAACTGCAACTCTATGTTCAGTAAACAATAAAATTCCCATTTTCCCTTGCCACGGCCTGTGGCAACCACCATTCTACTTTCTGCCTCTATGAATTTGGCTAGATATTTTATGCAAGTGGAATTGTACAGTATTTGTCTTTTTGGGAACAGCTTATTTTACGTAGTGTAATGTTCTCAGGGTCCATCCATGTTGTCACATGTACCAGGATTTCATTCCTTTCTAAGGCTGAATAATATTCCATTGTAGGTATGCACCACATTTTGTTATCAACAAACACTTGTTTTTTTGCTTCCATCTCTTGACTATTATGGAAAATGCTGGAATGGCATTGGGTATATAATATCTCTTTGGCACTCTGCTTTCAATTCTTTTGGCTAAATACCCAGAAGTGAAATTGCTGGATTTTATGGTTAGCACTTTTTTTGAAAGCCACTATTTATTGTATGCTTATTGTGTGCCAGGAACTAGGTTTAGCACTTGGCCTCATTCTCTCCCTATATCCCTATATCCCCTGTGCATGTGGGTAGAACTAGCCCCAAGTTGCAGCTGAGAAAATAAAAATTCAGAGAGGTCTGGTTACTTGCTTAGCCTCACAGCTCCGAAGCCTGGGAGCAGACCGGAGTTCCGACCTGCTGCCAAAGCCCTACTTGTAACCATCGTGCTGTGCTGCCTCCTAGTGGCCTCTGCACCCACCTGTCCCTACACTCTTCTGTTTCTGTTGTGTTGTTTCTCACTCTCGCTCACATTTCCACTGTCTCTCTGACCTTGTATGTTTTCTGGTAACTTTAAGCAACTTACGTAAAGGCCTTTTAACTGCCATTGAGTTTCTGTGAGCTGGAAATCTACAGAAGCAAGCGTGTGATTTACCCTCTAATCATGGTCCTCTGGATTTAGAGCTGCCTCTGTCCCAGAGGCTGATGGGATCTTATTCCACCTTGTGTGGTGACTGGCCCGTGGATTCTCAGAGAGCCAGAGATGCTGTTCTCTAGAGAGACGGTGAGGGAAGGAACCTCCAGCCAGAGGTTCTTCTGGTTCATTTGTTTTCTAGCCACAACACAGAGTATTTTCTCTAGAAAACTTTATAGAAAAATGGGCAAAGAGGCTACTAAGTGAATTCCAAGATGCTTGCCTTTTCCTGACCTTCAAAACTGTTGGAGAAAGCCTCACATGAAGAGGCTGAGGCAGAAGGATAATAAGTTCAAGGCCAGCCTAGGCAACTTAGTGAGACTCTGTCTCAAAGTAAAAAATAAAAATGGCGGGGATATTGCTCAATAGTAGAGCACTGCCCTAGCATGTGTGAGGCCCTGATTTGGATTCACAAAAACAAAAACAAAAAACGAAACCCTGTCTGCAAAATATCCCTAGGTCTGGCTGATTTTATTAGTTCAGGACAGACTTAAAATTTGCATGCTCACCAGCCACCTTTCTGACATCTTTTTTTCATTAACTTTTTTTATTATGGAAAACTTCAAATATATAGAAAAATTGAGAGAATAGTATAATGAATTCCATGAGCTCATTGATCAGTTTTAACAATTATCAACTTATAGAAATAGTCCGTGTATCCAAAAAGGGGAGATTAAACTTCCCCTCACTCACAGCCCTATCTCAATGCATCTTACCTAGTAGTTGCTCAGTAAATGAATACATGTTGGCTGATTACATATCCCTTTCCTCTCTGGGTCTCAGTTTCTCCATCTGTATAGTAAGGGAGTAGGACCAGATGATTTCTAAGAAACGCACTTGTCAGGACCTACGCGTTGGTGTCAGACATACTGGTTCAAATCCTTTATTACCCAGGTGTCTTTAGGCAAGTTAGGGCTCAGTTTGATTATCTATAAAATGGGAAAACTAGTGTCTGTTTCACAGGCATGGTTGTGAGCACTGAATAAAAATAATGGAAATTTTATTGTTGCTAACAGTTTTATTATTATTATTTTGAATATCAAGTATTGTGGTGGGGAAAATCCACGTATTTAAAGAGTAGAAAAAGAAATTGCAATTGACTAGAATTCACACCCTAGGATTTGGCTCATTTTTTTGTCTCAGTCAGCAGGTAGATTGTCAGAAGCTCAAGAAAAGGTTGTTGTGGCCGAAGCCAGTGCCCCACATGTGGAGCTGGGAGCAGGCCTAGAGTGGGGGCTGCGCAGGTTGGTTCCATTTCTTGCCTCCCATCCCCCTGCCATGTGTGGGTACCATAACCCCCACGACAGGAGTCGGCCAGCTGTCCTCTCCCTTGGAGAGACAGGCCTGAGCTGGAAGAGCCCAGAGGTGGAAAGAGTGGTGCTGAAGGATGGCTCGTTGCTAGGAGACCTGACGAGGCAGCAAGGACCCGTTGCCAGAGCTGGGAGGAACGATGAGTTGGTGTGGAGAAGCAGGGCACACGGCCCCAGATGGGCTTGGTGGGATTCTGGCCACAGGATGGTGGTGCAGCAACTGGGAGCTCAGCTGGCAAGGGGCAGGAGGAAGGGTTCTGGTTACTTCCATAGACTGTGAGCTCAGGCTAACCCTGATCATTTCTTCCATATAACTCCTTTTATGTCAAAATCAGACCTGCATTTGAATTCTGGCTCACAGTGTGACCTTTAGCAAGTGTTGTGCTGCTATAGTTGCTGGGCTTCAGTTTCCTCATCTGTAGAATGGGCACAAGCCATTGTAAGGGCTAAGTGACGTGTGTAAGAAAGTGCTGTATAAAAAGAAAGACAGGGTCTAAATGTGAGGGATCCCTACCACTCTGTGATCTTTCTTACAATAATTATCTTTTCCCTCTGTAAAATGAGGACTTGAACTCTGTCTGGAGTAGATTCATGGACAGGTAGTCCTGGAGAGGGCTTCCACTGTGAGGCTTCTGTCAGAGGACTGTGGGAATTGGCTGCATGGGCCTCCAATTAGTGAAACTCCAGTGGGCAACTGAGAAGGGCAGCAAAGTTCAAAGCCATAGAGGAAGCCCAGAGGGGACCACAGTGGCTGAAAGGAGGGTACAGCCAATGAGATTCCAGGAAGGATTTTGATTGGTTCAGGCCAGAAACTGGGAGTGAGATCAGAGTAAAGGGACTTTCTTGTTGTCATTCTTATATAAATAATGTCTGCTCACATACATACACCAGAAAATAGATGACAAAACAAAATAAAATCCAAACAAGCACACACAAAAAAATGATTCCACTATTTTAACCTCTGGTAACATTTAAAAAATATTCCATTCCAGGTTTATTTTTCCTATGTATGCACAAACACACACACATATTTTATAGAAATTGGATTGTATATTTTATAATATTTTGTTTCTCCTTTCTTTTTTTTACTCTGAATTATGTTATGAACATGATCATATGATAACATATAGATTGACATAATTTTTTAAAATTGTTTTTTAGTTTTTGATAGAACTTTATTTTTATTTATTTATATGTGGTGCTGAGAATCAAACCCAGTGCCTCACACATGCTAGGTAAGCGCTCTACCACTGAGCCACCACCCCAGCCCATATCATTATTTTTTAATAGCTGCATAGTATTTCAGCATATATAGAGAACACTGTTTGTAAAATTTAGCTACTATTATTGAACATATACATAAATTACAATTTTCTACTTCCCTCTTACATACAATGCTCAGATAAAATTTTCTTTCTTTTTCATCTTTTTTGCAGTGCTAGAGATTGAACCCAGGGCCTCCTACATACTAGGCAAGTGCTCTACCTCTGAGCTATACTTTTTTATTTATTTTTATTTTTTTGAATTTTTAATATTTATTTTTTAGTTTTTGGCGGACACAACATCTTTGTTTGTATGTGGTGCTGAGGATCGAACCCAGGCCGCACGCATGCCAGGCGGGTGCGCTACCGCTTGAGCCACATCCCCAGCCCCTACTTTTTAATTTTGAGATAGGGTTTTGCTTAATTGCCTGGGCTGACCTCAAACTTGCAATTCTGCTGCCTTAGCTTCTGGTATAGCTGAGATTACAGGTGTATGCCACCATGCCTAGCCAGACAAATGTTTTTATAACCCTATCTTTTTCTGGTTTGTGTGCTGGGGATGGAACTCGGCCTCAAGCATGCTTTCTAGGTGCTCTGTCAATGAGCTACACCCCAGCCTCAGTCATTGTTAGCCATTGTTTCCTGAAAATAAATTCCTGGAAGAGGAATTTCTGGGTTAAAATATGTAGGGTTTTAAGGCTTGGAATGTCCTTTTCCAAAGTGCCCTCCAGAAAGATGGAACCAGTTGACAGCTATGTTAATAGTGTCTGAGTCTGCTCAGTTTCCTGGGTGCTCATTCCTCAATAACCAGATAGCAGAGGCAGCAGGGGGAACAGAAGAGGGTGAAGCATCAGTAGGTAAGGGACCTCTGGGTAGCCTGGTGGGCTGGACTGTGTTAAAGGAGCTTACCTGGTAGGCCATGTGGTTGGACCCTGTTGGCCTGACTGCTGGTCAGGGCAGGGGTGCTGAGCTGTTGGTCTGGGCTGGCTGTGCTGCCTCAGCCTGGCAGTCTTGTCCCTGGTGTGATCCTGTGCTCAGTCTGGTGTGATCAGTGTGGTCACCAATCCTAGACATGCATCCGAGCTGGTACGGCCTTCCTAGCCAGGCTGACAGACTGGACCATTCACGTAGTGGAGAGTGATTCATCAGAGCTGCTGGGGCAGCAGCAGCTCTGACGGCACTGTCTCACCCGGGTCCTGTCACTTACCCTCTAAAAATAACCCTTGTCTGTTCTGAGTGACCACACTGCCAGGTGTCCAGAGGTCTCATTGGAGAGAGGACATGTGCGTGGGCAAGTGTGTGTGTGTGTGTGTGTGAGAGAGAGAGAGAGAGAGAGAGAGAGAGAGAGAGAGAGAGATGGGGTGGCATCAGGGAGCCTCTTTATTGGTTGGCCCTGAGCCAGGGATTCTAGTTGGGAAATGAGAGGCAGACCAGGCTCCTCCCCTTTTGCTTGCTCTCAGCCGGGGACAATCTCTCTACTCTTTGGGAAGGAGCAGAGACAGCCAGTGGGGGCAGGGGTGTCTATCAAGACCATGTGCTCACTCAGTGGTGAACAGGATGGGGAAGGAGAGCAGGAGGGAGATGCAGGGAATATGACAAGGGTAGGGGGCAGGCACTGGGAGGAAGCATCACAATTAGTCATTCAACTCCTATGTCCCAACAAAGCCCATTTCAAATCTACTTTTTTGGAGGGAGGGTATAGTCTTTAATGTGGGGTTATTTTAAATTAGATACAAAATACAAAGCAGACACAAATACAGCTATTAAATACTTTTTTAGTTGTAGTTGGACACAATATCTTTATTTTATTTATTCATTTATTTTTTATGTGGTGCTGAGGATGGAACCCAGAGCCTTGCATGTGCTAGGAGAGTACTCTACCACGGAGCCCCAGCCCCAGCCCCTACAGCTGTTTTCTTATCATGGGTGATTAGAGACCATCTTGTCTAAGGTTTCTTAACCAAGTGTCCAGGGACCCAGAGGTGATCTCTACATGGGCTTCATGAGGTCTCTTGATGTGTGATGTTATAATGTAGGTGTGTGTTTGTGCACGAGCATTATGTGTGTGTATCTGCACAAATGCCATATGAATTTGTTTCTGGGAGAAGCTCTGAGGTTTTCATTGAATTTTCAGAAGAAATCATGATCCATAAATGGCTAAGAATTGCTTTAGTCCAAACTACTCATATTGTCGGTGAGGAAATCAAATGCATAGAGGAAAATGACTGCCCAAGATCTCAGAGCCAAGGTCAGAATCCAGGTTTCTTGATGCCCAGCCCAGCACTCTCTGGCTTTCGGAATAGCATCCTCTCTAGCTGATTTCCTGAGTCAAGATCCAGCTACAATAGAACCACAATATCATTTTTCATGCCCTCTTGACTGACTCAGATTAGATGGAACAGGCTTGAGGATTTCAATAGCAGTGGGCAGCTGAGCATCCACCTCCAGACCTTCCCATATCCAGGTGGTCTTGCAGAAGGAGACTCGTGGGGCAGCTCAGTTCAAATTAAATCCTCTTCTGCTTTGACTCTGTTCCTCTGATGAGATGTCCCCTTGACACAGAAGGTGCCTCTTTGTTTTGGGAGAGAAACCAACGTTATGGGCTTGAGAAAAGTAAATGAAATGGGTGCTGAGGGAAAGTGGGCTTGGGAATATCATAAGATGAACAGGAAGGAAGTCATGGCCAATAGTGAGAGACAGACGCTGGTCCATTATACATGGGAGGAATTAAGGGAGTTAGATGAAGTGGCCTATGAGGATTAAAAATGATAAGTAACATTCATTGAACTTACTCTAAATCAGAGACTCTCTTTATAATAACCACGTAGGGTTATTTTAAGGAAACTGAGACACAAAGAGATTAAGCAATCTAGTAAACAGCTGAGCCAGAATGTGAAGCCAGGTCTTCTGACTCCAGAAGATAAAGTCACTCTGGAGCCAAATTGTGGGCTCCGAGACCCTGTGTGACAGACCTCAAACTTGAACATGCGTCAGAATCATAGGAGGTGCTGATCAAAGCTCGTGTTGCTGCTCCAAATCCCCTAGTTTCTGGTTCAGAAGGTCTGGCTGGGGCCTGAGAATTTGCACACTAAAAGAGTTCCCAGGTGATGCTGCTGGGCCAGGGACCACATTTTGAGAACCATCCCTCTGCTTACTGATAGGAAAATAAGAATGGAAGGAAGAGAAGTGTTTCTCTTATCTGGATTATTGTAATGTCCCACTCTGATTCCTGAATTTTCCTACCTTCTAGCCAATTACTGTTAATCAGGGACAAATTAGTCTTCCTCAAGGCCAGCTCTAATCATGTCATGCCTCTGCCCCAAGGTCTCTGGTTTCTCTGCCACTGTCTCCCATTGCTGTCCAGTAGAACCATCTGTTACGATAAAATGTTCTAAATCTGCAGGGTCCCATATGGTGATCACTAACTACATGTGGCTATGAATTTTACATTTTATTCCATTTCCTTTAATTTAAATTTAAAAAGTCACATGTGGCTAATTGCTAGACAGTGCAGGGAACCACTTGGTATGTCATTCAAGGCTCTCTTTGGAACCATCTGCCTTTCCATCCCCAGCTTCAACCTCCATCATCCTAGCACCAGGCCATTGGCAGCCAGTTTCCGGATCCTACTCTGTCTTTCCCTACCACTGCTCCCTCTTGTTTTATGCTCTCTCTTCAGTCTGACTTGTTCTTCTGTCCTGCTTTTAATGTTTAATCCAAATGCTGCCTCTTTCTTGAAATCTTCTTTAACATTCTATTCTTTTCTTGTGACTGTTAGTGCCTTCTGTCTTATATTGTAATTGGCGTATCAGAATTCTATTTCTTTTATTGAACTATGAGCTTTTGGAGGGTGAAGATGTATTTCCTATAGCGAGTCCTCACTTCCTACCTCAGGTCCCCATGGTTACAGAGGAGCCTGATACATGTCACGAACCTCTGCACTGGGGCATTGGGGATACAGAGAGGATAATCTGAATATCCTATCCTCAAGCTGCTCGCAGCCTCCCACAAAAGTCTGATCCATGCCCAGAGAACCACTGAAGCCAATGGTTATTTTGGGCAGGGAGATAAAAGCCACAGAGGGCCCCGTTGGCAAGGGGAGTCCAGCAGGAGCTGCCTAAGCAGAAGGCTGTGTTTACACACACAGACGGCTTCTCTGCCCAGTCTGGCCTGGTGAGAGGAGACGAGAACATTCAGACATTGCTGCCTGGCTTCCTTGTGAAGTTGGGGATTAACTGGTGGTGCAGAGGCTGATCTGACCGTCTGGTCCCTGCAGATGGATGGATGAGGAGAAGGTTGCAAAGAACTACAGAGCAGCGCCAGCTTCTGGAAGCAGAGTGTTGCCTGGGTGGCACCTGGCCCAGGAGTGTCAGTGCAAGTGCATTTATGATCTCAGCTACTGACAGCAGGTGAAATTCGACGGGGCCTGGCTTGGGGGTTTAATAGGTCTTCAGACCAGTCCCTATTTGAAATGAAAAGATGATTGAAAAGCAAAAAACAAATAAAAAGCACCTTGCAAGCTTCAGACTCTAATGCTAAGAGTATTTTACATACTGAAAATCCTTAGCATATATTCATCCCTGGGACAAAAACATATTTTAAAAATAAATGTGTGTGTGTGTGTGTGTGTGTGTGTGTGTGTGTGTGTCTGGGAATTGAAACTCTCCTTTTTTTTTAATTTTGAAACAAGGTCTAGCTAAGTTGTCAGGGCCAGTCTTGAAGTTGAGATTCTCCTGCCTCAACCTTCCAAGTTGCTGGGAGTGCAAGTGCCACCAAGTCCATCTAAAATATACTTCTTTATCGAACTTATAATATAAATGCAGAAAAATGCACAGATCATAAATTAATACATACTACACCAGGTGCAGTGGCACATGCCGGCAACATCGGCAAATCGGGAAGCTGAAGCAGGAGGATTACAAGTTTAAGGCCAATCTCAGCAACTTAGTGAAGCCCTAAGCAACTTAGTGAGACCCCCGTCTCAAAATAAAAAATGAAAAGGACTAGGGATATGGTTCAGTGGTAAATCGCCCCTGGGTTCAATCCCTAGTACCAAAAAAAAAAAAAAAAAAACCTATTTGTGTAACTGTCCCCTGACAAGAACTAAAACATGCCAGTGTCTCCACAGTAAATTTTTGTAAAGCCAACTTTTATACAGGGTTAATGAGGGTCAAACACAAGCTCTGTAGTCAGGTATGCCTCTGGTTGAATCCCGGGTCCACTGCCCACTAGCAGAGTGACCTTGGACTAGTGGGTATATAATTTCCATCTAACAGAGAAGTAAGAGATTTAAAATGGAAAAATCTAGGCAAATTGCAAGGCACAGTAGCAGTTAGTGGGGACTCTAATGCTGTCTGCAATGCTGATGCTGATTAATGGTGACGCGGCAGCCTCTTCTGACTCCTGGGACCACAGACACACACACACTGCTTTTCTACTGTTGCCTCCCTGTGCTTCCAGCCTGTGTGCAATGCTCTCCAAGATCTCTTCTGACTGCAAGGAGTCTGTGATGCTGTAACCATGGAACGTTGGCTGACACCTCAGGCTCTCGATGGCAGGCTGGTGGACATCTATATCTAGTGGGAACATGACTAGATCTTTCATGTTCAGGCCCTGGGAATGTGGTTCCCAGACCTCTTAGAGGAGGGCTCATTTCCCATGGGGTGCTGGAAGTACAGGATCCATTAGGAAATGTAGCAAGGAAGAGTCTGGTTGGCAGAACTCAGCCTCAGAGGTGTCCTGGCATCCTGGTGAACTCCTGACTCCCACTTGCTCCCTGGCCTCTGGCTCTAAGAGTGAAGGTGACCCAAGGGACACTTATTGTGCACATATTATGAGCTGGAAACTGAGCTGGGCCTTCATGGCATGAAGGGTGCAGAGTGGCCTTTAAGGCTCATAGTGCAATGGAAGGTTGAGACCCTCCAGTACACCACACAACTGGTGCTGGCGGGCAGGGTGCGGGGGGCAGGGGGAGAGGCCAAGAGGTCATTTCTAACTAGAGGGGTTGCTGCAGAGAGGAGGGGAGGAAAATAGGCTTCCTGGAGGATGCCTGGAAGAATGGCCGTGGGAAAGTCTCCCAGGCGGAGGGAAGAGATGTGTGAAAGCGAGCGGCTGGGCAGGGCCTCTCTGACAGAGCACATCACATGGGGTCTGAGGACGAGGCTGAAGAGCCTGTAGGGACCAGGCTGGGAAAGGTCTTGAGAGTCAGGCTGAAGTGCTGGAGTTGCCTCATCTGAGTGGCCAGCCACTGAGGCTCTTCCATCGGGAAGCAGAGTGGAGCAGCTCCTTGATGTGCCCTGTGGAGACCTGCATTGTATTTAGGCAGCACTGTATGTCGTCGATTGCCCAAGCCACCAGAACAGGTGGTGGGAGCCTTTGGGATGCCCAGGCCAGTGCCAGTCCTGGCTGTGCGAACTGAGGAGTGTGATGTAAGGGCGGCGGTAAGCGTCCCACCTTTGAGAAATGACAGTCTTGTGGAAGTCAGACAACTGAGCCCAAAATATAGAAAAGGAAACAAGGATGAGAGGAGGGTGCCGCAGGCCAAGAGGCAGAGATGGGTTGGGGGAATATGGGTGGAAGAGGTGGAGGGGGGTGCGGTCCTCCTGGGGGAAGACAACCGTGAGGATGTGAGCTTGGAGAAACTAAAAGCACTTCAGGGGCATCATAGGGGAGCTACCTGTGGTGGAGAAGGAAGCACTGAGCATGTCAGTCACGCTTTGTGGGTACTCTTTCATGTCATCCTATAGCAGGGTTAAGAGGGGGTGCTGCTATTATTCCCACTGTACAGAGGGAAACTGAGGCTCGGACAGGGTAAGGCCTTGCCCAAGGTCACACAGCTCCTGTATTAAAAGAGTGTCCCCATCTCTAGCCCAGCCCTCTTCCTAGGGAAATCACTGCCCTCAAAGCTCTCCTACCACACTGCACTAGGGATGGATAGTGCTTTGTGTGGCCCTCGGCGCAGTTTGGAGGCATCATCAGCATCCCACACTAGAATAGGTTCTCATGCAGGAGCATGTGGTTCTCACAGTGTAGCCTGGAAGGTTCCTGGGAAAAGTGAAGTCCTTGCTGGCTGCAGCGTTTTGGGAAGGTTTCTTAGAGGCATCAAGAGGAGCTAGATGGGGGCTGGGGTTATAGCTCAGGAGCAGAGCGCTTGCCTTACACCTGTGAGGCACGGGGTTCGATCCTCAGCACCACATAAAAATAAATAAAATAAATAAAGATATTGTGTCCATATTTTAAAAAATCTTAAAAAAAAGAGGAGCTAGATGGGGAAGGTCCCTGCCAAGTGGGTGCTGCTGCTTGTCTACCCTGCTTGTTTCCCCACCCAGACACAGTTGCCCTGCAGTCCATCCAGAGAGTGCCAACAGTCAGCGAGAACAGCCTTGCCCAGGCAGAACTTGCTAGGCCTGTGGGTCATGCTGCTCTGAAAAGTTTGGCTCTGGTAGCTTCCTCCCTCTGGCCCAGCTCTCAGCTGCCTGGGGCTGCAGCTCAGCCCACCCAGGCCCTACTGCCCTCTGGGAAGGGGGCCAGATGCCCTGCAGCTCTCTTGCCCTAGAATACCCTGTGCCCCATGACCTCTCCTTTAACTCAGCTGGGCTTAGCTATCCCCTCCTCCAGGAAGTCTTTCCTGATCCCCATGGGCTGGGTTAGTACCCACCCAAAGAACTATAATGTGACCTCACATGCAATTTAAAATTTCTAGTAGCCACATTTTTCTAGCAGCTAGGCATGATGGCAGGTGCCTATAGCCCTGTAGTCCCCAAACTTGGGAAGCTGAGGTGGGAGGAGCCAGAAATTTGAGATAACAACCTGGGCTATGTAGTGAGACCCCCATCCCAAACAAAACAAAAAACAATAAAACATACACACGACTAAAATGGAACAGATAAAATTATTCCAATGATGAATAGAAAAATTATTGAGATATGTTCTTTTTTATTTTGCCACGAAATCTTCAAGATCCAGTGTATATTTTACATTTAAGCATGTTTTAGTCTGCATGCCACTTTACAGGTAGGTGCTCGACAGCCACCTGTGGCTGGTGACTACCATATTGGTTAGCATAGCTCTGGAGGCAGGGAGAAGTTTGTAAGGGTTGGAGCTCAGAGAATGGCATCAGGTGGATCTGGCAGTCACATCCTGGTCCTGCCATTTACTAGCAAGGTGAACTCTGACAAGTCATTAACCCAACTGAGCCTCAGTTACTTCAGCTGTAAAAGGGATTAGCAAATTCAGTGCCAGAGAATTGTTTGGGTGATTAAACAAATGAATGTGTGCCTAGTGCCAGGCACAGAGGAAGTGCTCAGAAAACAGCAGTAAGATGAATTTTACAGTACTCTTTGATGTGCTGGGTTATTTGCCTTTCTCCCTGCTGGGTTGATTGTGAATTCAAGGGCAGAGACGCTCCAGTTCCTCTTTCCCTAGTGTCCAGGGCTTGGCTCTGTGTGACCATTACCACTTGCTGAATGACAGATTGAGTCCTTTAACTGAGACTGCCCCTCACCCCACCTGCCCACCCAGAACAGAGTGGCTGGGAGTCCTGAAGCCACCGACTACCTCTTTGCAAGTCGCTGCTTTTCTCAGGGTCTTGATTTCCTCCTTTGAAAGGTCAAAGGGGCGCCCTGCCTGAAATATTCGGTTCAGTCTTGACCCCACCAGCGACCTTGGGGCCCTGTGGCTGACAATTATGTGTTTCACTTTCCCAGTGGAGAGAATCACTTCCATTCATCTCTTCCTATATTCTGGACTTTTGCACCTTCAAGTTCCATCATGTAGGTTAAAATTTAAGAGGAAAGAATTTCTCCTACCTCGTAGGCAAGAGCAGAGAGGGGAAAGGGGTCCTGTCCTTTCTCATCTGGCAGCATTTACTCCTCCTGTCACAGTAGCCCAGTGACAGATGTGGGATAGGGAGAGTTTCCTCCCAATTTATAAGTGATAAAATGGGCTCAGAGAGGTCAAATAACCTGCCCAAGTAACATAGAAAGAACTGGTATAGTTGGGTACTGTGGTGAATGTCTGTAATCCCAGCAACTCAGGAGGCTAAGGTAGGAGGATCGAAGGTTTGAAGCCAGCCTCAGCAATTTAGCGAGGCTGTAAAGCAACCTAGTGAGACCCATCTCTAAATAAAAAAAAAAAAAAGATAGAGCTGGAGATGTGACTCAGTGGTCAAGCATCCCTGAGTTCAATCCCTGGTACTGGGGAAAAAAAAAAAAGAACTGGTACAGGCAGGGTTAGAAGCATTCACATCTAAGGAATGGAAAATCCCTTCTTTGTGGGGTGGACTCCTCTTCCCTTATGTGGGCCCCTGGCATTTCTCCATGGGGAATTGAGGCTTTCAAGAGATATGGTCTTGGGTTGAATCTTGTTCCTGTGCCTCATTTTCCCTGCATAGGAAAACTGGATAATAGAAATAGAAAAATAATCATAAAAAATAACAGAAATAGAACTAATAATAATCACAGAAGAAGCTCAATTTTTGGTGTGGTCCCATTGACCGGAAGTGAATTGAGTCCTTTGGGTATAAATTCAGAATGAAGTCTGAGAACATCCTGCCTTGGTCCTGGAGTTATCCTGGGAAAGTGAGAGGCTCCTTGTGGCTGAGAAGGATGGGAATGCAGCCCTGCCCCAGGGGATGAGGGGCGTGATCCCTTCTGGAGAAGGGAGAGGGGAGGGGAAGCAGGGAGGAATTGAGTAGGAGGAATGGGGAGGGCCTTGGCTGTGTGGCCCAGAGCCTCCTGCCCACAGGAACTTGGGAGCCCGTGGCTGGCAAGGCCAGCCAGCAGAGGACAGGAGAGTGAACCTGGAAACAAAATACCAGCAGGCAGGCAGTCGGGAAGCTTTCAGCAGACGTGCATATGGAACAGTAAGTTCACCTGGTGTAATTCCTAAATTTGATGGATTCTTTCATTCATTTGTTTGAATAAAGGCATGTGAACTGAACTCACTCAGCAGGTACCCAAATGACAGTGACTTGCCCAAGGCCACACTTCTGAGGGCCTGTGTGGGGCCTCCTGAGGTGCTGAATTTAAAGGCCAGGAGATAAAAAGGAGATCTTTTAAGGATGCCTGGTTCTTTGAGAGTTGGCCTGGGCCAACTGGACCATTCTCCTGTCTGGAAGGAGGGTGAGTCTTCCAGTGCTAGGAGCAGCTGGCTTCTTTCCACTCTTGCCCACGCCTGAGCCTAGTGGGCAGCAGGGAGAAGCCGTGCTTGGGATACCTGATGAAGGAGTTTTTCATGTTTATCTTGGAGGGGAGAAGGCCTGCCTTGGGGTTGGGGCAAAAGGACACAATGGCTATGTTGAGTTCTCTGAGGGGTTCTGGGAAGAAGGCATAGCCTCATCTGTGGAGGCCCTGGGGTGGGACCAACACCTAGGGAAGGGCACCATAATGGAGCAGCCACTTTGAGAGGGAAGTGAGGAAGGAGGGAGAGGCCTGTTCCTGGAGTGTGGGATGAGCAGAGCAGAAATGGATAACCCCCTGGTGAGGTTGAAACTGAGCCAACTGCAGCATGGGGGGACAAATGGCTCCGTTCACATATGGATGGCTTTGAACCTCTGTGGCTCTCAGTGCTATGTTGCATAACAGTAGCCAGCACACAGTAGGTATGCAGAAATGACTGGAAGAATGAAAGAAGATATGTGTATGCCTGGGGCTGGTGTGATGGTTAGGGGGTAGGGGTCTGTGGGCTGCCAGTGTGGGCAGAAATCTTTGAGAATGTTGTGGGTTGACCTCATCTTCCCCAGGCCTTCCCCATAAACTGGGGCCCTAGGGACAGGCACATCCCACTCCTTCATTTTTGCAAACTGAAGCTGAAAGTAAGGAAGCAACTTGCTAAGGGTACTCACTCAACCAGGGGCAGAGCTGGACTGCCACCCAGGACCTCTGCCCTCCAGGGTTCTTTACTTAGAGGCCCCTGCCTGTGGGTTGAGTAAAGGGGGATGCCCTGGTCCAGCTGGCTTTTTGAGTTTTAACAGTGCTGGTAGACGGGAGGAGCAGGGCTTAGCTTGGTTTTGAGTCATGACCTGTGGCACAGACCCTTTGGCCATCACTTACTCCTTCCTGGAACCTGGACGCATACCCAAGGTGCCTCCCTCCTCCACGGGAAACACACCTTTACACAGGCCCTGCTCCTACTAGTTCCCTAACGTTTAGGGTCATTGTCACCAGCCGCAAAGGCTCAGAGGATTCCCCTGATAGGGGAGGAGCGCCGAGTGAGTCCCAGGCAGGTTCTGCCCTGGGATGTGCTTGAAGGGGAGGTGAGGGGATCTGACTCGGGTGGGATGGGAGGCCCACTGAGGCTGAGTCACCCCTTCTGAGTCAGGGATCCTCCCCTCTTCCTCTCTCTTCCCCCTCACTCTCTCCAAGGAGCCCCCACCGGAGCTTGGCCTGGCGAAGAGGCCGGCTGGCCAGGGCCCGGGTGGGGGGACCGAGACAGCCCCGCAGTGGCGGCAGGCACCAGGAGGGGGTGGCCTGGGTGCCAGGGAGGGCGGGGGACGGACGGGGAGGCGGCGGAGAGGAGGCGGAGGCAGGGGCCGGGCTGCGCGAGTGTGGAGGCAGGCGCACCGCCGCCCCTGGGCTGGGCGCGGAGGCCGGGCGGGGGCGGGCCGCGCGTCGGGCGCCGGGCCCGGGGCTGTGGGCACTGTGCCCAGCCCCCGGCGCACGCCGACCGCCGCCGCCGCCGCTGCTGCTGCAGTCGGCATCCATCAGCGGGCGGGGGTGTCGCGAACAGGCTGCTCCGCAGAGCCCGCCGCGGCCCGCGCGCGCCGCCCCGCCCCGCGGCCTGCCGGGCCCGAGGAGCCGAGGGGCCGCCCCTCGCCCAGCCGCCCGAGATGGGGACCCCCAGGCCCAGGTAGGCACTTGGGGGCGGGGGGCTCAGGTGGCATTGAGGTCGGGACGCGCTCCATCTAGGCCCAGCCTCCAGTCCCGGGAATCCGGGTGCGCCCCAGAACTGAGTTTGCTGGCTGTTGGACCCCTGGCCGGTGTGGGGGTGGTCCTTGTTGTTCCTCCCGCCCTGCACCCGTCCCAAGACCCCCGAGGAGGTGGACTGACTGGAGGACGAGCCGTTGCTGGGTGCTGGGCTCCGGCGGTGGGCCCACTGTCTTCTGGAAGGCCACTCTTGCTGCCTCCTCTGGAGGCCCAGGGTTCTCTGGATTTCTCCTCCAGGCTTCGGATGCTGCAGTTCTGCTGTCTTGGCTGGAGGTTGGATGCTGGGGAGCTCTCGCCCTCATCCTCACTCACCCTCAGCCTTTGGTTATAGAACCTTCCACACTCTGCACTCGCTTCCCATCTCACCTCCTCTCCAAGTCCCCCAGAGCAGGGGGCATGAACCTTTGCCCTAGGACTTTTGTGACTCTGGCTTGGCTCTGCCCTGGTCAGCATCTGTCCCCACTGATTACAGGGAGAGGACTTGTGTCTGGTACCAGTTGTGCCTGGCACCTACCTGCACACTTGGGGAGGTCTGGGATCCCCAAGAGGCTGGGGTCTGGGGACTGGCAGGTGGGGGGGGGCGACTATAGCCACCAGAGTATTTATTGGATGCTGTGGCCATGAACTGGCACAGCTATATGGGCCAAAGTGGTCCATGGGGACTTCGAAGGACCGGACAAGGACTAGGAAGGAGTTCTGGGATGCTGGCCTCTCTCCACTCCCAGCCATGATTTGTGCTTTAGCCCAGAGCTCTGAAAAGCATTGGTGGGGGAGAAAGCACCACCACGTGTTCCCACCGTCACTCCTGGATCCACATGTCACCTCCTCTGCACCCCAAGGTGGGTGGGAAAGAGGGCTAGAATTAGGATTTCTCCAGGACTGTGTGGGGTCCAACTGCGCCATATCTCCTCTTCCCCCCAGCATTTAGGAGTCTTCCAGAATCAGCAGCAGTTGGGCCAGGTAGAACCGAGGACCAAGACGGTGCCCTTAGAAGCTCCTGTCCCAGGCAAGGGTGTGGAGCATGGAGGTGCTGTGTGCCTGCAGCCCACCGGTGCCTCCAGATGGAGCCTGCGGCAGAGGCAGCCTGTGCCAGCCTCCTTTCTGAGCCTTTGTGGCCCAGCCAGGCTCTGCCAGCCCCAAGCAGGGATAGAGCTGGCTTCTGCTGACTGTGCTGGTCCAGAAACCTGTGTATGATATTTGTGGGGTCTGGTGCGTGATCACTGGGATCTCAGGGGCACCTCAAGGCAGTCCAGGAGGGTATCAGTGTTGGGGGCATTGTTCCTGTTAAAATTTTGTGGCAGTTCCCTGGGCTCAGCTCTGTGCGCTTCTTGAAGTGTTCCTTCCATAGAACTCCAATGAGAATAAGGCTGGGTCCTAAAATCCTCACTTTGTAAATATTGAAAGGTGGATGGAGGCCTAAGGAGGAAGATTGACTTGTCCAAGGTCACATAGCAGCTGAGTGGGAGAGCCAGCACTAATGTATCCAGGACCTCTTCCTCTGATCTGGGGTTCTGACAGCCTGCTTCCCTGCTGCTGTGGCTGTCCCCCACATAGACTCTGCCAGGAATTGGACATTATAGCCTAGAGCCTGAGGCTGCCTCTTAGGAGTGGCTTTATTCTGCCCTACCATCTGTCCCCTCTCAAGGTGAGCAAGAGAGGACAGAGCTGCCTCCTAGTTTATGGCCAGGGCTGAGAGAAAGGGCAGCCAGTGGCCCTGGACCCTCTGGGACTACACAGAACCTAGAAGATGCCCTGTGCCCAGGGAGATGTTCTAGTCCTGAGCCTCCAGAGGGCAGTGGAGAGGGTACATTGACTAGACAGGCTGAGACAGGAAGTACCTCTAATAGGCTCCATCTCTGTGGGCCCCTTTCTGGGTTTCTTTGCCCCAGTTGTTCAAAGGGGATGATAATCTCTACCTGGAGAGATATCAGTGATTATGCAATCAGAGCGATGGCATACATTGGATGCTTACTGTATGTCATGTGCTGCAATACATGCTTTGCATCCTCTCACAGCAACCCCATCAGATTGCTGCTATTTTTATCAACTTTTTACAGATGAGAAACTGAGGCTCAGAGAGGTTATGTTACCTGCCTGAGGTTTCACAGCTGGAAAGTGCGGCTGTCTGAGTCCAGAACTTCTCTATTATGACATTATACCCCGGGGCAGTGGTCTGGAAGTACCAGCTTGGTGTCCAGCAGGGCTGGGTCATTGACTGGTGGCTCAGGGCAGGTCTAGGTGGAGAGGTCTGTGTGCTGGGTCTGGTGAAGTAAGGGTGGTTCTATGGCCTGAATACTACTGAAGTCCTGGGGGATAGAGATAGAGATACTGGCTGGGAACCCTCAGAGAGGAGCCGGCATTGGCCTGTGTTGTGGCCAGAATCCCCTTCGAGTGGGGGTACTTAAGACTGTCTGCTTCCATTGCCTCTCAGGGTAGATAGATTGGCCACTTGCCCCCTACCACATTTAGTAGGGTTTCAACCAGCAGAAATCACCTGGGTAGGAATTTGGGGGCACCAGCCAGAACTGTGAAGAGGAGGTCCTGTTGTCAGGGACCTCCTGGGTGGATGGGTGGAGGTGGGAGCAGGCTGGCACTGCTTCCTTTGTGGGCAGGAGGCTGTAGATAGAATAGTGACAGCTGGAGTTTATTGAGCACTTACTATGTGTAAGTGCTGGGCTTACACCTACAAGTCATATAGTCTTCACAAAACCTGTGAGGCAGCTATTCTTCTCATTTTAAGGATTGAAGAATTGAGGCTTACAGAGGGAAAGACAAGCTCAAGGTTGCACAGCTAGGTGGTGGGGGAGGCAGCCTGGGTCAGAGCCATGTTCCTGATGACCTGCACCTTCTCAGAGGTCATATTTGGTTGTGTTCACTTTGAAACAATCACCCATTTAAATGCATTCCATTCCTCCGAGGCCTAGCTGGGAGACCTGGACATGACAGGGCAAAGATAAAGAACAAACTATTGTACCTGCTCAACATGGATTCCTGTTTTGGTGCTCAGGAAAGCCTTTAGGAAAATGGGGGCCATGGAGCTGTGTACTGAAGGCTTAGTAGGATTTGGTAACTGTAGGGAAAGGATGCCCACTGAACCAGGTCAGAGGGGAAAAGAATCAGGATGCCTTTGAAGAAGAGTGGGTGGTGTGTGTGTGTTGCGGGGGACAGGTAGTTTAGGGGCGAGGCAGGGAAAGCAGGGAGGTGACTCAGAAGGTCAGCTTGTGTTTGGGTCTTCATTGAGGTTCTGTTCACAGCCCTCTGTGTACTAGCAGTGTGGCCTTGGGCCTCAGTTTCCTCATCTGTGAAATATGGATGAACGCACCTATCTCATAGGGACTATGCTGTGGCTGTTACATAAAGCCCCTCATACAGTGCTGTCACGTCGCAGGAACTCAATAAGCATTACTCCTCTCCCCTGCCATCTCTCTTAAATGTCAGGCTGAGGTGTTTTGGCTTGATGTGAGCCTGGAGGCTCTGGGGACCTTTGTAGGGTTTTGGTCTTCAGAGGAGCATGACAGAACTGGGGTTTGGGAAGGACCTTTAGGCCGTTGTATGACCTATAATGAGGGGGTGAATTGTGACCTTGCAGAGAAGCCTCATCTAAGGGACATGGAAGGCTCAGGAGGGAGGAAGGTTAAAACTTGCACAAGATGTTCCTTGGATAGCTTGCCAGGATGTGGGAGGAGCAGGTTGGAGTGGGGAAGACCCCGGGTCAGGAATTCAGTTTGAAGCTTGCAGAGTGTGAGAAGACGGTCTGGTCTCCCTTCAGTCTTTGGGAAGATCAGGCGGCTCCTTCTTTGAGCATCTGGGTTTTTTTTTTCTTTTGAATTATTTCCTTTGGATAAATCCCCATCAGAGCCTCTCCATAATAGCAGCAAATTGGGACTAAATGTCCAACAATAGGAAGATGATTGAGAACGTTTTGGAACATTCACTGGATAAAATAATATGCAGTGGCGAACAGCCGCAGAAATCCTTCTTGCAGAATATGCAGCCGTATCCTGGCAGAGCTCTTCTGCATCCTTTGTTCATTTCATGCTTTTATGACTGCCTGGTGACAGAGGCAGGGGTGGGGGGTTAGATGCTTACTGATGAAGAGTTGAGGCTAACCTCTAATCTCGAGGTCAGGGTTTTATTCATGGTCCTCACACTGATGATCAGCAGATGCTTGTCCAGTGAATGAGTGAACCAAGCAGAGGGGAAGTGACTTGTTCAAGATCATACAAGTTATATAAGACTCAGTACCTGCCACATTCTTGCCATATTCTTCTTACTACTTGGTACAGATGTTTCTCCATTTACTGTAGAGTTGCATTCCAATAAACCTATCCTAATTTGGACACATTGTAAATTGAAAATGCATTGAATATACCTAGCCTACTGGGCAACACAGTGGACTGTTGAGTATGGGCTATCCATCCTCGTGATCAAGTGGCTGACTCGGAGCTACAGCTCGCTGCTTCTGCCCAGCATCCCAAGAGAGTATCCTATGGCGTATTGCTAGCCCAGGAAAATATCAAAGTTCAAAATTCTAAGTGTATTTTCTACAGAAGGCGTCTTGTTTTTGCATCATTATAAAGCAAAAAAAAAAAAGAAAAGAAAATCACGAATTGAATGTCATCAGTTGGGACCATTTGTATGTGTGAGGGGAGTAAGATGCAGAGGTCCCAGTGAGGACTTGGGATTCGCACAGACCAGCACTTCAGTCTTATTTCTGTCCATACCAGTTGTGAGGCCTTGGCAAAACAGTTCTCCAAGCCTCAGTCTCTCCTTCTGTGATGTTGATAGTCCATGTACTGCTTTTGGAGTTGTCGTAAAGACTTCATGCATTAGGCACGTAAAACTCTTGACGTGGTACATAGCACCATGGTACATGGTACATGGTATATGGTACAAAGCACCTCGAACCTTAGCTGTCATGGAAATGATGTCATAATGTGAAAATATTTCTGGTACAATTAATGTTAAGTGGGAAAAACCCATAAAATTGTGAGCATTCAGGGCTGGGGTTGTGGCTCAGGGATAGAGCGCTCACCTAGCACGTGCAAGGCCCTGGGTTTGATCTTCAGCACCACATAAAAATAAGTAAATAAAATAAAGGTATTGTGTCCAACTACAACTAAAAATTTATTTAAAACAATTGTGAGCATTCAGATTACAGTGGTATAAAATTAGGTGTGACCATAGATGTAGACTGGAAGAAGTTGAGTTATGGCAAGTATCATGGAATAAATAAGATTGATCCAAACAAATGTTTCTTTAATGTTATACTTATTTTTCTTTAGTTTTAATTACAAAATAAATTCATGAAAAATCCTAATAATTTGGAAATGTATTCTCCCTTGAGCTATACCAAAATCCTGCTCTCCAGAAGTAGCAATGATAAAACGTATCTTTCCAGGATAGTGTCTATACTTACATAAACATGGAAACAAGAATGGTCTTTTTATAACTTGAATGTTTAATCCATGTATTGATAACCTTTCATGTCAATAAATTTGTATTTTCATGTCATGAAAGTCTATCTCAAAAATTCTCATGGCTGAGGGTGTGACTCAGTGGTAGACTGCTTTTCTAGCATGTGCAGGTACCTGGGTTACATCCATAGTACTGCCCCCCCCAAACCCAACAATAGTTGTGTAATGCTCTATGTGTGTGTGTGAGTGTGTGTGGGTGGGGGGCGGTATTAGGAATTGAACCCTGATGCCTGCTAAGGCAAGTGTTGTACCACTGAACTACATCCCTAGCCTTTTAAAATTTATTTTATAGGTTCTTGCTAAGTTGCCTAGGCTGGCCTTGAACTTGTGATCCTCCTGCCTCATCCTACTGAATACCTGGGACTATAGGCATGTGCCACCAAGCCCAGGTATAATTATTATTATTTTTTGTACTGGGGATTTAATATAGGGATGCTTTATCAATGAGTCACATCCATAGCCCTTTTTATTTTGAGACAGGATCTCACTAAGTTGCTTAGGTCTTGCTAGGTTGCTGAGGCTGGCCTCAAATTTGTGATCCTTCTGCCTCAACCTCCTGAGTCGCTGAGATTACAGGCATGCACCACTGCACTGGCTGTAATTAATTTTTAATGGATAAGTCCTAGATAATTGGGCCAACCTTCTGTTGATAGAAATTTAAACTTGCTTCCAATTTTATTCTGTTCTAACTAATACTGACAATGAACTCTCATAGTGTTTAAACAATTAATGAAAATCAAGTGAGAGAAGAAGTTTGAAACCATGAGACTATGAGAGTTGCCCTTGAAGGGTTGCTGCTTCTGCTCCCTTCTTTTCCCTCCTCTCCTCTCTTCCCAGTGGAAGATGGCCTGCTTGGAAGAGACTGTGTGTCTCTGTTACCCTCAAAGGGTGTGGATATTCCTTCTTTCGGACCCCTTCTTTTCCTTACCCAGTATAGAACTCACCCGTGAAAATTTCAAATTCTCTTAGGATACTGTAAGCTGCTGGGGTCTTGCTGCTGCTCAATCTCTAAGTGTCCTTGGACAGATTCTTTGTGTTCCCTGGACCCCAGTTTGTCCATCTGTATGGTATGCCTTGCTGATCAGAACCATTGCTACCACCTGCTGAGTATCTGCTGTACGTCAAATACTGTGCCAAGAGAACTTCATGTGCATTATCTTGTTTCATTCTCACTAAATGCCTTTGAGATGCAGGGGTTATTATTCTCATTTTCCCTGATCACATTGGCTCTCAGAGAGGTTATGTACCTGTCCAATGTCACCAACCCTGTGGAGTCAGGATTCTAGCTCTGCCTCCAAAGTGGTTGATTGGTGAGGTCTAAGCAAAATGGGGATTATAAAAGATCCTTTAAATTGTAAAGTACCCTGCATGTGGGAGGGATTGATACTGCTGTTAGGATTTCTACATCCAGAGCAACGGTAGCTTTGGTTACATGGTTTATAGCAAGTTGGAGGTCGTGGGATGTAGCAGGACTTGGGGGGAAGAATGCTGGGCTCTGGGCCAGTAGACCTGGATCCTAGTCCTGGCTGTACTCAAACTGAGTGGCTTTGTGACCTTGACCAGCTGAGTTGACCTGGGGAATAAAGCCCCTCTGCCCTGAGTGGTCCCAGAACAGCAGGATGAGTTAAAGCCCGGAAGGGAGTATTCACGTACTTCGCCTGGCTCTCTGGGGATGCCTTGCCAGAGGGAGGTCTGGGCTGCCTCCTTTGCGTCATCAGCATGGTCCAAGCAGGAGGCACTTCTTCTTTCTGATGTCGTTACTCTGCAGATCTGGGCTGTCACGTGGTCCCCGGCCCACAACTGCACCTCGGTCTGTGGCTGTGCCGAGCATGTGAAACTTTTGGGCAAGAAGCCAGTGCTGACGGTAGCAGCCTCTTCATATCACTTGGTTTTATTTAATGCAGTGCCCATGGGTACTGCAGGCCTTGAGAAATTGTCACCTCTCTAGTGCCATGTCCAGCTAGACCTGAGCACCCACTGGTAAGTGGACTGTGGTTCAGCTCCCTTTTAGATCTTGGGGCCTGACTGGGAGGGGCACAGCCAGCACCCTCCAGTCATTTCATTCACATTCATCCAGAGAGGGTGACTTGAGGAAGCACATGTTCCATACAGGAGGAGCCCCTGTGGGAAGGGATCATCATTAGTGTTTGGGAGAGGAGAATAAGCCCCATAGCGCACTCTCTGTTTTTTCTTTTCATTCTTGTTTTTCTTCTCTGGCTTCTAAAGTAATACATAATAGTAGAAAAATTGGAAAATACAGAGAAGAAGAAAAACAATCCTGCATTTCCTCCTTCCAGGGAATGCAATAGTTAATGTTAGTCTCTGGACTTAAAAATAAAGATGAGAGGATCTAATGTCTTGTAGCACCAACTAGAGGGTTTGGTGACATGATCCAACTCCGTTTTCACAGTGGAATTGTCAGGTATGCAAAGTTATCCTCATGCTTTTACAGATGAAGAAACTGAGGCACAAGGAGGTTCAGGGACCTGCCAAAGGTCTTCCTTCATCATCTTTATCTTCCCTTTGTCATCCTAAGTCTCTTAGACCGTGCAGCCTCTTCCCAGGCTCCCCTCCCCGATTCATACACACTTCGTGCCAGGTGGTGTATCAGCAGACTCTGGCAGAGAACAGAATTCTCCTCAGATGCTTCAGCTGAGGAGATGTTAATGCAGGTGTGAGCAGGGTTGAGAGAACCCTCGGGGGTATTGAGGCACCCACAAACTAGCAATGAATCTGTCTTCCACTCCCAGCCTGAATGAGTAGAGAGAGGGAACAATGTTACCTGTACTCCATGATGGCTGGAGCAGGGCAAGGAGCTGTCACAGTGGGGCTTGGGGACAGGGAGGGGGAGTTGGGGAAGGTATACTCAACACATTTCTTCTTCTGCCCTCTGCCCTCCTGCCAGCACCTTCTGTTGGTCAAACTCAAACAGAAGCAGCAGGAAAGAGTCTCAAGGGACAGATCAATGGGTCAGCCTCCACTTCTTTAAGCAGGACATGGATCTGGGGATGCAAATGGAGGTACCAGCCTAGGACGCGTTGTCGCAGGGGGAAGGAAGAGATGTACCCCCTGGCCTCCCAAAAAAGAAAGCAGAGTTGTCTTGGTAACTGTACTTACTGAAAACATCAAAACAAAAGAGTTTTTTCTGCCTGGCATTCTCTTGGTTCTTGGTGCCTCCTGCTCTCTGCCCACTCCCCCCCACTCCTGTTTCTCCCTACTTCCTTCTTTCTGTTCTCTCTCCCCTTCTTCCTGTTGCTACCTCTATTCTCATCTGGTTCAGAATTCCCAATAACATCTGGGCAGAAGTCTTTGGAGGCTTCCATGTCAAAGATTTAGAAGAGACAGCCTTTCTGTATAGGGAGTGACTTCTCATGGCCGTGGACCCACGCAGCTGTGTGACCTCATGTCGTTCTGCTCTATGTGTGTGTGCAAAGACATGCTTCTCAGATACCCGTCATAAGCATCTGTATCATTCTATCCTCCGTATTTGGTGGGACTTTAACCATGGCTCTCAATCCTTCCATTCTCTGTAATACCTTTAGCACCATGGCATTACTCTGTGGAGGACCGGAGTTCTTATTTCTGTTTGACAGATGAGGAAACTAAACTGATAGTGAGAAAGAGGTGATCAGGTAGGAAGTGGCAGCATGGAAACAGGAAGCAGTCATACAGATTCCCAATGCAGCTCTTCCCAACGTGTTTGCTTTTCAGTCCTTAGCTAGCTTCTCCCCTGGGAGAAATTAGTATGAGTTGAGCCACTGAGACTGCTGAAATGCCATCTAGTGGGAAGGACTTGGGAGTCAGAGAGACCTGGCATGGCCCTATGACCTTGGGTAAATCATTTGGTCTCTTTGAGCCTGTGTGTTCTCATCAGTAAAATAAAGAGGATAATGTTAGGGATTTGGATGGAAAAATTGGGTGCTTAAAGATCTGAGAAATCTTCGGGAGAGGCTGGCTGGCTGGGAGTCATGAAGTTTTCCCAAGGTGAATGCAGTCCTGGTGAATGCATCCCAGAATTCTGGCACTGTCATTTATTAGCCATGTGATCTTGGGCAGCTTGCTTAACTTCAGTTCCTCCTTTTGTAAATTGGAGATAATAAGAGTACCTATTATAGGTTTTTGTGAAGATTAAATAAGTTAGTTAATGTACTTAGATCAATGCCTGGCAAATAGCAAACTGTATAAATGTTAACTCTGTAGACTATTAATTTAGTTGTTGTGTTTTAAGACAAGGTCTCACTATGTTGTGCAGGCTGGCCTTGAACTCCTGGGCTCAAGTGGCCCTTTTGCCTCAGCCTCCAGAGTAGCTGGGACTAGAGGTGCACAATGCCAGGCCCAGCTAAATGTTGACTTGGTTGTTGTTATTTGTGAAGAACTGTGTTAAGCCCTGGAAAGAATGGCAAATGAGACAGAGATCTTTCTGGAGCTTTTATTCTAAAGGAAGATTAGAAATGAGTAAGTAAATTTGTCAATACGTATAAGTTCAGTTTGTGGTGATTCCTATGAAAACAGACAAGCAAACCCAATATGCTTACTTATAATGGAGACAGAGTTTCTGTCTGAGGTAATTAAATTTTTTGGAAATAGATAGTGGTGATTGTCGTACAACATTGTGAATATAATTAATGCCCCTGAAAAGTGTTGTACTTTAAAATGATTAAAAATGGAAAAAAAGGCAAAACCAAATAAACAATTTAGCATGCTATAACCTAAAAGATAGGGAGAGGGATCCATTTGAGACAGGGTGGTCAAGGGGCACACATAGATTTGCAACTTGAAGGTGAGAACTGTCACACCAAGAGTGCAGATGAGCTCACTATCCATCCAGAGGGATCATTAAGGACGAAGCCTCAATGCAGAGGCAAGCCTGGCACAGTTGAAGAACAAACAGAACGCCAGTATGGCAAGCTCCCAGTGGTGGTGGCGGGGTTGGGAGGCCGTAGGGGACTGGCAAATTGGACCTGGTGCTGGAAAGAGAGACAGGGCCATATGCAGAGGCCTACAGCTTGCTATTGTGTTTTATTTTGATGCAAAGCCATCGGAGGGTTTGTTGGTCATTGTTGTTGTTTTGTGGTACTGGGGATTGAACTCAGGGTGCTGTACCACATCCTCAGCCCTTTTGATTTTTTATTTTGAGACAAGGTCTCCCTGTGTTGCTGAGGTTAACCTCAAACTTGTGATCCTTCTGCCTCAGCCTCCAAAGTAGCTGGGATTACAGGTGTACACCTGGCCGGCCATTGGAGGTTTTAAGGAGGACGTCCACCTGGAGTTTTGAAAGAAATCCTTGTGGATGCTCTCTGAAGAGTAAACCCTTGGTGTGGCCACAGGAGCAGGCTGGGACAGTCATCCTGGTGTGAGCCAGTAGTGGTTTGGACCTGAGCAGTAGCTAGGAATGAGGGTGGGCGATGGAGAAAAAGATCAAATCTGAATTACTGGGCTCAGAGATGCTGACTCATGTTAACCCTGATCAGAAGGCTAACCAGATGCCCTTGATTCATTTTTTAAAAATATTTATTTTTTAGTTGTAAGTGGGCACAATATCTTTATTTCATTTTAATGTGGTGCCGAGGATCAAACCCAGTGCCTCACATGTGCTAGTCAAGCGATACCACTGAGCCCCAGCCCCTGTCGATTCATTTTTTTTTTTAAAGAGAGAGGGAGAGAATTTTTTTTAATATTTATTTTTTAGTTCTCGGTGGATACAACATCTTTTTTTGTATGTGGTACTGAGGATCGAACCCGGGCCGCACGCATACCAGGCGAGCACGTTACCGCTTGAGCCACATCCCCAGCCCCTGTCGATTCATTTTTAAGAAGAGGTACAACTGCTGGGCCAAGTGGGTATTGCCTCAGCAGGGCTGGGACACCCTTTCCCTGCAGGCCACCCAGATGGAGATCCACAGTGTGATAAGGCTTCTTAGTGCCCTGGAAGGTGAACCAGAGGAGCCAGATGGTGGCTGCAATGTTGCAGAGTCTCAGCTGCTGGCAGTCTGCTGGGCCAGCCCCAGCCCAGGCCAGGCCAGCACCCCTGACAATGCTGGGCCCCTCTCCCCAGACAGGACTGGCGCGGGTGCTGTCAGCATTCACTTTTCTGGCTGACCTTTCCTTTTTCTAATCCCATGCATTCAGCCTTTCATACATTGGTGTCATCAGTCTGGCCCTGCTGGCCTCTGTCTCCGAGTACATCTCTTGCTGCATCCATTTCTGCCTTCAGTTTGCTGGCCAGTGCTCGCTGAGGCTTCCATTACTCGTTTAATTCTGTTTTCCTCTGTTTTACTGGGTGCACACTATGCTAAGTGCTCTCTGTGTTATTTTCCTGAATCTCTATCCCTACCCTAAGAAGGAGGGAGGAGGATCTCTATTTTATAGACAACACAACTGTGGCTTAGAGAAATGAAGTCACTTGCCCAAGTTCACAGAGTGAGTATTGGAACTTGGCTTTGGGATCTCCCTGTGCCTGACTCCAAAGTCTGTGCTTTTAACCACCGAGCAGCAGGGCCCCCTGCCCTGCTGTGCTGTGTGGGATCTGTGAATGACTGTGAAGTCTCTGGCCTGGCTCTGGCCCACAGAGGTGCTCAGTGGTGGGAGTTCCATCCTCCTCCAGCAGTCAGAGTGACATTCTTGACTCTTCTAAGCTTGCTCTCACCACCCCAGCTCTTTCACTTCTCCCAAAGTCCAGCCTGTCCCTTCGGCCAGGACGTCTGGAGCTCCCCTTTACAGGGTTCTCAAGGTATCAGAATGCCAAGGTCTCTTCTGTTTCCTGCACAGCCCCCTTGGCCCATCTCTAGGCCTTTGCCCAAATGGTGACTCAGCTCAAAAGCCCTCTCTGCCATCTTCTGTCTAAACACTCCTAACGTCACCTCTAGCCCCTATCCTAGATGTCATCTTTGGAAACTGCAGGCCACATTATTAATCATCAGGTCCAGGCTCTTCTGAGAGGCTGATACATACACTAGCAAATCTAAGTCACAACATGCCATCTCCTGGGACAGTGTCATCCTCTTGTTGCAGCAAGCTCCATGGGAACCAGCACGTGCTTCCCCCAAGGATCCCCACTGGGACCTGGCCTGTCCTGCCACCTAGCAGTTTCCATCAGTCTGTGCTGACCTGGGCCTGGGCAGATCTGTGCTCATGTGGCCAGCTGTGTCAGAAGCCAAGGCCAGGTCCTTGGCTCCTTCTTTGTGGCCTAGTGAGAGAACCATGTTGCTATCCTTGGATTAGTCAAATAGAGATTTCATCATAGGTTTTAGATAAGATACTGCATTTTTCTTTTTTAATTCCTAAATTAAAACCAAATTTTAATGGACTTTCTTTATCTCTTTCTAATCCTGTGATACCAAGCCATGTACATCAGAAAAAAAAATTTAACCTTTAATTTTTAAAACAATTATTTAAGGAGCCCTGCAGGCATGGTGATGCCTGCCTGTGGTTCCAGCTACTCAGAAGGCTGAGGCAGGAGGATCATTTAAGCCTAGGAGATCAAAGCTAGCTTGGCCAACATAGTGAGAACCCCATCTGAAAAAATAAATTAATCAATAAATAATTCAAGGAATCTCCAACTATAGTAGAAAAATCAAGAGCTACATTTAAATTGAAAGAAGCAAAAAATAGCAATCTGTAACCAGAAATAACCATTGGGTAATACATTTTTACATTTTCTATGTAGATGCTTCTTGACATAGCACAATATTATAGCCTGAAAAACCCAGTGTAAGTTGAAAATATCATAAATAAAAAAATGCATTCAAGGCCTGGGGATATAGCTCAATGGTAGAGCACTTGACTAGCATGTGTGAGGCCCTGGGTTCAACTCTCAGCACCACATATGAATAAATAAAATAAAGGTCCATCAACAACTAAAAAAAAATTTTCACCTACTGAATAGCTTAGCTGAACCAAACTTCAGTGTACTCAGAACACTTACATTAACTAACCTATAGTTGGGCATGATCTTCCAACACAAAGCCTATTATATAATAAAGTGTTACAAATTTCCTGTCATTTTTTTTTAAAAGAGAGAGGGAAGAGAGAGAGAGAGAGAGAATTTTTTAATATTTATTTTTCAGTTTTCAGTGAACACAACATCTTTATTTTATTTTTATGTGGTGCTGAGGATCGAACCCTGCGCCCTGCGCATGCCAGGTGAGCATGTTACCGCTTGAGCCACATCCCTAGCCCCAAATCTCCTGTCATTTATTTATTGTAAAGTAAGAAGCAAAATGGTTATCTGGGTATGTTTTCACATTGTCATAACTTCAAAAACATGTAAGTTGGGGCTGGGGTTGTGTCTCAGTGCTCGCCTAGCATGCACGAGGCACTGGGTTTGATTCTCAGCACCACATAAATGTAAAATAAAGATATTGTGTCCACTTAAAAAACTTAAAAATAGATAAATCTTTAAAAAAACATGTAAGTCGAACCATCGTAAATTGGGGACCATCTGGATCTGTGTGTGTATTTTAATTAAAATAGGACTCATCTGTATAAACTGTCATGTCCTGTGCTTCGTCATTCAAACGTTGCCCAGGATTTTCTGTATCCTTTTTTCTTCCACTTGCTGAGAGGATGAGGGATCATTTGTCCCCTGCCCCTGGCCGTGGGTTCAGCCTGCACATCTTGGTGTTCAATTGGGCCTGAGTGCTTTTTCCTTCTAGGTGTGTCTGATGGGGTTTGCTTGAGGCAGCCAGGTGCAGAGGAGAGAAAATGGACCTGGAGTTAGGAACTGGGAAGTCAGGCAGCTGGGTGGGAAGGAGAGTGGATGGAGGAAGAAGAGGAGCCCTGTCTGAGGAGGTGACTGTCATTCAAGTTTCTCGCTCTCTGAGTGTCACCTGTAAAAGAAGAGGAATAGATTTAATTGTCTCAAAAGACATCCAGCTCCTCTTATCGGTGGCACTGTCTGCAGCAGGCTCTGCTGGAGACACACAGGGAAGACGGGGTTATTTTTTTAAGATTGCTTTCCTGGTTATTTCCAAGGACACTCAGACCTGGGAGAAAGTTCTGAGGGTCTGAGGGCCTCCAGGCAAGAGGCCCCCAGGAGTGGGGGAGTGGATGCACCCCTGCACTGCCTGGCATGAGAGTCCCACGGATTCTGCTTCTCACGGCAGAAAACAGGCACATTAATCTGTGGATTTTTTTTAAGTGAAATTAAGTAAGCATTTATTTCGAGGGTTCTTGACTATTGGTCTTACCTAACATGATAACTCGTATCAAGGGCAGGTCTAGGAAAGATCCTGAGCCTGGCAGACAGGTGTCAGGTTGACCTTTCCTAGGCTGCGAGCTCCCCCAGAGCAGTTTTTGTCACTTTGTGTCCTGGCCCAGAGTCAGCACTTAATGTCATGTGAGTGATGGAGAGCTTTTATGTAACTATGGCTTGAAGATGTACCCCTAGGGCCCAGCGTAATGGCTGGAGGGAAAGCCTTTGTGGGTGGGAGTGAGGCAATGTGGCCAAGGCCCTCCCTTACTCCACCTCTTTCTTCTTCCCCTTTTTCTTCTTCTGGTACTGGGAATTGAACCGGCGGTGTTCTATCATTGAGCTACATCCCAAACCCTTTCTTTGTATATATATATTTAAAATTTTTTTAAATTGTAGATGGACACAATACTTTTATTTATTATTTTTTATGTGGTGCTGAGGATCAAACCCAGTGCCTCACATGTGCTAGGCAAGCACTGTACCACTGTGTTACAACCCCAGTCCTTATTTATACTTTTCATTTTGAGACAGGGTCTTACAAAGTTGTTTAGGGCCTCACTAAATTGCCCAGGCTGGCCTCAAACTTGTGATCCTCCTGTTTCAGCCTCCTGAGTCACTGAGATGACAGGCGTGCACCCCTCCAGCCCTCCTAATCTTTCTTCCTAACAGTAGCATCCATAACAACACACCGTCTTATTTGTGCTAGAAGCTCCAGCTCACAAAGCTTTCTACTTGTGACCAGCTCTGTGTGGACTGAGGATGCCATGACCCCTCCAGAGCCCTGGGGTGCCCCTGTGGCTGAGTGGGGCTCTTAGGGTTCCCGACTTTCTGTCCAATACTTTTACTTTGGGCCACACAAGTGCCCACAGGAATGCAGAGAGAGAAATCAAAAATAAAAAGAATGGGCTGGGGTAGGAGAGCCCTTGCCTAGTATGCATGAGGCCCTAGGTTCAATCCCAGCACTGCAAGGAAAATAAAGGAAGTTGGGGCAAGGATTCTGCATTGCCTAGAGTGGATTCAGTGTCTACTTGGCCATCAGAGGCCTACCCTGGTGGATGGGGTGGAGAGAGGGGCCTGATGGGTCTAGTCTGGATCTTTCTCATACACAGTAATCTGATGGATTTAGAGGAAGGGCCTGTATTTAGTGGTGAAGGTTTCTGCTCATTTCTCTGTTCCCCAGGTTTTAGCTACAAGCCACCCCCCACCCCTTTTGAGGATCCACTAATTGGGATCAGGTGTGGGTGCTTTTGCCCTTAAAATAACACTTGTAGGTTAATATCTGTCTATCCATCCATCCACCCATTTAAAAAGATACAAGTTAACTCCAAATGATATAAAGTGAAAAATCAAACTTCCTCGCTTATCTCACCCCATTCCCAAGATCTCTTTCACTTTTCCTTTAACCTCTGGTGAGTGTCCTTTCAGATCTTTTCCTAACTGTGTAAAACACAAACATATGGTGCTGAGGTTATTATTTATTGTTTTTTAAATATGTAAATATGACTATGCTGTTCTCTCTCTCTCTCTCTCCAGTTGACTAATTTCAACAAAATAGTTGAACACTAGGTCCTTGATTCTCTCTAGAATTTCATTTAATGCTTCGAGGGGGAAAGAACTAATAGTTTGTCCCAGAAATAATACCTTAAGTCCCTCACTTTGTAGAGAGGTAAAGTGATTGCCACATTTGTGGCAGACTTGGGCCAGAGCGCATTCCCCTGACTTTGCCATGGGTAGGGTGGTGTATTTTTAACAGGTGCTTACCTGCTGTTATCCCTGTGGGCCCATCCTGACAGCATCCCTGCGGGTGGGACTGAGATGTATGTGCAAGAATTATTGCAGCTTGGGGCATGAAGAGGCTTGTCCAGACTCAGTGCCCAAAGGGCCCGAAACTCAGGGTTCTCTTGATTGAGTTCAGTGCATTCAGTGTTTTTGAGGGAATAGCATGTGCCAGGTACTGTGATTGGAAACAGCCTGGCCAGGGTCCTGCCTGAGGCTAGTTACCCTGTGCTCCTTGGTAGAGTGGGGGGGCTCTCTGAGGAGACCCTCATTATCCCTAGAAAGGGCTCAGATTCTAGGTCTGGGCTGAGAGATCAGAGTCTTTGAGGATCTATGGGCACAGGGTGGGAGGGGGGCCTATGACCTCAGCTGCTGCCACTAACTCCTCACTTCTCATGACTCCATCCTCCCTTTCCCCCATCCCCCCCTCCCTCCCTCCTTCTCTGTCCATTTGTCTCCATCTGTCTCTCTCTGCATGTGGTTCCTGCCCCTCTGCTACACTATCACCATCCCTTTCCCCTGTCACATGCTCTCCTTCATGCTAATGCAGGCGTGCTGGTCACCATGACAACAGAGACAGGCCCTGATTCTGAGGTGAAGAAGGCTCAGGAGGAGGCCCCACAACAGCCCGAGGCTGCTGCTGCTGTGACCACCCCTGTGACTCCCGCAGGCCACGGCCACCCAGAGGCCAACTCCAATGAGAAGCAACCGCCCCAGCAGGACGCTCGGCCTGCTGAACAGGTATGCACCTGAGGGCCTGAGGGCCTTCCTCCTGCCCAGCCAGTCCCGGGGGTTCCAGTTCTTAGGGACCCAGTGTTTCCTCATCAGGAAGGAAGGAGGAACCTAAGATATATTTGTGACCCATTATGTGCTGAGCACTATGCTGGGAGCATCGCGATCCCATTTATATTTAATTCTCTGATCTTCAGAGGGTAGCTGCTCATTTCTCCATTTTACACTTGGAGAAACTGACGGAGTGGAATGAAGTGAGTTACCCAAAGTTACCTTGCCATGAAGTGATAGAGGCGGAAGTCAAACCTAGGCCTGACCTCCAAAAACTGTTCTTTCAACTTTATTTTCCCACCTTTGAGCCTTTTCATTCTAGCTTAGCAAGCCCAATGTGACCCTGGAGCACCTTAAAGTTTTGGGGTGATTTGAAGGATCATCTAGCCCCCAAATTCATACCTCCTTACTTTACAGCAGGCCCAAGGAGGGCAGGGACTGAACCAAGGCCATTGAGGTAGTCAGGGTTGGGCTCTGGCCCCTTGCCTCCAGGTGATCCATCCACAGCTGCCAGCCTCATGCTAACCCTGTGACAGCCGAGGAGGAGGAGCCAGGTGGTCACCCCATAACTCGCACACTATTCCAGGAGGCAGGAGAGCTCTAACCATGGGCTTGGTTTTGTGGGAGACTCCTGCCTGAAGATGCTGCCCTGTTAGCAGCAGCCTCCAGGGAAGACACAGACGAAGAGCCCTCATTGCCCATGGAAACTTGACTTCTCCTACACACACCAAGCCATGGCCCCTGGTTACCCTGTGGATCACAGAGGGCGGTGACTCTCATGGTGGAGTCTGTCCAGCCCCAGCTATCCCTGATTGCTTTTTGTTTGTGTGAAAGGCTATGGCTTCAAGTTTAATGACCAGACTCTTTCTTGGTTGGACCTACAGAGTCTAGACATGGAGGAGAAGGACTACAGCGAGGCCGATGGCCTATCAGAGAGGACCACGCCCAGCAAGGCCCAGAAATCACCCCAAAAGATTGCCAAGAAGTACAAGAGTACCATCTGCCGGGTCACTCTGCTCGATGCCTCTGAGTACGAGTGTGAGGTGGAGGTAGGGGAGCACCCAGCGCCATATGTCCTGTCCCTGGCTGGCTGGCCTCAGAGCCAGGGCAGGCTCCTATGTGTCCTTAGCCTGGCCAAACCAGAGGAGTCCTGAGCCAACTGCAGTGTTCGGGGAGATGACCTGGCCTGGCCCTTCTTTGTACAGATGGTGACAAGGCCCAGAAAGACCATTATGATTGCAAACAGAATTAGACATGGCACAGGGCTGGCACGAGGAAAAGGTGGCTGTACCCTGGCAAGAATGTTATCATCTAAGGGCTGATCTGCATCACATGGGCTTAGAAACTGGGCTGTTCTATCTCACCTTAGCGGATACCTACATTTAAACTAGAATCCCCCTTTATTTTTTTGGTGGGGGGATGCTAAGGAGGGATCTTCCTTTCTTTGTGAATACTCCTATCCAGGGCATCATCTCTAGTCTCCAGGACAAACTAGTTATCCGTGGTAAATGTGTCACCCAAGCCCAGGGAAACAGCCCCTTGGAAGGATGCTCTCATCCATGTGGAAGGCCCTGTGACAGGTCCCTGCCTCACAGCAGCAGCATAACAGATGCCTCCTTGCCAACCCTCTGGCCCTACATTTAGTGTCTCCTGACCAGTAAGGGCTCAGACTTGCCTCACTCTGAGCCCCTCCTTCCTTAGAGGTTTGCTTCTGCCTGGGCCCTGCACTCAGCCCTTCTCTACATGTGTGGAAGAGTTCAGATGGTGGCCCCAACACTGAGATCTATAGGAGCCCTTCTCCCCCATGCCCTGGTTTTAAGGGATGTGACTTCTTTTTCTTTTACCTTCATTTTTAAAATTTATTTTTATGTGGTGCTGAGGATTGAACTCAGTGCCCCACAAGTGCCAGGCAAGTGCTCTGTCACTGAGCTACAGCACCAGCCTCTGACTTACTTCTGAACTCTAGTAGGCCTGGGTCCCTCTTCTCCTCAAGCTTTGGTTCTGTTTGTTTTTATGTGTATTTTTTTGGTAGGAGGGTTTCAAGGTGAAACATTTTCCCTGCTCCTGGGCAAAATAAAGGGCTCTCTCTTTCCCTTTCTTTCCTGGCCCATGGTTCCCAGGGACTGCTTCAGCTTGCCCCAGAAGTGCTTGGAGTGTTTGGCTCAACCAGCTCACTCTCTCAGATGGGCTCCTGTAGGCTCAGGAATTCTCCTGTCCAGGCCTGGTCCCTGGAGAGACCTCATTCTTTCTCTGGAGTTCCCTAACTGGGTGGCAACTGCCTGGTGTTCCTCCTGACCTGGATCCCTTGCCGGCTGCTTGTCTTCACATCTGTGGGTTTGACTTACTAGGCTGGCTCTGGGCTTAGTTGTGCTAAATCCTCATGCTGCGACTGTGGTTCAGAGTAGTCCCAGGCCTCCTTGCTTTGGAGTGGGAGAGGTGAGTCCAACTGTGCTGCTTCCAGTGGAGCTGGTTTAGGTCCCCTGAGCCTCTCTTCCACCTTACTTGCCACCTGGGGAGGCGGTGGCCCTCCAGACTGGTCTCGCATGGCTCTCACTTTTTAGGGGATTCTTCTCTTCCTCTCCCACCCGAAGCCTAGGACTTTGGTGTTCCACTCCTTCTCTTGATTGATGTAAGGAAGGAAAAATCAGTCACTCCCCACACTTCCACTTCTACTTGCCCCAAGCAAGTCCACGATCTGGAGAAACCCCAGCAGGACTTGGAAGAAGGCTTGGCTGGGCTGAGCACTGTGCCCTGTACAGCTCAACAGAGCCATGTGGCAGGAGTGTTGAGGTCCTATCCAGACACTGGAAGCCTCTTGAGAACTTTCTGGGTGTCCAGGTGGAGCCAAGGGCAGCTCCCAGTCCCACCCTAAGGTGTTTTCTAACCTCACTGCCTCTCTGTTTTATCCTTTAGAAGCATGGCCGGGGCCAGGTGCTGTTTGACCTGGTCTGCGAGCACCTCAACCTCCTGGAGAAGGACTACTTTGGCCTGACCTTCTGCGATGCTGACAGCCAGAAGGTACCTGGCTGGGGGCCGGCCGCGAGGGTAGGCCTCTCCCCAAGGGTCTCTGTAGTCCTGGCCATATCCCATGACTTCCATCAGACCTTCATTAGGCACCTTTCACTTGCATGTCCCCAAGGATCAGCCAGCTCTCTCCACCCTCTGTTCGTCTCCACCCCACCCCCAGTCCTTTCTTGATGACTTGTAGTCACCCAACATGGGTATCTGGAGAGCCACAGCACGGCCATGTGAGTTGCTTAGATGAACTGAGGAGCCCGGCCAGTGTTTCTTCCTTCCCTTGTGGTTGCAATACCTGGTCGCTATGGCTGCCCCGGGGCGCTGGGTTCTAACTCTGGCAGGGAATCCAGACCTCAGTCCCCTCACCTTTCTGTCCCAAAGGAAAAGCTTCTTTTGCCAGGGAAGGGTGTTCCCCACTAGCAAGTTTTCCCAACTGGCAGTTTCAGGACATTTCTCCCTTAACCCCGTCTGGCCCTCTCCTCCATCTTCCCTCCAAAGAACCCTGTTTTCTCTTTCAGAACTGGCTGGATCCCTCCAAGGAAATCAAGAAGCAGATCCGGAGTGAGTGGCTTGCCGTGGCTGGAGATACAGTAGAAGGGTGGGCTGGGTGACCTACTCCCTCTGACTTTGCTCTGCATGGCAGGTCTTGGGGAAGACAGGGCAGGAATGATGTTGACATTGTTTCACAGATGATGAGACTGAGGTCTAGAGAAGAGAAATGACTGTGTAGAGTCAGGCAAGTTAGCAGAGGAATCATATATGCATTTAGGACATTAGTCCTAGAAGGTACCTTGAAAGTTATTCAGGACAGGGGCAAACAGATGGCCTGAAAACAGTCACCCTCCTGCCCAGAGCTAGTGCAGACTTCAGTAACCAATGCCCCTTTCCTCAGAGGCTCAGAGAGGTGGTTACTAACATTACGTCGCAGAGCCAGGTGTTGGCTGAGCCAGTTGGGCTCTGGCCTCCCAACCCGGTCCTTCACTCTGTTCAAGGCCCTGTGAAGGCAGACAGCAGGCCTTCAACTTGTCCTTCCCGGCCTAGAGAGAAAGGCAATGTTAGGAGGGCTGTGGCAGCTTTCTAATGGAAGAAGGGGGCGTTGGCTGCCTCCGCAAGGGGCCTCAGTCTTTAAATGGATACAGAGCCTGGAGGCAGAGATGCCGCCATTAAGGGCCCCTCCCCCTGACTGTGGCGCTCTCTCTTGGACTCCCTGGTCCCCTGGCTGGAAAGCTGTAGCAGAGCCTGTTGCCATGACAGCAGGCAGCTGGGCCCAGGGATGCCAGCTGACTCTGAGGGAGGGGGCTTGAGGAATTCTTCCTGTAGGTTCCTGTCAGTTGAAGACAAAGAGGCAGGCACATAGGCAGAACGCGCTTCTCTGGGGCTGACAGGGTCCTAGGCCTGGGATCTAGATTGTCCTTTAGCAGCCCCAGCCCTGCTCAGAGGCCTACCTCTCATGCTTTGAAGGAATTGAAACAAGTACAGGCAGCCAAGTATAGAGTACAGTGTTTAGTGAAGACCAAGGGCTTGGGGAAGAGGCAGTCAGCTGACTTCAGTCCTCGGCCTCCCCCTGCACCTTCCAGAGCTTGCCCATAGCCTTCCAGCGCTGCCCAGGCATGTAGCAATTGTTCCTTGTGGCACCTTAAACCATTGAGGAGTATGCTTGGTCCTTAGAAAGTGCCTCCTCCAGTGGATCCCCAGTCTCTGTCCCTCCTCCTCTACCTCCCAGCCGTTCATCCTACGCCTGCCCTTTGGCCTCCTTTCTGTTGTAACAGCCCCTCAGCTTTCTGAAGGTGGCTTCATGGGCCCTTGTGTCCTGAGCTTCAGCATCAGGTGTAGCTCCTCCCGAGCCTCAGTGCCGTCACCTAGGATGCCTGCAGCAAGTCCTCTGGGCCCTTGCTTCTCCTTGGCATGTGGACTAATAATTCCTGTCTCATATGGTGGTGGGGAGTGACAGTTAAATGACAAATGCATGTGTAGTGCCCAGCACAGGTTCGTCACTCTCTTTTCTTCTGGCTTCCCTGGGGAAGTTGGGGCAGACACTGGGGCCAAAAGGCTTGGATTTGAATCCTGGCTCCAGGTAAGGCAACCGAGGATAGTTCAGCAGCACAAGAAGTAGTGATGTTGTCATAGGTACAGCACCCACCAAGGTGCCTGTACACAGTACACCCAGCATGTACTAGTTATTGTTATTATTTATTATTACTGTTATCCCTGAGACAGTGATATCCCTTGGGGCTGCTTTTTCCTAGGAGTCCTTGTGGTCAGGACCCTGGGTTCTGGGATCAGATGACCAGAATTTGGATACCTGCCACCAACCAGGAGAGTGACCTAACCTCTCAGAATCTTCAACTATAAAAAGGAAACTTGACCTCAGGGTGGTTATGAAGATTAAATACTACAAATGCACATGAAATTGAGCCTATTATCACCTGGGCCTCCATGTGCTCACCTGCAAAGTGGGGCTAATCACAGGACTTCCAGGGTTGTTGCGAGGTTAAGTGAAGTGATATTTGTGAAGTAATTCACAGCAGTAGTTCTCTTTCTATCTTCCCATTGATAGCTCACAAGGCTCAACCTGGGACTCAGTTTCCTCATCTGTCAAGTGGGAACAATGTTCTAGGCTCCATGATTGGATTATCTTGAGATTTTTTAGAGATAGGAGAAGACTTTGAGGACTTGCTGGTAGGCTGGTGCATCTGGGCCACTCTTTGGAGTGATGTGGTTTCTCTGATCTCTCCCCACCTTCTCCTCTCAGGCAGCCCCTGGAATTTTGCTTTCACAGTCAAGTTCTACCCCCCTGACCCAGCTCAGCTGACGGAAGACATCACGAGGTGAGGGGTGGGCCAGGAGTACGGGCCCTGTGGGATTATGGATGAGGGCACTTGGCCTGAGAGACATGGAACTGTAAACAACAGCAGATTCAAACGTGGCTATCTGCCAGAGCCAGACCGTTGGCAAAGGTAGCAGGCTGTGTGAGAGAAACAGGGAGGCAAATGCAGTGGCCAGTGGCAGCTGACCCTTGACCTCAGAGAAGGCAGTCTCACGGTGGTCTTTATGTTCCATTGTGAACTTAGAGAACTGACTCCATTTAAAACAGTTGCTCTTTAGCCACTGTTGTCCCATGGGAATTGGGCCTAATTTTGTAGTGAATCTAGAGATTGGAGAGTGAAAACTGCAAGCTTGAAATGTTAGCAACAGATGCAAACTTTTAAAAGTAGTGGGACAAACCCCACACAAGTGAAGGCTGATGTGCTGGTGGACACCAGTTTGCAGTGTTGGAGATAAGGAGAGAGTAGAGTGCCCATGCCACGTGGGGGCTTGGTCCTGTGTGTCATTCTATTACATGTCAGGCATGTGGAGATCAGACCAGGCCGGTGACCACCATGGAGGGGAGGGCAGTCTGGGTGCCGGGATGAACATGGCTGCATACCCAGTCTGCTGCCTGGGGCCAGTAGATAAGGTGACCTGAGGATATATCCAAAGGAAGAGCCCTGCATCCTTCTGAGTGGGAGCTTCCATGGGCTTATCTTGTCTCCAGGAACCAGAGCAAGAAGATTCTCCGTCTTTATCTAAGCCCCAGCCAAAGAGATGCCCTCATGTCAGGCTATCCTGGGACTGTGTCATTCATGTCATAGGCCCTACACCCCCAAAATAAGAATGGGTTTGAAGTTCTTCTGAAGTGGGAGAGGCTGCTAAGCCATCTCCTCTGGGCCCTCAGGTCCCTTTTTAAGGCCTGCTGCCTATTTGACAAGCAACAGACCAAGGTCAAGATGCTGACTCTGGCCTTGGGAGAGAAGACAGATGTTCCTGGAGTAGATCAGGCCCCAGGCCTTGGCCTCATTAGCCCCACTCTGAGCTCTGAGGTTAGTTCAGTGCCAAGGTGACAGCAGTTGGATCTGAACTCTGTAGCTTTAGGCCAGCACAGCCCCCATCCCCTCTAGTCTTATCCCCTGGTACCTCTCCTCTTTGTGCCAGACTCTGGGCATTGGGCTTCCAGGAACACCAAGAGGGAAGTTAGCCCTGCCCAGCACAGATGGCCCCTGGAGGTGGGGTGGTAGGAGCAGCTGATCTAGTCAAAAATAGTTGGGCCCAAAATAAACTGGTCAAAATGACAAATTGATTGAAATGAAAGATTGGTCAGAGAGTTTGGCAGTGATTTCTGAATTTTTAGACTTTTGAACAAAATGTCATAGGCCCATACTTGATGCTTATGACGTTTGAGCTACTGATCCTGGATCTACACCTTGGCCCAGAGCACACACTGAGGCCACATGTACTTTTTTTTGACAAAGCTTCAGTTTGACTCTAAAATGTCACAGAGTACTAAAAATTGGACTAAGTAAAAGCCACTTGAAAGAGAAATAGGCAGTTGAAAAAAAATGGTGAAATAGCAAAAATGGGCAGGAAGACATCGCTGGCTGAAAATATACTAAAAAAATGTTTTTGAATGCACAATAACCAAAAAAGCAATGACAAAATGGTTTTAAATGGTACTAAAAATTGTAAAATCATCCACGTGTGCCTACAAGTTATAAAAAAATCATGGCTTGGTGGTCGGAAAATGTTTATTTAAACCAATTTATTTTTTAGATAATTCATTTAGAGCTGGAGGCAAAATAAAAAGTTTTGGGAAAGCATTGGCATGTAGGTCCATCTGAGCTGTGGAGTAGAGTGCAGCAGTTAAAATGAATGAGGTAGAGTCACTGCGCTCACATATGGCATGTCATTGGTGAGACAAAGTGAGCTGCAGAATCAGATATACCATTCAATACCATTTACAAGTTAAAAACACTCATCCATCAAAACCACATACATTTTTGTGTGTCTGTGGTGGAGAAATGTCTAGAATACAACATGGATAACCGTGTTGACCTTGGGGAGGAGATTAGGAATGAAAAAGGGCACTAAGAGGAAATTTAGAATCACCTCATAAGTTGTATTTTTTCCTTGTAAGACTATATTAATTGTATAATTAAAATTACAGGACATTTTTAAAAGGATAAAACCAGCAAAGTAGTCCTACTGAGCTTGAAAATGAATTAGACATTACAAATGCTCTTTTGGTAGAAAAAAGACCCTTCAAATTTAGAAATGCGCCAAAATGCTGAAAGTGGTGTGAAATGTCACAGAATCATCTCACAGGATACAGCCAAATGATCAGCCCAGGAAGTTCCAGTGTCTAGGGGTGTCCTTTTCCACAGAGCCACGTGTTGAGCCGCTTGGTTCC
Organism: Ictidomys tridecemlineatus; assembly: GCF_052094955.1. NCBI lineage: Eukaryota > Metazoa > Chordata > Mammalia > Rodentia > Sciuridae > Ictidomys > Ictidomys tridecemlineatus. The sequence continues at coordinate 179,355,001 of NC_135481.1, forward strand.
AGGGACCCAGCCGGGCTGGGGGGTCTGAAGGCTCAGGCCCAAGCCCACATCCTCTCTCCCGTCTCCAGGTACTACCTGTGCCTCCAGCTGAGGGCAGACATCATCACAGGCCGGCTGCCCTGCTCCTTTGTCACACACGCCCTGCTGGGCTCCTATGCTGTGCAGGCAGAGCTGGGCGACTACGATGCCGAGGAACATGTGGGCAACTACGTCAGTGAGCTCCGCTTTGCTCCTAACCAGACCCGGGAGCTGGAGGAGAGGATCATGGAGCTGCACAAGACATACAGGTAAGAGGGCCTGTTGGCCTTTGACCAGAGGACTCTTTGCAGACCTGAAAGTCCTAGACTCCTGGTGCTGTGCTCTCTGGACCCCAGCTGCCTCTGCTCCTAACCTGAGGTGTGTCTGGGAGCAGATCATCTCCATCCGACAGGAATGACAGTGACTAGCTATGTGACTTTAAGTGGTCTCTTGGGGCCTCAGTTTCTTAAGTTCCTGTATGGGTGTGATAATTCCCTGCCAGGGTCTCTGAAAACCAGTTTATCCACCACTTAGAGATAATAATAACTATGTAGAGTTATTGTGGACATAATAATAACTGCTGTGTGCCTCCAAGTAAGCATCCTGATGTCTGGATCTTGGCATAAAGTTCAAAAGTTTGGACTCGAAAAACAGCCTGCTTGGGTTCGCCATCTGGCTCTGCTGCTTTCTAACCAAGGGATCTTGGCACACCATTCTACTTCCTTGTGCTTTGGCATGCTCATCTGTTCAATGTGGTGCTAGCAAACCCACCCTGTAGGGTTGTCAGGAGGGCCACATGGCACATATTAAAGACACACTGAATGTTGGCTCTTAGGGTTGCTATCTGTGAGTTGAGGGGTTGAGTAGTTGATTGTGCTGTGGAAAGCACCTTGTTCTAGGAGTTAGAAGATAATTAACCAGATATGTGTTTGTGGCTGATTATTTAGTCTCTGAAAACCCTATTTTCCACCTATAAATGCACAGAATTAGCCAATCACTGTTTCTCAACTATTGCTGTTTGGGGCAGGAGAATTCATTGTGTAGGATGTTTAGCCTCCCTGGGTCCTAGGCTTTAAGTGCTCACAACACCACTTAGTTATTGTAACAACCAAAATGCTCCCCACCACCATTTCCAAGTGCTTGTTCTATAGGGCATCCTAACCCCTGGGGGTAACCCCTGGATCAAAATGGATCTAGGGTCCTTTTAAGCTAGAAGTACTTCAGGCTCCAAGCTTAAGGTTGTTAAGGGAACCCAATGTGATAAATGATTTGAAAGTGCATTTATGAACAGTGAAGTGCTTTGCCTGTGGGAAGGGCCATGGTGATGTTATCTTGTTACTATGGAGGATGGAGAGAATGATGAGGGTTGCATCTGTGGGCTGCATCTGGAGAGGAGGGGTGGAAGATGCATAGAAGAGCCTGCTGGGGTGTGATGAATGCTGGGTCAAGGGCAGAGACTCACAAACCCGCCATGCTTGGCTAGTACTGACTGCTTGGTGTTGTGTTGAGTAGGATCTGACTAGTGAGCCATGGTCATCTGGGCACAAGAGTGAGGGGCTGCCTACCATCTGTCATCCCTGTCTGAGATAGCAAGGTGCCTTGGGGATTTGCAAGAGTCATAATAATTCAGAGAAGGATATTCAGATCAATATGGGCTGGAAATATGCTAAAGGTTGTCTCTGTAGCTCTTTGGACTTAAAGCACACGGACATCTAGCATCCAGGTGTCCCAAGCACATAGTGGCCCAGAGGTAGATAGGGGAAATTAAACAGGCTTGGAGGACAGAAGAGAAAAATGTGATGAAGTGGTTAGTAGTATGAATTCTGGAGCCACCTTGTCTGGGGTTAAATACTGACTCTGTGACTTAATAGCAGTGGGCCCTTGAGCTAGTTATTCAACTTCCCTGCTTCCTCATCTATAATATGGGAATGACCATGATACCTACCTTTTAGGGTTGTGATAAGGATTCTGTGAATTAATATACATAAAGTACCTAGAACAGTAACCGGCACATGGTACTCAAAAAACAGTTGCTGTGACTAAGTATAAAATGTAGCCTGAGTTTCCCGACAGCCAAAGCAAAGAAAGAACCTTGATTAATTACATAACTTTTATTTTCAGAAAGGAGAATGTGTACTTGTTCTCCAGGAGAGATAAAGTAGCTTCTCATACAAAACTCTGAGAGACCTATCTTATGCGGGTAATAATTTAGGAGCCTTGGGTGATTATAATGAGCAATGTCTTCAGCAATAGTGTCACAGTCATGGAGCAAGAAGATTTATAGCTCTTGCTTAATTCAGTAACAAATGAGATAAAAATATGACTCTGACCAGCCCTTGTCTGCTTTTTTGGAGGAAATGAGACTGGACCAGAGCTTTGTGGGAGATGGGGATGGCTGGACAGAAGTGGGGATGATGGGCTCACCTTCCTGCCCTGAGGACAGAGGGGAAGGACTCAAATGAGACTCAGCTACCCAGTGTCCTAGAAGCATGGGTTCTGATGGTGGCCACCTTCAGCCAGCAGGATTTGGCCTGGAGGATTCATTGTGTAGGATGATCTGGGTGATCACTTTCTTTCCCTCAGGGGCATGACCCCAGGAGAAGCAGAGATCCACTTCCTCGAGAATGCCAAGAAGCTTTCCATGTATGGAGTTGATCTGCACCATGCCAAGGTACTGCATTCCCCCTGAGGAACCATCAGGCCCCTCCAGAGGACTTGGTGTGCCAGACCCTGTGTTACCTGCAACTTGGAACATTTTCATTTCTTGTTCCTCAAAGTTCGTAACTTTTCATTTCCCCTGATCTTTATAATGCAGGACTCTGAGGGCATTGACATCATGTTAGGCGTCTGTGCCAATGGTCTGCTCATTTACCGGGACCGGCTGAGAATCAACCGATTTGCCTGGCCCAAGATTCTTAAGATCTCTTACAAGAGGAGTAACTTCTATATTAAGATCCGGCCTGGGGAGGTAAGCCTGCCCTGGGACCCCTTGCTCCTCCTGGGACTGACCAAGTGCAGCTTGCCTGAGTTTTTCTTACCCAGGATACATAGACTGGGTGCCGGGGATCATGGGAGACAGAGAGATCCCCTCCTTGGCTCCCCACAGACATCACACTTTGGATATATGTGCACACGTGCATGTGTGCACACACCCACATACACATACACACAAGCATAAATAAGGTAACTACAGTTCACTTTACACAGATAAATGAGTACATGTGTGAGCACACATGTTGGCCTGCATGTGGTCCTCCAGCATGTATGCGAATGCACAGGTGTGAGACCACACACATACAGATATGTGTCCACACCTCTTTCCCTTCAACTCCACATCTCTCCCATCCAAAGCCATTTGGTTCTACCATTAGAGTAACTGTGACCCACCTGCTGTTCTTCTCCCTGCTGCACGAAGGCTGTGACAGCTGCCATTTCTCACCAACATCTTCACATAACCCTTTTGCTGGCCTCCCTTCCTCCTCTTGTGCTCCAGGCCATTTTCCTCTGCTGCTAAGAAGATCTTTAAAATCCTTTAAATTGAATCCTTCCAACCCCCAGCCTCAACTTCCTCAACTTCCTCACCTTCGTTGCCTGAACTTTCAGGAGTGCTCTTTAGCTCTAGGGTTGAAGTTGAATTCTCATGGCCACCTACCTTTCCCACCTCTCTCTTGCCACTCCTCCCCATACCCATGATGCCCTAGCCCCTCCAGCCTTTCCTGCAATCCTTGAATAAATCAAGTTCCTTCCTCCCCTGTATCCTTTGCATGTGATGTTCCCTCTGCCTGAAAGTCTCTTCCCCCTCTTCTCACATGGTTGGTTCCTCCCTGTGTTAGCTTTCTGTTACTGTAACAAAATTTCTGAGATAATGGACCTATAAAGAGGAAAGGTTTATTTTGGTTTATGGTTTTGGAGATTTTAGTCCTTGTCTGATTGGCTCCATTGCTTTGGGCCTGTGGTGAGAGCCCCAACATGGCAGGCATGCAAGTAGGACCAAACTTAATTTCAGGGCCAGCATACCAAAAAAAAAAAAAAAAGAAGAAGAAATGCTTTTGACGGTATGCCCCTAATGACCTAAAACCTCTGCTAGGCCTCACCACCTAGCATCATGCTGGGAACTAAGCCTTTAACACACAGCCCTTTGGGGCACTTAAGATCCAAATTCTAGCATGTCCCCATCCTTCAGATCTCAGCTCAAAGCACATCTGGCTAGAGGGCAGCCCTAGTCACCTTTTCTAAGTCACCCCAACCCCAGGCTGCTTAGTTGTCCCCTCCTCTTGTACATCTCCCTTTATTCTCCTCATAGCCCTTGTTCATATCTGCAATTACCTTGTTTACTCATTTATTATCTGAGTCCCGCACTCCCTGGAATCTTCTGTCTTGTTCTCCACGGTGGCTGTGTATTTAGCACCAGGTCTGTCCTAGAGGAAGGGCTTGATCCTCCTTGTTGATTACATGAATGAACCAGCCAAAGTTGCACATGCCCCAGAAGAGGTTCAGACAGGATGGGCTGGTGGTGGGAGTGGCCCAAGCCTGCTTCTCACCCACCTATCTTGGTTTTTAGTACGAGCAGTTTGAGAGCACGATTGGCTTTAAGCTCCCAAATCACCGGTCAGCCAAGAGACTGTGGAAGGTCTGCATTGAGCATCACACGTTCTTCCGGTGAGTTGATCCTGGGCTGGGGTAAGCAGGGATGAAGCAGAGGCCATATGGGTAGAGGGGAGCAGGAGGAGAAGTTAATGGAGATGGCAGGGAAGCACCTGCTTTGGCCAAGTCTCCCTCTTCCTGGACCTCTTCATGGTGTTGTAGTTGATGGGGCAGTGGGACAGAAGGCCTGCTGTGGTCTAACCTTGGGCCTGGCAATGCAAGTCTGATCCTCCCTCCTCACCTCCATCCTTCCACTGCAGGTTGGTGTCCCCTGAGCCTCCACCAAAGGGCTTCCTGGTGATGGGCTCCAAGTTCCGGTATAGTGGGAGGACCCAGGCACAGACCCGCCAGGCCAGTGCCCTCATTGACAGGCCTGCACCCTTCTTTGAGCGTTCTTCCAGCAAACGGTACACCATGTCCCGCAGCCTTGATGGAGGTATGTCCTAAATTGGAAGTGGGAGAAGAGTGTTTTTTAGAGGCAAGTAAGGGAGTGGACATGCCAGGTTCCGCAGAATGAGTAGTGATTCTTAGTGAGCAGAGTGAGCAGTGAACACATTGCAAGTTCGTTTATACCAATCATGGCAGCCCTGAAGCACCACTGTACCCAGGCAGCTCTTGGTGATTCAGTGCCAACTTTCCCACTACCACTTGGGATGTGCCACTGCTGCTCTTGGGACTTCCCACAGCTTCCCTGAGTCATGACCTTGTGGGCTCCTAGGTTCAGCCAGATGGTTTTCTGGGCCTCTTGCCTAAGAAGCTCAGCAATGTGCAGATTGACATCCTACAAGGAGAATGCATGTGTGGTTCATGCAAAGGAAACGACGATCTCTGCTTCCCTTCTGCAGTTACCATTCCTATTCCAGGGGCTAAATGAAGCCTACTTTTTGGAGAGCAGAAAGCAGCAGAGGTTATCTCAGAGCTGGCAGAGCTCGTCAGAGGAGAAGCAGAAGTCTGGACTCTAAGCCCAAAGTCTAGGCTCTCATCCAGACTCACTGGAAGATCACCAGTGGGACCTTTCCTGTCTCGAGGGTCTCAATTTATTCTCTGTAAAAATAGGGATAGTAATCCCCATGGTAGCCAGCAACACAGAGTATTGCGCAAATCAAATGAAATAGTGTGCAAAAATGGGTACTTTGCAAAGTGAGTATGCATGAAGAGAAAGGATGATTAGCCAGGTGCAGTGATGGATGCCGGTAATCCCAGTGACTTGGGAGGCTGAGGCAAGAGGATCACAAGCTAAAGGCCAGCCTCAGCAACTTAGCAAGGCCATGAGTAACTTACAAAGATCTTGTCTCAAAATAAAAAAAATAAAATGGCTGGGGATGTGACTCAGTGGTAAAGTGTCACTGGGTTCAATCCCTGGAACAATAATAACAAAAAAGGATCATTATTCTTTCTATTTTCTCCTTTTAGAGGAGGCCAACCCCAAGAATAAGTATCTATGATTTAGCTATTTTAATTCAGTGTTTTCCAGCCTATTTTTCACCAACACTCAATCCATGAATGTGATTGGCTTATGCCCAGTGCCTAGTGTGAGGTCTATAATCCTACCCCGATTTTCTATTTCAGAAAAGTATTTTGAAATACCAGTTAATGAGAAAAATGTTTACCCTAGGGATCTCCTTGAATTCTCACTAATTTATAAAGAAGATAAGTAATTTGCAATCTTTAGGACTTTAGTTTTCACCAGTAAAGCTAATCTTACGATATTTGTATATTGCTAAATAATGATCAAGGGAGTATTCTGTCACAAGGGACCACAGCCCAAACAGCAACATTTATGGGCCAGCATCAGTGGAAGGCTCACTCCTTCCTGAATACTCTCTTAAATGCTTACACACATTAGCTATTTGTTCCTCACCCCAAGTGTCTATAGTAGGTACTATGTATGAATGAGAAAACCAAGACCTGGAGAGATTGTGTAATTTACCCAAAGTCACAGAGCACAAATTGAATTTGAGATTTGAAATCTAGCATTGCAGAAAGTAGAAAGGGGCCTGGCTGGGAGACAGTTCTGCTACTCACCAGCCTTGTGACTAGGAGTGGGCAATAGGTTGGAGGCTTGGAAGTTGGCTCCACTGAAAGCATGGTTAAGCAGCAGCTGGGCTGACCTCCTGTGCACGCACAGACCTCTCACATACTCATCTTGTCACCTCTGCCCACTTTAGCGGAGTTTTCCCGCCCGGCCTCAGTCAGTGAAAACCATGATGTAGGGCCTGATGGTGACAAGCGGGAAGAGGATGCAGAGTCTGGAGGACGGCGGTCAGAGGCTGAGGAAGGAGAGGTCAGGACCCCCACCAAGATCAAGGAGCTAAAGGTAGGAGCCTGGCTTTCCTTTACCCTGTGCACTGGGGATCAAGAAGCCAACCCATGGTTTAGATTTACCTCTAGTTATGGCCAGTCACCCTTGCTGTGGGGTGCTCAAGGCCTTGCCTTTGGGTCTTCCTGGGTTGGGAGCAGGGGTGGGCATGCTGTCTGACCTATACTCTTCCCTCTTCTTGCTCAGCCTCCCTGGGGGGCCTCATGCCCTGGAGGACTTGGGCCTCCTCTGGCTCACTCCTTGTCTGCTCCTTTATAATCTGGCTCTGCATTGCCTGCTTCCTCCCCAGAGCATGATCAGATGTCACCATGGTCCTCACAGGGTGAGGTACAGGTGTGTCCCCTTCCTGATGCCTTAGCACCCCACCCTTGGTGCTCCTGCAGTAATGCACAATCTCAGCCTTACATGCACTCTCAGACACCCCCGCACCCCTAGACTGACACATACGCTTCACACACAGCCATGGGCACACATAGACCAGGCATGGCTTGCTCTAGGAGTTTTTAAGCAGGTTTTTTTTTCCATCGTTTAGTTTTTCCGTGTGAGCATAGGCCCCTGGAAACACCCACTGCAGCAAGGAGCATGAGGCCCCAGACACCTCAAGCCCCACAAACCAAGCGTGGCTCTGCCTGCTTTCCTCCAGAACCCTGTGCCCATCTTTGCCTTTCTGGGGCAGTACCCTGCTTCCCATCCTGCACCTACTCTGGCTACCTCACTGCCCTATGGGTGGCCCAGCAGCTTCCTGCGCCCGTGCTGCTTGGTGGAGTGTGAGTGTGCTGGGCCACCTTGCTGGACCAGGCCAGTCGCGGTATCTCTAATCTGTTTGCTCTACTGACCCTGATGGTTCCTTTCCCTCCTGCCATGTCCCACTAGCCGGAGCAGGAAACCACGCCGAGACACAAGCAGGAGGTACTGCATGGGACCTGTCCCTCCCTACCCAGCCATTCAGATCTCCAGCTCATGTGTAACCATCTCACAGTCCTTCCCCGGCTCATTCCCCCGACACCACCTCAGCTTCATCTCCGCTGCTCCAGCCCTCCTCCTTCCTGTGATTCCCCCCCTCCAGTCACCCTTGCTTCTGCCCTTATGGAAGCTCATCTCTCCAACTCCCTTCTTGGACTCTGCCCCCAACAAGCCATCTGTCCCTCCCTCCTCACCCCTGCCACCCTCCACCTAGCTTCACCCTCTACCTCTCCAGCCCACCTGATGCTCCATGCTTGCTTCTTACCTGACCACCCCACCTGTGTCCACCAGCTCTTCCAGGCCATTCTGTGCTTCCATTTAGCTCATCTCCCTGCATCCCCCTCTCCGACCCTTCCTTAGATTCATCTCCCCCACAGCACTGTTTGGTCACTCCTCCATCTCATCTGTGTCCTCACCTGAAGTTTCTTTTGGTTTCTCTTGGCAACCAGATGTGTGTGGGGGCGGGGCGGGTGGTGGGAGGGGGGAGCATTTGAGCACATCTGCCTCTGCTCAGACTCCAGTTCACTTCCCTCCAGGGCAGCTGCTGTTGCAGCTCCACCAAAAGCCTCTTCTCCTTTTCTCTTCCTCTTCCTGTTAGTTCCCACCCTCAATTTATTCTTCCTGTGTTCACTACTGTTTCCCTTTTACAATTTCCAAGAGGAGGAGGTTTATCCTTGGGCTACCGAGGGAAAGGGTCAGAGGCTGGGCCATAGCAAGGGCTTGACCTGGGAGCCCTGAGATCTGGGTTCCAACCCAATTCTGCACTGACTCTTCAAAGGTCTTAGGAAAGTCTCCTGAGCCCTAGCCCCCATCCGCATAGTGAGGCATTTGGACTAGGTTTCTTTCTTTCATTTTTTTTCCTTTTATAATGGTTATGGTATTTTAAAATAATTATTTTATTTATTTTTATGTGGTGCTAAGGATCAAACCCAGTGCCTCACACATGCTAGGCCAGTGCTCTACTGAGCCACAGCAGGCCAATGGATTAGGTTTCTTCAATGCCCTGACCGTCAAGTCTCCCAGGTTCCCAGATTCCCCTTTGGAAGCATGACATGCCCACAGAGCCAGCAGGCCTATTTGGGATCCTCCTGGATTGGGATCCATGAAGTATTATAGCCCAAAGCCACCTCTTGTGCAGATTCCATCAGATTTGACTTCTTAGGCAGATGTTTTCCTGTGGGAAGTTCAGTCTAGGGAGAGAGGCCAGAGGTAAAGGCAGGTGTCTGGAGGGATGTAGAAGCCCCAGTGGGATCAGTCTCCTTCCTGAGGGAGCTTAGGAGTCAACCACAGTGGCTCCCTGGATGCCATTGATAAGCCCACAGGAAAAATCCAGGTTTGTCCAAGGTGTGCTTAACTCTCAGGTTGTTCTCCTAAACCCATCTGATCTGACTTTAATAAGCTGAGATTGTCCATTTCTTGCCCTTAACAGAGCTACCACGAGCCTTCAAACAGCCTCATGCATGGGCTGCTGGCCCACTGCTGTGCCTAGAGACAGGCAGTTAAACAGCTTTGACAGTGGCTTGTCCTCGCTGGACCTAGGCAGAGTACTCCATCATGCTGCACCAACAGAAGCTCAGACTTGGTGGATTAATTGAGGACACACCCATGACTCCAGATATACCTGGCTCAGTTCTTGTGCTCAGCTTTGGGACTTACCTCTCTTCTTCCTGGTCTCCATTCTTTTTGAACATCCCGCAGCATCCTAATCTGTAACTGGCCATGTCTCAGCCCATCTGTTATTGGTGTCTGTACACAAAAGGCATCTGGAGGATCCAGGTGGTTGGGAAGGTAGTGGCTCACAGCAGAGAGGATTCACAGTCTTTTCTTGGCCCCTGGTCCCAGTGAGGGAGCAGCCCCATTTCTATGGATAGCACTAGCTTTAGGCACATCTGCACTCTGGACCTCCTTAGGGTATGAGCAGTTGCACAGGTTGGACCTTAGAGGGACCTAGACTGAACATCCTGCTAGGTATGGTGGTTTAAATCTCCACCAAAAGGTAGGAACTAAGGTCCCAGAGGGACCTGGAAGGCTAGCCTGCAAGCTAGAACAGTCCAGGACACATGACAAGGGAGTTCTTGCTCTGGTGGATGCTGTGTGCTATGCCAGAGGAAAGCCGTCTGTGGGCCTGACTACCACTGGGCTCACAGACCTGAGGGGCTTTGGTTGAGTTGAGTGGTCAGAGGTCAGGGAGCCAGGCAGGAGAGAAGAGAAGATGGCTTGATCTGGAGTCTCCTCTTTGTCAGCACAAGTGCCCTGTACCTCAGTCAGTGTATCTATTGGGGCTGATGCTCCTTGGCTCACTTGGCTCCTGGGGCTGCTGTGAGAGAGAGGCAGTGTTGGGGAGATCACATTACTGGTTTTGGGGTGGTGATGGTGATTGCTGCCACCATCCCCAAACCCTGCATCCCCCACTTGGAGTTGTTCGCCTAACACTGCTGTCCTGTCTGTCCATCTCTAGTTCTTGGACAAGCCAGAGGATGTTCTGCTGAAGCACCAGGCCAGTATCAACGAACTCAAGAGGACCCTGAAGGAGCCCAACAGCAAACTGATCCACAGGGATCGAGACTGGGAGCGGGAGCGCAGGCTGCCATCCTCACCTGCCTCCCCCTCCCCCAAGGGCACTCCTGAGAAAGCCAACGAGGTAGGTGTCACCCTGAAGTCCTCAACAGGGACCCTGGGTAAAGAGGCAGTGGGAGGTTGCAGTGTAATGATTTACACTCATTCTAACACCAATATGCTTCCCCCAGTGTGGCCTGGCTGATGGGGATGGGATGGCAGGTTAGGCTCAGGGGGACACATTCACTAAATCTTGGAATCCTGAGTCCCAGAGACCACCCTGAAACATGGAAGCTCCAAAGACTTGTGGTAGCTTGGTGTACTCTTCTTCCATCAGCCAGAGTATGATGGAGAAGGGTTCCTTGTTAGAAATGTGGGTTCCAGGGCCCCTTCTTGGTTCTGCTGAATCAGATATTTGGTGGTAGAGCTCTGGAACCAGCATTCTAATCAAGAGTTCTAGGTGATTCTCTTGCACAACAAACTTTGAGAATCTTGGTAGCCCTATCCAGTAACCAGACCCTTTTGCACATGTTGTAAAAATGCAATGTGTGTGTGGGGGGTGGTCCCTCCTAGAAGGAGCCCCAGAATCCACTAAAGGGGATTGGGTTTACCACACAAAGCACCCCTGCTTCTTGGGCTTCCAAAAAGGACCCCACACACTCTGACTTTTACAGTGGAAAGTATGGACAGTGTTTTCTCTGTTGCAAAAGAGATAAAGATAGGATCTGGGAAATTCCTATATTATAATCCCAAGCACTTGCAAAATCTTGGCAATTTTTACCCCAGTTTATACATAGGTATTTCTCCCTAGAGAGGCTGCTGATTGGTCTCAAACCAACTGTGGTCTAGACTTATGCTGCCTGGGTTGAATTCTGACTCCACTGCCTGGTAGCTGGAGGACTCTGAGTTTGTTATACCTAATCTGTCTGAGGCTCTGTTAGGCAGAAATGTTCATAGGGATATTGTGAGATTCAAATGAAATAATTCCTGGAGAGGGACCAGCATGGCACCTCAATGCCCAGTACAAGTTACTTACTGTTTTGTTTTATTTAAATTAAAGTTTGAAGGATCTTGAAACACTTGGTTCAAGGTCCTTTTACAGATAGGGGTACTGAGACTCAGAAAGAAGAACTGTTCAGCGTTGTAGCTGAAAGAAGAGGGGCCATAGCCACTTTTATAGTGTGGCAGGTCATTGTATTTACTACCAAATCATATCTGCCTTGGAGCAAGACCAAATCATGAAGACCAAGTATGGAGTCCATTGTGCATGTGCTTCCCTCTAATGATTTGAAAATGGGTTTTGCAGCCATGATCTAATTTGTAGAGCACTTGATTGAATCAGTACTAGCCATGGTCTGAGCCTGCCAGATAACAGGGCTTTGCCTAGCATGTTGTAGCAGAGCTACTGGGATTCCCTGATTGCTGATTCACAAAATTAGGGATGCTTTGGGGGCTTTCACGACTGCTGCTCTTGAAGGAGGGCAAACCTCTGCATCTACTAAGGGCTTCTGTGGTCCCTGGCACAACGAACACTCTGACTGGAAATTGGGGAAATTGGTGTCTGGTTTAGTGATCTGGCGCTTACCTCCCCCATCCCCTGACTCTCTAAAGAGAGACTTGGCCAAAGTGGCTTCTAATTGTTCCTGAGGTAGGCCAATCCTTGGCCTGGCTGGAGGTGAAGTGGGATGCAGAGGCTACTAAAAGGGTCAGACTCCAACAGGGAAAGGAAGAATGATTACTGGTGGTGACCTGGGGTCTGAACCTCTGGGTCTCAGAGCAGCCTGGCTTGGGGATGTGCCCCACCTGCTGGTGATGTCTGGAACTGCTAGAAGATGAGTCAATAACAAGGTAAAGTCTGTTCTGCTGCCTCCTTAGCCCAAGCTGTGTGGTCTCCACTGCTTTAAACAGTTACAGCCCAGGAGGTCACCTTGGAGCTGTGGGCATTTAGAAATGGCTTATAGGACGTCTTGCTTTTAAGAGCGAAGATTTGGGAGATGGGGAGGAACTGTAGAAAGGATTTGACTGGGTCCTTGGGTGAGTGATTTCTGAACTTCATTGCCTAGTCTGTCTAAAGAGGACTGGAATTGCCACTCCATAGGAAGGTCGTTGGCAAGATTGAAGGAAATAATGAAGAGTAAAGCACTTTATCAACTGGGAAGTGCTAGACAATTATGGAGCCATTACTGATGGTGACTAGAATCCCTGACCCAAATATGTGCTATGTGGGTGACCCTGCAGAGAGCTATCACCCAGAATTTCTAGTAGTTTCCTCAGAGCTTTTTGGGTCCCATTCAGGCCATGAGGAGAGCAATAGATCCAAGTTTTAAAGATGACTGTTTAAATGGGGCTGTGCCCCAATTGCAGGATTGAACCATTAGTCTAAGCCAGTAACACCCAGTTGGGGGGACTCAGAATCAGGGTCCAAATGGTGTGGTTCCATAAATTCCAGAATGTTAGTGGGCAGGCCACAAGGGACAGTCTGGGACCTCAGTTCTGCCTTGTAGCTGACTGTGGGACTCCCTCCCTTAAGTGTCTTAGAAGGGCTGTCCCTCTCTGTCTCACCCACAGAGTGGCTCCTTCCTGACCGAATGCACAAGTCCTAGGAGGTGGGACTTACAAAACTGGGCTATTGATGGACTTTGTATGTCTCTCTCTCCTGCCTTCTCTCTCTGTCTCTGTCCCTCCTTTCCTTCCTCCCCCTCTCTCTTTCCTCTGGCCCTGGGCCTCCCCTGCAGTCCCAGAGGACCCAGGACATCTCTCAGCAGGACTTGGTACCCGGAACAGCCGCAGGCTTGGAAGTGTTCATTCAGAAAAGCCTCGCAGCATCACCTGAGGTTATTGTTTTCACCTCCCGTACCCCTTCCTCCTGGGGCCTCCAGCCCAACCTGATCACCCACTAGGGGTTTTAGAAAACCCTTTCTCTGGGGTGAGGGGAACCAGACTCTGCCATGCAGAAGGGAGCTGTGGGTGGCCCATGCTGTCCCCATGCTATGACCAACAAGCATCCCATCCCAGAGATCCAGAAAGGGCCAGCCCCTCCCTCATCCATGTTTCTCAGGAAGGACAGGAGTGCAGTCATCCTAGGAGGGCAGAACAGCCAAACTGCCCCTGCCTTAAAGGAGACATGGTCTCTTTTTCTCAGGCACTTGTGAGGCTGCGGGACCTGGAGGCAGGCTCTGACCACTGAGCATGGGGGACTAGGGGTCATGGCCCCTAAATACGTTCTACCCTAACATCTTATCTCTGTTTAGGAGCCTGAATAAGGTCCAGCTGTGGCTAGTTAGGGCATAGCATTTCATCTCTCCTGGCTCCAGCTCTCTAAACTCCTCTGGGGTTTGGATCTGTCTGGGTTTCTAAGCAGGCAAAAGTAGACATATTTTTTCCAAGAGCATCCTTGGTCAGGCAAACATTCTAAATAAGGAGGGCACTGCTTCTGGGCCTGGTATAGCAATGAGTTGAGGGTTCTTGGAATTTTCTGTGGCCCTGCTTGGGTACTGAGGATAAAATCTAGGGCCCAGCAGCAAGGGTCACATCCTTCTTGTCTACTGGGATTTCGTAGGCTGTTGGGGCTGGGAGGTACTGATCAGCTGGTTTCTGCACCTCCTCTGTTGGCATGGTGTCAGGGTGGGGAGAGGCATATATCTTTCTCTTTAATCAGAGGAAATTTCTGGGGCTACTGCAAATAAAGACATTATGTGAGCCATGAATATGGTAAAACATAAATCCTAATTCTCCATGAATTTTTCTTCTATATAAAAACAAAAACTAAACTATCATCACTGTCAGTTGAGGAAAGTCGGACAGGAGTCAGTAGCATCCCCCCAAGACCAGGGACATAGTGATGGCCATGACCATGGATGCTCCTAGAACCAAAGGCATGTGCCTATAGTGGAAGCAGAACCCAGCATACACCTTTCATCCACCTCTGGCCAGCAACCATCATCCTCTTCCACAGAGGGACCCTCCCTGTCCCTGACCACAGCCCATTTTGTCTTCTGTCTTCAATTAGGAAGTTTCTTTGTACTGATTTAAAATCTACACTTCTGCATCCGTGGCCTGTGGCCTCCTGCCCTTTGGTACCTTGGATCTGCTCTGCAGCCCTCCCCAGGCCACCCCCCACAGGGCTGCACACCTTTCCTTCCCTGAATGCTCCTGTGCCCCTCAGCAGTTTCTCCCAGGACATGGTTTCTAGAGGGTCCCCCATCCAGCACCCCATCCTCCTATGAAGGTCAAGGCCCAGATGTTTCGCAGAGTTCCAGGGGGAACCTGAGTAGCCTGGAGTCAGCAGAACTGTCCTTTGGGGAGAGTTTCTTCTTGTGTGTAGCTCATGTGGGAACCAAACTGGCTCCTCTGCTCCCATTTCCAAGACTGGAGCAGATGCAGAGCCCCTCGCAAGTGGGGAGTGGTGCTCTAAATGAGGCACCGAAGGTCCCCAGTTGGGAAAAAGAATAGCTGCAGGGCAGTGGCAATCTGGGGCCGCCCTAACATTGTTCCATCTTGTGATCTGGGCCAGATGTGCCTTTACCAGTGCATTGATGCTAGCAAAGTTCTCTCTTTCTCTCTCTCTTTTTCCTCTTCAGGATCCTACCTATTTGCTTATTAGAAGTAGAATTCCTCCTTCTTCCCCTACTGTTCACACTGATCTTATGCAAGGCCCTTCCCTCTGAGACCCTCAATTTCCCCTTCTGAAATAAGGGTACCAATGCAGGCATCACAGTTGCTAACTGGATTAAATTTCATAACTTGGAGGACTGGGGAATAGGTCAAAGACAAAGTACTTGCTGAATGTGCAGGGGCCTGGGTTCAATCTCCCAAGTACCCCTCCCCCCCCCAAAAAAAAAAACTACTTGGACAAAGGGCAGCATTGCCTGGCACATAATAACCAAATATCACTATGTGCTTCTCTTTTCTGCCTGTAGAATCTTTCTTCCATTCTGTGCCAGCTCTCGCCCTCCACACTGTTGCTTATCTAGCCCAGTTCTCCTTAGAAATGGAGCAGGAAAGTTCCAGAAGGGGCCTCACTGACCAACTTTGGCTTTCGTTGCCAGGCTCACAATGTTGGTAAAGCTGAAATGGAAGCATCAAAAGGAACAAATTCCCCAAAGAGATGAGGAGCCTTGGCTTCCACAAACTTTGGAAGCCAGTCCTCTGATAGTTCAAGTGCTGGGGTCCTGAAGGCCCTAACGACCTGAAATAAAATCTCAGAAACCTACGCTAGATTTTGTCTAGGCCTCCCCACTTTCTACTCTCTTTCCTGTTGGCAGAATTCTTCTAATAAAGTCTTGTTCTCTAACATGGAGACATGATTTGATAAAATGGAGTATTGAGGTGGAGAGTTACAACGCTCTTTTGATCCTTCAAACTCCTTCAGATCTTATGGATTCATAGACTTTTTGCCCAGTCATAAACTAAAAAGGAGCCTAAGGCCATATAAACCTTCCCCCTCCTATTGCTAGAAACAGTTTTTGCAGAGGTGGTCATGGTGGGGTGGAAAGGACATACTTCACAGAACTTGGAGTTAGGGACTGGATCCTAGGCCTGCCTTGCCTTTGCCCCGGGCTCACTCTGTGACCTTGGACAAGATGCCTATCTTCACTAGTCCTAGGTAGGGTTTCCATATCTGTTCTGAGGGGCTTTACTCAGAGCAGTGATCTCAAAGGAGAGTGATACATCAGGGTTCTGGGCTCCCCGATATTTGTGTTACATACTAGATGAACTTCCATTAAGATTTTGTGGGAAACAAGTCTTCTGTGGCTCCAAGAATATTAGAAACCCAATGGCCTTCCTGCCACCTTAATGATTCAGAAATCCATTGTTCCCCCCAAGTACTGTTTGAAGACCCCTTGTGGCAGGTAGAGGACCATTCAGTAGACAGTTGGGTATGCTGGTCCCTCTGCCCCATGATGATGCCTGGGTCTATAAGTCTTTTCCTTCTGTGATGTATTCTGGCCAGTCCTTTATTACCCTATGAGTTTTGTTAGAATTCTCCAAGAATGGACCCTGGTATTTATTTCTTTGGGATGGAAATCCATTGTATTCAAACTTTTTAAGCCATTGTGTTGACTGTCACTAACCTGGCCATTTGGTATTTTTGCTAATAATCAAAGTCTGTTTCCTTCCCAGAAGCTCTTATAAAAGGGTCAGATTTTAGACTAAGCCCTGTGGGACTCAGTGCTTCCCTTACCTTGGCAGTGGATCACGGGTGACACCCATCTTCCAAGGTTGTGAGATAAGTCAGCAGAGATTCCAGGCACTGAAAGTCAGGCATTCTTATCCTGACTCTGTCATCAAAAGTGCTAGCCATGACCAAGTCACTGACCTTCTCTAGGCCTGGGTTTCCCCACTTACACACTGAGGAGATTAGACCGAATAATGTTTTAAACTCTTTCAGCTCTAACATTCAGAAGTTCCCAGTGATCTAAGTACTTTCTTCTCTGAAAGTGGCAATTGTTTTAGTAAAAGAGGAAGAGGAAGAGTCCTGGCCCTTCCATGGATCTCACTTTCTCCATTGTTAGCACGGGGAGAGCATGAGAACCCATCCTGTCTTATCAAGTGAGGGATGGGGTTGAGGAAGGTCAGTTATTTTGGGTGCCTTAATGGGAAGAATAACCTGTGAGAAGGACTGGCATAATCGTGCCTTTCTCTCCCCCACCCGTTCTGGGGACATGCCATCCCAGTCCACACTGGACTACCTTTTGGTGGTAGATTGGTCCCTTTTTACAGAGAGAAGGGTGACCCGCCCTTCAGGTGCCTGCTATTTCATGTTAACTCTTCTTGCTCCAATTGTAACACAGGGTTCGGAGCATTGGGTATTTATAGAAAGACAGTACACTAGGCCAGAAGAACTCGGTCTCAGTCTCCTAAAAGTGGCCAACACACAGCAGGAAGAAAGTGAGGCAGGCCTCGCTGACGTCCTTGCTGATGGCAGACTCTCCAAGGTAGACATTCTGGTGGACAAGTTCAAAGTCGAAATGGCCACAGAAGAAATGGTGGGAACCAAAAATGCCAAAACTCAGCAGCAAGGGAGGATGATTGCAAGTCCAGAAGACTTTGAGTCGGTGTGGGAGGAAGGCCCCTGGGTCAGGGCAGGTGCTGGAGGGGTTGCCCAGGCTACAGGATGCACATTGTCAGACAAGCTCCTTGAGGGCTCCGAGCTCAGGGTTGGCATCAGCGAGGCACCCATCAGGAACTTCCCGGTCTCAGATGGTCAGTTGGAGGATCGTGCAGAGCTGAGAAAGAGGCTGGAGGAGCTCCAGACGTGTGGAAGATCCACAACTCCAGGAACCAGGCCAGCAGAGGTGGACATCCCCTCTCCAGCCTCTGACAAGGGAGGCCTCCAGTCATTTCTGTTGGATCCTGTTCATGGTGAAGCCAGAGCTGACTCTAGCGATGAGACTGATACCTCCTTTGCAGAGAGGAGCTTCTATCTAAACCACGGAGAAAAAGATTCTGAAGATCAAGTTCTCCCTCTGCCTTTGGAAGAGAGAGAAGAGCGCCTGGATGCCCCTCCTGGAGGACACATCAAGCTGGAACTGCTAGGGGAGCTCCCAGAGAGCTCAGAGCTGAATGCCACAGACCTGAGGGGCTCCACCACAGCTGCCGGCAGGAACAAGGATGAAGCCCATATTGCCTCCTCCGAGGAAGGAACCAGGTCTCCCAGGAGCCACGGAAGACAGGATGACCAGCAGGGACCTTCTCCAGGACACACATTTGCTGAGGACTGGGAAGAAGCACAGCAGGAGGTGGAGGAAGAGTCTCACCCGACAGCCAGGGCAGCTGAAAAGGAAGAGTCCCCTGCCAGTGGGAACTTGAGGGAAAAGGCCAGATCAAGTCCCTCAGCAGGATGGAAGGACCACTCCACTAATGAAGGAGGCAGGGTGTGCCTGGACCCCCAGGCCCATGCCCTTCTGTGGACCATCCCTCCTCATGTCAGGAAGCCAGTCAAACCAGACAGAGGCAACTTCCTCCCCAAAGAGAGGGGAGCCATTCATACCCAAACCGGACAACCTAAGATGGGGGACCAGGAAGCCTCAGCATTTCCTCATACGGAGGTGGTCACCTCCCTGCCAGCCTCCCCTGGTCACTTTGAGGCTCTGGAAGCTCTGGAGGAAGCTTCTTCAAGCCCAGCTTCTCATGGATCAGGGGAGCCTTCAGAGCTCAGGGATCTCTTTGGAGATCAATTCCCTGTGTTTCTCAAACATGTCCAGCTTCCTAAAGACAGCCCAGAGCCCAAAGACCAAGTTGGGTTAATTGTGCCCCCTGACACAGGAGGTGAACGCAGGGCACCTCCAGTGGCCAGCAGAAAGCCCAGAGTTGTTCCTGAAGGAGCTGAAGGGGTCGTAACTCCAGGGTTGGTGTTCCCTTCGGGAAAGCAAAAAGAGACGACCTCTTTCCAGGATGGGGGACAAGAGGGCTCCCTGGAGGACATAAGTAAGACCTCAGTGGCCAACAAAATTCGGATATTTGAGACCCATGGAGCTGAGACTCGTCGAGCTAGTCAGAGTGAAACAAAGGCCCTTCCAAATGAGTTGACTTCAGAGGCCTGCATGGGTCAGTTAGAGCAACAGCGGAATAAGCTTTTAGACCTGGGCTTCGTCCAACTCCAGCCCCCAGGGGACTTTGCCAGTCCCAAAACCTCACATTCCTCAATGATGCCTCTGGCTACCAGACACTTCAGGGAGGGCATTTCTACCACATTCCACCAGGAAAGACGCACAGAACTAGAGCTCCCGTCCCCCGATTCAGGCTGCGAAACCACGCTGGAGGAAGCGCCTGGGGTAACTGGCTATGTGAGCCCCCGCCCCCATCGTGCCCCCCACCGACCGCATGCCTGGTAGCCTTTTAGAAGCATGATTCAGTGGCCGCTCATCATTACTGCAACCCAAGGCTGCTTGTCCATCCCTATGAGGTCTTTTCCCCCAATGCATCTATGAGTAGCCCAGGCTGAAGGATGGGGTCATCTGCTTGGCCCACATTAGCTTGGCCACAAAGACCCTCAGCTTTTGGTATGACCTGGTGCCCAGAGGGTCACACACACTCCCGTGGAGAAGGTGCCACCACTACCAGCAGATTACATGCTTGCCTTGCTGCCCCTCCCCTCTCGAGTCCTACCTGTCTTGCTTGGCTTATCCAGTGATCTTTCTTCATCCTGTCCTTGGTCTCCTGCCTTGTGGAAGCTGACAGTCCAGAAGTTTCCATTCTCTGCTCTGGTTCCCTTTCAAGTTTCTTTCTGCCTCCTTAAGACTAACTGTCTTCTCTAATCCAGAACAAATCCGAAGATGCGGTCAGGGAAGAGAAGCGCTTCACCAGCTTAGCCGCGAATGCCCCTGGGAAAGGGGGGCACCTGAGATTCACCAGCCCCTCGGGCCCTCAGGTCTCTACAGTCCCTCTATGTCCCGATGACCTAGTTACCTTCACCTGGCCAGGATGCTTCGCTTCTTAGATTCCCACCTGCTGTAGCAGCGACCCCCTGTGGCTGCTCCACTCTGGCTTGTCGGGAATGTATTCCTCACACCTCTCGACCTTCCAGAAACTGGCTAAATGGAGGCCCGTTTAGCAAGTGAATTTCTAAGCACACTGAATCTCCAGAAGCTGAAGTCAAGTTCCTTAAAAAAAATATTTTGTGGGTGTTAGATTGGTTTTTTAAAAGAAAACAATGTCATGGACCAGCCAAAAATGTGTGTGTGGTGTTTAATCCCTGACAGGCCAGTTGAGAGGTATGTATAGTGGACAAGAGTTGCTAGCATCTCCTTGGCCTGCTGTTGTCAATTACACTGATGGGACCAGAACCTCCTGTCCATGGCCTGTCCATGGCCCACTCACAGATATAAGGGTGGATCTGGTGTAGCCCTCAGGGCTCGTCCCCAGAGGGCCTGGCCCTGAATTGTTCTTCCCACTGTTTGATGCTGACCCTGTCCACAGAGATTCAGTGGAATTGACAAGCCTTGCTGGCTTCCTCTGTGTTCCTCAAGCTCTTGGCTCCAGCCTCTCTGCCTCTTCCCCTGGGTTTCCTGAGTACTTAACCTCCCTCCTAAGTCTGTTTCTCGACGCCGCCTGCACGGATGGGCCTGGGGTCCGGGATTCCATCCCTGCCTTTTGCACAGTGCTGCTTCTGATAGGCTCCTCCATCCAAGCCTTGGATGGGGCCTCCTGTCCAGGACTCACTGGCAGGATATTTGCTTTGAACTCGCTTTTGCCATCAGTGTGAGATCCTTGGGAAGGAGCATCCCTCCTCTTGAGAAATTTTTTTCGTTTTTTAAGCCTGTTATGATTTCAAGGAACCTTTCCTGGGTTTGTTTTGTTTTATTTTTTGATTTTTCATTTCCTGACCTGCTCCATTCAGGACCTCAACACAGCCTCAAGATTTCTTCTGACATGCAGCATCTTGATGTTCTCTCTTTCTCTCTCTCTCCTTTTTCCTCTCCCCCTCCCTACCCTGCATCCCATTCCTCTGGTTTTATCTGGCCATAGAGAGCAGGGCTGAGGGAGGGATCGGAGGAGAAAGTCAAACCACCACGTCCTCGGGCCCCAGAGAGTGACACAGGAGATGAGGACCAGGACCAGGAGAGGGACGCAGTGTTCCTGAAAGACAACCACCTGGCCATAGAGCGCAAATGCTCCAGCATCACGGTCAGCTCCACATCCAGCCTGGAGGCTGAGGTGGACTTCACGGTTATTGGTGACTATCATGGCAGCGCCTTCGAAGACTTCTCTCGCAGCCTGCCTGAACTCGACAGAGACAAAAGCGACTCTGAAACTGAGGGCCTGGTGTTCTCCCGGGATCTCAAGGGACAGGATGATGAGTCTGGGGGCATCGAGGACAGCCCGGACCGAGGGGCTTGCTCTACCCCGGATATGCCCCAGTTTGAGGTACAGTGGAGCTTCATCGAAGCCTGGGCCCAACCAGGCACTGCATGCTCAGAGGGCCCTGGGCCTTGCGGGAGAAGACTGAGCAGCCAGCTGCAGCCTGAAGCTGTCTCATGTTGCATGACTGTCCCTCCACAGAACAGCATGGCTCTGTGCTCGCATGTTGCCATATCGGTTTACCCCTAACACGCGCTCCTTGGTGTTTTAACCCTGTGACCCATTGCTTGCTGAGGTCAAGCGATGACAGGTGGTCTGTTCTCACTCAACTCCTCATCTCCTGCCTGTGTTGCATGGCACCTGCAGAGAGCATGTGTCTGTAGACTCACAGGCGGTGGAGCCTGGTCTGAAACTTGAATGGTTTTTCCTCATTCAGGCTCAGGCTCATCTCCCTGGGCTTCCTGGGGAAGGGGCAATAGTTTAAGTTCATCCAGCCCTGGGATCTCAGAATGGTAGTGGGAAACACCTGGAGAAGAGGATACATAGTCATTGAGAAGGACACAGGGACTAACTGTGCCTGAGCTTCTCTGTTTTGTGGCCCTCCTCTGTAGAGCTACAGAGAGATCTTTCTGAAACTCATCTGTGTCCATGTTGCTCCTTTGCTTCCTCACCTCTTCCAGCCCAGCCTCCCTCCCATGCTCCCAGTAAAATGCCAGCTCATCCATTCTGGGTTCTCACTCCATGCTGTATCCTTTGGGTTGAAGGTTGTCCTCCCTTTCTGTGCCTTGCTCTGAGACAGAGCTCAGATGTCAGTTTCCTAGCATATGCTTTCCTGACTACCCTGTGCAGAAGTGTCGCTCTTATTGCGTCCCCCCCCCACTCTGTAATGCCTCTGCTCCAGGATTCTCCAACAGTCAGTGACTGACAGGCCTGCTCTGCCGCCAGGTGGCAGCTCCTCTAAGCCTGGCACCTTCTCAGCACCAAGAGATGATTCATTGAATGAATGACTAGATGGCAGGGTTACAACCATCTGTAAGAATCCCTTTCCCCCCAACAGCTAGATGACAGGCTAGTGTCCATTCATCCATTCAAGTTGTGTGTGAAAACCTGCAGTGGGAATAGCACAGCCTGGTGGAGGACTTGGATCATTTAGCTTAAGACTTCTAGAGTAAGTTTGGAGACAGGTGGCCTTCAGGCCAGATCTAGCCAGCAGATGTGTTTTCTTTAACTCTGGTTTAAAAATCATGGTATTAAATATAAAATCCAGGGGTTTATTATATCATTGTTTAAAAAATCAGATGGTCCTGTCTCTAGAGGCCATGTTAACAGTTGGCCAAACCTGAGTGGAGTCCACCTGCTCTCCATCACCTCCGCCCTCAGCCCTCAACCAGTCCCTTCACTTATTTACACCTTCTGCCTCACCCCTTGCAGGCCTCCGTGTGTGTGGCTCCTGCTCTAGTTCCAATGAAGCAGTTGGAAGGTGCAGGCTTAACTGTGGAAGGCCTTCAGGATTCAGCAATATTATGTGCACAAGGAAGACATTTAGCATGGGGACCAGCACAGGGCATATTAGTAATAGAATTATGAACGTCCTCTTAATGGTAGCCTAAAAAGGCGTACAGCCCCCTTGCGGGGACATGGAGCAGGGACACAAGGCAGGCCTGCCTGGAGCTGCCAGCAGCTCTGGCTCTCCCTTTGGGCTGTTTGTCTGTGACTTCACACCATGCCTCTTCTGCCCTGACCTCACACCCTCCCAGAGACCCGGCCAGCTGTGGGGTAGGACACAGCTCTTAACCTATTCCACAGTTGCCTGTAAGCAGACATCTTATGGGTCTTGAGTCAAAGTGTCCTTCTTTGTTTCCTTGTAGCCTGTGAAAACAGAAACCATGACTGTCAGCAGCCTGGCCATCAGAAAGAAGATTGAGCCAGAGGCCATGCTGCAGAGCAGGATCTCCACTGTGGACCACACCCAGGTAGTCTGCACTTCCCACTGGAGCCTAAGCATGGGGATTGGGCATTGGGTGTGGATTCCCACTGCCATGGTCAAGCTCCTTGGCTAACCTTCCCACCTCAGCTTCCCTGGAACCACCATTTTAAGCCTGATGCTCTTTTGAGCCTCAGAGTCCTCCCCAAACTCTGGGGGTGGGAGGAATAGGGCCAATCAGACTTTTTAAAGTCTTGATTTCCCTATCTGTAGGAGTGTTGCAAGGTCTAGTGGCTAGTGGGTTAAGACCTCTGTTTTTTTGACTACTTGATGGAATTGGAGGGGTTTTTCCCAGGGATGGCTTGGGGAGACCAATCTCAATTTGGTCAGAACAGCTCATCGTGGGTAATTTTTTTTTTTTTTAATGTGTGGAGTGTCCACGTTAGTTTGGCAAAATGAACAAACTAGGTGGGGAAAAAAGCACCAGAGTCTTTTTCTTAGCATCCTAGCACCCTGGCGAAAGCCAGGCACACTGCTTAGGGTGTGTTTACCACGTTCCTTCTGTGGGTTTTAAACTTTGAAAATTGAGGTTATGGGCCTAAGAGATGCCCTCATGATTCTTTCTGGCCGGACAAGCTGCAGTTCTTGCAGCTTTCCTGTCCTAGAGACCAATCTTTGTTTCAAGAACTGAAATAAGGACTGGGGATGTAGCTCAGTGGTAAAGTGCTTGCCTAGGGTGCACAAGGCACTGGATTTGCTTCCCAATATTGCCAAAAAAGCAAAAACAAAAACAAAAAAAAATCTGAGATAAGACATAAACCAGAAACATAGGCAATGGTGTTATTTCCAGAATTTTCTCTCCCACTTTTGTAAAAATGCTATGAGTTATGAGGCTGCCTAGCATCCATCAAGACTCTAGTGCCCGTTAAGACTCTTAAACCCCTCTTTCAACATCAACCACTCTGCTCTGCTCCCTTATCCTGCTTTTGAGCACATCGGCTGCATGGGGCTGGGGCTGGGGCTGAGGCTCTGGGTAGACGAGGTAACAAGTGCCTGATTCAGGTATGATCAGAGTTCTGATGAGCTGTGTGACCTTGGGAAAATTGCTTTTTCTCTCTGACCTGCTTTGTTTTTAATAACTTGTATTTTGTTTTCATACAGAAAAGTAAAAAGAAACTAAAATTGACTCTAACTCTCATAGCCTGATAATTCTTATTGACATTAAAACAAAACAACAAAAAAATTTCAGTTATAAAATTCAAACAGAACCAAATGAAAATTTTCTTATGTTGCCTCCCAGGGGAAAAAAAAAGTATGCATATCCCAATGTAGATACCTTCATCTCTATATACTTAAAGTTATTTCAAAAAGTGATTATTTTCTTTTTTTACCTTACTTTTTAAAATATATATTTTGAACATCAGCATACATTAACATATGGGTCCCCAACTTACTCTGGAATTGGGACCTAATTTGATTTGTTGTCTCCCACTGATTACCCTATCATGATCATTGTCTTCTGCAGTTAATACTCAGTGCTGTGGTGAACTTCCTTGTTCATATTTCTGGGTGAAATTTTGAAAAATTATATCCACAGGATAAATTTCTATGGATTGCTAAGTCAAAAGTTACATGCACTGAAATTCGGATAGAATGTGTCAGATTGTCTTGGATTATATTTCATTCGTCAAAGAAAAATGTTGAAATGGGCAGTGCTGTGTACCTTCTCTATGGTTTTGTGTGTGAACTGCTCCCCAATGCATGCTCATTCCACAGCCTGTCACTCTGTATCTGGAATGGTATGAGCCCAGGTGACAGCTGAGGGCTCTCTCCATCTCTAACAACCCCTCTTCTGGCCAGCAGGTTGATGGGAGTGCCCCAATGGGGAAGGAGTTCATGACAACCACCCCCTCCATCACTACGGAGACCATATCCACCACTATGGTAAGTGGAACCCAGGAGGCATCCTTATGACCAGCCCCCTCACCCCACAAAACAGCCAGATAAGTGAATGGTGCCCAGGCTGCTTCAGGAAGCTTGAAGCTGCCCTGTCCCCATTGGAGTGAGACATACAATCATTTACTGTCTGGAACCTAGGTTGCCCCAGGACATACTATCAGACCTCAGTTTTCCAAACTGAATGATGTGGGAGGTGGAATCCCTGAGTCTGTTATCCGGGCCATCTCAGCTGTGCAGGGGAAGAGGGAGGATGGTACTTTTTGATTCTTAGCATGCAAGAATCTTATCTCCAGATTCTGCTGGCTAATCTCACCTCCAGGCTGAGAGCCCTTCACCAGGGCCCACATTGGAGGCTACTCTTGTCTCAGGCCACTTCCTCACCATGGTCAGTAGATGGCAGCAATGAACCTTAGTTTGTAAACTCAAGCTTTTGTACACGTTCCAAGAAACCTTAGGATTCTGCTACCTATTTACTGTCTGATTCATGAAGGAAGGTCCTTGGCCACAGGTGTCCTCATCTATAAAATGGGAATACTCCCCATTCTGCCTCGTTCATAGGTTCTTTTTTTAAGTTTTTTTTTTTAGTTGTTGATGGACCTTTATTTTATTCATTTATTTATATGTGGTGCTGAGAATAGGACCCAGTGCCTCATACATGTGAGGCAAGTGCTCTACCACTGAGCCACACCTCAGCCCTTCATAGGTTCTTTTAAAAACTTTCTTTAATATATAACTTTCAGTTGTAGATGGACACAATACCTTTATTTTATTTGCTTATTTGTTTATTTTTTTTTAATGTGTTTCTGAGGATCGAACCCAGTGCCTCACATGTGCTAGGCAAGTACTCCACCACTGAGCCACAATCCCAGCCCCTGGTTCATAGGTTCTTAAGAGACTTCAGTGCCTTTAACAATGAAATAGAATAAATAGCATTCAGCACACTGGTTATGGTGTCAGGCAATAAGCTGAGAACTTTGAATAGATTATGAAACCAAAGCGGATGTTCTCTTTTACATTCTTTACAGATGAGGAAACTGAAGTTCAGAGAGGTAAAGTGACTTACCCAAGGTCACACACAATAAGTAACAGTGCCAGGTTAAGCCCAGGCATCCTGACACCAGAAGCCCCCCTTTCAACATCAACCACTCTGCTCTGCTCCCTTATCCTGCTTTTGGGCACATCGGCTGCATGGGGCTGGGGCTGGGGCTGAGAATGTGGGTAGACGAGGTAGCAAGTGCCTGATCCAGGTATGTCATGAGCTACTGAGAGTTGTATTCAGATACTTTCTCTTGCCAAACCCCCGATACACACATCAAATGAAAATTCCATTGATTTAGAGTGTTCCAAAGGTAGGTTTTGAATAAATGAAAATTTTAGGATCAATAAACCCAAACCAGTTACCTGCCTGCTTACTTTTCCCTGGTCACTCGGTTCCTCTGCTCCGCCCAACCCTTCACCATGCAGCATTAGGAAACTTGTAGGGCTAAATTTAAATTCAACCTTAGGTGAGTGGACAGTTACAGCATTCATTTACTCATCCATCCATCTATCCATTCATTTTTTCCAAAAGCATCAATAGGTCTCTACGGTCTGCCTGAGGGGAATACAGAATCAAAGAAAATACACTGCCTGCTAGGATTCATTTGTTCAGTCATCATCATGAGCATCTGTAATGTACTGTGCCCCTGTATGTAGGTCCTGGGCACACAGTGGTGAACAAGGTCCAACTCTCCCACTTCCTGGCTGGATGACCTTGGGCAAGTCACCTGAACCTCTCTAAGCCTCAGTTTTCCCCTTCTATAAAATGGGGAAGGGGCAATAACAGCACATATCTCAAAGGGCTCATGTGAAGATGAAAGTAATCTGTGTGGAGCCCTGGGAACAATGCTCTGCACACAGTAAGGGGTCTGTAGATGTGAGCTGCTGCTATTTCTTTCCTTCCCTCATGGAACAGCTAGCCTAGGGACCACTGGGAGGATAACTCTGGGTGACACCTCTGGCAGCAGGAGCGGAGGAAGGCATTATCTAGTCAGGGACAGCTGAGCTGTGCATGAAGGATAGATTAAGGTATGGTCACAGCAGAAGCCATTCTAGGCAGCAGGCAGAGGAGGGGTAATGGTGGGCATCTGAAGGAGAAGGCAGTGGTCAGTGAAGTCAGACGTCAAGTGTATGAGGAGCTGGGGGAGTCTGAGGTGCCTACGGGACATTTCCAGGGCAGAGTCCAGGAGACGATTGGCCTTGAAGGCCTAGTGCTGGAGAAAGATCTGGTCTACAGGTTAAAATGGGGGAGGAGCGGCTGGAAAGAGGGCTGGGCCAGAACCTTCAGGGCCTCCAACATCATGTATGAAGTCCAAACTTCATCCCAGAGACAATAGGGAATCACTTAAATTTTTAAGGTAGGAGCATGATATCATCAGTTATGTGTTTTGTTAGGAAATTAGCCTCTGTGTGGAGCGTGGACTGCAGCAAAAATTCCTCCCTCCCCTTCCTTCCTCCCTCCTTCCTGCTTCTTTCCTTCCTTCAATAAATATTTATTGAACACCCAGGACATGTAAAGTACTATGCCAAGCACTGAATCCAGCACTGGAGAGGACAGTGTCCCGAGCTCTGGGGCTCACACTAGGAGAGAAAAGAAAGACAAGTCAGGGGATGGGCATAGGAGCCCGTATCCAGAGGGGCCTGGCTGGAGCTTGAGGAGGTGGATGTAGAGAAGGTCCCTGGGTTAGGGAGGTCTGGAGGGAGGCAAATACAGGATTCAGTCATCGGTAGAAGATTCTGATGACAGGAGGAAGGAAGGGGTGGGGATCTTGTTCACTGGCCAGTGGTTCTCACAGTGTGGTCCCAGGCACCTGCAAGAAAGGCAGATTCCCAGGCCCTGCTCTAGACCTCTTGACTCAGAAACTCTGGGGCAGGGGCAGCAATCTGTGTTTTCATAAGCTCACCAGTAATGCCCATCAAGTGCGAGAACCACTGATCTAAGCAGCAGGAGAGGAGGGTGCTCTCTGTGTGTTGGGGTGAGGAGGCAGCCAGTTCCATTTGGGATCCTATGAGTCTGAGGTGCCTACGGGACATTTCCAGGAGACGATTGGCCTTGAAGGCCTAGTGCTAGAGAAAGATCTGGTCTACAGGTTAAAATGGGGATTTGGGGTTTTTTAAAAATATTTTTAGTTGCAGATGGACACAATGCTTTATTTTGTTTATTTAGTTTTATGTGGTGGTGGGGATCAAACCCCAGCCTCACACATGCTAGGCAAGTGCTCTACCACTGAGCCACAACCCCAGCCCGGGGTTTGGGTTTTGATGAGGCAGCAGAAGTCCCTGAGGTTGAGGGTGGCCTGTGAGGAGAGCCCTGAGTGGGAAGGAGGAGAGACAGTGGGATTGCGTTGGCCAGGGAGAGGACCACTCCTCCTTGAGGGTACAGGAGGTGCAGGGAGTAGGGAGGCTGCCTTTGTTTTGAACAACTTGGTCCCATTTAGTGTTTTCGGTGTGAAGATAGAGGAGCGGCTTGACCCCAGGAAAGGGAAAGAGGGTGCCATGAGAGAATAAGCAGCTCCTTCACAGCATGGCCCTGATTAAAAGGCTGGTGGCTGTTCTCTAAGCCAGAGAAAGGATATGGGCCCAGAAGCTACCCTGACACTCCGGGATCCCAGGTGCTTCTGAGAACGTGCCTGGTGATGGTGTGCCAAGTGACCAGGTCACCGACAGCCTCTGCTCGAGGCAGGTAGAGGGGAGGCAAGGAAAAGGCGGAGGGTTTCTGTTCTCTCCTGTCCCTTGGCAGGCAGGCAGAGGTCCAGGCCAGTGCCCTGCACAGAGCAGGACCAGGGGTCAGTCAGCTGAGAAACTGCAGAATTGGTGGTTCTGGGCTCCTGGATAGACCAGGCTGAGCCTTGGGATGGTACAGAAGCCTTGGGATGGTAGCAAAGAGCTGGGCCTCTGGTCAGATATGGAGCACTATGTCCAGGAATGATTCCAGGAGGACCTTGTAGTTAGATCTCAAGGTAGGACCAGGAGAATGGGCCTGAGAATGAAAGTCCCAAGGGCAGAGTGGTGGCATAGAACATAAGCACCTGTCAGACTTGGGGTCTTCTTCACGTGGGGTGAGCTTCTGGCTGTACCACTAACTTGCTGGGGGACTTGAACAAGCCACTTAACATGCTTTTGCCGTCCTTTTTCTCATCTGAAAATCAAGAATATTAAAAATGATTTCCTACAGTTGTGAGGATTAAGTGAGGTCATGCATGTACTAGCCTCTGATGCCTAGCACATAGCAAGTACCCAGAAGGCAGTAGATATGATATTAATCACCAAGCTATATGTCTATATTTCTCCTACAGATTTTAGTTTGTGAAATCCTTTCCCCTCTGTTAGCTTCATAAGGTCTCCATGGGAATGAGCATGGGTCCCTTTTTACAGATGAATCCAGGAGACCCAGAGGGAAGAAGTGGCTCTGCCCCAAGTCACATAGCTAGAATGTGGCAAGGACAGGACAAGAACCCGAGTGTCCCAATTTCTCTGTTAGTGCTTCCAGAGAGCAGTACTGTGTCTTGTTCACCACAGTGTCCCTCACACCAGGCACTCAGTAAATGTTGGTTGAATGAGTGAGTGTGTGGGTGTGCACGTGTGTGTGAATGAGGGAGTGAGCTCTGAATGATGCCTTCAGTTCTCTGCTTCTAAGTTACTACTCAGCCTTGTGGCCATGAGAGCCATGTGGTCACGTGCCCCGGCCATCCTGGGGCCTACATACCTGAGACCTAGCCATCTGAGCACCATTGTTTCCCCAGGAGAACAGTCTCAAGTCCGGGAAGGGGGCAGCTGCCATGATTCCAGGCCCACAGACGGTGGCCACGGAAATCCGTTCTCTTTCTCCGGTAAGTGGGCAGTGCCAGCTCAGGCTAGGGGACTCCAAGCTGAAGACATGGGCATGGCCCCCTTGTGGCCTGCAGAAAGTGCAGGTTGGGCCCAAAAGGTGCCCTTTTAAGTGCAGAGCCAGGAAACTGGATCACTTTCAAATGCCCGCAGGCTCCATGGTGCCCACTAGAGTCTCTGCAGTTTCCCCCCCATCCCTGTGGCACTCACACAGGGCACCGGCCATGTGGAGTGCAGCACTCACCTGTTGTGCCTGCCCTCCTTGCCCACTAGGAAGAGCAATGAACTAGGAGTCCAGAGTTTGGATTCTGGGCCTGGCTCTGCTGTGGCTGCCCCACCTGTGACCCTGAGTCTGTCACTCTGAGGTCTTTTCCAGCTCTTTGCTTCTCTGAGTCTATTTCTATCCTCTAGCCCCTGGTTGCGACAGGATGGGGGATCAGGAGGGCTCCATCTCCACCTCGGATCCCTCTGTTCATCCTTCTAAGATGCCAGGAATCTCAGATTCCAGGGTGTTGTTAGGATTCTGGGCCTCAGGAATCTCAGGCTCTAGGAATCTCAGATTCCCAGGTTTGAGAGTTTTATGGGTCTAGGATTCTGATGATTTTGGGATTCTTGGATTCTTAATGGTTCAAAGTATCTTGGCTTCCAGCCTTCACCTTCACAGGGCCCCTGCTTGTACCTGGATTCCCCCATCCCGCCCGCCCCTGCAGAGCCCAGTGTCCTGACCTGCTGCCCGGGGTGGGGGTGGTTATATTCTGCAGATCATCGGGAAAGATGTCCTCACCAGCACCTACGGCGCCACCGCGGAAACCCTCTCAACCTCCACCACCACCCATGTTACCAAAGTGAGTAGCAGCAGGTGCCCGGGCCCCAGAAGGCTGCAGGCGGGAAGGTCACTACCGTGGCTCAGCTTTGGCTTCTCAGTCTGTAAGGTGGACAAAGGAGACCTGTGGCGCTGCCATTTTCTAGAGTCTGTGCGCATTGCCCTGAGCTACTGTTGTCCTAGGCCCGGGCCCTGCACTCACAACCTTGACAGCCAGTCTAGGGAATGAGACCCTCTCCTTCAAAGGAACTGTGACTGTGGCATTTGCCTTAAGTGCTGGAAGAATTTAGAGGAGGTACATGGGGGTGGCTCCCCAAGAGTCAGAAAGCATCTCCTGGGAAAAATGTTTTGAGCAGGGCCTGGGGTTCCAGACAGGACCCCTGAAGGAGGAGAAGACAGTGGCAGGTGCTCTAAGCAAAGTAGAAGATGAAGCCGAAACTCCGTGTTTGCTTCCTTGTTCATTGAGCAAGTGCTACCGAGCATCGACCTCACGCTGGCCTCTGTGCCTGGGGCTGCTGGAGGTGGCATAAGTGGGGCATGTCTGTGGGAAATGGGGAGCAGCATGTAGAGGATGCAACAGGAAAATTAGGCTGGCTGGGGGCAGGGGAACATAGAACAGAGCAAATAAGACAGGTACCAGGAAGCATCTAACTATGGGAGGTCTGAGTCTAAAGGAAATTGGAAAACCATGGAATTTTTCAAACTGAGCAATGGCCGAGTGAAAACAAGTTTCAGAGAGGACCTTAGGTCGGCCAGGAGGTTCAGATAGATGGAAAAAAGAAGGAGAGTTATGAAGAGAGCTTGAAAAAACAAACAACTACAACAATAAAACCAAAGGCTTGGGGGCTAGGGCCTGGACCAGGTAGAAGTTGGAGCTGGGAGGAGGAAAGGCCAGAGGAGGGAAGCATTCCTGCAGGTAGCAGCCATGAAGCAGCCAATTAGGACAAAAGATCGGGGGAGTGGAGCAGGTGGCCACACAACCACATCTGAGTTGTCAGGAGGGAGACAGGAGAGGGCTCATTCAGGGCTGCAAGCCTGGAGGCGCCAGGCTGAGCCCTGGGGGTTGTGACTGAGGTCCTGCAGAGCCATCTAGTAAGTCTGATGAGTAGTACTGGCCTTTGTGCACACAGACTCTGTCCCTGCCTGCTCCCACGCAGGACTTAGTACTTTGTCATGTTTCCCAGAAAGAATCGTTGCACCAAAAGCTTTAGTGAGCAGCGTCAATGGCTCTGCAAGCCTTATGGGAAGGGCTTATATCACACACCCCACAGCATACAGTCCCTCTTGGCCATGCCATTTGGGAGCCCCCTCTTTCTGTCCCACCCCCCCAACTCCAGCTGGGATTTCCCCCAGCCACACCCTCCTTAAATATGCCAAACAGTTAGGTCCTGCCCTTCTTCTAAACTTGCTTCCAGACCCCAGCAAACAGTGGAGGTAATAAGTATCATAGTACAATCTTCTCTCATAGTATTGTTCAAAGTCATTTAAGGTAGAACCTTGTCACCATTCACATTTCATTCATGTGTTCATTCAACAAACCTACATTCGGCACCGCCCTGGTCAGATTGGGCAAGGGAGTTGGGGAGGAGGGGGTACAGATATAAACAAACTACGGGCCCTGCCCGCAAAAGCCTGCAGCCTGGTGAGGAGCAAGCCCATAAAACCAGCACAGGCAGAGAGGCCCAGAGCCAGAGAGATACAGACTTAGCTCCCCCCGGGAGTAGTGTGACAGGACAATCTTGAGGCACTGCCAACCAGGATGAGGGAGGCAGCTTCTGAGCTAGGCTTGGAACTGTGTGGTAGTTGGGGAGCGGTGGCAACCAGGCGAGATCTGCTGTCTGAATTCCCAGAACTAGAAAAGGAAAATGCCGAGGAAGCCAGGAGAGAAGGGCACACTGCTGGTGTCTTGCCCTTAAGAGATGCTTTGGGTAGGTTTCCAGTCGTGGCCCGCTGCCCCAGCAGACTCAAAAGAGACCTCACCTCGCTTTTCCTTTCCTTCTTCGTTTCCCTTGTAGACTGTGAAGGGAGGATTTTCTGAGACAAGGATTGAGAAGCGAATCATCATTACTGGGGATGAAGATGTGGACCAAGACCAGGTATGGGGACAGGGGATGTCATTTCTGGCAGCACTGCCCAGTCCCTCCTATAGTGGGTGACCCATGGACGGCCACTGTTTTGGGCAGGGAAAGTGTCTACTTCTTGCTGACCCTTTCAGAGAAGGAGCCCACAAGGAAGAGTCATTGAATAGGAGACAGAAGGGGCCAGAAGATCGGAGCTGTAGTCTATCTAAGCATTTCATTCTGCCCGCCCCCCACCCCGTTCCCTCCCCCCCCCCCCCCCCCCGTTTCCCCAGCTGTGCACTAAGGAGCTTGTGTTCTCCAGCTTCCCTCCTCTCGCTAGTCCATGGCGCCTCACTGTGTTATTCTGCCCACCAGGCCCTGGCTTTGGCCATCAAGGAAGCCAAGCTACAGCATCCTGACATGCTGGTAACCAAAGCCGTCGTATACAGAGAGACAGACCCATCCCCCGAGGAGAGAGACAAGAAGCCACAGGTAAGGCTCCAAAGTACAGTGGCTGCCAGAGGAGGAGGTAGCAGTAGCAAGATCCTCAGGTGGTCATTTCAACCTGCCAGCCCAAGTGGCTTGATCCCTAGTGCAGCTTTGACCCCTCACCTGCCTGATTTGCAGGTCAAAGAGAGGGGCAGCTCCCCCAAAATGGGAGTCAGAGGAAGGAGGGGATGGAGTATTCTCGATTCCTTCTTTTGGGGTTCCAGGCCTCAAACCCAGAAAGTAAATCCAGAAGTGGTAAGAAAAGGGGACAGAGGAGTGACACTTGGGATTGTGGGGAACAGAGGGAGGTTCACATGACCTCACTGGACACTACCTATAAGCTGGAATCAGAAAAAGTCCTACCAGGCCCAGTGTCACATTCCTGTCCTCGAGTCTCTGTCTCCATCACAGGTCACTGGATGTTGCTAAGAGGACATGATACCCAAAGCCCTTGATCCCATCTGTCTTTCGGGATTGCAAAGCCTTGACTTCATAGGCTTCCTGAGATCATAATCTTACAGCTCCCAATGTCTTCCTGTTTCTTTGTGGGCCCTCAGTGCCTTGGAATAAGAGAAATGAGATGGTATTGGGGAACATAAGGCCTCCAGCAGCCTAAACTGGGAGTGATGTTTTTCTGGCACCTCTTGAAGCTTACCACATTTTATCAGACCTATAAAACAAAATCTCACAAATATTGAGTTGCATGAAATAAGGCAGACACAGCAAGTACATGTCATGATTCTATTTATTGGAAATTCAAAAACAGGCAAAACTTTGATCCCAATGATGGTAAAATTCAGAATGGTGTTACTTCTAGGATGCAGTAGTTACAGTAAAGAGGTGCAGGGGAACCTTCTGGGTGCTAGGAACGTATCTCCTACTGGTTACATGGGAGCATACACATAAAAATTTGTCACAATCTTATTGATACTTGGTTTGTGCACTTTATACATTTTTACACAATGAAAAAAAAATCTATGTCAAAGATCCCATAAATAACAGGTGGTCTCCTTTTTTGCCCTTTTCCCTAAATAAATGAAACTAGTATACTTAAACATTTTTCTGCTACATTGAAAGGCTGTTAACCTTTGGTCTAGAGCAGACTTGTCAATAGAACTCTTTCTACAATAATTGACATGTTCTTTCTGTGCTATTTAATAGGGTAGCCACTAGCCAAATATGGATGTTGAGCACTTGAAATTGGCTAATCCAAAATATGTTGTTCTTTTTTTTTTAAGTTGTAAATGAACACAATAACTTTATTTATTTATTTAAATGTGGTGCTGAGGATTGAACGCAGTGCCTCACACATGCTAGGCAAGTGCTCTACTACTGAGCAACAATCCCAGCCCCCCCAAAAGTGATCTTCTTTAAGTGTAAATAAATGTAGGAGTTTGAATATTTAATATGAAAAAATGTAAACTATCTCAATAATTTTTACAGAAATTGTAATGGATATATTGGGTTAAGTTTTATGTATCTCTCTCTTTCTCTCTCTCTCTCTCTCTCTCACACACACACACACACACACACACACACACTGAGGGGGAGAGAGATCTTTTATTTTGTTTTTCTATGTTTTGGTGGTGCTGGGGATCAAACCCAGGGCCTTGCACATGCTAGACCAGTACTCTACCACTGAGCTACACCTCCAGCCCCCAAAATATATTATTAAAATGAATTTCACCTGTTTCTTTCTATCACTGTTTAATGTAAGTTAAAATTAAAATTTCTATTTTGGAGTTAAAGTGTTCTATTTACCTAGAAAAGTTTAGAAAAATTAATAAATACCATCTAGAAAAGCTCCTGTGTAGAAAAACTATTATACAAGTCATTGTCACTCTTGTCCTCTCTGTTGTCTAGTAATTCTTACTTTCTCTCCTCAAATCTCAGAGTGGCAGAGGGTAGGTCACTTCCCAAGCTGGTGCAGAACTGGCTGCCTCACCTGGGAACCTTGTTTAGTGTACAAGTACTGGAGAACCCTCTGGGTTGGAGAGGCTGGAGGGGACCTGGGTACTGGAGTGCCTGGGAATCCTAGGGAGGCCCTGTGCAGTCAGGTGTAGGAGCCACTAATGCTAAGAGCTCTGTACTGGGAATCCAGGGACCAACTCTAGCCATTCCCCTGACCAGCGTGTGACCATGGGTCAGTTTTTTTTTTTTTCTTCCTTGTGGGGGACTCAGGGTCCTCATTTTCAGAGTGAAGAGGTAGAGCAAGCCCCCTTCTGGTTGTGTTCTTCTGGCTGTTGTGTGACCCTGGGGGTCCCTTGTGTGTTGCTCATTTCTTCTTCATTCTCTTTCATTCCTCATCTTTCCCTGGGGATTCCCAGCCAGCCCCCGCCCCCAGGCTCCGGCCTTCCCCTTTCTCTGGCCTTTCAGGGTTCTTGTCCCAGCCTCCACATCTGGCCTATTCCACCACCTTGGAGTCTCTTACATCTGCCCCCTCACTGCTCCTAAGCTGTCTCATTCCCTCCTCTTCTGTTCTTTCTTGATGTTTCTGCCCCCACATACCACCATTCGTATTCATGCTCTCCCCCTCCCTCCCTCCATCCTTTCTGGGGATCATTCTGTAAAGGTCACCTTGTTTATGTTGTCCTGGAGAGCCAGTTTGCCCTTGCCTTTTCCACCCCATGCTTTACCACGACTTACTGTCAAGGAACCACCCCTGATTCTTAGGAGAGTAACGCCCACTAGGTCTAGAGGGTGGTCTTTCCTGAATTAGAAACTCTTCCTGAAGGTGCTTCAAGATCATTGTTGTTGTGGATAGATATATCTTGTTACCCCAAAGAAAAGCCCTGCAGTCCTACAGGCCTGATTCTAATCACAAGCCCTGCTCTTTATTGTCTATATAACCTTGAGCAAGTAATTTTTTCTTCTCAGACTGTGTTTCCTCATCAGCCAAACAGCAATGACAATCATAGTAATAACTAAAAATTGCTATCATTTATGGAGTGCTTATACTGACCCAGGCACCAAGCTCTTTGCTGATATAAGTACTATTGTCTGCTAATTCATTTTACAGATGAGGAAACTGAGGCTCAGAGACATTAGGTGGCTTGTTCACAATCAGGGAGCAGGGAACATGATGGATTGATTAGGCTAAGCCTAATCTGGTAGACTCCATATCTACCCTATGGTCTTAGCCTCCTCATCACACTGACTTTCTGTAGTCTCTTTCTCACAGGGTTACAGAGATCATACATAGGTGGTACTTAGCATAGTGCCCAATAGAAGTTCATTATGATCATCATTACCATTAACTGAAAGTAGGCTAAAAAACGCTGCACATAGGCACTCTGCTGTAATATAATACACCTGGAAGAATAAATTGTAATACAGTAGTGTTTAGATGCCCTGGTGCTTCTGAATTGCCTGTGGTCTTTTGAGGATATCTCACATATCCATTAGCTTGATTACACTGTCTTATAGAGCAATCATTAATCAATGAGCAAGCTTAAAGTGTAGCCTGCTGATCTAAGAAACAACAAACAAACAAATAAACAAAAACCTAGTTAGGAATCGAATAGAAAGAATATGCTCAGGTTTTAGAGCCAAAAATACCTTGAGAGCTGTGTGTCCACTGGAACCTCTCTGGGCCTCAGTTTCCTCACTGGTCCAGTGGTGTTCATTTATAAATAGGAGCTGCTGAAATAATTCAGCAGCATCTGTGACACATAGGGACGGCATCTTGCAGGAAGAATGTGCTCAGTAGGGAAAACCTGCTTTCTTGTCCCTCTGAGATCTTGCTGTGTTTAGGGGACCAGGAGAGCCCTAATAAGTCAGACCATAGACTTTCACCACCAGCCTGAGACCCTGTTCCCACAAGGGTGTTCATCTTGCTGGTCTTCCTCTTCTCTTTCCTGATTCTTCCAAAAACATCTGTCTCTGCTCCAGTTGGATCTTGGTCTTCCATCTTAAACTTCCTCCTTGAAGTTCTTGCTGTGAGTGTGAAAAACACATCCATGTCACACGAGTCCTCACCTTCTCTCCTGAAACCTCACAGACCAGATGTGTGGTTTCTGCTCCATCTTCTCCCTCTGGCCCACTTCCTGCAGAGAGCACCTGCCTTCCAAACTCTGCCAGCAAGGGGGTGGCACTCACCCAGCTCCTAAAGCTGCCATGCCTTCAAAAATTTAACTACATGGGGGAAAACTGACCTGTTCTAAAACAGGAACCAACTTGCTAAAACATTGACTTCCTCTGGGCCTCAGTTTTCCCATCTGTCAAGAAGGATCCAAGCAAGATCTTGGATGAACAAGAAGGATCCCTTTTTGGCAACTTCTTTAGCACTTGACCATCTGTAAGTGGAAAAGGCAGGGATGATATTCCATGTGCTAAATGGTTTTGAGTCATTGCCACATGGCAGGTACAGTGTTGGGCACTGGTGCCCTTGCCCTTCAGGAGATCAGGGCCATAGTAATAACAAGAACAGCTGCTGTGTATTCAGTACTGACCATGTGCTAGGTCCTTGATGAGACTCCTCTTTATAACTGTGTGGGGTGGGACCCATTGTATAG
This sequence comes from Ictidomys tridecemlineatus, assembly GCF_052094955.1. Taxonomy (NCBI): domain Eukaryota; kingdom Metazoa; phylum Chordata; class Mammalia; order Rodentia; family Sciuridae; genus Ictidomys; species Ictidomys tridecemlineatus. The sequence goes on from NC_135481.1 coordinate 179,392,940, forward strand.
AAGCAACTAAGGCTTAAAGAGGTTAAGAAATGCACCCATGATTTCAGAGCTATCAGGCCAGGGGGTGGGATTTGAACTCATAGAGTCTGATTTCAGAGTCCAACTCCTTAAACTCTGAGTTGTAGACTCAAGCCTGAGCTGGAATCCAGGCTTTGGTTTCTTTATTTAAACACTGAGGTCTCAGAGGGCATGGTGATGCATACCTGTGATCCCAGGGACTTGAGAGGTTGAGGCAGGAGGATCACAAGTTCAAGGCCAGCCTCAGTAACTTAGTGAAACCTGTCTCAAAAATAAATAAATAAAAGGGCTGGGGATATAGCTCAGTGGTAGAGTACCCGCAGGATCAATCCCCAGTACCACAAAAAATACAAATAAAAAATAAACACTGTAGTCTAGGGTTTCATCTCCAGGGCACAACAGACTCATGGAGAACAAAAGAGAAAAACAACAAAAAAAGACAGAATATCTGTAATCATAACCAAATATTTCATAGAACTGAGTCAAGATAGGAAGAAAAAGTGAAATGACTGTGATCTTAGCTCCCCATTGTTAGAGGACATCTTAACAAATTTTCAGGCCAAAGTAAAAAATGTGTCTCCTGGGAAGCAAGTCAGTGAACACACATGGACTCTGGAGTCAGGTGAATGTGGGTCAGTTCCCAGGGGCCACACACAAGCTCTGTGGCCTTGCACAAGCCACTCTACCTTTCTGAGTCAAAGCAAAGGGCACATGGTAAAGGGTAGCTAAAGTAACTTCTTGCCTTGTATTTATAGGTGAGTGACAAAAGTTACTAAATTTCCTTGTCCTCCTCTTTTTCCTTTGTGCCCCCCTGCCTCTGGCTGCCAGGAATCCTGACCTCCGTGAAGGGGTGCTGGCATGTCTGGTCCAACCCACGCCAGAAAACCATTAAGAAGGGGCCTTCAATCTGGATTCTCCGACACCAACACTCATGTCCCAGCTGCAACGTACTGTCACTGATGAGAGACTGGGAAGGGAAAGCATATATATATAGATATATATAGATATAGATATATATACAGGAAACACCGCGTCCTTGCACTGCTGCTGGGGCTGGCGGAGCAGTCGGCCGACAGCAACAACCAACATCTGCCACAACCTACATTTCCTTTGCAGACAAATTGAATAATTGGTGGGATTTTTCAGGAAAAAAAAAATGACAACAACCATAATCCCTTCCTCTCCATGTTCTTCTGCAAACCGCAAAAGCAAGCCAGACCACGATGATTGTAGAAGTTCCATTCAACCCTGGTTGTGCACAGTCCAGTTCGTGGACGAGCGTTCCATTTGTTCTTCTCCATCAACTGTTGCCCCCCTCAAATGCAAAGGAAAACAATCATGCAGCCAAGCAAGAGAAGTCGCAGCAGCAAGTCACACACAGGCAACCATTCTCCAAGAAGGAAAGAAAGAAAATCTCCCACTTGGAAAAGAGGAGCAGGAACACTGGATTATTGTTTTCTGGGTCTTGACACTGGGCTGCAAAATCCACCTTCTTTTCTTCCGCCTCCCCTCATCCTCAACTCTCACACGTCTTGTCGTCGTCATTTTTTTGTCTCGGCTCCCTCCTGCCCCTATCCTGCCCCATCTCCCCCTCTGTGTCCTGGTCCTGCTGAGGGCCACTGCAGATGACTCTCATTTGAAACAAGAAAAAGAAAAGAAGAGAAAGCAAGAACAGAAAATGAAGCCGCGGGAAGGGAAGTAGACATTGTATGTTTCTGGTTTCTCTTGATGAAGGTGCAGCTCGTAGGAGATTTGTATGGATGTGCTTTTAAGTTATGTATATTACATATAACAGGAAACAAATATTAAAATAAACAGTGATGGTAAGTATGAAGCTGACATTTTAAAATTATAATTATCTGACTGTGATTGATGTATCCCAAGGTCCCTAGATCTTACTGAACTAGCCCAGCTGAGGAGACCTGGACTTTGGGTGCAGCGGCTCCCGGTTGGGGCTGATGGGTTCAGTGTAGTAATACTGTGTGTGGTGTTTGTAATTGGGTGATTGGTGGGGAGAGTGGGGCCCCCAGTGGAGACATGGGGGCTCACCAAGAAGGAAATAACAGAGGCCTGAATATGCCGGTCCAAGATGCCTTCTCCCCCCAGCAGTAGCAGCCAGGACCTGCTCTGTGCTCAGATCCAGTGTCCAGAGTTGGGACTCTGCTGCTGAGGTCCCCACAGTAGAGGTCCCCTAGCTCAGTCCTCCTACCTCCCTAGGGGGCTTGCCTTGATTTTCAGTCCTCTCTTTGTTTTATGATGATGATTTTTTTTTTTGCCATGTCTTGCCCTTCCCCGATGACTAGCTCCACACCCGAAGGGAGGTGGTGCCCCTGGCCAAGGTAGAAGATGGTGGCACTAACCTGGCTCCGTGAGATGCCCAGCTCAGTCTTCTCCTCTTCTCCTTTCATATTCTGAGTCATTCTCTTTTTCCTGGGCCAAAGTAGCCATGATGAAAAGGCCATGAACACAGGACAGACCCCAGTAGGTCAAAACTGCATTTTCAAAGGCCTCCCCTACCCCTAACAATGGAGAGCAAAGGGCTCTGTTGTCCAAAGGCTCCATCTCTGTGTAAGATCCTGACCCAGGAGACCTCCTGCTCAGTCTGCATCTGAGCTCTGAGCCTTTGCCCTGGAAGTCCTAGCAATTGTCTTGAGACCACAGAAGCCCTTGGATAAGCCCTGTTACAAGCTTGGCATTGCCCCCTGGCACACATGAGCTCCCTCAGGCTTGCCTGCTCAGGGAGAATCTCCTTCTGAGAGAAAATGTCCCTCAGCACTTTAATTTCTCAGCCTTGCTTCTAAAGTGGACAATAAATTCATACAACAAATATTTATTGAGTACCCATTTGGGCCAGGCACTGTTCTCAGGAGGAAAGAGAAAGTGTGAAGGAGAGGAGAGATCTGGAAAATCACCTTGACCAGCCTTATGTCCGCAGCCATGCCTGGCCCATCTGAGAGCCTTTTCCCAACTCATTTGACATACCCAGGGATGTCCTCCAGAGGGCCCAGCATAGATGTACCCCACTTGGCTTCTCAATATATACCCTATAATGTATACCTTAGCAATTTAAATGGTGCTGACCTGAAGTAGAACAAGAAACTAGAATATCCTTTGTCTCTGTGGGCAGATGGGAAGTAGAGCAAATCTCTCAGATTGCAGGGTTGACCATGTCCCCCACTGCTGCCTGGTGCAGGCCAGTGGATCCACTGAACTCCCTCTAAGTGCAGCAGCACACTCTATCTACCAGGATTTGTAGAGAAGCCACAGAACTTTCTTCCTGTCCTTCTCAACCTAAGAATTCCCACTCTTCCTGGGCCAAGAACTGAAATGGCTCCATCCTCTCAGAGCCACTAGGATTTTGGCTCAGGCCCCACTGTCTGCAAGAACCAGGCATCATGAGCACACTGGAGACACCTCAAAGGGAGGATATTTGTTCTGGGTTTTGCACCTGCCTACAGACACTGGGCTTCAGGGTGGGGATGAAGTGACTGGGCTTAGCTTGTGGGCCATCAGGGTTTGGGGAGATCCCCATCTCATGGATGCTGTGACCTTCCTTCTATGGAGTAGCAAGCAGGGACACCAGGGAAAAGGGAACCTACAAAGCTGAAATCTAGGGCACTATTTCCTCCTCCTCTCCATAGAGAATAGAGACGTTTGTCTTGTCTGTCTTCAACCTATTTTTCCTTTTTTATACTTCTCATCCTTTCTGTGCTGCCTCTCCATCTGGGAGGCTGGGTAGCATAGCGGGAAAAGTCCTGGAGGGCAGTCAAGGTTCTAGGTGACCATTCTGACTCAGCCCCTGACTCACCATCTGACCTTGGGTTAGTCGCATTCCTCCTTTGGCCACTGAGCCCCACTTGTGAAATGAGCAGGGTGAACTAGATACTCTCCAGGGTTTATTCCCACTCTGCCATCCTACCAATCTTTATTTTCTCTTATTTTGCTTTCTCTGGATCTTTTCCATCTGAGGGTACAGAAAGTGCCAGGACCTGTTTCAGTTTTTGAATCCTGCAAGTACATTCCAAGACTGGCCTGAAATTGCATGAGCAACATCACTCTAAATAATTTTTTTTTCCAAAGCACCTTACCAACCAACTGCGATGCTGTCCTGTTCCTTTTTACTCACACCCCTTCTCCTCTCTCGTCCCCACGCTCCCCCACCTCAGTGCTCCGTGCTGTATGCGTGTGCTCTCTGTTCTTGTATACTCAATAAAAGTGAAATAAATGTGTTTGATGCTGAATCACAGACTTCCTTAGTCTCCCTCTCTCTCCCTCTCTTCGACCTTGGCCACTGGTATGAGTAAGTATTATGGGAAGGACTAAAACTGGAGCGGAGATACCTCAACTTAGAATACTTGTATTCTACAAATGTTTGGAGCTCCCGGTGTGGCCCAGGACTGGGCTTCGGTTCTGTAGGTACAAAAAACGAGGCAACCTCCTTGCCATCCAGGAGCTCAGAGGCTAGTGGAAGAAACAGTCAACAAAACAGGTAACCAGACCAAGACAACTGCAGATGGTTAGCACCAGCAAGGAAATACACAAGAGGGAGAGGATGGAGGGCCACTGAAGGAGGTCACTTTAAACTAGGTGGCCAGGGCTGAGTGAGAGTACATATTTAGCAGGTGTGAGGTCCTTGGTTTGATCCCCAACACCTCAGGGTCGGGGCAAGGCAGCCAGCTGGGGCCTCCCTGAGGTGGTGATTTTTGAGCTGAATGAAGAGAAAGATCAAGTAAAATGAAGAACGTGAGTGAGAATGTTTTAGGCAGAGGAAACTGTAAGTATACATGCCCCAAGACCTGGAGGGTGTATTATATGGAAGAACAGCATGGGGTCCCTCCTCTTCCTGAAAGAAAAGCACCTCTGCTCAGGTCTTTTCCTGCAACACCCACCTCACTGGGAGCCTAAGGAAGAGTATGTTCAGCAACCCCCAACTTCAGCTTTGCTTACAACCTTCATATATACTCCATACCCTCACACCAACTGCCCATTGTTGACTACTCTTTCTTTAAAATGACTCACTTTGGGGAAACAAACTAAACTTATTTTAAAAGGAAACTATTACTTCCATAAAAAAAAATAGTGTCACTTGCAAATAAAGGAGGTTTCCATAAAAATAAATGCAAAAAATATAAAAGTCAAAAACCATATCTGGGTAAAACTTAAACTCATCCCTTGTGCCATCTGAGGTACATATAGCACTTTCCATTTTATTCTATCAAGTGACTCTCTACTCCACCTTTTTGTATTGTCCAAAATCTTACAGGCAAGTCTTTTTTCCATGTATATACTCTTTTTCAGAGTTGAAGTCATTTTGTGTATACCATTCTAAATACTTTTAAAAACTTATATCCTAAGTATTTCCCTATAATTTCAAATACTAAATAAGATTTTTTTCTTTGTAAAGGTAATTCATTAAATGACACAAAAGGCAATGCAGTAACAAATAATTCTTCAACATTCTCAGAATTCCTGTCCCCTGTCAAAGGCAATTGTTGCAAGAAACTTTGTGAACCCTTTCCTGAGTTTTTATAGGTTCCCTCTAATAATTTATCACCTCTAGGGTTCTGGAACAGAACTTGGTTTGCAAGCATTGAGTCCCTACATAACTCCTAAGGACCCCACACCTTCTGGATCAGTACTTTTGTCTCCCATGGATGCAGGGCTATCCTCTCTGCTTCTTGGGAATAATTTAGAGTGCTTCAACTAGAACAACATTTCTCAACTGAGTAAGGGGAATGATTTCTTCCCCAAGGAACATCTGGCTATGTCTGAAGATATTTTTGATTTTCAGATCCAAGGGGTGTGCTACTGGTATCTAAAAGTTAGAGCTCAGGATGTTGCTAAAATCCTACAATATGCAGGACAGCTGTGTACCTCAAAGAATTATCTGACCCCAAACGTCAACAGTGCCAAGGTTGGGAAACCTTGATTTGTATGGACATGCAACCCCACAAGGTGGAATCCTTGGGTCATCATCTGTTCAATGCCCTGGAGTTGCTGAGAAGATGGTGAACCCACCTGGATTAGGAGGCTCTAAGACCAGACCACAGAGTTCAGCACCTAAGTTGAAGTGGGGAAAGAGGGAGAGAGCTGAGGTTCTATGTGCAGGAAATGGAACTGACAGAATTTATGTGCATAACTGCAAAGGCAACCTCTGATTAATCTGCAGCAGTTCACTGTGATTAACTATGCCTTCAGGACCTGGCCCAGTCTGCAACCTCCTAAGAGATGAATTTTGACTTAGACAGATTGGTGTGTTGAGCTGGCACTGAGGAAGCGTGATTGACAAGCTAAGGAGGAGCAGCACAGGGACAAGAATAGCCAGGTAGATACTGGTTTGCTTCCCAGATATGCCACTCTCTGACTGCCTAACCCTTCCCTGAACCTTAGTTTTCTCTTTTGTAGATTGGGAATACTAATACCTATCTTCTAGGTTTAGTGTAAAGATCAAAAATATCTGAGTAGCTTTCTGTACAGATTTTGGTGTTGTTTTCCTAGTCCTCACAATTGCATAAGTCAATTCCTTTCAATAAATTATCTAATATCTACCTCCTACTGGCTCTGCTTCTTTGGTGGTCAAATCCTGACTGATACAATCACCTAGCACAGGAATATCATATTGCTGTCATTATTAATTAAATGCATACTTTTTGTACCAAGATGACTTTGTGTTAACTGGGCAGCACCAGTACCTGGGAACAGGGGAAGAGAGGCTAGGCTATGATGGCTCAATCAGAAATATTCTGAATTAATTTGGTAGGAAAATAGGCTTTATTCAAAGCCAGCTTTGAAGGAAGACCACCTAGTAACACCAAGTTCCAGAGAAACAGTGCAGAACAAGACAGGCAGTTTCTGTCCCTCGGTGTACATTTATAGCCTGAATAAGATATCAGTTTAGGCTTGTAGAACACTGAGTGATCACTACCAAAGGGAGTAATGTGGTGATGGCTGCTGCTGTTGAGACCGACTGGTCCTCTCTGGGCTGGTGACTGAGTTTCTGAGGCTCTTTCCTGGGGCTGAATGTGACTAGAAAGCTGGGACTGGGTGATAACGAGCCAGTACTGACACTGTGACTCGGATAGACATTGAGGAGGTCAAAGACTGAGGTCTGGCTGGTTACTGGGTAATTTTAATATAAACCATCCTTCAGTGACCATGACTGCTTGAGACCAAAGGACTATTACTGGACATGTTTCTGGGAGGCGATGTCAAAATCATAGTTTAATGAAAGTTGTTATCCACAATTCAGGAGGTAAAATGAAAAACCAAGAGTAGCAAAAAAGCAACATTTGATGAGTCGGAACTTGCAGGCACGGATCAATGCTTCTGAGACCAGGGGCTCTACCGGACTGCTTTCTCCGTCGTTCTCATCCGACGCCAAGGGGGCGGGACCTCCGGTGTGTTTCCGCGGTCCCAGAGCGCGGTGTGAGGTGAGTGAGGCCTTCTGACCTCTTTTTCGTCTTTTGATTTTATTGTGTGTGCGACCAGGCTACCCTCTTTTCAGCTTGGAATGTGGAGTGCCCTGAACTAGGTCCGTGTCGCCGCGGCGACCGAGGGGGCCGGCGGTGGGAACTGTCTTTGAAGGCTTTTCTGTCTGACAAGACGCCTCTACAAACAGCGTTGCTAGGGCTTCCCGAGGCACACGGATTAACTTCTCTTTCTTCTTAACTAGAGACCTTAGCTGTACCTGACTTGGTTCAGTCCTACACCGCGTGAGTTAGGGTAAGGGCTTTCCCTAAACTGACTCTGTTTCTAGTATACAAAACGGATATTACATTTGTGTTAAATATGTGTTTATTAAGCGCCTGATACGTTTTAGGGGTGCAAAAAGATTCAGGTTTCGTGGGGAAAGGGGACAGCCCTGAATCAAACATGCCAAGTTGCAACCGTATAATTGAAATGGAAGAGTACAAGGCACCTTGATTGTATCACAGGGCATCTAACCTAGTCCTGGGTCAAGGAAGCTTCATTGAGATGAATATTGAGCTGAGATCAGAAATTTTTGACCGTTTGGTGGAGAGAGTTTTCTCTAATTTGAGATTCTAAAAAAGGCCATTGTGGTTGGAACAGAGAGCCTAGAATCAAACAAGCTGGAGAGGCTGCCAAGCCAAAGCGGGTGCAGGTTTTTTAGGTCACAGTAAGAATTTTGGTTTCCTAGAGCTACAGGGGAAGCCATTCAGGGGACTAAGTGTGGGTGGTGACCTGATTAGATGGATATTTTGAAAAGGTCTCTTTGGCTGTTGACTAGAGAATGGATTGAGGGAAAATCATTCTCTGAGTGAGAGCTGATGCTAGTTTGAAGGCATTGGGTGAATAGTTTGGATTAGGGAAGTGAAGAGAGTTGTGATCGATAGTTGTGATCTTCTGCATTCCAGGACCGTGAGAAAACTCAGAGCTGTAGTGAGGCAGATTGGTACACTGCAGAGTTTTGTGCGTATTCAGTAAACCTTTTCCCAGCCTCTCTGTGCCAGGCCATGTACCAGCTGCTGGAGATAATAATGAAGAGGATTGAAGGATGGTGGAATTAGAATGGAAAAAAAAGTCATTATCAAGGAGGAGCACGCAAATGCTACAGGAAGGGTGGCTAATTGGTGAGCAGTTATTCTAAATGGAATATCTGTTCATTCACAAGTATTTATTAAGCACTTTTTGAATTCCAGGTTATGGATAGGAAAATGACGATATAAATATTTAGAGCAGTAGTTTCCAAACTTTTTTGACTGTGACCTGTAGTAACAAATACATTCATGTCATGACTAGACATGCACACAAACACACAGTTTCAGAAAATAATGCTCATCCTTACTACTTATAATGTACTCAGGTATTTTAAAAATTATACTTTTTTAAAACAAAATTTTTAGTTGGAGATAGACACGACACCTTTATTTTGTTTAGTTATTTTTATGTGGTGCTGAGGATCAAACCCAGTGCCTCACAAATGGTAGGCAAGTGCTCTACCACTGAACCTCAAACCCTGCTTCAAGAATTCTGCCCTTTTTATTTAAAAATATAGTGCTGATCAAAACCTTCTAAATAGACTTCTTAACTCATTTATGGGTTGTAACTTACAGTTTGGAAAAAATGCTAATTTAGAGTGAGAGTCATTTGTTGTCATTTTTGAGTAAAGGCAATAAAATATGCTCCCAGTATTTTTGGAAAAGTTTTGGTCTTCCCACGCTGTTTTATTTGTTTAAAATAAAAAGCGATATCTTGGTGCAGTGGCGCATGCCTGTAATCCTAGTGACTCAGTAGTCTGGGGTAGGAGGGTCCCAAGTTTGGGGTCAGCCTCTGTAACTTAATGAGACCCTGTCTTTAAATAAAAAGGACTAGGGATATAGCTCAGGAGTAGAGTGCCCCTGGGTTCAACCCCCAGTACCGCCAAAAAAAAAAAATAGTAAACAGAACTAAACAAACAGTTGGTTTTTCTGTTTGTGAAAATTTGAGGTCTTGTTTGTACTTCCAGCTAGATTGGAAGTACCTGAAGGGCAGTAACTGTCTTATTCTGTGGATTTTAGGGCCTAGCAAAGTGAGGGTACTTGGTGAATATTTGTCAAATCTTGAATAGGTAGGTGAATCATGAATAGAAGTTTAGATAATTGGTTGGAACCATTCTTAGAAATACCATTGAGGCATCATCTGCCTACAGAGATTTTTTTTTTCCAGTTTTGTTTTGTTCTGTTTAATCAGTGTGTCCTCACAGGAGGTTGAAGTAGGCAAAATAAGTTTTCTAGCCTCCTTTGTCTCTAAATACTGATCCTAGGCCACTCCTGCCACCTGTATTCATTCTGCCACAGAATGTGCCTCTTTGGGAAGTTGCTTCACTCCTTGGAGTTTAGAGGGTTTTATGAGTTAAAAAAAAAAAAAAAGAAGAAGAAGAAGGGGGATTTGTGGTTGAAAAGCTCTATACTCCTCAAATCTTTTGTGCCTTGTAGATGCTAATGGGAAATTGGATATGTACTTGATTTAATTCCTTCCCAAATCTGGGACTCTCAGGGATATGTTTTGGACAGAAATACAGCTTAAAATGATTTGGGGGGCTGGGGTTGTGGCACAGTGGTAGAGCACTTGCCTAGCATGTGTGAGACACTGGGTTTGATCCTCAGCACCACATTAAAATAAATAAAATAAAGGTCCAACAACTAAAAAAAATTTAAAAAGATGATTTGGCCATGGTTATAGTTTAGAATGAAGCATTCAGGCTTTTCCCACCTTCAACTTCTGTTGGGATAGAGACATCTGAGAACAGATCATCAGAGTGGGCAGTAGAAATTACCCTGGCCTGCCAGGCTGAGAACACAGATTTCATTTTGGGCCTTGTGTAACCTATCACTTTTTTTAAACTAGTGACTTTCTACCTGTGAAATTAGTGTTCTTGCTTCTTAAATTAAAACACAAAAATCCTCTTCTATCATCCTCATTTTCCTCATCTGTAAAACAGATACAATGAGGTTTAAGGGAGACAATTATGTCAGGGAGTATAATTCAACATCTGGCACATAGGGAATACTCAGCAAATGAAACAACCTTCCCCAAGTTCTAATGAACTCTTATTTCTTTAATTTTCAGCTATTCTAGAAGACAGGGAAGAAGGATTCTCCTTTTGGTTACCTACCACTGGCCTGTGGCTGCCATGCAGATGGATCCTGAGCTGGCCAAGCATCTCTTCTTTGAAGGGGCTACTGTGGTCATCTTGAACATGCCCAAGGGGACAGAGTTCGGCATTGACTACAATTCCTGGGAAGTGGGGCCTAAGTTCCGGGGTGTGAAGATGATTCCCCCGGGCATCCACTTCCTCCACTACAGCTCTGTAGACAAGGCCAATCCCAGGGAGGTTGGCCCTCGTATGGGCTTCTTTCTTAGCCTGCAGCAGCGGGGACTGACAGTTTTGCGCTGGAATGCCATCCGGGAAGAGATAGACTTGTCCCCAGCCCCAGAGGCTGAAGTAGAAGCCATGAGGGCCAATCTTCCAGAGCTGGATCAATTTCTGGGGCCTTACCCATATGCCATGCTCAAAAAATGGATCTCACTCACCAACTTTGTTAGTGAGGCCACGATGGAGAAGCTACAACCTGAGAGCCGGCAGATCTGTGCCTTCTCAGATGTGCTGCCGGTTCTCTCCATGAAGCACACCAAGGATCGAGTGGGCCAGAACCTACCCCTCTGTGGCACTGAGTGTAAAAGCTACCAAGAGGGCCTGGCCCGGCTACCTGAAATGAAACCTAGAGCTGGGACAGAGATCCGCTTCTCAGAGCTACCCACACAGATGTTTCCAGCAGGTGCCACACCAGCAGAGATAACCAGGCACAGCATGGACCTGAGCTACGCGTTGGAGACTGTGCTTAACAAGCAGTTCCCCAGCAGCCCCCAGGATGTGCTTGGTGAGAAGCAGCAATGCTCTAGGAATGGGCCCAGGGAATGATGTTAGTATGGGTGTTTTAGAATAGGGGGTGAATCTTGGGTTTTCTAGTTCAGTGGTTCTTAAACTTAGGTGGGAGGTGGACTCACCCAGTATACTTTTTAAAGGTATAAATGTATGTTTACCCTACTAGTTAAAGGTATAAATGTATGTTTACCCTTATCCTTGGAGAGTTTGAGTCAAGAGATAAGGAGTGGGACTCTAGCAATTTATCTTTCTGGCTAACTGGCCATCTTTCTATCTAATAAGCCCCCTATGTGAACCTGTATTTGGGAACTACTGATATGATCTAGCCCTGTAGAGGGAAGGGATTTGGTTGACAGAGTGGTCAGACTGAGACCAGGGCACAGGGCTCCTGGTTCCTAGGCCAGATTTGTGCTCCTAATAGCCCCCATGCCACCTTAGTTTGATCCTCAGTCTTTTAAGATACTGGTCTACTACTGTCTTAAAATTGGATAGTGGTTTTTATTTTAATTTTTGTCATTTTTATTGTTGCTTCCCCCCCTTATTACAAAAAATACATATCATAAAAGAAAAAACAAAATTCACATCCTACCTCCTAGAAATAACCATTTTCACATTTACTTTCCTTCTTTTTTCTCTGTATTTCTTTTTTTTAATATTTTTTTGTTATAGTGGGCACAATGTCTTTATTTTATATTTATGTGGTGTCTTGAGGATTGAACCCAGTGCCTCACGCATGCTAGGTGAGCACTCTACCTCTGAGCCACAATCCCAGATCCTTTCTCTGTATTTCTTTGTATTTCATTTTAATCTTTTCTCTATTTCTGAGTGTTATAATCTTTTAAAAATTTAATTTCATGTTTAGGTATATTCTGACTTTTTAAAAACAGTATTAAAGTATGTTATTTTGAAGTCAAAAACAAAACTTTTTTCATGTTAGTGAAAGGATCAGCCATCTTTAGTGGCTGGTTAGTGTTCAGTTCTCTGTTGATGGATCTTCAAAAAGTTTCTTTATTTTTCTATTGTGGACTTATGAACATCCTGTGTGTCCTTATACATGTTTATGATTGTAATTGTTGGATCAGAATGTGCACATTACCAAGAAGAGATTTGCACCCTCATTATCTGGTAGAAAGCTATTGCCCACCACCTTTGGATAGTATTGAACATGGTGTTTTAGTAAAGTCCTCTTTGAATTAAATGGTTGAAAAGTGGCACCTCATTTCTGTTTATATTTCTTCCAGTTGTCCAAGTAATGTGCATGTTTTCCTGTTGGAAAGTTGGTGAGAAATTTGATTACGGGGCTTTTTTTTTTTTTTTTTTTTTTTTTTCTCATTGACTCAGCTGATAACATAAAAGAACATTTTTTATATCTATTTTTTAATTGTAATTGGACATAATACCTTTATTTATTTATTTTTATGTGGTGCTTAGGATCGAACCCAGGGCCTGGCACGTGCTGGGCAAGTGCTCTACCGCTGAGCCACAATCCCAGCCCATAAAAGAACATTTTTAATGGATATATCTTCATGCATTACATACTATTTTCATGTAAAAAGTAACACTTGGAATCCTAGCTTAAAATGAATAGAAGTTCTATTATCTACCTTGTAGGCTTTTCAATTTTTCAAAATACATCCTATGAAAAGATCTATTATAACAGGGATAGCTTTGAATCTGCATGACAGCTCCTTAAAAATATTTCTGATATCATAATTTAATTGTAGGCAAGGTTGGGAATGTACAAATTTAAATATCCTAAATGCAAAGAATAGGTCAATATTTAGTTTTACAAATTAAACAGGTAAAGCCAACTAGAGAAATCATTGCACAAAGAAAATTTGACTGTAATTGGTGAAACATCCAAAACATCTAGACTAAGAAACTATTCACACAATTCAGACTTGGATACACAAGCTTGGGAGCTGGTTTTTCTAAAGGTGACAGATCAAATGCCATACATTTAGCTAGTTTTTCTAAAGGTGACAGATCAAATGTCATACATTTAAGGAGGTATTTGGTGTTGTGCTTATCTGTTCTTTTTATGGCCCACATGTATCTACTCCTCATTAAATTTACAGCCACCTTGGAAACCAAGGAGAATGCCTTTGGTCAGCCATGATATATCTGTGGCAGCCAGAGACCCAGTTGCTTGCCCATGAACAGTGGCTTCTAGATCAGCAGATCTCTTATGTTTGAGACAGGCTTTCCTGGAAATTGGGAATAATAACTATTTTTTTAATTAGTTCTGCTTTGGGCCAGGTTTTAATGCTAAATGCTTTACAAGCACTACATTAATTGGTTTAATTTTTACTATAACTCTCAAATAAGGAAATTGAGGCATAAATAGATTAAGTAACTTGCCCAAGGTCACACAGATGCTAAGTGGTAGAGCTAAGATTTGAATCCAGGCAGTTTGGCTCCAGAGCCCATGCTCTTAGCCACTGAGCTGCTCTTAGAGATTAAATCACAGAGCCCTGTGATTAAATAAACAAAAATAAGCTGACTGGCAGGCTAGCCCTGGAATAAGTACTCACAAATTTTCCTGTTCTAAAAGTGTTCCCACCCAGTAGAGAATCTGTTTTATCTTTCTGTTATTGATGTTGCAGAGCATTGGATGTATATGCAATCTTAGGCAAGTCTTTGACCTCATCTATAAAATGGGGAAATACCACTTTCCCTGATCACCTTGTGGAGATGGATTGAAGGTTTTATGGTGTAATGCTGCATTTCTCTGACCTCAAGCAGGGTCATCTGCATTGGAATCACCCAGGGAGCTTATTAGAGTTACAAATCTTTAGCCATCATGTCTCCTCAACCAAAATCTCTGAGGGTAAGACTTGGGCAGCTTCACTTTTAATGAGCTCCCCTAATTATTCTGGTGGGCAGCCAAATTTGAGATCCACATATTTTGTAAACTTTTACAATGCCAGGAAAGTACTAGGAAAACCTTTTATCTTGCAGTCAGATTTTACAGAACTCCAAAGCAGTTTAGTCTCCCATGGCTTGAATTTATAGCATTTAGCAAATATTTACTGAGTACCTACTAGGTGTAAAATCCTATACTAGCCTCTGCTGGAATGCCAGAATAGAAGACCTCCTTATTGCTGAGTTCCAATGGAATTGATGGTCTTGTGAACCACACAGGGTAGAGTCAACTGGTGCTCCTCACCCTCAGGATCATTTCTGTTCTCTACACCTTTCAGGTGAACTCCAGTTTGCCTTTGTGTGCTTCCTGCTGGGCAATGTGTATGAAGCATTTGAGCATTGGAAGCGGCTTCTGAATCTCCTTTGCCGATCAGAAGCAGCCATGGTAAAGCATCACACCCTATACGTCAATCTCATCTCCATCCTGTACCACCAGCTTGGTGAGATCCCTGCCGACTTCTTTGTGGACATTGTCTCCCAAGACAACTTCCTTACCAGTACTTTACAGGTGAGCAGTCTTTTGGCTGATACCCACGTGGGTCAGAATAAAGGCAAGGGTATAAAAGCATCCTAAAGAAGATTACCTTACTGTTCCTTGCTGTTCTTCCATGACCCAAAAGTTTCTTAATTGCATTCCCATTCTTGAGGTGTTTCCTGGTTCTCTTCTACTCTCTTCTATACTAGAGGCCCTGTCCCTATACCACCTTCTCCCACCTCATTCCCAGAAGGCCTAGCATTGGGGTACTTGGAATTTGAATCTTCTTCACCTCTTTGGGTTACCCAGCTGTATCATCAGTCAGTTTTTTTTATCTGAGGAAGACTACTAAGTGAAGAAAAAGGGATTTATTTGTGCAAGGTATTGGAGGCTGAAAGTCCAAGATGGGGCAACACTATTGTTTTGGCCTCTGGTGAGGGCTTAACAACAGAAGGCCTCATGGTGGGAGCACATACAGGAGAAAGAGATTGCCTCCAGACAGGAAGCCTGAGAGTATAGGGCATGGCTGAACTTATTCTTTTATATCCTCTCACAAGAATTACATTAATCTTCAAGAGCACTACCCTAGTGACCTAAGGACCTTCTACTAGGCCCTGCGTCTTAACATTGCCACACTGGGACCAAACTTCCAATACATGTGGTTTGGACAAACCACATCCAAACAAGAGCAAAACAGCTTTTCTTTCTCCCTGTAGCTGTGAATTGCTACAACGCAATAGGGCAGAGTTTTGAAGCCTGTTATTCCCAGTGAAACATCTGCAGCTCCTTAGATCTCATTTAAGCATTAAAGTAACTTTGATTTCCTGTTCAAACAAAATGTGCCAGTTTCTGCAGAGATTCTCTGACAGAAAAAGTGAAATTTGCTTTTAACTTGGCAATTAAATTTTCATTATGAGTGGTAATTAGGGAAGAAGCTTCAAACAACTTAGAATCTTTATCCTGTGCTATTTCTTCCCTTTGCAAACAGATTAGTTTCCTTTATGTACTTAGGACAGCCTCTGTCACTCATATTTTGTAACTTTCTCAAGTATAGAAGAGGAAGAAGCAGCTTGCTGTCAGTTTCCATACTTTTTCTCCCATGAGCTGCTTTCTTCTTCCCATGAGTGAGACCCCCTTGAGGCCTATTCCATACAAGGTGGCTCCTCATTGACCTCCCACTCCCATCCAGGGTAAGGGAGGAAACTAGCATCCACTAAATGCCTGTTGGTCTCAGGCATCAAGTTTATCATGTTATATAGGTTCCTTCATTTAATCTCTTTGGAATCCTGTAAGGCAGAGGGATTATTCCCATTTTACAAATGAAAAACAGATTCAGAAAGGTTAAATCACTTACTTAAGGTCACACGGCTGGCCAGGGGAAGTCAGGATTCATATACATGCTTGTGACTTTGGTGCATATTCTTGTGCCCCCATTGTACTGAAAGTAGTATAGATTTCCTAAAGGACTCCTGATTGACATTGGTGGAGACACCATCGGGGCATGTTTCTCAGATATAAAACCCTTTTCTAAAACTAACAGGCTGTAGGAAAAGTTCCTGTGAGTAGGCACCTGACTTGAAACTCTGGTAGTTGGAGGACCATGGAGATGAGTCAGTAGGCTGATGACTTAAGCCTGGTGCATTCCACTTCAGAAAAATTATAAAATTGCCCTTTTATTGGTTCTTGATATAACAAGACATATTAAATCTCTTTATTCTTCCTCTGTGGGACCCCACACCTCACCCTCAAAGTTACTGGTCCTGGCTTGCATGTGAGGAGACCTCCAGCAGTGACTACAGCCAAAGGGAGTAATTTTCTGCCTTTGCATTGTGAGTGGATACTGTTGCACAAACATAGGAGGGCCACAATACCATGGCTGTCCCTGTCAGCAGAAGCAGCAGCTGAGCTCTCGTTGCTGAGGCTTTATTGTCAGCAGTGATCAACAAAGCAGACAGAGCCCAGCTGGATTGCTAGATACCCAGGTGAATTGGGAAGGCTGATAGTTGGAAAAATTCTGTTTGGACTTTTCACCAAGACAATTTGATATCATTATTAGGAAAAATTCAGGACATGTGCCTTTAAAGAAATACATCAGCAAATGAT
This sequence comes from Ictidomys tridecemlineatus, assembly GCF_052094955.1. NCBI lineage: Eukaryota > Metazoa > Chordata > Mammalia > Rodentia > Sciuridae > Ictidomys > Ictidomys tridecemlineatus. The sequence continues at coordinate 179,409,847 of NC_135481.1, forward strand.
TTTGATCATTCTTTGTATACAACTGATTGTATTGAGGAATACATGTTGGAGTTAGCCAGGGTTCTTGCCTTCAAGGGATTCGTTCATGGATTTAATGGTCATTGACTGAGCACCTGATCTATACAAGGCTCTGTTCTAGAAATGGGAATATAACCTCAAGCAAGAGTTTCTAATGTATAACATAATTTTGATGGAAAAGTAAACAGATGAATTAACCAAGTAACTCCAGATACTAATGCATTTTAGAAGGCAGTCCTGCCCTCCACACCATTGCCCTAGCCTAGGCCTTTTGTTCTCCCCTAGATTACATCAGTCTTCAGTCTCCCTGGTTAGCCCATTTGTCACTGCCATCTGAGTTGCTCCAAAATACAGATCTGATCCTACTTCTCTGTGGCTCCTCATTGCATAGAAAATTAAAAGTCCAAACATAGTCCCAGGGTCCATTCTGATGTGGCTCTTACCCTGTTTTCCAGTTTCTCCTTTCTCTCCCTATTTTACCCATGAATCTAGTACTAGTGGTGGTCTCCTTACAGGTTCCCAGACAATCAAACCATGTTTCATGCCTTTTTTTGTTTGTTTGTTTTTAAAGAGGTGGGAGTCTCACTGAGTTTCTCAGGCTGGCCTTAAACTCCTGTAGTTCTTCTGCCTTAGCCTCCAGAATAGCTAGGACAACAGGTGTGCACCACTGGGCCCAGTACTGCCTTTTTTATATATTGTAAAAAGCACATCACCTGAGATTTACCTTCTTAACAGATTTTTTAAAATTACCTTTTTCTTTATTTACTTTATTTATTTATTTTTTATGTGGTGCTAAGGATCAAACCTAGTACCTCACAAGTGCGAGGCAAGCGCTCTACCGCTAAGTTATAACCCCAGCCCCTAATTGCCTTTATTTTTTTTTCAGTTTAGTTTGTTTTTGTGGTGCTGACGATCGAATCCAGTGCCTCAAGCATGCTAGGAAGTACTCTGCCACTGAGCCACAACCCCAGCCCTCTTTAACAGATTTTTAAGTGTTTGGTATTATTAATCATAAGCATAATGTTGTCCAGAAGATCGCTAGAACTTTTTCAAATTGCATAACTGAAACTTGGCTTTCATTTTTTCTGCCTTCTGGACTGAACCTGGACTTCTCTCTACCTGATGTATATTTGCTCATCCTGCAGCATCCCTCTCTGTGAGGCCAGCCCTCATCTCCCTCCTTTCCATACTCTTAGCCTGCTTTGGACTTTTCCTTAGTATATTGCATGGCTTGTTCTTCCTGGAATTATTATTTTCTGCTTGACACCTCCAACAGGCTATGAATTCCCTTTACACAAAGCCTATTTTTTTTTAATCTGGTTATTTTCAGCACCTAGTCAAGGCCTACTACTTATCTCACTTTTTGTTATTGGTTGTTGTTAGATGGAAAAAATGCATAGTTCCCGTGGCAATATAAATAGCATAAATATAAACAGTGAAGTTTGATCAAAGGGTATTAGGATCACAAAAGAGGGAGTGATTAATTCTGACTGGGATTGAGATTGAAGGGATAGAGGATCGGGAATGGCTTTATGTAAAGAGGGACATTTGACCATGATCGTGAAGGATGATTGATACTTCAAAAGTCACAGTGTCAACAAGGGTATTGTAAAACTTTTTATTATTATTTTTTTTAATGGAGAGTCACATTGATGTCATCTTGGCAGTAAGAATCTAGTCCTCTACACAGAGGCATTCAGTCAGGGTGTTTGTGACTGAATGAATCAGCCCATAAAAGCCTTCCTCAGCTAGCAGTCTGCTCTCACCCCATGTAGTCAAGTAAGTGGAGTTGGCTTCCTTACTTAGGAGCTTAAATGGCTATTGCCCATGGAGAGGGACTGGTGTTTGTATGTGTAAGCACTTAAAGACATTAAAGATAGCCGCATTAGCATGGATAAAATCAGCCCCATAATGGCCTCAACCATTAATTTTTTTTTCATCTTTCCCATGTGAGTAGATGCCATTGGTTTTTACAAATCCCTTGGATTTAGTTTGAATAAAAATTATTTGTTTTACAAAAATAGATGCAGTTTTATATAAAGTAACTTAAATCACCATAATTTGTTTAAAACCAGTGAAGGGATAATCTGAATTTAATAGCAGTATGTTAGAAAGAGTTATGTACAAATAAGGATTCTTATTGCTGGTTGTATAGCATTTAGGCATATAGTCATAAAACATGGTTTGTTTTTGTTTTTTTTTGTTTTTTTTTAGTCTTAGTAGACCACAGATGCTTTCCAGCTGAAGGTCTTGCCAGTACTCTGGATGCTAATGTCCATCTCTAACCTTAAGGAAAACATTGACTCTAACTGATGTCTGTAGTATTTTTATCATAACACCAGCTATGATGAATTTACCTACTGATATACCTTCTTTCTTCAAATGCTGCTTTAATGCTCAGTGTTGCCTCATTTAGCCTTCACAACAATCCTAGAAGTTAACCATATAATCCTATCATACAAATGAGGAAACAGCCTGAGAGAGGCCATACAATTTTGTCCACCATTATTTCGTAGCTAGTGTATGACAAGGCTGAGCTGTGGGTTCTAAAGCCTATGATGTGCTCCCTTATATGCTTAGAGCCCCAGATGAAACATCCTAAATTCCTTTAAACTGTTCTCAGAAGTCATGATTCCTGTTGCTTTTCATCTTTCTGGTCATCACTGACAAGTGTGATAGTCTTATGTTTAACACCACTTCCTCTAATAAAATGTTATACTTCTAGTAGTTTCATTCTAATTTAATAATAATTCGGGTACTGAAAAAACTAGGAATTTCTTTTTTTTTTTTTTTGGTCTAGCCAATGAGGTAAAATAGCAACTCAGTTAGCTACTTTGATATTTTGAACTTCTCACGATGACCTGTATAATGGATTTAATGATTGATGTGTTTATACATTTTTTATATTTGAAGAAAATCACCCAGTGGCTGTGCTTTTTATTTTAGATAAATGCATTTGTTTGTAAAATGTGATTATCCTATTTAAAGGTATTTTTTAATATCTAAGATTAATCTGACCAAATTAAGGTTGATTCATTTCTCAGTGATGTTTACTTGATTTCACCTTAGTGAATAAAATGGCCAGATCAAGACTATTTTCTAAAGAAAGCATAAAATTATTCTGAAAATAAAAGAATCAGGATAAATGATTGCTTGAAAAAGAAGTACTCCTTAAACATCTTTTCTGAAATGTTTTTAAAATATCAAGCAGATGCCAGGAGCTGGGAGTGAGGGGAGGTTTTAACTGCCAGAGGGCAGCACCAGGGTGGTTTTTGAAGTGACTGAACTGTTCTGATTGTGTTGATGGATACATGCATCCTTTTTGGTCTTCAGACTCAGAACTGATTCCAAAAGAAAACACTAGATATATATCATATGGTGGTTATATGGTTATGTACATTTGTCTAGATGAATTAAACACTTAAACAATGGTTGAGTTTAATTGTATGCAAATTATACCTCAGTAAAGCTGATGTAAAACAAAACAGAACAACAACAACAACAAAAGAGTAGACCTAAACTGTGCTCTGGGTCTTAGAGGCCCACAGAGGACACAGTTTCAGAATCATCTTACGGGTGTCCAACAGGGCAATGCTGAAAATTTAATTTCAGGGATGCATTTAGTCTCTGTCAATATAAAAGAAGGTCTTAGTGGGAGAAAAGAACTCAGCTGAGCTATCCCTGTGTGGACTGGGTCTTGCTCAGCACTTATCACTGCATGGTGCAGCATACCTAGTGTCCTGGTCCATACAATGGGAATAGTAATTGTCTGTCCTCCTACCTACTAGGTTTGTAGTAAAGATTGAAGTGACAAGTTCTTTAAAAAGGACAAAGCACTTTTCAAATTAGAAGCCTATTTTTTAGACCAAAACCTTCTGTCGTACCCACTTCTAGCTGACTTTACTCTCAAGCATCTTTGAAAGGTGGGTGGGGAGGGTGGATGATGACTGTGAGCCCAGCTTGTTCCAGCCTCTCACTTCCGGCCATTGCCAAATTGGGGCATTCTGTGTTTCGTTCTTACTGTGAGCATCCTGTGGACCCTAACTCCTGGCCAAGCCTGGGTGGTGTGCTATGGGAGACACATTGGTAATTAGGATTCATTCCCTACTGTTTAGGACACACTGCGATGATGCAAATACTATGCCATAAGGGAGGCTCAGGCTCTGTACTAAAGGAAGAGAGGCTGGAGGAGTTCATTTCAACCCTGGCCTTTACAAAAGGCATGACACAGGGGGTAGTTTAAAAGCGAGTGGCATTCAGGGGCCTGGTACACAAGCCTCCTCTTCTCCTTTTCTCTCCAGCACCATCACATAATTATTGAGCATTCATTTTGGTGCTAGGTACTACGCAAAAGAACCAAAAATGGATTTTCCCTGAACCTGTGGTTGTCTTCATTCTTTCGTTCATTAAACATCTCATGGGTCCCTTTTATTTTATATGTCACTGCCAGGTGTGTGGAAACTTTCACATGCAGATATGAAAGGGGTCACTGCTGGCCTGGAGTCGTGGCTCAATGGTACAGTGCTTGCCTGACATGCATGAGACCCTGGGTTTGATCCTCAGTGCTGCATATAAATAAATTAATTAAATAAAAGATCCATTGACAACTAAAAAAATAAATAAAAAGAAAAGAAAGGGTCACTGCTTTGAGTTGCTCTTTTGGGGCAAGATCAATAGTAAATGGCCTATTTTATTTTATTGAGATACTCTTGATATGGGGGAGCCAAGGAGCACCAAATTCCACCATTGGCTTGGAAAGATAGACCAAAGAAGGTGGTGTCTGGCTGAGCTTGAGTCAGGAGAAATTGCCAAGATGAAGAAAGAGAAAGCAAAAGGTGGAAGAGTGAAAAAGCTGAGGGAAGAAAAGCATGGGTGCACAGAGGAGGCAATTGAGTATGTTTGGGCAGCTGCTCAACATGGCTAGAGAAGAGGGGCTGCAGGGAGAATAATACAATTTACTGTGTAAGGAAGGGGAACAGGAAGAGGCTTTTGTTCATTCAGCCCAGCAGGCCCCCCATGACCTCTGGAGACAGATCCATGCATGTGCAGGGCCTCTAGAGCTAATGCAGTTTGAAAGGAGGCTTCTCTGTTGTCCCTCCCAGGCTCTCCCCCAGAGTTCAGCCATGCTGCAGGGCAGGCTCCATTAGCTGCCTTCAGACAGGCCAACTGCTGGTTTCTCCACTGCCCCCTCACCACTGAGATCACACAGCTCCTCTAATTAGTTATTGATCTGGTACTTTGTTGTGGACACACTTCCTTCTCCTCTGTTTAGTCAATTCCTGAGTTAATGAAGCCAAATTCTGTACCTTGTGCCTTCCCCCTCCTCCTGCCCATCACTTCTGCCTCTGCTTCTGTTGCTACTCTTCCAACAAAATGACTCTAAACAATGATCATTGAAAATGAGCCTCACCCTCCTGCTAACAAAAGGAAGAACGGTGGAGAAGCTGGTGGGAGCGTATTGTCCCTGGAATCCATTTCAGAGAATGCCTTTGGCCTGTGTCAAATCTGGTCTCTGGAGCTCAGGGTCCTTGTGTGGCCTGAAGATGATGTGGATTTAACAGCTGCTTTTGCCCTCGTGTCCATGTCTCAGGGTGGTCCTCCTGTAGTGTAGCAGATAACAGTCTGGGAAAAACCATTTCTTCTTTCTGGATATTTAATTCTTCGTCATTTAACTCTTCTCCATCTCCATGTCCTTAAAATACACATTCAAGTGTATATTCCCAAGGGATGGTGAGGAGCCAATTGGATACTGTAGTAAGAGTGTTAGTAGGAATAGTGAGTTTGCTGTTATTCTTAAAAGGAATTGAGATCCAGGATAATGGGCTTTCAGATATGGAGAAAATTGCTGTGCTACCCCACCCATGTTTGCATGAGATGAAAATTAGTTCATGAGAACATCGCAATAAGGGACAAATGTCTAGAATATATAAAGAACTGCTATAACTCAACATACACACAAAATAAAAACCTAATTTTTAAAATGGGCAGAAGACTTGAGTAGGTATTTGCCAAAAAAAAAAATACAAATGATCAATAAGTACATGAAAATATGTCCAACATCACTAAACAGAAATATAAATCAGAACTACAGTGAGGCTAAGCACAGTGCCATACACCTGTAATCCCAGTGGCTGGGGAGGCTGAGGTAGGAGATTTGCGAGTTCAAAGCCAGCCTCAGTAACAGTGAGGCGCGAAGCAATTCATTGAGACCCTTTCTCTAAATGAAATACAAAATAGGGCTGGAGATGTGTCTCAGTGGTGGATTGCCCCTGATTTCAATCCCTAGTAAACCCCCACACACACCAAAAAAAAAAAAACTACAGTGAGATACCATCCCACACCCATAGTGGCTATTGATAAAAAAAAAAAAAAAAAAAAACAAAGTAGTAGGTGTTGACCAGAATGTAGCAAAATTGGAACCCCTTGTGTGTTGCTAGTAGAGATACAAAGTGGTATAGATGCTCTTAGAAAACATTGTAGCAGTTCCTCAAAAAATTAAACATAGAATTACCATATGATCCAACAATTCCACTTCTGGGTCTACACTCAGAAGAAAGTAGGGAGAGTAGGGACTCAATAGTGTATTATACAGCCATTTTCTTTGGCATTTTATTCACAGTATCTAGAAGGTAGGAATAGCCCAAGTAGCCATCCGTAGACAAGTGGACTAACAAATGTGATATGAATATTGTTTTGAAAAGAAAATTTTTGACAATTGTGTTAACATGGATGAATCATAGAGACATTATGCTAAGTGAACTAAGCCAATCACAAAAGGACAAATGTGGGCTGGGGTTGTAGCTCAGTGGCAGAGCGCTTACCTAGCACGCGTGAGGCACTGGGTTCGATCCTCAGCACAACATAAAAATAAGCAAATAAAGGTATTCTGGGCTGAGGTTGTGGTTTAGTGGTAGAGCGCTTGCCTAGCACATGGGAGGCCCTGCGTTATCCTCAGCACCACATAAAAATAAATAAATAAGGATGTTGTGTCCAACTACAGCTAAAAAATAAATATTAAAAAAAATGAAGACATTTTGTTCATCTACACTACAAAAAAAATTTTTTAACAAAGGACAAATGCCTGTGATTCCTCTTATGTGAGGCATGCATAGTCATAATCATAGAGACAGAGAGTAAAAGTGGTTGCCAGGGACTGAGGGAAGAAAAGAACAGGGTACTCATTCAATGGGTACGGAGTTTGAGGGAAGATGAAAAAGATTGGCAATGGGTGGTGGTGATGGTTGTACAACACTTTGGCCCCACTTGGTACCACTGAACTCTATATTTAAAAATGGTTTAAATGGCCGGGCGTGATGGTACACGCCTGTAATCCCAGCGGCTTGGGAAGCTGAGACAGGAGGATTGCAAGTTCAAAGCCAGCCTCAGCAATGGCAAGGCGCTAAGTAACTCAGTGAGACCCTGTCTCTAATAAAATATAAAAATTGGGCTGGGGATGTGGCTCATTGGTTGAGTGCCCCTGAGTTTAATCCCTGGTACCCAAAAAAAAGGTTTAAATGGTAAGTATGTATATTTTTCCACAATTTAAACAATGATGATGTTTTTTAAAAATGAACATTAAAGATATCTTTTAAGGGGGTTAGAAGCCTCAAACTGGCAGTCTCTGGCCCACAAAGGAGATTATGGCAGCAGTTTAACCACTTGGCTAAGGCCTGGGACTTTATAGGATCCCAGGGCTTACATGACCCCCCAAAGCCTTTCTTAACACATGCTAGTGAAGCTACTATCTCTTCTGATTTTCTGCCCAGGTGCCTCATAGATCTCCACAGGGGTGGAGCCATGTGATGGCCTCGATAGCCTTACTCTCCGTGGGTCATCTCTGCCCAGCATAGTAATTTTCCATTCCAGTCCTGTTTCAGCAACTCAGCTGGGTTTGGACCTTCTTTCTTGGTGGGATGGGGGTGCACAGCAGGTGTCCTGGGCCTGTGCCAGCAGCAGCTGATCCACCGCCCCAGAGAGCTGAACACCAGGAGGAAATTTCCACAGCTTTCTAGTCTCCTCTGTTCTCAGAAGTGACTTACCCTCTGTTTTCTGTAGGTTTTCTTTTCCTCCGCTTGCAGCATTGCTGTGGATGCCACCCTGAGGAAGAAAGCTGAAAAGTTCCAAGCCCACCTGACCAAGAAGTTCCGGTGGGACTTTGCCTCAGAGCCCGAGGACTGTGCCCCAGTAGTGGTGGAGCTCCCTGAGGGCATCGAGACTGGCTAATTCTGCAAATGTTCAAGCCATGAGAGGCCTCTTCCAGTTTGGCTGCAGCCCTGGTCTCTTCTTCACCATATCCCATCCTGGAACCCTCCAGGCCAGTGATCCTACCAGGTTTTGTAGAGATGGAGCCAGAATTCACTCCTTCACCAATAAATAATTTCCTTCATTGCCAAAGAGGCTATATACATTCTGAAAGCACATTTGTGGGTTCCCTGTCAGCCTGGCTCTGGTTCCAACCCAATAGGCTCTTTTAAAAGCTTTTGGGAGAGATCTGCTTCAACAGCAGCCTAATTCCTTCGGTTGAGAAGAAATTGAACTGAAGGTCCATGAGAACTGACTGCTTGTTCCAGAGGATGATTAGAAAACGAGAAGCCCCAGGGTTCCAAAATGTCAGTTTGTGATTTTTTTTTTTTTTTTTTGAGTTAAATGTAGGGTCATGAGCTGAGCCAGAATTTCTGCCTGCCTCTGGTTGAATGGGAGTCCCTGACAGAAAGTGTGGGCCCTCAAGTGCCCAGTATCAGCAGGGGTAACAAAGAAGAATATTAGATTGAGTGACAGGTAATCAGCATTAGCTATTCTCCCTAAATCCCATGCTTCTGTCCAGAGGCCTGGTGGGTAATCTGAAATTGATGTGGTTCCTGATCTCAGGGGCCCAGCTGGTATCACCTCCCATTCATTCTACTCTGAGATCTCAGACCCAAAAGTGGGATGTGGCAGCCCTCAGATGTCCCCATTCCTTACCAGAGCCACCATGACTGTTTCTGAGGACCTGGAGATTCTACCATTTAAAAAAAAAAAAAAAGGTTTTTGTCCATGCAGGTTTCTTAGGCCCTGTTGACATTTCATGCTTTTTTCCTGAGCTCTGAAGATGATCTAGTTGGCCTAAATCTTTCATCCCTGCTATGGAGTCTGTCATCAGAGTAATGATGCTTCTGATTTCCCAGGAGTCCCAAGGGCATGCCCATCGTGCTATGTGGGCAGAGTTTTACCTCTGGATGGACACAGTCCCTCTACTCTGACCTCACACTGTTGTACTCTTGAGTCTGGGTGCCATCCTCTCCAGTGCTGGGGCTCACAGCAGGTTTCTGAATGAGAATTCCTGCTGGTTAAGGCTTTCGGTTTTTCTTGTTTCCTTGGAGATGATTTTCCAAGAGCATAATGTACATTAAAGTCTGAATCGAGACTAATCCACTTGTGTGATCTCTCTTACAGATAATCTCCCCACTTTCTGAGCAGCCAAGATGCTGTCTATATATGCACATCTCCCTGCAGAGTGCCCAGGAGACCCTGTCCTGCCCCTGGAAGGGGCAGGCAGCCAGTGTGACCTCTGTTCCTAGTAAGCATTGGAGACGGGCACACCTTAGCTTTGTAAAATCCTGCAGTTTCACCTCATGTGAATTTGCTATTATTTTCCTCCTAAAAGCCCACTCAGCAGAAGTACCTGGGGAGCTTGTTAAAAGTACAAATTCCAAAGAATAAAGTTCTAATACATGCTTCAACGCAGATGAGCCCTCAAACCTGCTAAGTGAAGGAGGCCAGATCCAAAGACCATTCCATTCACATTGAAATGTCCATAGAGATGAAAAAGTTCATAGAGATGGATCGTCAATCACTGGTTGAATAGGGAAGAGAATAGGGAATTGAAAAATGACGGTTAATAGGTTTGGGTTTCTTTATGGGGCAATGAAAATGTGCTGGAATTAGATGGTACTGATGGTGGTAACAATCTTATGAATTCAGTATGCTAAGAACCACTGAAAGTCTACATCTTAAAATGGTGACTATTATGGTATATAAGTTGTACCTCCAAAATAATTTCTAAAAGTGCAAATTCCCATCTCACCCTGCAGGGATTCAGAGGCAGTAAGTTTGGATGAGGCCTGGGTTCTGAAGCATGCTCATTTTGAGTGACATTACTGAGCAGTAACAAGCATTGTGCGTAGTACCTACAGTTGGGAAGAATTTCCCTCCTACTGCACTGTCAGGGCGGTACTTGGAAGTTGGACCCTGTGATCTCGGTCCCCAAGCTCGTCAGTATTCCTCTGTCTATTCAGACATACCCCTGACACACAAACACACTGAAACAGGTTAAATGAGACTAGCCACGTACAGTAAGTGGCCTGTTCTGTTATTTCATTAAATCCTTGCAACATCATATGGTAACTATAGTTATACCATTCGTCATATGAAAATGTGTTCAGAGAAATTAGGTCATTTTGCCAGGGTTACACAGCTAGTAAGTATAGTGGACAAGAGTCAAGCCATGCTCACTGGTGCCCATAGTCCACTCTGCTGGTGTGATCATAGCTACAGTTTACTTCTGTGCTGCTCCTGCATGCCCAGGGCAGTTTTCTGCTCTACCCTGCTCCCCAGCTCTCAACCTTGGCTCTACTGACAGCCAGCTGTGTGATCTTGGGCAAACTGATTGTATTTGCTGGGCCTCCGTCCCCTTATGTAGAAGAGAGGTGGCTTGGATTTGGGGTTTATGATATAGGTTCTCCAGGCTTCCTTGGCTACTTAAAAGTTGACCTTGTGTTATTTTAAAATTTTTTCAAAAGGAAAACTATACCAAGTAATGTGGCTGGGCTGGCAAAAATACAACCCAGTATGTGTCTTTTGTTTGGGGATGGAATGATATCAATTTTAGGTCTTTTGCATGTTCCAGTTGGCAGTTCTCTGTGTGCCTTTGATGAATAAAAAATGTGAAAATAAATTAATTATTACTTAATAGTTTCAGTAGTTTTGGAAGGCAGAAGCCTTCGAAACAGAACTATGGGTGTGCTGATCTCGAAGTTCTTTCCAGTTCTAATACATCTGAAAATGAAGCTGTTGGCAGGACCTGGCCTGATTTTTAAATCACCTCAATGCAGCCTCTCGGGGTCTGGCTCTTATTTGCAAGGCTGGTTTATCCTATTAACAGAATCAGCAGAGGTAGTGACTTTCCAACCCCTTCTGCTGTCCCCATGACAAGCCCTCGCTGCTCTGAGCCTCATTTCATCTAATTTCTCACCACTTGAGCAGTGGAGGAGTTCCCTGCCGTTGATTGCCTCTTACCATCAGTAATTATTCCCCCAACGTCATCCCTTGTAAATATTATTTAATATTCCCAGGGCTCCATGACATGCTAGTCTCTAGCTAATCAGACTTTGGTTGAACCGAGATACCATCCCCTGCTGAAATGGGGGCTGGAATGCAGAATGAACACTCTGGTCAAAGCCAACTCAGCTGCATCTGTCAGTTTTAAAGCAGAACAGGATGGGATGTTCACCTGAGCTACCCACGAATCCTGGGAGCCTGTGTGATCCTGCAAACCTGCTTTTCTCTCCAATTCCCTGCTGACCGTGACAGCACTTCCTCACCTCAGATTCTCTATATCTCACCCTGGCAGGCTTGGTTTCCGTTCACCCTGCCTAGACACTTCTATTTCCAGAGTATCCGAGGTCTCTGGTGCTGGCTCATTCTGCCCCCAACCCAGGACTCCTGCTGGGAACTGGCCTTCCTGCTAAGATGTGGGAGAAGAGCCAGAAATAAGACCAGCCGCTGAAGGCCAGCAGTGATCGGATGCTCATTGTCATGTTCAGCCCCCTCCTCTGCTGGCCAGACCTACTGTCATGTCCCTGTGTAGATTCACTAGATTTCTCTGGGAAACCGATATCCCAAGAGAGTGATGAGGCTGCCTGGTAAGCTGCTTGGTGGGAGAAGGGTAGAAGTCACAGGGCTTCTCCGTGGAGTTGTCTAATGTCCAGTGGTCTGTATGAGAGAAGCTATACAGGTTCCTTTTCCTTGGATCTTTCTCTGGCTTCTTCCCTCCCCTAATTCCTCCATTTCCCCTCTGTCTACTTCCCTGAATGTTTACATGGCTCAGGTCTGAAATCCTTTCTAAGGGGATGCCAACAGATGGAGTTACATCTTGAGAGTGAGCAGCAGGTGAGGAGCAGTTGGAAAAAAATTGCAGCACCAAAGAGCACAGAGGTGGGGCCTGGGGAGGACTGTCTGGAAGGAGGTCTTTGCATACGAGTGCAGAGTGGGGACCTTGGGAGAAGTCACAGAGTGGCAGAAGTCAGCCCCACTCTTCTAACCGTCCAAACTTAGTGCCTGCCGTGACCAGGGACCGTGTGTGTCCCTGTCCCTTGGGAGCTTACATTCTAGCCAACCAATAAACACACAAGGTAAATTATAGAGTTAGCTACATGAAATGTTCTGGGGGCGGGAGAGAGTAGAGCGGCACAAGGGAAACTGAGAATCTTGTCAGGGTAAAGGGAGATGCAGCAATTCATGATCTTGCGGTACTGAAGATTGAACCCAGGGGCTCTCTACCACTGAGCTGCATCCCCAGCTCTTCTCATTTTCTTTTGGGACAGGATCTTACTAAGTTGCTGAGGCTGGCCTTGAACTTGAGATCCTCCTGCCTCAGCCTCCCAAGACACAGATTACAGGCATACACCACCACAGCCAGCTAAGATGCAATTTAAACAAGGACATTTGAGCAGAGATTTGAAGAAGGTGATCAAATGAACATGCGAGTGTCTAGAGGAAGTATTCAGGCAGAAGTGACAGCAAATGCAAAGGTCCTGGGGCAGAAGCATGTCTAGTATGTTGAATGATCACCAGACAGTCAGTTTGGCAACAGCAGAGTGATCAAAACTGGGAATAGTAGAGTAAATCAGAGGTTACAGAGGCACCAGACCTTTCAGAGCTTAGACTATTGTAAGAACTCAGTGAGATGGGTACCATTTTCAGCAGGAGAGATACATGATCTGACTTCTATTTTGACAGCATTACAAGCTGCTACGTTGAACATAGACCACAGGGCACAGGGTGGGAGCTAGGAGACCTGTAAGGAGCTAGTGCCACAATCCAGGTGAGAGGTGATGGTGACTCAAACCAGAGTGGAGTCGGCTGCATGCTGCACAGATGAGGACAGATTGGGAGCCTTTAAAAGGCCTGAGGGCCCCAATAGAAGCTCCCCTTCTCTCTTGTCTTTTTATGGGATCTGTCAGCCCTTCCTGTTCTCACATGTCCACAGTACACTGGAGGGGTGCCGTCACAGGTCTTCTGGGTGACAGAGTGGCAGTGGGGAACTCGAGATGGCTCTGTTGAGAAGCAATGGGTGAGTCAGAGACCTCCAGCAGGCCATGGTCATACCAGTGACACCTGCATGGATGTCCCTGCTATTGAGGGACAGTGAGGAGGGTCCACTTGATGTTCAGGTGTCAGTGTGACTAACAGAGTTGAGGCAGCTGAAGCCTCTGCAGGTACCAGTGTTTCCTTGTCAGGGGTCCCCTCCTACCATGGATTTTGTGGACTGAGAGGTAGTGAGTCGGAGCTGGCATGTGCCGGGCCCCTCGCACCACGTGGGCACCTTTCTTTGCCGTGTGCAGTGTGGAGCGCCAGCTCTTGAAGCTCAGTCTCTCCTCTCATCCAGCCGAGGGAGCCAAGGCTCAGAGAGGTGGAAGCACTTCTCCCAGAGACAGATGTGAACCTAGCCCTGCCCTTGCCACCATATGGCACTCCTCAGTCAGGACAGTTATATAATTACCAGTGGGACCAAAGCCACCAACTGGAGACGGCCAGTGTCAGTCATCTGCAAGGGTGATGGGCACCCTGCTCCCAACCCCAGTCTCTTGGGTGGTGACAGCTTGCTTATGTTTCAGCCCAGACCCTCTGGGTCCATCTGGCCTGGAGGCACACTGAACCAACTGGTTTGGGGCACAGTGGCACCTGGGTATGGTGTTGCCTCCAGATGGGAGGAGGGGGCAGCATGTGAGCCAGAGGCTGCCTCTGCCCTCCCTCCTCATGGATTGCTGGGGCTGCCAAGGGCTGTGCAGGCTGGAATGCACCCAAACAAGGCCTCTCCTCCATCCTACCATGGTGGTTGAGTTTTACAAAAGGCATTTGCTTTAGAGGAAGATGCGGCCAGATGCGGGGCCTCTGCGTAGGCCTTTGCCTCAGTGTGCCCTTTGAGAATTAATAAGCCAAGCACCTGTATTCCAGGTGGAGCATCCCAAAGGTGGGGACAGGCTGTGGGAGTGAGGGGAGGCCCCGGGGTTTTGAATGAAGAAGCTATACCATTGTTCCCTTCTGGAAGTTGTCTATTCATGTCCTTTGCCCTTTTTTCTGTTGGGGTCTTTGTGTGTTTTGTGAAAGTATGCCGTTATCGATCATAAATAGCTTCATATTGTAAATATTTCCTCTGGTTTGCCATTTGCCTTTTAGCTTCATGATATTTTGAAATGTATGTTTGACTTTTTTCTGTCACATATGGCAAGCTTTTTCTTTGTGATCTGATTTCCCCCATTGCTTTAATGCTTAAAAGTCTATTCCCATCTCAAGATGAAATGTATATTAACCTATATTTTGTTCTAGTTTCCCAGTGTTATTCTTTTTCATTTTATATTTTGCCACAGTAAAAATCGTGTTTCTTCATTCTTGCTTAATCCATCCCCACTGCTACAGCTCCTGCCTCACATCTGTTCTTGATTTTTCCTGTCCACATTTTAAGTCTAATGTGCTGCTTCACTCCTCTGTCCTTGTCCACCCAGGGCCCCTTAGGAGCCTCTCTGATCCTCTCACAGTGCTTACAGTTGGACTGCACACAGCCCTCCTGGGGACCACAGTCTGGTGGCATTGGGTGTGTGTCCTGCCATTCCTCAGGGGCTAGAATAATTCACTCATGGTTCTCACCCCCATCTCCAAGCACAGCTAAGTGCATAAGTACCACATTGCCTGGAAGATCCCCCTTCCTCTTTCCCTGCTCTAAAGGCCTCTGAAGTGGCCACTGGTTGCTGTTATTTCCCACTGCACAGCTCATTTCTGTTCACCTCTCTTCTGACATCAGTGTTTCTTTGCTTTGAGAAGGACTTTCCTGCTCCATGTCATCCTTGGTGGGGTGCCAGTCATAGCACCGTACCCCTTTCTTCCACCCACAGAGACAGACACATGATTGCAGTGAGCTCAATCAACATCTTTGCTGGGATGCTTCTTTTAGAAAGTGCAAAAGGACATCATTTTCTTTTAGAGTTACGGCACTAGAAGAATCTCTGTCAGACATAATAGGGCTCATCATCCCCATTACCAAAAATTCCATATCTGAGATGAGGATGAGGCCAACACAGAAGGAAGTTGAGGTGAGAAATGAGAGCAAGAAAGAGCTGACAATATCAGTGGAACACCTGGATCCAGCCCTCCCTGCAGCCCACAATCTCTAGGCTTCCTCCTATATGAGCCAATATAGTGCCTTTTAATTTGTGCCTCTTTGTAACAGGTTTTTGCCTCTGCAAAAAAAAGAATTCTCATTTACTCCTGCATTGTTCAGTTTTAGCCTTCATTGCCTGCCCATCTGAAAACTCCTAAGATATAAGAGGTCTCAGAAACCAGTCTTGGGTTGGGGCTGTGGCTCAGAGGTAGAGCGCTCACCTACTATGATGCCTGAGGCACTGGGTTTGATCCCCAGCACCACATAAAAATAAAATAAAGATATTGTGTCCACCTATAACTAAAAAATAAATATTAAACAAAAAAACCAGTCTTATCCTACAGTTAGTAGAATGAGATCTCAGGAGGAAAAATAATTCATCCAAAGTCACATGGTGCGTGGTTCCCTGCCAAAGGAAAAAAGAGCTTGCGCTCACCCTCCAGCAGTCTGGTCCTCCAGCATGGCACTAGAACACTTAGTGGCTATTGATCTGTTGTTTTTGGATGTGCTACCCAGACAGGATTGCCGCGGCCACATGAGCGTGTGTGCAGCCAAGGGAGAGCTCCGGGGCAGGGACAGAGCAGGGTGGGGAGGGCTCTGAGAGCGGCTGCTGCTGCCTCTGACTTGTCAGCCCCTGTTGGGGAAGGATGGTAACAGTCCAGACCCTGGTGGCGTTTGCTGAGTGCACACCACAAGCCAGGCACACTTAACCACAGCAGTAGCTTCAGGTGTGTTCACTCTTCAGGGTGTTGCGGTGTCACATGCAGTGGGTACTAGCAGATCCCACCTCACCAGCAGGGAAGCAGGCCTGAGAGGTATGGCACTCTCCAGTGGTCACAAGGCAACTGAGGCTTGCATTTGGACTCACCCAGGTCAGCCTGACTCAGGAATCCAAGGTTCTTCCCCAGGGGAGGCAAACTCAGCTGCCAACAGGGGTCAGGCCGGCTGTGTAGATGAACCGAGGAGCCTGTGGGGACAATGAGCCGGCCTGTCTCCGCTCCCCACTCTGCCCAGGGCAGCCCATTCGAGGCAGACTCCTCAGAGCTCCCAGTTTTTCAAAAGAAGTCAGAAATCTGGGTTTTTATGTGAAACTTCTCTATTTTTAAATGTTGGCAACAAATTCAGATTTTAAAAAAAATCACTGCACAAGCCAACCAAGACCACATTTGCAAGCCAGTGGATGGGAGCTTTGGGGCTTTACTCTACTCTTTCTGTGACTGGAGGAAGATGCTCAAATCTGTGGGTATCTGTCCATCCCCTGGCAGGAGAACTGAGCTATCTGGATGTGGATGAGATCCCACTTCATCCTGCCCTGGCATCCATTCCTTCCTGAATGTGCCTTAGAGGCCCACTGACACCAGAAGCAGAGGGCAGGCCAGGGGTTGCAGGGCAGTGCCAGAGAGCAGAGAGAGAGACCAATTTCACAGGTGAGGAGATTGAGACCTGTGAGGCAGTATCTGTGGCTCAGTGCCCCTCAGAGACTCCCAAAAGAGCTGTCAGGACTAGACCTGGGCTTTTCTGAGCCTTAGGTGTGGTCCTCTAACCACACACCAGCCTGCAGATGGCCATTTGGTTAAGTGAAAGGGACATCTGCATGTTGGGACGTGACCAAGCCCAGTCTTGCCCTTGCTAATGGTTGTTTTGGGGAAGCCACTGAATCTCTCCAAGGTTCAGTTCCTCCTCCACACAATGGGGTTGGTGCCAGCTCTCAGGATGAGTGTAAAGAGCCGTCATACACAGAAAGTGAAGTGGCTTGCTTCCTTTTCTTCCCATATATCCAGGACACAGCTCAGAGCTGGGAAGGCAGAGAAAGGCCTCGCCCATGCACTGGGCTCTGAGCTTAGTCCTTCATTCCTCCAGGGAGCTGGCCAGCACAGGGGCTGTGTGACAGCTCAGTGGCCTCTGGGGGCAGTATGGGGCCATAGTGCATGGTTCAGGGTACTGCTCAAAAAGAGGATCTGTTTCCTGCCACCAGTAGGGCAAGACAGGATCTCAAAAGCCTTTTGAGGAGACTGTCAGTCCTATAGCTCACAGGACACTGCAGCCAGGAGGGCCCTTGTGATTCTGTGACCTAGAGGGTCACAGACACACACACACACACACACACACACACACACACACACACACACATCTTTGCATCTCACTGCAGCTCCCCGGGCAGTCATAGCTAATTCCAGGAAGCTTCGCCTAACAGACAACCTGTTTGTCTTTCCATATCAAGTGCCCTCATCTTAGAGTAGAGGGGGGACAGGCCCAGAGAGGGTGCATGGGCTTTACCCAAGGCCACCCAGCATGTTGTGCCAGGGCCAGAATCCACACTATCCTGTGTCCAGGCCGGAGCTATGCTGCCAGCCCCCTCTAGCCTGAAGTAAGCACTGTGGGGGTAAAGCTATGCAGTGGGCAGGTGTCTCTGCTCCTCATCTGAACTACTCAAGATTTTTGTGCAGGGCCTGAAAACCTAGAATATGTTCCCATTCGTATGCACATTGGGAGCCTTGAGACTGCTGTAGCCCCGGGCCTCATCCCTACATTTCTAATAGGGCTCAGTGTTCTCCCCAGCAAAGCAGGTATTGGCTCTGCACCAGGCTCCTGTTAAACCTCAGCACTGGCTCAGTGGTGGGCTGACTGCTCCCCACCTCCACAGGCGGGAGCCTGAGCTCCTTGCAGCATCTTCTGAGCATGTGGGGCAAGATCTGTGTGCTGGGGCATCCAAGTTTCTCCCCTACCTGCCCCATCCCACCCAGGCAGGGGTACAGGCTAGGAGCAGGAGGATTGTCCTTGTTCAGCTCTGGGTCATCAGCCCTTGGCCCTGGGCCCGTCACAGAGGAGAACCAGTGAATGAATGGTTGGCTGGATGAGTAATATCCTAAAGCAATTCCCATCAGGCCCTTTTGTGTGCCAAGCTCTTAGCACATGTCATCCTTCATCCTGGTGGCAGTCTTGTGCTATGGAGGAAGCCACACCCGCTCCCCATCATCTGTTCACCTTCAGGACACACCCTTCTCTTCAGGCTGTGGTTCCCAAATCTCCCCAGAGCTCAGGGTTGCCCCTGAGACCCTGATCCAGGCCTGGCCAGGCTTCCCGGGGACCCTAAGGCATTAACTGCCTCCCCTGTCATCCTTGAACTGGCAAGTGCTGGGGATTCTACCTCTCCAGCTCCCGGCAGATTAGTCCTACCTTGGCCTTCCTATGTCTGGTCACAGTCCCCACAAGTCCCCTCTCCACTCAGTAGGAATGACCAAGGCTGAGCCTTATAGGTCCCAGAGGCAGGGCTAAGTGGGGTGAAGCCATGGGAACAGGCCTAAAACCTTAGTGTGAGATAAAATTTACAGTCCAACTGCCTAGAATGGAGTAGACTCTTTGCAAGTGAGTGAATCCTCTGTCCAGAGGTATGCAAGTAAAATCTGGAGCCTAATAGGGCTAACAGACATTCACTAAGAGATAGCCTCACTATGTAACTGTGAAGCTCCCATCCAGTTCTTAGACACAAATCTCCTTTCTACATTTTCTCCCGGAGCTAAACCCTAAAACAGACACCAGCATTAGCAGGCAAGGAGGGCAAAGGAAAGGGGAGTCCAGAAGCTTAAGGTGAGTTGTTTTGAGCACACAATTGGCTCAGGACTAGGGATCCTGGAACCCAGCTGCCCTCATTGCTCCACTGGTCTTCCATGGATAAAGGGATGAGGCTAAAGTAAACCAGTCTAGGGGTTCCCACAATGGTCCTGGATGATGGGGTCCAGCCACTGGTTTGGTGTGGGAGCTGGGGGCTGCAGGTTCAACTTGACCAAATGGGGACACCCACAGGGGCAGAGGCAGGCAGTTTTCAGGGGCCCATGGCCCTGGGACTCTGAAGGCCTATAAACTTGACCTCAAGGAGGGCAGGAGGGAGCGTGGAGCAAGCTTTCCACACCCTGCTTCCCTCCAATCGGCTCCACCAAGCTCACACTCGCCTGCTCCCAGAGAGACAAAGCAGAACACACACAGACACAACCAGCACCCACATCCAAATCACTCACACACATCAGACGTGCACACGACGTGCAGAGACACCCACACAGAAACAGAGACACACCCTCCCACAGCCACGCAGACACCCACACACATGCAGGCACTGACATGGCCCCTCTGATTGTGAACCCCCCTCCTCAGCTCATCTGCCCTGGGTGGGTGTGCAGGCTCAGTCTCTTTGTTCTAGAACCCTGATTATTCATTTCCTGCCTCTCCCCTTGACTGGCTCTGCCCATCAGGGTCAGTGGGGCCAGTTTTGCAGGGTGCTGGCAGCCAGGTTAGCAGAGCTTTGGAGTTAGCCAATCTGGGCTCAAGTTTCAGCTCTACCACCTTCTTACTGTGTGACCTTGGCTCAGTGAGCCTCAGCTTCCTCATCTGGAAAGTAGGCATCACCCACTAGTAGCCACCCAATCATCTCTGTTACCCCTAAGCACTTAGTAGGAGCTCTGTCTTCCCCTAGCCTGTAAGGGAGTTTGCGGTCCAGCTCCCACCTCTCAAGTCCTGATCTCTTCAAATCGGTTATTCATTTTTCCTTCTTAAAAATAATTTATAAAATTATGTAATAATACACACCATAAAATAATAAGTATAAAGAAGAAAAGTCAGTGAAGATTGAGTGTGGCTGTTGGCTGGGGCAAAGGCTCAGTGATAAATGGCCACTCATTGTAGCCTGACATGTGGCAAGCTCTCCATATTTGAGAGTGATCACTTTTAGGTCCACTTCAAGTTTCCTGGGGTCTGCAGCTCACCTTTGGGGGCCCACGACTGCAGGCTCTGCATCTACACTGGTGAAGACAGCCCCAGCTCCCTGGCAAAGGCAGGACTCAGCCTTTGATATTAAACAGTACAAAGCTGCTCAGCTAGAACCCAGCCGAGAATCTCAGCGATTTAACACTGTTGTATTCTAGAACCACAAGCTGCAAAAACCCCGAGGATCTTGCAGTGGATTGTAGGCTCTCAAAGACCTCAAAGAACAAATCTCAGAGATGTGAAGAAGCCTTGGAGACATCTGGTCCAGCAACCTTGCCTCTAAGGTGGAATCCCAGAAGTCTGGAGCCTCAGAGTCCAGACTTGTGTCCTTTCCTGTCTCGTTTGACAGAAGAGGAAACTGAGACTCAGAGAGGGTGAGTGACTGGTGCAAGATTGTACAGGTCAGAGGAAGCACTGAGACAAGAACTCCTCTGGTCCTGGACTCACAGGCTTCCACTCTGCCTCTCTGGGGAGGATTGGAGGAAATGCCTGGAGGTAGAGGAGGAAATATTTGGGCCAAAATAAGAATTTCTGGAGAAATGTTTTTGAAAAAATCAAACCAAAAAGAAAAATGGGAAAAGTGCTGGCTTCCCTTATTTTCTCCTTGTCTTCCTCTGGGCACTCACTCTCCGCAGCTCTCAGCGGCCTCCAACTCTGCTCACAAGCTGCTTCCAGCCGCCCACGGGCTTCCTAAAACGGTCTCGGCAAGCTAATTCCAGAGGGTGAATGGCAGAGAGCGCCCGCCCGCGGGGAGGGGCGCTTCTTTAGCAGGCGCAGGCGCAGGCGCGCAGGGAGTCTCCACAAGAGCAGGGGCTGACTGCCCCCAATCCCAAACCCCTCCCCAAGGCTCTGGCCTCTCCCCACCCTGGAGGGAAGCGTGGGTTCCCACCTTAAGCGACCTGATCTCTTTGAATAGGTTATTTATTTTTCACTTTTAAAAAAAGTATAAAATTATGTAATAATTCATATTTATCATAAATAATCAGGAAAATATAAAGAAGAAAATTGATATCACCTGTAATCAACCTTGCTAAGTGAAACAACTGTCTAAACATCTATCTTTCCAGACTTTGGACCAAGCACATATTATAGACAGAGGAAAGCTGATTCAGAACACAGTGTTCTAAAGGCTGTTTTTTTCTTCCAATCATATATTCACACACATCTTTCCTAGTCAACAATGCACTTCTACAACATGATTTTTAGTGGCTGCATGACATCCTGTATATGACTATGCCACCCTATACTCAACCAATACTTACTGTTGAAAATTTCAGCACATATCCATTTTCCCCCTATGAGTAATAACAGACCATTTTTCCTTGTAGTTACATCTTTGTGATCATCCAAAATAATTCCTTAGGACAACTCCCTGGAATTGGAATTGTTGGTCAGAAGGTTTATACCTTTTAAAAAAGTATAAAATGTGAACTCCTATTATTTTTCTTTCTACAATGAACATGTAATAATGAAAAATTAGGCGGGCATGGGGATGCACATCTGTAGTTCCAGATACATGGGAGGCTGAGATGGGATAATTGCTTGAGCCCAGGAGTTGTGAGACCCCATCTCAAAAATAAATAAATCAAGGGGAAAAAAATTAGAAAATACAGATAAGGAAAAAAAAAACCGAAAAGAAAGCCAAAATAAAGTTTCTCCAAATCTAACTAACAAGGTGTGGTTGAGACTTGCTGTAAAGCAGTGAGCCTTTTTCACAGGTGCATGTGTGTGTATGTACACATACAATGGGACTGCACTCTACATGCTGTTTTGGAAAGCTTGGAAATGTATTCCGGAGGCCCAACATTCCCACTCACAACATCACTTTTACTACAGGCTTATCCTTGGCATAACCACTCTGGTATTGTTGAGAACTCAATTTCTGATTTTATTTATTTTGGTCCTGGGGATTGAACACAGGAACATTCTACCACAAGCCCCATCCCCATGCCTTGTTATTTTTTATGTTGAGACAGGGTCTCACTAAATTGTCCAGGCTAGTCTTGAATTTGCAGTCCTCCTGCCTAACCTTAAAAATCACAGGGATCACAGGCGTGTGCCACAGCATAGATTTCTGATTTTGTTCAATTATAAGGAGCTCTGTAATGAATGTGCTTGGAGAAGTGGTGTTTCTTTTCCATTCCCACTGTTAGGCTGGACAGTAGTGGCCTTCCTAGGTCAAGGGGTTTTTTGCTATCATGTCACATCATGTGCAACCACAAGGCTAAACACTGAGTGCTGGCCCTAAGGGTCAACTGAGCTCCGTTGATGCCTATGGGGAAAGTCCGGCAGTCTGTAAAGCTTGGAGTTGAGTGTGTGCGAGTAGAAGAGTCAACCGCTCTCCAGTAATTGCTTAGAGCAAGGCCTTGAATAGGGATTGTCTTTGAATAGGGATTTACCTAGAAGGACTCCAGCCCCTCCCAGAGAGCCAGGCTCAAAATTAGGTTCGCAAAATCGTGACCACACAAGCCAGTTACTCCTGGCTCTCCCTAGTCCACATCCCAAATACCCTGTGCTCTCTCTAAATCGCCACTTGCCTGAGACCATGGGCATCTTGGGACTGAATGGGACATGTTAACCAAAGTCTCATTGTTCTGAGGAGGGGAAAAATGTAGCTAGGACAGTGCCAGGACACCTGGGGCTTCAAGACTGTTGAGCGGGTATGAGCTTCTGGCCTTGCCAGGCATAAGTGAACACTGGAAGCTGATCTGAGAGAGGAGCCAGAGCCAGGGAGGCTCAGCCCCGGAGGTGAGAGTGGGAGTGGCCAACTCAGGAGGAAACCATGCCTATTACTTAGGTGCCCACAACAGAAAAGGCTGAGAGCCAGCAGTGGATGGAAGAATAAGCCAGAGACAGGAGGGCCTGCCTGGAGCTTCTGGAGCACTGGTGGCCAGATGACCTGGGACTGTGTCTCCCTCAACCAGTGCCTCTCCATCCCTTCACTGTTTGGCTCAGTTTTCTGGATCTTCATTCAGACCAAAAAGCAAGCTTAGAACTATGAAAGAGAGAGGAAAGGGGAGGGCAGGAGCCACCCAAGAGAGGCCACATGATCCAGGCCTCTTGGTTGGCCAGAACAAGGGTCTAAAATGAAGACCCTCCCAGCGTCAACTCAGAAGTGTCTGCCACAGACCTTTGGACCATAGAGCCCTTGCAGTTTCCCAGTGGCTTCATATTCCCAGTCTGAGCGGGCAGAGCTCAACAACTACCCAGCTCTGAACAGAGCATGCTGGTGTGTCCCACCATGAGGAGGCCAAGCAGGCCCGGATGGCAGCTGGAGATGAGGAACCTGCATTAGGCTCAGGTGTTTCTGTTTTCTGTAACTCTTGCTCCTCGTTGAATTTCATGTTTATTAATCCCCTCTAGAGTACAACTGAGCCACTCTGTGTGAGGCGGGGATGGGTAGCAAGAACGGAAGCTCGTGATGTGCTTCTATATCCTGTGGGTGATACCCAGGGAGACATTTCCTTGAGTAGTTACTCTGCTTTTTGTCCCTTTTGTCACTTGATTCAGGTGAGTTCACCTCTCATGGCCTCTTTCCTTCCCTCAGTCTGCTCTGGGGATGCTGGAAATTAGAGAAAGATGGGAGGGTGATGGTGTGCTTCCCTCACAAATGATCCCGGAGCCCAAGTGTGATTAGGGAGGCAGGGTGGGAAGTGATCAGTGAGCTGTGAGCCACTCCCCCTTCCACCAGGGGAGACTGAAGCCAGAAGGAGCTTGAGAAAGGACAGAAGCACACCCGTGGCCCCTTCATCTTGGGATGGGGGAATACAGAGATCAGGGTTCCCACGTGAATAATAACTACCCCCATTTTATAGATGGATACAATGAGGTTAAGAAGCTGGCTGAGATATAGCCAGCAGGTGGCAGAGCTGGATTTAGAGCCTGTGACTTTCACAGAGCCATACTCCAGTCAGGCTTTGTATCACCCAAGCTCTGCCAAACCACCTGGTTTTCCTAAACCTTTCCTTCTCTGGCCTATACTCTGGAACCCACCCACTGTCTGGGCTGAGAGAAGTCAGTACGCTGCTGTTTCCATTCAGGGAGAACACACTCCCCCAGGCAGCATGGCCTGTATCCTTTGTGCCTAGAGTAAGTGCTTGCGATGTAGCAGTAGATGAAGGATGTGCCCTGTGCACATAGAGCAAGTGTGACCAGCTGGTGACAGGGCAGGTAAGTAGTGCAGTGCAGGGAAGAGAGAGGCCTGGAGTCAGCCTGCCTAGTTCATCCCAGCCGTGTGACTCTGGGCAAGTCACTGTGTACCTCTGTGCTTCACTTCCTCACCTGTAAAAGGGAGTTGGGAGGTGCCTTCCTCCCGCTGTGGGCACTGATGAGTAAAATGCTCTGTGATACTTTAGCTGCTGTCATTGTCATCACCCAAGGCCACCATCAGTATTTGACCCTGGGTCTGGTCAAACATGATTTTTCTCCCACTGTCTCTCTGATGTTGCTAAGAGCCTGCCAGGTATTGACCCCGTCTCTTTTGGCTCATGTCAGGAAAAAGACCCTGTTGACAACTGTCCCTAGCCCCAGCTGCTATTCTTAGTCCCTCCTCATATCCTTCATCTCCAAGCATTTTCCCTCCTAAACTTGCTCTGCATCTCCATAGGAACAGGGGTGGGGGGGGCTGGATGGGGAGGGTCCTCCCCCATGGAAGGGAACTTCATTTGGGGCTGTTTGGGAGCGGCAGGCAGTGCCTGGTGGAGCTTCCCTCATTGCTCCTCTCCCCTCCTCCCAGACCCCTCCTTGAACAGCATGTTCCTCCGACCGTTATTTTTAATGCATTTATCCTGCCGCTTAATTTATCCTGCATTGTGATCAGATTTAGCCAAGAGCTCGCAGCACGCTGGGCCTGCCTGCATATTCATGAGCCAGTTCATTCATGCCGCCCAGAGAATGCTGGGTGGGTGGCAGTGGGCAGCAGCCTGGGTCCATGAATCTCACTCACAGCAAGGGCAACCTGGGGCCAGAGTTCAAGGGTCCAGGCTGGAGCCAGGTGGGCAATATAAGGGGATATTCTGTGGAGGTGGGAGTGTCACTGTGCCAAGCCTCTAGAGCCAAACTGGGTTTGCTAATTCTCCACTGTTACTAATGAAGTTGCTTGAGTAGGCATGCCCATTGTCCTGGTAACTTGAAGAATCAAATAATTCACATAATAGTTCACAATAATTACTTATTATCTTTCTGTTTTTGGTACCAGGGATTGAACACAGAGGTGCTTAACAACTGAGCCACATCCCCAGCCCTTTTGTTTTTAATTTTGAGTCAGGGTCTCACTGAGTTGCTTAGAGCCTCACTAAGTTGCTGAGGCTCGCTTTGAACTTGTGTTCCTCCTGCCTCAGCCTCCCAATCTGCTGCGATTACAGGTGTGCACCACAAGCCTGGCTACTTATTATCTCTCATTTTCACCATTACAGTTACTGCTGAGCAATGATTCCTTGTGGTCCTAATTCCTTGGGGGAAATAAAAACCCAGGATAGTGCCTAGGTCCTAATAGGGAAGGATGTGGGGTTATTTCTCTCCAGCCTGTGCCCGCCTACTGATACAAACTCTCCTTGAGTGAACATCTGGAGGCCTGGAAGGCAGAAACAGCTCCAGGGGGCCATCCAGTCTCAGAAAGGGCCACCAGAAGCATCTGGGCATGTGCAGCCGGACTGTGGGCCAGCAGGTACACAGATTGACTGAGGCTCTGAAGAAAACTGGGCTCTTGGCTTTGGGTTCTTCTGGCCCATGAGAATTTCTATGTAGATTCAGTGCATTCACTAACTCATTCTTTCATTTTACCAATGCCAACCCCATGCTGGGTGTTGGGGACACTGCCATGTTCTCAAGATCTCATCCCGTGAAGGAGATGAGCCCAAAGTAGAGAGTGGTCAGGGCCTACAGATGAGGCCAGATCAATTACTATGAAAGTTCAGAAGGGGTAAATGATCCCACCAGGAGCATCAGGGAGGAGGAGGAGTTTAGGCTAGAGGCAGTTTAGGCTGAACCTTGACAATGTGGCTGTAAAAATCTAGGATGAGATAAAATGGGCATTTGGGGGCCTAATAGACAGCAAAGGCAAAGGCCTGGCATTGGGGACACAGTGTGGGATTTGTTGGCCAGGTGCTGGTGGAGAGGTCATGAGCCCCAGGTGGAGGGGTCCCAACTGGCTTCAGCCATCATGAGGCAGGAAGCCAGAAGGGTCTCATCTCTGTTTCTCTGCACACAGAGGTCACGTACAGGCTGCTGGAGAAAAGACGAGTGCTCCTGCCCTAGTCTCCTGATTAATCTATAATTAAATCAGCATAGACTGTGTGGAGCCGTGTTGTCATTAGAGAGCTGATGAGGGCGAACAGCAAGTTGTCTGTGAACCTAGAGGCCTACCGGGTTTGCAGCTAGTGCAGGCGGCCTTCAGGAGCAAGGAGCAAGCCCGGGAGGAGAGAACTTCAGCCAGGATCAACAGCTCACGCTTGGCTGCCTTCAGTGTTCACGTCACTGTCTTGGCAAGTCCTCATGACAATGCTATGAGGGGGGACACGATCATTTACTCCCATTGTACAGGAGGAGAAACTGAGGTGCAGAGAGCAAGGAATTAAGCTGGTCTAGTTGAGTACATGGGTTCTAGAATTAGAAACATCCTGGGTACAAACTTCCCAGATGAACCTCTTGCCAGCTATGTGGCCTTGGGCAGATTTATTTTTGCCTTCTTTGTGCCTCAATTTCTCCATCTGTATATGGAGGACAAAGTCCATGACTTTAAAGTATTGCTGAAAGGATTGATGGAGGCAGTCCATATGAAGAGCTGAGCACAGTGCTCGGTGCTTAGCAAGTGCTCATCAAATGCTGCTGCTTACCGTCTCACAAGTGATGCTTGTTTCCTCTCCATCTTTTTTTTTTGTTGGTTTGTTTTTATTTTTAGGTATACATGACAGTAGAATGTATTTTGACATAGTGTACATACATGGAGTATAACTTATTCTACCTAGTATCCCATTCCTGTGGTTGTACACGATGTGGAGTTTCACTGCTCATATTTCATATATGAACATAGGAAAGCTCTGCCAATTCATTCTACTGCCTTTCCTGTTCCCATTCCCCTTCCCTTCCCTTCATTCCCCTTTGTTCTTGTCTACCTTTCTTACTAGAATGTGGGCTCCTTGTGGACAGGGACAATGTCTGTCTTGTTTATTACTGTGACCTCAGTACCTGTCACAGTAGTGTTCAGTAAATTATTACTTGCTGATATAGCATCTATAAAACTTCAAAGTGCTGAAATATTACATACTATTTCTTTATATTCTGCCTTGTTCTAAAAAGAATTCAAGGGGCTGGGGATGTGGCTCAAGTGGTAGCACGCTCGCCTGGCATGCGTGCAGCCCGGGTTCGATCCTCAGCACCACATACAAACAAAAATGTTGTGTCCGCCGAAAACTAAAAAAAAAATAAACATTAAAAATTTAAAAAAATAAATAAATAAAAAATAAAAAGAATTCAAGAGACAAGCCTTATTATACCACCATCTTTGTTGATATCACTGTTCTGTTAATGTCAACCTGTTATTCAGAGTTGGAATTCTTTAAATGGGCTTAGGGAAAGTCTAGAAATAAGCAGGGAGCCTCACTCCACAAGCGGTTGCTAAGAGGTGAGGAGGAGATCAGCTCCTGGAGGAGACATCTTGGAACAGCTGCAGAAACCTCTGGTCCACGCATTGGAATACAGCCTAGGGGGTGCTGGAAGAGTTTCTTGGTCTAGTCATTTGGGAGGCTTTGGACTTTCAGAGACCAGAGGGGCTGGAACCTGCAGCCCACTTAAAACAGATTGGAGCTAAATGAACTGCTTTGAAGATTCTGAGGGCATGTTGGGCTCATCATTATCTCTGTCCAATGGGAATATGGTTTGAACCTCTCCATTGGGATCAGAAATTTCCTACACAAACAACTGTTAAAGTCCTAGATTCTCCAAATGATTTGTTTAAAATATAAGACATTTTAGTGAATTAAAAGTTATCTCCATGACATGTTACTTCCACTCACTTGCCGTCTTAGCAGAAGATAAAAGTACAGAGTTCCCTGCAGCTCACAGAACCTAGGGACTCTCATCTGTGCCCCAATCCACTGTGTAATGGATGGCGTCAGCTGCCACTCACCTGTGGACAATGCAGAACAAGTTCTTTACAGCACCAGAAGCTGGCGTGGTGGCTTCCTGTGACTCTCTGCCCATGCTCTTCTGGAGGACACCCTTAGCCAAAGTGACAGGAGGGATGAGGTGAAGAAAGTCTTCCTTGGCCCTAATTGGGATGGTCACCCATAGTGGTGATAGTGACTCTTGTTACTTCTCTCCCTTTTTTTGACTTATTTCTTTCATCCTGAATAAACTACTTGAACCCAAATTTCTACACCAGAGCCTGCATTTTACAAACTCAACCTAAGACCCACTCCAAAACTGTGGGTGCTTTACTGCTCTACACTAATTTTTGAGAGGTCTCAAAGTCAGTGGTTCCCTTGGGAGTGCATTTATCACATAAGCTGCCGCCAAAATATGGGGCCTGCTTGGGCTGTAAATGAGGGAAGAGCTGGGCACCAGATGTTCTGGGAAACAGAAGCTGGTGGAAAACGGAAAACCAGATACCAGAGAGCTCAGCACTGAGGCCAACTTCACTCGAAACCCTGTTTGGACATAGTATAGACCCTGAGATAAGCACTCTGTGCTGAGCCAGGGAGAAACCAATATGTAGTTGTTGATTAAGCACCTACAGTGTACTGAAGATAAAAAAAGGATAAATGAGGGCTGGGGATGTGGCTCAAGTGGTAGCGCGCTGGCCTTGCATGCGTGCGGCCCGGGTTCGATCCTCAGCACCACATACCAACAAAGATGTTGTGTCCGCCAAGAACTAAAAAATAAATATTAAAAATTCTCTCTCTCTCTCTCCTCTCTCACTCTCTCTTTAAAAAAAAAAAAAAAAAGGATAAATGAGAAAGTGAGCATGTTTGCCTCTGGAAAGGTCAGAGCCCGTTGGGGAAGAGAGTTATGTCAACAAGTGGATGGACATTAGAAATGAGTCAAGAATTGACAGGACTCAGATTAATTTGTCCATTCATTTAAGACACATTTATTAAACATTTATCGTAATCAAGGCACTGTGATAAGCTCTGTGGATGGAAGAGAGATGGGTAACAATCATACTCTTACCAGAAAAGAAAAAAGGTAACATTTAACATTTATTAAGCTCTAAGTGCATGCCAGGCTGAGTAGGGTACTCTTCATAGATTACTTCAGTTCTTCTCATGACAAACTCATGAAGTGGGAGCTATTCTTATCCCCACTAGAGAGAGGAGGCCAAGAGGGGCTATGGAGCTTACAAGACCACAGGGCTGGTGTGGTAGAGTTGGGCTTCAACCTAGATCTGTCGATTCCCAACCCCCAATACTATTTTTTCCCTTCGAATCAGACCAAAGTCTGTGGCTTTTGTCTTAAATACCCACTGAGTGAACCAGTTTTTAAAAGAACAAAACCTGGAAGCAAACCAGGCCAGGCTCAGATGGAGCTAGAATGAGCTTTTGCTGGGGTCAAGCTCCTGCTCTGAGGCCCTGCCTCTTCAAAAGGGAGCCCAGCCTAGTCTGTGACCCTGTCTGTAGGGAATCCAGGACACCTGGAAGCTGACCTCATTTCACCCTAGACAGTCAAGAAGAGGCCCTGCGCCTTGTGTCCTCTGGGCCTTAGATGTACACTGACACCAGGTTCACTGAAGCCCCTGGCTGATTGTCCCCATCACCTCCCTGAGGATCAGCAAGGCAGAGCATGACTGATAGTGGGAGGATATTCCTGTTACCATTACTGAAAAAAAATCACTCTAAGGCTTAGTGGCAAAACTAACCATTCTGATATGCTCACAGACTCTGTGGGTCAAGAATTTGGACAGGGAATTTGGGGATGTGTGCTCCATAATGTCTAGGGTCTTGCTGGGGAAGTCTCA
Organism: Ictidomys tridecemlineatus; assembly: GCF_052094955.1. NCBI lineage: Eukaryota > Metazoa > Chordata > Mammalia > Rodentia > Sciuridae > Ictidomys > Ictidomys tridecemlineatus. The sequence continues at coordinate 179,439,990 of NC_135481.1, forward strand.
GTAGCCAGGGATGACTCAACAGGTACAATTATCTAGAGTATCTTCACTCATATACCTGGCAGCTGATGCTGGCTGGCTCCTCAGCTGGACTGTCAGTCACAACAGTTCCATGTGGCCTTTTATGCTCTGTCTTCCCATGGGCTAGTTTGGCTTCCTTACAGCATGGCAGCTGGTTCCCAAGAGCAAGTGTCCCAAGAGAGCCAAGTAGAATTTGTATTTTCTTTTATGACCTACCCTTGGAAATCACATAAGCCCTCCATCACTTATATATAGTCACAAGCTCACCCAAATGAAAGATGGAGGGGGCTGGGGTTGTGGCTTAGTGGCAAAGCACTTGCCTTGCACATGTGAGGCACTGAGTTCGATCCTCAGCACCACAGAAAAATAAACAAAATTAAAGATATTGTGTCCATGTATAACTAAAAAAACAAAAGAAAGATAGATAGAGGGACATAGACCTCACGTCTCCCTGGGATAGCATGTAGAATTAGGAAATTGTTGTGGACATCTTTGGCTGTAAAATTTGCTACAATCACAGTTAACTACTGAATACAGTAGGTGGAGGTTGGCCTTCCAAATTAGAACATTTGGGTAAGTGATTGCCTCAAGACCATGGTGGGTGGGCAGTTAGCCTTGAACATGCAGTAATCCAAGTGTACACAAGAACAAGCAGCTTGGGTTGGGGTCAACTTCCAAGATCCAGACCAGACTGGAGCTAACAAAGCAGAGCTTGAGCTGCACATGGAGCAATAGTCATTATTTTATTTATCTGCTACCCCTTCATCCAGTCACTCTCTCTCCCATTTATCCACCGTCCACCATCCACCATCCACCCAGCTATCTTCCCATTTATCCATTCATCCATCCATCTCTTTTTCCTTGCATTTACCCAGCCCTCCTATATATTTTATTCATTTTTATTATGACTCAGTTTCATCATCTGTAAAATAGAGATCATAATGTAAACCTCATGAAACTGTTTCAAGATTCAATGAATTAATAGATATAATGTGTCTAGAGTAATTCCCAGAACATATTAAGTATTCAGTGAATGTTACCTATTAGTATTGGCATTAGTACTTTTGTTATTGTTATTCAGGCATGCTCTTATAAATCTTTCTACCCATCTGCTCTTCCATTCATCTGTCTTTTCTTTTATTCAACAGTTCAGTTAAATCACATGTACATTTAACTTATATAAGTTCAACCATAGCCTGAGCAAAAAAGAGAGAGGGAAAAGAAATTTAAAAGGCATAGTTGACTCCACCTGTCCTTTCATTCAATGGATGTGTGCCCTGGAGGGCAAATCAGGTGAGTTGAGAAATTTCCCAGATTTTTTTTTGTATGGTTGTAGATGGATAGTGTGCCTTTATTTCATTTGCTTATTTTTATGAGGTGCTAAGGATCAAACCCAGTGCCTCATACATCCTCATACATCCTCTGCCACTGAGCTACAGCCCTCACCCCACTCCCCTGATCTTTACCTAGGTAAAAGCAAACCCACAAATACTGCACTTCTGGGGTAATTGGATCTCACAGGGTAATTTCAACCTTTTGTGTTCCACAGTCCATGCTGCCTTCCTACCCCTGGCAGCACAGATAAGGGAGGTCTCGGTCCCTGCCTCTATCGATATGCTCAGTCTATGGCAATTTCAATGGGATAGCTGTAAGCACATCATTGCAGTTATAGAAAAAAACACCATGAATGTGTTGGAATACAGGTCTACATAAAGTTGGAGTTACATTATGGGGCAATGACAGCTGGTGGTGGGCAGTCCTTTGCGAGTGTGTGACATTTAAACAAAATCTTAAAGGACGAACATCAATGTTCAAGATACTTGAGAGGAGGAGGGCTTCCCAGACAGAGGGAAGAGCAAAGAAAATAAAGGACACAAGGTGTTAAGAAAACATTGAGTGGAGTGGGTAGGCATGAGTGGAGGGGCAGGAGTTTGGAGATGTGATCAGGGCTAGCTCTGAAGGGCCTGCTTGCCAGCTAAAGGAACCAGGGCTTTATTCTGCAGGTGGTTGGTGGCCATGGGAGAGGATTTAGCGGAGGAGCAGGAAGGGTCAGAATGTTTTCTTAAGGATTGAACCCAGGGTTGCTAGACCACTGAGCCACATCCCCAGCCCTTTTTTGACTGTTTTTTATTTAGAAATAGGTTCTCACTAAGTTGCTTAGGGCCTTTCTAGGTTGCTGAGGCTGGCTTTGAACTCATAGTCCTCTTGCCTCAGCCTCCTGAGCCACAGGGATTACAGGCATGCGCCACTGTGCCTGGCCAAAGTGATGCTTTCAATAGATCACTATTGCTCCTGTGAGAAGAATGGACAGGAGAGAAGACTCTGGGCGCAAGAAGACCAATGGGGGAAGCTGGGCCCCACCCAGCTTCCAGTCATTTCTAGATGTATGGTGCTGCTATAGAAGAGCTTTGTAGTAAACAGCCCTGGAGAACCGAGGGCCCAATCAAGGGCACATTTCCCACTTTCAGCTTGACATCACCAATTAATTGCCTCAAAAATGTTCTGAGTCAAAGGGACAGATGACATCTCTCAGGGACAGCTAGGGGCTTTGGGTTCCAGATCCATGAAGCCTGCCTGGTACTAGAAGCGTCTCCTCATTGGACATAGAATTTTTAATACCTTCTCTTTGTCAATGGTGGTCTATGATTTGACTGTGGAACATCTAGGCTGCTTTTGTTATTTACTTTTTTTTAATATTTATTTTTTTGTTTTAGGTAGACACAATATCTTTATTTATTTTTATGTGGTGCTGAGGATCGAACCCAGTGCCTCGCACATGCCAGACCAGCGCGCTACCACTTGAGCCACATCCCTAGCCCCTATTATTTACTTTTTAAAATGTATCCTCCATGAGGTTCATTTCAACTCCTGAATCTGAGGACAGATGTCTTTCATCCGTTATGGAAAGTCCTTTGAATACTCCCTCTCCCCCTTCTCTCTAGTGTCTACTCTTGGAACTCTGAGTAGGCACTATTAGGTTCTTTTCCTTCTGTCCTCTATGTCCTCTATGTGACATTCTCTCGGCCCTCTCACTTTCTCTCCCACATTCTGGACAATTTCTTCAGTCTTCTTGTCACTTTTTTCCCCCTTCTTCAGCTGAAGTTCACCTGCCATTCAACAATGACAATGGTTTTTAATTTTCAATTATGACTTTTCTTTATTTCTGAAAGTTTGACATGCTTCAATTTTAATCTGCCTGTTGTTTCTGTAATGTCTCTTGATCCTTTGTCATTGTTTCAACTTCCTTTTTTTTTTCTGAACATTTGAATCTATTTATTTTACATTCTGAGTCCTACAATGCCAACATCTGAAGTCTTAAGGGATCCAGCTCTGTTGTCTGCTATTCTTCTGACTAGCTCAGGGTGGCATTTTTCTTGGAAGCTTTGGATTCTAATTCCCAGTTAGACCTGCATCTGTGGGAATTCACTGAAGATTGGACTGGGGTTGTTTTCTTGCAGGGAGATTTTATTTTGCTTCTGTTGAGCACCTGGGAGCACCGAAGACTTGATTTTCTTATTTTCTGTACCTTTAAAAATTGAGCTACACCTTTCAAAAAGTAAAATCCATGAGTCTTAAGAGCATAGCTGGATGAATTTCTTTTTTGCAAAACATTTAATTGAATTGTTATTGAGGGAAACATGCATACAATAAAACACATTAATCTTGAATGTACATTTTAATAGGCAAACATCCACACAACTCTTATCTGAATTGAGATATAGAAAATTCTCAGAATTCCAGAAAGTTTCTGCATCTTCATTTCTAGTCACCTCCACCCAGAGAGGAAACTGCTATTTGAACTTCTGCCAAATTACTGATTTGTTGTGAAATGTTTACAAGTGGGGCCATGTAATGTTGTTTATCCTGGTGTATGTCTGTGAGATTCACTTGTGTTATAATGTGTGTTTGTCATTTGCTCAGTCTCATTTCTGTGTAGTATTCCATTGCATGAAATTTCGCAATTCATCTATGCATTCACCTGTTGATGGCCATTTGGGCAATATCCAGTTTGGCACTGTTATAAATAAAGCTTCTGTGAACATTCTTATGTAATGCTTTGGGTGAACATAGCATTTATTTTTATTGGGTAAATACCCAGGAGTGAGATTCTTGGGAGATGGAGTGTGTGGATATTTGGCTCAGGGACACTGCCAATGTTTTCCCAAGTGGTTGGGTCAAATCCCTCTCTACCAGTCACGTGTGAGAGTCCCAGTGGCTCTACATTCTCGCAGTGTTAGCATTGTCAGTTTTTAATTTTTGCCATTTGTCAGAGGTGTAATAGTATTTCATTGTGGTTTTACTTTTTTAATATTTATTTTTCAGTTGTAGTTGGACATAACACCTTTATTTCACTTGTATATTTTTGTATGTGGTGCTGAGGATCAAACCTAGGTCTCGCACGTTCGAGGTGAGCATTCAATTGCTGAGCCACAACCCCAGCCCTCATTGTGGTTTTAATTAGTATTTGCCAGATAATTCATGATATGGAATATCTTCTCATGTTTTGGATAATTTGACCTATTTCATATGTGTTCAAGTTTGTTACTCCTTTTTCTGAGTTTAGAATTAATTTTAATTCACCAGAAAAGTAAAGTAGTTCATTTCTACAATATATAACCTCTAGCATAGTCTAGGGCAGTAGTGTTCTGGTAAACTGGTTCTCAAAAATTAAAATAAATAAATAAGGTGTGATTTGTAGTATTTTCTCATGAATAATCTAACTATGGCCAACTTCAAGCTACCAACTGAATGGCTCATGAAATCCTTAAATATTTAACAAATTGTTTCCATGAGCCTAAACAGATTGGCTCCAGGATACCACTGAGTCTAGGGCAGCACCTGTTATAAAACTAATTGATATTTGTGCAGCAAAACATGTAAATATTTATACTAATTGGTATAAAGCAACCTCACATCTATTGAGGTCAGATTTTTTTTTTGCCTACAAATGAGTCAACCACCAATTAACTGCAAAAGAAAAATGTTCAGTTTACAAGGTTCCTTGGGCTTTCATGTTGCATGTAAAAGATTGTGGATCTGTATTTGTTTGTGTTCTACTGTTTGCAGACTTGGGGTACTTCAGGAAATCCTGTTGAACTTTTGTGCACAGCGGTGATAAATGATTTTGAGCTAAATGACCTCCAAGATACCTTCTAGTTCTAGAAATCTTTAGCTAAATATTCAAGAAATATTTCACTTAATGTACATGTTTATTTATTTATATTTTTACTGTTGTAAGATGGAGTCTTTCAAAACATGGCTTCTGGATCTAGTAGACCCAAAAATCATGTTTCTCCCATTGACAGTTCTGGAGTCAGACTGCCTGAATTCAAATCTTGATATCATCACTTATGTTCTCTTTAATTTGGGAAAGTCACAACAAATTCTGCTGTGCCTAAGTTTCTCATCTGATCATGAAAACTGAGTTTAGCTAGGGCTGGGGCTCACTTGCCTGGCATGTAGAAGGCACTGGGTTTGATTCTTAGCACTGCATATAAATATATAAAATAAAGGTCTTTCGACAACTAAAAATTTTTTTTTAAAAAGAACTGAGTTTTAAAAATGTGTTTTACTCAGCTTTTTTTGTTGCTGTGACCAAAAGACCTGACAAGAACAATTTTAGATATGAAAAAGTTTATTTGGGGCTCACGGTTTCAGAGGTCTCAGTCCACGGACGACTGGCTTCATTGCTCTGAACTCAAGATGAGGCAGAACATCTTGAATAGTGTGATGGAGGAAAGCAGCTCAGGACATGATCAATAGTAAGGAATAGGGGTGGTGGGGAGAGTAAGAAAAAGAGAGTAGCAATCAAGGACACAATATATACCCCAAGGGCATGCCCCCAACAATTCGTCTCCTCCAGCAAAACCCTACCTGCCTACAGTTACCACCCAGTTAATTTCTATCAGGGGATTAATGCACTGATTAGGTTAAGACTCTCACAACACAATCATTTCACCTCTAAACCTTCTTGTATTTTCTCACTCATGAGCTTTAGGGGACACTGCATATCTAAATCATACAACAAAATGTTATTTCTGCACCCACCTGTGAGCTGCCTACTGAGGGCTTTCTCATACTTGGGTCCCTGATTACATGGAGAATCTCATTAGTCATCACTGATCAGAGTGGAGGGACGGTTTGTAGTGACCACCAGAGGATCTAACACCATACAACTGAGTGCCAGGCATTTCCTCATCTTGTCACCTTGCTCATCTGTGCCCATGGTGGCTGATTAGGCCTTGGAGTAGCTTCTTGGTCAGTAGCACTCAGGTCCAAGGCTGATCCCCCACTCAGGAAATCCTGTGTTCTGAAGAAATGTTCAATCAAAGTCTCACCCAGTCCTTACATAAACTTGAAACTTGCCACCATGAGATCTCTCAGACCTAGTTTTGTGGGCCTTTTTCTTCTGGGGCCTATCTAGAGGCCTGAGTTGGCCCCACCACTTCCCACTGAGGATGGTAGAAGTGTGATGGACCTATAGCTTGTGTCCTGTGCTGTTGTGTCCAGTTCACCTATTGAGGCAGGGTGGGGTGGGGGTGACTAAGCCATCAAAATGTAAGCATTAAACTGTTCTAATGTATATTTTAAAAAATCAGGTTGTCAGGCATGGTGCCTGTAATCCCAATAACTCAGGAAGCTGAACAGGAGGATTTCAAGTTCAAGGCCAGCCTTAGCAACTTGTCGAGGACCTTAGCAAGACCTTATCTCAATATAAAAAATAAAAAGGGCTAGGGATGTAGCTCAATGGCAAAGCCCTCCCGTGTTTAATCTCCGGTACCAAAACAAAACAAAATAAACAACAAATACAAATTGGATTATTGGTCTTTTTTTGGATTTCTTTTTTTTGGATTTGGAGTTATTTTCTGGCTAGGAGCCATGAGTTGGGTGTGTGTATTGAAAACATACTTTTTTCCCAGTCTGAAGCTTATCTTTATGTCTCCTAAACAAAGAGTTCAATTTATTTTATTTTATTTTATTTTTTATTTTTTTGTTTTTTTTTTAAAGAGAGAGTGAGGGGGACAGAGAGAGAGAGAGAGAGAGAGAGAGAGAGAGTTTTAACATTTATTTATTTATTTTTCTTAGTTCTCGGCGGACACAACATCTTTGTTGGTATGTGGTGCTGCTGAGGATCGAACCCGGGCTGCACGCATGCTAGGCGAGCGCGCTACCGCTTGAGCCACATCCCCAGCCCCCAAAGAGTTCAATTTAAATGAAGTCTGTTTATCATTCTTTTCTTTTGTCACTGATGTTTCTTTTATTTTTTTTTTTTTTTCAGAGAGAGTGAGGGGGAGAGAGAGAGAGAGAGAGAGAGAGAGAGAGAGAGAGAGAGAGAGAGAATTTTTAATATTTATTTTTTAGTTCTCGGCGGGCACAACATCTTTGTTGGTATGTGGTGCTGAGGATTGAACCCGGGCCGCATGCATGCCAGGCGAGCGCGTTACCGCTTGAGCCACATCCCCAGCCCTGATGTTTCTTTTATCTTTGAAGAAATCTTTATGCAATGATCTTTAAGCATCCATGTTTTCTCTTAGAAATCTTAATGTTTTAGTTTTTGTAGCTAGATCTATGTCTACCTTGAATTAATTTTTATGTAAAAGTCAAGATTTGTTTTCTCTATGGATATTTGGCTTTGGCAGCTCCAATTTGGTTTTTTTTTTTTTGAAAAGACCATCCCTTCCCCCACAGAATTGCAGGGGAAGCTCGCTAGCCAGGTGAATGTGAGGGTCTGATTTAGGATTCATTCTGTATCCTTGATCTGTTTGCCTCTCTTTGCACTAATGCCACACTGTCTCGATTACAATAGTTTGTTTTTAATTAAAATTTTTATCTTGGGGTAATTGTAGATCTTTATGCAGCTGTAAATAATAGTAGAATTCCCTTTAGTCAGTTTCCCCTGATGGTAACATTTTGCAAAACTATAGTTTCACATCTAGGAGGTGAATAGTGACACAATCTACTGATCTTATTTGGATTTTCCCAGTTTAACTTGTACTTTTCCTTGTGTGTCCCTCATTTTTTATATATATATATTTTCTTAGTTGTCAATAAATCTTTATTTTATTTATTTATATGCAGTGCTGAGAATCGAACCCATGCTAGGTGAGCCCTCTACCACTGAGCCACAACCTCAGCACCCCTGTTTGCTTATTTTTTATTTTTTAGAGAGAATGTGAGAGTGAGAGACAGAGAGAGAGTTTTTAAATATTTATTTATTTAGTTAGTTAGTTAGTTTTCGGCGGACACAACATCTTTGTTTGTATGTGGTGCTGAGGATCGAACCCAGGCCGCACGCACACCAGGCGAGCGCGCTACCGCTTGAGCCACATCCCCAGCGCCCCCCCCACCGTTTGTTTTTAATTGTTTTATATATCCTATATGATGGCCCTTTGTTCCAAATATTTTCTTCCATCCATATTTTTTAACATATCCTGCAAAATAATAATGTTAGTTGTGTGGCTTTATTCTTCTTCTTCAATATAGTCTCTCCAGTTGAAAGTCTTTTGAATTTTCATATACATTTTAGAATGAGCTTATCAAAATACTAATAGGATTTCAATTGTGATTGATATCTTTCAATGGTTAGTGCTCCAATCCATGAGCATCTTATTTTTTTCTTCAATACATTTCTCTCAGCAAAGTTTTGTAGTTTTTAGTGTAGAAGTCTCACATATCTTTCATTAGAGATATTCATGGATATTTGATAAGTTTGCATGCTATTGTAATGGTATAATTTATTTAAATTTTACTTTTAATGTTTTGTTGTTCATCTATAAAAATATCATTGTTTTGAATATTGGTTTTTAATACAGAGAACAAATTCACTTTTTATCTCCAATGTTGTATAGATCCTTTTAGATTTTCCACATATTCAATATGTTATCTGTATATTACATGATATACAGATGTTTATACTTTTTCTGTTCCCATTTGAACATTTTTTAATTCCCTTATCGCACTGGCTAGAGGCTCTAATACCATGTTGAATAATGGTGGCGATGGTGGACAATTTGAAGGGAAAATCATTCCATTTTTCACTGATAGATAGTAAGTTAGTGGAAGGGTTTTGTGATGCCCTTTATAAGATTAAGGAGGTCTCCTTTAATTCCTTGGTGCTAAGAATTTGTTTTCAGGAATGGGTGTTGAATGTTACCAAAAAATTTTCCACATCTTCTGAAATTATCATTTTTAAAACTTTCTGTTGCACTATATTGATTTTTGAATGGCAAATTAGCTTTGCATTCATGGGATAAATTACATTTTGTCATGATACATCACACTTTTATTTATAATTAGATTTGTTAAATTAATATTTTCTTTAGTATTTTTGCATCTTCATTCATGAAAATGTTGGCTTATACTTTTTCTTCCTAGTAATATCCTCCTCAGCTTAATTACAAGCTTAGGCTGAATTTATAAACTGAGTCAGGAAATAAATTTGACAGATTTATAAGGCTATTCTGATTTTTCATTTCTTTTTTTAAGTACTTTTTTTCAAGGAATGTAATCTTTTCCAGTAACTTATTCAATTTTTGGAATAAAGCTGTTTATAATATTTTCTTACTACCTTTTAAATATCCATAGCATCGGTAGTGATGATTATTCCTCATTCTTAAGGTTTAAATTTTTTTTGAGGGGAGACTGGGGTTTGAACTTAAGGACACTCAACCACTGAGCCATATCTCCAGCCTATTTTGTATTTTCATTTAGAGGCAAGGTCTCACTGAGTTGCTTAGCACCTCACTTTTGCTGAGGCTGGTTTTGAACTCGAGATCCTCCTGTCTCAGCCTTCCAAACTTCTGAGATTACAGGCATGCCACCATGCCTATCGAGGTTTAGACTTTGTTCCCATGCTCTCCTCTGTCTCTCTGTCTCTATTTCTCCCACCCCCTCACCCTGCCACAGAACAAACTTTTGGCTTTCTTAATTTTCAGGTTTATTTTAACTTGAAATTCTCAGCTTAAATTTTTTGAGTAATACTAATACTTAAAATTCAGGCCTTGAATCCATGTGAGGGCCACTCAAGATCTACAACTTCTCAGAAAAACTTCTTGTTTTTCTTTAATACCACTTAAACCAAGGCTGAGATAGACATGTCTACCTCCATGGGGCAGGATTTAAAACAAACAAACAAAATCTACCTTAGCTGGCACATGCACTTTGCACATGCCTGTAATTCTAGCAAATGGGAAGACTGAGGATCACAGGTTCAGGCCGGCCTCAGTAACTTAACAAAATTCTTAAGTGACTCTGTCTCAAAATAAAAAGAACTGGGGACTTAGCTCAGTGGTGAAGCACCCTTGAGTTCATTTCCAGGGCTGGAAGTACAAAAACAACGGAAACAACAAAATCCACTCTCTTGTCAGTGGTGTAGCCTTTCCTGAGTCCATAATTTATGTGGGGTGATCTCTGGCTCATTTGGCTCTCTGCCCTACATGGTCATGGGCTTCTTGTTACCTAAGCGTGACATCCTGCAGCGTTAGTGTAGGCTTATCTCTTTGGTCTCGTGTTCTGGCTTTGTTTCTGGCATAAGAAGGTATCTCTTCTCTCTTTAAGATTTGTCCATTTCCACATAGTTTTTTTTTTTTTTATTAAATTGAGCATTTTACAGGAAGGGAGATTTATTTCTCATCTTACAGGCTTTGCATTGACTGCTTCCTCCATCTAGAACACTTTTACCCCAGACATCGGCAAGGACATCCCCATTACTCTTTTCCTCAAATATCACTTTCTCAGTGAATTCAACCTGACTACTCTATTATAATTAATAATCAGCAATGTCTCTAGCACTCCCTATTTCTCTTACCCTGATCTATAAAAAAAAAAAAAGAACTTTGTAACAATCTAATAAACTGTGTCATTCGCTTACTTCTTATGTTTTTTGCTTACTGATCAGTCCCCTCGGCTTGATGCATGTTCCACGCAGGTAAGTTCTTTATCGTTTAGTGAAGTCTCTGAAATTCTTATAACAATATCTGGCATATAGTAGGTTCTCAATGAATATTTCTCAAATTAATTGAATGAATAAAATGATGTTTCCAAAATGGGAGAATTTTTATTGGATTGAGGGGAAAACGTGGGTGTAGAAAGGGAAAAGGATCTGTCCAAGACCACCTGGAGAGGTGGCAAAGCCAGGACCAGAACAATTATCCCTGGCCTCTGTCCATAATTTTATAATAATTAAGTATATTCATTGTCTCCTTGGACCGCCCCCTACCCCAAGGGCCCAGATGCTGACGGAACAGAAACAGTCTGCATTTCATAATGCCGCTGGCCACTTTCTCCTTCTGGAAGCTCAGTCCTCCCTGGCTTCTGTCTCATATCACTCTCTGGCTTGCCTTCTACTTCCCAGATCATGTACTTTTAGCCTCTTTGGCTCAACTCGTGAAGCTTACTGTTTCTTGAGGTGCCACCCAGTGATGGCCTTATGTCTCTCAAGGCCCTCTCATTGAATGACCGTGTCCACTCCATGCCGCTGGTCATTCTGTTTCTCCAGGCCCAGCCTCCCCCATGCTTGGCAGTTTTCCTGGACATCTTGCAAGCCTCTGCATGGCTGGAGGCTCCTTGGGTGCAGGAGAAAATCTTGGGCTCAGGGCAGAATACCTGCTCCTCCCCTTCTTGGAGGATGAGTGGGTCAGTTATCACCACTCTCTGACCTTCAAGTTTTCCCTTTGAGAAAAATGACACTTCTTTTATTCAACCTTCACAGGGTCTTTAGAAAGTTCCAGGGAAATTGTGAACTGGCAGCTCTTTGTAAACTGCAAGACATGGAGCCCACAGAAGCAGTACTGTATCTTTCAGTCATCTCACAAAAGTCACCCTGCCAAAACCCAGAGCCTCATTTTTGTCTCCTCTTCCCTCACCCCCCAAGGGGATCCATCAGCACCAGTGCTGATTCTACCTGCATGGCATCTCTCCCACTTTTCCCTTCCCTCCAGGGCTTCTGCTCCCCTCCCACCCGCTTTTGACAGTCCTCCTCCACACTGGCCACCAGAGAGATCTGCGTGAAACCATGTTCTCTGAATTCTAGGATGTCTCCCCTTTGCTCCCCCAGATGAAGGATGCACTGCTTAGTGGGCACGCAGAGTCTTTCCTATTGAAAACCCCTGTGCAGGTCCCATCTCTGCCACTCTGCCATGTCACACTCGGGTGTTTGCTTCTCCCTGAACACCTCCTGCCTCTTCCTTCTGTTTGGGCCAGGCCCTCACCTAGAATTCCCTTCCTTTGTTCTGTGCCTGCTGCAGGGTTGTCACGGACCCTGTGGTAAGACCTGCACTACAGAGTGTGAGCCATGGCCCTCTAGCACTGGACACAAAAGGCAAGTGGAACTCGGCACACCCAGCACCTACCCGTGTTGATGTGCTCCCACTTCCCACCTGAAATCTTTGCAGAAAGCCTCTCCTGTCTAGGCTTAGCCATCAGATGTGATAGCTGCCTCTAAACTCAAGATCTGAACTAGTGGGGGCAACTAGATAGGTGTTGGGTGAGGTCAAAAGAGGATGTGAGGAGTTAGGGTTGACCAGATGTCTACTATAAGATTCTGTGAGGGGGATTCACCAGCAAAAGCAGGTGCTTGGGTGGGTGGTGTCATATTCCTTGGTGATGTCAGTTTGGGGACTGCTTGCAAGAACTGAGGCCAAAACAGGGCCGAGATCCATGTGTCCAGATCCTTTCATTTCTTCCTCTTTACCTGGGGTCCTTGAGCTCCCACCACAAGTCCCTGCACTCCACAGCAGTGCTTTGTATGGGTCTTGGGGCCATTACAGAAAATCATTTTCTGGCAAAACCTGGGACTTCATCTGGTGGCACCACTTCTTCCCTATGAATCCTTCAAGAAATGAATTTATTTCATTGGGACTCAGTTTCTTCTCTGAAAAATGAGGCTCTTAAATCCTAGTGGCTGGGGTATTAGGAGGAGCAGCTGAAATGGTCCCTCTGAAGCCTTTGCTGATGTACACAGAAAATATGGGCCAGTGGTCACATTTTAATTCTCCCCATCCTCAAAGTGTGAATATTTCAAGGGAGAAGATCTTGTCTTATTCAAATCAGAGCCCTCCACTCACTGCATGCTGGTTCAAGGCCTAACAGATTCCCATAAAGGTGTTCTAAATTCAATCAAGGAAGGAAGCCAGGTCGAGGAGAATGAACATTGCCCTTGTCAGGATATTTGGGCCTAGAATAAGGATAGGGCTCTCCCTCACAGTCCCAGACACTCTCCCTCACAGTCACAGTACCATGTGACATAAGCTTCGGCTTTTGAATCCAACAGATCTGGGTTCAAATCCTAGGTCTTCTCTCATTTGCTGTGAGATGGGCTAAGGGAGGTCAGGTCTGCCCATCTCAGCTCTGTATCTGAAAAGTGGGGAGCAATCCCTAGCTGAGAAGGATGGTAGGGGTCAGGCCTGACACATAGTAGGTATTCAGGAAACAGGATCCAACCTGTCCTCCTGCTTCTTTCCCTCCCTCCCTCCTTTCCTTTCTTCCATGTGAGAGATGTCTCCAAGGAAACAGGAGGAATTATTTTAAGAAAAGAGCCGAGGGCTCGGGTGGAAGCAGATGGTGGTTCGGGCATCTGGGAGGCAGAGGCAGGCTGCTCTGGCCCTTCAAGGAGAAAAGGGGACCCAGATGCCTCCTCATCACAGAGAATATGAGGGCAGGCCCTGGAGGCGAATCCATACTGAGGGGCAGAGAAAAAACATTTTTGGCATCACAGAGCAGAGACACAGTGTTGGCCTTGGTTGTGTGTTTGTCTCACCAGGTGGCCCCAAGAAAGCCCCAGGCCTCTAGCCTGTTGGTCTGTGGGTGAGAGGGGTGAGGGAGGGAATAGGCAAGATTGGGGGCTGGTGGGGTCCAGGTGCAGAACATTGCGAGCAAAGGCCTAGGGTCTCCTGATCCAGGCAGAAACTCAATCAACTCCCTCTCATGTCCAGTGAGCACCCTGCTTCTCTGTCACACACCCACTTTGTTGTGGGTTTCACCACCCCCCCGCCCCGTCCCGTGGTACAGACAAAGAAAATGAGGCCCTGGGAGGCAAAATGAGTTTCCCAAGTTTCACAAAGAAAGAGTTTTCCAAACTCATCCTCATTTTCGATGGCTCCCATCACCTGCAGTTGAAGTCCCTACTCCTTGTGAGGACTTTGAGGTCACCATAATGCATCCCTGCTCACCTTCCTGGCTTCACCTTTGCACTTACCCTTCACCTCCACGAGCTTGCAGTTGTGGTCTGTGGGTGCCCCATTCTGGCCTCCGGGTCCCTGCTCACGCCCTTGTGATGAGCTATCCTCTCCGTCCTCCCCTTGCTCATCAGGCTCATCTTGCGCCTCCAGGCTTCACTTCTTTCTATTCTGGATGTTCATCCAGGGCCCCTCCACGAGGCTGGGTTCTCGTGGTCCACTCTGAAGATCACAGTCTCCCTTAGGCCAGAGATGTTCCTCACACAACTCTGCTTTGCCAGTACTCAGCACGGGCTTGGCCCCAAGTGAGCCCTGAATGAATGAGTGAGTGAGTGAATGAATGAGATAAGGAACACTGTGGGATTTCCATTCCTAGCTTCAATCAGTTTGTTCTCCAAACATTTTTCAGGCACCTCCTCCATGCCAGGCCTAGTGCCAGCCCCAGGGATAAGGATAACTCAGCCTTGCAACGCACTTCAGGGTTTACAAAGTGCTTCATCTTATAAGTCACGGCCACTCTGTCAAGCAGGGGTTTGTGTTTATGTCCATTTCCCACATGTGGAAACTGAGGCTCAGTGAGGTTGGGTAATGTGCACCCAATCATAGCCAGTTGTGCAGAGCCAAAATCTGATTCCAGGCCCGTTCACTCTAGAGCCCACACTCCTTCCACACTGTGAAAACAAAGCAAAACAAAGCAGAGGAATAGATATGAACACTTGGAACATTTGAAAAACACAGGGAAGAAGGAAGGGAGGGGCAAGCCCTGCCTCGCCCTCCGCCTAGGACAGGCCTCACTAACAACCACTTGAGA
This sequence comes from Ictidomys tridecemlineatus, assembly GCF_052094955.1. Lineage (NCBI taxonomy): Eukaryota > Metazoa > Chordata > Mammalia > Rodentia > Sciuridae > Ictidomys > Ictidomys tridecemlineatus. Next base: position 179,454,993 of record NC_135481.1, read on the forward strand.
TGGTCTACCGTTTTGGCTGAGCCTGTGGGTGTAAGGTGCCACAGAGACAAGGGGCACTGTCATGGAGCAACCCAGACTGTCAAACACCACAACTGGAGAAGAACTTGAGGTGACCCTGAACTTCAAGGAGCTACTTCCAGTCTTGTGGGAACAATGAAAGCAAACAGGTGTGTCTAAATTTGGGTCCCCCAAAAGCAACTTCGAGATGCACAGATAGTTTATTCGGGAAGTGATCCTAGGAAGCAGCAGAGAAAGGGTGCAAAGAATGAGATGGGAGGAGAGAAAGTCAGGAAGTGAGTGCTCACTAGTGAGCAGGTGACCAGTGTGGGCAGCTGGACACCATCCAGCTGGGCACCTTCTGAGGAACAGTGGTGAACACCCCCAAAACTATCTCCCTGAAGGCTGGGAGGCTGAGCATTTGCCCATGACTTCCATTCCCAGGAAGTGATGGAAGGTTCTTCTGGGGGTGTTCACTTGCCTGCATTTTCAAGCTGCCTTGAGCTTGGGCTGGGCCACCTCCAGCAACCTCAGGAAAAGCTGTCAGGCAGACAGGCAGAACAATGTGGGGGGCACCTGCAGTGGGCCAGTGTTTGGAAAGCTGTCTACCAGCTCAGCTGGAATCCAAGGCAGGCACCAGAAGCCAAGTGCTATATGGTGCTTGACACGTGGTGATTCTTTGTCATGGTAAAGTACTTTGGGAATGGGAGTGGAACACAGAAGTCAGAGATTTCCTCAGAGTAGATGACAATGGAGTTGACTTTGAAAGGCAACTGAGCAATAGAGGAAGAGGCATTCTAGTAAAGGCTGAGTGTGAAATAGCTCGTTGTCTTTGGGAGACACTGCAGAGCCTGTACCCGAGTCAGGGGATTAGACCAGAACTGAGTTAGGACACAGTGAAAAAGCCAAATGGTGAAGAGCTTTGAACACCAGACCAAGGAGCTCAGAGTAAATCCCCAGGTGCTGGGGAGGCAATGCAGGGCTCCACGCAGGGGAAGACAGTCCAAACTGTGCCAGAAAGCTGTCTCTGGGACTGGTGTGAAGGATGGATGGAAAGGAGCAGACTGGAGCAGGATGCTCCCTACAGGGACCTTGAGCCCAGGACAGCCTGTGAGTGCCTTCCTCTTTGTGTCCTGGGGGAGCTGGCCCAGCCTGTCCAGATATATGACTGATCCAGAGGACAGTGCTGGGGCTGGCCACTCCCTAGATTTGTCTCGACTGACCTGGGTGTATCTGTTTTGGTACAAACCAGGTCTCATCATTACCTAGAATGGTCATTACCAGAGTTAGTCGTCTTCAAGGGCAGGATGTTACCTGCTGCCAAGGGGACTTTCTCCACTAGGACAATTTTCTGGTTTGGATCAGTTATTCTGTCCTCTTTTGGGGTCCTTCATGAAGCCTGCAGCTCTGGCACCAGCGTGGTCTGAGCTGGCAGGTTTGTGGCAGGACTGGAGGAGACCCCTGGAGGCCCCTGGCACCACAGACTTTTCCCACCACACTGGCTCCCTACCTGCCTCTGGGTTGGGTCAGCAAATGTCCCCTAGTGCCACAACTTCTGCACCTAACTTCCCTCAGAGGCCTGATTGCCCCTGATCGCCAGGCCATGCTAGTGTTTAATCACCTTTTCCCACACGGTCCATGCCCACAGTCCACTCTCTCCCTATCTTAGTGTCTCTCTCTCTTTCTCTCTCTTTAAATGTTTTTAGTTGTAGATGGACACAATATCTTCCTTCCTTCCTTCCTTCCTTCCTTCCTCCCTCCCTCCTTTTCTCTTTTTTTAAAGTGGTGCTGAGGTTTGAACCCAGCGCCTCCCACGTACTAGGCAAGTGTTCTGCCACTGAGCCCCAGCCCCAGCCCTTTCCATCTCTCTTTGAGTCTCTGCCTCTCTGTTAAGTACAGATCTTGGATAAACATAATTGAGCTAATCGGAGCCTTTGGTTCATGATATGCTCTCAGCCTTGGTCCACACATGGCCCAACGTATGTGATGCAAGATTGTGAAAAATACAAGCGCCCGGAGGTGCTGCCCACCCCGCAAGCTAGGACAGAACTGATACCTGATATCTCCTCCGTGCTGTCCCCATCCCCAGCACTCTCTTAAACTGAATTTTAAGTTTATCCTTCTCTGGTTTCCTTATTTCTAGTTTTAGTACATGTACAAACACCTAAATAATATGTTGTTTGTTTTAATTTGTTTATTCATTTCATATTAAAAGGCGCTTACCACATATGATCCTTTTGTAAAACTCAATGCTATGTTGATCAGCATGTCTATGTTGTGAAGAGTTATGATTTAGTTGTTTAAGAGCCGTGTGCGACTATACCACTATTTACTTATTTATTTTCCTGTCAATTGATCATGGGGTTGTTTTCAGGTCTTCTCCTATTACAAAAAGTGCTGCTAGGGCTATTCCTGTGCATTTTTCCTAATGCTGTGTAAAATGTGGTCCAAGGATCATCAGCCCTGCAATCCCTGGGAACTTGTTAGAAATGCAGAATCTCAGGTCCTGCTCTGGACCCATGTAATAGCAATCTGCATTTTCACAAGGCCCCTGTGGGATCACCTGCACATTAAAGTTTGAAAAACAGGAATTGTGGGGTCTAGTGGGTGTGCCAGCGCACCCTCTATCAGCAGTATGTTAAGGCTGCCATGGGGCTACACTTCACCGGCTTTGGGTACTGTCTGACTATTATGGTTTAGGTATGAGGTGTCCCTCAAGAGCTCATGTGTGAGACAATGTAAGAATGTCCTGAGGTGAGGGGACTGTGCACATAGCTCAGTGGTAGAGTGCTTGCCTAGCATGCACAAGGCTGTGGGTTTGAGTCCCAGCATTGCCAATAAAGAAAAAAAACTAGAAGAAAGTAAAAGAAGAAGAAGAATGTTCCGAGGTGAAACGATGAAATGGTCAGGTTACGAGGGCCTTGACCTAATCAGTGGACTGCGCCACTCACCGGGATCAAGTGTGCGGTGACTACAGGCAGGCAGAGTGTGGCTGCAAGAAGCCAGTCACTGGAGGTGTGCCCCTGGGGGTTGTATTTTGTCCCTGCCCGCACTCTCCCCTGCCCATGCTCTCTGCTTCCTGGCTGCCCGCCCTGCGAAGCTTTGCTCCACATGCCCCCTGCCACGGTGTGCTGCCACGGTGTGCTGCCTTGGCTGGGGCCCAGAGCAACAGCAGCCATCTATGGACTGAGCCTCTGAAACGGGAGCCCCAAATAAGCTTCCCTCCTCTGTGTTGTTCTCGTTAGGTTTTTTGGTTACAGCAATGAAAAAGCTGCCTAAAAACGCTGACTTGGATTTCGTCATTTTCACCGTGGCTTGGGGTGCCGGCGTCTCACTGTGGCATTGGGTGACATTTCCCTGATGGCTGATGAGGTCAGGTGCTGCTCACGCCGTGACTGGCAGGTTTCCTCCCTGTGAACCACCTCTGCCTGTTCTCTGTTCCTTCTTTCTTTAGGGCTACTTGGCTCAATCCTGCTTTTTTGCAAGTGCTGTTCTCTCAGCTTGAAGCACCTTCCCCCTGCACCACCCCGCGCCAGTTCCTCCAGGAAGCCCTCCCTGACTGCTGCCGGGCTGTGAGCCTCCCCAGCCTCACAGGCAGGAAAGCTCAGCCTCACTGAAGAGACTGCAAACCGGTTCAGGATGGTCCTAGGAAGTGTTTTTCAACTATCTGCCATAATTTTCCATTTGCATTTGAAAAGTAGGAGTTACTGGTTTCTCTTGAAAAATTGAGATGTGGCCTCCCTGGGCCTTTTTTCTTTTTCCTTTTTTGGTACTAAGTATTGAACCCAGGGGCACTTTACCACTGAGTCACATCCCCAGCTTCTTTTTATTTTTTGAAACAAGGTCTCACTAAGTTGCTGAGCCTGGCCTCCAACTTGCCTTGCTCCTGCCTCAGCCTCCCAAGCTGCTGGGATTAAAGGAGGCATGCATTGCCATGCCCAGCTGGGCCTTCTTTCTTACATGGCAATAATTAGCTGGTGCAGAGTGTCACTGTCCCCACTACTTCATGCTCCTATCCTGTCCAAGCATTTAGGTATGTGACCCTTGCCTAAATAAGGCCAATGCTTATTTCTCTCCCATCCTTATCCACCTCCCATGACCCTGTTCTTACTCCCACTTAGTCCTCCGCACCTCTCCCCTGGACTGTCACACCAGCCTTCCACAACCATCCTTTTCTAATCCTGCCTCTTCCAATCCACTGACCCTGAGGCCCCACTGTTCAAGAACCAGCAATGGCTCCCCATTGCCTTTCCAGGCACTGACTTAAAGAAAAACAGTATCATCACAATATAAATATTTCACAAAAAAAGATGAGAGAACTGCATAACAAACACCCATGTATCCACCACCCAGCTTAAGAAATAAGCCATTTCAAGCACGTTTGAAACTCCTATTACGTTCCCTCCCTCCCCTCTTCCCTCAGGGGCAAACTGTCCTGGATTTGCTATTTATCACGCCTGTGAGTGCTCTTACACCCGTATTGCACATGTATGGGTCCCTGTGTAAGAAATCGTATTGTGTTGCATGTGTGCAGACTTTATACATCTGGCATCAAACTGGGCTTTCTGTCTTCAACTTACTCTTTTCATATCTATTTTTTATTTTAAAAAACTGAAGTAGAAAATTGAGACAAAGGGTACTCTAAACACAAGTGTACAACACTGAATTTCCACAAGCTGAATCAACAGTGTGGTTTTGGGATTTAATCCTCACGGGTTTGTGCGGCTTGTGCTCACCTGCTCTGGAGACAGTGGAGTGGAAAGTTTTCCAGTGTCTGGTCATCACTATTCACAGCTGACGGGCGGTCAGGCTGCATCCGGCTACTACAAATGGCGCTGCTATGGATATCTGTGCGGACTCTCCTAGAGCTCTTTATCTGGGGGGCAATGCCTGCTCATCTTCGACCTGACCATACTGTTCCAGGTCACTGTCCAGCCCTTGGCTGTCCTGGCTCTCCATGGCCCCCAGCTCAGTGGAGAAAGTTCTCCCACTGCTCCATGTAGCCCACACTCCTCATTGCTCGCATCCTGCCCAAACCCACAGCCACCTTTTCTCCCGTCACATACTCTCCTTTCTCCTGAGGACCCCAAACTCCCTTCTTCTTGGAGGCTTTGCAGAAGCTTCACCTCTGCCAGGAAGTCCTCTTGAGCAGCATAGGTCCTGCCATCTCCTCTGAGCACACTCTCTTCACAGTTGCCAGAGCCCCGAAGACAGAGCAAAACAGCACAGACACTGGGGGAGGGGACATGTTCCTGAGAAGACAGACATGGATGGACCAGTTGACAGTATGAGAAACTGATCCCTGGGGTCTGGGTAGACGAGTAGGAGTTTGTTAGATAGAGGATGGAAGGCCACGCAGGCCAGGTAAAGGCAGAGGCTGGACACTGGAACAGTCTGTCTGGATGGGGTTGTGAACAGGTGGGCAGGTGGTGGATGAGATTGGGAAAAGGGCTGTGAGGAACCTTAAATGTCACCCATTAACATTGTCCTAACTCTTCTGTGTTCAACTGGTGTTTTCCAGCCTTGGCTCTGTGTGGGAGCCAGGGGAGACAGGCACATGCATTTGACATCTACTGAATGCTTGGCATCATCAAAGAGCTTACTTACAATCTTTATCTGTTTGGTTTCTTTACTCAGGTTGGCAATAGATACTCCTGTTGTCCCATTTTACAGGTGGAGAAAATGGGGCTCAGAGAAAGGCAGTCTGTGGTCACAAAGCCTCAGGAGAGGCAGGACAGGTACTCAGCCTACCGCCATCCCCGCTACCTGACTCCAGAGACTGTTTTTAACCCTAGTACTGCTTGAGACCAGAGGGCACGTGGGAGAGGGTTCTGCAGGAAACGGGTCACCAGGAGGGGGCACCCATTCACAGAGACAGGAGCCCAAAGCGGGAGGGGTCTTCTGACTCCCCGCGATGTGACCCAGGATGGTCTCGTCCTCTGTGGGGCTCAGTTTCCTTCCTCCAAGATGCAGCGAGAGTCAACACAGGTTCCTGCCGGCCCTCTCCCATAGCCTGAGGTTCCAAGTTCCCGCGCCAACGCGGCCAGCGCTGTGTGACTTTGTTTCAATAGCCTACCCTCTCTGGACCACCAGCCACAGATTTCCAAGCACTCTTCTGACTAGCGACACGGCGTCTACAGCTGCGGAGACCCTCCCGCTGTCCCCGGGTTGCGGGGGCGTGGGTGGGGGTGGGGCGCCGGGAACCGCGCGGCCCCCGCTCTCCCCCAGCAGCCCCGGGCCCGCGGCCGGATCCGCGCCTGGTTTTGGGCGCAGCCGCGCGGCCCCCTCCCCCGCGCGCATCTCCCCGCCCCCCGCCCCCTCCCCGCCGCTCTCGGGGAGCCGGGGCCGCGGGCTCCTCCTCCCGCAGCCGCATCTGGGGCGCCGCGCCGGCCGGAGGAGAGGCATGGGGCGCCCGCGGGCCGGGGCCGGGGCCGGGGCCTAGGCGGGCGAACCTGCGAGCGGACCGGGCGGCGGCGGCGGCGGCGCAGCGCAGCGGCGGAGCGGCCCGGAGGCGGCCGAGGCGCCCGGCGCAGGTGAGGGCGCGGGGGTGGCGCGCGGTGGCCCCGACCCCCTTTCTCGAGCCGGCGCGCCCCGTCCCTCGGCAGAGCCCCCATCCCGTCCCCTCCCGAGCCCTCCCGGGCCGGGGGCGGTGCTGGCGCAGAGAAGCCCCCTCCCCCTGCCGGGCGCGTCCTCGGAGCCCCAGTCCCGGGGGCGGCGTGCGGCCGGGGAGCCCCCTTCACTGGGTGGGATCGCCCCATTCAGGTCCCCCCGACCCTCCAGCCGGGGACGGCGCTGGGCCTAGAGCCCCCAGTCCAGGGCGGGACCCCCATCCGCTCTTTTTCCCGCGGACTCCGGGGTGTCCAGCGCTGTCAGGGCTGAAAAGACCCCTGCTCGGCCCGCCCCGCCATCCGCAGGGCGGCCTGGGGGCAGGGGGACCCCTCCCCGGCCCGGCCAACCTGGGAGCCGAGGGGAGCGGAGGCTCGGCCAGCCCGCGGGGCTTTCCTCCATCCTACCCGCTGCCGCGGATCCCGCTCAGTCGCCCCGTAACTGCCCCGCGGCGCCCCCCTTCCGAACGCTTTCCCCGGACCTGGCATCTGGGGAGGGGGCGGGGGCAACCCCCTCCCCGTGCTGCATAGCGCCCCCTCCCTGCTTGCGTGCCCGGGAGGGGCCTGGCTGACCGGGGCACCTGGGCTGGTGGGGGGGCGCTCACATGGCTACAGGAGGCCCCCACGTGCGGCGCCCCGCGGCAAAAGGGGTTCGCATTCGGAACTGGTGGCGGTGGATGGACCAGGTGGCTGCGGAGGCCAACTGGGTCCAGATGTGCCAGCTCTGCTGGGAGGGGATATATGGTACCTGGACATGTGATGGCCCCTTGGCCTCTTTGGGTTGAACCTGCTGCCTCCGATCCCTCTTCATCCCTCCATCCCTCTATCCCCCATCCTTCTTCCGTCTCCGCTCCTTCATGCTGCCTCTGTTGCAGAGAGGAGCTGTCAGACTGTTGATGTTGTGGGAAAAAATGAAATGGAGGAGGGCTTGTGGGTTGGTGAAGGCCAGTTGTGTGTGGGTTGCCCGAGGATGGTGAGCCCCGAGCCTGGAGGGCAGTGCTGGTGGGGGTCCCAGCACCCCCACCTGCCTGAAAGTAGAAATGACAGAGGGAGGGGGCTACAGTCCCAGCCTCAAGGGAGACTGGACCGCCCTGCCTCTACTTCACTGTACTTCCTCTGGGGACATTGAGAGGGTCCTGGACCTCATGCCTCTGTGCCTTCACTTGTAGGAGGGACTGTGTTTTGTGCGGGGTTGGAGGTGGTGGCAAGAGGTTGTACAGAACCAGCTCCGAATGCCTGGTGGAGGATCCCAGTAGGATTCTATCCCTCCTCTGATGGCCACCTCTCCCTTCCCTTCTCTGCTAGAGGGAACTGTGAGCTCCCCAGTCTCAGGTGGCCTGAGGGACCTGAGCCAGACTCCAGTGGGCAGCAGGACTGGGTGGGGCCACAGGGCTGGTACCCTGGCTGATGGGTGACTAGAGCATTGGGAGCCACTTCCAGGCCCCAGATTCCGAGTGTGTTCCCAGCAGTTCCTGGCTGTGCTTGCTGTGCACGTGGGGCAGGTGTATGTGCGTGTGCCTGTGCTGTGGCAGGGGTGACCAGGGCTCCGGGTCCTCCTGGAGCTAGGAAATTGCAGCTCAACTTCTGTGAACGTGTCTGGTATGTGGCATCCATGGGGCCCTCCCTCCTTCATCCCTCAGAGGCCTGGGGAGGCTGGGTTCTGTGCTGGGAATGGTGGGCAGGGCCCAGACTGAAGACAAAGTATGGGATACACAGGGCTGAGTTATGTGGGGCCTGGAGATGCATCTGGCTGATGCCAGCCTTGTGACGGAGAGGTTGGTTTGAGAGTTGTGTCCCAGGCCTGAGACTGCCTGGTCTGACAGCTGAGTTGGTGTTTTTGAAGGGAGACTGTGCCGTGCTTGGGAACTGAGGACAGAATATGTACTTTGGAGCAGAGGACTCAGTGACGTATCTAGCGTACCAGGGCACCCACTGATATCTCGTTAGGTTCCTATGCAGTGTATGGCTGATGGCTTCATAAATGCCAGTGTTTCTACATACTGAGCCATGGTGTCCAGGGGCACTTTATGTGATTGAGAGCAGATGGTCTTTACCCTCTTATACGTCTGCGATTGATGGGGGTTCATTCATTTATTTAAAAAAGCATTAAAAATTAGCATTCTCTGACTCCTGTGTATTTAAATTCTTCCATTTTAAACATTCTAAAATGTGAATTAATAAAATCTCAAATTCAGATTTTCTTTTTTTAAGAAAGCACAATAAGGGGCTGAGGTTGTGGCTCAATAGTAGAGCGCTCGCCTACCACAAGCAAGCTGCTGGGTTCGATCCTCAGCACCACATAAAAATAAATAAAATAAAGGTATTGTGTCCAACTACAACTAGAGAGAGAGAGAGAAAAGAAAGCACAATAAGTGCCCAAACTCCCATGATGAAGTCCAGCCTCCTCCCCCTAGTAGCTGCTTCTTGAGCTACCTCATGACCCCCACCACCATGTCCTTTGGCTCTGGTCTCTCTGGCCTGCTTTCAGTAACTGGAACAGACCATGCTCCCTCCATCCTCAGGGCCTTTAACTATGCTAGTTAGCCTCCCTGAACACTCCCTCCCATTTGCCTGTGTAACTGCTACTCATCCACCGGGTCTCAACTTCAGCATCACTTCCAGAAGAAATTCTTCCTTGATGCCCATGCCAGATTGTGCCCCTATCGCATCTCCACAGCCCCAAGCCTCTGCCTTCACTGCCCCAGATGCATGTCTGTCTTGGATGAATCTTCGTATGGTTGATGTGGGAGGGGCAGGGTTCCACCTTCATGCCATTCCCCTGGTGTGGAGAACAAGTCTTGGCTTACTGTAGACACTTAGTCTATTTCTTTTGTTTGAATGAATGGAGGGCATGATGTGGGTCCATGTTAGAGTTGGGCAGTGGGCATGGTGGGAGACTTGACCAGGCCCAGTTGCCCATATGCTGCTTCCATGGGTTTCTGACTCCAGCAGTCTTTATACGTGCAGAGGCTTTAGGCCGGGACCTATGGGAGTTCCAGCCTGTGGCCTGTAAAATCCCAGTGTGTCTTGAGTTGTAGAAGAGGGCCAGGCGCCCAGCTCGGGCAGCCTCCATCTTCCCAGTGTGCCTGTGCCCCTTGGGTGAGGCTATAGCTCCCGTTGGTTCCTTTGCTCATGTCACCTGTCTGTCCATTCCTCCTTTCATTCACTAGGCCATGTGCTTGTTTTCTTCTCCAGTTCCTCATCTTCTGTTCCTTTGGACCAGCCGTGTTTCCTGGCCCACTCAGTGCTCAACCCTGTGCCAGGTTTGGGGACACAGAATCAAACTGGTGGGAGCCTGCTATGTCAGCTGGAGGACTCCGGGTTGTGGCAGTGGAGGGGGACTGGAGAAGGCCCCTGCTGGCTGAGAGAACCACATGGATAAAGGCAGGAAAACAGCTGAGTAGGCTTGGGGATGGTGGGGGGTCTGTGTCCTAATAAGAGGAGGAGGCCCTCCTGAGTGGTCCACAGGGGCTGGTAAGGAAAGTAGGCAGTGTGCAGTTTGGGTTGGGTTCTCACTTGGTGCCAGGACCCTGTTGCTGACTTGCTGTGTATCTTTGGATGAGGTGTGTCCTTTCTCAGCTCCCATCTTGGACCTGGTAATCTCAGAGGGACCTTCTGCCTACCACTGTCTGGAGTCTGTCACCCTGACAGTCAAGAAAGGGAGGCCTCAAGGACCCTGCTTCTTTGTGCACCTGGGGGATGGATCAGAGAGGGGGCTTGGTTTGCTTTAGAAGCTTTGGCGGGTAGTGCAAGTGTCCAGGGCTGGGGTTCACAGGGGCCTGATGAGACTCCTTATTTTATTCTAATGGATGGATGACCTGCCCATTAAGGGAATGAAGGACTAACTCAGTTGGTAGGGAGCAGCCTGTTATACAAACTCTCACGGGGCATCTTTTGTGAAAAGCTATCACTGAGGAGGGACCTCCTGGGTGTGGAGCCAAAGACAAGCCTACCTCTACTTCATCAGACTCCCTTGGTGGCCTTTGAGACTGTGTGACTAGCTTTCTTTTGTTGTGACCTATGGAAGAGGTTTGCCTATTCTTTCCTACACCTCTTGCCCCTCCACAGTCTCCTGGCAGCTACCCCAGGCCAAGACCAAAGCCTTTAGCACTCTACAGTTTGCATGACCCATTTAATCCTTGTACTTTCTAGCCATTCCGTGGGGGTAGAAATGAAAAGGGATATTATCTCCATTGACAGATCAGGAAACTGAGTCTCAGAGAGATGGATGGCTGTCTAACATCACTTAGAAACTGAGGGGTGGATCTACAGACCTGGAGGCCTGATCAGTGGACCATGGGGGGTGGCTATCATGTCAGGGTCTCTATCTTTCTGGTGGCACATCACTTCCTGAGCCAAGGAGTGGGGCCCAGATCCTTCTGTGCTGGGTTTCGCAACGCCGCCTCCTCCCCGCAGAGCTGTCTGACGTGGCCTTTTCAAAAACCCAAAATGAATGGAAGCACATTTTGTTTGGAGAATTTTGCTACACCCCTCACCAGGGCTGGTTGCAAAACCAGGCTTGGGGATCCCTGCTGACACTGGTGAGGATGATGATGATGATGATGATGATGATGATTTTATTAGCTAACACTTTTTAATCCATCCATTCAACAAAAACATTGATTATCTCCCAGGCCCACGGATGGTGCTGGGCTATTTAATGAGCTCCGATTCTAAGCTCCTTACATCTAACCCCTCTATCCATCCCCTGTTATTCTTAGTCCCATTTTATAGATGAGGAAACTGGGGCATAGAGAGCTGCAGTAAGTTGTCCAAGGCCACATTGCTGGGGAAGCAGTGGTACCAGAGTCCAAGTCAGTGAGAGTTTAGAGTCTGTTCTTAGTTGTGTGTTCTGGGGATTTTGAAGTTCCCATTTGTTTACCAGCAAATGATAGGTGAGGGGGGTGGAGGGTGAGCAACAAGCCCTTGGAGATAAATATAGCAGATCCAGTTCTTGGCTTTGGAGAACCTGGTCATACACACCAGAGGTGGCACTCAGCCTGGGCTGAGCAGGTAACTCCAAAGCACCGCTGGAATTGGGTGGCCACTGTCAGCAGTCATACCTCCCTTCCCTGCCAGAAGCTGTGTTTTAACTGTGAGGTTCATAGTCACTGAAAACTGGGTGTTAATAAGGGGAGAACTGCAGCCTCTCCCCTAGTTCTCTGCTCCACAGCAGCACACAGTTGTAGTAAGCTATCAGGCATCTCAGGGCATGGGGAGGTGGCATGGCTGATAAGAAGTGACCACACTGACAGCCTGTTCAAGAAGAAAAACACATTATTTGGCTCCTGGTACCAGTGAAGGGGCAGATACCTCCCCTCACGCAGCAGGCTCTAGGTGCAGTCATGGGGTGCTGATGCCCTGGCGAAGGCAACAAGCAGAGCAAACAAGCAAACGCTGCATATGCGTTCCTCTCTGGTATAAGAAGGCCTTTGGTGGTGACACATCTCCATAAGTTGGTGTCACGATGGTTAGAGGGTATTTGGTGCACAAGGGGGTCATTTTGAAGAAGCACGTGATGAGAGTGGGTTTGCCTTTGATGATGTAGAAATGGGGCAGGCATCCTGGTATATACATGGAGCACAAAGCTTATTAAGGCACTAATTGAGTACCTGCTGTGTACCTTAGCACTGCACTGACAGGGGATCAGAACCATGTCCAGATTATTTGGGAGGCAGTGGGACTCTGTGGACCCCAGGTACTAGGGCTGGGGGTCGAACACTCAGCTTCTGGGTTCAGGTATTTTTCTTTCTGCAGTGACAATTGAGCCTATGGTGACAGAGGTGAATCTCAGAGGTTTTTTTCTTTGTAGCTGTGAGGAGGTCAGTACTGGGTACTTGGGGAATTATAATAAGAATAGCGGGCTGTGGTTATCCCTGCTGCTGTGTATTCCTAACCGAGTGTCTGCACCTTTCTGGGCCTCCTGGTCTCCATCTCTTTGGAGGGAGTAGAGTGGGGGCGGTCTCTGAGGCTCTCCCAGCTCAGTCCTCTGGGACTTAGGTGTGAACTGCTCTGGGCTTCCTTCTGGGAGGTGTCAGGGAGTCCTCCGTGGCCTCACCCCGGCTGCTGCCTGGCTTCCCACTGCCCTCTGCCCCCCTGCCCCTCAGAGGGAGGGAGCCCTTCCTTCCACCCGCTGCGGGCTGACTGGGCGCGGTGGTGGTGACGCAGCCACTGAGGACTCTGGAGCGCAGCTTGGAAACGGGGATCCGGGTTTGCTGAAGACGGGGAAAGGCTCTTCCCACCACCCCCAGCTGCCTGCCTGCCTCCTTCCCCGGCTGCCGCCAAGCCCTGGCACTGTCTCTGCCCTTCCAGATCCACTCTGGGCCGGAGCGTGGGCCGGGGGCTCAGCATGTGGAGTCCTAATGGCTGCCTGCCTTGGCTGAACAGTGTGCACCGGGGGCCTGGGCCTGGGAGTCTGTGGCTGCTCCTGGAGGGCCACCTGCCTGAACTCGGCCTTCTGTCGGGGGGACAGGCCTGTGGCCCAAAGACTGCATGGAGGAGGGCTTCGGGTCCCTCTGTCTCCTGTGTTTTCTGTGGGCAGCCCACAGTTGAGGGAGAGCTGGGCTACGGCCATCCCTGTTTTACATCTGAGGAAATGGAGGCTGCTCGCCTGGGGGTGGCAGAGCTGGGACTTGAACCCAGGTGTGTGCGACTTGGGCATTCAGGCAAGAAGCCCAGCCGGGTAATTGCGTCTCCCTGCATCCTCTCTGGGTCTCAGTTTCCCATCTGTATTGGGAGTGGGGCAGTGGGGTGGGCTCCCCACCATCTCTGGACCCCACAAAGACACTGCTGTCATTTTTGAGCCTCCTTGCCCAACCTCCATACCTGTCCTCGAAACCCAAACGAGGTGTAGCCACGGGCAGGGAGGTGTTAGCATCTCACACCTCCTCCCGAGACCTGTCACCTCTGGTGTGAGGGATTCCTGGAGGACTGGATGCATGTGAGACCTTCCAGGGATAGGAGGGGCGGGCAGAGGCAGGGTGGCTCTGGGAAAGCTGGAGTCTTGGCTAGCCACAGGCCAGGCCCGCCTCAGCCTGTGACCAGGTCTGACCCTCATACAGGGATTCACCAGGTGTTCTGGGAGAGTGCAGGTGTGGATGGAGAGGTAGGACTGCCCCGGCTCCTTTCTGCCTGTGTGTGTGGTTTTTTGTGTGTGTGTGTGTGTAGTGTGTGGAGGTGTGCCAGGTATGTGAATGGGGTGTGTGTGTGTGTGTGTGTGTGTGTGTGTGTGTGTGTGTGGTGTGGATATCGTCCCCACTCAGGCCAGGCTTTGGGTATGTTGTCAGATCCTCTCAACACTGAGACATGGACAGTGTAGACGCCTCATCCCTCAGGGCCTACCTTCCCTACCTCCCTTTCTTCCAAGAATTCATATAGCAAACACATGTCAAGTGCCTGATTTGAGCCCAGAGCCAGACACTGGGCACACATCAGTGAAGGAGCTTCTGGTCCCTGCCCTGTGGAAACACGACCTCTGGGGAGGTCTGCAGTCATTACATAACCTCCCAGAGGAGTGTGAACTCATGGCAGTGACAGGCGCTGCTGCCACAGAGACTAAGAGGAGACTTTAACTAGTCTTGGGGGTCAGGGAGGACTGCTCTCAGGAGGTGACTTGGGACAAAGACCTGAGGGTGGCAAGGAGTTAATTGGGTGGAGGAAGCATGGGGAGCTGAGGGTCCCAAGCTTGGAGGAGGCAAGGAGGAGCTCAGTGTGAAGAAGAATCAGGGCTGGGCGACACGGGCCTGCTGGGCTAAGGGTGGCTGCTGATGTGTAAGGAATCGGGCTCAGAGAGGTAAAACATCCTACCCAGGTGGGACTGGAGCTTGACTGATCCTGAAGGGCTCCAGGATGATCAGGATAGTCCTTGACCATCACTGAGTCCAAGCAGGACATTTAGGCAACTTCCCCGAAGTCCCCAAACAAATTGGAGTGGAGTTGACCTCCCCTCCCAGCTCTCAGCCTCCCCCGCATGGGCGCATCTCACTGAAATATACTAGGGAGCCACGGAAAGCTCCAGAGCAGAGACGGCCACAGTGCTCTCCTGGCCTGCCACGGCCAGCCTTCCCGGCACTGGCATGGAGTACTGGCTGCCTGCCCACCTGCCAAGGCCGGAGCTAACTGACCCCTGCTAACCCAGTCTGCTGCCTCCCTGTGCTGACGCCGGCCAGGGCAGGGGCTAAGGCAGTGGGCAGCCTGGGAGGGGCAAGTGTAGACAGGGACACCCGTCCCAAGGTTTCCAGGAACCGTCTTCAAGGTTGTGTTTGATAAATGACAAGGCCCTCCCCCAAGGCCAGCAGGGAGGCAGCCTCGTATCTGGAGCCTTGGGGTGGGTCCGGGGATTTACAACAAAGTGGAAGTTGGGCTCCTCCCCCTCTCCACATCCCCTTCTCAAGCATCTTTTGGCTCCAGCCATCATGGCCTCTGGCCAAGATGCCTTCCAGCCTCCTACCCAGTCTCCTGCTTCTGTGTCCTCCACACACAGGCAAAGTGATTGATCCAGAAACCACACTGGCTGCTTCACCTATCTGGCCCAGAGCCCTCTGGGAGGCAGCTGGGGTTCTCCATCGCCTGCACCTGCACCTCCGTGCCCCTTCTGCTGCTCTGCATCATGCCCAACCTGCAGCCCCGTGGCATGGGATTGCGAGATAATCCATGATTTCTGCCCTCCCAGTCTCTGCCTTCCTTGTTCCCAGAGTCTGCTGGTTGACTCCTATTTGTCGTTTAAGGCTGGGTTCAGGCCTCCCCATTCCAGGAACCCTTCTCTCCCCTTCCACATGGGTCCCCTCACCCCACAGACTGGACTGTGTGGGTCTCTCCAGAGGCAGGGGATTCTCCCACACAGGGCCAGTCTGAGGCCAGCAGTACCCAGTATGGCTCGGCATACAGTAGGTGCATAGTCAGGAGTGGTACCTGAACACTTCTGAGTCTGGATTCCAGCGAGGGCATAGAGCAAGGCTTGAGGTGGAAGGATAGCTGACCAGCTGAGGCTGCCTGCTCGGTGTGCTCTTGAGCCTCCAAGAGGGGTCACAAGGCACATGCCTCCTGGAGCCCATGCCACCGCATCCCATCATGGCCCCCACCCGCTCCTCCCCAGCCCTGGGAGCAGGGGCCTACTCTGGGGGCCACTTCCTCACCTGGACCTGTCACTATAGGGTACCTGGGCTGTCTTTCCAACCTGGGCAAAAAACTCAACAGCTTGAAGGTCTGTTTCCAGGAGAGGAATACATTTCTTGTTCTTCAAGCCTCAGCAACACTGGGGTCTCTCTGCTCCTGCAGCTGATGCAGACCCCTGCTGTGTGCCAGAGAGGACTGGAGACACAGCAGATAATCTTCACCCCCAAAGGGCGGCTGGAAGAATTTGCCGAAGACTGGCAGGGGACACCGTACTTGGTGCTGGTGCACAGTGAGCTCTGTGGGTCAGATCTGTCCATGTGTCTGTCTGCAGTCATAAGCAGCAGCCTCCAGGGAGGGTGAGGTGGGCTCCTCTGGACAAATCAGGGGTCCTGGAGGAAGAGGGTAACCCTGGCCTGGCCTAGAGCCCATACCCGCAGGAAGCCACTGCCGGTTCTGGTTCTCTTCTGCCCCATCTCCAGGCTCCCTCTCCATTAGCTGCCTATAACCGTGGAACAAATGACCCTTAAAGTTGGTGGCTTAAAGCAGTAATGAACACTTATTCTCTCTCTCGAACACAGTGTGCCTCCAGGAGGACTTTAAGGGACTCCAGTTTAGACCCCTCATGGCCACATCAGGCAGAGTGACAGAGGCTGATGCCAGGTGATGCCAGGGTCAGAGTGCAGCATCAGCTGTCTTTCCAATATGCTCATTCTCTGGGCAGGAGAGACCACTGGCATCAGGAGGGGAATGAGGAGAGAGGAAGAGTGACTCCTGAGATCACCCAGTCGCAGCTGGAGGTGGAGGGGCGCGGGGGTTTGAGTGCAGACAGTCTGTGCTCAGGGCCCAGCCCCATCCTGAGGCTATTTTAAAATAAGGTGTTCATACCAGTGAGTATTGATGTCAGCTATTTTAATGGGTAAGATTTTTTCTCCTGATTTTGTCTTTAGTTGAAAGGAGAAATCTGAGTGAAAAGGTGGTGTCTTCCTCAGCCCCAAAGACCCTGGAAAGCCCCAGATTGGGCCTCCCTGGGTGGCCACCAAACCAGTGTTCTTCCTGCTATCCTGCAGCATTGGACGCTGGGGGAACTTGGAGAAGCTGAAGAGAATTCTTACTATCCGGGTCCTTTGGAGACCTGGGACCAGGGAGCTTGGACTTTGCTGCTCCCAGCCTCTGTGGGACTCTGTTGAGCTGCTTTCCTGTGTCCCCTCCCTCATCTGCTGGCCTGGTTTGTGCATGGCCCACATTCCAGAAAGCAGCGTTGGGACGGGAGGTCAGCAGTGGGAACCCTGTTGGAGGGACCCAGGCCTATTGCTGACGCTTGGCACTATGTGGACTCCTCTGCGCGAGAAGGTGGCTGTGAGGCCAACGGCTGGGGCTCTGGTTCTCCCAGTGCTGCAGGCCTGGTTTGTGCCCCCTACCCCTCCCTGCACATCCTGCTTTGAGGAGCAGATATATTTAGATGAAATGCTCTGTTCTGAACAGATTCTGTGTCAACTGTACTCATCAGGGCTGGGGGAGGCAGGGCGGTGAGCAGCTACACCTGGAGCCTGGAGTCTCAGCCTCCCTGAGCCCTTTGCCAGGCTGCCTGGGACTTCCAGAACCTTCTGGCTATTAGAGGGGACACCAATGGCAGGGGTGGGGAGTGGCCCTCTGCTGACTGTGGATTGTTCTCCCTCAGCACTCTCCCTCTCCCCTAAGGCCACATCTCTCTGACCCTTTGCCACCAAGTTATAGCCAAATTCAATAATTTATTCCCCTCTTACCCCCCCACCCGCTCCTCACCCCCCAGTTGTGTAGTCAGTTGGCAAATGAGGATTTGTGCCTGCTGTGGGCCAGGCTCTTGCTAGATGCTGAGGACATGGGACATGGCCACATCACAGTCAAGAGAGGGACAATAGACAGATCTAAGACATTAAGATACCTGTTGGGGCTGGGGTTGTGGCTCAGCAGTAGAGCACTCGCTTAGCACATGGGTCCAATCCTCAGCACCACATAAAAATAAATAAATAAATAAATAAAGATATTGTGTCCAACTACAACTAAAAAATAAATATACAAAAAAAAAAAAAAAGCTGTTGGGATAGCAGGAAACCTGAGGACAGGGGCACCCAGACCATGGAGATGACCAGGGAAGGTTTCTTTAAGCAGGATGAGTGGAAGGCTTAGGTGTAGGTTTAGTGGAAGAGCCAACACCTGGAGGCAGAGCAGGCTTCCCTGACAGGGGGAACAGCATGTGCAAAGGCCCAGAGTTAAGGGAGGCCCTGGCTGCTTATGGGAAGGTGGAGAACAGGAAGGCAGGCAGGGACTGGGTCCTGCAGAGCCTCACATGTCAGGCTGAGGTCCTTGTCCACCCATCCCTGGCACTGAAGAGTTTTGAGCAGGGCTGAGGCTGAGTCGGTTGCGACTGGGGTGGCCAGGCACTGGTTCCACCCGCTGCTCACTGAGCTGCCCAGGCTTCCAGAGCAGATGCGCTGTGCCCGGCTGGGTGGGAATCAGAAATAGCTCCCACGTGCTCAGTGCTTGGTGAAGCAGCTCCCCCTCCTCAGCACATTTCATCTGTGCCTGCTCGAGTCAAGGACAGCTCACTGCTTGCGAGCTGGGTGACCTTCTCCCTCCCGTTTATTAATACACTGCCCACTGGGGCTTTAGGCCAAGCCAGGAGACGGTGTGCAGGGAGGGCCAGAAAGGCAGCAGGCCTGGGTCCCCTTGACAAGAGAGCCACTGGGGGTTTGGAAGATGATGCCCGCCCACTAGGACAGTATCCAGCAAAGTACGAAAATCCTCTTCCTGTGACTGCATATTCACGTCACCCTTCTAGCTGTATCTTCAAGTCAACCTGCCCTGGCAGATGCATTCGTTCATTCAACAAATATGTCTTGAGTGCCCTCTCCTTGTGCAGGCCCTGTAGTGGGCAGAAGGGACATGGTTCCGAGAGATGGTGCTCCTCAGGGAACTCAAAAGCAGTGAGACAGTGAGAAGGCCTATGGAGGAAGGTGGCAGAAACCATGGGCCAAGGCTTGGGTCACAAAGGCTCCCGGGAGGATCTGGCACTTGGAGTACTGATGCTTAGAGGTGAGACGGAACCCCACAAAGAGCAGAAAGAAGCACTCCTGACAAATGGAACTTCAGTGTGCAAACTCTGCCTTGAGGGAGGCAGTGTTTTCAGGGAAGAGAAAGGAAGATGGCAAGTCTGGGGTGTTGGGGTAAGGAGGAGGCGAAGCATCAGGTGGTGGCAAGGACCAGACCTTATGGACTGTGATCAGTGCGTTAGAATTTATATAAGGCTGTGGGCCCTGGTGCCGGAAAGGCTGGGTTCAAATCCAAGTGTTGCATTGATTAGCTGCCTGACTTTAGTCACGTTACCGAGGCTCTCTGTGCCTCAGTCGTCTCATCTGTAAAATAGGGTCAGTGATGGTCTCTACCTCTTGAGACAGTTGTGAAGATGAAGTGATGTGATGAAGTGGTTAGGACAACACTCGTCACACAACAAGTGCTCACAGGTGGTATCTCATGTAATTTTGAAGTCATCTGCAGACAGAGTACAGATGTGTAGATGAGTTTGCATAAATAGGGTCCTTTAGCCCTGTTTGTCTCAGCTATTTTGCTTCTGATGCTATCTTTCTGAGTCAGTGACTCTGGAGTATTATATCTGAGATTTGTGAATTGTGATGTGTATTGCGGAGAGCATTCGTCTTAAGTCGTAGAGTCCAGCCTGATATAACCACCCCTCAGATGAGGATGTAGGACATTTGAGCTCCCCAAGAAAGCTCCATCTTGCCTCCTTCAGTTACTCCTCACCCCTAACCTCATAGAAAAATAGGGTTTTGACTTCTAAAGCCATAGCTTAGTTTTTATCTGTTCTGGACCTTCACATAAACAGAATGTTCCTTTTTGTTTCTGGTTGCTTTTATTCATTTTGTCAGTGAGGTCCATTACTGTTGTGTAGATTGGTAATTCACTCCTTTGCATTGCTGCCTACTATTCCATTGAATGGAATATTATATCTGCTTTATACTTTATCCATTCTATCATTGATAGGCATTTAGATTTTTCCAGTTTTTTTATTATTATTATATGGCTAGTGTTCCTTTGAACTTTCTAACATCTCTTTTAGGAAACTTACAAAGTGATTTCTGGTGGGTATATAACCAGGAGTTCTGGATCACAGAGGATGAACACTTTCAGCTTTAGTAGATACAGTCAAAACTCTTCCAGTTTACTTTCCCAGCAGCAGAGTGTGGGAGTCTCTCCACATCTTCCCCAACAACCACACTCCAGGACATTTCTTTATTTTAATTTATTTTTATTTTTAGTTGTAATAGATTCAACACCTTTATTTTATTTATTTACTTTTATATGGTGCTGAGGATCAAACCCAGTGTCTCACATGTGCTAGGCGAGCGCTCAGCCACTGAGCTATAACCCCAGCCCAACTCTGGGGCATTTCTGACTGTGGCAGAGACTACCATGCAGTCAGACCACCTCAAACCAGGTCCTGAATGATGGACATTTAAGTTGTTCCCAACTTTTACATGACTAAAAAAAAAAATAGAAAATAAATAAATCAGTAAAACAAAATAACTTAAAAATAAACATTGGCGATAACCAAGATACACTTTAATGGGTAAATGGATAAACAAATTATGGGTATCCATATAATGGATTTTTTTGGGTGATTAAAAAAAAGATGAGCTATCAAAACTGCAAAAAAACAGGAGGAGCCTTTAACACAATTCCTAAGTGAAAGAAGCCAGTCTGAAACAATTACAGACTATGATTCTAACTACCTGGAAAAGGTAAAACGTTAAGACAGTTAAGATTGGTGGTTTCCAGGGGTAAGGAAAGGGGGAGGAGGATGAGTAAGTGGAGCATCAAAGATTTGTAGGGCAGTGAAGCCATTCTGTGATATTGTAACAGTGCAGATGTGACATTATGCATTTGTGACATTATGCATTTGTAAAATATGTCCAAATAGTTATACATATAATTATTTCAAAACCTACAGAATATACACACAAAGAATAAATGCTAATATAAGCTATGGAGTTCAGTTAATAACAATGCATTGATGCAGATTCATCTGTTTTAACGAGCACACCACACGAATGCACGATGTCAGTACTGGCAACTGTAGGGGGAAGACGAGGAGGTAATATGGGAACCCTGTATTTTCTGCTCAGGTTTTTTGCTTTTTTTTGGTACCGGGCCCTGAACTCAGGGGCACTCGACCACCGAGCCACATCCCCAGCCCTATTTTGTATTTTATTTAGAAACAAGGTCTCACTGAGTTGCTTAGCACTTCACTTTTGCTGAGGCTGGCTTTGATCCTCCTGCCTTAGCCTCCTGAGCCACCTGGATTACAGGCATGCACCTCCATGCCCAGCCTCTGCTCAGTTTTTTGTAAACATAAAAATTACTCTAAAATTTATTAATTTAAGAATAAATAAAAATAAAGTATAAAGCCATTAAAATGGAAAAAGACAAAAACAAAAATCAGTAGTGTCCGCTCTGGTATGAGGGGATATTTCCTGTGGGTCATTCTCTTTTTTTTCTTTTTCATGGTAGAAATGATACTCCAAGAATACTTTTGAGTCTCCCTCCTGTTCATTCCCTCCCTGCTCTTTCTTATGGTGGAAACACATCCCTCTTCCTAAATACAGGGTTATTTTGGCTCCCTCAAGGGAGGGGCAATTTAATTTTGATGATGGAATGGGAGCTGTTGTGTTGGGGAAAAACTGGATTTTGATAAAGTAATGGAACCGTGGGATCTCAGATATGGGCGTGACATTGTAGCAGAAATGATTTAGAATCACATCATCTTACTGGTACAAACGCATCTCAGCATCTCAGTATAGTTATCTTCAAGTGACAGAATGAGGTGTGTTTACATTCTGGAAATAAATGATTATGGATCTTTGAACAGATGAGTCTCAAAATTTCAAGACAATTTTAGAATCTCTAAGTTAAAAGAGCCAGTGGAGGTACACTAGTTTAATCTTTCTTCCCCCAGTATAACCTTGATTTATTTCCCTTTCTTAAAAACAGTTTTTATTGAGATATAATTGGCATACAATAAATTGCACCATTTCAAGTGTTCAAACTGGTAAGTTTTGACAAATGTGCACACCCATGAAATCATCACCTTAATCAAGATAATGGACAGATTCATCACTCCCCAAAGTTTCCTTGTCGATTCTGTAATCTCTTCTTCCTCCTCCTGACCCTTGGCTACCCTCCTACCTGACCCTGTCCCTGCTCATCTCTAACAAGGATTTGTTTGTATTCCCTAGAATTCTATATAAATGGAATCACACAATGTGTTCTTTTTGTGGCTCCTTCACTCATCATGATTATTTGGAGATCCACCTGCTCTATCATATCAATAGTTCATACTTTTTTAAAGCAGAGTGATATTCCATTGTGTGGCTGTGTCACAGTTATTCATGAATTTGTTGATGGACAGTTAGGTTTGTTTCCAACTTGGGGTTATTACAAATAAATCTTCTATGAGCATTTATGCACATGTTTTTGAACATATTTCATTTCTTGTGGGTAAACACCTAGGAGAGGAATGGCTGGACAATATGGCAGGTGCATCTTTAATTATTTAAAAAACCGCCAAGCTTTTCCGAGTAGCTGTACCATTTTAATGTCCTGCTGTCAGTGTATGAAAGTTCTAGTTCCTCCATGTCCTCACCTACATTTGTCATAGTCACCCTTCCTAATATTAGGCATTCTAATAGGGGTGATAACTCATTGTGGTGTTAGCTTTCAGTTCCTTAATGACAAATGATATTGAACGTCTTTTCATGAGCTGTTCACCATCTATATATCTTACTCAATAATGTAGCTGTTTGAATAGCTTTCCTTTTTAAAAGTTGGGTGGCTTGCTTTCTCAGGGCATTTTGAGGGCTCTTTTCCTAGTCTGTATATATATCCTATAAGGATATATGAATTGCAAATATTTGGCCTATATGTTCATTTCTTTAAAAGTACCTTAAAAGATGTTTTTAATTTTTATAAAGGCCAATTTATCAATTTGTTCTCTCATGAATTGTATGCAGTGTTTTCATATCTAAGAAGTCTTTGCCTAACCCAGTATTATAAAGGTTTCCCCTGTGGTTTTTTCCTTCAGGTTTTATACTTTTACGTTTCATATTTACGTTTTCATATTTAGATCTAAGGTCTGTTTTAAGTTAACAATGTATGTAGTGTGAGGTATGGATTACATTTCAAGTATTGCTTATAAATGTCTATTCATCACAGCACCTTTGTTGAAAAAGCTCTGCTGGTTCTACTGCATTGTTTTTGCTCCTTTGTCAAAAATCAGTTATCCAGGGGCTGATGGTATAGTGAGCTCCGTGGTAGAGCACCTGCCTAGTGTGCATAAAGCCCAGGGTTTCATCCCCAGCACTGGGAAAAAAATCAATTATCCATATATTATGTGGGTCTATTTCTAGACTCTCTCTTTTGTTCAATTAATCTATTGTTTTTGCATCAGTAACGAACTATTTGAAATTGGACCCTCCAACTTTCTTCTTTCATTTATTTATTTGGTACCAGGGATTGAACCCAGAGGTGCTTAACCACTGAACCACATCCCCAGCCCTTTTTTATTTTTTACTTTGAGATAGGCTCTTTTTTTTCTTAATATTTAATTTTTAGTTTTCGGTGGACACACATCTTTATTTTATTTTTATGTCGGTGGACACACATCTTTATTTTATTTTTATTTGGTGCTGAGAATCGAACCCAGGGCCCCGCGCGTGCCAGGTGAGTACGCTACCGCTTGAGCCACATCCCCAGTCTGAGACAGGCTCTTGCTGACTTGCTTAGGGCCTCGCTAAGTTGCTGAGGCTGGCTTTGAACTTGAGATTCTCCTGCCTCAACCTCCCCAGCAGCCAGCCTTTACAAGCGTGTACCACCACTCCTGGCTCTCCAAATTTTGTTCTTAGTTTTCAAAGTTGTTTTGACTCTTTTAGGTCTTTTGTATTTTCACATACATTTGAGAACTAATTTATCAATTTCAGGGCTGGGGCTGTAGCTCAGTGGTAGAGCGCTTGCCTAGCATGCATGAGGCACTGGGTTCGATCCTCAGCACCATATAAAAATAAACAGTAAAAATAAAGGCTTTCTGTCCATCTACAACTCCAAAAAAAATTATCAATTTCAAAAAATGCCTGTAGAGATTTTGATTGGGATTGATTTGCATATATAGATAAACTATCTCAGTAATATTTTAGTTTTCCATATCTAGGTCTTTCATACCATTTGTTGTATTTACTCCTAAGTATTTTATATTTTGATGCTATTATGCATGGCATTTAAAATTCTTAAATTTCTGATTATTCATAACTAGTAAAATAGAAATAAATTTGATTTTTGTATATTGATCTTACATCCTGCTACGTTTTTAAGGAAGTTTTTTTTTAACTTTTTAAATTTATTTTATGTGGTGCTGAGGATTGAACGCAGTGCCTCACATGTGCTAGGCAAGCGCTCTACCACTGAGCCACCACCTGAGCCCAACTTAGTTTTAATTGTGGTAGCTTTTTGTCTGTATAAATTCCGCTGGATTTTCCGTAAGAAGAAATATGTCATCTGCAAACAAAGATAGTTTTACTTCTTTCTTTCCAATTTGTATGTCTTCGGTTTCATTTTCTTGCCTAATTGCCCTGGTTAGAACCTCTGAAGCAATGTTGAATGGGAATGGTCATCATGGACCTCCTATCCTTGTCACTCATCCTGAGGGGAAGCATGGTCTTTCGCCATTGAGTATGACATCAGGGGTGGGGTTTTTGTAGCTGCTCTTTATCAGATTGATGAAGTTCTCTTCTAAGTTTTCTGAGAATTTTTAAAATCATGAATCTTGCTAGATTTTATTAAATGCTGTTCTGTGTCTGTTGAGGTGGTCAGCTGTGTTTTTCCCTTTTAGTCTGATAATTTAATAAGTTACATTGATTGATTTTCAAATGTGAAACTAACCCTGCATTCCTAGGATGAATCCTATTTGACCATGACATACTGTTCCTTTAAGAAATTGTTGAATTGGATTTGCTAAAATTTTGTTAAAAATTTTTGTGTCTACATTTGTGAGAGATATTGATTTGGGTTTTCATTTATTGTATTGTTTTGTCTGGTTTTGGTATTAGGGCCCCATAAAATGAGGTACTATTTCTTCTCTTCGGTCTTCTACAAGAATTTGTGTAGAATCAATATTAATTCTCCCCAACATTTGGTGGACTCACCAATGAAGCCATCTAAGCTATGAGTTTTCTTTGTGGGTGGAAACTTTTTAAAAAAATTTTCACTTGTGTGCAATTTTCTTGGTATTAATGTTTATCTCTTTTTTAACTAAAATTTTAATTGACCCAAAGTTATGCATATTATTGGAGTACAGTGTGATGTTTCAATACATATATGCATTGTGTAATGAGCAAATCAGGGCAAATATGTCTGTCTCCTCAAATGTTTATTACTTTTTATGATGAAGATATTTAGCATCCTTCCTTCTAGCTCTTTTGAAATATTCAGTGCATGATTGTTATCTATAGTCACCCTACTGTGCAATGGAACCTCAGAACTTATTTCTCCTATACAGCTCTGTGGGAAGGGCTTTTATCTCCAAATTTAATTTCTTTGATGAATATGGGACTATTTAGGCTATTGATAGCTGTTTGTAAGAACTTTGGTAGTTTGTTATCTTTCAAAAAATTAACTCAGTTCTTCTAAGTTGTTAAATTTATTGGTATGAAGTTGTTCATAATACTCCTTTGTTATCACCTTTTAAAAATGCTTTATTGAGAGATGATTTACATTCCTTACAGTCTACCTATTAAGAGCATACAGACCAATGGTTTTTAATGTGCCATTGTACACTGAGTGGTACAACTGTCACGTCAGTTTTAGAATATTTTCATCAACCCAAGAAGGAACTCTATTAGCAGCCAGTTCCCTTTGCTCTTTACCCCCTCTCCCACTCCCTGCACCTGGAAACCACTTGTCTGCTTTCTGTCTCTATAAATTTGTTTAATCTGGATATTTCATTAAAATGGAATCATACAATATATGGCCTTTTGTGGCTGGCTTTTTTCACATAACAGTGTTTTCAAGGTCCATTCAAGCTGAAGCATATAACAGCTTCATTCCTTTTTATTGCTGGATGGCATCTCATTGTATATTTCTAACACATTTATCTGTCTGTCCATCACTTTATGGATATTTCAATCTTATCCACTTTTTGGCTTCTATGAATTTGCTGCTGTGAACATCGTGTACAAGGTTTTATGTAGACATGTTATTTTTCATTATTACTTTTTTAGTATGTATCTAGGAGTGAACTTTAGTATATACCTTGGAATGGACTTCTATGGTATACTGTAACTTTCTGAGTGACTGCCAGGCTGTTTCCAAAAAAACCTCACCATTTTACACTTCCACAACAGTGTATGAAGTTTCCAATTTTCCCAGGTCCTCACCAACATTAGTTATTGTCTGTCTTTTATAATAGCTATCCTAGGACGTATAAAGTGTTCATTTGGTTGTTTTTTTTTTTTTTGAACCCAGGGGTGCTCTACAACTGAGCTACATCCCCAGCCCTTTTTATTTATTTATTTTTTATTTAGAGACAGGATCTTGCTGAGTTGCTGAGGTTGGCCTTGAATTTATGATCCTCCTGCCTCTGACTCCTGAGTCAGTGGGATTATACGCATTCCCCATGGTACCTTACCACTCATTTGGTTTCAAACTGCATTA
This sequence comes from Ictidomys tridecemlineatus, assembly GCF_052094955.1. NCBI lineage: Eukaryota > Metazoa > Chordata > Mammalia > Rodentia > Sciuridae > Ictidomys > Ictidomys tridecemlineatus. The sequence continues at coordinate 179,481,464 of NC_135481.1, forward strand.
CCCAGATGGCTAATGATGTTGAGCATCATTTCACGTGTTTATTGACCATTGTATTTCTTCTTTTGAAAAAAATGTCCATTCGAATACTTTGCCCATTTTTAAATTGGGCCACTTTTTAAATTATTGTGTTAGTCCATTTGAGTTGATACAACAAAATACCTTAGACTATGTAACTTATAAATAATATAAATTTATTGCTCATTGTTCTGGAGACCAGGAAATCCAAGATCAAGATGCCAGAAGATGGGGCTGGGGTTGTAGCTCAGTGATGGAGCGCTTGCCTTGCATGCGTGGGGCTCTGGGTTCTATCCTCAGCACCACGTAAAAATAAATAAATAAAGATACCGTGTCCATCTACAACTAATAAAAAATAAATAAAATTTAAAAAAGATGCCAGAAGATTCAATATCTGATGAGGGTCAGTCTCTACTTCAAAAATGGTGCCTTCACGTGGTAGAACAGAGAAATAGGCTCCCTCAAGCCTCTTTTAGCCCTCGTGGAGTAATCACCTTCCAAAAGCCTCACCTCTTAATATTAACGCCTTGAGAGTTGGGTTTTAACACTGGAGTTTAGGAAAGACACAAACATCCAAACCATACAAAGTCGATGTACCTTTATTTTTTATTTATTTATATGTGGTGCTGAGGAAGAGAAAGGAAATAACCAATATCAGAATAGAAACCAATAATAGAGAAAATTAAAAATTAACAGAAAAAAGTGCCTCACACGTGCTAGGCAAGCACTCAGCCACTGAGCCATGACTCCAGCCCCTCTATTTATTTATTTTTATATGGTGCTGAAGATTGAACCCTGTGCCTCACATGTGTGAGGCAAGCACTCTACTACTGAGCTATAGCCCCAGCCCAAACATACAAAGTTGTAAGATTTCTTTATATACTTAGGATACAACTCTCTTATCAGATATATGACTCACTAATATTTATTCTGTTTGTTGTCTCTTTACCTTCTTGTTAATGTCCTTTATAGCTCAAAAGTTTTAATTATTGTGTGTGTGTGTGTGTGTGTGTGTGTGTGTGTTACTGAGGATCAAACCCAGGGCCTCATGCATGCTAGATAAGCCCTGTTCCATTGAGCTACATCCCTAGACAAAAAGTTTTAAATTTTTATGAAATCCAATTTATCTGTTTTTCCTTTGGTATATTTTCTTTTGGTGTCATATTTAAGAAGTTGCTGAATTCAAGATCATAAGGATTCATGCCTATATTTTCTTCTAAGAGCTTTATAGTTTTAGCACTTACGTTTAGGCCTTTGATCCATTTTGAGTTAATTTTTGCACTTGGTGTGAAGTAGGGGTCTGATTTCATTCTTTTGCATGTGGATAGAAAGTTGTGCCAGCACAATTTGTTGAAAAAACTGTTTTTCCGACATCAAATGGCCTTGACACCTTCTTTGAAAATTGACCATAAATGTAAAGTTGGTTTTTGGTCTTAGATTCTGAATTTTGTTCTATTGATCTGTCTTTACAACATTTATTTATTTATTTATTTATTTATTTAAATATTTATTTTTTAGGTGGACTCAAAATCTTTATTTATTTATTTTTATGTGGTGCTGAGGATCGAACCCAGGGCCTTGCATGTGCTAGGCAAGCGCTGTACCACAACCCTACAACTCCAACCACAACCCCAGCCCCTGTCCTTACAACATTTATGACATTTCCACCCTGGTTTGATTTCTATAGCTTTGCAGTAAGTTTAAATTTTATTATCCTTTTAATATCTGTAGAATCTGTAGTGATGTCCCATTTCATTCCTGCCATTGGTAATTTGTGTCTAATTTCTCTTTCTCTCTCTCTCTCTCTCTCTCTCTCTCTCTCTCTCTCTCTCTCTCTTTCACTTTTATTTTGTTTCATTAATATGGTTATGATTTTATAAATATGGTTATGATTTTATCGATCTTTTCAAAGAACCACCTTTTGTTATCACTAATTTTTTCTGTTAATTTTCAATTCTCTCTATTATTGGTTTCTATTCTGATATTTGTTATTTCCTTTCTCTTCCTTAGTTCAGATTTAATTTGTTCTTCTTTGTTCTAATATTTTTAAGGTGAAAGCTGAAGTCACTGATTTGAAACCTTTTGTCTTCACTAATATAGGTACTTAGTACTAGAAAGTTTCCCTTAAGTATTCCTTAGGAGCATCCTACAAATCTTGACATGTTTTGTTTTCATTTTTATTCAGTTCAAAGCAATTTCTAATTTCCTTCTTGGTTTCCTATTTGACTCATAGGTTTTTTTAGGAGTGTGTTATTTAGTTTCCAAATATTTGAGGATTTTTGAGGGTTCTTTTTGTTAATAGTTTTAAGTTTAATTTCATTGTGATCATAGGTTTTGAATGACTTGAGTATTTTAAAATGTATTGGGACTTGTTTAATGGCCATAATAAGATCTGTTTTTATAAATGTTCCATGAAAAGAATAAATGTTGTTAATGGATGGAGTGTTTTTATAAGTGTCAGTTAGGTCAAGTTGGTTGACCATGTGTTTAAATCTGTATCCTTGACTTCTGATTACTAGTTCTATCAGTTATTGAGAGAGAGGTATAGAAATCTATGACTATATTTGGAGATCTACTTCGTGTATTCTTACTACTTTTTTGCTTCATATATTTTGAAGCTTTGTTATTAAAATACTTATGATTATTATTCCTCTGGAAGAATTGACCTATTTATCATTATGAAATGATTTTCAACCCTGAAATATACTTTTCTGACGTTTATATAGCTCTTCAGTTTTCTTTGGATTAGTGTTAACATGTGCTGTATTTTTCCATCCTTTTACTTTTAACTTGTTTGTGTTTTTATATTTGAAGTGCACTTCTTTTAAATTTTTTTTTTTAGTTGTAGATGGACATAACAATACCTTTATTTTATTTGTTTGTTTTTATGTGGTGCTGAAGATCAAACGCAGTGCCTCACTCATGTTAGGCAAGCGCTCTACCACTGAGCCACAAACCCGGCCCCTGAAGTGCACTTCTTATAGACAGCATTAGTTGGGTCTTTTTAAAAATCCAATCTAAAAACCTCTTTCCTTTAGTTGGGACATTTAGACTACTTACATTTAATGTTTTTGTTGATATAGAAGGTTTAAATCTTCTATCATGTTGTAGTTTTCTGTTTGTCCTAATTATTGTTTGTTCTTCCCTTCCTGTTTTTATACCTTCTTTAGAATTAGTTAAATGGTTTTTACCACTCTATTTTATCTTTATGTTGATGATTAGTTATAATTCTATTTCTTATTTTAGTGGTTGTTTACAGTTTTAGTATACAGTCTTTAATTTATCACAGTATACTTTCAAATGATATTATGTCACTTCATACATGAGACTGTTAAAATAGTATACTTTCATTTGTCTCCTGATTTTGTGCTCTTTTTATTATTGATTTTAATTTTATATAATAAACATAAAGTATTATTATTATTAATATCTAAATGGTCAGTTAAGAGATTTAAATAATGAGAAAAATAATCCTGTGTATTTACTCATGTAGTTACCATTTCCGGTACACTCACTCTCTCTCTCTCTCTCTCTCTCTCTCTCTCTCTCTCTTTTTGTTGATGCATATTTCTCTCTGATATCATATTCCTACAACCTGAAGGATATTAACATTTCTTATAGTGTGGGTTTGTTGATTATGAATTCTTTCAGTTTTTCTATATCTGAAAAGTTGTCATTTTGTGGGAGTACTGGGGATTGAACTCAGGGGCACTTGACCACTGAGCCACATCCCCAGCCCTGTTTTGTATTCTATTTAGAGACAGGGTCTCACTGAGTTGCTTAGCGCCTCACCCTTGCTGAACTGGCTTTGAACTTACAATCCTCCTGTCTCAGCCTCCCAAGCCTCTAGGATTACAGGCATGCACCACAGTGCCTGGCTGAAAAGGTTTTTTTTTTTTTCATATCTTTATTTTGTTTATTTATTTTTGTGTGGTGCTGAGGATCGAACCCAGGGCCTCACGAGAACTATACTGTAATTCTTACTATTATTCCTCAGTGTGTAGCATTTCTTCCCTCCCTCCTTCCCTCTTTTCCTCCCTCCCTCCCTCCCCCACTCTCTCTTCTTCCTTCCTTCCTTTTTTGCTCTCTTTCTACTGGCTATTTTAAAGATGTTTTTCCTTTACCACTGGATTTGAACAGTTGGATTATGATTGACCTTGGTGAAACTTTCTTTATATTTCTTGCATGAATTTGAAGTTTTTTAATCTTGAAGGTTTATAATTTATAATTTTACACATAGAGAATGCAGCTCAGAGACAGAGCAAGTGTCAGGGTCAAAAACTTGATGGAGACCACTCTTGATTCAGTTCTTCATCCTTCAGGTAGGATAAGAGATTCCTACATCCCAGGGCCTTCTGTGTCCAGGTAAGACTTGTTTCTAAGGTTAAGGTGTAAGGTGGCAGGTGACACAGTGTAAGGTGGCTGGGTGGTGCCTTAACGTGATCACTCAGCTTCTCGTAGGTACTTGCTGTGGTGAGACGGAGGGCACATGGCCTCCAGCTGGCAGGAAGACATCAGACCCTGACAGGCAGGCCAAGGATTCACACAGAAAGCTCAAAATTAAAGAAATTAAATTCAAATTAAAGAAATGCCTCAGGAAATAGCAATGATCCATCTTATTAGCATATAAAATTGGTGAGTTTTTTTAAAAAATCCAGCATAGACAAGAATGTGGGGGAAACAGGCCTTCCTAGATCTCCTTTGCAGGTGTAAATTGAGATCGCTTGAGCAGGTTAGTTCAGTCTCATCCTAAAGCTTACAATTTGGCCTGGCAATTCCAGCTCCAGGAAGTTAGAAGGATACAACTAAGATTATTGGAACCAAACAGTTATGAATTTGAACTTACTACTCACTAGTTAAATGACCCAAGCTAGTTACTTTATCTCTGTGAACCTATTTTCTATCTGTAACACACATACACACACACACACACAATCATTGTAATGAGGATTAAATGAGATAATGTGTACAAGATACTTAGCACAGGACCAGACACTTAGCAAAGTGCAAAAACAACTTCTGTGCCTGGGGGATGTCTTGATGATAACTATGGATATAAAACAAAATGGCTGGAATGACATGTACTGGAATATCAGAAGTGGTCATCTTGGGACAAAGAAAATGTTTATTTTCCAGATGCCTCCCTTTTCAAGGTTTCTACTATGAATGTATATTATTTTTGTAATAAGAAAAAAATGCTGACAATTTAAGCAGTGTATCTTATTCTTCCAAGAACTTACCTTTGAAGGAACTGATGGGCCAGGCTGGAGGAGGTATTTTTTGTTTGTTTGTTTGTTTGTTACTAGGGATTGAACCCAGGGTTGCTTTACCACTGAGCTACATCCCTAGCCCTTTTTATTTTTTGAAACAGGGTCTCCCTAAGTTGCTGAGGCTAGCCTCGAACTTGTGATCAGATGAAGTGTTTTTATAAGCACTCCAATCATAGCGGTAGGGATGTCAGGAGTGAAGAAGTGCTAGGCGACCAGCCTCCGACCAGCCAGAGCCTGACTTATGATTAGAATGGAGAGTAAAGCTGGAGATAGGTGGTGGGGAATGTGGCTTCTAGAGTTGGAGCTGCTTACTCACTGTGTGACCCCAGCCAAGAGCCTTTACTTCTCTGTGCCTTGGTTTTCCCATCTGTAAAAAGGGCATATAATAGGACTTACCTCATGGGTTGCTGAGGCTTCAGGGACTTTTTCATTGTTATTGTAGTGCCCAGTAGACCGTAATGTCACTGTTGCTGTTCTATCGTTATCACCCATCATTGCCTTGATTCTAATCCCAGTGATAAGGAAGAGAGGTCCTCACGTGGTGAGGCATGCACGAGAGACAGCTCAACCCAGCTGGGCCTGTGTGCAAGACACTGCATCCCTCTGGGCCTCATGCACTCCAGGGGATGATGGCTTCTACTTTGTAAAGAACAAATGGGTCCCTATTTCCATTGCCCACACATCAAAGGCTCCTAATGAATGTGTGTCCCCTGCGCTTTGTGGCTGACACATGGTATCAGGGGACCAGCAGGAGGGTGGGAAAGGCCATGTGGGCAGGCTCATAGGGGTCAGGCGCCCCAGCCTCCCAGAAGCCCATCCCCTGCACTCCCAGCCCCCCTTCCCTCAGCTCCTTGAAGGCCAAGCAGGGAGAGGGACCAAAGTGGGAACATTAATCCGCCTCATTAACTCACTTTGCTCCAGAGTTGTAGCAATTAGACCTGCAGTCTGAGCAGCACTGGGAGCCAGGCACTTGCTCTGTCCCTGGGCAGAGGGGCCAGGGAAGGGGGTCTCCCTGGCAGCAGAATTTGCCAGTCGTTACAGACAAATATAGAAATGGAAGTCTCAACTTCTGTTCACTTATTCACTCATGGGCCTGAAGTGGATATTTATTGAGCACCCACTGTATGCCACAGAGACAGATGTGGTCCCTACCCTCACAGAACTCTAAGGCAGTAAGTGGGGAAATAGCAAAAGTGAAACAGTTTCTAGTGGATAAACGCTAAGGTAGAAAGCAACCAGGTGGGAGGGGACCACTGGGGAGATCAGGGGCCATTTTTGGGGGGAGTGATATTTGAGCTGAGGCTTGAAGCCTCATAAAGGAGCTAGCCTTTTGAAGATCTGGGGTGGCATGGGGGTTCCCAGCAGAGAGCCCAGCAAATACAAAGGCTCTGAGATGGGACCGCTCCGGGTTGCCTGGTGTGTTCAGTTGCAGCCAAGAAAGAACAGGTTGGGGTGGGCAGGAAGGAGTTGTGGAAATCAGGGGAGTGTAGACGGAGGAAAGAACAGCTTTCCCCGCAGTCAAGACAGTCTGGCGGTGTGGCCCAGTGGTAGAGCTCTTGGCAGTGGTGGAGTACTGTGAGGCACTGGGTTCAATCCTCAGCACCACATAACAATAAATAAGAAAAGGTATTGTGTCCATCTACAACTAAAAAAAAAAAAATTAAATTATATTTTAAAAAAAAGTGAGCCTGGAGTTGGGAAAGGATACAATCCAATTGTGTTTCTAGAGACTTTCCTTCAGGAGAAGGGCCTTGGGGAGGAGGCCCGGCCCGTCATCAGGTGCAAGGCAAAGACTGGTTAGAGAGGGTTGAGGACTGAGGCCAGCTAGCAATGGAATCAGATCCTCCTGGCGAATCCTCAGCCTTTGAGCCTCGTCTCTCCCTCCAAGAAATGGGCATGTCAACCAGCTGCCATGGCACACGACTGTAATCCAGCAGCTCGGGGCCGAGGTTGGGGTGGAGGGGGCTGAGGCAGGAGGATCGCAAGTTCAAAGCCAGCCTCAGCAACTTAGCAAGGCTCTAAGTAACTTAACAAGACCCTTTCTCAAAATTTAAAAATTTGTTTTTAAAAATTTAAATGTCCAGAGTTGTGACTCCCAAGTACAAAGAAAAACAAAAAAGAAAGAAAAGGAAAATGAGCGTGTTTCTAAGGCCTGCAGTCTTTCCCGTACCCACCCCACCACCTCCCTTCACCCACACCAGGCATAGCCACAGGAAGGGCCCAGTTCACCTCCCAGCTCCCAGCCAAGGTGAAAAAATTCTTCCCATTTTGCTGATGAGAAAACGGAGGTGCAAAGAGGGTGCTATTTCTTGTCATGAGTTAATGACAGAGCAGGGATTTGAACCCAGGTCCGGAGGGGTTGCCAAGCCCAGCTTTCCCCACTGCTGTCAATTGTTCCAATGGTCACACCCAGCCCAGAGGGTCTGCAAAATAAACAGCAGCATGTATTGAGTGCCTGCTGCATACCCCGTACTATGTTTCGTGCTTCACTTTACATCACATTCAGTCCCTGGCAGCCGCAGGAGGGAACGTCTCCATTTTTCAGGGCAGAGAATAGAGGCCCAGAGGGAAAGGAGTTTCCCAGGGCCAGCCTGGGTCTCCAGTCTCACCAGCACCCCCTCACCCCCCAGCCATTCCCAGTAAAGGCCCCCTCGAGGCTGGTGACCCCAATTTCCCAAGGTGAGGCAGCTTGTTAGCATCTCAGAGCTGCCTGCCTGCCACCATGTATATTCATGGAGCTTCAAAGAGGAAGCTCCAGACAGGAGACGCTTTCTTTCCTTCCAAGAGCAAATTCTCACCCTCTCAGAGGCAGGAAATGTAGTCTGGCTGGGAAAAGACTTATTTTTTCTTCTTTCTTTCTCTCTCTCTCTCTTTTTTACACTAGTTAGTAAAAGAGAGATGCTACTTCCATCTCTAACAACTGAACCTTTGTCCTGCCTGGCTGGTTGGGGAAGGTGTGGGGGCTTCAGAGTGTCTGGCCTCGCAGTGGATTCTGAGGCCATCTGGCCCCACTTTGGGGTCATGCGGGGTGAGGGTGGGGTTCTGAGGTCATAGGCACTGGGCTTAAAGTGCAGTCTACATTTGTGGGTGTTTAAAAATTTTTTCATACTAAGAAGTTAATCAAGGGATTGTGTGTGTGTGTGAGAGACTAGAGATAAAACCCAGGGCCTCACCCATGTTAGGGAAGTGCTCTGCCACTGAGCTACACTCCAGCTGAAGGCACTTCTAAAAACCCTAAAAACAAAAGCCATTCTGTAGGCTGGTGCCGCCCGGCCACACGCCCCACTTGTTCCCGCCCCACCACCGCCTTGCTTCCCGTGGACTTGCGCGTCTTCAAGGCTTGGTTCCAGGCTGCCTCCTCTGAGAAAGCCACACCTGCCCTCATCCTTCCTACCTCCCAGCAACCCATGCGGCTGCGCTCACAGTGCACCAGGTACCGTGCTGTTTCTCACACAGAGGACAGCCACGGTGGCATGAGACAGGGTCACCCCACATTTCATGAGGAAACTGAGGCTCAAAGAGGGGGGGTCCCTTGCCCACTGCCACCCAGGACTTGGAGGGAGGATTTTGGTGCATGCGCAGCTTTATCCTCTGCCCCCCAACCACTCCACACCTCTGTCCTGCATACCCCACTCCCTTCCTGGCTGGGTCTCCCTGGAGAGAGACCTTCTCTGTGCGTCTCTGTGGGTGCAGATCTGTGTACCTAGCTCAGGGCTGGCACCAAGGAGGTGCTAACAGGTGTTTGCCAAATGGCAAAAATGTAGAGCAGAACCTGAAGAGCATCTTGTCCAGTCCCTACAGTATGGAGTTATACTTGGAAAGCTCATGGGACCTGTCTTTAGGGGCGTCAGCAGGAAACCCGGGGAAGCTGGGAAGACACTGTCCCCACTGACCTCTGCCCAGGGTCAGCTGCTGCTCACAAGGTGGCCAGACCTTTGGGGAATAGTATCTCCTTGGGCTGCCAGAAGGTAAGACAGGGCCTCATCTACAGCAGAGAAGCTCTATTTATTGCATTGTTCAGCAAGCATTGATTGAGCACTTACTGTGTGCTAGGCACTGTATCAGGCACTGAAGGCACAGCTGTGAGCAAGCCAAACCCAAACTTGCCCTTCCAGGTTGTCCTATGAGGGGACAGGAGATGCAGACAAGAGAGTGATGAAAATATTATGTGTGGGCTTAGGTTGTGGCTCAGTGGTAGAGCTCTTGCCTAGCATGCATGAGGCACTGGGTTTGATCCCCAGCACCACACATAAATAAATAAAATAAAGATCCATCAACAACTAAAAAAATTACATATACAGTGGAAAAGAACAACTGGGGCTTTTGGGGACAGATGGTCATCAGAGGCTTTGGGAGGGCGTGACTGAGGCTGAGCTCTACTGGGTGAAGGAGCCAGTCAGGGAGGTGCAGGATATGGAGTGGCTTTTTTTTTTTTTTCCACTTTTCTGTGCAAAGGCCCTGAGGTGGGAAGGGCTGGGCTCACTCAGGGAACAGAGGAGAGAGGGATGGGAGGAGATGCCAGGGGGAGGAAGGATATGCCAGAGGAGGTGGGGAGCCATTGGCAGGATCTGTGGGGGTAGCATGGAGGCCCAATTGGTTTGCAGTTTGGAAAAACCCCTGTGGGTGTGATGGGGGTACAGTTTTCAGGGGCCCAGGAGGACATGGAGGCCCCACTAGGCGGCTGGTGCTGTTTCCAGGAGATAAAGGTGACCAGAACCAGACCCAGGGCTGGCACTCTGGAGGCCAGGGGCAAATCTGGCTTCTTGCCAGGCTGGGTGAAGGTGAAGGGGAGGCCATCTGAGCCTTGAAGGTCAGGGAGGCTGGTCACTGAGATGGGGTGGGAGACACTGCAGCCACAGCCTTCTCCTGAGGATCCCCCAAATGGCCCAGGGGCAGCTGCCTCCAGATAACAGGGGGTCCCCTCCCCTCAGTCCTGCCTCTCCAGGCCAGTGTTGGGGCTGACAGGTGCCCTGGAGGGGAAAGTCGTGCCTCCCTCCCTCCCGAGCCCGTTGCCCCCGGGTGGCAGAACGCCAGGTGCCCATTTTCATTCTCAGCAGACAGTCCCAGCTGCGCTGCTTCGGTGTTCCTATTGGGGTTTTATTATTATTGCTTCTAATGGTTTTAAAAGGCCTTTTAATTAAAGCTGCAGGTTGGAGCTGGCGCCCGAGCCCCTGGGGTGGGTGGCAGGAAGCCTTGCCAAGCGTTCTCCTCTCCCCTCACAGAGGTTTCTGAGCTGGGGCCTGTGGCTCCTCTCATGGGGAGACTGAGCTGGGGGCCCCGCCATAGAGACAGTGACAGTAGCCTCTGTCGGGTCAGCCCTCCTGCTGTGTGCCACCAGAAGATTTTTCCAGAACAGATTGCATGACATTAGTTTCCTGCCCAAAACCCTTCTGTGACTCCCTGGTGCCCTCTTCTGAAGCTGTGGGTCTGATGGTTGAGGGTTCGTCTTGTCACTGCCCCTTGCTGACTGTAGAACCCGGGGCAAGTTGCTTTATGGCTGCAGGCCGTTTGCTCATCTACAGAATGGGAATACTGAGCCCCCACCTGGTAGGTAACAAGAGGAACAGGGAGCCCAGCATTCACAATGCCATCTCCTGAGGAATGGAGATGGGATCGTTGTGACTGTGGAGAGTGGGAGGGTCAGGCCAGGCTGGGCACCTCGGCCCCACACGCAGCGAGTGGCTACTCCTGCACTCCTGTGCTCACTGCTTCTCCTTCCCCTTGCCCTCTTCTCTTATCCCGGAACACTCAGGACCCTGGACCCCCTCTTTACCATTTGGCACATGCTGTCTCCCCATTTCTGAAGCCTCCCTTCACCTCCTGGCCACCTGGACATCCTCCCAGCCCCAGGTGCAGAGCTGCCTCCTCTGGGAAGACTTCCTGACTCCTCCCTGGGGTGCGGTTCCCAGAACTGCCCAAGCTCTCCTTCACAGGGCCCCGACCTCCAGCCTTTAGTTACTGGTTTACTTCCCAGGGTGAAAAACTTAGGGCTGATAGATCAAGTCAAAAAGGAATGTTGTTAACAGGACAGCAGCCCTTTTGCAAGGTTTTTGTTTCAATGAGTTGTTCCCATCTTGTGACCAGGGCCACTCTACAGGGGACAGTCCCTTTAAAGACATTACCAGTCTAGTCCGTTTAACAGTGTATATTACCCTGCACTTCCTCCAGCGACTGCTCCATTTCCATCCTTATAACTATACCATCTTCCCAGGCTCGTTTGACTTATAGACAAAGGCTACAGAGCCGAAGTTTCTAGGCTCCAAGGTCACCCAGTTGACAACTGTTGACCCCCATCCTGTGCTATTCCTTAACTAATATTGGCAGTTCCGTCAACATCCCGTTTCCACTTTGCAGTTTCCTCTGCCTGGGGCACTCCACCCCAGAGGCTGCAGAGCTTACTCCCTCACTTCCCTGTGGCCCGAGTTCAGATGTTCCCTTCCCAGAGTCCCCCGACTTGCACTTTATCGGGCTTTATTTTGTCTCCTGGCGATGATCACATCCTACATCAATGGGTTTGTTTAATTTCCACCTCTCCCATGGCCTTCAAGGCCAGCAACCGTGTGTGTCTTGCTCGGGTCTCATCTCTGATGGGATGAAGGCTGGCGTACTGGTGTGTATGGCCAGGCACCTCCTGGCCCGGATTGTGTGGGCGGGACTGAGGGGGCAGAATGGGGTCCAGCATTCTCAGGGGCAGGAAACTGAGGGGCCCTGTTCTTCCCCATGGGGGTCCCAGCTTTCCCCCACGCTGGGTAAGGACACCAAATCTATTTTTGCAAATTAGAACTGTGGCTCAGAGAGTCTAAGTTCCTTGCCCAAGGGACAAAGCCAAAATCGAAACCCTGCTTGATTCACATGCCCACTGGAAGTCAGCCGGATCCAGCCCCAAGGGCAGAGCTAGAGCTGACAGTGTTTGGGGATGATGCCCACTCACCCAAAAGCTCATTCAAATGATGTCACTGCATGCAGCTCCCTGCGCCAGCGATGGGAGAGGGTGGCGCTGGGGGTGGGCTTGGGCCTGGGGGTGAGCAGGCCTTCTCCAAGCAGCTGGAGAAGCGGGGCAGGAGGTCCAGGTAAAGAGCGAAGCCAAGACCACATGGCGCTGAAAGAGGCGTCTTGGTCAGAAGCAGGGCAGAGGAGAAGGCAGCAGACAACACCTGTGTGGCAGGTGCCGAGGGCGGGGTTCAGACACTCACCCCTCCTCCTGGGGTTTCCTGACCCCGGGGTGCTAGGGGTTACTGTTGCAGCACTGAAAGGAGCTGTGATGGCTGCCTCCCTTCCTGCCCAGGAGGGCTAGCCCAGGCTTGCCCCTCCCACCTCGTGTCCCTGCCAGGGACCATGTCACCCTTTCCACCCTTTCCAGGGAAAGAAGTTCCTAGTTGGTTGTTGGCTGCCACCTGAGCTAGGAGATGCCAGATCCCACTTGGTAGATTCCAGCCTTGTAGGCACCCCCAAGTCCCTCCTATCTCTCTTTATGTTCAGCCCTATGCCAAGAGGAAATGGGGCTCGGCCTGCCCAAGGATGGGGAAGCGGAGGCCCTAGGAAAGGAGGTGGAGGTGCTGTGGGGTCTTTCAGAGCTGAGTTCCACCTTGACCTACTGACCACAGGGTGGGTGAGGAGCTTAGGCCTCTGAGCCTCGTGGAAGCTGGGAGGGTCCAGATGGAGAGGAAGCCCCTGAAGCTGTGTGTGACATGCTGGACGTGTGCGGGAGCATTGCCTGCTGAAAGCAGGTGCTGGCCGGAGAGCTGCCATGAGTACCAGGGGGTGGCAGGGAGGCCCATCTGGAGGCTGCTAGAACTATAGTAAAAACCTCCAGTTGCACACAGCAAGCATTTATTGGCCACCATCCCCATGTGAGGCCCTGGGTAGCCTGGGCTCTGCCCTCAGGGCACTCCCAGTTCATCAGATGGCCACAGAAATAATTAAATGCAAGCAGGCAATAAAGTTGAGTCCCAACCTAGTCAGGGGCAGGAAGTCATCCCTGGGGAGTGTCTTTGAGCTAATCTCTGAAGAATGAGTGACAGCTACTCGGGTGAAGAGGAGGGAAGGCCACTGCAGGCAGGGAAACAGCGTGGCAGAGGCACTGAGGCAGGAGTGAGCAAGTCAGCCGAGAAGGCGAGAGCTTGCCGGGAAGCCAGGGAGCAAGAGCCAGGGAATGCGCTAGAGTGGGGGGACCCGGCAGCCACCAGAGGCACTGCAACTTGAGAACAGTGGGGAGCCACCAGGGGTTGAGGCAGGAGCTGATGTGATGTGGTGTGCATTTTGACCCCAGTGAGGGAGGCAGGACAGGACCAATGTGACATGCAGAGCATGAGGGCAAAGCCACACGGTGGTGTCCGAGATGAACTGCAGGGCCGTGAACCTGCAGGCCTTTGCCTGGGGTCCACAGCTCTGTCAAAGGTGCTAAGGTAGGAATGGCAGATGAGGGAAGGCCCCAGAGGGCCTGAAGCAGCCGAGGCCTCAGGAAAAGTGAATTCTGGGCTGGGCAGTTGAGGCAGAGGAAGCCATAGAGGAAGCCCGAGGCAGCCACGGAGCTGGGCAGGATGGGAACCTGGAGTAGCCAGAGGTATAATTAGCATATTCATATGGGCAGCTCCTCATGACTATGCTAATCAGCCTTGCCTCCCTGCCCCCCACCAGAGTGAGGCCTGAGTTCCCAGCACCCTCTCCTGGGAACAGAGCCCTGAGTAGGAGTGTGGTTGGGGTGGGTCCCCCAGTCTCCAGCCTCAGCTTCTCCCTCCCAGCTGCCCTCAGTCTCCGCACACTCCCTTTCTCTGGAAATTCTCTGTATTCTGGAAGTGAGGATGGACAGAGGGGGGTGTCCCCGGGACACCCACATTTGCACACACATTGAGGGCTGGTCTAGTGTGGCTCAGGCCCCGTCTTGTGATTCACCTGCGCGTGGCTGCTCCAAGGAGCAGAGGCGCTGGGCCTGTGTGTGCAGGGCTGTGACTCACCCGCCCAGTTGCCTGCTGTGGTGGGGAATGGGAAGCTCAGGAAGGAAGCCACCAGGGGCCTCTTGCAACCTCAGTCCATGCCCAGTTTACCTGGACAGGTGCCCCAGCCTAGATCAGAGGCCTCTGCTGACCTTGACACACCTTGACCCCTGTGGCCAAAGAAATGGGTGTATCAGATCAGAGGCTCTGAGTCCGGGGGGGGGGGGGGGGGCAGGGCAAAGAGGAGGATGTGAGAAGAGGGGAGCAGCTGGTTCCCAGTAGGGCCTCCCTCCAGTCCCCCAGTGGACCCCAAGGGGGCCCTCTAGCAAGACCTGGCCCCTCAGGGGGCTGGTTGGAAGCTTGTGAGGGGGTCGGGATCCAAAGAGCTCTGATGCAGGTACTGCAGTGGGGCGGGCGAGGGGGCGGCGTAATTAGCTGTCACTTAAGTAGTGAGTCAGGCACCACTCAGCAGCTTTGAGTCAGCCCCAAGGGATGAAGGGGAAGGGGATGCGGCCAAGGTCACATGCCAGCAGATTGGGCCAGGTCTCCCAGAGCGCTCCCCCCACCCAGTGGTGTGAACTCTACTGCTAGCTAGCTCTGAGGAGGGCCGGGCTATTTCTGGCTGCTTTAAAGGGAACCTGAAGTCTGGAGAGGGAACATGCTCCCTGCTCACTCCTCCCTGGCTGCTCCATACCTCAGGGCCTTTGCCTGGGCGTTGACTCTGCCCAGATCAAGTGGCAGTTCTTGTCATTACAATTCTCAGCGCCAATGTCCTTTTCGGAGGGGCCTTCTGTGGCTTCTATCTTGGCCTGTAGTTTTCTCTATCCCAGGTCTTTGGGACACTTATCATGACATAATTATTTTGCCAACTTTGAGCTCAGAGTCCACATCTGTTTTGCTGATTACTCTAACCCCTAGAAAGAGCCTGGCATATAACAACAATGACACCTGACACTTGTTGAACTTGTAATATGTGCCAGGTGCCACACCATCATAGGCCTTTTTTTTTTTTTTTTTTTTTGGTATCAAGGATTGAACTCAGCGGCACTTAACCACTGAGCCACATCCCCAGCCCTTTTTTTTTTTATACTTTACTTAGAAACAGGGTCTCACTGACTTCCTTAAGTTCTCACTAAGTTGCTGAGGCTGGCTTTGAACTCTCAATCCTCCCTTCTCAGCCTCCTGAGCCGCAGGGATTACAGGTGTGCACCACTGCACCCGACACTTCATGGGTCTTTGATCCCATGGTTGCCCTGGCAGAGAGGCACGGTTTCCATCATTCCCATTTTATAATTAATTAATTTTATATTTTACTTTTTGGTGTTAGGGATTGAACCCAGGGCAAGCATTCTACCACTCTACCACGTCTCCAGCCCTTTCTATTTTTTATTTTGAGATAGGCTCTCCCTAAGTTGCCCAGGCTGGCCTTGAACTTGTGATCCTCCTGCCTCAGCCTCCCAAGTCACTGTGGTTACAGGCATATGCCACCACTCCAAGCTTCCATCATTCCCATTTTAGAGATGGGGAAATCAAGTAGAGAGAGGCTCTATTACTTGATGAAGGTCCATGGGAGGGGTGTGTCCTGATGTTGAGGATCCCCTCTGCTAAGTGGTCCTGGGCATGTCACTTCCCCTCTGTGGGCATCAGTTTCCCTACCAGGAAAGAGGTGGACTTTGGTCTTGGACCATCTGCCCCAAAGCCTGCACTAAGGTCACCACTACACTGTCACCCCTCAGTCCCTGTACCTAGTGCATACAATAGATTTGCTAAATATCAGATGGTGAACAGGTGGGAGGACAGGCTTCTCCCAGTGTTGTCCAGACTTGATAACTGAAGAGTGGGGACAGCAGCAGGCTGTTGGATCAGGGAATCAGGTGAGAGGGTTAATTTCCCAGGAGCCCTGGGCAGCTGGAGCGGACCCCGAGGTCCAGAGCAGGCTGTGGACCTGAGCCTAGCAGGCAGGAGGGGTCTTCCTGGGCTGGGACAGAGTGAGGTGATGGCTCCACCCTGTGCCCTCTTCTTGGGCCAGGGTCTCCCCAGTGAGGGGGCGAAGACCAGCAGCTCCACGGTGAGTGATGGACAGCGTGTCGCCTGACGAGGGTGGGAGCTGGGTCGACAGGGTAGGAGGTGAGGTGGTCTGAATAGGGACCGTGGACCAGGGGTGGACAAGGGGTGTTGTCGGGGGCTGGAGGCCTCAACCCAGAAGACTTTCCAGTCTTGAGGCCAGGCCCAGCTCCCTCTAAGGCCCCGTGACATCCTCCCCGGTACCACCAATGTTGATTAATGGTCACAAAATGCATGGGCGGCAGCAGCTCCCCGCTCAATGGAATCAGCTGTGATTTATGGGACTGGGCCCCACAGAGAGCAACTGTCTGAGCTGAGAAGCCACCAAAAAAAAAAAAATGGGTCAATGCAGGGCGGAGTCCAGATAGAAGAAACGGAGCTGGGGAAGATGGGTGCTATAGACATTGTGGCTATTGATAGCTGTGACTTGGGCATGGGGTGGCCAAGGAGATCCCAACCCTGGGGGCTGGGATTTATCCCTAGGATTCTCATTTAAGCTGCTTCTCTTCCAGCAGTAATCAAAATCATGATTCCTCCTTACCCCACACCAGGAGCCCCGTTTCCCATAGGTGACACCACACAAGGCCAATGATATGATTTATCCAAGGTCACCCAGCTTAGGAGGAACAGATCTGAGAGTAGTTTCTGGTTTCACCACTTTTTAATGCCTCACCAGCCTCATTCCCACTGGAGGTCCAGGCTGTTCCTCCTGGAGGGAAGGATTTGGATTTCCAAGGTGTCCAGGACTCTGCCCCATGGGTGGATTTGAACTGTACCAGTTGTGCGTGCCAGTGCACACTCCACCCCGCAGGGAATTGGGGACAGGAGCAGCCTGGTGTGTGTGTGGCCCTTCTACTTGCTGAGAAACCAGGCCAGAGCTGGAGGGGCCCCACCAGTGCTGCCCCAGTGCCACCCTGTCCCTGGTGCACAGAGATGCCTGCTGGCAAGGGCACTGGTAGGTGCTGCGTCGCCGCCAGCCTGTGGCCACAGCTGGTACACATTGTCTCTGGGCCACTTCATGTCTCTGCATGGACAGGAGATCTTCCAGCAAGGCAAAGGATCACTGCAGAGGGATCACTGCAGTCCTGGGCACATGGGAGGAGGGTCCTGGTCGCCTTGCCCAGGGAGCCTGGCTTGGAGCAGCAGGAAGAGGCCCATTCTGGGAGGTGGAGCTCTAGGTTGTCTGGGTGACTCATGGTATCAGTTCCTGTCTGGTCCTTGTTCCTCTGTCTGGACAGTGGGATACGGGTGAGGGTAGATTTAGTGATTTCAGTGTAGCTGGCTTGAACCTCTGTCCCCCACTTCACTAGCCGTCTGGTCTTGGGCAACTAACTTAATGTCCTTGAACCTCAGAACATTCATCTGTGTTCTTATGCTGATTTTAGTGCTTGCTTTACGGAACTCTGGGAGCAGAGGCAGGTAAAAGTCTTGGAAGGCCAAGCTCCACACCTTGCACCCAAAGGCAGCCTCCCAAAGAACAAGTGTGAAATCTCACAGCAGTAGGTGACATCCACTGGGCCCCTGTCCCTGCCACACCCCACATGGGCACCCACCCTCACTGCGCAGACCCGAGTGTTATCGCCCCCATGTTGAGGAAACAGAGTTGGAAAGAAGAGTTGGTCAAGACCGCACTGCTGGGAAGTGTGGAGCCTGTGGCCCTGGCTCCCTCCTGTCCCTGAGTACTGGTTTTCCTTTCTTACTCCCGACGCCCCCTCCAGGTGAAGTTCAGAGGCTGCTCTTCAAAGTATTTCTGAGCGGGGTCTGATCTTGGGAGCCTGATTGGGGTTTCAGCACCGCGGACAGCAGCCAACCTCATGGGCCTGAGGGGAGGGGCACTGGACCTCAGCTGGGCCTGGGGCCCTGATGTCGCGTCCTTTCCATGGGGTGGGACCCTCCACCTCATTCTCACCGCCATGTGGAGGCAACAGGGCTCTGGCTGAGCCCTCAGAGCCACTGGTGACCTTCCCCTGGTGTAGTCCACTGGGCACAGAGGGCCTTCCTCCTGAGAGGGGAGAGCCGGGTGCCACTTCCAGGTCCTAGTGTCACCACTCCCCTCCCAGGCCTTGGAATCATAGAAACAGCTGGAGGATGCTCTCCCAAAGCCCCCGCTCTAGGAAGCCCAGGACGCCCTGGCCTTGGAAGTCCAGCGGTTGAACTTGGAGGGATCTGGAGTCACTAGAGGCCCTGCTCTCCGCCAAGCCCAGCTACTAACAGGGAAACCCAGGCCTAAGAAAAAGCAAGGCGGGGTCCTGGGATGCGCCAGCTGGATGGACCCAGGTGTCTGTTGGCCCTAACGCTCTGATGTATGTATGAGAACCCTGAGGCAAAGAGCCTGCCTCAGCCACCTGCCAGAGGAGCCGCTGCACGCTGACTTCTGGGGAGTGGCTTCCTTTTCTTCCTCGTGTGTGCCATAATGTGACGGCATGTCTTGTCTTTGTATTTGGGGTCTCCTCCCCCATTAGGACAAACTGGGTCAGGTCTGTTTGTTCATAGGTCTGGACTATCCTGCCGTGGATGGAGCGTGGACCTAGCTGGCTTGAGTTCAAATCCCAGCTCTATCACTTTCCAACCATGAGACCTTGTTAGGTCATTCTCTCTGAGCTCAGTTTCCTCATCTGTGAAGCGGGAGAATAGAACACAGTATGTCTGTCAGGTCGAGGGTTGATGACTGACTTGGACGGTTTGAGCCCTGAGCCTTGCCCATGGCATGTGTACAACTGGCGTCAACTGTTCTTGCCCCCAGTGCTTGTTAGTGGGTGCTCTGTCAGGGCGTGTGGAGTGGATAAGCAGACTCCATCCGCAGCCGCCACAGGGGCTCTTCTTCTGGGCACAGGGCAGCCTCTTCTGATGCAATTTCAATTTTCACTTCAGTGGTCATTTACTCCCCTTGCCCTGCTGGAGGGCCTTGAAATGCAGCATGCAGTAGACTCCCTTGGAGAGTCTTGACCACCAAGACCACCAAGGTCCACCCTCCATGGGCAGAGTCCAGAGTCCACAGGGCTGTGGGCATCCTGTGTTTGCCAGTGGCCAGAGGCTGGCCTGGCCGCCCATATGAGGGTGAGCCAGCCTTGCCCCCTCCGAGAAGCTCCGGCCTTACTGGGCAAGGAAGGTGCTGGAACCCTTTGCACAGGGGGGACATCAAAGAGGGCCTCCTGTAGGCGGCGGGGTTTCGACCAGGCCTTGAAGAATGGGCAGGATGTTGCCCAGCCGAGATTGGCAGATGGCATTGCAGATGGGGGTGCAGAACCCACAAAGTGGTGCAGACAGAAAAGACAGGTTGTGCCCGATGTGTGGAGTGGGATGAGCCGGCGGACGACGTGTGCCCTGCTGTGGCGAGTAGCGCTACACTGCACCCGAGGCTTCCCCTCCTTCCTCAAGCCTGGCCGGGGCCTGCCCCCAGGGCTGTGAGGCAGGGAGGCCCGTGTGTAGGACTCTCAGGTCCCCGGCACAGGCTCTCGGGAGGGCTGAACGGGGCCCGTCAGCAACTCTTCCCAAGCTCCCCCCAGGGCCTGTCTCTGGTGTCAGTGGACCTCAGAAAGCTCAGGTGGTGCCATCAGAAGAGAAGCAAAGCTGTTAGTGTCAGAGGGAGGAGGGATGGATTCTTAAGTGTGTGTAGAAGGGGCCACGGGAGAAGAGTCTGGGGCCAGAGCAAGGAGCACAGGCATCAAGCCAGATAGAAGGACCCGTAGTTGCCTGTTTGTCATTCATTCAGCTGATATTTATTGAGTACCTACTGTGTGCCAGGCCCTGTGCTGGCTGTGGGGTGCCGTAGAGAATGAGATAGACCCCATTTCTGTTGATGGTCAGGGTTTGAATCTTAGCACTTTCATAGAAAAGCTGTGAAATTTGAGTTCTGAGTGACAGGAAATGCCAAATTTGCAGTGGCTTAAATAGGATGGAAATTCATTTCTCTCCGACATAAAAGTCTGAAGAGGTAGTTCAGGACTGAATTGGTGGCTCTGTAATCATCAGGAAACTCTACTCCTTCCATCTTGTTACTGTGTCTTCCATCTAATGGAGCTTGACCTCATGGTTCATGATGACTACTCCAGCTCCAGCCATCATATCCTCATCCTAGCCAACAGAAGTTGTACATGTGACTTCTGAAGTTGACTTTCCTAGAAATTTCACATATGATTTCTGTTTATGTTCTTGTACTAAGAACATAGTCATATGGCCACAACTAGCTGCAGAGGAGGCAGGGAAGTAGAATGTTCTGGGTAACCAAGTGTCCAGCTAAAATTCTGGAGTTCAGTTACTAAAGAAAAAGGAGAAAAGAGATATTGGGGGATCATTAGCAATGCATGATGTACTCTGTTTCTTCATCTGACTGGAGATTGTTACTCTTCATTCATTCACCCAGTAGATATTTATTGAGCATGTAATAAGAATTGTGACCACTGTTTTGAATGCTGGTTCGACGGTGAGCAGAACAGTGAAGTCTTTGCTCTCGTGGAGCTCACTTTCTAGAGGGGGAAGGGCACTGAACAAAGAATGTCAAGTAGTCAGAAGTATGACGATGGGAAACAATGAGCAATAGTTTATCTGGGTGGATTCGCTATTTTAGAAGAGGGCGTATCTGAGCAGGGCCTGGATAAAGCCAGGGGCACAGGCTGCCAGTGGGAAGGGACGGCCAAGCCAGGGGCCAGCAAGTGCAGAGGCTGTGAGACAGAAACGTGCCCAACATGACAGAGGGACAGGCAGGAGGCAGGGTGGCTGCGGTACGCCCCCGTCACTGTGGTAGGTGTGAAGTGCCCAGTATTAATTCTGGCGCACAGTAGGTGTTCAGTGTCATGGTTTGCCCTGCACAGTTCTGGTGTGATTTTTAATTGATCAACAAACTGGGGACAACTTCCTTAAACTTGTACCCTGGTTCGGAGCGATCAGGCGCAGGGTCATCAGGTCCATAAGTCACAGCTACTGTCGGGAAGTTCAACTCGGACAGGAAAGACCCCTGCAGGAGGTTTGAACCTGGTTCAGCTTGGCCTGGGCCTGGCGGGCCCCTCTCTCTCGGCAGCAGTCCCCACGCCTGAGAGACAGCGCCCGTGTGGGGTGGGACACCAGTGAGGTCTCAGATGAGCTTGGGGGGCTAGGGTGGGAGGAAGAGCTGGACCGTGGGGAGAGCAGTCCTTGATGAGAGGGGCCATGGGGCCTGGGTGACCGTCTGCATCCGTTGGCCTGGGAGCAGCCCCCACCAGCCAATGCCCGGCCTGACCTTCAGCGCCCGGCTCCCTGCGTGGCCGGGCCAGGCTCCAGAACACACACCCCGTCCCTGTCTGGTCTGACCATGGCTGGCGGTGCCCACCTGCTGTTTCCCTGAGGAGGATCTCGGGATGGGGGCGAGCGGAGAGAGCAGGGCCACGCCCTCCCTCTGCTCAGCAGCAGCACTGTCCTCGGCACCCAGTCCTCGGTCACCAGGCGCTTCCTGTGGAGGTGGCAGGGAGCTGGCGGTGGGAGAGGCTCCGGCCCGCGTGGCTCAGTGCCCCCTGAGCAGGTGTGGCGAGGGGTGCAGGCCCTCACTGCCTGGGCCTCCCTGAGGCCTCTGCTGACCCAGAGGCTGCCTGGGGTGGGAGAGGGGAGGCCCCTGGCCAACTCAGAGAGGCTAAACAGCTCACCTGAGGTTACCCAGCCAGTGAGCGAGCGGCAGGAGGTCTGGCCTCCAGGTCCGCTGTCCCCAGAGCCTGCTGTCTTCCCCCGGCCCTTGACAGTGGTGGAGGACGGAGTCTGTCCAGGCCAGCCTCTCCCCTCAGGCCACTCCCCCAGGGAACTCGGGTCTACTCCAGCGCTTCAGTGTCCCAACACCCCCAACTCCAGGCCTCCAGGGGTGTCCCTGGCCTTCCTGTGGAGTTCTCCCCGCCCACAGCCCACATTCCAGCAGTGCCTCCTGCTCCCGATGTCCTGGGGCTGTGCCCAGCATCCCCTCCCTGGGGGCGGTTCTGAAGTGTAGTTTATATACTATAAAGTTCCCTGTTTTACATGTTCATTCTGATGAGTCTTAATGGGTCCACCTAGTGGGCACTGCCAGCTCTCCCCTGGATCACCCTACGCCTGCAGGCCATCCCACAGAGCTGTTGGGTAACCCTTCCCCACACAAGCCTGACCAAGTCTTGGTCTCCCCGGTGGTCAGAGGAGGTGGTCCCCGGTGCTTCCAAGGAGAAGGCCACACCCCGGTCTGGCACTGCAGGGCTTCTTTGATGTGTGGAGTCTCCTCCGTGCTCCAAGCCCTGTCCCCTTGTCTTCTTCTGCTGAATCCCTTAGAGTTCCCCAAATATGAAGGACTTTGCCCTCTTCCTGGCTTTGCCCTCTGCCTCCCATCTCCTTCCTGCTTTGCCAGCTGGGGCTCTCCTGGGTGTCCTCCTGGGCTCAGCCCAAACTCCCTCCTTTTAGTGTATCTGTAGGCCCTCAGGCTGGTCAGGGCTCCCGTGGCCCTGGCCACTTCCCAGGCAGCCCCCCAGCTCTGTTTACACACCTGCCACCATCAGGTCAGGTGTTCCAGGGACACCAGCTTGCTCATCACTCAGCTTGGCCCAGTGGGGACCATGCACAGAGAGGGGTTCAAGAAGCGTTCCCCGCTTCTGTTTCAAAGAACCATGAGGAACTGGGTGAGGCTTGGATGGGGGAGGGGGTGGCTGTGGCTGCCCCGGCTGGGCCTTCGCAGTGGGGCCTGCAAACACTGGGGCTCCCGAAGCCCGGAGACCCCAGGCAAGAGCGCCATCAGGAAGTACAGAGAAATGTCTTCCAAGATGGACAAGATGCACCACCGTGTGCCCTAAAAACGGTTCAGAAGGAGGAAAGTAGGGCACCGAGGCAGGGCCCTGCGGCTGCCCTGGGCATGTGGAAGAGAAACCAAGGGATTATGGGAGATGCCTTCCGTGGCCTCTGGAAGCCAGCAAGCCCAGAAGAGTTCTGGTGGCCGGTGAAGGGCCCCGGATTCTGTCAGAACAGCTGGAATGTTTGGGGACTTACAGGACTGGCCCTCTGGCGGATTTAAAGACATCCATTCCCAGGTCTTTTACTAAAAGGAAATTTGGGCATAGCTGGCGACTCCTGAGTGACCCTTCCCAGGAAGGGAAGATTCAGAGGACACTGGGGGCCAAACTAGCTCAGGCTCACGGCTCTGGGGTCGCGGCCACGGCCCCACTCCGCTCACTCAGGAAAGGCGCGCTCTGTGAAGCCCATGCCCAGGAACACAAGCCCCGGGTGGTGGCGGCAAGGTGTGAAGTGCAAACCATGAAGTGCCGGGGAGTCACTGCCCCTCCTCTCTGCAGCCTCGCCTGGCTCCACCCGGAGCGGACGCCTTGTCCCTGTGCCCAGCTGCCCTGCTTCAGAGCCTAGCAGCGCGCATCTCCTGCCCTGCGCTGAGCTCTGGGAGCTGGGACAGGCGGGTGGGCTCTTGTCCCCAACACAGGGCTCAGAGCAGGCGCTGGCCAAGTAAGTCTCGAATGACCTTGGGCTGTTCCGAGGCAGTTCACCTGAAAGTGTGCGCAGCCTCAGTTTATGAAAGCAGGAACAGGTGGCTCGGGCGGAAATCTCTCTCACAATGACAAAATGTCCTGTGGGTTACAAGCATCCTGCCCACAGGGTTGGGCTGAGAATGCTAAAAGGCTGCCTGGCTGGAGGAATCCAGCAGGCGGTCACCATCCACAGGAGCCGTTGAACTTTACATTAAATTAAGATGCAGTTCCTCAGTCGCACCAGTCCCGTCTCCAGTGCTCGGTGGCTGCTGCGCGTGGCTCGTCATTCCCCGTTGGGTGCGACAGGTCAGAGCATTTCTGTCCTGCACAAAGCTCTCCCGGACAGTTCCTCAGTGCTCTGAAAACGCATGACCGAGGGG
The DNA here is from genome assembly GCF_052094955.1 of Ictidomys tridecemlineatus. Taxonomy (NCBI): domain Eukaryota; kingdom Metazoa; phylum Chordata; class Mammalia; order Rodentia; family Sciuridae; genus Ictidomys; species Ictidomys tridecemlineatus. Next base: position 179,505,580 of record NC_135481.1, read on the forward strand.
CTGGGGATGTGGCTCAAGTGATAGCGCCCTCGCCTGGTAGGCACACGGTGCTGGGCACCACATACAAATAAAGATGTTGTGTCCGCCGAAAACTAAAAAAAAAAAAAGTAAATATTAAAATTCTCTCTCTCTCTCTCTTAACAAACAAACAACAACAACAAAAAAAAAACGCATGACTGAATCATCAGGAGAACTGGATCATTCTGGGGCGGCCACCTCTGAGGTCCAGGGGAGATGCCGGGGCTCTGGAGCCTGACCCACCTGAGCCTAAATTCCTACTCAGCCGTCGTCCTGTGCTGCCCAGGCAAAGTCACTTCCTTCTCCACCAAAGGCTCAGTGTCCCCAGCTGTAGAATGGGTGGCAAGGCGGCCTGGCAGGGCTGGGAGGGTTAGAGGAGGAAGCTGTGGGCCTCTCACTTGGTGCTGTGTGGAAGAGCCTCTCTGACTATTAACAGGCCAGTGTTCTAGAGCATTCCTATCCCAAGATCTCAGAGGGGAAGCCTCCCAGGCCGCAAAGCTCAGAGCAACTACCGAAGCTTCTCAAAACTAGGGCACAGCATACTGGGAGCTCCCCGGGCACTGGGGACGTGTGGTGGGAGAGCCGGGCTCAGAGCAGTTGGTAGGTGAGGCCAGGGTGGGGGCTGGGGCTGGGGCTGCCCAGAGCCTGAGGGTGGGCAGGGCTGGACCCTGGGCAGGGGTAGTAAAGCTCCTTCAGAGCAGCAGATGCCAAGGTAGGGGATTTGCAATCGAGGCCAGTACCTGCCTCCTCTGGGGAAAACTGTTGTCTGCTAGCTGAGGAGGATATTAATGATATGTGTGCTGCCGAGCGGTCACATTCACTGAGTGTTTTCTATAGACAGGAGCACCTGCCCCCGTTTGGCTTTCTAGTTTCAGTTACCTGCTATGAACGGTAGGCTGAAAAAGTTAAATGGAAAATTCTAGAAATGAACAATGTGTAAGTTTTAGGTTGTGTCCTGTTCACGTAGCGTGATGAGGCCTTGAGCTGTGCTGCTGTGTCCCAGCAGAATGAATCACCCCTTCGTCCCCGTGTCTTGCTGCGTAGGCTACCTGCCCATCCTAGCCATCTCAGGTGTTAGATCACAGTCGAGATGTCACAGTTCTGGCGTTGACATAATCCTTATTTTACTTAATAATGGCTCCAAGGCACCTGAGTAGTGATGCTGGCAGTGGGGATATGGCAAAGGTCATGCTTCCTTAAGTGAGAAGTGGGGAGCTCCCCACTTAACCAGGAGAGAGAAGAAGCTGCACACTGAGGTGGCTGAGGTCGCCAGCGCGATTAGAGTTTGAGAGAGAAATCGACTACGTCTACGTAGCTTTTACTACAGTATATTTGTTATGATTCTATTTTATTAGTAGCTGTTATTATTAATCTATGCCTAATTTAGACATCAAGCTCCATCACAGATGTGTTCACATGGTAAATTACAAAGCATACATAGGGCTCTTCACTTCCCAAGGCTTTAGGTTTGCGGTGGGGTCTGGGGTGTGTCGAGGGCGGTCCCAGGCACTGTGCTGAGATGTGAGTCTGCAGTCGCTCACCTGAATCCTCACAGCAGCCTTGGTGACTGTATTTTTATCATTTTTTTTTTACCTTTGTCTTATTTATTTTTATGTGGTGCCTCACACGCTTGGAAGTGCTCTGCCACTGAGCCACCACCCCGGCCCCTTTATCTCCATTTTACAGAAGGGAACCCTGAGGTCTCCTCCGCGGTCACCCAGCCACCAGGCGGTCGAGCTGGGATCTGGTTCCGGATCCACGCCTGAGGCGGTCCACGCTCCTTTCCTGGCTCTGCAGGCCTTGGCAGAGCTGGCCTCAGTGGCCCTTCCACCCACCTCTGTCCCTCCCGCCTGTCTGGTCCGTTCCTTAGATACCCAGGTGTTTCCTTGCCGTGTCTGTGCCCCCATCTGTCCCCCTGCTCAGATGCACCCCACTCCCCTCCAACTCTGGTTCCTGTTCACCCATCACAGCTCAGCTCTGGCCAAGGACAGGGCTAAGTCATTTCCACGTCATGGTGTCCAGCATGTGGCTCCAGGCATCAGAGTCCTTGGTTATTGATGTGTGGCTGACGAGTGGCTGGAGGGGCCGAGGGGGTGAGGGCTGAAGGGGAGTCCAGGGCAGCTAGATGGACAGTGGGCAGTTGGGGGAGTGGAGGATGGGTAGGGACAGGTGGGTGGGTGGCTTATGAGGCTTATGTTCCCTGAGGGGGAGGGGCCTGGACTGAACACCGGGGTGGAGACTGGGCACGGGGTGGGGGTAGGGTCCTTTGAGAGACATTTGAGGGCAGAACCAGCAGATTTGGGGAGGGGAAGGCAGGTCCTGGGTGATGCCTACACTTCTATCTTGGGGACTTGGGTGTCATCAGGGAGGAGATGGTGACAGGGTCCGTGTTGGACATGGGGCTGAAGGCTTCGGAGGAAAGGCCCAGGAGGTAGCTGGGGACCAGCCTTGAATGGGGCATGGCCAGGCCGCACAGGGACTTGAAGGTCGCGTGGGTGGTCACTGGAGTCATGGGCCAGCCTGGGGGCTTGCTGCCTGGGGGGACACTGGGCCAGAGGGCTGGGAGGGGGAAGCCTCTTGGGGCCGCAGAGGAGGGAGAGGAGTCGGTGCCGGAGGTGGAAGTGCCAGGAGGCCAGAGCTTGTGGGGCAGGAGCGGAAGGGACTGTAAGTGCTATTTTTAGAAACGATTTTTCCATTTCAATTCAACTCCACAAATATTTATTGAGCTAAAAGGTTCTGTGTCAATCCATTTTGTAAATTAGATTTTTGGACAACAAGTGCTGTTTTATCTGGGACTGGGGGGGGCTGCGTCATCCCAGGAGCCCTGAGTCAGGTTCTCCTGAGCGGCCCCATTGGTGGTTTTGAGCCAACCAGGATCCCGGCTTCCCGAGCTGCCGAGTGGAGCTTTGGTTGGTTCCACTTGTGTTTTCAAACATCCTCTGGCTGCTACGCAGACCGTGGGCCCAGGGAGGGAGCTGCTGTGTGGCTGGAAGGCCAGGGCCATGGCTCTGCGGGGAAGGGGATGGGAGAGGTGCGGAGGTCCTCACCGCAGACAGGGCTGGAGTTTCACATTCGGGGTTTGCGAGAGAGGAGGAGGGAAGGGAATGGGAGCCTGCTCAGGTGCTGAGGAGGGTGACCGGCACCCCGCCACAGATGAAGTCAGGTCTCTAGGGAAGGTCCCACCCCGGGCTTTGAACCTGCAGAGTGTGAGGTATCCACTTCTGGGTGGCTAGAAAGCTGCTCGTAGGAATGTGGAGCTCTGAGGGTGAGCTGGGCCCAAGGGAGAAATGTCTGCTCTGTGACAGGAGGGAGGGGACCCAGCAGGCTTGTGACAGTCGGTAAATAGATGTCTGCTCAGCACTGGAATGTTTACCAAGGACGCAGTCACTGAGCACCTCCGGTGCCGTGTGCGGGGATGAGCTGGACAGACGGTCCCTGCCCCGTGGGGCCAGCACGGCAGTGGGAGAGCCGCAGCCAGGCTAAGTTACCGGATGACCTGGCCTGTCTGTGAGGACACTAGCCAGGAAGAGAAAGCAGGAGGGCCGGGCTGGGGGGCTGGGCGGGGTGGCCAGGGAGCAATATCAGCAGACAAGTGGGCCGCGCTCACCAGCGTCACCTGAGCCTCACGACAGCCATCAAGGACAGGGCTGGATCCACCCTCATTTCAGAAATGAGCAACTGAGTCACAGAAAAGTCAAGACACTTGCCCCCGGGGTTATTCAGCTACATAACTGGTGAAGCCCGCATTTTTGCCCCTGGTCCCTGCTCTTAAGTTGAAAGTCCTCCCCAAGGTGCCAAGCTTCCTCTCACGGATGAGGTCAGCAGCAGCAAAGTTCCTGAAGGAAGTGAGGGGGGAGGCTCATGGAAACTGGGCCCAGGCCCAGGGAGAGGAAGAGCAAGTGCAAAGGCCCCCAGTAGAATATTTGATGAGGAGCATGAGGACCAGTGCAGCTGGGGCAAAGGGTGGCTATGGAGATGGTGTGGCTCACCTGTGGCTTCTGGAGGACTGGCCACTTCTACTAAAGCTGAAGAGAGACCCTAGAGGGTGTAAAGATGAGGAGCGACAGAGTTGAGTCTAACCTGAAAACTCTGGTTTCTGTGTTGGGAGCAAGGGTAGAAGCAGCAGACCTGAGCAGACACCAAAGACGCCGGGAAGAGATGCTAGTTGCTGGGTGCACAGCAGTGGCAGCAGTGCAGGGGCTGCATCAGCTTCCTGACATATTATAAAGGTGGATCTTGTGGAACTGCTGATGGCCTGGATGGGGGGATGTGGGGAGGCATCAAGGATGACTCCAGGACTCAAGCAGGAGTGGCTAGAAGGGCAGGCTTCCGTGGCCTGAGGCAGCAGTGGAAGAAGCCTCTTCATAAGGACTTTCTATGTTCATCATTCGTTTTCCTTGCTGGCTCCTCTCAGGTAGGCTTGAGACTTGAAGCAGTGACATGACTTGCCCAGGGTCACATGGCCAGCAGGTGGTGGAGCCAGCACTGGAGGCCAAGTGAGCCCCTTGGATTTGGATTTCTGACTCATCCATTCAGCCCACAATCATTTCCCAAGTGCCTGCTGTGTGCCAGGCGCTGTGCTGAGCGCTGGCACCATGGGCAAGCTGAAGATGGGCCCTGCCTTGGGGCAGCGCCCCCTGTGACGGAGGAGGCGGCATCCATGGATGGTGCTGGAAGTGCAGGTCTCTCACCAGCAGCAGCGGGAGTGCGCAGGAGGAATGAGGGAGCCCTAGGAGCCTGACTGAGGGCCTGACCTGGCCAGGCGCTGGGGCTCGGGAAGAGCAGCGAGCTCTGGGACAGAGGGTCTGTGGAACAGGGCTTGGTGGGAGAGCCTCTGGTTTCCTGGGCCGCAGCGGGATTCCAAGGGAAGCACGGGGCTCCCTGGGGGGGCTGCCCACTGGGAAGCTGCAGAGCCTTTTCCATTTCCAGTGTCGGGCTGTTTTAGCAGCTGTGCCGAGATAATTCCCATCTCATGCACTCACCATTTGGTGTCCAGCCCACTGGCTCTTGGAATATATTTGCAGCATTGTGTGTCCATCACCACAACCCATTCTAGGACATTTTTATTACTCCACAAAGAAGCCCCTGCACCCCTTAGCCATCATTCCCGCCCAGGCTTCCCACCGGGCAGCCCAGGCAGCCACCACCCCACTCTCTGTCCCCCCAGAGCTTCTGTGCTTCGCATCTCTGCGTGGAATCGCGCTCGTCCTGTCGTCTTGGGTCTGGCTGCTTTCACTCGGCATCATGTTCTCGAAGTCATCTCTGTCAGACGTTGCAGAATCCGCGCGGCATCCAGCGAGCAGGGACTCTGCGACTGCCTGTGTGCTTACCTGAGCCAATAGAGGGGACATCAGGGAGCCTTGCTCTGTGACAGGGACTCCCAGACTGCCCCCTGTGCCGCCCAGGAGGCTCCCCACCCTGCTGTCATCTCTTCCTCCAGCTGGGGCCCTGGGTCAATTTGGCTCAAGATGACAACTTGGTGGAGATCTCATCTTCCCAAGCACTGAGAGCTCATGCACTGGTGATTTTCCCGCCCTCTGGTGCATCTTGAAATCTTTTATGCATCTTTGAGAATCCAGGTCCTCTAATTCAGACTGTTTGGGGACCTGGTATTTTCTTTTCCCATTACTTGAAGGCTTGGGTGTTCTGCCTGGTTGTGGGCCGGGGCCGATCTCACAGGGAGGCAGGTGTGGACGTGGGTCAGGTGCCCAGATCCCAGGCCCTGCCCTCCTCCTCCCTCCTGTGCAGTCACACCAGCTCCATGGGCCTCAGGTCATTCCTTTGCAAAATAGGGTCTCTGTGGAGGAAACAAGCTGGTGCCTGGTGCAGGCTGGGCACAGAGTCGGTGCTGAGGTGCGGGAGCGCTGGTTCCCAGGCAGTCCAGGGAGGGAACAGAGGGCTCTGCAGTCCCCAGCACGGCCAGGTGAGGAAGGCAGCCCTCCTGCCAGCAGCTGCTCCTCTGCTGGCTCCACAGTACACTGGCCTGCACCTCCCCTGTAGGCCTGCGGGATGGGAAGCCTAACTGCTGGGCTTCCGCCCAATCTGCTGGTCCAGATGGGAGGCAGAGGCCAGGGGTGTCTTCTGAGGCCGCCCAGGCAGCCAAGAGACTTCTAGGAGGGAGTATGGATGCAGGGGCCCTTCTTCCCTCCCGGGGCATCTCGTTCCTGTGATTTAAAGATCTAGGCAGAACAGTGGCACCTGCTCAGCAGAGGTGGGTGGAGAGGGACACCTGGCTTCCCTCCGAGAAGTGCCATGTGGGAGGTGTGACAGGGCCCTGCGGTAGGGCCTGCTGCTCCTGGTGCAGGGAGCAGGAGGAGCCTCTTTGAAGGGTCTTTGCTGGGCCTGGGCCTCATGTCAGTCGTTCTGCCTGCGCTGTCTCCAGAACCCTCGTGGTAACCCCCAGGGGGACACGTGACAGGTGGGGAAACTGAGGCTGGGAGATGGGAAGCTGCCTGCCCCATGTCACCCAGCAAGTGAGGAGCCGAGCTAAGATTTGAACTCAGAACAGGGCTACTCCAGCCCCTTTCTTGATGCCCTTCACCCAGGGAACAGGAGGGAGATGCACAATTGGGAGGGAGCTGGGGCTTTGGAACCCCAGCTTCCCCACTGCTGTGGGGATTCTGTGGGCGGTGGGAAAGGCGTCGTAAATATGCATGACATGCAAATGTCCCTCTAAAAAAACAACGTGGGGGCCACAGAAGCTGGGATGCCAGGGTGCTTGGAAAATGGAGTGTTGTACAAACACTTAGGTTTCCATGACAACTGCTCCATATTGTCCCCTCCCTGGTGTCCCCAGAGCCCATCCAAGGGTCTCAAAGTGGAGGGCTCATCTTGGGTGCCTTCTAACTAGTGTTCCTCCCCCATTCCTGCAGGCACGGGTTCCTCCCTCTGCTGGGTGCCTGGTAGCCCCAGGGGTGACCAGGACCTAGCGGGGCCCCTGTCCCATGCTGCTTCCCGCCAGCACCTCTGATGTGTGCCCGGAGGAATGTGTGTGCCAGCCCTTGGTCCAGCGCCTGCTCCTGAGGTGACACCTGCTGTGCACCGGCTGGTCTCCTTTCCCTGCCCTCACAGCTCCCTGCTTGGTAAGTGAGTGTGCCCGCAGGCCTGGCCTAACCCACTCACCCGCCCGCCACAGCTGGGAAATGCCCAGCCTTCCCACCTGCTGGCGCCCACATGCTGGCAAGGGGACTTCCACGAGAGCTTTCCTACGTCTGGGCACAATTTGTAGTTAACTGGCTTGTCGTATCCTGCACTCCCAACAACCCAGGAAGTGGGCGTGGTGATCGCAACCATTTTACAAGAAACAGCCTCAGAGAGGAGAAGACACTTGCCTCAGAATGCACAGCAGCCCAACTCTGACCACCTCAAAAGCCAGCTCTTGCCAGACTGGAGCAGGTGCTGAGATAGTGTCAGGAAGGGAAGGGAGCAGGGACTGTGCTGGTGGCCCTGAGATGGCAGCCCCCTGCTGGGAGCTCCTGCTCCTCAGCTCCACTTTGCCTAACCCCCACAGGATGAGGCCCGGGTTGCCTGTCTCTGCCGCCACCCCCATATCTACCACCCCACGGGCTCACCATCCCTCCTGCAGGGGCTCCACGCACAGGAGCCGCCTCCTCGGGCCCCTCGGTGTCACGCACAGCACCTGAGGCTTCTCTATCCCATCGCGTCCTCACGCCCCCTGCCAAGGTGCTGCCGCATGAGGCTCAGTGAGGCTGGGGCTGGGGACAGGAGCTGGCAGCCCACAGCTGGCACGGCCTGGCACTCAGTGGGGTGCACAGTAAAAGTTATGGAAGGAAAGAAGAGGGTGGAGAGGAGGGAAGCCCCTCGCCTCCATCCACCCACGTGCCAGAAGGACCCAGGGGCTGTGGCCTTCGGGCCAGCTGGGGTTCCTGCTGCCCCCAGGGGCCTGCAGTGAGCTCGGCTTCCGCAGGGCAGCCAGCCCTCTGTCCCCGTCCTCTCATCTGCCAACAGCTGCCGGGCCTCCCTGATGGGATAGTTAGGAGAAGGGGAAAGACTTGTAAATATGTATAATATGCAAATGTCAAGGAGAATAAAAAAAACCCGTGAAGTTGGCTTCGATAATATAATGGAGAAGTGCTTCTTAGAGAACAAGGAGCGGGTGGTGCCAGCCTTATTATTAATAACTGTGAAAAGGGCCCTATTAATTAGCAGCCCCCAGCCCGGCTCCCCCAACACCCCCACCCCCCTACCCCCACCCCACCCCCCCACCCCCGGTCTGTCGTCGCAGCCGCAGACAGCTGTTGCATTTGGCGGAGGAGCTGTTGTCACACCAGTGATAAGGACATCTCAGTCTGAGAGCTGTGAGTGCCCATGAAGTTCGGTCGTGGCGGACGTGCCTGGTTGTGTCCAAGGAAGGCATGGGCCAGCTCCCCAGGCGTAGGCGAGCAGCCCTGGCCTCATCCTGCTCAACCACCCGCTCAGCTAAACTGCAGGGGCCGAGGGAGGCAGGGGAGACTGAGGCTCAGACCCCCGAGCGAGGCTCAGCCTTTCCTGAAAAGGATTGCCACTCTGCCTACCTCCGCCCCTGGGCCAGGCATGGGGACGCAGCCGAGCTGGCAGCCCCTGGCGTGTGTAGCCCAGTGACGGAGAACGGGATTCCTTGGCACGAGCCGGGGAGCAGCCGTCAGCATCGCATGGAAAGATGGAGGCCGGGGCGGCGCGAGGGAGGTGTTACTGCTGCTATTTTGCTAACAAGCTGGTTATTTAAAGAACAGCCAAAGCCGGGAAATCGGATGGAGTCTCTGTGCCCAGGGCAGAAGCAGCCAGGGCTATGGGGTCCCCGGGGTGGCCAGACCTAGGAGCTGGCTGGATCCGAGCAGGGTGGCCACATGTTGGCTTATTTTTTCATTGACTTATTAACCATAGTAACAGCTCATCAAAGTCTGGATGGCAGTTCGCTCTGTGGAGAAAGAGGAGTGAGGAGCTCGAGGGGCAAGGGCCCTGGGAGGGGCGACAGTGCTGCTCTGGCCCCGGGCACTGGGCCCACAGGCTCTGCTTTGTGAGAAATCATTGCACTCAACATTTTTGTTTCGGGCACTTTCCTCTCTGTATTATTGTCATAGTGGAAAGACTAAAAACAGCTACCATTCGTTGAGTCCTTATCAAACGCCAGGCTCCTTACCAAGTATTTTACTTTTCTCTCATTGACTCATTGTGGAGTCTCTCATTCTACCCATTTTACAGAGGAGGACAGTAAGGCCTTCAGAGGTGAGGCTACTTGGCATGTGGTCTCAGAGTCGGGGAGGTAGGAGGAGCAACCAGACATGCAGACACAGCCCCCGTGCAGGAATGGGGCCAAGAATTTGCCCCTGAAGGGCGAGGTTCCTCCGCTCGCTCCTCCAGTGTCTGTGCCTCTTAGATTTTCGAGGCTTGAGAGGCCAGACAGGTGTCAAGGTCATAGGCAGCTGAGGGGTCTGAGACTCTGACGAGGATCAGAGCAGAACATTCAGCCATCTAACAAGTGTTACAGAATAGGAATGGGACACCCCTAGCCCAGGGAACGGGCCAGGGCACACTCAGGTCTCACCGAAGTTTGGAAGAGAGGCCACCCACATGAGGCAGAGGCAGACCCAACCTCTTAACTCACTGGATGTGGGCCTGTCACATCCTGAGCACCTACTCTGTGTCGCCCCTTATCTTCTTTAAACCCTAGAATGTCACCATGAGATTAGCCTTATTTGCCCCATTTTGCCAATAAGGGGACTGAGGTCTGCAGAGGAGAAACGACTGACCCAAGGCCACACGGCCCGTGAGTGGTGGAGCACTGTGCTGGCCCCTGTGCCCGGTGTCCTGTGTGTGCAGCGAGCATTGTTCACTGGGGGGCCCCTGGCAGAGCAGCCTCCTGGGCACAGAAGCTCCAAGCAGCATGTGACTGCAATCAAGTTCTAAGGCAGATCTGCCTGTCCCTGAACTGCCACTGGGGACATGGCATGGAGGGTGGCATGACCCACGGCTTCTGCAAGCCCTGAAGAGGTCGGCCTGCTCTGCTGATGGGGCACCAGCCAGAGGCATTCATGCGTCCCAAGGACATCTCTTGAGACCTGTCCCTGCTCGTCTAAACCCCTTAGAGGACACAGCACGGGAGGGGCAGGTGTTATACAATCACCTGAATAAATAAACGGAATGAGAAGAGACTCCATCAGCTCAGGAAGGAAATTAGCAAGTCCAGTCCCCAAGATTGGCAGGTAGGGGCCCTGCTCTACATCACAGGGGACTGTCCAAGAAGGCCTCCCCAAGGAGGTGGCATCGGAGACCTGCGGGACAGCTCGGATCTGCGTGCTAGAGAGCGCTCATTGTGGCGTCGTTGTAGTAGGACAATCGGGAACAACCCATTTGCTCATCGCCAAGGGACTAGTTAAATCCATTTCACTGAAGCCAGACTGTGGCGCCTGCTGCAGCTGCTAGAAATGGGGCCGTGGATCTAAATTTATTGTTGCAGAAAGAACTTCATAGTGTGTTGTGGAGTTTAGAAAAAAAAAAGAGGTTATAAAACAGCATGGGGAGCATGATATCATTTTTGTAAGAACTGTGTGTGTTTCTGAAAATCGTTCTCAGTGTTCCTCCTGGGGGTGGAGACGAGGGTGATCTTTGTTGTCATCTTTATACTTTGGGGGATTTGGAGTCTTTCCTGAGTGTTAGAACTTGTGGGGAGGGACAGGAACATTTAGGGTCCCCACAGTTCTACCTGGGGCAGTTCTCCTCTCCTACGATTGACCCCAATAAAATAGGATAAGGTGTGCAGTTGTGGAATCAGTCAATCTGGGTCATACCTCATTTCCACCATGTTTTCGCTGTGTGACCTTGGACAAGTAACTTACTCTCTCTGAGGTTACATTTTCTCTTATGCAAAACAAAGATAAAAATAACATCTGAGGGTGGTTGTGGGGCTTATATGAGTCAGGACATGTATAGGGTGAGCACAGTGCCAGCGTAGCATTGCTGGTAGCTGCTGATATTCCCACAGTGGCTGCCAGAGGCAGCACCTACTATGTGCTCCTGATGTCCCACCAGGGCTCCCAAGACTCTCCTCTCCCCTCAGTCACTAAGAGTCCTATCTGGTTGGGAGACGAGGCCCAGGGAGGGAGCAGTGTGGCTCTGCACACATGGCCAGCTGGACCCCAGGCCAGCCAGAATCCCTGGAGGCCACCCAGCCCACTCACCTGCTCTGCCAGCGGGCCCTCGGCCAGGCTGCTCTTATGGGGGTGCCTGGCTCTGGAGTTGCCTTTTCTTTTTTTTAACCATCACGAAACCTACCTGGAAAAACTGCCTTCCGGACACTCAGAGAGTTTTAAATCTTGGGCAGAGAAACTTATGCTAATGTCAAACTCTTGGAATCATGGAGTCTTTAACATGAATAATCCAGCAAATGCAAACATGTGCATTTTACAAGTTCATTGCCCCTCTCTTGATGGTGATCAATTAGCAACTGTCCAATTACCTATCTGTGAGAGATGGTGAAATAAATTACGTCCAGCCAGACAATAGCATTCTCCACGGCTGTGGAGACGGTGCTGTGCGTCCATATTGTTGACATGGAAACAGGTCCATGGTGCATTGCTAAGCGGGGGAAATCGGAGGTTGAAAAACGGTGTGTATTGTATGATAACTGGCTTTGGAGTCTTTTCTGAGTCGTAGGACTTGGGAGGAGGCCCGGGATATCTATGCAGATATTTACTTTTTTCCATCATAGTGAAAAAATATACATGCCTGGGAGGACATCATCATTCAACTGTTATAGTGGTTTCCTCTGGAAAGGGAGAAATGGACAAACTATTTTTATTTTTGCTCACATAGTTCAAAATATTTCCAAATGCAAGTGACAGAAACTCATCCTAAACTGACTTAAACAAAAATGGAACTTACTGGCTAATAACTGTAAAGTCCAGAGCTTTATCTAGTGTCAGGCTCAGCTGGATCTAGGGGCTCAGACAGTGTCACCAGGACCTGATTTCTCTCACCATTCCCTCACCCTTCTTCCTCAGGGTGGTGCCTGTGTCTGGTAGAGCTCTCCTGTATGAAATTCAACAGGAAATACTATTTAGGCTCAAGTCGATAGCTTTGCAGAGGTGATGAGACACCTGTCCAGAGAAGCAAGCAAAACTTCTTCCCAGATAACTCAGATGCAAGTCCCAGAAGTGAGTCTTAGCATTAATTGGTGAAATCTGAGGGATGTGCCCCTCGACCAATTGGTGGTTGGGGGGAGTTCAGTGCTCTGATTGGTGGCCCAGGCCTAGGCCACCATCCCCTCACTGGAGGTAGAGTCAACACCACCAGATCCTCAGGAAAGTGAGGAAGGGGGGGCCCCACAGTAAATGCAGCTGGGAACTAAAGCAGGCCAAATGGTGGCCAGACCCAGCACATCCTTCCTCCATAATTATCTGAATTTCCCAGGATGCACAACTTTTATAATAATCAGAAAAAAACAGTGCCACTGCTAAAGGAAGTCCTGAGCCCAGACCTTCCAGCCAGCTCACGAGGCAGCCTCAGTCTCAGAGCCAGAGCGTCAGAACCTCTGCAGCCCCAGGTAGCTCCGGAGACGTTGGCCCTTCTGTGTCCCCAGAGGGAACTGTCCCGGCGCATGAGGTCTGCAGCTTTGAGGGAGAAAGAGACACACACAAGTGACTTATCAACTATCAAAGATGCAGACCTCATGCGAGGGACAGTTCCCTCTGGGGACACAGAAGGGCCCGCTGCGAGGAGCTACCTGGAGAGGTTGACGCTCTGGCTGAGCAGCCACGCAGAGTGCCAAGAAAACACTGGGCAAGAGAAGCCACCTTCCAAGGACTGGAGGTCCGAGGTGGGGACACAACCGTCAGGTGATAAGGGGCAGGCCAGGGCCACAGGGCCTTTATTGCCAGGGTCAGAGTGTGCACTTGACCCTGAAGGCAGTAGGGAGCCTTGGGGAGGTGTTGTGGGAGGAGGGGTGTCAGGGGCTCTCTGCCTCGTGCTGGGAGCTCAGCCTGGAGGGGTCAGTTTGAAGCCCCATGTGGAAAGGAGAGAAGGAGCTGAGGCCCCTCAGTGGACTTAAATATCCTCCGGCCTACATGCTCCCACCTGAGTCAGAATTCCTGTCCCAAAGTATGGACCTCAGGGACGAGCACCCACTCCCAGCAACCTCCGCTGCTGGTTAGGCACAGGATCAAGCCCAGGATCTTGGCGCCGTCCAGGTCTGAGGGCATCTAATGAACAACGAGCCAGGAGAGGGGGCAGGGCCACATTCCCAGCTCAAGGGTCCAAAGACTAGGGAGCCCTGGAGTCTGCAAATCCTAGTGGGAGTTCAGATGAGGGGCAGGGAGTCATGCTTAACAGTGGAGGAAGCGTTTGGATCTTTGGACGCACATCAGCTGCCTCAGCCAACTCCTCAGTGTCTTATTGCATTTTACAAACAAGGACACTGAGGCTCAGAGAGGCCAAGCTACCTACACAACAACACAGAGCAGGTTAGAGACAGGGCTAGGACGGGAGCCCAGTGTCTCCCACTCTCGCCCCCTCAGCAGCCCTTCTCCAGTCCTCCCCACGTCAGGTGAGACCTGGTCACTTCATGCATCAGGCCTGACAGTGTTTTCTGTAGAAACTCCAGTCAACTCAGCCCGTCCCTGATACCCTTCTAAATCTTCACTAATCGGATGTCTTGCGACTATTTTAATGGCAGTATTTTTCCTCTCTGAGCACAGCTATGACTTGTCCAGCCTTGTTTTGTGGGTCATGTCTAATCCTTGACAGTGCTCCATGGTCCCCATTTAGTCATCGATTCTCTACTCCATGTTTATTAGCGCCTGCCACGTGCCGGGCGCTGGGCCAGACAGCAGGCTCCAAAAATCCACTAGAACAGCTCCTGTCCCGGGGACTCCCTGGCACAACCAAGGAGGGAGGTGTCTCTGTCAGCCATGACAGGTGACACCCAAGAGCTCAGAGGAAGGGGCCTCATGCCCAGGGATCTCCCAGCCAAAGCAGGCGGCCCTGCCCTGGGCACAGTCTTGAAGGACGAGTGGGGAGTCTTCAGAGGGAGGTGCCGGAGTGTTGAGCCAGGTAGAGCCGGGCTCTGCGACCCCTCACCTGCTCCAGGCTTCAGGGTGTGAGGGATGGCGGGGACAGCGCTGAGGTCCACCGAGGCTGGAGTTCTGAAGGCCTCAACTTTTGGGGTGGGAAGTTTGAATTTGGTCCTTAGGGGAGAATGGAGTCTGGGTAGAGCAGGTCTGGGCCTCAGAAAGACCCTGGCTTGCACTGTGGTTGGTGTGACAGTGGGCAGGGCAGGACCATGGGATGGCACAGAGGATGCTCATCAGGGAGATTCCATGACCCTGGGCACTGGGTGTTCCCGAGGGGAGAGGGTCCGATTTTACCCTGGGAGGAGGGTGGCCTTAGGAGCCTATGGACTGTGGCTAGGTGAAACCTGACAAAAGCTGGCTCAGTGTCCCTAGGGGGACAGTTCTTAAGACCTAGAGCAGCCGCTTGGAGTGACCTCTAAGGTCACCGGATGTCTGTGGAACGACGAGGGGACCTTTCCCTGCCAGCCTAGCTTGCTCCTCTGGGAAGTGGAGGAGGTCAGTCCCTCCCAGGGCTTGGGCGGGCTCTGCATGGTGCCGCACTCAGCAAATGCTTGGTGACTTGCGGCTGCTCTGATCACCACAGTCAGCGCAGAGGTGGAGGAGGGTGCTGACAGGCCACCAGAAGGCCAGGGGAAGGTCCTGGGATGGCAAGGGGCCTTGCTCCGTCTCTGTGCTGGGGAGACAGGGTCTGCTCCCAGAAAGCTCCAGGGGGAATATTCCAGGTTGGGGTGGAAGAACAATGTAGATACAAGAGCTGCCGGCAGGTGGGTGACAAGGGCGTGGCGAGCTCCCATGACTGGGAGTATCCAACTGCAGCTCCACCACAACTTGGCAGAGAGTCTGTAGAATATTTGTGACTCAACTGAGGATCTGGAAGGTCCTTTCCAGCCCATAAAGTCTCATTTCAGGTTCTTACTACTCTGAACCTCAGTTTCCTCATCCCCTCTAAAGGGACAACAGAAGCCCCGACCTCAGAGTTGATCACAAAGTTTGAGTGGAACCATCTAAGTCAAGTGCTTAAGCCGGACTTGGCACAGAGCCAGTGCTCAGTGACTGTGGTCGATGTGCTAAATCCTGGGCCTGTCACTTCCATCCCAGAGCCTCGGGCTCCTCTGCCCGTCGGGGTGCTCCTGCCTGGCTGTCCTTCAGGACCGCTCTCTGCCCTCCTCGTTGCCACGGTCTCTGTCTCCAGCTCTCCTCTCCCTGGGAGGTGGCAGGAATTCCAGACCCTTCTGGGCCCCTTTTAGCTCCCACTTGAGCAAGAGTTGGCAGGTTGGGGCGTCGGGCGCCATCCGCCTCCCATATGCTTCCTGCTATTTAGAGGAAAACTCTCCCCGCGGTTCCTCCAACCACACGGGCTGACATTTCCAGACAGACGCTGGGACCAGCTCTTCGGGGGATTGGCAGATAAATTTGGCCCCGGCTGTTGGGAAATCTTCAGCCTCGGCGGGGAAGCAGAGCCCAGGCTCGCCGACTTCCGTCCACCCTGCGGCTCCCGGGCCTGCTCTTCCGGGGGCTGCTGTCCCCCAGCCTTGCAGACGGGGGTAAGTCTGACCGGCCCAGTCGGCTCCCAGCCTTTGGCTCAGGAGGTGCCAGAGGAGCCTCCTCCCCCAGCCAAGGTACCTGGGTGTGGCCCAGCCCACCTGGCAGACAGCAGCCCCAGACCACTCCCTGACTCTGTGACCTTCCGTACGTGGCTCCACCTCTCTGAGCTTCTTTTTCTTCATCTGTAAAATGGGGGGAATAATAGGATCTGCCTGATGAAAAGCCTGAGGGTGGTGCTGGCACTCGCTAAGCGCTCCACAAATACTAGTCGCTATAATTATTCTCATCATCATTGTCACCAAAACTGGCACATTATGGTGGCCTAGTAGAGACGATGGCTTTCCTTCTCCTTGCCTACAGCTGTGGCTACCCAGGGAATCCTGGGGCATTTCAGACTTAGATAAGGTCAACCGGTGGTAGAAATGCAGGAACAAGGACAGGTGGAGGCGGCCACATCCAGAGCAGAGTGTAGATGGCCACACACACACACACACACACACACACACACACACACACACACACACACTGCGCACATGGCTCTGGCCCAGGTCTCATTTCCCCTTAGAGTCTGGAATGCCCACCCGCACATCCCCACATCCCCATGGATGGAAGCGACGGGGCGGGCCAGGCAGGGTCCAATGGAGGCTGAGCGGCGAGGTGGGGGCTGGGTGCCAGCCACAGTAGGAGGCCTTGGGAAGCGCGAGTAGTTTGGCTGGAGTAGAAAGTGGGCAGCGGGAAGTCGTGGGAAGCAAGTCGGAGCTCCATTCAGCACCTCCCGAGGGAGCCCGGATGCTGAGCTTGAAGCCAGGCACTGGGGAAACTGGCAGCAAAGATGGGCACGCTGCTTGCCCTCAAGGTGCTTGACACACACCACAGCAAACTAGCAAGATTCTGGGTTGTGCCCCAGTAGCCCCAGGGGCTGAGGGCAGGGTCACATGGGTAGCGATGGCGGGTGCCTACATGAGGCAGGGTGGTCAGAGACAGCCTCACTGTGGCCTGAAGGATGAGCTGGGACTGGCTCTGTGAGTGCTGGTCGGGGTCAAGGGACAGAGGGGGTGGGGACAGAAGCCAGACCCTAGAGGCCTTGAATACCAGGTCCTATCAGGAGGATCACTCTGGTGGTAGGTGCAGGGGACCAGGACAGCTGTCTGCAAGGTGAGCTGAGGGTCTGCTGTGGGCCCCTCGGCAGGCAGGTGGTGGGCCAGGTGAGGGCCAGGTAGAGGAGGGAGGGCGTGCCTTACTGGGGTCTGAGCAGAATCCCGGGACTTGAGATGGACAGTTTTGAAAGGAGGACCTGGACCTGTGTGTAGTGAGGGGTGTGGCCAGATAAGAGAGGAAACTCCAGCGGAACTTAGAGAAGACCCCAGAGTGATCAGGAAGGAGCAGAGGAGAGACAGTTAGGGGAGGGCCTTCCACAAAACTCAGGACCAGAGGCAGCAACGAAGTGCACAGGTAGCCGAGTAAGACCAGGTTTCAGCATTAGACCTGGTAGCCAATTCTAAATCCGTCTACTTGCTGTGTGACTTTGGTAAAATTACTTGACCTCACTGAGTCTCACCTGTTAGAATAATACTGAATCAGTTGGAATTGCACTTGACTGCATGTAACAGAAGAAAACAAATATTTGCATAAGCACCCAGGAGGTTGCTCTTGTGTAGCAAGAATCCAGGCAGGCAGGCCAGGACCAGCGTGGCAGTTCTCTCCCTGGTCATTCTTAGCAAGTGTCTTTCATTCTCAGGATGACAAAGTGGCTGCTCCATCTCCATAGTCTACACCTGAATTCTAGGCAGGAAAAGGTTGGAAAGGTTACATGCTTTCTGAATCTGCCTTTTTTCCCCCCAATACCTTTATTTTTTGTATTTTTACATGGTGCTGAAGATCAGGCCTAGTGCCTCACACCTGCTGGGCAAGCGCTTTACCCCTGAGCCCCAGCCCCAGCCTAGAGTTTGCCTTTCTTATCAGGAAAACAACAGAGTTCCTGGAAACCCCACCCAGTGGACTTTTGCCTATGTCTTTTGCCAGACATGGTCACATGGCCACCCTAGCTGCAAGGGAAGCTGATGATGTTAGCATTGCCAGCTGGGCACTTCCGTTAGGCCAAAGGGAAGAGTCACCAAAAGGATAACTTGCAGGAGCCACTTCAAAGCACTCCCGTCCCCAGAGCTGCTGGCGAGAGCATGGGATAATTAACGTGCAGGAAGCAGCAGCCCGGAGCCTGGTGGGCAGCCTCTAGTGAGTGGCATCTGCCGCTACTGCGATCCTTCCTGCATTCATTCCGTAGGCATGGCTCCTGCTTTGGGAGCTGTACACAGTGCCAGGGATGTGACAGTGACGGCCTCTGCCCTTCTGGTGCTCTCAGTGAGAAGATGGGCAAGGAAACAGGCAGATCCCTCTACTTTAATCAGTGTCATCGCAGAGGACTGGGATGTGCATTTATTTGTGTTTGTTTTTTCCTTGCTGCTCAGGCTTCACCACCTGCAATAGTGCCTGGCACACACTAGACCCTGAGCAAATGGTTCTGGATAAATGAATAGTTTAATAAATACCAGCCAGGTGCAGTGGTGCATGCCTGTAATCCCAGCGGCTCAGGAGGCTGAGGCGGGAGAATTGCGAATTCAAAGCCAGCCTCAGTAAGAGCGAGGCACTAAGCAACTCAGCGGGACCCTGTCTCTCAATAAAATACAAAAGAAGGCTGGGGATGTGGCTCAGTGGCCAAGTGCCCCCGAGTTCAATCCCCAATACCAAAAAAAAAAAAAAAAAAAAAAAAACCAATTAGGACCTACTTTACATAAGGCTCTTTGGCTCTTTGGGTTGGATAGAGAAGGTGGTTGATACATCATCCATGGCTTCGGGGGACAGAGTAAGGACAGCCTTTAGCATTAGACCCAGTGGCCAGTTCCAGATCTGCCACAGGGCAGGCCCCGAGGTGGGTGCTGGGGACCCAGCAGTGAACAAGAACATTGAGGTTCCTGCCCGTGCTCTGGAGGGTACAGGCACCAGAGAAGGTCTGGAGACTTGAGGTCACTCTGTTAATGTGTCCTGGGGAAGCCCCTCCCCCGCTCCGGGCCTCAGTTTGCTCACCTGCAATGCAGAGGAGCCTGGTGGGGATGTCAGGGGTGCTGGTGAGGGAGGGGGTGCTTGGTAAACGTGGCTCCTCTGTGTCAATAAGGAGCCGTGTAGGGAGAGGAGGGAACTGCTGCAGGGGTGGGAGGGGCTGCCTCTGAGCCCCCTTGGAATTTCATGGGGACCCAGGAGGGCAAAGAATCTGGACTCGACCTCCACCTTTGCCTACTCCAGTAGCTAAGTCTGGCAGCTTGTCAAAACTGGCCCTCTGGGCATGGGACGAGCAGCACTGGTTAGAGGCAAACAGTGGTTGGGTTGAGCTGGTCCCCCAAGGTGAGGAGAGGGATGGCTGTGGTTATGGGGATGGTCTGGAGGGGAAGCAGCCTGGGATTTGATACTTACTTGATTGTGGGACCTTTGGCGAATTTCTTGGCCCATCTAAGCCTTGGATTCCTAACCAACAAAGTGTGTCTTCCAATCCTTGCGAACCCCTCAAGACCTTGACCTAGCACACTGGGGGCTCAGCATTGGTGAGGAAGGGAATGGCCTTTACTGAGGCCTGTTATGTGCCAGGGTCGGTGCTGGTCCTACCTTCTCTTTGGTCACAGCTCTGAGGAGCCATCTCCTGCCCACTTGTCAGAGGATCCTGGTGCCCCGTCTCCCTCTTCTGCTGCCTCTGGGACCAAGTGCTGGCCTTACTGGTCTCTGCAAAAGTGCAGCCTTGAGAGTCCTTGACGGGATCGCGGCTCAAGAGTTTGCCTGAGACGATGTGGACATCCTGTGCTGTCAGGGAGGTGGTCAGGGCAAGAATAAATCTAACCTTCTCAGGTGGGCAAGAAGCCCGTAAAAGGGAGGAAGCCCGAGGAAGGAGTGCTGGGGTGGCCCAGGCTGAAGGTCAGTTGCTCCTCCTCTCTATCCAGTGCCTTGAGGTCGGGGGCGGGGGGGGGGGGGGGGGGGGGGAGCCCAGCCCTTGAGGTGAGGTGGCAGTGGGCCTGTCCCTCGCGGCTGCACTTGGCTGCCACTCTCTACCAGGGCCTACTTGTGTCTGAAGTGAGGCTGGAGGGAAAAGTTAAAAAGGACAGCTTGGGGACTCTCGTGGCCTAGGGAGGTGGGTGCTCCAGTCACGTGCCCCTGGAGGCCTGTGGGGAAGACAGAAAAGAGCCCCGTGAGGCCCTGCAAATCGGGGCAGGTAACTAGCCAGAAAGTCTTCCAGCGCTGCCTCAGCACGGCGTGGGGGGTGGTAATTTTACACCTTGACCTTGACACTGGGCTGTCTGAGGCGGCTGTGCCCCTTGGCCCTGCCCTTGGTGGTGATGGTGGGCGTTGTCTATGGTGCTGAAGGGAGGGGTTTGCCCTGTCCTGGATCCGGGTGCTGTCCATGGTGCTGTCTGCGGCAGTCTGAATGAGCAGGACCCAGCTGCAAAGTCAGAAGCTTTGACCCTGTCGTTGAGCAACTGTGGGGTAGGACTGGGGCCCTGGGATCATCCAGGCACTATTTTAAGAACTTGTTATGTAATGTGCTATTTCCCCAATATTTAATCCCCATTTTAGAGGTATGAAAACTGAAGATTAGAAAACTCCAGGGACCAAGGACTATCTCTAGTCTCAGTTTCCTCAGTCCTAATGGGAAGTTGTTGGTAGCAGAACACACACTAAGGGACGGGACTCTGGAAACTGCTATGTGGCGGGGGTGGCCCGCACAGGGTGGAGGGGCTGCTAACACATGTATTCTTGGAATCTCGTGGGGTTTCTTGGAAGGTCTGAGATTTGGGCCAGATCTAAAAGGGGGTCAGGCTCAGGGTTTGTGTGGAAAAGAAGATCTTGGGTGTCCTCTAACCCAGTCCAGAGGAGGTGTGACCTCATGGGGCTCCTGAGTGGGCGGCAGGTGGTGGGCTAATTGGACTTCCTCTCCCAGGGCTTGTGGCACCGCCACTCTCCCCTCATGCTGGCCCAGGCTCTAAGAGATGAAAAGTCAATATTGGGTCACAGACAGAACTAGGTGTCAAAGATACCCAAGATTCAAGTCCTAGGTTTGCTACCTGGGAACTGTGTGCCCTCAGACAAGTGACTTACCCTCTCTGGGCCTCTGTTTCCCCACCTCTAGCAGAGAAGAAAAGCATAATGATCACCACCCTGTGGGTGATTTTAAGGATCAGAAGGGACAGTGGGTGATACAAGACTGACAGGTTAGTTTTTGTCAGTGGAAATAAGACCAAAGGAAGGGAAGGAAACCATCACCCAAGGTGGCACAGCAGGTATCAGAAGCTTGAGCCACTGCTACCACTTCCCAGCAGGACTAGTGGCCATGACTGGAGTGGCACCTGGCAGCCCCAGCTGACAGACATACCTTCAGGCAGGCCAAGTTCAGCCTCGGAGCCAAGTGTCCCTGTGGGGGTTGGTGGCCGGGCCAGCTCTGACTGTTCCTCCACCAGCCACCCTAATGGCTCCAAGCTTAATATGCCTCATGGGGCTGCTGTCATGCCTAATTAGGCTGTCCTTGGCCATCCTGTCTCCAGGGCTCTGTTGTGGCCATCTGAGGCCCTGAATGTGCATGGCCACTGCCCTTGGCATCCACTTGGCTTTGGGGACGAGGTGGCCACCTGCTCTTATGATCTATGGCCTGAGATCTGACTCCCTGGCCAGCCCTGGAGGCCTTGGCTCCTAGACCTGGAGATTGGCTGCACCTCCCCACAACTACCCTGGCTGCAAGGCCTGGCACCAGAACAAAATGACAAAGGAAGGGACAAAAGATGGCAGGAATGACGAAGAAGAACAGGAGGGTGAGGGAGGAGGGGACCTAGCCCCCCAGCCAACCTCCTCAACTGAAGCCAGTCTTACTTATCAGACAGGCACCTCATCACAGGGTTGAGTGGGGGCTTGGGTGGGTTCAGGGTGGGGTTGGACTCATAATGGAGGACTTCCCACCGCAAGGATAGAACTTGAACATGGACCTCACGTCCTGCATCATCCACACAGAGCAAGCATGTTGGTGAAGGAAGGAAGGAAGGTGGAGAGGGAGGGAGAAAGGAGGGAGGCACAGATGGACGGAAGGAAGGAAATGCTGAAGGTGATGCATAGACAGGGAACCTCACAAAGCCAAGCCTGGGGCCCGGGGGGTGCCCCAGTAGTTTTCTTACATAAATTATGTCATAATTGTCTTTGCATTGTGGTTTTATTATTTGTTGTTGAGATATATCCAAAGTCAAGTGTAGTTGTAGTTCATTCATTCCATTGTACATTGTGTGTGTGTCTGTGTGTGCGCACGTGCGCAGTGCTGGGGATTGAACTCAAGGCCTCACACACGCTAGGCAAGCATCCTACCACTGAGGTACCTCACTTTTTATTTTTAGACACAGTCTCTTCTAGATTGCCCAGGCTGGCCTCATGCTTGTGATCCCCCTGCCTCAGCCTCCCGCATCACTGGGATCACAGATGTGCACCAACATGCCTGGCCTCCATTGCATGTTTACACCTCATCCCCACCCCCCCATCCTCCTGCTGGTGCAAGTTCACATACTTCTGGTTCCACTATAACCAGTGTTGCCTTGAACATCCTTGTGGGTGTGCGCTAGCGTTTGTCTGGATGCAGGGTTTTCTGTGTTAATGAACACTGCCAAATTGCCCTCCAGTGCAGTTGTCACCACTTTGCATGCCTGTTAGTGACGTATCCTACTTCCCACATCCTCAGCACCACACCACCAATTGATTTACCACTCTTTAATTTTGTCAATCTGCTGGGAGAAAAATCTCTCATTTTCATTAGTATTGCAGACTATTAGAGAAGCCGAGAGCCTTGTTACTGTTTAATGATCATCTGAATTTCCTCGTCTGCAAAATGCCTGTTCATATAATTTGCCCAATTTTTATGGATCACTTATGTTTTTCTTATTAATTTGTAAAATAGGTTTACGTATGTGGTGATGTTAATCCTGGTTATGTTTGCTGCACATATTTTCTCCCAAGTCTTTGAACTTCGCGTCTCCTTCAGTCAGAACTTTGCATTTGGGGTGTAGTAAAACACCTCACTTCCCTTTCATTGGCTTTTACTTCTCTGCAACTTGTGTAAGAAGCTTCCTCCACCCCAGCCTGGAAGATGCACTTCCTTCAAATAACTTTAAACTTTTATTTTCCTTTTGTGTTTCGTATTTAGATCTTTAGTCTGGGTTATGTCTCTTGTGTTTGTGAGTGGCGTGAAGCATGGGTCTGATCTTATGCTCACAGGACTAGCCTCTTATCCCAGATGCATTAATTGAATACTCTGTTCTCTCTCACTCATGTGAACTCCCATCTCTGTTGTGTGGTAGGGCCTGAGTGTTCATGGATCTATTTCTGGGAATCCTGTTCTGTCTCATTGATCTCTTTGTCTGTTCCAATTCTACACTAATTACGAAATCTCATTGTTTTTTCAACAGGGACACATTGGCATTTAGGGTAAAACTACTCTTCCGTGGGCAAGATTGGCCTGCTCACTGTAGATTCTTGGACATCCCTGATGTGATCCTTGGCACTTGATAGTGGCAGAACACTGCTCCTAGTCCTTGTTACTACCCATGTTGTCCCCATTATTTCCAAAGGCACCCGAAGAGGGCAGTCCCCTCTGCTGTTGAGAGTCACCACAAATGTCTGCACAGTGTGGCTTGATGCCTGGTAGGGTGAGCCCCCTTTCCTTCCTGGTTCTCTTTTTCCTGTTCTCTTTCCACTCCACCTCTCTGCCAGGAATGAATTCCTTAGCATGGCCCTGTCAGGCGTCTCTTTGGGGGAGAAGGGATCTGGTGGTTAGAAAGCGCTGTCTTGCACTGAGCTGAGGTTGGCCTCCCTGTGACCCACTTTCTCCCTGGATTCTGGAGTCCACAGAACGTTAGGCCCCCCCTTGGCCCACCACTCATGGGCCTCCGAGAGCAGCTGCTTCTCCTCCGTCTCACCTCTTCTTTTCAGAGTCTTAACCCCAGTACCTTCGGTTATTGAGTCATTGAGTTTCCTCTGATGTTCGTCAAGAACTTGGCTTCCGTAGCAAGCAGCATGGTGTGTTTGAGCTTGGGTCAGACATGCTGGGTTAGAATGCCCGTTCCCCTACTTATTTGCTATGTGACTCTGGGAAAGTCAGTTAACCTCTCTTTGCCTCCTTTGTCCAATGGGTGTCATGGATTATAGAAGACAGTGAGTACCAGGTCATAAACTCAGCTAAGGCCTGTCACAGGTTAAGCACTCGCTATATGAACTCTAGGAATTATCGGTTTCAGCAATGAGTTTAAGCTATGGGTAAATAAATAAGAGATCAAGGGAAGAGAAAATAAAGACAGAAATGAGATAATTCCAGATAACACTTTGCTAAAGTTGTGCTCTAAATTTTTCTCTGAGCTTCCTGGTAGATAAAAAGGGGAAGCACGAGTAGTAGCAAGATTTCAATTGCCCTTGAAAGCAATTAATCACTCAGGTATGTGTGGCCTGGCGGGGTCCTCAGGGCCATTCATATTGTAAGTATAATAGTGGTGGGTCTGCTCCACTCGAGACCCCAAAGGGTCTGAGGTCAGAGAGGCCTTGACTGTGGAGCCCTGGAGGCCACAATACCAAGGGGCAGTCACAGAGCCTGAGCTCGTGGTCTCCCAGTCCAGTGGGGGAACAGCTGGGTCCACCCCTGCCCTGTTGCGTGGCACTGGGCTCTAGGCTGAAATGAGGGTTCAGAAGGGCACCAACTGGATCAAGGGGCCCAGGGGGAATTTCTGCTGGGGGAGACTTCATGAAGGAGGTTGTATTCACCCTGGCCCTTGAGGACCAAGAAAGGCTTTGACCCCAGAAGACGACAGCAGAGTGTTCCTAGGTCCCCACCAACCCTGCCCGGGGAAGGAGCACCTGTCCGTGACCTGCTACAAGTAAAGAGAATGTAGAGTTCAAGTTCAGCTGCACGCCACAGGCCCAAAGAAGGCGGAGATGAGCCTGAAGCCACAGAGAGGGGCAGGAGCCTAGCAGGCCTCAAGCCCAAGCCTCCTGCCTCCCTGAGCTGAGCTGATTGTCCCCCTGCCTGCCCCCGACCATGGCTCCTGCTCAGGTTCTGATTCACCTCCTGCAGGGTCGTTAACACCTACTGCCTGCCACCTGGTGTCCCCTTATATTTAACTCCCACACTGTGACTTACAGAGCCCCAGAATAGCAGCCCCCGGGTGGTGGGGTGCAGGGGGCATGTCTCCACTGCCCTCTTCTCCAGTCTCATCGAACTCCTGCTCATAGTTCTGTCCCCAGAGAGAACAGAGTCCTGGGTCTGCCATGTCTGGGTCATGGCAAGCGGAGAGCTGGCCTGTCCCTAAGGAAGGCAGGTATAGGAGCTGAGGAAGGGGCTAGGGTTGTGGCTCAGTAGTAGCACACTTGCCTAGCATGTGTGAGGCCCGGGGTTTGAGTCTCAGCACCACATATGAATAAAATAAAAGGTCCATTTATAACTAAAATAAATATACATTAAAAAGAAAAAAGGGGGGCTGGGGATGTAGCTTAGCGGTAGAGCACTCGCCTAGCACATGCGAGACCCTGGGTTCGATCCTCACCACCAAATAAAAATAAATAAAATAAAGGTATTGTGTCCAACTACAACTAAAAATAAAATATTTAAAAAAGAAAAAAAGAGGTGATGAAGCCACTTAAGGAATCCTAGATACATACTGAGCCCCAACCCTGGTCCCACACCAAGCCTCGGCTTTGATTCCAAGCTAAACTCTGACCCTGGCCCCAGACTAAATTCTGACCTTGACCCAGAAGGATGGCAGTTGGAGATATGAATAGTGGGGGTCAGCCCTTCCCCCTTAACTGCTGGAAACTCAGCTGTGTGAACCCTCAGCATATCAGCCAGCAGTTCCTGACTCAGATGGTGCCCTGAAGGTTCTACCTCAAAGATCTGCCCCCAAACCCTGGCCTTGGTCACAGTGGCCTTGGGACCAGTACCAGCCATGAGTGTGAGACAGAACCATTCAGTCGCACCTGCCCTGACCGTGAACTCCTGTGTGTCTCCAAATGCACTGCCAGCACAGCTAACACCCTCCCCCTCCTCCTAATTTGCCTCCTAGCTAATTCCCAGTGCCACGTGACCCATGGTAAGGGCTGAGATATTTATAAAATCTGTGTCCTTCATAATAAAGCCAGCTCTGGGGAAGAGGTTCAGAGCAGCTCTATTCATCCTCTGAAGCCCCAAGAACTTCAAACCATATTCACCACAGAGAGCCCTCATCACAGTCTACCTGTCACCAATTGAAGTCACAGCATTTCAGCACTGCCCCCTCTTTTGTGCCCTATCAGGCTCAGAAAGCTGTTCCCTGCAGCCACAACCCCAGCTGAGTGGAAGGGCTGGGCTGGAGGTGGGCTGGGTGCCTGTGGGTGAGTCACTGGTGTCTCTTTGTCTTGCAAATGGAACAGTGTTCCCCCCCACCACCACCACCAGTCTGTAGTGCCTCAAGCTGGGGAGTGGGCTTCACTGAGGTAGAAGGCTCAACTGAAGCCCGGCTGGGAGCTGCTTCCTGCCAACCACATCCCCAGCGCTACCAGTGTCATTTGAGCAAGTGGACTGGGCTGCCAGAACTTCCCGCCATCTGTCACGGTGCCCAAAGATGAACCATTTGGCTGATCCAGAAATCTCAACTAAAATACGCGTTTCCCTGAGGGGAGACCGCTGAAGACTGTCATTTTGGAGCAATGGCAAAAGCTCTTGGGAGTACATCCTTAGACTCTCCCTGACCTCACGCACTGAGCCTCGAGGCCTGGGTGACAGTCAGGGAGTAGCTTGGGGTCACATCCCTACATGGTGCTCTGGACCAACTTTGCTTCATGAGTAGGTCAGAGACCTCAAGAGTTCTTTCAGGTCCCCCTCCTTGGGGGCACAGTCCCCTGACCCCGTCCTGCCAGCCCACCTCTGCTTCTATCTGCATTCAGGCCCACCCTGCCCTGGCTGCTCCTTGTACCTTGGGGTCTTTCTTAGATCGTGCCCAATCTTTCTGCCTATAATTTCTGCCCTATTCTCAAAATGCTTTCCCTTACATCGTTGGTTGTTGAGCTTAGCCCTGAACATTAGGCCCTGGTGACCCAAGAGGGAATGTCTGCTTTTGGTCCTTACCAAAGAGCCCATGGTCCATGGTTTTAGTCCAGTGGACCTGGGTTGAATCCTGACCGCCCCCCCCATGTATTATTTGCATATGACCTTGGACAAGTTGTTTGACCTCTGTGTCCTTGTCTGTAAAATGGACTGCCCTGCAGAGGCTGTGAGGCAGTGGGCACTGGGCTCTTAGAAAGGGGTTTGATGTGTGATCAGAACTCGAGAAATGTTTGGATTGGAGGGTGCAGGCTGAGGGTAGCGTGGCCTGGGCTGGAAGAGACATCTGTCCAGAAAAGTGGGAGGTGACCCACACTCAGGCAGGACTGTGCCTCTGGAAGGTGCTGACAAGCTGGGGCTGACCATCCAGGGGATGGCCCTCCTGGCAGTGGGAGTGGCCTGGACTGAGGTCTGGAGACTAGATGCCTACAGGCCCCTGTGGTGGCAGAAGCCTGGGTGTGCAGTGGCACTGGAGAAACCTCCTGAGCCCTTGTTATAGGGGCTACAGCCGTGGTCACCAGAGGGGGTGGGGGTTGAGAGTCTTGGTCAGGCTGTAGGTCTAAGGGATGGGCTGATCTCCTGACCTGTGATGGTAGCCGGTCGAGGGTGGAGACAGCAGGGAGAGAAGGAAATGGGCAGATCTGAGGCCCTTCAGACCCAGGAGATGGCAGCAGACTCAGCCCAGCTTCCGCAAGGCTCTCGGTCTAGTGGAGGAGATGGACAATAAGCAAAAGAAATGAATGACTGCTCTGAAGAAATAAAGCTGGGGGACATGGGAGCAGGGGAGGGGCATCTGCCTAGTTGGGCAGCAAGTCAGAGAGGCCTCTGTGAGGAGGGGACATTTGGGCTGAACCGTGACTGAAGCAAAGGAGCAGCCACGGGAAGGTGTGGAGCACAGGGTTCCTGGTAGGGGCAATCGCAAGTGCAAAGGCCCTGAGACAGGAAAGAAGAGCTCAGCGAGTCCCAGAAAGGAAGAGGAGGCCAGATGGGCTGACGGCACTGAGTAGGGTGATGGCTGGGTCAGAGCATGTGGTCTCCATAAGGGTTTGTTTCTGATCAAGAGGTCAGGGGTGAGGTTGGAGTCGGGGTAGGACTGCAGAACTGGGCATCACAGGGCAGAAGTGAGGACAATCTGGAGGGGGAAGAGTGGGAAACACAGACCTGGACAAGGCCCTAAGGAGGCCTGGAGGTGCCTGGTTAGAACCTGACCCCTCCTTCTTCTCTGTGTGGCTGTGGACAGGTCTCTCCTTCCCTGGGCCTCGCCTTCCTCATCTGTTAAATCATGAAGCGGTATCTGTCCCCAGAGTGGGAGCAGAGAAAGGGGCTGCTGAAATACCATGTGCCCTGCATTTGGGAGGCGCTCTGGTGATCCTCGTGGATAGCTGGGGAGGGCAGGGCTGGCCTGGCTTTCTGTCCTTGTTTCCCCTGAAGTCTCCAAACAGAGCCCCTGGGGAGCCCTGGGAAGGCGGCCAGCTCAGGCATGACAAGCCCGGGGTGGTCCAGCTGCTGTGGAGCCTGACCCAGGCTAGAGCTTTCCCCAGCTCCAGACCAGAAATGGGGCCACAACCCCCTTAAAGATTGGCTAAGCAAAGGGAGAAACTGAGGTAGACGCTATCCCAGGAGAGGGGGGCAGCAGGAGGCTCCACCCATCTCATGGCCACTGCGTGCTGCTCTCTGGAGCATCATATGCATGTTGTCTTGAAATTAGACACAAAGCAGGGTCTCCACTATTCAGATGAGGCCTAGAGAGGAAGATGACCTGCCAAAGCCACCCAGTGAGCAAGGGCATCCCAACCGCAGCCCGTCTCTCAGACAGCCTTGGAGGCAGCTAGAGTCTTGGTCAGGCTATAGATCTAAGGGAAGGGCTGCCATGATCCTCCTGACAGGTGATGGTAGCCAGGTACTCATCCCCGCTCCAGCCACAGCCTCCAGCCTGGGCCCTACTGTGCCCACAGGGAAGGCTGACTGCGGAGGGCCCCACCTCCCTCCTCCATGCCACACTGGCCTTCTTTCTATTTCTCAGAACATGTGAATCTTTTTCCAGTTTAAGATCCCTTGCACATGCTCTCCCTGTGCCTGGAAAACACACACACACACACACACACACACACACACACACACCCCTCATCCTGTCAACTCTGATTCATCCTTCAGACTTCAGATCCAACCTCACTTTCTGCAGGAGGCTTTGACTTTGCCCATTAAGTGCTCTCCTTGACCTGCCTGCCCTTCTCCAGGGTTCTGATACTGCTGCCATTTTCACCCATCTGTGTGATTCTGTGTTTATTGTAACATTTCTCATGATCTCCACAATACAGCACAGAGTCTGGGGAGATGCTGGAAGGGTGATGGGGGCGCTGCTCTGTGCCTCAGCCTTGTGGGGTTGTGAGGCTACTCCGGGATCCAGAGGAGCTCTGGCCCTGCTGGTGCTCCTGGAGGCCTGCTCCCACCTGCTCCTGAGATGGGCACCGTGTCCCCATCCCCTCCAGTGTGACGTCAACCATTAAGTGGCTTCTGAGCTGCTCCAAGGTGTGTGGGCTGTGTTGCGTGTGCACATGGTGCGGGGTGCACGCACGTGTGCGCACGGGCCTGTGTGAGTAATTGCAGTGGTGCTTCCAAACCGTGTCGCCATGGAGAGGCCGCCCCCGCCCACCCCAGACCCAGGTGGCTGCCTCTGCCACCCCTCCCGGCTCTCCATGACCCAGATTCGACCCGCCTTGCCTCCCACATCCACAGGCTCTGGCTTCTGAACACTCGGGGGGCTCTCCCCAGCCACACCTCTCATTCAGGATCAGCTCCAGGTTCCAGCAGTGCTCGTCAAGGCCATGTGGAAAGTGGGTGCTGGCGTGTGACTGTGCTGGAACTTGACTCCTCCCCTGGGCTGTGAGCCTCAGGATAATAGTGCTTCACTTAGGGCATCCAAAGCTTTACTCTTGGCCCCCAGACCCTTACAAGACAGTCCCCACTTCTTACCTCCTTCCCGCTGCCTCTGCTCCAACCCCTCCAGCCCCTCCCCATAGGTCATGCACCCATGCTCATGCGCACACACCAGCCGCAAGTTTGCGCCTGCCGCATTTCTACCTGGAGAGCTCTGTCCCTAGGTACTCCCTAGGCCCACCCTCCACTTTTGCCCAAGTCTTGTTTTTCCAGAAAGCCTTTCCTCACCCTCCATCACACCTGACTTTCTTCACCTGCTCTGATTTGCTCCCAAGAAGGTGTTGCTGCCTGACATCACGTTAGGCGTTCATTTGCTATCCCTCGTGCAGCTAGAGGGCAGGCTGTGTGAGGTGGGGATTCCGTCTTTGCTGTTGCACCCCAGAGCTTTGATTGCCTGGCACATAGTAGGTGCCCAGCAGATCACTGTTTGGGGTTTTTTCCCATATTTTTTATTGGTGCATTGTAGTTGCACATAATGGTGGGATTTGTTGTTACCTGTTTGTACATGCACACAATATAACAACAGAGTTTGGCCACTCTCCTTCCCCCGTATTTCCTCTTTCTCTCTCCTCCTCCCCCTCTCCCTTTCCTCTACTCTATCCAGCTCCCTTCAATTTTCATGAGACCCCTTCCACCACCTGTTTTTTCCTTTTTTCTCTCCAGCTTCCACAAATGAGAGAAGACATGTGTCCCTTGACCTTCTGAGTTTGGCTTATTTCACTTAACATAATGGTCTCAAGCTCCATCCATTTTCCTGCAAGTGACATAGTTTCATTTTGCTTTAGGGCTGAATAAAACTCCATTGTATAAATACACCGCATTTCTCCATCCATTCATCCATTGACGGACACTTAGGCTGGCTCCATAGTTTAGCTCTTGGAAATTGGGCTGCTGTAAACACGGGTGTGCATGTACTGCCTAGTCTTTTGAGGAACCTCCTTCCAGTTAATTGTTGTTCAGTGAACAACTGAGTGGACTAAAGCATAGAGCCCAGAGCCTGGCCCTCGAGTGGGTAGCACAGCCAGCATGGTTCACAGCACTGTCCTTGACCGTGGTGCAGAGCAGAAACTTGGTGAGTATGAATCTGCTCAGTGCTGGACCATCTCACACACTTGATTTCTTGTGACCCTCATCATCAATTCTGTGAGACGAGTGCAGTGATTATCGGTCCCATCTTCTGGAGAGGGGCATGAGGCTTAGAGAGGTGCCAGGGTCCCTGAGGCTGGCTGGCTCCACAGGGTGGAAGCCTCCAAGCCCAGCACTTCCTGCCAGCTCAGGGGTTGCCACTACAAATGCAGC
This sequence comes from Ictidomys tridecemlineatus, assembly GCF_052094955.1. Classification (NCBI taxonomy): domain Eukaryota; kingdom Metazoa; phylum Chordata; class Mammalia; order Rodentia; family Sciuridae; genus Ictidomys; species Ictidomys tridecemlineatus. The sequence continues at coordinate 179,536,576 of NC_135481.1, forward strand.
AATCTAGGAAGCCCTATTTAAAGGGCATCCTGCGGTGGGGACTCCTGCCCCCTGAAGAAGGAGGCAGCTCCCTGCAGAAAAGAGGCTGAGGCCCCAGGGTCCCTTCCCAAGTTGACTTCCTCCTTGCAGGGTAACCTCAGAGCAGCATCTCGGAAGTGCAGTGGGTGGGGCCACTCAAACAGCCCAGACCTCCTTTAGATCTGATGTTCTTGAGTCTTAGAGAATGCCCAGAAGGCACAGGCCCAGGGCTCCCCACCCTCACCCAACCCCCAGGACTTGCATACACAGAAGCCAAGACCCTGAGAGTCTTGGGAGGAGTTCTAACCTTCTGGGATGATTCCAGGGCACACTGAAGACTTCTTGCACTGAAAACAGCTTCAGCCTCAGTTTCTTCATCGGTAAACCAGGAATTCTGACCAGCCCAGCCTACTCTCCCAGGTGGTTGATTTCAGATGGTTCCGAGAGAAAGGGTGGTTTCGTAAACTGTGCCTTCTTTTTTCTTTAAATATTTTTATTACTTGTTGATGGACTTTTGTTTTGTTTACTTACATATGGTGCTGAGGATCTTGAACCCAGTGCCTCTCACATGCTAGGCAAGTGCTCTACCACTAAGCCACAACCTCAGCCTTTTATGGGGCGGGGAAGGACAGGGGATTGAACTTGGGGCACTCAGCCACTGAGCCACATCCCCAGTCCTATTTTGTACTTTATTTAGAGACAGGGTCTCCCTGAGTTGCTTAACGCCTCGTTTTTGCTGAGGCTGGCTTTGAACTCGTAATTGTCCTGCCTCAACCTCCTGAGCCGCTGGGATTACAGGCATGTGCCACCACACCCGGCAAACTGTGCCTTCTTAAGGAATGACAACCCACCTGGTAACAGGAAGTTACCAGGTTATTCCTGTGCCCCCAGGAATCATTGCTGGAGGAACAGAGGAATAACCATCTTTATTCCCATGTTACAGGAAAGTAAAATGAGGCCTGGATCTGGAACATGACTTCTCTAAAGTGGTTTAAAGCTGATTTTCAAAACATCAGTGAGGAGGAAGGTCCCCAAGGAAAAGTCTGAGTTCCCTTGAAAGACACACCTGACCTCACAAGTTTCCCTGAGGTAGCCTTGAACCCTGTTCTCCATAAGTTCAAGGTCAGTACATAGACTCACCCAAGAGCTTGTTAGAAAATGCAGGTTCTGAGGTTTCACCCCATTTATATGTGAGTGGGCCCAGGTGATCTGACTCAGGTATCTGAGGACCCAACTTGAAAAGCATTGACGGGGTTGGGGATGTGGCTCAAGCAGTAGGGCGCTCGCCTGGCATGCGTGCGGCCCAGGTTCAATCCTCAGCACCACGTACAAATAAAGATGTTGTGTCTGCCAAGAACTAAAAAATAAATATTAAAAAAAAGCATTGACCAAAAAAAGGGAATAGGAAGAACCAAGACTGTTCTATCCACAGCACAAATTCGATTGACATTTACTAAAGACCCTCCAGCTATAAGCCCTGAGCTGACCTGTGCTAGGGACCCAGAGATGTCCCCCAGTGCATTGAAGGAGACACAAGTGGGAACTGGCATGACTCCTTCCTGCTACTTCTTTGCATTTACTCTGGTGTTCCATTTTTAACTCTTTGAGTTAGAGGCTTATCATATTCTTTGCAGTTGAAAGGAACGCGAAGAACAAGAGATGGGTAAGCGAGATACACACGAGAGTTTACAGAGGCCATCTCTCTATAGGACAGACAGGCTTGAGTTCTGGGACTTTCATGGGGGAGGCTCGGGAATCAGAGCCAGGTGGGTCCTAATGCAGGTGGTTAAGGGTTGAGTTGGTATGAGGGAGTGGTGAGTCTTTCTCAGAAACTCCCTTGGGTGGGAAAGCAAAATTTTTTCCTTAAAATGGCAGCTGTCACTTAAGATGGCCATCCAGATGCTAAGCAAGGACCTTATAGCAGTCCTTTTTCTTTTCTAAATAAACAGGGCTATAAATATCTCTCTAGGTACTGCTTTAGCTGCACCCCACAAATTTTAATATATTTTCATTATCATACAGTTCTAAATATTTCCTGATTTCCCATTTGGTTTCTTCCCAACCCATGAGTTATTTAGAAGTATGTGATTTTAAATTGTCAAACATACAAGTGATTTTTTACTATGCTATTGCACTGAGGCTATTGCATTATTTCTTTGATATTTGATGAGACTTGCTTTGTAGTTCAAAACATGGCCAAGTTACATACATGTTTGAAAAGAATATGCATCTGCTAATGGTTGGGGTTAGAATAATCTGTGTTCTGAACGTTCAGTGACAATTCTGGTAAATTTGAGATACTAGCCAAGGATTGTGGATGCCAAGAGGAGACTCCTGGTCTAATCTGTGATTCTCAGGGAAGGCCTCCTGCAGATGGCACTTCTTAAAGATGTAAATGTTGGCCTGAAGGCAAGATGGGAAGGGCCTTCCACACAGAGGGCACCGCCTGGACAGAGGCATGGAGGTAGGGAGTGACTCTCAGCAAAAATAGAAACAATGATAGACCTTTTTAGGAACCCAGGAAAGGGAAGATAAATCAGGTTGAGGTGGCAGGGTCAAGGGAGTGATGTTTATGAAAGAACATATTCCTAATAGCCACAGAGAAAAGAATGTCGGGTAGCAGAGCTGTGAGAGTCACAGTACTAACACCCGCTAAAATCTATTAAGCTTTTACTATTTACCTGGCACTGTTTACATGTTCCAGTGATTGACTCTTTAATCCCCTCAGCAGTTCTGTGAGGCAGATACTATTATCATCTCCATTTTACAGATGAGGCAATAGAATCCAGAGAGTTAAAGTAACTTGCCCCAGGTCACACAGCTCCAAGTGGTAGAACCAGGACTTAAAGCCATCCAGATGCGGCCCAACTCTGGCTCCTACATTCTTAAATGTTATAGGTTGGCTAGGTGGCGTTCTGGGGAATAATCTGTGGTCCCCTGTGACCGGAGCTTAGACTATCTGAGACAGAGCAAGGCTGAAAAGCACAAGCTGGACAAGATGAAGGCTTTACCCTCAAGGGAATCAGGTTTCAATGCTGACTTCTTACCAGCTCTGTGACCTTGGGCAAGTCATTTCCACTTGAAGAGCCAGGTGGTCCTTATCAATAAAATAGGCCTGATGCCCCCACCCTGCCTGCCCCACATTCTGCATAAGGCTCAGAGAAGATCCTGCCTGTTTTGCAGTCTCTGAAGTGCTCTGCCTGTGTCAATGCTGGACCAATTCAGGGACAGCCCAGAACATCAGACAAGGAAACAGGGCTACCTCCTGCCAGCCGTGGCAAGCCATGGGTAGGCCCTGAGCTGGAGAGAGGCAGGGAAGCCTGAATCCTTTGAAAACAAAACTGAAAAGAACCTCTCAGATCTTTCATTTAGTTCTGTCAAATTCAATAAATATTTGTAAGAGTTGAACCTCTGAGCCAATGCAATTCCAGTGCATAGAGTGCAGACTTGAGAATTCCAGGCCTTATCCTGCCAGTGAGAAAATGAGGTTTCGATTAGCCATGTCTGCCATGGGTGCCAGAAATATGGGGTAGTAAGCGTCCTATATCTGCCATTCAGGCTGGAGCCCTGGGGCTCTCAAGGAGGCAGCACCGCCCCCTAGGGGCCATTTCTTGTTATCGCAGTAATTGGGTTGGCGCTATTCGCGTTTACAGGGCAGGGACAGCCTCTCCCCAGGAAGAACTGTCCCACCCGCATCCCCCAGGACTTTCTAACGTCCTGCCGGCCATTCTCTCAGGAGAAAAAAAAAAAAAAAACTTGCTTCAAATTCCTTGAGCCTGGAACCTCACTATATCTCGTAGACCAGCACGAAGGACTTCCTGCCCACGGGAACACCCGGGAACGCGCCTCACGCACACCGAGGGGAGGATGTGCCTGGTTGGCTCAGAACTTTGCCAAGAGCCGGTGGCCATTCTAGAAAGATCACCCCCTGTCCCTCGTGGAACCGATTCGTCTTTCTCTGCCCGCATTTTTAACTGTCCCTGGTTCTGCACGCAGGTGTCCTCGTCTGCTTGCTCCTTTATGCCGTCTGAGTGGGGGTTGTCCCAGCTCTTATGCCGCACAATATGTGTCATTGTATAAATTACTTCCTTCTCACTTCTTTATATTTGCTAGGACTTTGTTATTATTTTTTTTTAATTATGTGTGTAGGTAGGGAACATCTATGAATTTTATTTCAGGCGAGGAAAGGGGGACATTACAAAATATTTGCTAGGACAATGGCATTTGGGGTCCAACGGGGTTGAGTGGGTTGGAGAGCGACCTTGACACCCCTCCTTCCCGAGGCTAGCTTCCGCCCAGGGAAGGGGTAGGCGAACTTGCAACTTGCACTTCAGGAAGATCTGTCTCACTTTAGAGTGGCGGGGAACACGGGGACAGGAGACCAACGAAGGGCGGTGGCTGCCACCGGGCTCCGGGTGCTTTCTAGAGGAATCCGAGCAGCCACCTCGCTGGGAACCCCAGAGGAAATCAGGCCATCCCGCAGAGAGGCCGGACGGACTCCGCTGCCTCCCACCCCCACCCCCACCCCAGCACCCGGAGACCCCGCCCCGTCTGGCCAATCCCGGCCCGGGGCCCAGCAAGCCCCAGCCCAACCCCGGTGGCAGAGGCTGCCGCTGCTTCAGAAAATGATGTGTCTGTTCCGAGAAACCAAATATCCTGCAATGAATCCAATTCGATTTCACAGGCACATGGAAACGCGATCCATCTTAAGCGTCCTCTGCGAACCTCCAGCCGCAGATAAATATTTTATTCCATCCGGGCAGTCCCAGGCGGAATACCAAGCAGCACCCAGCTGCCTCCCTGGCCGGCCAAACTGTCCTGGCTGAGCAGGGCTCTGAGAAGTAGCCCTAGTGTGACCTCTGGCAGGCAGCTTTTCCTTCCTGAGTTGGCCTGGCTTCACTTGCAAAAGGGGTTTGCGACACTCCCGCCCCCACCCCACAGTGCTGAGCAAGGAAGGACCGTTTTTATTCATCTGACATGTAGTCAACTGAGCAACTGCTATGTGCCAGCATCGGGGTTGGTGCTGGGGACCCAGCCTTGAACAAGACAGGCCCATCCAGGGGTTGCAGAGCTCACAATGGGAGAGGAGGGGCAGAAAGAAAATATGTAAACAAAGACCACTTTTGACAGCCAAGTTTTGTAAGGAATGCACTCAGGCAAAAAAAAAAAAAAGAAAAAAAAAACTAGCAGAAAGGCCTATGAGTCTTTTGACCAAAGGGTCAAGGAAAGTCTTCCCCTCCTTCCCCAGGAGACTTTTTGTCAAGATCTGAATTGGAAAAAGGTTTCCAGGAAGGTGGTTCAGCAAGGGCAAAGGCCTTGAAGTAACCAAGTGCTTGGTGAGTTTGAGGCTCAGGAAACCAACATTGCTAGACCTAAGTGGGGAGGAGCTGGAGACAGGCAGGGCAAGAGTTCCTGCTACACCTCTTGCTCAGCAAGGGAATTAAGAAACCATTCACAGCTGCAAATGAGTGGCAGGGTCACCAAGTCATTGTTTTGGGTCTACTAATGGGAATTGGCTGGCAAAAAGCAACTAACTGGCTCTTACCCAGGGTACCTCTCCACCTGAGCACAGTGGTTTGGGGTTCAAATCTCAGCTCCCCCACTTAGCAGCTGGGTGAGCTTCTCTGGGCTCAGTTTCCTTCTCTATAAAATGAGGTGGAATTTCATCTACCCAGCAGATCTGTTAAAGGGTCTAATGTATGTCAGGTGGATTGTATGCGCCCAGCAAAAGACATAGTTGCTGTTACTACTATCCTCATCATTGCGTAACTCATTTGCTCCCTGGTGGCCCTCTGTTACCACCCACATCTTCCAGTGGCTCAGAGAGGGATGCAACTTACTCAAGGTCACACAGATGGTACAAGAGCTGGAACTCAAAATCCTCCAGATTTTGTAGCTAGTGTTATTTCCTGTTTGCCACTCAGGTCTGTGATAATCTGGACCATGGTTTAAAAAGACAGCACAAAGTGGGTTAGAGCCCAAAGACTCATCCTCTGAGAGAAAAAGCCAGAGGGAGGGTGGCTTTGCCCAGGGCTGGGCAGCTGGCAGAGGAGGAGGCCAAAGGGCCATTGTGTGCTACTTTAACAGAACACTGCAGACTGGGTTACTTCTAATGAACAGAAATGTATTGGATCACAGTTTTAGAGGCTGAGCAGACCAAGGTCAAGGGGCTAACATCTGCATCACACAGCAGAAGGGGGAGGAGGGCCCTCCTCGTGACAGGCCCCACTTTCAAATAGCATCACAGTGGAGTTTTGGAGGGGACAAATATTCAAACCACAGCAGGACACCATTCCTGCAAGGCCAGCCCAGAGCACAGGGAGTTTATATCTTCTGTAATCCCAGAGGGCACGAGGAGAAGAACTGACTGAGCTCCCCAGGGGTGGATCCAGCTGGCTGCTTCACCAGGTCCTGAGCCACCGTCTCTGGAAGTACACAAACAAGAGCCAGCAAGTTTCCACAGGAGATTCCTACTGCTTATCTATTGCTGCAAAAATTACCCCCAAATTTATCAGCCTAAAGCAACAATAGTATTTATTACCATATAGTTCCTGTGGGTCCGAAATCCAGAAACAGCTCGGCTGGATAGTCCTGGCTCGGGATCTCTCATTAGGTTGCTATTGTCAGCCAGGGCTGCAGCCACCTGAAGGCTTGAATGGGGCTGGAGAATTTGCTTCCAAGCTCACATACAGAGCTGGTGGCAGTTCTACATGGGGCTTCTCTAGCAGGGGAGCAAGAGACTCGAGAATAAGATGACAACTGCAATGTCCCCTTTATTTGTTCATTTGTTTATTTTTATTTTTACACACTTGGGATTGAACCCAGGGGCACTTTATCACTGAGCCATATCCCCAGCCCTTTTTGTTTTTGATTTTGAGACGGGGTTTCACGAAGTTGCTTAGAGCCTCACTAAATTGCCCAGGCTGGCCTTGAACTTGTGAATCCTCCTGCCTCAACCTCCCAAGTTTCTGGGAATAATTACTGCGCCAGCTGCAATGTCTTTTATAACCCAGCTCTGAAAGTAGTGTACTGTCAAGTCCACAACATCCTCTAATTGCACAGGTCAACCCTAGTGTCCCTCTGGGAGGGGACTGACTAGGCAGGAGTGTGAATGCAGGAGAACTGCTGGAGACCATCCTGGAGTCTGTCATCACAAGACTGGGCTATGAAACTTGAACTATGCCTTCTGCCTCAGGTGTCCCCTCCCCACCTCAGTTTCCCCAGTGTACCATGGGGTTGGAGCTGGGGACTCCTAAGCTCCAGCAGGCCCGTGGTAGAGTGAACTCAACATTAGCACCTCAGGTCAGCGGCAGATCAGGTGGAGGCACCAGGGACAGTAGAGGCCCATGGTCACCCCAGCATTTCTAGGGACACAGAGGTAGGCTGCAAGATGTTCCCTCAGAGAGTACCATCACTTGGCACCGGGCCACCTCTGCTGTATCTTGGGCAGACAAGCTACAACCGTCACCATCTCTCTGTACCCATCATCTCTTCCAGAGTGGTTTTTCTGAGCGCCCCCTACACAGAAGCATTTGAGGGGGCAGATGTGAGAGGGATGGAGAGGATTGGGCATGCATTGATGGAATTTCTGGGCATGACACTGGTGTCCCCACAAGGAGACCAGCCTAGCTCACAGGAGGTATTTACAAATGTTTGATGGATGAATGAATGAACAAATAAAACAGATAGTGAGGTGCCTCCCAGCCCCACGGGGCCCACGACAGTTCATCCCAGTGCACAGGGTAGATGCTCTGGCAGGTTCTGCATGGCCCAGAGTTCCTGGCGCTGGAGATGGCTGGCAATGCCAGTGAACAGAGCAAGGAGAGCTTCTGTGGGGGTGACGGAAGCTGGGCCTGCTGCAGCCCTCCCCCAGGGGGACAAGGTCAGTGGAGGCCTAGAACACACAGCAGCCTGGGGGAGGGCCACCTGGGGAGACCATGTGGGGTGGTGATGCTGCTGCGGCACCAGCAGGAGCCAGGGACCAGGGCCCTTGACCTGGAGCTGGAGTGGTTCCTTACTAAAGGAGCACGTGGGTGGAGGCAGGAGGGGTGGAGAGGGGTCAGGAGCAGGGCCTGGGTTTGAATCTCCACTCTGGGACCTTGACAAGTTACCAGCCCCTGATGGTCCATCCCCTCATCTGTAGACTAGTTCACCTTCATGGGGCCATTGGAGGTGAGGACGGGCTCATGTATGCCCGCGCTGGAACAGGCTGTGATGGATACACACTGAGGCTGAGCGCTCTAGCCGTCCTGTGCACACCCTGGGGAGGATGGGGCGTCGCTGGAATACCACAGGGGGTGTCCCAGCGGGTGCACACGGTGCGCAGCAGCAGGGAGGGTTGCTATTTTTTGAGCGCGTCCTGGGCATGTGCTATTTTAATAACAACGAGGAATGGGGCTGGGCCCGTTGGTCCAGAGCTGGTGAGGATCCACCTGCACTGAGGACACGCGCGGGAACAGGGCTCAATGGCCTGTTAAATGTGGGGAAGGGGGGAGGGTGGCAAGAGGACACCCCAAAGTTGACACACCCACATCAAAACATCTGGGCTCGCAGGTGCTCCCAGCTGGGGGCCTGGCGGGGCCAGGGAACTGTACCAGGCTAGTCCCTGAGAGAAGGGTGGAAGGTAGGCACAGCCTGGGGGCTCGGCCTCCTCAGAGGTGCTCAGGCAATGAGCAGAGCCATGATGGGGGTGTGTCGGGGGCACCCACAGGCTCAGCCTGGAGGTGGCTGTTAGAAGCTGGGACCGCCATGGTTGCTCAGCCCCTGTGCCACCCATCCAGCCCCTCACCTTGGCATGGAGTTGGGTGGAGGTGAAAAGTTCATCCAGAGGTCACGGTAGATGAGTCACCGCTGCTCCCGAGACACAGATGTTTGTCTCAGTCAAAGGCCTGGGGAGGGTGACAGGCACCGCCCAGGGCTGGCCCAGGGCTGGCCCAATGGCGTTGACTCCTCTCTTAAAAGTGGGTGTGTGGCTCATGGCAGGGTGGCTGATGCTGTGGAAGGCTGCGACCCTTGAACATTGTAATCCAAGTCCTGTGCGTGACCCCTCTGCCCATCCCTGGAAGATGAGGGGCAGGACTCAGTCTCCTTCACCTAAAGACCCCTGTTCCAGCCAGCCCCAATCTCTGAGAAACGGAGGCCCACAGATTGGCAGGGGTAGCCTGAGAGCACATGGTGGGTTAGGGCAGAGTGGGGTGGAGAGCAGCAGGGAGCCCGCAGGAATCCAGCAGGCCCAGGTGTGAACCCCAGCTCTGCTACTTGACAGTCAGGTTCCTTACCTCTGAGCCCTGGTCTCCTGTCTTTCAATCAGAATTATTAACACCTTGGTTTAGAGTTCGGGGGAGGTAAAGTGACGTCCTTTGTTAGAGGGGCCGGTGCCCAGGAGACCCTCAGTGAGTGGTGTTCCCCTTTAAAATGTGGTCCCCAGTGATCATTCTGCGTTGTTTCAGTCATTCATTCATCTGGCTTTTATTAAGCATCTGCTGTATACCAGACCCTGTGCTGGGGATGCAGACATGACTCAGAAATGTCTTTGGCCTCAAGGGGCTCAGAGTGGGAAAGAAGATTCTGGAGCTGCTGGAGGGGTGACTGGAGCACTGGGTACCCCCAAAGGTCAGAGAAATACTGCTAAAGGAAGTGGCATTTGGGCTGGGCCACGGGGTAACCCGGAGTTCCCTTGTCAATCAAGGGAAAGAACATGACAAGAGAGGAAGTGGCAAGGGGGCGTCTGGATCATCAGGGCGTGTCCCAGGAGGGAGGCTGTGAGGAGGGGGAGGCAGGGACAGCCCTGGGGCCCAGGTCAGGGCGGGTGTAGGGCTTTCCTCAAGACCCTGAGACAAGGAAGTTCATTGGGGAGGTGTTCTCTAGAAGTGGGGAGGGGAAGAAAGGGGGTCAGGAAAGGATTGTGATCCAGGCAGCTACCACTGTGGACAGCAGGGCTCAAGCCTAGCAGGGACCCCTGGAAAACCCCAGAACACACAGCCCAGGAATAGGACGCTGGGTGTCCATCCCTCAGCTCCGTTTGCCTTTGGTTGAGGGTGGCTCCTGGGGGCCTCAGCTGCCCAGGGTCCCCGCTTTCCCTGGGCAGAGCCAAGCTTGCTCCTACAGGGAGAAGCACGGTTGGCGGTCTTTTGGGGGTGCGGGTGCAGCTCCCACAGCATCTGCTACAGGCTTCGTCCTTCCTTTGCCTCTTAGGGAAGAGACACAGGCAAATGCCTGTGTCTGGGGAAGCCACCCCTCCTCATGAAGAGTTAGGAGCCCCCTGGAGAGGGCTCCCCCTTCCCTGGGCCTCCAGGGCTGAGGCATTGTCCAGGGGCCCCTGGGTCAGGGCAGGCCCACTCAGAAGCCTCTGACGGCTCCCAGGAGATGGTTCATTATTCTTTTAAAATAAATTTTTGCAATTAACAGTATATTTGCACTGATCAAAATTCTAAGGACTAAATGCAATGTCATATCCTGGATTGGATGCTGAAACAGAAAAAGGACATTAGTGAAATTGCTGAAAACCAAATAAAGCCTAGAGTTTAGTTAATAGTAATGTACCAATGTTAATTTCCTAGTTTTGACAAATGTACCATTGTTATGTAAAATGATAACATTAGGGGAAACCAGGTGAGGGTTATGCAGGAACTCTCTGTACTGTCTTTGCAACTGGAAATAATCTAAAATGATTCCAAGATAAAGGTTAATTTTTTTCTTTCTAATTCTGAAGAAACAGAGTAAAAAGTCCCCATCCTACCCTTTCTCCCACCCACCCTGTTCCTACTTTCTCGGGGACCCGTCCACACATAAACAACTATGAATAATACCCTTTGCCCTCTCTTGTGGACAATAGGTGCCATACTGCAGCAAATGCCCTGGGTGCCCTGGCCCTGCTGCCTCCAACTCACCCTTCTGCTGTATGCCCACTGCTTCCTTCTGGAAGCACCTGGAACCTTCCAGCAAAGGGCTTTCTTTCAGCCTGAATGAGGCTGGTGAATGTGCTGGGTAGTTAAGTCCCAGGAGCAGCCCTCAGCCATCGTGGAAGGAAGCAAAGAATATCAACCCCGGCTCCCTTGCCCCTCGGTGGGACAGCTCAGATTCATATTCAGCCGGTTGAGCAGCGTCCCCGCAGCCTGGAGCCTCCGTGCCCAAGCTGAGCGGTGCAGCCTCTCTTTCCTACCCCACCCCTAGCTACCCCACTGTGCTCTGGGAACCACCTCCCCAACAGACGCGAGTTCATGTCTAGGGGTCTGCTTCTTCGAGAACCAAACCAAGACGGTTACTGTGCCCTGTTCTGCTCCTTGCAGTTCTCATGACAGGCAGTTTGGGAGCGCCTAACTGCCTAGCCTTCCAGAGTGTGCAGGTCCCAGTTTACCCAATCCCCCAAGTACAGGTGTTTGGGTCATTTTCAGGCTTTTGCTATTATAAACATTTTAAGAAAAAAAAAAAAATCCACAAAAGCCCCCAGCATTCCTGGCTGCCCTGTGGTAAGCTGCTTCCCTCCACCACGCCCTTCCGCCATGTTGTTCTGCCTCACCTCAGGCCCAAAACAACGGAGCCAGCCCACCATGGACTCAAACCTCTGAAAATGTGAGCCAAAATAAACCTTTTTTTTTTTTTTTTTCCTAAAAAAAGAGAAAAGAACCCCACACAAGCCAGCCTGGAGCAACTAATCAAGGCTCTGTCATAGAAGAAAGAAAAGGAAATCCCCTCACGTCCGTCACTCCCCATGTGCAAGAGGCAAGGCTGCTGAGTGGTTAGTTCCTAGAAGTGGAATTCCCGGTGCTGTGGCCTCCTAGGTCCTCCTCTATCCCGACGGCTGATGGCCTCCAGTTTAAATTTACTCCAGGCACCTGGCCCTCCCTTTCCAAGCCCACGCTCACCCCAAGGCCTACTTTCTGTCCCCTAATCCTCCCTGTCTCTCACCCTTGACCATGAATTTGTCTGCTTTTCCCATTTAGAAAAATGCTCTTCCCTAAGCCTTTACCTGTTGAAATCTAACTTGTCCCCGAGATCTGGATGAAATGCCACCTGGTCTGGGGAGTCCTCCTGGTGCCCAGTCTGACTCTCCCTTGGCTGGGCTCACCCTGGCTGGGCTGCTTCCTGGGATTTGTTGTTCTGTGTTGTCTAATGGCTGTGTGTATTTCTGCCTCCTGCTCTTGGCCCCAAGCTCTTGAAGGGCTGGGACCATATGAGTCAGAGCAGGCCCCATAAATGCTGGAGGAATTGAATTAAATGTGCTGGCGATCGCTGCCTTCTGATCATTTTGTTCTGCTGTTTGCCAGCTCGACCTTCCAGGATGGTCCCTCAGTGGGGGCTGGAATAGAACAAGCCAAAGCAGGTGGCCTCTAGGATCCACCTGCCCCACAGTCAGTGCTCTGAGGTCAGAGGGCAGGCCCTGTGTCCCCTGCATGACCCCCTCCTAATGGTCCTCTCCAGCCAGGTGGTGGGTGGTTTTGGGGAGCGAGGAGTTAGAGGTTGTGTCCCCTGAGCGCAGCCCAAGCCTGGAGCTATGTGAGGTGGTGGGAAATTGGCTGTGTTTCCTGAAAGTGGAAAGGCAGTGCAGGCAGGCAGTGCAGGCTCTGGAGCCAAACAGCCTGGGTTCAAATCCCAGCTCTGGCACTCGTGTGACCTTGTGCAAATCATTTCTTTCTGGGTCCCAATTCTCTCTATATAACACTGAAACTAATAAGACCCACTTCAGATGGCTGCCAGGGGCGTCCACGAGGTCATTCATAGCAGGTGCTCCTGTTCATGCAGGAAGCACAGCATAAGAAGCTTCAGAGACATCCTGGCTCACAGGCTCCGGGGTTCCTCCTGTACGATCCAGCTCCTCTTTACTGAGCACCTGCCAGAACCTTCACTGAGTACTCTGCACACACCCTCACTGAGGCTCACGGATGCCCTGCAGGTGAGACATCTTTTTAAATTTAAAAACGACACACATAAAATGTGCCATTTGAACCTGTTTGAAGTTAGAATTTCGCGCATTAAGAATCCTCCCGTGCTGTGCGCCCATCCCCCACCCTCTGTTCCAGAACTCCCTCCTCACTCCTAACAGAGACCTCACACCTGTGACAGTCACTGCCCACTCGCTCCTCCCAGTCCCTGGAAACGACTAATCCCCTCGGGGATTGAACCCGGAGCCTCGCAAGGGCTCTACCACTGAGCGACACCCCGGCCTTTTCATTTTTTTGTTTTGAGACAGGGTCTCACAAAGTTGCTGAGGCTGGCCTTGAACTTGCTATCTTCGTGCCTCAGCCACCGGAGCAGCTGGGATCACAGGTATGTGCCCCACGCCCAGCGTGATCTACTTTTTGTCCTGTGGATTTGCCTCTCTGGACGTGTCGTGTAAACGGGATGGTACCGGCAGGCTTTCTGTGTCTGTCTTCTGTCACTTAGCCTGGTGGCCTCAAGGTTCTTCCCTCTGGTGACATGTATCAGGACTCCATTTCTTTCTATGGCAGAATAATATCCTGCTGCGTGGCGAGTGGAGCATCCAGACTTCTCAGGGGAGGAAACTCGCTCAGCGAGGTCCCCCCACTGGGCAGAGTGGAGCGACATATATCCCAGCTTGGATGGGGTCCAGACCTGTTCTCTTCCCCCCCTCAGCACCACTGGTGGCCAGTGCTGTCCCACTTGCCCCCTCAGGAGGCCCCACACAGCTGGGAGCATCGTTTTCATTTTCAAACAGAAACCTGAAATGGAGGGGCCACTGGCCTGAGGCCACACGATGAGCTAGTGGACTAGATGTCCCAGCCCCTCTAGCACAGCAGATTCTGCTTTAAAATGGCAGCCAAGTGGAGTCCAGCCAGACCCTGCTGGAACAGGAAGATCAGTGTCTGCCCCTGTCCCCTTTCCAGCCCACAGCTGCCCCGGGAGCTGTCCATGAGGCTGACAGGCACCCACTCTGCCGCTGTGGCCAGCTGCCCCCGCCAGCCCTGCTCAAGGGCCTCAGAAGCATCCGCCCCAGGGTGGCTTTGACTTTTATTCATCAGCAAAAATTCCTGCCAGCCAGCACCGCCCCGAGGTGGCCTGACTCTGGCTTTCCAGGGGGTCGGTCTATGGCTCTCGGGCAGTGGTGACACCAGAGCCCTCCGTGGCCTCCACCTGGTGTGTGACCTTGATCGAGCCAGCCTGCGCCCACTTAGCAAAGGGAGCGCAGGAGCTGGGACAGGATGTGACGGGTTTGGAGCTGAGCAACCTCCACAACCCAGAGGCTGGAGAAAGGCTTCTGTGGGGACTGCAGAGGATGGAGACCCCATCCCTGTCCCCCTCCAGCTCCATGTGGAAGCCATATTCTAGGCCCACAATGTCCTCAAAGCAGGCTGCACTTAGGCAAATGGCCTATCTGCACTGTCCCTATAGTCACTAACCAGACATGGCCATTGAGTACTTGAAATGTGGCTGGTATGACTGAACTTTTCCGATTTAATTTTCTTAAATCTAATTGAGGTACAGCAGGTCTGGAAGATTGGGCCCTGGAAGCACATGAAGGAAAGAGGGCCACTCAGAAAGTGCCTGCGGCCTTTGTCGGTGTCAGACCTCCAGTGAGTTCTGGCCTAGGAGTTCACTGCAGATGGGCTGGGCTGGTGCTTCTGTCCCCCTTGATTGTCCTGGAAACACTACCCCTGCCCCCCTGGATTCCTGGAGCCCACATTCTGGAAGCCACATTCCAGTCCTCCTCTTGCATCAGCAGGACTTTACCCAGCACCCCCCCCCCCCCCGGGGCGAACAACAGAAGGAGCTGGAGCAGGGCAGGGGGCTTGGAGGAGGCCTGGAGGTGGAGGGAGGGAGCTGGCCGCCAGCATCATCCTGTCATCCTCTTGTCCCCCCAGATCAGGCTCTTCCTAGGTAAATGTGTGGTGGCCCTGACTCCTCTAGGATTGAGAGGGCCTTTGCTCAGGAATCCAAGGAAGATGCTCAGACCCTCTTCCTCTGCCCTGTGTCCCACAGTCCTTCCTGCTTGGAGTGACGTATAGTCCCTCATCCAAACCATGACACTTTTGAGAATGAACAGCAGTAACCACGGGGAACTCCGGGACCACAGGAGAACATAGGCAGGCCAGGATGTGTCACCCTCTTCATGTGGCAGCATTGAGAGTGCCAGCTCTCTGCAGGGTCCTGGCTTCTGGTTCAGAGGGAGACTTGGGGCAGCCGGTGACTCCTCAGGGTGGCAGTTCCCATCGTGAGGCCAGAGGGGGATTTATCCCCCATTTTCAAGGTTAGGGAAGATGTCTTGGATGAGGATGTGTCTCCTCTGAGCTTCAAGGTGTCAAGCAGGGAAGGAGGCTAGGGACTGTGTTTTCAGGAAGAACCTGGGGAATGGAAACACCTGCCCAGCCCATCTGCAATGCAGACATGGAGAAGCCAGAAAGGCACACGGAGACAACCAACCCCTTCTCTCCCATTGGGCAGCTTAGATCCTCCAGCTCCCTCCCTCCAACTACCTCATTCATTAAGCAGCGGGTTTTTTCCTTGTGGTACTAGGGATTGAGCCCAGGAGTGCGCGACAATGAACTACATGCCCAGCCCTTTTTATTATTTATTTTGAGACAGGGTCTCACCAAGATGCTGAGATGCTCTTGAACTTGAGATCCCCCTGCCTTAGCCTCCAAAGTCACTGGGGTTCCAGGCGTGCATCACCATGTTTGTCTTCATTGAGCAACTTTCTATTGTGCACCTACTATGTACCTGCTCTGTGCTTGGCACCAGGGATACAGTGGAAAATGAAACAGGCATGTGGTTCCTTGTCTCTCAGAGCCCACAGAGCATGGAAGACATTAATCAAGAACATAAGAAACAAAGCAACATAACTAGAGACCCTGATAAGTGTTTTGAAGGAAATCACTGAGAGTGTTTGGAGACAGCCTTAGAGGCAGGTCAGGGGAGGCCTCTGAAGAAGTGATATTTGAATGAAGACTTGAATCAATAGAAGCAGCTAGGTGTGTAAAGAGATCAGAGGGAAATGTTCAAGTAGGGGGACAGCATGGGCAAAGGTCCTGTGGCCACAGGGAGCTGGGGATGCTGGAGAAAAAATTAATGAGATCAGCATTGGCTGAGTGAGGATGAGGGGACTTTCACGGGTTTAGAGGAACTGTGTAGGGATCCCATCTGGCTTTTTTCAAAGACAGCTTTATGATCGGCCTCCTTAGGCTCTTTGTTCTGAGGGTGTAGGAGCCTCTAGTCCTCGCCTCTGTGTTTCCTCACAGATGAGTGCTGAGCAAAACCTCAGCTGAGGCCAAGCAAGTTTAAATGGGATGTGGTCACAGATCGAGGTCCCTACTGTGCTCCTCACCCTCAAATCTGTGCCCTTGTCCCAAGCAGCTGCAGTGGCCACATCCTGGGCTCATGTAGAGTCCACTCTCAGGAAGGGCCCAGGAATCCTGCTCTAGCTGGCCGCCTTCAAGCAGCCGAGGGACCCACAGCAGGGTCTGTGTCAGGCACCCGTCCTGGGCAGCCAGTGCCTACAGTCTGGTCCACCAGAGAGCCAGCTGACTGAATGTCACGCTTTTCAAACAGTTGCCCTGGGCACAAACTTAGGCTGGAAACAAGTCAGACCTTGACTTTGTCAGAATGAGAGCCTGGGAGCTCAGCGGCGGGAGTCCACCCCTCCCGGCTGGTGACGTCACCACCAGTTTCTCCTCCAACACGGGAGCCCAGGAGCCGCCCCACTCCTCGGCCTAGGATCCCTCAGGACACTGCAGTCGCGTTGGCAGCTGGGACCGGGCCCTCTGAAGTGGCCTCCTAGGTGGCTCACCCACGCGGCTGACGGGGCAGGGCAGGGCTGGCGGCCTCAGCTCCTCCCACACGTACCCCTCCTTAGGGCGCTGAGCACCTACCGCCACAGGGCGGCCCACTTGCCCCAGAGAGCAGAGCAGAAGGCGCCATGGCTGTCCTGACCTGGACCCAAGCCACACTCAGTCATTTCCCCAGCACCCTGTTGTTCCACAGGCCACCCTGACGGTGCAGGAGGACGTGCTTCCTGGAGGTGGGCATCCCGGGGCGAGGTGGAGGCTGGGCTTACTCCCACCAGCCAGAGCTGCCTCACGGCCCAGCATGCCCACGGTCGGCCCTCAGGGCAGGTCCTTGGGACTGGCTGGACTGGGAAACCTCCCGCCTGTCCCCTCCGCCTTGTTTCCTGGCCCCCGAGGCCTGCCCCACTCTGTCATTTCACACAATCTTTAGGAACACCTACTGCATCCAGGCCCCGTGCTGAGTGCAGCGCCCCCGTTGTGCTGTCCCGGGCCACTGAGGGCACCATCTGGTGAGATGGCAGCGGGGGACTTTGGGACTGATGGTCAGTTGGCCGAGGTGGCCTCTCTGCAGGCAGCGGTGAGCTGAGGCCCAGATGAAGTGAAGGAGAGTCGCGTGGGTCGGCGGCCAGAGCAGGAAGGGCAAGAGTGGGAACTAGTGAGCCACGTTCAAGGACAGACTAAGGCCCCAGGGAGAGCGGGTCACGCAGGCGAGAACGGCCAGGGAGAAGCTGGCTTTCCTCCCAGGCCCCGAAGGACCTGGGCGAGAGGGGGTGCGGGCCCGGTCCCTGGTGCGCTGAGGGGTGGCGGGACGTGGGGACTGCTGGGGACATGCTGAAGGCCACGCTGGCCGTGAAGTATCTGTTGCTGCACGGGACGTGGGTGAGAGCCAGGGTGGGTGTGCGTCCCCCGGGTCTGGGCCGAGCTGGCTGGAGGACAGGGTTGTCGGGCGCTGGCCTGGGCAGGCTGCAGGAGCAGTAGGTGGGGGGGGTCACGTGCTCCATCTGGGGCTGCTAGACATCCAGGGTGACATGTCACTCAGGAGTTAGAGAGATGAGTCTGGTGTTGGAGAACAAGATTGGGCAGAAGATATGAGTTCAGGAGTTGTCAGATACAGGTGGCGTTGAAAGCCTCCTCAGGGAGAGATCAGCAGAGGGAGGGTGTGCCCAGCAAGGAAGAGCACCAGGGGGAGGGGTGTCGGGGGAGGGGCAGTGAGAGGTGGAGCAAGAGCTGGAGAGGAGGACAGGGGGCATCCAGAGACAAGGCACGGCTCAGCCTGCCCCTGCCTTCCTTCACCCCTAGCCCAGGCAGCACCAAGCCCTGAGCCCCACAGAACTTACCTTTGCCCTTCCACACATCGTGTAGAGGGTCCTACATGGAACACTCAGCCGTTCCACTCCTTCGTTTCCAGACCTCATCACTCAGTGCACACCACCATGCCCCGCTGTACTTGCCCATCTCTCCTTCACTGACAGAGCTCAGCCTGGAGCAGGTCTCCCCTCCCTTCATTTAGACTCTACCTCTGTTAATGCAACCTTAGACAGAACTAACCTCTCAAAGAGCAGCAAATAGAGAAGACATAAGTTGTGAATGGTTAAAGGACCTGAACGGGTTAAAGGAAAGAGCTGTAGAGAGGGAAGCACAGTGTGTAATATCTGAAAAAATGATTTGGGCTTAGGTCGATGTGGGTCTTGTTTGCCGCACCAAGGAGTTTGGACTTGAGGAAGGAAGAGGGGGCCGCAGGGAGTTCTGAATCAGGGTAACGCTGCAGCAGGTGAGTTGTGCTTCGGGAAGAGCCATGCTGGGTTCTGTTCCTGGCCTTGTCCCTAATTAGTGTTCGCTGGCCTGCTCCGGCTCCAAGTCAAGGTGGGGCGGGGAGAGGCCCTGTGCTGTGGCAGGTGGAGAGTAGCTGCTGCAGGCACAGAGGCACCGCGGAGCAGAGAGGCCTCCCGAGGCGCAGCTCCGCTGGTTCCTCCGCGATTCCACGATTCCACGAGGGCAATGAGGCTTGTGTTAATGAGAGGCAATTACGGGCACCCGGACGGCCTAAGTATAGCTCATTGACAAAGGCAGCCCGCTGTGCCCCGCAGGTCAAGGCTGCCTATTTTAAGACCTCCCCGAAGCTGAGGCTCCTGCCACCCCTGAGTGTTGGGTGACAGAGGAGTAGGCGCCCAGCGAGCCAGAAGCCCCAACTGAGGGAACCAGAGTGACGACACTCAGACCATCTTCACACAAACCCCCGCTGCCTAGAGGGGACACTGAGGCTCAAAGCGGGGAAGGGACTAGCCAGTGGCTACAGCAAGAAAAGAGCAGAGCCAGGATTTGAATCCAGGTCCCTGTGCTGTGCAGCTGCCTCCACCTGAAGCCTTGGGCTGTCCCCAAGAGCACAGCAGAAGGTGGGGAGGAAGGGGTGGGGACTGGCCTTGATCAGGCACCAAAGGGCCACAATTCGTCCTCAATATAATCTTGAGAAGTAAGATCATCTTGCCCATGTCATAGAAGAGGAAACGGAGGTTCAGAGGGAATCATAAGACTGCCAAGTGTCCTGCAGGGAGGAAGCAGAGAAGTGGAATCCATTGCCATCGTGCCTCGGCAGGCTCCCCAGGAAGCCTCAGGATGCACACAAGGGGAGATGCAGAATCAGGCAGGGGAGGCGGTGGGCCTCACTGCCGGCACAGGACGACTTGGGCGAGCTACCCATCCTAGTGCCCAAGCCACCACCAGTGATGGGATCAGGCTGCCCCTGGGAAAGGAGTGGCGCCCTGGAGAGGCATCTCCCCCTTGGCGGAGAGCATTGTGCAGCAGGAACGTGGCTGAGAACAGTGGTCTCAGCAGCCAGGAGCTGGAGAGCATTAGTGCAAGGGGACCTGGGTGGCCACAAGGCATCCCCTGCAAGTTCACCTCGCTCCACCTAGGGAGCCCTCAGCAACGTGGACTCAGATTCTTTGTGGAACTACTAGGCCAGGGGGTGCTGGGGGAGAAAGTCCCTCAGGGTTAATGAGGCAGGAAAGAGCAGGTAAGTGGTCCCACCTGGGGAAAGGGAAACACCACCCAGAATCTGTAGGTCCAGGTGCGGTGCAGAGACGGCTGAGGTAGAGTGTCTCAAGTCTGAGCCCAGCCTGGGCAACCTAGTGAGACCCTGTCTCAAAAGAGAAAATAAAGCTTGGGATGTAGCTCGGTAGTAGAGTACCTACTCCTGGATTTGATTCCCAGTACCAAAACAACAAGAGGAAAAAAAAAAAAAAAACCTATAGGGCAGAACAGGAGAAAATATTTGCAAATCATATATATGAAAAAGATTTGATATCCAGAATATATAAAGAACTCCTCAAACTCAACAACAAAAATGGCCAACAACCCAATTATAAAACAGGCAGAAGACTTCAATAGACATTTCACCAAATAAATCATACAAATAGCCAATAAGCACATGAAAAGATGATTCACACCATCAGTCATCAGGGAAATGCAAATCAAAACTACACTGAGCTGGGCATGGAGGCACACACTTATAATCCCAGTGACTCAGGAGGCTGAGGCGGGAGGATCTCAAGTCCAAAGCCAGCCTCAGCAATTTAGCAAGGCCCTAAGCAACTCAGCAAGAATATAAAAATAGCTGGGGATAGATAGGGTTCAGTGGTTAAGCACCTCTGGTACCAAAAAAAAGAGAGAGAGAGAGAGAAAGAAAGAAAGAAAGAAATTACCAGTGGCTGGGAGAAGGGGGAAGATTACAATTGCTGCTGAATGCACACAGGGTTCCTGTTTGGGATGATGAAAAGGTTTTAGAGATAGACAGTGGTCGTGTTTGCATGACATGAACAAAATTGTACTTTTAAAATGGTTAAAACGGCAAATTTTATGTTTTTTATATTTAAAAATAAAACCTATGGGAAAAGGGGACTCCGTGGAGACGGAGAGCACACTGGAGGCTGGGATGGGGGCCTTGGGGACGATTGCTTAGTGGGTACAGAATGGTACAGAACTTTCTGTGGGGTTATGAAAAAGTTTTAGAACTAGTCGGAGTGGTCATTACACAGTACTGTGAATGTACTAAATGTCACTGGACTGCACACTGTAAAATGGCTAATTTCATGTTATATGATTTTCTCCTCGATTAAATAAAAAGGGGGAAAACTATGGAGAAATAAAATCTATGAGCTGCAGCCAAATAGGCATTCAGGGGGAAATTTTTAGCCTTTCTATGACATATTTATTGAATATAAGGATGTCAGAGAGTGAATGAGCTAGGTTTCCAACCCAAAAAGGTGGGAAAAGAGCCAGACGCAATGGTCCACGCCTACAATCCTAGCTACACAGGAGGCTGAGGTTGGAGGATAGTAAATTTGAGGCTAGCCTCAGCAACTTAGGAAGACCCTTTTATTTATTTTTATTTATTTATTTATTTATTTATTTATTTATTTATTTATTTATTTATTTATTTATTTATTTTGAGAGAGAGAATTTTTTTAATATTTATTTTTCAGTTCTCAGCGGACACAACATCTTTGTTTGTATGTGGTGCTGAGGATCGAACCCGGGCCACACGCATGCCAGGCGAGCGCGCTACCACTTGAGCCACATCCCCAGCCCCTAGACCCTTTTTAAAAAATAAATTTTAAAAAAGAAAGGGCCATGCCTGGAATCTCAGCAGCTCAGGAGTCTGAGACAGGAGGATGGCAAGTTTAAAACCAGCCCTAGCAACAGCGAGGCATTAAGCAACTCAGTGACACCCTCTAAATAAAATAGAAAATAGAGCTGGGGATGTGGCTCAGTGGTTGAGGGCCCCTAAGTTCAATCCCTGGTACCCCCCCCCAGCCCCAAAAGAAAGAAAATGTCCTGGACCCAGCTTTGACGGGGATGATAGGGAAGTAGTTTCCAGGAAGCAGTTTGAACCCTAGAACTGCACTGTCCAATCACAGACAATAAACTAGCAAACAAGCGAGTGTGTAGGAGTTTCCAAGACTGAAGAGAATATGAAGAAACTGAGCAGGGCAAGGATCCTGGCTGACAGGTGGAGAGCAGGAGGTGGGTGAGGCTGGCGGCGCTGGCAGGGCCCACTTTGCTGAGGCACCTCGTCCTTCCTGTCTTCCCTCCTGTCTGCACCTCAGCTGGTGGAGTCAGCCCCAGCACTGTCCCCTTCCTTTGCAGATCGTCCGGGTCAGGAAGGCGGGTGTTCAGGTGTACAGCATGGGGCCTGTGTTCAGCCAGGATGCCTGGGTTCTGGCCTGGCTCTGGCTGCCCTGTGCTGTCACCCAGGCCGACGTCCTTGTCTCACAAGAGGCCCCAGAGCCCCCTGTGGTTCTGGAGATCTGAGGTCCACAGTGGGTCACAGGGCTGGCCTCTCAGCTTCCCAAGGCCCCCTGACTCCTGACCCAGCATCATCTGACCTCTGTTTCCATCCTCATGCCTCCCTCTTACAAGGACCCACGTGATTAGGTTGTGTCCCCCCAGATTCAGATGATCCCCCATCTCAAGCTCCTTAACTACATCGCATCTGACAAGGACATGGACTTATTGGGATGCCTGTCAGCTTGGCTTCCATGTGCCCAGCTGGCACCACCCTCACTTGCTCTGCTTCAGCCAGAGCTGCTCCTGTGGGTCCAAGCCCAGCAGGCACTGGCCAGACCAAGTCCTGGGGCTCCTCTGAGCAGGGCTGCTGCAGCCAGAGCTTAGAAGCTTCACTGGCCTCCTTCTGCTCCACTGTTTCCACAGGAAGACTGAGGCCCAGGAAGAGGAAATTTAAAACTGGTATTTCCAGAATGCCCTGGCTGGGGAACCCTGGAAGCCAGCTAGTCCAACTTCCCCATTTTATAGGTAGGGAAACTGAGGCACAGTGACTGCACCCAAGTGCCACTGCTTTATGAGGCCTTGCTCTGTTCACCTAGACCTAAGGACATGCCTCTGTTCTCAACTCTGAGAACTGTTCCAGGCTGTCAGTGCTTCATCTCAATTTGGAAATGATGGGCTGTGAGCTTATGGGTCTTCTTGGTGTCAGAGGCCCCCAACACCTGGCCTGAGGTCCATCTCAGATTTAATGAGGGATAGAGCAGATTTGGACAGAGGGTTTATATTTGACATAAGGATTCCTCTGCTTATCCAAGTGAAAAGTTGGAAAACATGCTCCTACTGCAAGTAAGACAAGCCCCTGCCTGGGTCCCACTCTTTTATTTATTTATTTGGCACCTGGGATTGAACTCAGGGACACTCAACCTTGCTAAGTTGCTGAGGCTAGCTTTGAACTCATGATCCTCCTGCCTCAGCCTTCTAAGCTTCTGGAATTACAGGTATGTGCCACCACACCTGGCTTTGGTCCTTTTTTTCTTTTTTCTTTTTTTTTTTTTTTTTTTTAAGCAGAGCTTGAACTCAGGGGCACTCAACCACTGAGCCACATCCCCAGCCCTATTTTGTATTTTATTTAGAAACAGGGTCTCCCTGAGTTGCTTTGAAATGACGATTGCCCCGTCTCAGCCTCCTTAGTTGCTGGGATTACAGGGGTGCACCGCTTCCGTCAGCAGTCCTATTCTTTAAAGGCCTCTCTGACTCTCTGAAGGGCTTTGTTCTTTCCCATAAGACAAGAATTATTCAGGAGACCAGGGGACAGGCCCACCGAAGCTCACATTCCCCCTCTAGGCTGCACCCTGGATACTGGGGACCCTGGGATTCTCTGTCTAAATGACCCTAAACTGCTCCCAGGGCCAATGTGGGATCTTCCCAGGGGAGACCAGACCTCCTGGGGACCATTCATGCTGTTGGAGCAGGTGTGGACAGGGCCTGGACTGGGTTGGGATACACTGGGCACTGCTGCTCGTGATGAGAGACAGACTCCACGGTGGAAAAGGCTGGGGCGGGAGCTGTCCTGTTCCCACCCCGCACTCTACCGTGGAATTCGGAGGATGAGGGAGCTCTGCTCAGGGGCTTGCGGGTTATGATGAAGATCTATGCATCCAGCTGGGAGAGGAGAGGTGGTCCGCCAGCGGGTGGCTGCCGGCAGCCATCTCCTCACTGACACCCGAGGGCGTGGCCTCCCCATGGGTTCTCCTCCACCCCACAAGGCAAGGGCAGACTCCCTGACCTTGGTCCCCCGATGCTGAGGTCCGTCCTTCCTGGCACCCTGGCCCTCCGGATCCAGCTGAGCCCCCTCTGTCTTCTCTCCCTAGGACAGCAGCCGCCCGGGAGCAGTGACCCGGGCGCCCCGCTAGGGCAACGGCCCCGCCCCACGGGCCGGGATCATGAAAGGCCTCGGTGACAACCGCCCCCGCCACCTTTCTGACAGCCTGGACCCGCCACACGAGCCGCTGTTCGCAGGGCCTGATCGCAACCCCTACCTGCTTTCGCCCACCGAGGCCTTCACGCGCGAGGCCCGCTTCCCCGCGCAGAACCCCCTCCCAGGGGACGGCCTCTTCCCGCTCAACAACCAGCTGCCGCCGCCCAGCAGCACCTTCCCCCGCATCCACTACAACTCCCACTTCGAGGTGCCCGAGGAGAGCCCGTTCCCCAGCCATGCCCAGGCCACCAAGATCAACCGGCTGCCCGCTAACCTCCTGGACCAGTTTGAGAAGCAGCTGCCCATCCACCGCGATGGCTTCAGCACCCTCCAGTTCCCCCGGGGAGAGGCCAAGGCCCGCGGTGAGAGCCCTGGCCGCATCCGCCACCTGGTCCACTCTGTCCAGAGGCTTTTCTTCACTAAGGCACCCTCACTGGAGGGCACAGCAGGCAAGGTCGGTGGCAATGGCAGCAAGAAAGGTGGCATGGAGGACGGCAAGGGCCGCAGGGCCAAAAGCAAGGAGCGGGCCAAGGCTGGGGAACCCAAACGGCGCAGCCGCTCCAACATCTCAGGCTGGTGGAGTTCTGACGACAACTTGGACGGCGAGAGTGGCGCCTTCCGCAGCAGCGGCCCAGCCTCCGGGCTGATGACGCTGGGCCGCCAGCCTGAACGCACCCAGCCGCGCTACTTCATGCATGCCTACAACACCATCAGCGGGCACATGCTCAAGGCTGCCAAGAGCAACACCTCCGACCTGACTGCCCCACCACCCCCGCCAGCACCCCCCGCCACCTGCCCGAGCCTTGGGGTGGGCACTGACACCAACTATGTCAAACGGGGCTCCTGGTCCACTCTGACCCTCAGCCACGCCCATGAGGTCTGCCAGAAGACCTCGGCCACCTTGGATAAGAGCCTACTAAAGTCCAAGTCGTGCCACCAGGGTCTAGCCTACCACTACCTGCAGGTGGGTGTCTGCCAGGGTTGGGGTGGGATGAGGGCTGGGGACAGGGGCACTAGTTTTGAGGCCTGTCTTGTACTGCAGATTTACTTGGGAAGTTGCTTCATTCTGAGCCTCAGCTATGAAATGGGCTTCTGGTAATACCTTCTAAAAGAGGATTCATCTGGGCTGGGGTTGGGGCTCAGCGGTAGAGCACTCGCCTAGCATGTGTGAGGCCCTGGGTTCGATCCTCAGCACCACATTAAAAAAAAAATGAATAAAGGTATTGTGCCCTTAGAAGACAAATCCAGAAACTGTGCCACCCCATCCCCCTCCTGCCTCCTGCCCACCACTTCCATCAGACTGGCAACTCCTCGAGGACAAGGACCACATCTGATGCAGCCATGTGTCCCTGGGGTCAGGCATGGAGGAAATGCTCAGGAAATGTGGGAAGGGTAGACGGACAAATGGACAATTCTACGAACACAGTCCTGATGATCAGGATGCTGGGAGAAGAGTCAGAGTGGGAGGTGGCGCAGCACTGAGGGCTGCCAGCCCTGGGGGCCTAACTCATCTGGGGGGTGTCCCTTCTTTCACATGCTAATGGCTATTGAGGCTGCTGTACCAAGGCCACGCAGCTTCAGACTGGCAGAAGGCTCAGAGACATCACTGCTGCTGCACAGTCCCAGGGGCTCTCAAGGGCAGGGCGAGCGGCTGTGAAATGCTGGCTGGGGGTGAGGGTGCAGAGCCACACCCAGTGCTGTGCATGGAAGTTTCAGGAAACAAATCACAAATGAAAGGCACTGCCTCTGTAGGTAGTGAGCAGCTCATCCAGGGGGTGTGCAAGCAGAGACCTGGTCAGCCCTGGGGAAGTCATATTAAATGCGTTTTGACTGAGATGAACTTCAAGGTTTGACAGAGCCCTGAGTTCTTGTCATTCTGTATAAAATTCCAGAGACAGACTATGGGGGGAAGACTTTTTCTTTTCAATAGGAGGAGATTGAAAGCTAGGCAGCTTTTTAACTGTATTGGGGCCTCTGGGGCTTTCAGTCTGCCTCCTTAGTTTAGACATCAGGGAGCATGGTGCATGGCCTGGCTCCCTCCCAGAACAGTGTGGCTGGATCTGATCAGTTGGAAATGCATCCATAACACCATAACTGGGGCTTGTGCTGCCTGCTTGGGTGACAGTGAGCAGGTAGTTAGAAACACAGTCTGAACTTTGAAAAAACGCCTGAGAGCAGTCACCTCAAAAGAGAAAACATACATTTTAGCACATAGTTTCGGAAGTTTCAGTCCATGATCATTTGATTCTCGTTTCTGGGCCTGTGGTGAGGCAGAGCATGGTGGCAGGGAGCATGTGGTAAAGCCAAGCAGTTCACCTCATGTTAGCCGGGAAGCAAAAAGAGGGAGGAGAAGAAAGGGGCCAGGGACAAAATATCCCTTTCAAGGGCACACCCCAGTGATCGCTTCCTCCAACAGCGATCACTTCCCCCACCTCCCAACAGTCCATTAAGCTATGAATCCATCAGTGGATGAATCCATTAATGAGGTCAGAGTCTTCATGGTCCAATGACGCCCAAAGGTTGGGGGACATTTAAAATCCAAACCGTAACAGATGCACAAGGCCTCATTCCTCGTGGGCAGTGGGAATAGACTAGCTAGGATTTGGGGAGGTAGAATTTGCAGACCGTGGTGAGTGGCTAGGCAGTCAGCAGGGGGAGTTATGAGAAGGCTGAGGGGGCCTCTGGGGTGGGGTCATCCCAGACAGGACCCTGTCACTGCATTGAGGGCATAAAGAAGGCTGGGTGCCTGTGTGGGAGTGTGCATCTGTGCCATGACGGAGGGCGTGCTTGCTGTGTACCCTGGAACATGTGGCCTGGGTGTCTGTGGTGAAGTGTGCAGCCCAGGCAGTGGCACCTGTGTGTGGCAGGGAGGACACAGTGAGGTGGGAGCATGGTGAGATGTGTGTTCAAGTGCAGGGGTTGCTGGTGAGAGAAGTGTGCGGTGTGAAGTGCGCCTGCCC
The DNA here is from genome assembly GCF_052094955.1 of Ictidomys tridecemlineatus. Taxonomy (NCBI): domain Eukaryota; kingdom Metazoa; phylum Chordata; class Mammalia; order Rodentia; family Sciuridae; genus Ictidomys; species Ictidomys tridecemlineatus. Next base: position 179,563,554 of record NC_135481.1, read on the forward strand.
TGTGTGCTGGTGTGTCCAGGTGAAGGGATGCACTGAGTGAATCAGCTGCCCGTGTGTGTCACTGAGGAGTGTGTGGTGTGCTGGGGGCACTTGCTGAGGAGCCTAGAGAGGAGGGTGTGCCTGCTCTGTGTGTGTTGAGATATGTGGACCCAACAAAGCCCCAGCTCTGAGTTCTGCAGCATGGAAGCGCTGAGATGTGCATATCAAGTCCCCTGTGTGTACGTAACAGTGTAAGTGACAGGAGAGTTAGACTGTGTGCATTGCCCCAGAGCAGCCAGCAGAGCCTGCCCTCAGAAGGGCAAGAGGTCCCCTCAGTTGTTACCTCCTCCATAACCTCTGGAGACCAGCCTGCCCTCAAGCTGTGACCTCCCTTGCCTCTATCCTGGCCCTGTTCCCTGGGTGCAGCCCCTGGGCTCAGATGGTAAACAGCCCTTTTTCCTGTTTGCCATATGGCTGCCGCTTCCAGGCAAACATTCTGTTCTCCATACCTCAGTTTCCCCATCTGTGAGGCAATGAATGTTGACTCTGGGTCCCCCACCCCCATGCTGATCTGACCCCTGACCCCTGACCCCCATTCTAGGATCAAGCTGTGCTTTTGGGTCTGGAGGCCTCTCTGCTAGTGACTTCCCTCCCTCAGGCCTGGTGTCATCCATGCAGTGGGATCACAGGCCATCCCCTGGGATGACTTAATGAAATGATGGGAGGCAGTGACTACTGTCGAGGCCACTGGGACCCCAGGGCCTTGGAGTAGTTTTGCTGGGGCAAACCCAGCCTAGGATCCATAGAGGGGTTCAAGACTCCTTCAAGGGCATGCAGTAAAGCTGGGATAGAAGCGGTTCTTGAACCCAGAAATCCCTCGGGGCCCCAAGGCTCTGCTCTGATGCTGTGGTTTCGACGACAGTAAAGCAGCATAGAAGACCCAACTCCCCGAGGTGGGGAACAATCCTTCGTGACCCATTTTCCAGGTGATGAGTCGGGGGCCAAGCTGTCCCCCGCACTCCTGCAGAGTCCTAATCCCTGATATCCCCAGGTGCCCGGCGGCGGTGGAGAGTGGAGCACCGCGCTGCTATCCCCCCGCGAGGCGGATGCCACCGCCGAGGGTCCCATCCCGTGCCGGCGCATGCGCAGCGGCAGCTACATCAAGGCCATGGGTGACGAGGACAGCGACGAGTCTGGTGGCAGCCCCAAGCCTTCACCCAAGACCGCAGCGCGGCGCCAGAGCTACCTGAGGGCCACGCAGCAGTCACTGGGAGAGCAGAGCAACCCACGCAGGTGACCGTGCCGCCCCGCCCCCTGGGGCCCCGCCCACAGGCGAGCCTTGCGCTCTAAAAGGACCACCCTCGTAACGGGAGCCCCGCCCATGTGCTAGCCCCGCCCCTTCAGGTGAGACCCTCGTGCCGCGAGCTCTCACCCGGGGAAGGCCTCTCTCAGCAGGTGCAGACAAGCCCCTAGGTGAGCCTCTGCAGGTATGCCCCGCCCCTGGAGCCTCGCCTCCCTCTCCTGGGCCACTCAGGAGAGCCCAGCCCCACAGTGAATCCTGCCCCTCCACCTCAGATCCAGGCAACTGCTCCTATAAGATCCACATACTTAGGCTGCTCCTGCACTCATCTGATAAGTTGTCCCGGAAGATCCCCACCATGAACCATCCATGAGTCCCACCCACAGTTAAGCCCTGACCACAGGTGAGCCTCATCCTTTGGTAAACCCCGCCCATAATGAGAACCTCGCTGGGATGAACGGTCCAGGTAAACTCCGCCACAGGAGCCACATCCCCAGGTAAGTTCCACCCCACAGGGGACTGCCCCAAAGGATCCTTTCTTCAGCTTGGGCACACCAGCCCTTCCTTAGTGAGTCCATCATATGTCCCAGCACTGCCCAGGGAAGGACCCTCTCTATGCTGGGCTCCAGAATTGGGGAGAGGAGCGAAAACAGAGTCAAAGAGACATAGCCAGCCTCTGCGTGTCCCAACACTCTGCCTGGAATTCCACCACTGGAGACTTGGGAGAATTAGAGGAAACAAGCTTATTCTGGTCTTCAACTCCCGGGGCCTGAGCCAAGGCTTGTTGGAGGAGGTAGCCTGGGCCTGAGGGAAGGGAATAGCTCAGGCAGGGGACAGTGAGACAGGAAGTGGGCAGTGTACTCAGAGCAGTCGGGAATCTGACTGGGGCAGAAGGCAGGAAATGGTCTCCAGGTTGCAGCCATCTCTGAGCCTCAGTTTTCCAGTGTTTAAGTGGAGGGGCCGAGCAGAATGACCCTGAGGCCCTTTCTAGTCCTGAGAACCTGCGATTCTATGAGTGACCAGTGAACATTAAGGTGGAAGAGGTGGGCAGGACCAGGGCATAGGTAAGAGGAGACCAGTAACAGTAATGGCTGCTCTCTATTAGCATTTGACTTGCCGGCCACTGCGCCTACCCCAGAGCACGTGATACACACCTCACCACAACAGGCAGGCAGTGTCGACCCCATTTTATTTGTGAGGAAGCTGAGACTTAAGCAATGGTGGTGACTTGCCCCGGTTCACCCAGTAAAGAAAGCTGGGTTCCAGTCCAAGCCCTCTGGGTCAGTAGTCTGAACCTTCGGATGCTTGGATGTTTTCCCTGTAGAGTAAGTGATGGCGGAGGCCCGGGGTTAGGTAGATGTGAAAAAGACTGAAGAGCTGAAGCCATAGGGATTAGTGATGAGTCCTCTGGGACCCGGAAGAAGCCACCAGGTCATCACGGTGGAACTAGATCCTTCAGGCAGGCCTGGTCAATGCTGTGGGTATAAAGACACTGTTCAGTCTCTTTAGTTGCAAGAGGGAGCAAGAAGGGGAGTGGTGGAATTGGGCCAGGCTGAGCTAGCGTCCTCCCTTAAAAGTCAAATATAAGCTTGTGCTGCCACCTAGTGGCATCAGCGGGCATGACAGGTGAGGGTCACCTGCTCACTACAGGTAAACAGATAAGGTCCCCAAAAGCTGAGCTCTCCCCTTGTTCATCACCCCCTACCCTCTCAGGCTGGCAGGGACTTCCATTTTTCCTTCAGTCACTGAATGATCTTGGCCAGTCTTTTACCCTCTGGACCTCACTTTCCCAGGCTGAACAATGGGTGGGCTGACCTCCTGTCCTCCCCTACCCCTTGCCCAGGAGTCTGGACCGCCTGGATTCAGTGGACATGCTGCTGCCTTCCAAGTGTCCAAGCTGGGAAGAGGACTACAACCCCATCAGTGACAGCCTCAATGACTCCAGCTGTATCAGCCAGGTGAGGTGGCTGGAAGCTCAGTGGGCTTGGGAGAGCCCCTGCTCCTGCCCAGGAGGATAGTCGTCCAGGCCCAGCCCTTCCCATCTGGTCCCCGGATGTCTACACTGTGCTTCTGTCTGGCCTTTGTTTCTGAAGCCACCTCTGTATGTCTCTCTGCTCCACTGACTGTCCTGTGGCTGGAGAGCATTGTCACAGGGTCTGATACACATCTCCTGAGCTGGGGATCCAGGGAGAACACCTAAAACTGCTGCCAGTAGGGGCTCTGGCCCTATCAGCTCCTACTGGGTTCAGAGCCATGGGGTAGAAAACAGAAGGTTTGGGTTCAAGTCCCATTCTTGTCACTGATGGTAGGAAATCAGGTCAAGTCCCCTCCCCTCCCTGTGCCTGTTTCTTGATTTAGGACAAGAGGATGGTAATTCCTGTTTCAGTGTTATGAGGAATAAATAGGATAAAAAACTTAATATGTTAAGCAAAGCATGGCTCTCTTTATGCTTACTATTATCATCTTGCTGTGTGACCTTGGGCAAGTTACTTCTCAACCCTGAGCCCACCTGCTCAGTGGGAAGCTTGACATCCAGGGCCCAGCCAGCTCTGCCACTGATGGGGAGAAACACACTGCTGCACTTTTCACCTGCCTGCAGCATTCTCAACTGTCAGTTCCTTGAACCCTCACAGCCACCCCAAAGATGGCCTTTTAGTCCATAACCCCATTGCCCAAATGAGGAAACTGAGGTTCAGAGAGGTGAGGTCACACAGCTAGGAGGAGGGAAAGCTGAGCAGGGACCCAGTCCCTGCCACGTGCACGATGCTTTAGTGCTTGCGAAGGGAGACAGCCGAGGCTGAGGGCTCCCTGCGTGCCGTGGACAGGGAGCTGAGCCCAGAGAGGACAGGCGTGTGGGCAGCGGCGCAGGCAGCCTCCTCTCTAGGAGGGAACAGGCCTTGGCCCCTCAGGTATAGGTCCAGAGCCGGGGCCAGGGGACCCCTTAGAAGGCTTGAGAGCCTGGCTTGGAGCTCAGTGGTAGAGCGTGGGCCTCTATGCCCAGCACCACAAAGAAGAAAGAAAGGGAGGAAGGAAAGCGAGAGAAAGGCAGGCTTGGGGACCTCCGCCACTCCATTATTCTCGGCCTGGCCAAACCCTTCCCCCAACTCTCCAAACACCTGTCTGAATTTGGAGATGGGAAGGGGTGGAGCACCGCAGCCCCCGAGCACTCTGCCCCCAACACTTTCATCCAGGCCCCAACAAGTCCCTCCTGCACAACTGTCCTGGCCTTCAGGCCTGACCCTCCCAAGTGTTCTCAGCAGTCAGAAGTGGCTTCAAGCCCTCCCAGGGCTCCCACATCACCCCAAGGGAAAGCCCCTCTAAGACCCAGGCCCTGCCTCCCTCCCAGGCCCTGTCTCATCCTGCTCCCCCCGCGCTCGCCTCCCTTCTGCTCCTTGCACCCCAGGGCCACTCCTCTTCCTACCCAGCTCACAGTTCTCTGGCCAGGGAGTGTTCTGCCCTCAAAATCTTTGCACAGCTGGCTCTCAGATTAAATGTCACTTCCTGGGTCACCACAGTAGCTCCCCCCACCCCCGTGCTGTTTCTGTGCCCTGCCGTAGCCTCTCAGTACAGGAATTATATTAGTTTATTCACTTAATGTCTGGTCAGTTCTTACAACTGGGATCTTCCTGTAGGCAGGGACCATGTTGTCCTGTCCCCCAGCAGCGTCCCTCACACCTGACGCATGCTCAGTAGGTGTTTACAGAACAGGCACGTCCCTCCCTGACTCTCCCATATTGTGTTGTCTCCTTCCTGGGCCTTCTGTTTCTCTGGGCCCCTCTGTTTTTCTGTCTTATCTCCCTCCTTCACATTGTCCTCCAACTCTCTCAAATGTGTATCCATCTCCATATGTCTCTCTGTTCTCCGTCCCTCGCCCGTCCCCAGCACCTGGAACACCTTTTCCTTTTGACTACACAGAAAGTCTCCAGGAATGGGCCAGTCTGGGGACTCAGGCAGATCTCGCCCATCGCTCCTTGCCCAACCTGGCTCTCTCCTAGTCCAGGGTCCTCTGTCTCCTCCCCTCCCCAAGCCCTCATATCTAGAAGGTTTAACCACCTGAGCTGCATATGCAGCCCCAGAGTCAGAGATGTTCCAGCCTGGGGAGGAGACAGCTCTGGGTGCCATCCCTAATCTGCATATCAAGGTGGGCTGCCTGCTCAGGGAGAGAGGCAGCAAAGTATCCATGGTCCCAGGGGCTAGACCAAGAAAAGGACTTATAAATAGCAGATCACAAGTCCTCAATAATGTCCAGCCCAGGAATGAGCCTCCCATTCCTAGAGGAAGCCAAGTGATATCGCCTAGCATCTGGGCCCCAGCCATTCTGGGGAGGAGGTTAGATCAGCTAACCTTAAGTTCCCTGGCACCTGAACCTGAATCCCCCAGCCCAGCCCCCACCCTGGCCCTCCCATAACCCTCACCCTCTCTTTCCTGCAGATTTTTGGACAGGCCTCCCTGATCCCCCAGTTGTTTGGCCATGAGCAACAGGTCAGTATATTCACTATTCTCATGCATCCAAATCCAAAGTCCAGGGCTAGGCCTTAAGTCTGCGTCTGAATGGGCCTAGCACCAACCTGGGCAGAACCATGACAGGAAAGCCCCTCCAATGCACATGGAATTGAGACTCACATGGGTACACTGACCCTCCACTCAACACTGGTTGCTTCATTCCTCTGTGCCTTAGTTTCCTCTTCTCAGAGAGAGAGAGAGAGAGAGAGAAAAGAGAGAGAGCGAGAGCAAGCTAGGTCCTATTGGATAAGAAATAATTTCAGGACAATAGGAAGTATTCCCTAACAGTCCTCTGACTCCCTCCCTCCCTCCCTCCTCCCCTCCCTCCCTCCCTCCCTCTCTCCTCCCCTCCCTCCCTCCCTCCCTCCTCCCCTCCCTCCCTCCCTCCTCCCCTCCCTCCCTCCTCCCCTCCCCTCCCCCCAAGTCTGGGAAGACTGTTTTGTTTGGATAGGGGGCTGCCAGGTCCCTGCTCCCAGATCCCTTGACTGTCCTCTTCTCCAGAGCCCCAGCAGAACCTTTAAGGATTTGGGTGTGTTGAAGTGAATGAAAAGACTTTTCAACTTTACAAAAGTTGGCAGAGGCAGCACAATCATGGCACTGCCCGGCTGCCCAGAGGGTCCCCCTCCCATGAACACTTATCCTGCTCCTGGAAGAGGCCCCTTTTCCCTACTAACCCCAAGTCCAGAAAGTGGGGCAGGAAAACTTCTCTGAGCTCAACCCCTCATTATAGCCAAGAGTGGACAAGGGACTTGTCCAAGGTCACATATCACACAGAGCAAAGCCAGGACCAGACCGTCTCCTGATTCCCACTGTAGATGCCTATGTGTCCCTCTCCCCATGTCATAGAAGCTATGTGTTCCTTTTGAACATATTATTCCAGAGAGTCTTCAGGGAGCCCACAGTGGGCCAGGTGACCTCTATATCCCCCTAAATGCAATAGGTTTGTGGTAAGAATGTGATGTGTTAGCATATAAAGCCCCTAGGACAGTCCCCAGCACATACAGGCCAGCAGCACTAACTAGCTGGCCTCCCTCCCTGAACCCCAGCTTGGGAACATCTTTTTTTTTGTTGTTTGGGAGATTGATTCCAGGGGTACTTAACCACTGAGCCACATCCCCAGCCCTTATTTTGTATTTTACTTAGAGACAGAGGCTCACTGAGTTGCTTAGGGCCTCACTAAGTTGCTGAGGCTGGCTTTGAACTTGCCATCCTCCTGCCTCAGCCTCCCAAGCTGCTGGGATTATAGGCATGCACCACCATGCCCAGAGCTTGGGAGCATCTTAACCAACATTTGTAAATCCTTGCACACAGCCTATGTACAAGTGGCCAGATGCTTACTCTCCCAGACTCTGTTCTAAACACCAGTTAGTTCATTGGATCTTGACACTAGAATCAACCCCATTTTATAAATTAAAACTGAGGCACAGAATGATTTAAGTGACTTGCCTGTGTTCAAATTGCAAGGAAACAATGAACCCAGGATTGAAACCCTGACCGTCTGGTTCCAGTGCTGTGCTGTTATAGTGTAATTCCAAATCAAGGCCTCCTTGCCCTTGGCATTCACAAAGGTCTCCAAAAATACCTCAGTTTGCAACTTCGGTGAATAAACCCAGTTGCTTTAATACCCCCTCCAAGTGAATTTTACATGCCGTGTGGTCTGTTTTAGCAGCTCTATTCAGTAGAACTGTCTGCAGTGATGGAAAATGTTCTACAATCCATGCGTCTCTAAGGTAGCCACTGGTCACTAATCACATGTGGCTTTTGAGCAAGTGAGAAAATGTCACTAGTATGACTATGATTCTAAATAAATAAACCTAAATAGCCATATGTAGTTAGTTATATTAGACAGCACAAATTTAGACCTTTGCAAATACCTTCCAAATTGGTTGAGGATCCATTTAGTTGATTTACCTGATGGCCACCCAGACTAGTACCCAGCCCAGACAGTTCTGTTGCATGCAGTTAATAAGGAAGGACTGACCCAGAGTGCACAACGATGGCCCGAGGTCACACAGCTGCTCCATTGATGAGATCCATCCTTTCCTCCACATGATGCTCCATCAGCTGGAATTCTCTCCTCCTGGAGCCCTCGGCTCCCCTCAGGGCCTCTACCTAGTGTTTATGTTTGGCCAACTGACTCCCCAATTTATATTGTGGTCTCCACTTACCAACATATCCTGAGACACGTGTCCTGAGTCAGAAAACCATTCTAGAACCCTCAGAGAGTGCATGTATGAGAGCCCTCTATGCTCATGCCCCCAGCGTCAGATGTGCAGGGTCCTAGATGACCACCTCTGGCGGAAATGGACCCATCTGATGAGACTGAACTAGATGTGAGATGGCAAACAGCATACCCACCTTCACTCTCAATACTGTCCCTGCAGACGTCACTAATCAGTCCTCACTGCTACCACCTCATTCCAGACTTATCTTTACTCCCCAGGCTATTGCATCAGCTTCCTTTCTGGCCTCTGCCTCCATTCCAGATACCCTCCCCAGCATCCATTCTGTACCCTGGGGCTAGAGTAACTTTCCCTAATTTATATTTGGAGGGTTGCTTCTGCTCCTTCCGCCCTGGTGCCCCTGAAAAATGTCTTCCCTTCACTGCCCCTCATTTTCATTTGGGTTTGCTTTTGGCATTTTCCCCCCTTGTAAAATGAATAAATCCCACGATAAAATGGTAAATATCCAGCACACCTACTGCTGACCCCATGCCAATATCCAAGGTGGACATTACTAATTGATGATAGACTTCTTTCACCCTGAGTCGATATAAACTGAAACTGGCTGATCAATATGGACATGCTAGCAAGCTAGAATCTAGTTAACATCCTGCAATAGTCCCCCTTTCTCCTCGCTGTAGGCACAGGAAATTGAGGACCACAGAGGTGAGAGGAGCTGTTTCTTCAGGGCTCTGAGTGACGTGGGAGGAGGGGTGGGCTGTGGTGAGGCCCACCAACTGTCCAGCCCTGCAGCTGAACGACCAGCAAGCATCCCTTCCCCCACAACGAGCAAAGCTGGACCTGACGCCTGCCTTTGCCTGGACAGGTACGGGAAGCAGAGCTGAGTGACCAGTACGAGGCAGCCTGCGAATCGGCCTGTAGCGAAGCCGAATCGGCAGCGGCGGAGGCTCTAGACTTGCCCCTGCCCAGCTACTTCCGCTCCCGCAGCCACAGCTACCTGCGGGCCATCCAGGCAGGCTGCTCGCAGGAGGAGGACAGTGTCTCCCTGCAGTCCCTCTCCCCTCCGCCCAGCACAGGCAGCCTCAGCAACAGCCGCACGCTTCCAAGTGAGTATGGCGGTGATGGGGGATGTTGTATTTTGTTTTTTCCGAGAGGAACCACGCCTGGTGGGCCAGTCTGGGGGACTGCGTGGGAGGAAGCCACAGTGGGCTGGCCGCCCCGGGAAGCAGGGTTGGGAGTGAAGGCACAAGGCCTTGCCCGGTGCTTCCTTCCGACGGATTGGTGAACCGAGCTCAAAGGAAGGGTGGCTGAAGCAGCCTGGGTGGGGTCGGGGGTGCTTAGACTCCTGGCCTTGGTGGCTTCCTGGCTTCCAGCAGCCTGATGCTGGTGGGCAGGCTAACTGAAGTGGGCCTGCTGTTGGGATTAATTAAGGAAACAAATCTTTGGGAGAGTAGGACCTGCAGAGAGGGCAGATCTGTGTGGAGCCCCCTCATAGGGAGTTTCAGGTCTCTCACACAATCAGGGAGAAGCCACTCTTCCTGATTCTTGTTCTGACTCCTCTGAAGATAACCCATGTGTGATGGGAGGAAGAAGGAACACTGTGTGACCGAGCTAGCCGTGCAATAATAGAAAAGTCAAGACCAAGAAAACACAGCAACATTTCTGGTTTAGTAGAGAGAAGAGAGAGATTTGAGCTTATTCTAGGTAGGCAGTTCTCCTCCCTGAGCCTTAGTTTCCCCATCTATAAATTGGGGATATAAGCCAGACCCCCAGAGAGCTCTTGGGGGGGGCTAAAGCTCACTGTCACCCTCCTATCATGAAGGAGCCAGGAGGCTCTACCTAAACACTCTGGTAGGAGTGCGACAAGTGTGACCCTGGTTACTGGGTCTTAGTCAGACTTGCTCCCCGACAATCAGGGCAACGGGGGCTGGATAGTTGTAGAAGAGATGGCCGTTTCATGGGCTCAGTCAGTGTTTGATGTCAGTTAATGAACTTGAATCCCACAGCTATTCTACACACAGGTAACCAATTGACTGGTTAAATGAGCTGATCTCTGTAGGGGGCACAGCAAGAAACAACTTGCCCTGACCATTGCCCTTTAAACCCTTTCGGGTCTTCCTGCCCTGTCCCTGGGTGATACCTGGAGCAAATCCCTGAGCTCTTCTGGTCACTTTAAGAACTTTAGGATCAGTCTCCTTTTCAGTTACTAAGAGTCCTTTCTGATCCAATTTTACAACTTCAGCTTCGTCCAACTCAAATGCCAGCTCCTGTGGCTAGGGCCAGTCATGGGCTGGGAAGCCCCAGTGGAGAGCTGGATGGTGGTCAGTGTCTTCTCTCTGCCTTGTTCACCAGTGCTTATTTCTGGTTCCTCCAGGTGGGATGGGAAGGAAAGGCAGATGGGGCAGGTGTTGTGTGGCGCTGGGACTCTCTGAATGACAGGTGCTGACCCATGGCCTGAAGAGCCTTCATTGAGTCTTCTTTCCTGACGCGGGCAATGCCCTTCACTCTGCTCCTTCGTATTTTCCCTCAGCTTCTCTCTCTGGTCCCCACCTCCCCACTCAGCTTTTTTATTTTATTTATTTATTTATTGGTACTGAGGATTGGACCCAGGGGCACTTTACCACTGAGCCACACCCCCAGCCCTTTTTATTTTTTTTATTTTTTTATTTTTATTTTTTATTTTTTTTAAAGAGAGAGTGAGAGAGGGGGACAGAGAGAGAGAGAGAGAGAATTTTAACATTTATTTTTTCTTAGTTCTTGGCGGACACAACATCTTTGTTGGTATGTGGTGCTGCTGAGGATCGAACCCGGGCCGCACGCATGCTAGGCGAGCGCGCTACCGCTTGAGCCACATCCCCAGCCCCAACCCTTTTTATTTTTTGAGACAGGATCTTATTAAGTTGTTCAGGGTCTCACTAAGTTGTTGAGGTGGGCTTTGAACTTGCAATATTCTGCCTCAGCCTCCTGAATCACTGGGTTTACAGGTGTGTGCCACCATGCCCGGTTCCATTCAGCCGTTTTGCTAGGGACCCTGGCCTGCTAGCCAGGCATCTGGGGCAGAATCCTCTGACAACAATTCCAGTCCTACTTTCTCCCTTCATGATCACTTAACCATGTGAAGATGAGGGCCCTGTCCCTGTGGAACACTGAAGTATGGACTGGTCTGCTGTAGCCTTCCTTCTAGACCTGCTGACAGGGGTAGCCCTGCCAGCCTCTCCTCTTTAGGGGTCTCCAAGCCAGAGCTGAGACCATGGTTCTATGGCCTCCAAATCCAAGGAAGCCCTGTCACTCTCTCCCAGGCACTCTGCTGCAGTCCCATGAGAGCCTCTGGTAAAGAATCACATTCCCCACATTCTCACATACCTGAGAAGTTCTCTAAACATAATGTTAGCCTGAAAGGACAAACAGCATCCCCAGAAGTTCCCTGAAAATAAGCCTTCACTCACCAGTTCCCTCAAACCCCAGTTATTCATGAATGGACTGAAGGTACATAATAGGCTACATGTCCCACAACTGTTTAGGCCCCTCTATTGGTCAGCTTTTGCCTCAGTAATGCTGCATAACAAACAATCACAAAGTCAGTACAACACAATGACATTAACTTCTTGCTTGCAAGTTTATCAGCTAGGACAGCTGTGTTCCACATCTCCCATTCTCCTCCTGGGGCCAGAGTCCTCCTGGGATCAGTGGCCTAGCCAGGGCATGTTCTTATAGTGGTAGCAGAAGGCAAGAAAGCAAGCCTAACCAGCTGCACAAGAATATTCAAGGCCCTGACTTGTCTGACATCTGCTAACATCCTATTGGCTAAGCAAGTCGTATGACTGAGCTCAAAGTCAAAGGATGAAGTACCCTCTCAGCCTTGTGTAAGACAGTACTTACATGGCAAAGGATGTGGATACAGACGGGGGTAAAAAACCAGGGTCAATAATTCAATCTGGCCAGGCATGGTGGTGCAAGCCTATAATCCCAGTGACTTGGGAGGCTGAGGTGGGAAGATGGCGAGTTCAAAGCCAGCCTAGCAAAAGCAAGGTGCTAACAACTCAGCGAGACCCTGTCTCTAAATAAAATACAAACTAGGGGTGGAGGTGTGGCTCAGTGGTCAAGTGCTCCTGAGTTCAATCCTCAGTACCCAAAAATACAAAATAAAAATAATAATTCAATCTGCTATAGTCCACTTTTTTGGCCACAGTTATTCACACCCTCCCACACAGAAAACACTATCCACAAACCCCCCAGAGTTTCATCCAATCATGGCATCAAGACCTCATGACCTTTGTCAGGTCTGGATATGGCTCCTCTTGATCAGTTGACCTATTATCTAAAAAAACAAGTCATCTACTCATAGCCCAGCCCTCCCGCAGGCACAACATACTTTGGTAAAACAGGGACAGTCTAACTACAGTTCATACTCCTGTTCACTGCTTCATGGCAAGTCAGAAGTAATTCTCAACAAATTGTCAGGCAAATACTGTGGGATAGGGTATATTCCTAGAATATCTCCTGTAATGGAAAATATGCTCTTTGGGCAGCTGAACACCTTCCATATCCTGTTTCGTACCTGAAATCTGGAGCTAAATGTTTTTTCACATCTAGAGCGATCTCAGTTCCTTTAACCTAGGCTGATCAGTGTTATCCAGGCACCTATCTCAAACACTGTGTTTTCTTTCTTTCTTTTTTTAAAGTAAATTCAGTCTCATACATACACACACACACACACACACACACACACACACACACACGTTTATTTTATTCTTTTTTTTTTTTGGCTAAGGATGGAACCCAGTGCCTCACAGGTGCTAAGCAAGTGCTCTACCACTGAGCCACAACCCCAGCCCACAATATAGGTTTTCTATGTATCCATGTGCCAAAGCCACAGCCACAATTAGGTCTGAATCATGTCACGACCTCTTGACTTAATTATGCCTTCTTTAGGTATAGTAGACTTCTTCGAGACCATTCCCTTAAGCTTTCTGGGTGCTCTCTTGACCTGATGGTACTCCAGGTACCATCTAGTGGTACCTGGAGAGTGTTAATAAAAGATGTTATAACCACACCCTGAATTTGGTTTGGTTCCCATTATGTATCTTAACTAGTATCTTAACCTTAGTTTGATCTTTGTCCCCAGGCTGTATCTTAATTTGAGAATGATTTACTGGCTGGAGAAACTGCAGTTAACAGACTTATTTTCCAGCTCAGCAAGTTCTGGGCCTTTTCTATTTAAATACTCTGTACAGATTGGCCATTTCTTTTGTGAATTCCTCTCTTTCTTGTGCTTATCAAAAGCAGCTAAAAGGAGTCAGCTCTTGCTTTCAACATTTTGCCTGGAAACTATCTTTCCCAAATCTATCTGTTCTCCTCAAATTACTGTAGATGACAGTTTCACCAAGAGTTTGGACCCACACATAATCCCGAGGATCTTTTTTCAAGCCCCTTATCACACTTCACTCAGTGTTTACTCACCACTTTGTCCTGGAGCTAATGCAACATATTTTCGGTTTTTATTGCTATCACACTTCACTTTGGGTACCAATTTGTATCAGTCAACTATTATCACAGTGATGCTGTGTAACAAGCACATGATTTCAACGGCACACAATAATAAGCATTTGTTCTCATTCATGAGTTTGCAGGTCAGCTGTTTTTGCTCTAAGTGTCCTACATCTTGGGACCAAAGGGTGCTCTGGAATCAGTGTCCTAGCCAGGGCTTGTTCTTCCCATAGTAATGGCAGAAATATTCAAGGCAACCTCATTGTGCAAACACATTTCAAGGTTCTCTCTGATCCAGTTGATCAAAGTAAGTTACATGAGTCCAAAACCAAAGTCCAGTAAAATATATTCCACTCTTAGTGAAAGCAACTGTGGTAACAGCAAACAGCGTGACTACAAATAGGAGCTGAGAATTGAGGCCAATAATCCAATCAATCACAGCACCCTCAGCACATCCCATATGTATGATACAGCTGTGGACACTAAATATAGAAATGTGGGGCTCTAGGTATTCTCCATTTGGAGGCTTTAGCCCAAATCAAGGTAGTTAAGAAGGTATCATTTAGCAATGTCTCACAGCTACCCAGACACATGTGCCAGTATAGACCTACTTATAGACTTATATCAAGTCTTGTGCTCCTCGACCTGTATGTGGTATGAAAACAGATGTAAAAACATGTGCATACTGATATTCTTATATGTACACATATATACCTAACATGAACATACACCTGCATGCACACTCCTGTACATGTGTCTCCTCCAGGGCCCATGCCCCCCTTCCAAACCTTATACTGGAACCACCAAAAAATTTGCCCTCCCAGGTTCCCCTCAGCACCCACTGCAGACCACTGAAAACTTGCCCTTCCTTCCTCTACCCCCTCTTCCCCTCATGCAAACAAGTGAACTCATGTACCCCACAGGGAAAACCAGAGCCACCACATTTTTAAGTCTCTGACTGGAACTGCAGCTGGCTCATATGGCAGTTATGTACTGAGGTAAGAAAGGGTGCTCCTTCTTCAGGCACTTCACTGCCATCTGCCGAACAGGGGTCATGATATACAGTTTCTGTTATAATTAGATCCATTACTTCCATCTGCCAGGAATTTGTCATCATAATTCTATAACTTGATTATGTCTCTATTATGGACGGCAACCCCCCACCTATGCATGGCATCCTTAATCAGCATAAAACTTATACAACTATACCTGGCAGCCCTACCCATAATCACCTTCTTCCACGCAGGTAACCAACACACACAGGCCCACCCTCTCTCAGCCACTATCTCCGTGCTCAGAAGGCCCCCTTCCTCAGTATCGGTCTCCAGGGAGTCATCCCTTAGCCCACCCCACCACACACACAGGGTTATTCTGAGCCCCACATTGCTAAGTGGCATGAAAGTTCTTTGTCTCTCTCATGTGAGCACATACGTACACAGACCAGACACAGGAGGTGGAGAGACGTGGGTGAGGACTGGTTATTGAGGCAGTGACAACCTGGTAGAATGTGAGCGCCCACCCACCCACTCAGAGCTGGCCGGCTTCCCAGCTGCCAGGGCTGCCACTGCCACCCCTCCCTCCCCCTTTCTGACCCAGATTCCACATTCCAGAAATAGCTCTGGCAGGTGACTGGCAGGCGGGGCAGTTCCAGCTGGGACAATAGGGGGAAGCAGCAGCTCAGCTGCTGTCTGTGCCCCTCCCCAGCCGGAGGACCACCTGGGAGGGAACACAGGTGCTGTAACCCACTGTCTACCGCCCCCCCCATCCTTCCTCTCCTCTCTCTAGGCCTCCGAGAGGAAGAACAGAGAAAAGTCTCCCTCCCCTTACTCTGCCATCTTCCCTCCCCACCTCCTCCCCCTCCCCATCCATCTTTGCCTTCTGTCTCTCCCTTGGCCTGTTTCTCTCCCCAACTCCTCTCTTTCCAGCCCCCACCCTCTCTTCCTTCCTTCCCTCTCAGTTTCTGGCCCTCCCCACCCTCCTTTCTGTGTCTCTCCCGCTCCCTCTGAATCACACTGGAAGCTGAGACATTATCCAGGGGCCCGACAAGCATGATGGTGGAGGGCTGCTGAGTGGCACCCCCGGTCCTGCTATTAGCATCCTCTGCATCTGTGTATGTGTACACTTGTGCACGTATGTGTACACTTGTGCACATATGTGAACACACATACACACAGGTGCACACATTTGGGGTTACTCCCTGGCCATAGGAGTCTTGAAGCTGAGCTGGGATAGCTTCTAGGCCCAGTAAACACTTGTTCCCTGCTCAGGGGCCCTGAGTTCTAGTTTCAGCTCTTCTCTGCCACTCTGAGCAGATACATACCCCTCCCTGGCCTTACATTGGCTATTTGTGTTTGTGTTTGTGTACCTATCTGTCACCGAGTCACAGGATGATCTGCCTTCCCTTTGCCCCTTCTCCCAATCCCCAGAACTCTCCTGGTTTCTTCTCTGACTCACTGCCCCCGACTCCCAACATTGAATACAGTGGAAGGGATGCTGACAAAACCCCTCCAGTCAATCTCCTCCCCTAAGTCTACCCTGAAGCCCACCCTCCCCAGTCTCTGGTTATTACACTGCAGGCTCCTGTCAGCTCAACCCATCTGATCCTCCGAGTGTCAGCGCTAAAAGGAACCTCAAAGACCATCATGACCAGAGACTGCAACCAGACTTCAATTCTTGTGT
The DNA here is from genome assembly GCF_052094955.1 of Ictidomys tridecemlineatus. Classification (NCBI taxonomy): domain Eukaryota; kingdom Metazoa; phylum Chordata; class Mammalia; order Rodentia; family Sciuridae; genus Ictidomys; species Ictidomys tridecemlineatus. The sequence continues at coordinate 179,579,685 of NC_135481.1, forward strand.
CATTTCTGATCCTCAAAGCTCAGGACTGAGATTTAGTTAAGCAGATAAGTGTGCCACCATTGATTAGTGATGTCTGCTGTGGCCAGAAACTACCCATATCTGCCATTCCTGATTTAACCCAGTTACCCCAACATACAGCCAAGGTCACCCACCAAGTAGGTCAAGGAACTGTTTCCTCTTGAGTCTGCCTGATTTCAAAGCCTTTTCTCCCTTGTCCTATAGAGGGGGGGGGCTCGGATCCAAGGTCATGGTAAAGAAGTACATATGGTCACAGGAGAATCATGTAGCAACATGGGCAGGATGAATTAGAGAGGCTGGTGTTCAGGCAAGGAACAGTAAAACCTGGGGAAAATCCATAGGGTGAGAGGGGAATAGGTGAATCCACAGAGGCCTTCCCAGAATGAGTGATGAGGCACCAAAATTCCTTACTGTTGAAATGGAGCACTTCTCCACAGAAAGCCCAAGGGCAAAAGATAGGCTTCCTCACTGGGCTCCACCAAGTCTTGGACCCGGACGCTTCTGAGTGAATACTGGGTGCTGAGTACATAAATTATGACTCTTCTCTCATTTTTCAGCACATCGTAGGGGGGAAATTGTGATAGAGGGCAGACCTACGGTAGGAGCGACCTGAGGTATGCAGGGAAGCAAAGGACCTGGACTGCAAGAGGAGAGGGACGCTAAGGGAACGAGGAACTGGCTGGTGTGGGGGCAGTAAGACACTGTACTTTTGCCTTTTTCTTTTAAAGGAGGAGGATAGGAAAGAGCAGGGAAGTTGAATGGCCCAAGGTCACATTGGCTTCAAGTGGTTGAGCCGAGATTGGAGCCCAGGGGAACCCATCTCCACGATCCCAAGTGCACACAGCTACCGGTGGAGCGGAGTGGGCCACTAGATTCACCTAGGAAGCAAAGTATAGGACCTGAGGGCTAATCTGACTATGTATGAGGGGCGAGAACGCCACCTTAGGCGGTTTTCTGTGAGCCTCGGTATTCCCAGCCACACCAGGACGAACTAGTGTGCCTTTCCGCCCGCTCCACCTCCAGCACTAAGAACGCATCGCGTTCCAGATGGAACCGGTTTGGCTGGGCAATTCGAGGGGCGGAGCCCCCAGCTCGGGCATGCGCATGCCGACGTGGGCGCGCGCTCCCTTCCAGGCCGGGCCGCCTGGGCGTGGGCCCAGTTGCGCGCCTGCGCACCGCCCCACCGCGCGCGCGCCCGCTGGGCCACCTGCCGAGAGGGGGCGCGCGCCCCCGGCCAGCCCGGGAGTCCCGGGCGACGCGCGCGCGGCTGACGCGGGGGGCGGGGCGGGGCGGAGCCGGCGCTGGGCTTTAACCCGGAGGCCCCGCCCCTCGGGCGTACAAAACCGGAGCCTCGGGCCGGGCCGCGTGAGGGAGGAGGGTGAGTGCCCGCTGCTGGCCGTAGCTGCCGCCAGTCCGTCCGTCACTCCGTCCGTCTGTCCGGTCCACGTCGTCGCCGCCGCCTCCTCAGCCCGGACGCCCGGGGCCCGCCCAGCGCCGCCCGGAGCAGCCGCGGCCCCGCGAGGAGACGGGCGCCGCCCCCGCCCGGCCCTGCCCTGCCCCCGCCCTCCTCCCGTCTGTCCGTCCGTCCGCCCGTCCGTCCGCCGCCCCCCCACGCGCTTCCGTCCTTCTGTCCGGCCGCCAACCCTCCGGCCCGTGTCCCCGCTGTGCCCGCTTTGTCTCTCCCTGGCTCGCTGTCTCTTTGTCTCTGCCCTCGCGCTCCCACCCGGCCCCTCCCTCGCTCCCCGATCTCGGGTCCCCCTCAAAGCGCTCCTCTCATCCCCCAGCCTCCCTTCCTGGGCGCCCCCAGATCTTTCGGGGCCTCTCCTTTAGAACACTTCCACTGTCCCCAAGGCTTCCCCTGAGCTTCCCGCACATCCTCCGGGGGTGCACCCTTCAATCTGTACTCCCATTCCCTGGGGTCTTGCCTGCTCTGAGCCCCTATTTCCCCCAGGGCTTTCCCTCTTCTGGGTGCCCCCCATATCCGGCAGGGCTTCCTAGATCCCTTGGGCTATCCTTGGGACCCCCAGTATCTTCCCAGCCCGCTGACTTCAGAGCCTGTCCTCCCTGGATTTGTTCCCTGTTGCTGTTTCTCCTTGTTCTCTCAGGCTTCTGAGCACCCCCACCTCTCTCTCTGGACCGGGGTCCCCTGCTTCGCTCTGCCTGCGCCCCACTTCTGCCTCGGAGGTCTCACCACGCTATGTCTCTGGCGCTGAAGGCCCCCCTCTGAGCCCGGGGCTCTTGGCCCCTCTTGCTTTCTTTCTGGTCCCCTGTCTCCCCTTTTCTCTGCTCCCTGTCTCTCCCTCTCCCTTCTTCTGTTTCTGCCGGGTCTCTGGGTCTCTGACCCCCATCCGGCCCTCATGGCTTTGTGTCTGGAGCTCTTGAAGCAATGTGAGTGGTGGGGAGTCCGTGTCGTGCCAGAGTCGGAGTCGTCCCGCAGGCTGGCCGCGGCTGAGGCTCCTTGGGGTTGGCGCTGGGGCAGGGGCTGGCGCTGGGGCAAGAAGGCTCTGTGGCCTTTGGCAAAGGGATCATAGAGGGAGGGGCCAGGCTGTCTGGCAAGGAGGGAGAGGGGCCTTCCTGCTCTGAGGCTTCTGCTTTAGTTGCTTGAGTGTGTGTGTGGAGGGCGCACCGTGCTTGGCCCTGCATGGCCTGGCACTTTTGATCGCTTGTGGGCAGGCCTGGGCTATTTTGAAGCCAGCAGGATGTGATATCACTTGGGCGTTTATTTAGATCGACTGGGGGTGGGGGCTGCGTTCTTGCCAACTTGAGTAATGAAGTTTTGCAGGGGGGTGCGGCCTCCTAGGCAGCTGGGCTGTGGCATCAGGTTTGTGGCCAGAACTTTGCAGGCCACCAGAATGGGTAGATGAACAAGGATCTGTGAGACTTGGTCTTGCTGAAACTTGATTCAAGATGAATAGGGGGAGGAATTGTTCTTAATTGGGCAACCTCTGAATACTGAGTTTGTCTAAGACCTCTGGAGCCTTGGTTCTGCCAGCTTCAGGAGGTGTGACCTTGAGTGAGACCTTTGACCTCTCCAAGCCTCAGTTTCCCCATTTCTAAAAAGGGAATCATTGTGTGTGCTAGCCTCACAGGGTTGCCATGAAAAACAAATGAAACACCTGACATGCTTTGTGAACTGTCAGCCTATCTTTAAATGGAGCCCCAGAGGTGGGGAGTAGCTTGCTGAGAGTACATAGCTAATATCTGCCAGAGCTGGGACAGGGATCTAGCCCAGGACCCCACAGTCCAGGGTTCTTTATTCACCACTCTACTACCACCTGGTTGTTCAGAAATACATCTGCTCTCTGAGAGCAGAGAAATGTCTGTCCCTTATTTATGCCTCAATTCCTGGTTGCTTTTCACTGGTTTGTAAAGATAGGAGGATGTGTGTCCAGATAGATGTCTTTGCTTGGGACAGTTGGATTATCCATGTGCCATCTCATTACTGTTTAAGAATGGGACAGTTGCACTTGGAAACAAACTTTGTGGTTGGGAGCCATGGCTACTTTTCCTTCTTCCACTGTAGAGTGAGAGAACAAAGGCCCCACAAAGAAAGGCTCCACAGAGGGCTGGAGTTTGCTGTCAGGGACCCTAGGATGTCCTAGAACTTTAGAGCAGGGAATCAGACCAGCTATTGTAGCTCCCTAGTCTTAGAGATGAGGCTATGAGGGCCAGAAGGGCCAAGGACCCACAGAGGTTTCAGTCAGTACCTTCCCTTGGGTGTTGGCTTCCTAATCTATAATATGGGAATAGGAATGCTTGTCCTAAGACTGACTGAAATAGTGGAATCCCTAAAATTCTGTCAGGCAGAGTGCCAAGGTTCTGATCCTGACTCTGAAGCCAAAATGCTATGTGACTCTGGAATTCTGTTTTTTCTGCTGAAAATGAAGATGTTGGGTGGCATTGCAACTGTGCCTCATCTTACATTTTAAAAGTATGCTTAATCACAGAGCAAGGAAAATGTGCTGAATGATGCCATGTGTATGCTGATGTGATGCCATGCTGTAGGGTTTCAAAGGAGAGAGGTCCTGTCTGGGCAAAGGGATCAGAAGGACTTCAAGAAGGAGGTGGCAGTTGTGCTGAGTCTCTATACAAGGCATGCTCTGCCTCTTACACAGCTTTTCCAGAGAGGAAATAGTATGAGATTTAGAGACACAGACACAGACACCTGGTTTTAATCGGTCTTCACCACTCAATGCCTCTGTAAACTTGGACAGGTTACTTTCTTTGAGCTTCAGTTTCCTCATCTGGACTCCAGATAATCATTTATACTCAAGATTGTGCTGAGACTCAAATGAGATTATATTTATATATATATAAACACACCTGGTACCCAGTAGGCAAGTGATAAATGTGAACTCTCCCCTCCCAATAATATCTGGGTTACTTTTTTCTTTGTGAGAATAAAACAAAGGCCCAGCCTCTCCCCTCCTGGTGGTTGGGGCTCAGGTAACAAGGAAAGCACCTTCTGACTCTTCTAGTAATAATAGGAATAACCCTCTAATCTCTCTGGCTGTGTACGGCATTGTGTAACCTTCAGGCTCTTTCCTGACTAATTTTCCTCAACAATAGTCCCAGGAGGAAGTCAGAAACCATTGGATTCTCCCTCTTTCACAAGTGGATGGAGAATATAGGGCTCTGAGTGGGATAGGGACCTACTCTGGATCCCACTTAGGCTCAGGGTAGGCTTGGAGCCCATACTGCTTGTCTGTTTTTCTCTGCAGCCCACAGCTTTCCTCCAAGTTTACTGCTTCTGCCTGGTAGCCTGTCCCTCAGGCCGCCTTCTCTGGCATCTGTTCCAGACATTTTCCTGGTCTCTGAGCTCATCTCAGATTTAAAGGAGGCTAACTTGAGGCTGGGTGGGGACTGAGTCACCACCTCCCCTAGCTTTCTCATCCTGAGTAGCAACCAGATGCACCCTGAGGGCCACTGCCAGAGATATATTGGTTATAGACACCACACACTACAGGGTTTCCTCCCAGAAGCTCTGATGGGTTCCAGAATGTGTCTTGCTGGGCTCTTGGGAAAGGTTACAGTGGGGTTCTGTATGAATTTCTTCACTCCCCAAGGAGTGAAGGTGAAAGTTTTGCAGCAGGAAAGCAAGCTTTATTTGTTCGGTATCCTCCTCCTTTGTCCTCTTTTCCCTTGGAGTCCCACACTGTCAGGAAGTCTCACCTAGCACTGGGATCCAGCTGTCAGTTCAGTCCTAGGCTCTTACCTGGCTTAAAGTTTCACTTTCGCAGATTACTTCACTTCTCTGCCTCAGTTTCCTCTTATTTAAAGTTCAGAGTCCTTGTCTTTATGAAGTTAAGGTTCTTGAGCTCTATCTCCAGAGATTCTCATTTTGCAGGTTTAGGGGCATGTGTCAAATTTTTATAACAGCCCTCTAGAATATTCTAGGCTGAGAGCCTATTGGCTGCACTCTGGGAAAAATGGCACTGAGGGTATCCTGGGTTTTTATGACAGCTTGACTTGTCCCTGCTGGGTGACCTTGATTGGTTTCTGTACTTCAGTTTTCTTCTCTGTCAAATGGAGGAATGGAAATACCTAGCTCACAGGTTGCTGTGAGGATGGGAATTCATGTAATAAGGACCCCTCAAGAAATGGCAGTTATCATTATCCTTATCTTTCTTTTGGGTAGAAGCAAGTCTCCCTTCCCTGGCTTGGCCTTGGCAGCAGACACTGTCAGACCTGGCCAGAGTGAGGGCTATGGAATGGAACACTTGAGCAGGAGTGAAGGCCATTCATCAACAGGAATTTAATGAGGCTGCTCAGGTGTGTGGTGTGATTACCTCTTGGCTTCCTGCGTTATCAAGTCCTGGTTGTGGCTGCCTTTCTTCACTCAGCCTGAGCTGGAATCAGCTGTGTTCCTCACCCTCCCATTCCAGAAACCAAAGCTGCCTTAAGGACAAATAAAATTCGAATTCTAGAGTTAAAAGATGATTGTTTCTTGCTTCATGGTAAGAAAGCAGGCCTGGGTAGGGATTGAATTTTCCCTCAAGGGACATGGCTTGGATCACAGAACAAGACCATGCCAGGGCCAGGCTAAAGCCACTGCTCCGCCTCCCTCAGGTCTCCTTGACTCCTGTGCATTGCTAACTTGGATCACAAGGTGGGGAACTGGAGCTCACAAGTCTGCTTTGGCCAGTGAAGTTTCCTCACAGGACAAGAGAAGTGGTCCCAAGTGGCTGGAGCTAGGCTCAACCCAGCCTGCAGCAGAACTGGGCTTGGGATGCACTCTCTTACCAGGAGCCTGCCCTTCCAGCCTGGGCCAGCTTCTGAGAGAAAGGAGAACAGACAAGGCTTCTGCCCCTGGGAACCTATAGTCTGACTGGAGACAAGGCCTACAATTATGAGAGACTGTGTGACAGTCTGTAATTAAGCGTCTGCTGAGGAAAGACATTGTCTGAGAAGGAAGAAGTGAGTGTGAGCCAGAGGAAACAAGAGCCCTTTGAGGGGGCTGGATTTGCAGAGGCAGAGGGTGGAGCTGGCATTCTGGAGAATGGTTTGTTGGAGGCAGAGGGAGGAGGGGCTGGAAGGTAAGCCTGGATTTGGAGAACTAGAGTGTGCTAGTTTTGCTGATGCCTCACAGCGGCTGGATGGAAAATCTAGGCGGAACCAGGAGATTGTAGGCAACCTTGAACATCAGCAGAAGAGCAGAGGCATTGGGGAGCCATGGAAGGTTTTAGAACAGGAGTAGAGCAACTGGAGGACTTTTGATTACATGAATCAGGCTAGGTGAATTGGAATGAATAAAAATGACGACAGGGAGGAGGCTTTGCAAACATCCAGGAGGACGTGGTTCTGGTGGGGCCTACTGGAGTGGGAAGAGGCAGATGGAGTAGTACCAGAGGATCTTGTGCTCCCTGATAGCCCTGGGCCTGATGGGCCAGAGGGAAAGACGTTGAGTGTTACTGGTTTGGGGCAGGAAGTGGTAGTCTGAGTACATTTCTTGTGCACCTGCTCTGTCCCGGCTCTATGCCAGGGCTTCTAAAGGCATTCTCATGAAATCTGTACAACAAGCCAGAAGCAGGTGGACTTATCTTCCCTGTTTTACAGATAAGAAAAATATGGCTCTGACCCAAGGCTGACTGTCTTCAACCTTGGTTCTTTCCACAGTTAAGCTCTGCTTCCTATAGAGGAAACTTCTGGGGTTAGGTTCCTAGGGATTCTGAGCATTCTCGCCTGTTGGATAAGGGGCACATGAATACCTCCGTTAAAGCCCACAAAACTACTCTCTGAAGATCCTGAAGATTAGAGTTGGGTGCCAGCTTAGAATTTCTTCAAGGTGAAAAAAAATCAAAGGAGCTGGAGGTCTTCATACCAGCAGGCTTATACCGCAGGCTGTGTGTGAAGCCTCCAAGCTGTGTTGCATGTGTGTCTAGTCCAGTAGTGGACATGTACATCACTGGGCTTCGTGGAATTCTTGGCTAGTGCCCAACAGAAAGGGTGTTCCCTAGCTCAGCCAGGGAAATCAGTCACCTATAGAGGCAGGAAGGGACTTGTCCCAAGGTGTTTAGTAAAGAAGAACCAGGTGATGGAGCCCAGGTCTGATTTCTCAGGCTATAGCTAGGCATTGACAGAAGACAGAGAAGACTGGTACTTATCAAGTAGCTACTGTGGAAAGCAGCAGTAGTTGGTCACAGTGCACAGCCAGGAAATCGATGGTTTGGTCAAGATCTCCCAACTAGCCATTCTCTTCTTTCTGTGCAGCTTATGCACCCCTGAGCGTGAACTTGGTCTTGAGGCAAAGCAACCACATAGTAGGCCTACCCCCAGGGCCCCCTCATTCCTTTCCTCCCTTGTCTTCAGAAACACCCCTAGCATCCATATACCAGTCTGCTTTGACAGGTTCTCTTTGAACCCAACTGTATGCAAAGTACAATTGTAACTGTAACCATGTTTTCATACCAAATCTCATTTTTCGGGGGATACCAGGGATTGAACCCAGGGGCACTCGACCACTGAACCACATCTTCAGCCCTATTTTGTATTTTATTTAGAGACAGGATCTCACTGAGTTGCTTAGCACCTGGCTTTGAACTCATGATCCACCTGGCTCATACCAAAATCTTTTTTTTTTTTAAGTAGGTAATGGCCTTTTATTTTATTTTTTAAATATCTTTTTTAGTTGTAGTTGGATATAATACCTCTATTTTATTTATTTTTTTGTGGGGCTGAGGATGAACCTAAGGCCTCACACGTGCTAGCAAGTGATCTACCTCGGAGCCACAGCCCCACATATCAAAATCTTAACAAAGGTTTTGAAGAGGAATAATTTGCCTTTGGAACAGAAACAGCCTAAAAAAAATATCATTTGGACATTGGAACAGTAGACTAGAGTGATCTGCACTTCTCTCAATTATAGTAATTCATTTGATTACCATGTGCAAGATGGTTTCTCATAATTTTGCTCATTCTTTTTAGTCCATTTTGTTTTACAAATAACTTTTTGGGGGGGATGGGTGGTTCTGGGGATTGAACTTGGTGAGTGTTGTCCACTGAGCTACATCCCTAGTCCTTAGCCCTTTTTTTTTTTTTGGAGACAGGGTCTCACTGAGGCTGGTCTATAGCTTGCAATCCTCCTGCCTCAGCCTCCTGAGTAGCTGGGTTTACATCATGCACCACCACATCCAGCTGCAAAGCTCTTTTGTCCACATTATCTCAGTAGATCCTTACATAACCCTGGGAGGTCATTACTATTCTTGTCATCTTCATTTTCTAAAAGAGGAAACTGAGGTTCATTCATAGAAAGTGGCTTACCCTAGCTGAGCTGCTCATTTATTCAACATTTATCAAGTGCTACTGTGTATGGTGCTCCTGAGCCAGCCCTGGGGATACACTAACAAGCAGAGTAATCTTGGAATCTTGAAGAGGTATCTGACCTCTCATAGTGCAACTACATTGAGCTGTGGCCAGGCTCCACCCGAGGGTTCCTCACCTCTACCCTGGGCTCTTTCCCCTGCACACTCCTTTGGCTTGGGTTTGTGGATTTAGACTGTGAACCCTCAGCCTGGAGTATGATGGCAAAGAAAGCTGAAGTACATTTCTAAAAACTGAACTTCAAAAGTAACAAAAGAGGTTTTCAGTAACGACTTAATTATTGACAAGAAGGTGATGAAGGGCATCTCAGCAGAAAGCCATCTGCTCCTTTTCCCTGTGGGACATCACCCAAAGGCTCCTTTGCTTAAGATCCTTGCCTGACTTTTCTGCAGCCTTGAAATATTTTATTACAGTCTGCACAGATGTGGAGCCCTACGGCCATGTGCTGAGCTGGGGACCTTCCCTGTCTCCTTTAATATTAAATGAGATGAAATAAAGGTGGGTCCTCAGATAGCGAGTCTGGAAAGGACTCTGGCTCAGCTCCCTCCCTTCTCAGGAATGGAAGCAAATCTAGGAGTAAAGGGACCAACCAGGATCCTGTAGTAGAGATATTCCTTCCCCTTTCCTACCAGCCTGACTTCATTTTCCCAGTCCCTCCTGGTAGGACCCCTTTCATGTCAACTGTACATGTTCAGCATTCAAAGCCACCTTCAAGGACTGGGAATGTGGCTCAAGCGGTAGCGTGCTTACCTGGCATGCGCGCGGCCCAGGTTCGATCCTCAGCACCACATACAAACAAAGATGCTGTGTCCGCCGAAAACTAAAAATAAATAAATAAATATTTAAAAAATTCTCTCTCTCCCTCCCCCCCCCTTTAAAAAAAAAAAAAAAAGCCACCTTCAGATCCTTCTGTCCTCAAGGCCATGTTTATCTTTAGAATTTTCCTTGACATCCCTGCTCAAGCCCTGCAGTGTTTGGGCTGCCCAGTATACTCTCAGAGGACACTTAAAAATCTAAATGCCTTGGGGCTGGGGCTCAGCAGTAGCACACTTGCCTGGCATGTGTGAGGCACTGGGTTTGATTCTCGGCATCACATATAAGTAAATAAAATAAACGTCTATCAACAATTTAAAAAAATATTTAAAAAAAAAATCTGGATGCCTGAGTCCTGCTCACTAGGAGTCTGATACCAGAGATCTAGAGGGAGATATTTCTGGGTACATTTTGCTAGAGTTGTTTTTTATATGTAGAAGTCAGATTTTTATTGCAAATAAATATATATATATATTGGAAATTCAAACTATTTGTTTTTGGTGATGGGGATTGAATTCCAGGACCTTGCACAGGCTGGGTAAGTCCTCTACCAATTACCTGTTCCCCAACATAAATTTCAAACTTTAAAAATAAACTACCTGATAAAAAAAAATTAGTGTCTTTCCCACCCAGATGCCTGTGTAGTCACTGTCACTAGATTTGATATTTCTTTCCAGAAATTTTTTTTTTATACATGGGCAACTATGTCAATAGAATCCCTTTTTATTACCCAACTGGCAGCATCTCCTCTACCTGCTGCTCTGTATCTTGCGTTTTCCACCAACATGTGTCTCCATTGCAGCTTATTCCTCTGTGGGCACACCCAGGTCCATGACCTTTTTTCATAAGCATGTGCCTTTCGTTGATAGTACACTACTGCTTACCTGTTGGTTCCTTTACTCTGGGACCTTTAGGTTGTCCCCAGCCTTGCTGCTATAAACAGTATTGCAGTGAGCACCTTCCCTACATGTCTATATGCATGTGTAGCTGCAAAAGCCATTCCTGCAAGTGAGATTGCTATTTCTGAGAGTCTGTGCATTTAAAATTTTGTCCAAAATTTTCGAATTGCTGCCTTTTCCATTCTGAAAATGCATATACGTATTTTTAATTTTTATTTTTTAAATTTGTTTTAATTAGTTATACATGATAATAGAATGCATTTTGATACATTGTACATAAATGGAGCACAACTTCTTATTCCTCTGGCTGAACTTGGTGCAGAGTCACCCGGTAGTGTAATTATACTCGTATATATGGTAATAATGTCCATCTCATTCCATTGTCCTTCCCATCCCCATACACCCTCGCCTCCCCTCACTCCCCGCTTCACAATCCAAAGTTCCTTCATTCTTCCCCACCCCCACTCCCACCCCCGCCCATTATGCATCAGCATCTACTTATCATAAGAGAAAACATTCGGCCTTTGGGTTTTTTTTTTTGGGGGGGGGGATTGGCTTATTTCACTTAGCATGATATTCTCCAGCTCCATTCACTTACCTACAAATGCCATAATTTCATTCTATAAGGCTGAGTAGTATTGCATTGTGTATATGTACCACATTGAAAATGTATATATATTTAAAAGCACTCCACCATCAGATTCAAATTCATTTCCTTGGTTAAGAAACCACTATCCTTGGGCTGGGGATGTGGCTCAAGCGGTAGCACGCTCGCCTGGCATGCGTGCTGCCTGGATTCGTTCCTTAACACCACATACAAACAAAGATGTTGTGTCCGCTGATAACTAAAAAATAAATATTAAAATTTTCTCTCTCTCTCCCTCCCTCTCTCTCTCTCTCTTTAAAAAGAAAAAAGGAAAGAAACCACTATCCTAATCCAGCCCACAGTTTTACAGGGGGAGCAAGGCTGGAGAAAGAAAGGAGTTTGCCAGTGTCGCTCAGCAGCCCATATCCAAGGAGATGACTCTCCCTAGTAAGGTGCTTGGGGAAGGAAATAAGCAACAAAAGACAGAAATAGATTGGAGCAGAAGCAGGAGTAGAACCAAGATAGGGAGTGAGGGGACTCTCTTATGGGTACCTTGGGACCTGTTTTTTTTTTTTTTAAAGAGAGAGTGAGAGAGGAGAGAGAGAATTTTTAATATTTATTCTTTAGTTCTCGGCGGACACAGCATCTTTGTTGGTATGTGGTGCTGAGGATCGAACCCGGGCCACACGCATACCAGGCGAGCGCGCTACCGCTTGAGCCACATCCCCAGCCCCCTTGGGACCTGTTTTGATATTTGGAAATATCAAATCTGTTGATAGTGACTATACAGGTGGGAAAGACACTAATTTTTTCATCAGGTATTTTTTTTTTTAAGAGAGAGAGAGAGAGACAGAGAGAGAGATTTTTTTTTTTAATACTTATTTTTTAGTTCTCGGCGGACACAACATCTTTGTTTGTATGTGGTGCTGAGGATCGAACCCGGGCCACACGCATGCCAGGCGAGTGCACTACCGCTTGAGCCACATCCCCAACCCAGGTAGTTTATTTTTAAAGTTTGAAATTTAGGTTGGGGCACAGGTCAGGAGGCTCCAGGGACAGACCCTCCTCCCTCCCACTTGTAGTCTTTCATGAGCCTCTCATGTGTGCGTTGTACTTGCTTGGCAACAGCTAGGCAGGTGAGACATTTAAATATTACCAAGCTCCCAAATCCCCATGCTGGCTTAGCCACTGCCCCTGCCTACCTCTGAGTCTCAGTTTCCCTCAGCTGAATGTTTGGGAGGCTCCTACTTGCCTTTTTCTTGTCTCTGGGCTCTTATAAATATTTGATAAAGCAGCCAGTGGGGAATATCCTAAAACAGATTCCCATGCAGTGGTCCTAGCTAGGTGTACCATGTAGATACTCTAGGGTCAGTTTGAAGTTTGGACCGGTTCCAAGTGGGCTGCTTTAGATCAGCCCTGAGGTTGGGAATTCAAGGGCAGCCCATAGCAGGTGTCCCCTCTCACTGTGCCAACACATGGTCCCCTGAATTTGTTCTGCCTTCTGAATTTGCTCCACCCCAGTTTGCCCGAACCTTTGAGTGTCAGCACAGGATGAAGGAGCTCATATGGCAGATAGGGGAGAGGTAATCCAGGAGACCAATAGGATGTCTACACTGCTGCCAGAGTTTGCCTCCTCTCACAGGCTAACAGGGTGCTTTGGGCCACCCATGGCTCATCTCTGCAGCTCCTGTTTATCCCCCAGTAGTGTTAGGGCTGAGGAAGGGAAAGTCTGATGTTTAAAGTCCCTATCTTTGTTCCGCCCTCCCATTTTGTCAGTGTGAAAACTGAGGCCTGCCCTCTTGTTGGGATTAGAAGCCAGGTGTTCAACTCTCCCAGTCCTTAGTGCTCACCATCTTTCCCACGTCGTCTCAGCCTTTAGTTTCACTTTGGAGTCAAAAACCAAAGTGAAAGAAAACAGCAAAGCAGGAAGCAGCAGCTTCAGACCCAGTCCAGGCTGGGGAAGGGTTAGGGAACCAAGGCCAAGCAGGCCTCACTAGGAGTTGGGCAGACCTCATCCCTACCCACTCCTGCCCTGGTTCTGGAAGCCTGGCGGGGCTGGGTGGGGCCCCTCAGGGAGAGGCGCCAGGCTACAGACAGGCGGTGGCGGTGGCGTCCTGGCCGGGCAGTCTGGGAGTGGGCCAGTTCCTCAGTGAAGTCAGCCTCACCCGGGTGTGGTCCCACCCCTAGGCCCCCCAGGTGGAGAGCTGCTGCCTTTTAAACTCCCATTTGGCTGTGAGGACTGAGCCAAGCCTGGCCTGTGTTGGCCAGGGAAAGAATCCCAGCTTCCACAGAACAATTCACTGTCCCTGAAGGTAAGAGTGAGTGCACCTCTCTACTGTGAAGACCTCAACTCTCCGTCACTGTGGCCAGTGTTTCTTCTCAAGACCTAGCTGTCCCGAAAACCTTTCTACCCTGGTCCTGGTTTCAGTCTCCGAGAGTTAGAGAGGACAGGGATGGGGGAGCACGCACCGTGGCTTCTCACTTTTCTCTGTTTTGGAATTGGTGGTGGCCTCAGGTAGGATCTCCTGTGCCCCATCCCTTAGAGTCCCCAGACATTTCTTGGCCAGGGATTTCTTTCAGCTCTGCTCCTCAGTTGGTTCCAGGAAGCTGGTGTATTGGTCAGCCTGTGTATTTCAAAGATTAGCTGTTATCTAACTAGCAGGGGGTCTTAAGATCCTATTCTTTGTGCTTTGTCTAAGGAAATTCTCAAGACTTCCCTGAACAGATATGGTATCTATTTGGTTGCTTTAACAAATAAGATTTTTATTTTTCTCTTCTTTGCGCAATTACAAGGTCCCTAATACTAATAAGCACAGAGCTGGTGTTTACTCCCTGAGAGCACCCACTAAGCTCATAGTAGGTGATTTGGAAGCCTTTTATTGAATTGCTTGCATTGATAATTCACACTGGCTATGTTGCTTCCTTGGAATGCAAAAGAATAGCGTTTATTAAGCCTACATGGGTGTGGCTGAGCTAGGCACAATGAGAAGCCCACACCCCAGAAGTCATACAGACCTGTAGTTAGAGCATAGTTCAGGGTCAGAATGCTGGGGTTCAGACCCCAGGCTGCCACTAGAGCTGTGAGACTGGACTAGGTGCTAACCTCTCGGTTTCCTCACTTGCAAACAGAAGTGGTGATATCCTGACTATAGTCTTAGCAGGAAGAAAGGTGTACATGGTAGGGAGGAGGCATTAAGGGTCAGCTGCTGCTATTACTGACATCCTGGGGAGAGAAGACTTAAAAGTAGCTAAAGCCTGCCTGCATCCCGTGCCTGGAAAGATGTAGGTGGACTAGATGGGCTGTTTAGAGGATAGGACTGTGATGGGAATATGGAGGGAGTCAAGGCAGACTTTAGGGACGAGATGACCTTCAGGATATCCAAGCAGAGCAGGCTCAAGTAGACAGAAATTTTAAGGGGAGACAAGGGGCAGGCTGTCCAGGAGTCAAGATAAGCAAGATCAGCTGGAGAGGATCGTCCAAGGCCGGTCTGCTGGGCACCGAGAGCTGGGGTTTGTCTCTAGAGGGTCATCACTCGTGTGGGCAGTTTCCTGCTGGGAGAGGACAGAAGCTTGTGATTGAGTGTGCTGTGAATAGTTCCAGACTCTCCTGGAACTTTCTTGTCTTTCCAAGCTTCCCACACTTCTTGATGTGGCTGTTGCCGTGCACAAGGGCATGGTAGTCAGGAGGTGTCTGTCTTCCTGTTGCCAATGCAGGGTGGCTGGGAGAGCAGAGCTCGCCTGACAGCACCCAGTAGAGGCAGGGCTACTACCACTCCTGCTGTCCCAGCACTTCATCAAAAGGAGTTTGCATGACAGTGCTTGGGAACAGTCCTTGGGAACAGTCAAGGAGAGAGAATCAAGGTTCCTTAGAATCATCTTCTCTCCTGCCCCACCCCACCTCCACTTCTCTTTCAAACAATAAGCCATTTGTATACCTAGAATACCAGGTGCTGTTCCGGGAGCCAGTGAGAGTAGAGAATAAGATTGATTTCCATCCAGCTTGGAGTCCCTGTCCAAGGAATTAACAAAAAACAACATACCACTTAATGGCAGTAAGACCCCTGAAGGAAACAAATAAAAGCAGAGAAGGACCTAGTCAGAGATTGGGAGGGCATCTGGGAAAAGTGACTAGAGAGTAGAAGGAGGCAGTTCAGAGAGGACTGGAAACAGCAGGTGTGGACCCTGAGATGGGAGTGGCTGGTGTATTGTTAGAACCCAAGAGGTGCTGTTACATCTGGATGGGTTGGTAAGCCCAGTTAGGTCTGAAGAGAACATCTTTACCCACTCTGGGGGAGCCCCAGGGCACGGAGTACTATGGTTTCTCTTGTTGCTGAAGAAGGCAGGTCGCAGTTATTAATTCATAGGTAATGGAACAGAAGTAACTTTCCCAGAGATACCCTGCTTAGTCAAGATTTGAAGTCCTGATTCACTGTTCTGTTCTCCCTTAATCGCTGTTTAAGAAGGTCACAGCAGAAGTTTCTATTTAATTTTAATTTAATCTTGGCTTTAGTTTAAAAGTCAGTTTAAGAGTCATTGTGTGGGCTGGGATTGTGGCTCAGCGGTAGAGCGCTCGCCTAGCACGGGCGGGACCAGGTTCGATCCTCAGCACCACATGAAAATAAAGGCATTGTGTTATGTCCATCTACACCTAAAAAATAAATAAAATTAAAAAAAAAGAGTCACTGTGTTAGGGCAATGGGATTAAAATAAACTTTTTTCCCTGTATTATTAAAATCATAAATTTATGGTACATTTTTTTAACTTTTTTTTAAAAGATTTTTGGTTTTTATTTTTACACAGTCTCTTATCCTGCTCCTTTCCAAGGTTCCAAGATACTAACATATATTACTACCCTTAAACACCTACACCTCCAATCTTTTTTTTTTTTTTTTAAGGGAGGTAACTGGGAATTGAACCAGGTGTGCTTTACACAGAGAAACATCCCCAGTCCTTTTTTTCTGTTTTTTATTTTGAGACAGGGTCTTGCTAAGTAGCTGTGGCTGGCCTTGAACTTGCAATCCTCTTGCCTCAGCCTCCTGAGCCACTAGGTTTACAGGCTTGTGCCGCCAAGCCTGGCTCCAATCTCTATTTTTTATTTGAATTATTTTTATTTTTATTTCCTAAATTTCATGAAAGAGAATGTAGGCAAATTATAAATCAGCCCCTGCTCACAAGTACATTGAACTCAAATTAGAAATAAAAAAATTTCTGCCAGGTATGGTGGCAAAAACACCTGTAATCCCAATAACTCAGGAGGATGGCAAGTTCAAAGCCAGCCTCAGCAACTTAGTAAGAACTTAAGCAACTTAGTGGGACCATGTCTCAAAAATAAATAAATAAATAGAGCTTAGTAGTAGAGTGCCTCTGGGTTTAATCCTCGATACTTAAAAAAAAAATGCTTAAAGTGGTTTTAAATATTTTATTTTGTGACATAGGGATTTGCAGTGAGAAAAACCAAAGCAATTTGATAACTGTTGGGGCTCATCGTAAAATGAGCTTCCCACGCTTCTTGATGTGACTGTTGCCCCGCACAAGGGTGTGGTAGTCAGGAGGTATCTGTCTGCCTGTAGCCAATGCAGGGTGGCTGGGGAAGCTGCTCATTAGTGAACTGCTCATTAGTCTGATTTTTAAATAGTATGGCAAAATATACATAACAAGATTTACCATTTCAACCATTTTTAAGTGTACAGTTCAGTGGCATTAAGTATTTTCTCTTGTGGTACAGCTGTCACCACCCCAAAGTGAAACTGTACACATTAAACACTTTCTCCATTCCCCACACCACACCCTGGCAAGCACTATTCTGCTTTCTGTCTCTGTAAATTTGATTACTCCAGGTGCCTCATTCACTAGCCCTTTTTTTTCCCATTTATTTATTTATTTTTGCATGTGGTGCTGAGGATTGGACCCAGGGTCTCGGATGTGAGAGGCAAGTGCTCTACCGCCGAGCCACAACCCCAGCCCCTCGCTAGCCCTTTTTAAGGATATGTATTTGAAAAGCTGTTGGGGGTATCTCTGAGTAATTAACTCTTAGGAAGATGATTCTCCAAGTTAATGCACACTGCAAAGCTGAGCTTGTGTGTGGCTGTGTTCCAGCAGAACTGCTAAAGGACTGATGATCTCTTGGGAGGGCTTCCTCCAGAGGCAGCCTTGCTCCTAAAGCCCTTGGTGCTGTGAGGAACCTGTCCGCAAACACCCACCACCCCAACCCCACCCTTCCACCCCCGCCACCAATTTTTTGGGATTGGCTAATTTCACCATGGAGGCAGGAGATGGGTTAGGGAAGACCATGGATCTAATCGTAGGACCAGGCATAATACCTCCAATTGTCACTTATTTGCTGTAGGATTTAGAGCGAGTCCCTCTACTTTTAGCCTCAGCTTCCTCTGCTGGGAAATGGGACAACACTGCCCAGAATCAGTGAGACAGTAATAAACTTTTTGCAGCCTTGAGAATCCTCATTTAGTGTCCTGTGTGGTAAAATGCAATGAAACTAGGAGACATAGAGACTGAGAAGTAAGGTGACTTGTCCAAGATCATGTAGCACTTAACTGCCAACACTGGGTTGAAACCCAGCTACTCTTACTCAGTAGGTTTAGTATTCCTTGCTGGTCAGTCTTTCAAAGAACAGTAGACTTTTTAGAGGTTGCTTTCCCATCATTATTGTATTTAAAACATTGCCTGAGAAGCTCCTGCATTGTTGAACCTGCAAGGCAGATGGGGGCAGAAGTAAAGGTTTTGGTAGGGATGGTGATTCTGCAAAGGAACAAAGGAACAGCATCTTTTTAAAATTTTTAAAAAATTGCAAAATTCTGACAACAGAATGCATTACAATTCATATCACACATATAGAGCACAATTTTTCATATTTCTGGTTGTACACAAAGTAGAGTCACATCCTTCGTGTCTTCATACCTGAACTTAGGGTAATGGTGACCATCACATTCTACTGTCTTTCTTACCCTTATACCCCCTCCATTTCACTCCCTCCCCCTTTCCCCTTTGTCCTATCTAGAGTTCATTTAATCCTCCCATTCTCCCTGCCCACACAGCATTTTATGAATCAGCATTCTTAAATCAGAGAAATCATTTGGCATTTGGTTTTTTGGGATTGGCTAATTTCACTTAGCATTATATTCTCCGGCTCCATCCATTTTACCTGCAAATGTGCCATGATTTTATTCTTTTAATGCTGAGTAATATTCCATTGTGTAATATACCACATTTTCTTTATCCATTCATCTACTGAAGGGCATCTGGGTTGGTTCTACAATTTAGCTATTGTGAATTGTGCGATAATAAACATTGATGTGGCTGTGTCCCTGTATTATGCTGTTTTTAAGTCTTTTGGGTATAGACCGAGGAGTGGGATAGCTGAGTCAAATGGTGGTTCCATTCCCAGTTTCCCAAGGATTCTCCATACTGCTTTCCATATTGTCTGCACCAATTTGCAGTCCCCCCCAGCAATGTATGAGTATACCTTTTTCCCCGACATCCTCACCAACACTTACTGTTTTTGTATTCTTCATAGCTGTCATTCTGACTGGAGTGAGATGAAATCTTGGAATAGCGTTGATTTGTATTTCTGTAATTGCTAGAGATGTTGAATATTTTTTCATTTATTTGTTGATTGTATATCTTCTTCTGAGAAGTGTCTGTTCATTTCTTTGGCCCATTTATTGATTGGGTTATTTGGTTTTTTAGTGTTAAGATTTTTTAGTTTTTTTATACATCCTAGAAATTAGTGCTCTGTCTGGCGTGCATGTGGTAAAAATTTGCTCGAAATTAGTAGGCTCTCTATTCACCTCACTGATTGTTCAGAACAGCATCTTAAAGTGTTTATGTGGCGGTTATCTTGCCTAGTGATAGCAAGTACATTGCACTTGACAATTACTCTTAATATTGGACCTATGGTGGCAGCACCAGTTACTCACAGCACTCCCACGTAGCCTGGTCACACTTTTAGGAGTCTTCTCAACACAGGCAGGAAACCAGAAGTAATGTGCCAGGTGGAACCTGAATGCCATCCCCTGGTGCCACCCCCAACCTAATGCAGCTCCTCACTTTTACCAATGGGTGGCAATCCTGAGAGGAGAACAGACTGTTTGAGGGGCAAGTGATGTCACAGGTCTCTTTGTGAGAGTAGAAAAGGGTCTGACAGGACAGCCTGAAGCTTGGGAAAGTGTGTTGGTAAAAATATCAGGGCAGACGACCTCCTTAGAGGGATAGAAGTTGTTAAGGTAAAATCCACTTTCTTCAGGTGCCCCTCGAGATGCTGGCTTGAGCTTAGGGTCTTTGTGAAAGTGTAATGTTGCCACATCCCACCTGCTTATAGGAAGGGCAAACTTAACATTTTAAGACTTCTAAGCTCTGTAGGATTGTGTGTATCAGTCTTACTGACACGAGCTGGTATTTTTGCTCTTGTGAAACTGAATACCATGAAGATTGGGTCCTGGAGGTTGAAACCTGTAAGGTTTGCATTCACTTAACAGATGGAGTATGACTTTGCTGTGTGATGCTGAGCAGAGCCCTCAACCTCTCTGAGGCTGTTTCCTTAGCAACACAAGGGTAGATGGTGAAACTATCTTTTTGTGGGGATCAAATATAAGATGCAGTATAAGGACTTCAGATAGTGACTGGACTTCTGCAATAGTCATTTCTTGAACAGATGGCAAATACCTGGTAACTAGGCTTGTTAGTCAATAATATTTAGATAGTTCTTAGGGTGTGGCTAACACTGTGCCATGTCGGGGCAGGGTATTATGGACAGGAGGGGTGACTAATGATCTTTCAAAGAAATGTTCCTTAATGCATCGTGTTGTGCTTTCAGAAGTGTTTGGGAGGAGAATTGAGCAATGAGGGATATGGGGGTATGATGGAGTAGCACAGTCATGGCTGGATCATTCTCCTCTGTCTTCTGCACACCAAGCCCCCTCTCACAGGCTCTACTTGCTGAGTCCTCAGAGTCTTCCAAAGCCAAGTTAGAGATGGAGTCCTACCTCACAAGTGTCAGCAAGCATTTACCTGGTGCCTCTTCTGGTCCGGGGATGGAGTTAGAGATGTGAACCACATGGTCCCTGCCTTCAGGAATCTCAGGGTCTAAAGGCAGATGCAGGAACATAAACAGGTATAAACACACAGTGATGGACAGGGAGCTGTGGGTCACCTAAACACGGGTGCTAGCCCAGTGAGGAGCCACAGAGGGTCCTGGGGAGACTGTAGGAAGGCTTTTTGGAGGAGTGATGCTGGCACAGACCTAGAGAAAGAAGCAGAATTAGTGAGGAAGAAGGCTGTTCACAGCCTGTGCCAGTACCTGGAAGCTGAGATAGTGTGTTGGCATGAAGAGGGTGTTGACAAGAAGCTGGAGAGATGGTTGGCAAGGCCAGGAGGCCTGTGGTCCCTACACCAAAGTGTTACAAGCATGGTGTGGTGGGGTGGGGTGGATAGCTGTGTACTCAGGCAGGACACTGAACCTTCCTCAGCACAGCCCATTGGAGAGACTATGACCCTTCACCTCTGCCCAGGCCAAGAATTCCTGGTTTCTGATCTGCCAAATCCCCAGCAGCTATGGGGCCCCTGAAGCTATCCTAGTGTTGGTCCCTCACCCACCAGGCCCTTTCCCACCTGACTGTTCAGGAACTCTCACAGGAGCTTTAGATAGTTCTCATGGTAAGCCAGTATCACTTTATCACTTTCATTTTATAGATGGAGGAATTGAGGCCCAGGGAGCCCAAGTCAGATGCTGAGTGAACATGGGAAACAGGGACTCCAAATCTTCAGTCAGTAACACATAACCAAGTATTTCCTGGGCGCAGGGAGGAGTGAACAAGTGTCAGCTGATCTCATTCTGGGGTTGAACTTAAATAGGGGCTCTTGTGCTGTGGATTCCCCAAAGGTGTTGAAGCCTTGATTTTGCCGTCTGAGGTCCTCATGTCCTCATGTCATTTCCCTTGTGACTAGGCTGCATAAACATTCTCCTTTTCTGCTTGTTGGCAGCAGTTGTCTGGAGGCAAAAAAAAAAAAGTTTGAACTATGAATGTCACATACACAAAGATGATGTCCAATATCACATCCAGAGCTGGATATGAAATAAGAAGGCAAAGAAAGCATTTCAGGCCTGGGAAGAATCCTGAGGGTCACACCTGTGGGGGCTTGAGTCCCCTTCCAGCATCCACTGTGCTTGTGTCCTGCCTTGCTGGCCGTCTTCTAGGCCCCTCTTCCATCTTTGGCCAGCTCCACCTCTTCAAAGTCCCTTTTTTATAGGAGCAGTCGTCTGCTTCCCCCTAACAGCCCCTTCCCCCGGGGCCGCATGCGATGCTCTTCTAGGTGTTTGAGGACAGTAATCATGCCTTTCCCAGCCGGCCCTCCTCCAGGCTATCCAGCCCAGTCTCTGCAAGCAACCCCTCCCATTTATACCAGGCATGACTTGTCACATGCCCCCTTTGTGATAAGTATGTCACAGATGTCATTTGTTGAATCAGTTCCAGGCTTTCTCAGGCTGCTTCATATGGCTGCCATGGTGCCCAGTCAAGAGGAGAAATGTCATTGTCATCTCTGCACTTTACTATGAGTTCTTCAGGACAAGAACTACATATCCTAGTCCCTGATGCCAGCCCAGGGTACGGTGCATGATGTTCCCTCTGCAAATAAGCTCTTGCTATAGTGGAATGGTGGAATGGATCGGAGACTCCTCCCTGTGCAAGTTACCCTTTTCTCTTCAGGCTCCAGTTTGACCACATCCCTTGTCCTAGAATTGCCAGCAGCACTACAGTATTGTCCATAAATTCAGTGGGGACAGCCCCTTTCTGGTCCTGTGCCTTCCTCTGTCGGGGTAGCCTCAGATGTGTCTGTGATAGCAAAGTTACTAAGGCACTTTTCCACATACTGCTTTTCTTTTTTTAGTGGCTTTACTCCTAAACCTGGGATCTTTTTTATATATCTATATATCACAACTTTTTAAAATTGTAGATGCACACAATACCTTTATTTTATTTCTTTATTTTTATGTGGTGCTGAGCATCGAATGCAGTGCCTCCATGTGCTAGGCAGGAACTATACCACTAAGCTACAACCCCAGCCCCAAACCCAGGATGTTAATGTAAGATCTGAGGAGGTGGCTTCTCCCCTCCTGTGTCTCTGGGTCTGGGCCTGAATGACACAGAGCGAGCAGCATTGCTTGTGCTCACCTGAACTGAACTCATGGTTTTCCCCATTCAGTCCTGTGCTGTTCTTTTCAGTCCATCTCTCTGGCTACCCAGGGTTCTTGGCTCTTGCTTCTGTCACCTGATATACCACCTGTCACTCCAAGCACAGTGAATGAGCCTGTTAACACCTTCTCTCTATTCTGGGATGCACTTGGTCATTCAGAATGATGAAAGAGGCTAGCAATCGAGGTGCATACAGTCTGGTGGTGTCTGGCTTTGCACACTGGACACAAGGTCTCCGGCAGCTTTTGAAAACCCCAACTTTTGTGACCCCATCACCAGGGTTTGACGTCAGCTCTCCAGAAGTGTGGGTATTTTTTTGAGGCTCTTTCCAAGTAGCACTTACCAGCCTGGTCTCCAGGGACCTCAGGGCTTTGGAAAGGCAGCAACAAGGCTGACCTTTTAAAACCAATATTTGAAAAGCCCAATAGTATTTAAACAGCCAAATCTTGCCAGGCACAGTGGCACATGCCTGTAATCCCACCACTCAAGAGTCTGATAACAAATTTGAGGCCAGCCTCAGGAACTTAGTGAAGGCCTGCAATGTAGTGAGACCCTGCCTCATAAAAAAAGCTGGGAGGGGGCTGGGGATGTGGCTCAGTGGTTGAATACCCTTGGGTTCAATCCCCAGTCCCAAAATAATAACAACAACTGCAAAAGCCAAATCTTGCAATCTCTTCCCGTCACTCCCTCAGCAGGCCAGATGTGCTGTACATGTCCAGCTTTTGCACTGGGCTGGAGCCGAGGCAGCTCATAACTGTGGACATCTTCTACTCACCAGTGGCCCCACACGTAGTTATAGCTTCGATATACAAGACAAAGCCCACAGCTTAGGAGCTGGCATCACCAGGGGTAGTGATAAGAAGGTGTCCCAGAGGGTAGACCAGACACTGCAAATAGGTCTCTGAGGATAACTAAGCTGATATCTGGCAGGTTCCAGCACTGGATGGGTGAGGGGTGAATGTTGTCCTTGAGTTGCCTACTGGATATGGTAGAAGTAGTAGTAGAAATGGTTTTTGGAAAACAACTTGCTATTTGGGGGTCCCCAGTCAGTGACTCGAGGAGGCAGGGCTCAGCCACAAGTGGCTGCCCTTCCCCCAATGCCTGAGCTGGTATTCTCAGTTTGGAGGGAACAAGGAATACCTCACACTCAGCCCAGATCCACCTGATCCTAAGTGAGTGCATTTGCCTCTCCCGAATTTTCCCATGTGTACTATGAGAGGTTAAATTAGTCTAGTGGGCCTCAGAATACCATATAAGGGGCTGGGGTTGTAGCTCAATTGCAGAGTGCTTGCCTAGCTCATGTAAGGCACTAGATTTGATCCTTAGCACCACATAAAAAATAAATAAATAAAGCAGCTGGGGTTGTGGCTCAGTGGTAGAGCTCTTGCCTAGCACATGCTGGGTGCTGGGTTCGACGAGACTCAGCACCACATAAAAATAAAATAAAGCTATTGTGTCCAACTACAACTAGAAAACAAACATCTTAATTAATTAAAGGCATGCTATCCATCTACAACTACAAAAAAAAAAAACTAAAAAAATCACCATATGAGGATTTTTTTTTTTTTAATGATGGAAAAAAGGAAAATGAAGCTACTTCACGGGACCTGGAGTAGGTGGGAGTCTGCAGAGCCTTCCCAAGGCTCCTTTGGGAATCCCTAGAACCTGATTTGGAAATCACTGTAATTACTTTATTAGTTCTGAGTCCTCCACCCCCAGCCCTGGAATTCAGAGGTTTCTTGTCCTCTTTCCAGTCTAGCCCCCTACCAACTGTGTGGCCTGGGACACGTGACTCCACTTCTGTAGGCCTTACTTTGCAGGCTATGGTGAGACTCCACCAAACTGAAGAAATCTTCTTTGGCTGGGAAGCCCATGTCAGGGCTCCTGGTGTTCCTGGCCAAATAGGGCAGTAGGCAGCAGTGTCACAGGCAGGAAGTTGCTTTTTTAGCCATGTCCTGGGGGCAGCAGACCCCTCTCCTCATGGCCAGCAAAGCCAAAGGCTTTCACCATCCAACCACCAAGGAAATAGTGAAACCCTGCTTAAGGACCCAAGGAATAAGGGCCCATTTGTGCCCTTATGGAGGACCTGGCCTGACCAAGATCTCAGACAGGCCCTGGCAACTAGCACCTAACCCCCTGCCTGGAAGTGTAGCTAAGCAGTTGATAAAGTACTAGCTCTGTTCCAAATCACCTGGCTCCGAGCCTGGTGATTCCGAGTATGGGCTGTGCGACCCTGGGTGATTCACTTTTCTAAGCCTCAAGGTTTTTTTCCTGTGTGTAGTGGGAACACTAGACATGCTGAATAGTTAGAGATTGATGTAGCTGAAGAATTTTGTGCCAGGCCAGTTCACATCCAGTCCTAGGCAACAAGAGAGGCCCTGGAGCTTCTGGAGTCTCTCAGCCAGCAACCCCCGATCCCCTGAGCAGTGGCCCTGAACTGTGAGTCTGTCTAGAGGACACTTTTTAACCCTCTCCCCCATTTCCTCCTGCATGAGAATGTCAGGAAAGCCCCTCACACCCTTGACCCCAACTGGGATGTGAATACCTCTCCCAAGGAGCAGCTGGCAGGGGATGGTGGGGTAGGGGCACTGCCCTGGGAACCAAGCAAGTCCCTCTCAGGCAGTTGTTCTAGGCCATGAACTCGGGGATAGCCATCTGCACTCTGGAGGGAGCTGTCCTGTCACTGTGGTACCCTGATGTCAAGAGCCTGAAACCAGAGTTGGCCTTCCAGAGGGGCTTTCCCTGCTTTGCCTAGTGGGAACTAAGCCATTACCAGAAGTGCTTCTGGCTGCCCCCATTATAAGATTCCCTGAGGATCCTACCTTTTCTTTGAAAGGGGAGGCTCTTATGGCCGGGCCTCCTTGGGAGCAGGAGAAAGGGGCTGAAACTCCAAAGGAGATGAGAGGTCTCAAGGCAGCTGCTCCAGTGGTCACAGGCTGTGTGCCACCGTCTGTTAGCTGGAAAGACATACCTGCACAGTATTTCTTGAAACTGTGAACTGACTTCATTAGAGAGTTCAGAGGTTTTATGTATTTTTTTTAAATCCAGATTTCTAGCTTTTGCACATTTGGCATCTCTTACAGTGCTGTGCCCAGTCTCCACATGGCAGATATGGGCCAAAGGGGTTTGATGACCTGTAGACATTTGAATTTGTGAGCCCCATTCAAGGTCAACCCACTTAGCTTATAGCTGAGGACACCAAGGCCCAAAAGGGTTGCTGGCCCTGCCCCAGGTACATGACCCATTATGGCCATTGTTGCCTTTAGGACCTGGCAGCCTGGCCTCACAAAGCACAGCTAAAAGTGAAATGCCTGTTCTCTCACCTATAAAACATCAGTGATCATTACCTCCTCTCCCGGAGCTGTCTGGATAAAGTCATACCCAGCCCAGGACTGGCTCACTGATGGTTCTTTACAATCTGTGCACATGATGCCTCTTGCTTGCAAAGTGTTGCTGAAAGCCCGCTTACTTTCTTTCAAGAATGGTAATTTTTCAAATAATTTCCGACTCCCCGTTGCTTAGGGTTTGTTGAGCTCTCATTCCCATAGCCTTGTTGCCCGACTTAAAGTAGAGCTATTCAAAGCTCTGCCTCCTATCAAATTGTGCTATTGTGGGGGTGGATGTGAGTGTGTGCTGGGGTCTGACCCGAAGGAGGTTCAGAGCCCTGGCCTAGGCCTTACTGATTCCAACTCAGAGCCAGGAGTAAGTCATTCTGCTTCCCCAAGCCTAGAGATTTATTCATTCTTTCAATTTACTGAGCCCCATCATGTATTGGCCTTTGTGCTGGGAAAATATGGTAATAATATAAGATACCCAAGGTACTTGACCTCAGGGACCTATGTTAGATACTCAAGTTCCCTAAATGGTAGGGGGGAGACGAAAGACAAGAGAACTGGTAAGTGATCAGTGCCTGAATGAAACAAACAGTATCCTCAAACAAGGAGGCAGGGCGGTAAGGGAGGCCTCATTGAAGATATGACCCTTGAACTGAGGTCAGGTTAAGAAGCAGACTTGCACAGATGAGAAGACAGGAAGCAGCAGTCTAAAGGCCCTGGGGTGGGAGCTAACTGGAGCATTTATATATATATATGTATGTCTTTAGTTGTAGATGGACACAGTGCCTTTGTTTTTATGTGGGCCTCAAAAATGCTAGGCAAGAGCTCTACTACTGAGCCACAACCCCAGCCCGCTACCTGGAGCATTTTAGAAATAGCAAAGAGGCTGCTGTGACTGAACAAGGGCAGAGGCTGGAGAGGGTAGGCAGAAACCAGTTTTTGTAATGGCTGAGGTCAGCACAGTGGATTTTATTCGTCTTAAAGTGGGGATGAGCTTCAAAAGGGGAAGAAGTAATCCAGTTTGTGTTTTTTAAAACTCAGGATTCAGCCAGGCTCAGTGGCACATACCTATAATCCAAGCAACTCAGGAGGCTGAGGCAGGAGGATTGCAAATTTGAGGCAGCCTCAGCAACTTATTAAGGCCCTAAGCAACTTAGTGAGACCCTGTCTCAAATAATAAAAAGGACTGGGAATGTGGCTCAGTGGTAAAGTGCCCCTGGGTTCAATTCCCAGTACCAAAAACAAAAACTTCAGGTCTCAAAGAGTGATTTTGAGTTAGTCAGACCACAAATAAGAGGGTGTAAGAGGGCTGAGGCCACAGGCCTCTGAAATAAAATTGGTTTCCTGGCAAGGGATTGAGATGCCAATGGAGGAAGGGTAGGAATGTGTAGCTGAGTACATGAGGTCCCCTCTCCCAAGAGAGCAAGGCTAGTACGGGGGAGAAGATTCAGATTCATTCTGGACTTGCTCAGCTTGAGATGGCCTTGGACTTCCCTGCCTAGTTGCCAAGTACACTGGAGCTTTTGTGATAATAGGTGATAACATCCTCACTGTTGTCAGGGCCTGTGTGCTATAAAATATTCTGACCGGGCTGGGGTTGTGGCTCAGTGGTAGAGTGCTCGCCTAGGACATGCGAGGCCCTGGGTTCGATCCTCAGCACCACATAAAAATAAATTTAAAAAATATATATTCTGACCACAGCCCAAACTGGAGGGACTTTCAAGAGGGATGCTGTGGACAGGAAGAAGCTACCTCTGTTTCCATTTTACAGATGGCCCCAGGAAGCTGAGGACCCCCAACTGAAAAGAGGCAGTCCACTCTTATTCTCCTTGCCTTGATCCCCAGCTCTCTTCTACCAGCTAGACTACCTCAGTTCCACTTGGCCATGCTGTGCCCTGCTCAGCATCTGTCTTCCCATGCCTTAGGCTGCTGATCCTTTGCTCACAGAGATTCCTTTACCACAAGGCCCCAGATTGTCTCCCAGGAGGTGATCATTCCCCTTCATCCAGAAATCATGGTAGCAGGAGTAGCAGGGTCACCCCATGATTGTAGAACACTTTACATCTTTCATCTGTTTGGCTCCTTCCCAGAACACACTGGATATCACACCCCATTTTGTGGGTGGCCAAGGCTGCTGCCTCCCTTGATCCTCCTGGAGTTGGTACCATGGAGTGGGCAGAGGGTAGGGCTCAGCCTTTGGGTAGCCTGAGTTCAAGCCCCAGCCTAACCCTGCCTTGCTGGGAGCTGAGCAAGGGCAAATTTCTTCATCACTGTAAAATGGGATAGTGACAGAACTTACTTCTTAGGTCCTGGTTTTGAGAATTCGGTGAGTTTGCATGCAGCTGAAGTCAGTGCTCTGTAGTCATAGCGAATACCATTGTTCCCAAGGACAAGATGGAGTCACTGCAAGCCTATAGTCACCTTCCCCAGCAAACCTTTACCTTGTTTTATATGTGTTTCTGCTTAAAGACTCTTTACTTAATATAATAGGTGGTTCATTAACATTGAACTTGTGGCCAACAGTGCTGACTCAGCCCTGAATGAAGCATATCTAGCTCACTTTTTTCCATAAGACACATTGCAGCCTTCTGTACTTAGAACACTAGACAGCACTTTATCAGTAACTTGGAGATTTTAACAAACAAAACCACAAAAATGGTAGAAGTGTAGCACTAAACAGACTATGAGAAGGACACTGACTTACTTTATGAAAGCTAAAATGAAAATGGGAAGTGTCAAATTATTCCACCTCGGCTGTGAATGTGTGTGAGTGACTGCAAAAGCCCCTCAAGTATGGGTCTTGGAGTTACAAGTAAATTTAAGTGAGCAGGTAAATTCCCACATACAGAGTTCATGAATAATGAAGATCAACTGTACAAGAAGTGCTTGCCCAGGCCTGGTTCCAGCCAGTAAGGTCAGCTGTTACCCTCAGAATCATTATAAACAGGACT
This sequence comes from Ictidomys tridecemlineatus, assembly GCF_052094955.1. Classification (NCBI taxonomy): domain Eukaryota; kingdom Metazoa; phylum Chordata; class Mammalia; order Rodentia; family Sciuridae; genus Ictidomys; species Ictidomys tridecemlineatus. The sequence continues at coordinate 179,608,314 of NC_135481.1, forward strand.
GCATCTTGGCTTTTGTGCTAGCCTCACAGGACAGGGCTGGCTCCCTGAGCTTTGTGGCCATTTTCACCAGTGTGACACCTTTGTAACCTATTGAGCTATAGACATTAGGGCCTAAGGCAGGTACAGATTCTGGAGGCCCTGAATACCCCCATTGAAGGGGTATTCTAGAAATGGGAAAAGCGTAGTTCCAAGTCCTCTGGCACCATCAAAAGTTTTCAAACAAAGTAGTGACATGGTTGGATTCCTCAGGTAGCCAGGGTAGGAGGGACAGGAAAGGCAATATTGGAGTTGGAAGGCCAGGGAGCAGAATTGTGTAAGGAGATCTAGGGGAGGCTGGCTGTAGACCAGAGAAAGGAAGGATGGGACAAAAAGTTGGGGAGAGCCTAGTTAGGGGAACAGTAGAGGATCCTAGATGAACTTGAGAGGGTGTTGGCCAGAGAGGTGCCAGGCTAGTGTTGCTAACTCTTGAGGCACAGTGAGGGAGGTGGCGCTCAGATTGCAATGGAGGGGCTATCAACAAAGAAGTGGCTCTAAGAGGGTCTTTTGTACCTGATCCTGACCTACCCACTTGGAATTCTTTCCTAGTTTCCCCTGCTGTGCAGGGAAGGAAACAGGAAAGGAGGGAGGAACTTGCAACCAGGTGGGTGGGAGCCTTTGAATTCTTTTTTTGCCATAGATCACAAGTGAATCACCTGGTTTGGTTGCATGGTTGACAGACTTATTGGGTGGGAGAGGGAACAGGCCCTGACCCTTCCTCCAACAAGCGCTTTCTTAAGCCTGGCAGAGGTAGCATAGGGAGGTCAGGGTACCTGGCTCTGTCTGATGCCAGCCCTCTCCACTCCTGTGGGCCTAGAGTTGTCCCCTACCTTCTCTGTAAGGCCTGCTGCCACAGCTCTCACACTGTGACTGTGCTCCTCTTGAGGAGTCTAGGACCCCTCTTCTCTAGCCCCCTGCCAGGCTCACACCCTTGAAAGTCAGCATGCCAAGCTGCCTTCAGGATCAAATCCAGCCTTGTCTCCAGTGCACTTGTAGGATCAGACTCCAGATCCCTCAGGAAATGGAGTCACAGCTACTCCTGAGTGTCTGGATCTCTGTTTGGTCACCTTGTATACCTTGACATAGAAAATAAAATAAGGAAAAAAATTTGTTCTTACCTGATTAATTGGTGGATAAAATCTTGGGACAGAAGACAGAAACAATGAGACAAAGACAGCTTCTACTTTGAAGAAGCAAGAACTTGTGCACTGGGAACAGGAAGGCCGGGCTAGATGTCTAGGCCCAGGGACAAACTGAACAGAGGCTGCACAGCACAACTGGTTCCTTTCTGAGGCTTGGCATGAGGGATCTGCATGGCTGAGACTAGGGGCTGAGCAAGCATTCAGCCCACCTGATGAGTGGTTCTCTATGCTGTGTCCTAGCAGGCGCTTCATCTTTGAAAATAAGTGCAAGGACCATCTGGAGCAGTCAAGCTGCAGGAGTATTCATACCCAACACCCAGATGTCCCAGGAAAACAAGTTTTCCAGAGTGAATGGGAAAGAGTTGGACCCAAATGCCATCTTGGAAATTGTGACATGTAGAGCATCTCTCTAAGATAGAGAGGGCAGCAGTCACAACCTGGAGGATTGGGAGCCTCCCAGCTCCAACATCTTGGGTCTTTGGGCACTTACTTCCCTCTAAAAGCTTGTTTTTGTGGTACTTGGGATTAAACCCAGGGCCTCATGCATGCTAGGCAAGCACTCTACCACTGATTTACATTACCAGTCCTATTTATTTATTTTATTTTAAGACAGTGTCTTGCAAAGTTGCTGAGGCTGGCCTTGAACTTGAGAATCTCCTGCCTCATCTTCCCAGGTAGCTGGGACGATAGGTGTGTACCACCACGCCTGGCTCCTCTCTATAAAATTTAATTGGCAGATGATGGCTAAGTGCCCTCTGGGCCAGGCACTGGGTCACCAACACACAAAGGACGTGCTAAGTCAGGGGCATGACCACAGCCCAAGTGTTTCATGATACACAGAGAAACGAGGGGGACTAGCTGTCTGGACCAGAAAGAACTGGGGTAAAGAGACTGGCAGAAGGACAAGAAGTACTAAGAGCAGGGAGAAGTGTTCTAGCAGGAAGAGGTGCATGCGCAAAGGCCTGGGTGCATGAACCTGTGGTGTGTTTTGTTCTCTGGAGTTGGAAGGGGCATGCTGAAGGGTGGGCAAGTAGAAGATGAAGCTGCAGAGATGGGTGGGTGGGGACCAAGCCAAAGGGACTCTGAATTGGGGAATGGGTCTGCAATCTCAGATGCTAAAGTGTTAGGAGGCTTCCCTGTCACCAAATAATCTTGATTTTTGGCACCTGAAGATTTTTTGTAGTGATAATGAGGTTTACTTTCTCATTCAACAAATATTTATTGACAGCCTTCTGTGCTTGAGTCATTACCCTGGGCCTCTGCCAAGACAGTTTCCCCCTACTTTCACACACCCCCCAACACATACGCAAGCCCACTACTGCTCCTTGCCTGTACCTGGCAACAGATTCTTAAAAGAGCAGATAAATGATGGCAACTCTGACAGAGGTTCCTGGGTGATGGAAAAAGGAGCGTAGTCAGGGAAGGGCTCTCAGAGAAAGTAACACTAGAAACATGTAAGGAACTGAAGTGGGGAGAGATGGATTGAGATGTTGGCAGGGCCAAGGGTGAGGCATTGGCCTGTTTCCTGCATGCAGGCTCTGGAAATGAAGTTAGGTTCCACACCCCTGCCCTGGGAGTGGGTCTCAGAGCAGAGATGCCCACTCCCAGGGAGGCCTCAGCCCCCCAAACCCTCTTAATTGCACCATTTATCTGTTTGTGACCTGAACCCCAGGAGACAGAGAATCCAAGATAAGTTTACTTTTATCACATTTGGCCCTTACTGCATCTGACCTGGCCTCTCACCAGTTCACTTTCCCTCCAATGACTGCCTACTTTGTGTGCTTCAGCAGGACCCTGGACCTTGTCAGTTCTGAAAGAATAGTTGGAGCTCTGCCTTCTGTCCAGACTGCCGACTGTGAGCAGCCCTGTTGTCTCCCAAGAGAAGGGGTACCTCTTCCCTACCACACCTGGAGACCATCACACATACTGACTCCTTATAGCCTGTATTAGCCCCACCTCAGAGATGGACACCAGGACTTTGACTGGGATCACACAGCCTCAGCCAGGCTTTAGTTTCCACACAGTAATTATTGCACTCTTACAGGGCAGATTCATTTTCATTTTGAGCAAATTGAGGCTGGTTTCACTGGGTTTTTTGTTTGTTTGTTTGTTTTGGTTTTGTTTTTGGTACTAGGTATTGAACTCAGAGACACTTGACCCCTAAGCCACACCCCCAGCGCTAGTTTGTATTTTATTTTTCCAGACAAGGTCTCACTGAATTGCTTATTAACACCTCACTTTTGCCGAGGCTGGCTTTGAGATCCTCCTGCCTCCACCCCCCAAGCCACTGGGATTAGAGGTGTGTGTCACTGTGCCTGGCAGCTTCAGTGTGGAAAACCTCTCCCCCCATCACCAGCACCCAAACCTGGGACTTTCTAGGCCAAACAAATCCATTCCTGAAATCCCAGTGAACCGGTGCTGTTGGTTGCTGTAGTGGTTGGCTTCAACTGCTGCTATAAATGTCCAATTCTTGGGGGGAACTTCCCCTGGGCTGATCAGAGAATCAGTAGCTAGGGAGTGGTAGAAATCTGGCCCAGTTCCCTCCGTACCCAACACCAGTGGGATCAGGCCAGACTGAGCCTGACTTCTGTGATACAGCCCAATTCATTACTCCCTTTCTCACCTGGCATGCGTGCAGCCCGGGTTCGATCCTCAGCACCACATACAAACAAAGATGTTGTGTCCACCAATAACTAAAAAATAAATATTAAAATTCACTCTCTCTTTCTCTCTCTCTCAAAAAATAAAATAAAATATTAAAAAAGGGCTGGGGTTGTTAACTCAGTTGTTAAGCACCCCTGGGTTTAATCCCCAGTTCCAAAGGAAAACAAAGAATGAGAAGATGAGTTTGCCATGGGCTCTGTGAATATGGTGTGCTCTTACCCAGTTAGAATCACACCCCCACCCTACCCACTGAATAGATGAGGATACTGAAAGGGCCAGAGGGCAAGCAGGCCTTCTTTCCTGATAAGAGACAGGCCTGGAAACCAAGTCTCTGCCTTTCAGCCCTTTCTACCCCAGCAGTGAGATCTTAGCTCAGGCATGGCCTTGCAGCTGGCCCCAGAGCCCAGCTGTGGGAACATATCACTATGTTCACAGGCCTCAAACACCTACAGCCCCTGCCCAGCTGGGAGGGGTCTAAGGCCTGGGGAACAGAGTAAGGTAGCTGTGCAAGTCAAGCAGATGTGGTTGACATGGACTAAGGCATGTTATTTAGCGTTTCTGAGCTTTGTGTGCCCCATCTGTAAAATAGGCATGATTGATACCCCACCTCATAGAATCTCTGTGCATCTTAAGTTACAAAGCCCCAAAGCTGCTGGATACAACTTAGTAAATGACCCAAGTTTGGGCCATCAGCCTGTGTGTTAGGGTCAGCCAGGAACAAACACTCTTATCCCCTGAGCAGGTTTGCCTCCTTTTGTGCAAGGTTGTAAGTGGAGGATCATCTGATGACCTAACCTTGCCTTCTACTCCACTGTGGACTTTCTTTTCTTGACCCAGAGATGAGGCTGTCTTGCCCTTTATAGGTTGGTAACCAGAGATTGTAAGTGTGTCTGGGAGGTCCCTGAATTTCCTCAAGGCCTAAGCAAGGCTAGGAAATTTTGAACAGAATAGAAAGTGTTCTGGGTCAGAGCTCTTAGAACATATCACCTCCAGATTAAGTTGGGCACAGGACCTAGCTTCTAGCTCCCTGGGCTTTTCTGTTGTGGTTTCTGTTACTTTAGAATTTCTCATTTCATTCCCATTTCTCTGCTGATGAGGGTTTTTAGTTTTTGAAATCCAATACAGAGCCTGGCTTCATAGATGTCTCTTGGATGAAAGACAGATGGATTTTTTTTTTTAACTGAATTTTTCCACCCATGCTGGGGATTGAACCTAGGGCCTTGTGCATGTGAGGCAAGCCAACTAAGCTATTTCCCCAGCCCTTAACTGAATTTTTCATATTTTGGTAATTGTAGATTCACATGCAGTGGTGCACAGCTGTAAAACAGCTTGGAAGACTTAGGTGGGAAGATCACAAGTTTGAAGCTAGCCTGTACAACTTAGTGAGGTCCTGTCTCAAAATTTTAAAAAGTAATAAAAGGGCTATAAATGTAGCTCAGTGGTAGACCACTTGTCTAGAATGTATGAGACTGTGGGTTCAGTCCCTAGTATGGTACCAGAAAAGGTGGGGCAGACAGGGTTTCTGTGTATTGACCTTTACCCAGTATTTTTCTATGGTAAAATCTTGCAAAACTGTAGGACCATCTCACATCCAAAATATGGTCATAGGTACAGTCCACCCAATCTATTTGTATTTCCCCAGTTTCTGTCATACTCACGTGTGCACGTTTGTTTAATTCTGTGCAGTTTCATAACACATGCAGATATAATGATTCCCAGTCAAGATGCTAAACCAGGCCATCACCACATAGGGTTCCTCTTGTTTTTAAACCACACCTACTTTTCTCTTGCTCATCCTGTCAGCTTTCCCCCTCAATTCTCCTACCCCACTACTGGCAATTACTAATTTCTTCTTCATCTCTGAAATTAAGTCATGGCAAGAATTTTATAGCTAGGCGTGGTGGCACAGGCCTATAATCCCAACAACTTGGGAGGCTTAAACAGGAGGATTGTGAATTCAAAACTAGCCTCAGCAACTTAGGCCCTGAGCAGCTTAGTGAGACCCTGTCTCTAAATAAAAAAATACCAAATAGGCTGGGGATGTTGCTCAGTGGTTAAACACCCCTGGATTCAATCTCTAGTAACTTAAAAAAAAAAAAAAAAAAGAATTTTATCAAGATAGAATTAAATAGGATGGAACTTTTTGAAATTGCTTTTTTCACTCAGCATAATTTGCTTGTGATTTTTTCCAAATTGTTGCTTATAACAATCATTCATTCATTCTTATTGCTGAGGAGTATTCCATGGTATGGGTGTACCACAGTACATTTAACCATTCACCCACTGACAGACATCTAGGTTGTTTCCAGCTTTTGGCTGTTACAAATAAAGCTGCCCTGAACATTCTCCCTATAATTCCTGTGGGATAAATGCCCAAGGGTGCAGTTGCTGGGTTTTATGCTAATTGCATGTTTGATTTTATAAGAAAATGCATTCTGTTTTCCGGGTGGTTTGTGCCATGCAGTTCACATAACATTTAATGTTATCACTTCCTTTTAGCTCTTCTGATAGATTTGTGTAGTAATACTGCATAGTATGTGCAATTTGCAGGAAGAAGGATTTTGCTCTCCCTTATCCGTGTCCCCTATGGCACTGGGGCCTTGTTTTGTGACCAACACCATCTGTGTGAGTGGTAGCTTTTGAAGGCAGGGCTCATCTGGCTGCCACTCCCAGGATGAGGCAGGGCTTGTTTTGATCCCCACAGGGCAGAGGGCACCTGCAGTTAAGGTACTGAGAAAGGACAGTGGGCAGACCCAGCCCTCGCAGGGGCAGCACTCCTGGAAGAGCATCTTCTGTTTCCGACAGTGCAGCCTCCGAGAAGCAGGACACTGGCCTGTGGTATCCTATGCCATGCTCAGTGCCCTACCCAGGTGGGGCTAGGAATGTGATTCAGAAATTTCTCAGAGCCCACTTTTGGTAGCTTCTGATTCCCTGAATCTTAGCAGAAGACAGGGAGTTGGACCAGGCATGATGGAGTCTTGGGGATGGTAGGTTGTTGGGTGGGTAGTCACATGAGGAGGAGGAGGTGGGGTGATAAAGGCAAGATAGAAATGGGTTAGCCAAGTCCTGAAAGATAAGTTCATCTTTGAAAAGATGGGAAGGCACAACCACACAGTAGGAAGAGATAGGGTGAAAAGAAAAAGGAAAAGACCGGGGAGGAGTAGGTGTCTCAGTGACTGTGAGGAAAGCAAAGTTAACCATTCCTCAGCTGTCTTGAGTTCCACTGCTACCACCACCTCTTCCGGGCATGGGTCAGGCTCTGTCCCAGCCTTGGGGCTTTGAACTTAAGTGCACCTGGCCATCTATCCTATGTCCCAACTGAATAATACCTCTGTGTGTGACTGAGGTGGACAGTGTCCTTGGTTAATGTTGCATTCCCTCCTAGCCTTGGCCTCAAATGGTGGTGGACAGGGCCTGTGAGTGTCTATCTTGGTTGTTGGGGACCTCATATTCTTGTTCCACAAGTCCTCATAGAGGTGATGTCTGAGGCCGGAGTTAGGGCCATGTCAGGCAGGGTCTCAGTCTTGAAAGGGGCTTGAGAGGGTCGGAGGCTTCACTTTCTCCTCTCACCAACCTACAGGTTCATCATGCCTAGTGGCATATAAGAAGACCCCACCACCGGTCCCTCCACGTACCACATCAAAGCCGTTCATCTCCGTCACAGTCCAGAGCAGTACCGAGTCTGCCCAGGACACCTATCTGGACAGCCAGGACCACAAGAGTGAGGTGACGAGCCAGTCGGGCCTAAGCAACTCATCAGACAGCCTAGACAGCAATACCCGACCACCAAGCGTGACGCGGGGCGGAATCATCCCAGCCCCTGAAGCCCCAGAGCCACCTCCAAAACATGCAGCTTTGAAGAACGAACAAGGGACGCTGACCAGCTCCGAGTCTCACTCTGAGGCCATCCCCAAACGGAAACTGTCATCAATAGGAATACAAGTAGGAGCCCCTTTTGCACTGTGTCCTCAGTCCATTCTGTGCACCTGCCTGCGTGTAATTACATCTGGCGGAGGCCCACTAGGTCTCTTGGGAAAAGGTGGTTTATCTGTCAATTTTGGGGGTCTCCTCCAAGGGGCTGAGCCAAACTTCACTCAGGCATGCTCTCCTCGTGTCCACCCACCGTGCTGCAGAGCCTGCGCCGTGGGCATATATTCCTGCTCCTCTGGTGGGTTATCCCAGTGAATGTAGTTACACTCAGCCAGCCATCTCCTGTCCACTGTTTGCTGTCCACTGTCTGTCTGTCCACTCCACCCTTTGCCCTGCCAGCCAACCCATGGGAGGCAGGACTGGCCTAACAGTTCTTTAATCTAAGGTCAGCTCGGGTACGGAAGCCATAGCCCCGTTTGGCAGTGGGAACAGCGTGGAACATTAACACCGAAGGGTCACGGGCCCAGGACCCAGGGCCCTTGAGCTGTGGGGGTTGCTCAAGGGGATCTTTGCCCAGAGCCCTCTCGGGCCTTGGGGACAGGTAGGTGGCTTGAGGCACCAGGCTCATGTCAAATTGAAAAGTATGATGCCGGTCCCAAAGCCTCCATCCATGGGAAATGGACCAGTGAGATGGTTCCTCAGGGCCATGTGGCCCAAGCCAGAGGGCCCTGCCAGAAGCCAAATGCCACTACACACTCATATCCATGGCAACCAGCAGGAAGGAGCACCCGTTTTCCCCTTCCCTGCCTTGTGGAACCTCCTGCATGTACCCAATATTAGCAGTGTGTCTTCTGTTAGCTGAGTGGGGCAAACTTGGGCTGCCTAATAGTTTTCAGGAGTTGCTTTAAATCAAGAATGAGAGGACTCTCTCTGCCTCGGGCCTTCAGACTAAAGGAGAAAGTAGGGCACACTCAAGGCAGGGAGAGAGGCTGCTACAGTGGGCAGAGAGCTCAGGGAGAGGTAGAACCCTTCCAAGGGTAGATCAAAGTGGTGTGTGCTGGGGCTTAGGGCTGAAGGGATTTCCATTTCCCCAGCCACCCCTGTGCAAGTGAATGTGGCCAAGCTAATGAGAAAACACTAGCATGGAAAAGAACGTGGAACACAAGGACATTGAATGGAATAGAGAAAGCTTACGGGGCAAGTCTTTTCACTGAACTAGCTTGTATCTGCCAAGAGGCATCTCCAGGCTTTGGTTTCCCTGTGTATAGACAGGAAGGAAGTTGGCCAGGAGACTCTCCTGTTTTCTGTGCTCCTGCTGGCTCCATCCAGCTGGGCTTCTTCATAAGGACTCACCCCCCACTTTGTCCAGCCTCTCCAGGTGGGATTCTCGGGAGCATGGAGTAACCCGTAATCCCCACCACCCATCTTTAGGCAGCCCACTCTCTTTTTGGCCAAACCAGATCCTCCTATCTTCCCAGAAGGCCCAAGAGAACTAGGACATCCTTGTCCTTTTACATAAAACAGGACAAAATCGTTCTTGGGCTGATTCTGGGTGTCTCTTTCCCTGGCTTCACCCTGTCCCTTGTTCTCACTGCAACTCCATGAAGATACAATGATGCTACTCCCCCTCAGCTGGCTCTTGCCAGGGGGAGATATGGCTGCATCCCCATGCCAGAAAGCTTCCCTGGTCCCTATTCTATTCATGAAACGAAGTGACTGGACAGTTCCAGTTTCTGAGGCTACCCTGACCCCTCATTCTCGAGCCATGATGAGAGGGCTGGTCTGGATGCTCCTTTGTCCCAGAAGAGATGGGCAGGCCCAGGGCACTGCTCTTGCCATGTTTCCTCCCTTTTACAAAACAAGTGTTGGCGTGGCGTCGGCTCTGCTGCCCACTCATGCTGAAGGAGGCCTCACTATGACCAACTGTGATTGAGATCCAGGGACGGCATCTCATACTGTTCCGGGCTTCACTAATTCTTACTTTGGTGGCAGTTCTCAAACCCAGTACCACTGTCCACAGTTTGCCCTTGGTCCAGGGTCTCCAACCTGCCCTTCCAGGCTTTAGCCTCAGGGTTGGGGGAGTGATCTTTGCCTCAAGACAGCCCCCAGCTTCAACTGCACCAGATAACGGCTGTGGCTTTGTGTGTGTGTGTGTGTTCTCTTTCTCTTTCGTTGTCCTTTTTTTTTTCTTCTCTCTGATGCGTGTAAAGGAGAGGACTAGAAGGAACGGTTCCCACCTCTCGGACGACAACGGACCCAAAGCGATCGATGTGATGGCACCCTCCTCAGAGTAGGGAAAGCCAGTCATCTCCACCCCATCCCACCTCCCGCCTCCGCGCGAATGAGCAGTGCCCGGCTTAACCTGGTCCGGCCTCGGGCCTACGTGCAGTGTCCGCATGCCTCGTGTCTGTCTGTCCACACGTCCGTTTGCGTCGTCCCACTAATGTGAATTTCAGCAGCAAGTGTGGTGTTTGTTTTTTATTTTTGTCTTTGTCTCCGTGCCGTTGCTGTCGTTGTCCTTCAATAAGGTTGACTGCATTCAGCCAGTGCCAAAAGAGGAGCCCAGTCCCGCTACCAAATTCCAGTCCATCGGGGTTCAGGTAGAGGACGACTGGCGGTAAGTTGGACAGAGGTGGTGGCCGCTTCTCCCCCTCCTCTCCCTCCCTCTGCTCTCACCTCTCCTGCTCTCCCTAACCCACTTCTCCTTGCTGGATTTCTAGTAACCAAGCTGGGTTTGGGGTGCTGGCGTGGCCCAGGCATGGGAGGCTGGGCAGGGGGTGGGTGGGTGGACAAATGAGCACTTGCTCTGTGAGACCAGTCAGCCCACGGGGGCCAAGGCTGGGCTGGGACATGGCCCCAGCTAACCTGATGTTGGTGGTCTTCCTGGCCCCACTGCAGTAAACAGGCAACCTTATGACCTTGTCCTTGTGTGTGTGTGCGTGCGTGTGGGTATGGGTGGGACGGGGCAAGGGCTGAGCAGAGAATGAGACGGGGGCTGTGGGACCCGCTTCCGGCGCATGGTGAGCAGATGATGCATCCGTTTCTCTGTCTCCCGTGTGTCCGGGTCAAGTGGCCTCTGGTCTCTGGCCCTTTTGGTGACTCGCTCCTTCCTGTCCCTACCCCATCCACCCCCCACCCACAGAAGCAGCGCCCCCTCTCACAGTATGTCCTCCCGACGGGACACAGACTCCGATACCCAGGATGCCAATGACTCCAGCTGTAAGTCATCTGAGAGGAGCCTCCCGGACTGTACCCCACACCCCAACTCCATCAGCATTGATGCTGGCCCCCGGCAGGCCCCCAAGATTGCCCAGATCAAGCGCAACCTCTCCTATGGAGACAACAGCGACCCTGCCCTTGAGGCGTCCTCGCTGCCCCCACCTGACCCCTGGCTCGAGACCTCCTCCAGCTCCCCATCAGAGCCAGCACAGCCGGGGGCCTGCCGCCGAGATGGCTACTGGTTCTTGAAGCTACTGCAGGCAGAGACAGAGCGGCTGGAAGGCTGGTGCTGCCAGATGGACAAGGAGACCAAAGAGAACAACCTCTCTGAAGAAGGTGTGTACTGTAAGAATGATCCCCTGGGGCAAGGGAACAGGGGCACATGGCTGTTCTCCAGCTTTTGGCCAGCCTAGGCCTCTGGGGAGAGTCTCTTAGATTCTGTTCTTGGGCCAGTTTTACTTTCATTTTTTTCCTTTCTGCCATCCATCTTTACCTACCAACTAAATGTCTTTCTAGTTAGGACTAAGACTAAGGCAACAGCTGCTAGTCGTGTAGGCAGTGGGCTCAGCCACACATGAATTTGCATCCCAGCTCTTCCCTACTAATGATTAGGAAACAGGCTCAGAGTAACTTACTCAGGTTACTCTGAGCCTGTTTCCTAATCCTCCTCTTGAACTGCATAGGCATGTTGTGAGGATTGAATGTGATGGTTGGTGTGAAAGGCCTGATGGATTGCGGGACACAGAGAAAGTTGGTACCATAATTGTTCCATCAACAACTCCTTATTGTTTGTTGTGTGCCAAACACCAGAAATCTGACATAGCCTTGATAGGATGTGAAGAACAGAAGTTTTCTACTTTTCCACTTACCATCTCTATCTATACCATGCCTTAAAAAAAAAAACAAAAAAAAAAAAACTAAGAAATGAGTTTAAGAAAGAACTAGATCGAGCTGGAGTATAGCTCAGTGGCAGAGTACTTGCCTAGCAGGAAAGCAAGAAAAGGCAGGTCCTTGGGAAGCTCCAGCCTATTGCCCTGCACTGACCTCATTCAGCCAAAGTTCTGCTTCCCATTCATTCCTCCTCCACAAAAGTTCAGGAAGGACAGGTCTTCCTGGTGTCCAATAGGACAGATTCACATTCCAGTGACCCTGCCAGGGTAGCCCGAGGAGTGTACCCTTTGATGATTTAGAGCGTGCTTTGGTATCAGTTTTTATGGTCCTCTAGGCTGGTTCCCAGCTTTGATACACCCACTGGTGTGTAGGGAACTGTTGTGGGGTATGTGCCTAATAACTTTTTACAATGAGGTATTTAAAAAAATCAAACCAGAGGCAAGGATCAGAAAACACCCAAGGTGCCTGACAAACTATCCAGCCACTTCCCACTGCAGTCTTCCCCACTGCTAGCTCTGATCAGATGTCTGTTCTGCTATTTGCTTCCATGTTTCTTTTTCTTTTCTTTATATAATTTTATTTTATTTATTTATTTTTTATGTGGCGCTGAGGGTTGAACCCAGTGCCTCACGTGTGCTAGGCAAGCGCTCTACCACTGGGCTACAGTCCCAGCCCTTCATGTTTCTTTTTTAAAATGTGATTACTTTCTATTTCCTCTCTAAAATTAGTCATCATTATGTGGTGATTTCATGTTATAATAAATGAGTGTTAGACCTATCAAAAGACCTCCACCTCCTGTACCCCATCCTCCACATATGACCTCATGTGGATTTTTGCTAAGTAACAGCCAATGCTTCTGTTTACTATGAATATGCAGCTATTGTTTACTACATTCTAATTTATTATTTCAGTTTCTTTTTTTAATACATTTTGTTTTTCCTAGAATGATTACGTCCTTTGTGGTACATTCTGTTTTCTAAATTTGTCAGGGCAGGGGTTACTGGTGATTGAACTCTGGGCTTTGCACATGCTAAGAAAGTGCTGTGGCACTGAACTACATCCCCAGTCCTTTTTATTTTTATTTGTTTTGTATGTGTGTGGTGCTGAGGAGTGAACCCCAGGGCTTGTGCATGCAAGGCAAGCACTCTACCAACTGAGCTGTATCCCCAGCCCCACTTTTTATTTTAATCTTTTTGAGATTAATCGTTCTAGTTAAGCTGTTCAGATTGGCTTCAAACTTTAGATCCCCTTGCCTTAGCCTCCAGAGTAGCTGGAATTACAAGTGTGTGCCACTAGGCCTGGTTCATTTTCTAAATTCTTTTTTTTTTAATATTTATTTATTTATGTATCTTTTAGTTTTTAGGTAGACACATTAGTTTGTTTTTATGTGGTGCTGAGGATCGAACCCAGTGCCTCATGCATGCTAGGCGAGCACTCTACCACTAAGCTACCACCCCAGCCCCATTTTTTCTAAATTCTTATTTGTAATTTCTCTACCTGCTCCACCAGATCCACCAATGCTCATCAATAGTATTTTCCAAATCATCAGATAAATCTCATGATTTCATATTTTTCCTGCCCCCTGTCCTCTGCTTGGGCCTGGTTTATTGTTCTGCTGTTTAGCTGCTGTCCCTGAGACTTTTCCTTGCAACACCAGGGATTGTCCTTGGCATTTTTCCATGATGGGCACCCTGCTTTTTCAACCACATGGTCTTCTGCTTTCTTGGTTTTTGTCTGTCATTTTACTGGAATACATTAGAAAGAAATTTTTCGAAACTGTGCATGTCTTCATTTCACCCTATTTGTGATAGGGTCTCTCAAATGCTAGCAAGTCCACTCTTACCATTGAGCCACACCCCAGCCCTGTAACAGCTTTATTGAGATATAATTCACATACCATAAAATTGACCTTTTTAATCTGTACAATTCTATGACATTTAGTACATTCACATTATTGTGCAACCATCATTTCTACCTAATTCCAAATCTTTTTTTTTTTTTTTTTTTTGGTACTGGAGATTGAACTCAGGGGCACTCAACCACTGAGCCACATCCCTAACCCTATTTTATATTTTATTTAGAGACAGAGTCTCACTGAGTTACTCAGCCCCTCGATGTTGCTGAGGCTGTCTTTGAACTCTAATCCTCCTGCCTCAGCTTCCCAAGCCACTGGGATTATAGGTGTATACCACTGCACCCAGAACATTTTTAATCTCCCCAAAAGGATACTCCATATTCATAAACTGTCTTTCCCCCACCATCAATAGGCAGCTACTAATCTGCTTTCTGTCTCTATATATTTTGCTTAATGTAGACATTTCATGTCATTGGAATCATATAATATGTGATCTTTTGTGTCTGACTTCTTTCACACAGCATGTTTTCAAGGAAAGTTCATCCATGTTATAGCATGTTTCCATACTTCATTTCATTTTTTGTTGCCAAATAACATTCTATTTTATGAATATACTACAATTTACTCAGGTATTCATCTGTTGGTGAACATTTGGGTTATTTTTAATTTTTGTCTGCTATGAATAATGTTGCTGCAAACATTCAAGTACAATTTTTTTTTTTTTTTTTTTGGTACTGGGGATTAAACCCAGCAGTACTTACTACTGAGCTACATCCCCATCCCTTTTTTATTTTATTTTTTATTTTGAGACTGGGAGGGTTTCATTAAGTTGCTTAGGGCCTCACTAAATTGCTGAGGCTGTTCTTGAATTTGGCGTCCTGAGTCTCTGGGATTACAGGCATGTGCTGTTGCTCCCAGGTTCATGTGAGGAGGTAGCAGGGGCTGAGGCTTTGGGGAGAGCAGATCTGGAGCAGCCATCTGGGGAGAGTGGGAGGCTGCTCTGGGCAGGCCAAGGCATGAAAACTGGAGGGGGAAGGGGCGTGTGTTCCAAAAGAGTAGCTTTTTTTTTTTTTAATTGTTTTCCGTGTAATTGCTCTGTATTTTAGGGATGTATCACACCATTTTCTGTAAGTGGCGAATTTATCTACTTATAATTCTGTCACATTGTCTTTATTTTGAAGGTATATTAGCTATGTCAAGTTCAGAATTATTATATTACTGGTGAATGTTTAGTGATCCACAGTATTCGCTGGAATGTAATTTGTTTTGCCTGAGCATCTCTTTCTGTGTGTTTTGAATATCGCTGACCGACTTCCTTTGCACGGTGTCTGTTGACTCTGTCTCTTTCCATCTGTTTTAATTCCAACCTTTCACCATTTTACCGTTTTGCTTTTCATGGTACTGGGTGTTGAAACCAGGGCTTTGAGCATGCTAGGTAAGCATTCTACTATTGAACTACAGTGCCTAGCCCTTTTATTTTTATTTATTTTTGTCTGGGGATTGAATCCAGCGGTGCTTTACCACTGAGCTGCATTCCTAGCCTCATGATGTCTTTTTTTTTTTTTCTTTTGAGACAGGGTCTTACTAAATTGCTGAGGCTGGCCTCAAATTTATAATCCTGCTACCTTAGCCTCCTGAATCACTGGGATTATCAATATGCACCGCTGCTCCTGGCTCCTCACCCTTTTTAAAATTTTATTTATTTACTTACTTATTTATTTGGTGCTGGGAATTGAATTCAGTGGCACTCAACCACTGAGCCACATCCCCGACCCTATTTTGTATTTTATTTAGAGACAGGGTCTCACCGAATTGCTTAGGGACTCAAACTTCCTAAGGCTGGCTTTGAACTTTGATCCTCCTGCCTCAGCCTCCCAAGCCACTGGGATTACAGGCGTGCGCCACTGCGCCTAGCTTAAAATTTTATTTTGATATAGCATCTCATTAAGTTGTCCAGGCTGCCCCAATAGCTGGATTTCAGGTGTGCACCACTGAACACTAATCACATTTTGTAATTAGCATATACCGTAGATGACTTGGAATTTTATCTAGTTGGTGCTTTTTATTTCAAATTTAGACAGCATAATCCCTTTACAATGTGATTCCTATATACCTGGGTTTATTCCTACTAATTGCTTTGAACTCCAATGATATATTACCTTCTTTTCCAAGCAGTAAGTATTGTCCTAATTTTTGTGTTAATTATATCCTTGCTTTTCTTTATAGTTTTACCACATGTGTATATATTCCTAAGGAATATGTTGTTTTCCTTGTTTGTCAAATTTATATTAATAGAAACATTTTTCTGAGACTTGACTTTATTATTCATCTTTTTTTTTTAATTTTTTCATGTTAATGCCTATGCCTGAAGCTGGTTCTTTTCATTGATGTGTAGCATTCTACTTGATGAATATACCATGGTTTATCCATTTCACTAATGAGCAGTTGAATTGTTTATAGTTTTCAGTTCCAAACATTTGTTTAGTATGGTTCTAGAGATTGAACCCAGGGACAGTCTGTTGCTGATCTACATACATCCCCATCCCTTTTTTAAATTTTTATTTTGAGACCAGGGTCTCACTACGTTGTTCAGGCTGACTTCAAAATTGAGGTCTTCCTGCCTCACTTTCCTAAATCACTGGGATTACAGGAGTGTACCACTATGCCTGGCCAATTCAGAACATTTTTTAAATTTTTTTATTTGTTCTTTTTAGTTATAAGTGACAGTACATCCATGGAGTATAACTTTCTTTTTTTTTTTTTTTTTTTTTTTTTAGAAAGAGAGTGAGAGAGAGAGAGAGAGAAGAAAGAGAACTTTTTAATATTTATTTTCCAGTTTTCGGCAGACACAACATCTTTGTTTGAATGTGGTGCTGAGGATTGAACCTGGGACGCACGCATGCCAGGCGAGTGCGCTACCACTTGAGCCACATCCCCAGCCCACATCCATGGAGTATAACTTTCTATTCTTGTGGTTGTACATAATGTGGAGTTACACTGGTCACTTATTCATATGTGAACATAAGAAAGTTATGTTCCATTCATTCTGTCTTTCCTAGTCTCATCCCCCTCCCTTCTCTTCACTCCCCTTTGTCTAATCCAGAACATTGGTTTTTTTTTTTAATATTTTTTAGTTTTAGTCGGATGCAGTACCTTTATTTTATTTTTATGTGGTGCTGAGGATCGAATCCAGGGCCTCATACGTGCTAGAGAGTGCTCTACTGCTGAGCCACAACCCCAGCCCCAGAACTTGTTTTAATAACAGCATTATTGAGATATAATTTGGAGGGCTGGGGATGTGGCTCAAGCGGTAGTGCGCTCGCCTGGCATGCGTGCGGCCCGGGTTCGATCCTCAGCACCACATACCAACAAAGATGTTGTGTCCGCCGAGAACTAAAGAATAAATATTAAAAATTCTCTCTCTCTCTCTCTCCTCTCTCTCCTCTATCACTCTTTCTTTAAAAAAAAAAAAAAAGAAAAAAGAGATATAATTTGGAGGGGATGCAGGGGATTGAACCCAAGGCCTTGTGAATGCTAAGAACATGCTACCAGTGAGCTACACCCCAGCCCTGAGATGTAATTTACATACTATAAAATTTACCCCTTTGGGGCTAGGCTACTAGCTCAGTGGTAGAGAATGCTTGCCTAGCATGTGTGAGGCACTGGGTTCGATCCCCAACACCATATAAAATTAAATAAACAATGGGCTGGGGTTGTGGCTCAGCAGTAGAGCACTTGCCTAGCATGTGTGAGACGCTGGATTCGATCCTCAGCACCACATAAAAATATAAATAAACAAAATAAAGGTATTATGTCCATCTACAGCTAAAAACATTTTTTAAAAAATTTACCCCCTTAAGGGAGACAATTTAGTGAGTTAGTATGTTCATAGAGTTGTAGAATAATCTCTACGCCCTAATTTTAGAAATTTTCATCACCCCAGAAGGAAACCTTGTACCCATCTAGTCTTTATTCCCCATCACTTCCCCCTAATCCTCTAGTCATAGATAAGCTCTAATCTGCTCTACTTTATTCTCTGTAGAATCCCATATTCTGGACATTTCCTATAAATGAATTCATGAAATGCATGTTATCTTGTGTTTAACTTTTTTTTTTTCTTTTTGTACTGGGAATTGAATCAGGTACTTAACCACTGAGCCACAACCCCAGCTCTCTTTATTTTTTTATTTTGAGACAGAGTCTAACTTGCTTAGGGCCTTGCTAAACTGCTGAAGCTGGCTTTGAAGTTGGAATCCTCCTGACTCAGCCTACTGAGTCACTGGAATTATAGGTGTGTGCCACTGTGTCCAGAGTGTTTAGCTTTTTGTATTTAGCATAAAGTTTTGAGGTTTACCCACGTTGTAGTATATATCAGAAATACGTTCTTTTTTATTGCTGAATAATATTCTGCTATGTGATAGGTCACATTTTGCTCATTCTTCAGTCAATGGACAATCAGGTTGTTTGACTTTTTGGCTAAATTTTTAATTTTTTTGTTTAGATTTTTGTGGTACTAGAATCAGACTCAGGGCCTTGCGCATGCTTGGCATGTGCTGTATCACTGAGCTGCACCCCCTAGCCCCAAGTTTTTAAATTTTTTTTTCCTTTATGGATACAATGTCTTTGTTTATTTATTTTTATGTGGTGCTGAGTATTGAATCCAGTGCCCCACATGTGCAAGGCAAGTGCTCTACCATTGAGCTACAGCCCCTGCCCGCAAGTTTTTAATTTTAATGAAGTATAATTGATTGATTTGTTTCTTTTGTCGCTGTGCTTTTCGATGTCCCATCTAAGAAACTGTTGTCTAATCCAGGTCATGAAGATTCGCTCCTATTTGCGTCTAACAGTTACAGTTTTAACTGATACATTTAGTAATCTTGAGTTAGTCTTTGTGTGTGGTGTGAAGTATGAGTCCAGCTGCATTCTTTTGCATTTGGATATTCAGCACCATTTGTTAGACACTATTCTTTCCCCCCTTTGGCACCTCTGTCAAAAATCAAATGTAAGGACTTATATTTGGACTCTCAATTTTATTCCATGGCACTGATACATATGTAATATACTTATGCCAGTACCATTTTGTCAGATTTGCTGTAGTTTTGAGGTAAGTTTTGAAATTGGGAAATGTGAGTCCTCCAGTTTTGTTCTTTAGACAAAGTTAGCCAGGCACAGGGGCACATACCTGCAGTCTCACTAATTTAGGAGGCTAAAGGAGGATCACAAGTTCAAGGCCAGCTGGCAACTTAGTAAGAACCTGTCTCAAAAAATAAATAATAAAGGCTGGGAATGTGGTTTGGTGGTAGAGCATTTCTGGGCTCAGTTACCGGTACTGCAAATTAAATAATAATAATAATAATAAGTAAAAAAGTTCATAGACCAGGCTGGGTACAGTGGTATATACCTGTAGTACCAGCTACTGAGACTGGAGGATTGCTTGAGTCCAGGAGTTGCAGACAACATAATGAGACCTCATATTAGGGGAAGAGAAAAAAATTATAGCCAACAGTCAGATTCTCACTAAAGGAAGGACATCCTTCATTGAATTTCCATATAAATTTTTAAGACCAGCTTTTCAATTTTTGTAAAGAAAAGCAACCAGGCTGGGCATGGTGGTGAAGGTTTATAATCCCAGTGGCTCAGGAGTCTAAGACAGGAGGATAGCAAGTTCACTGATAGCCTCAGCAAAAGCAAAACACTAAGCAACTCAGTGAGACCCTGTCTCTAAAATACAAAAAAGGGCTGGGAATGTGGCTCAGTGGTTGATTGCTCCTGAGTTTGATGCCTGGTACAAAAAAAAAAAAAAAAGTAGTTTGCTTTTTTCTTTCTAATCTGGATTCTTTTTACTTCATTTTTTGCTCAAGTCCTTGGCTACAGTATAATGTTAAGTAGGCATCTTTGGTTTTGCCTTCCTGACATTAGGGGGAAATCATTCTGTTTTTCACCATTAAGTAGGGTACTGGCTATTGATTGTTATGAACATAGTGAAGTGTGGCTCCTGGTGCACATGTGCAGGAGTTTTCTAAGGTATATTCTGGAAATTGAAATGCTTTAATCACAGGATATGCACATGTTCAGAAATTACCCAGTGCCAAATTGTTCTCCAAAGTGGTTATGCCAAATTATATTCCCTTCTGCACTCTTTGAAAGTACCCAGTGTTCTATATCTTTGCTTACACTTAGTATGTAAAACGTTTTTCTTCCCCTAATCTATAGGTATGAAATAGTAGTTACTCATGTTTCATTGGTTACTAATGAAATCAAGCATCTTTTCACTTATCAGCCATTAATATTTCCTCATTTGTAAAATGCCTGTTTGCATCTGTTCATTTTTAAAATTTTTTTTTAGTTATAGACACAATATTCTCATTTTGATATTTATTTTTTTATATGGTGCTGAGGATCGAACCCAGTGCCTCACATGTGTGAGGCAAGCACTCAGCCATTGAGCCATAACCCCAGCCCTGTTGTTCATTTTTTTATTAGGTTGCCTTTTTCATATTGCCTGTAGGTAATCTTTACATATCTGGAACTTTTGTTAGTTACATATACCATAGATATCTCCTTCCAGTTTATGACTTGTCTTTTCAGTTTCTTTATGATGTCTTTTTTTTCTTCTTTTTTGGTGGTACTAGGGATTGAACCATTGAACCTGGGGGTGTGCTACCATTGAATTACATCCCCAGCCCCTTTTTTTTTTTTTTTTTTTTGTGTGTGTGTGTGTGTGTGTGTGTGTGTGTGTGTGTGGTGCCGGGGATTGAACCCATGGCCTTGTGCATGTGAGGCAAGCACTCTGCCAACTGAGCTGTATCCCCAGCCCCCACCCCTTTTTATTTTTTATTTTCAGACAGGATCTCATTAAATTGCTGTGGCTGGCCTCAAACTTGCAGTCCTTTTGCCCTGCCTCGAAAGTCTCTGGGATTATAGACAAGTGCCACTATGCCCAGCTATAGTATCTTTTAAATTAACAAAAAGTCTTAATTTTAATGTAGTTAGATTTTTAAAATATTTTTTAGTTGTTGATGGACCTTTATTTTATTTATTTTCATGTGGTGCTGAGGATCGAACCCAGTGCCTCACACATGCTAGGCAAGCGCTCTGCCACTGAGCCACAACCCCAGCCCCTAAAGTAGTTAGATTTATCAGTGTTAACACACACGGTTTGTTCTTAAGCTCTCTTTCTGCCAGGCACAGTAATGCTCGCCTGTAATCCAGCTACTCGAGAGTTGAGGCGAGAGAATCATGAGTTCAAGGCCAGCCTGGGCAATACAGCAGGGGTCTCAGAAAACACCCCCACCAAAAAGGAAAAAAAAAATCTTTCTCCCCAAAGTCTGAAGAGATATTTTACTATTTAC
Organism: Ictidomys tridecemlineatus; assembly: GCF_052094955.1. NCBI lineage: Eukaryota > Metazoa > Chordata > Mammalia > Rodentia > Sciuridae > Ictidomys > Ictidomys tridecemlineatus. The sequence continues at coordinate 179,629,343 of NC_135481.1, forward strand.
TTTTAGTAACAGTTTTTCAAGTTTTGCCTTTCACATTTAAGTCCCTGATCCCCTGTAATTGATTTTTCTGTGAAATGAGGTGAGGCTCTATCATTCATTTTATTTTATAGGAAAACCCAGGGGGGCTCTACCACTGATATCCCCAGCCCTGTTTATTTCTTATTTAAGACAGGATCTTGCTCAATTTCCCAGGCTGGTCTTAAATTTGCAATCCTCCTGCCTCAATCTCCTGAGTCACTGGGATTATAGGTGTGCCACCACACCTGGAATTCTAGTACTTTTATTTGCATTTTTTAAAGAATCTTGATCAATCTGGTATGGTTTGTTAATTTTATTAGTCCCATAATATTTGCTCCCCTTGGACTAATTGTGTCGTTCTTTTCCAGTAGCTCACATCGATGCTCAATTTGTTTTTCAGCCTGTCCTTTTTTTGCAGGATTTGAAGCCTGTGCCTTTCGCTCCAAGTACAACTTTAGCCATATCTGACAAGTTAAAATATGCACTTTCTTTGACCAGTGGGTTATTTTAAAATGTATGTTTTTGTTTGTAATGCATTTGGAGATTTATTAATCACATTTTCATTACAGGTTTCTGACCTAGATGTATGAATGTTGAAAACATTTCTGTATGCTATCCAGTTCTTTTTTATTTTATTTTATTGGAGTGGAGGAGTGCAGGGGATTTAGCCCATGGGCACTTTACCACTGAGCCATATCCCCCACCCTTTTTATTTTTTATTTTGAGACAGGGCCTCTCTAAGTTGCTAAGGGCCTAAATTGCTGAGGCTGGTCTTGAACTTGTGATCCTCCTGCCTCAGCCTTTGAGTCACTGGGATTACAGGTATGGGCCACCGAAGTTCTTTAAAATGTGTTGTTTACTTTATTGCTGAGCATGCTCTCAGTTTTAATGAATGGCCCACATTGTATGAGAATAAAGCAGATTTTATGTAGATATTGTGTTTAGAGTTCTATATTTTATCCTTTGGATCAAGCTCATTAAGTATTCTCTGAGCCTAATCTTTGGGGGCCACTTTACCTGTTAGCTACTGAAACAAGTATGTTGTGTCCTCGCTTACTGTCTCACTTTTCACTTTACATTTTTAAAGTTATATTATTAGATACTTACGAGTTAAGAATTTTTTTTCCCCATTTAAGTAATTGGGAGTTAAGAAATGTTTTAAGGGGTTGGGATTGTGGCAGCGATATTGCTTTCACCTAACACATTGGAGTCCCTGGGTTCCATCCTCAGCAACACATAAAATTAAAGAAAGAAAGAAAGAAAAAAGTAAAAGGTTAATTTTTTAAAAAAAAAGAAGAAGAAAAAGAAGAAATGTTTTAAATTTCCTGGTGAAAGGAACCTTTGGCCAATATGTAGGGACCTGAGTTTTTGGCTCAGAATCCACTCTTACATATTGGAGCTCTGTCAGTGTTCTTTTTTTAGTGTTTACCTGGTATACCGTTTTCTTATTTGTAAACTTTCTGTGTCCTTAGGTTTCGGTGTGTCTCTGATCAACACAATACACCATGTATCTTTCCAGGGGTCTTTTCTGCTCCACTCTCAGCCTCTTAACCACTACTTTTCTGCTTTGCTTCAATGAAGCAAAGGTGGAGGCTAGCCTGAGCAACTTGGCAAAACCCTGTCTCAAAATAAAAATGGGCTGGGATGTAGTTCAGTGGTCAAGTGGTTACCTAGCAAATACAAAGCCCTGAGTTCAAGTTCTGACTTCTGAAGAAAAAAAAAGTCAAATTTTCTATTTCTTTGAGTCTTTGGTAGCAATTCATATTTTTATGAAAATTTTTCCATATAAGCTTAATTTCCGAATTTATTGCCATAAAATGTCCTTAGGAAGTAAGAAACAGGGCTCACTTTATCTATATTGTTTGCATTTTTCTCAGAATGGATTAATGTGTAAATAAATGAAGATCCAACCCATCGCCAGATACTGACTTATATATGTGTTCCTGACCCACCCCAGCAACCCTGTGCTTGGCTAAGTCGGCTTTTCTCCCTTTCTCCCTCAGTCTTAGGAAAAGTCCTCAGTGCTGTGGGCAGCGCCCAGCTACTGATGTCCCAGAAATTCCAGCAGTTCCGGGGCCTCTGTGAGCAGAACTTGGTGAGTGTGACTCTTGTCCCTTCACAAGCCTCTGTAACCTCCATAGCATGGAGAAGGTCCTGCTTCCTCGTGGCATTGGGAAGTGGTCGCAGTGTATTCCCGTGCCTAGCACAGGACAGAACCAGGAGTGGCGCTCCTGAAAGATCATTGACCACAGAGTCAGAACAGCCATGTGAGCATTGGTCGGTCAGCACTGACCGACTTCTCTGTAGTCCTCTCTATACCCAAGACAGCACAGCACGCAAGGTAAGAACTGAAGGAACGCCCCCGCCAGCCTCGGTGGGCCTCCTCTCCAGGTCACCTGTCAGGAGGACAGAGTCTCTGCGGTGAACCAGCAGGGAGGACTTCTAGGAGTGAGGCCAGTGGCACTTGTGGGTTGTATTTTCATGGAACAAAGTGACAGGAGGGAGACAGCATGGGTCCAGTAATCAATGTACCTGGAGTGAGTCCAGCATGTCCCCACCTCACTGGCATACCCCAGTCAAGAGTGTTTCTTCCCTGTAAAATGAGAACCCCTGGGTCTGCGGCATCCATGAGGAAATGAGTACCTTCCTCACATGGTCCTGCGGTGGTGACGATGGCCTCGGTCCACAGGCGTGGGCCGGGCCTGTTCTTGTGATTAACCGGTTTCCTCCTTCCAAGGGCCCACCTGCCTCTGGGGCTGACACCAACATGGAGCTGGCTCTGTTTACTCATCCAGCTACTGACACAGGCACTGGGAATCAGGGAGCAGGACTAGACTCAGAAGCCCCTCTAGGACTGGCAGAGCCAAGGGACCATGTGTGGGCAGGAGGACAAGCTTCTGCCTTGCCCTCCCACTGATCACCTTCTGCCCCACAGAACCCTGATGCCAACCCACGTCCAACAGCCCAGGACCTGGCAGGGTTCTGGGACCTGCTTCAGCTGTCCATCGAGGACATCAGCATGAAGTTTGATGAACTCTACCACCTCAAGGCCAACAGCTGGCAGCTGGTGGAGACCCCCGAGAAGAGGAAGGTGAGCATGGAGCAGTGCGGAGGGGAAGTCCAGGGACAAATTCCTGGTCGACAATAACGCTGCCCACATCGGTCAGTGCTGCTTGGCTCCCTTCTCCGTGTGTCGTCTTGAGCTGGGGCTCACGTCCATCACTGCCGGGGTCCATGCTTGGCACTTGTCCAGCCTGCTGCTCGCTCTGTGTAGTTGAGGCTGCCCCCTGAAGCATGCCAGCCTGCCCTGCATGTTCAGAGAAGGGGAGTCCTGGGAGAGATGTGGCCACGCCACAGCACTGGAGACGTGGCTGTTGGAACTTTGCAATCAGCCAAGTGGTCCCTTCTCCTGGGGCCTTACTGCCAGGAGTGCTGGGGTCTGGACCTGTTCCCCCTCCTGTGGCAACAGCCTCTTCCCTGAGGCTCACGCTTCCTTTTGTAAATCAGTAGGACCTGCCGTGTTGGGCCGTGGCCCCTGTAAGTTCTGATCCCCAGGAGAGCATGCAGAGTATGACCAGGGAGTCGGAGGCCTGTCTCTGACTGGAGGACTTGGCTGGTTCCTGCCTGAGCCTCAGGCTCCCAGTGGCTCAGAGCAGGGTGGGAACAGGTGACCTGTCTGTCCTTTACTGCTAGAACATTCTAGATTCTGGCTTGCTTTTTGCTCCTCTGCCTTGTGCTACTCCCACTATCATCGCTTCTTGTGGCTTCCTGATTCCAGGTGTGTTGCCTGTGCCCAGTGCAGGGAGGCTGGGGTGGGAGATCCAGCTGCAGCATTTAGTTGGGGGCAGCGCCACACAAAACGTGGCACCTTTATTTTATTTTTGTTCCCTCCTCACTGTCTTACTAAAGGAAGAGAAGAAACCACCCCCTCCGGTCCCAAAGAAGCCAGCCAAATCCAAGCCAGCAGTGAGCCGCGACAAGGCCTCAGACGCAGGAGACAAGCAGCGTCAGGAGGCCCGCAAGAGACTTCTGGCAGCCAAGCGGGCAGCTTCCGTGCGGCAGAACTCGGCCACAGAGAGCGCAGACAGCATCGAAATTTATGTCCCTGAGGCCCAGACCAGGCTCTGAGACCATAAAGAAAGAAGGAAGGAAACAATTTTAAAGTGTTTAAAAAACACACAAAAAAAATCTTAATGAGAATGGAACAAAATTTTCTCAACCTTTAGTATGGTTATTCTCTTTAGAGACCCTGAGCCAACTTTCAAATTGAAGCATACAAGGGCTCACGATTTGGCTTTTTTGGGTCCCTCCCAGCTTTAGGTTATGAAGACTTCACACACACAAATTCAACAAAGCTAAAAACTCTCTTCCCTCCCGCTGGCCGTGGTGGACTGGACAGGTGGACTTCGGCAACTCCCGGCCCAGCCTCAGACTGCGGTCTTTTTACTTGTTCTATCTAATGAGAACTTCAACTAGCTTGTTTACAAGACGACGACCGTCCAAGGGCAGCCTTGGGCACCTGCCATGTCCCTCCTTTTCCCAGCTACCCCGCGCTCACCTTGGATTTTTCATTCTTACATTTTTCTTTTCCCTTCAGAGCTCACACAGGGGACGCCACCGTGGCCAGCGGCTTCTGCGTCTCCACCTCTGGGGTTGAGGCCGGGAGAGCAGAGAGCGGGACGGCTCCCCCCCCACCAAGTGCTCACACACAGTCTCCACGCACGCACTCACGCACGCACACGCACAGGCGAGGGCCTCCCGCTGCCCCAGGCGACGTCGGACAGGACTTGCCTCTGAGCAGATGAGGAACGCGCTGGTGTCTGGGGGAATGAGGCAGAACCACGGTTGCGCGTCCAGACTCCAGTCTTTCCCTTCTCTCCAGCCCCTTCTTCCTTCAGCAAAAGAAAATTTAGGACTCAGAGTGGCTTCCAGGGGCTGGCTGTCCTTGGCCGCACCTGTGTCCAGTGCCCAAGGGCAGGTGGCGGTGTCTGTACGTATGTGTACATATGCACATAGACCTTAGAGTGTATATTTAACAACGCCCTCTGCCCACCTGCCACCTGCGCCACCACCGGCTCTCGGGGCACCTGGCAGGAGGCGGGTGTGTGAATAGCATATATTTTTACATGTACTATATCTAGGTGTGTGTACAAGTGTGTGTAAAAATATAGACCTTGTGTGTAAGCAGCCCCCCCTTTTTTTTTGTCCCTCCCACCCACCCCCGCCAGCCCAGCCTCTTGAGTTTTCCGTCCGTTCTGTTTTTTTAACCCAATCCTCCCTCTCCCTGCCCCATCCCTTCTCCCGGGTGTCAGGAGCCCTGAGCTGCAGAGGCCCGGGCCTACAGGGCGGGGTGGGGCAGGCCAGGCAAGGGCAGCGGGGCACTGGGCATGCCAGGGGCTGCTCGGTACTGGGCATACAACTCCAGGGCATTGGAGACATCCTCTTGTCCGGCGCGTGCTGCAGGGGGTCCCCCTGGGTGAACCAAGGGCCTGCTCTGGGGCCCCAATCCAGCTTGGCCGCCGTCTGTGACCTTGGGCAAGTCACTTGACCTCTGTGTGCCTCAATTTCCTCCTCTGTAAAATGGGGACAGTCCCTGCCCCTCCCTACCTCACAGGCATGTTGTGAGAATAAATGAGGTAAAGTGTACCCCGGCGGCTTCCGGTGTTATTGCAGTTCGTGGGCCAGGCTGGGAGGGGCGGGGAGTGGCAGTAGACACCCCAGGAAGCAGACAGGCCACAGTTCCGACTGTCTTGCGCCAGCTCTGTGATCCTGGGTGAAAAGGCGAATGGCATGTCTTGCCCGGGAAGCTAGAGTGCAGCATTTGCCCTGCAGCTGCCTGTGAGGAAAAGGCTCCCTGAGGAGCTGCTCCTACAGAGCCCATGGGCTGGCCTCGGATCCGACTCTGCACATCTTCCAGGACTGGCTACCCAGTGCCCAGTGCCGCTTCCCCCCCGGGCAGCACGTGTACCAACACACTTGCCAAGCTCCGGCCGGGGAGTCAGCTTGGCCGCTGCCTCTGCCTGACTCACCTTTAAAAGGTGCAGGGCTATGCAGGCCGCACAATCTCACTGGGCAGGAGAGACCCTATAGTGTGGCTCTGGGGGTATAGCTCAGTTGGTAGAGTGCTTGCCTCCAGTGCCCAAGGCCCTGGGTTCTAATCCCCAGCACCACAAAAAAAGAAAAAGAAAAAAACTCAGTGATGAGTTCAAGTCTACAACAGAGAAGGGGAGGCTGTGGAGGGAGGCTGTGGAGGGAGGCTGCAGAACCGGAGCTGGTTCCTCCAGGTTGGGCAGGAGCATTCTGGTCCCCACCAGAAGATGGGGAACTGAGCAGCTTTGGGGGTAAGAAAGTGCATTCCAGGCAGAAGGCATGGTAGGTGCCAACCCTGCCTACCAACTGAGGGAGAGAAAGTGCCTTTAGAAAGCCCTCAGGCCAGACTCTGGAACCGCAGTCACCATTTCCTCTCGGTCCAGCCAAACCAGGCTACCAGTGACCACAGGTCTCCCTTTCCCAAGAGCTTTGTCCAGACTGCCAATCCCGTCACCAGCCAGCCCTGTGAGCCCACCCAACCCTGTAGCCAGCCCCCTGCGCTCAGACCAGTGTGCCCTCATTCCTGGCTCCCAGTGTCTGGTAGTGGTGGCTGAGTGTCAGTGACCATAGGATGCTGATGAACTCCTGGAGCTTGTGCCTTCCCAGACCTACTCCTGCCCTGAGACCAACCAGGGTGAGCTCAAGGTGAGTGAAGAGGGTCCCAGCAGCCAGCCGTGAGTGAAGGCAGGTGAGGAATCAAGCTGAGCTTCAAGGCCACCAGCAGGTAGCAGCCCAGCTGCCCCTGTGGGCCTGGAGGGCCTAGGGTAGCCCTCAGCTCTTCAGAGACTGAGGGTTTCTGCTACAGCGAGAGGCCCAGGAAGGACCCTGCCACCCATATCAGAAGCATCAGCTGATGAGGAGCAACATGCAGAATCTGGCCTCTACTCCTGGCCCTCCTGGCAGAGTGGCACCAAAACATGTTGTGCAACTCCCAAGAATGAAGACATTTCATGCCTGGCAATCCTACCATTATCACTCTCAAATTCCACAGAAGAATGTTCCAGACAGGGCCTCCCTTACCCAGGAGAGCATCAGAGCCCAGGCACTAATGTCACCTAAAGTGCCAAGCTCCAGGTGCCCGCGTAATGCTTCCTAGGGCTTTCCCCTGTCCATCAAGGGTCCAGTTAAGGTTCGCTCATTTTGTTACCATGTTTCTCTAGTATCTGAATCAAAAAATTTCCCTGCCTTTCTTTTTGTTTTCCTGATAATTATATGTTAAAGTAGCCAAGCATCTCATAGAATGTTGCATAATTTGGATTTATTATGTTTTCTTTTGATTAGATTCAGAGTAAACAGTTTTGACAAGATTATGACTTAGATGATGTCCCACCTTCCACAGATGGCACACTCTTCCTCCAGGAAGATGTGTCACCTTGGGAAAGGCTAAGAGCAGCTTCCCAGAGAAGCTGGGAAAGAGTCCTTGGCTTCAGTGTTTCCAAAGCCCAGTCTCTGCCAGGACAGAGGGGAGCCCAGGCAGAGGCAGGAAGCACCCCTGGAAGGCTACAAGATGGCCAGGAAAGGGGCCGTGGGAACAGGAGGCCATAAGCCACTCATGAGTCCCTGGAACCCCCACACAGGGCTGCGCACCTGAAAGCAAGAAGGCCCAGCTTTCCTCTCTAGAACTCCAAGCTCCCCGAAGATTGCAAGTCCCCAGAGTCCTGCAGAGACCTCACCCCCGCCAGGATCAGCACTGGGCTCAGGGACCTTAAGAACAGCAGGACAGAGTCCTTGCTCCCCTCCATGCATGGCCCATGCAGGTGAAGGCTGTTGCCGCAGCGTCTGGGCTGGTTCCAACAGTGGCAGTGTCTGGCAGATGCTGCAAACCAGCCGGTCTCCACTGCCACTCCAGCCCCTTCCATGTGGCAGCCAGGGGGAGCCTTTCAGAATGCCCGCGGGGTTGCCCAGGTGGCGCACACCTGTAATCACAATGGCTCAGGAGACTGAGACAAGAGGATCTTGAGTTCAGAGTCAGTCAGCCTCAGCAAAAGTGAGGTGCTAAGCAACTCAGTGAGACCCTGTCTCTAAATAAAATACAAAAATAGGGCTGGGGATGTGGCTCAGTGGTTGAGTGCCCCCGAGTTCAATTCCCAGTACCCCCCAAAAAAAAAAGTACAAATGGTTGAAGGCTGGGGTGTGGCTCAAGGGTGGAGCACTTGCCTAACATGCATGAGGCCCTGGGTTCAAGCCCCAGTATCAAAAATAAAAAGTAATGGGGCACTTGCTTAGCATGTGTGAGACACTGGGTTCAATTCTCAGCACCACATATAAATAAATAAATAGATAGATAAATAAATAAAGTTCCATCAACATTAAAAAAAAAAAGGAATGGGTGAAAGTTTGAAGAACAGAATATTCACAGTGTCAAAATAACTCCCAGCAAATTATTTGGTAATAAAAATGTTCATTACAAAGGGGGTTAGTAGTAACTTTCTGTAGGCAGATACTGCCTGAACAAGGTGGTCAAAGTTAATATCACTTGCCTGCACAGTGGTGTACACTGTAATCCCAGCTACTCAGGAGGGTGAGGCAGGAGGATCACAAATTGAAAACCAGCCTCCACAGTTTAGCAAGACCCTATCTCAAAATAGAAAATAAAAAGGACCATTGGGGACCCTCAGCTACTTTCTGGCTAGACTGACAACTCCTACAGTTAAATCCACAGCCTGAGGATATAACTCAGTGGTAGATGCTCTGGGTTCAGTCCACAGCACCAAAACAAAGTTAGTATCGCCTACAAAGAGGACAACAGCTACTACAAGTCTCTGGGGTGAAGCACTGAGCAGTTGTATCCCTGTAAAAAAATGTAAAATCAGGAGCCCAGCAGGGCGCACCTGTAATCCCAGCTCCTCCAGAGGACCTCAAGCCCAGGAGCTAGAGACCAGCCTGAGCTACATAGTGAGAGTGTGTCCCCTCCTCAAAACAAACAAACAAACAAAAAACCCTGAAGCTAATCAAGTGAGCACAAATTAACAGCCTGGGCTCTCCAAATATGTGTCAAGAAAGAGAAAGAAGAGCTAAGACACACTTCCAGATCAAGAGACTAAAGACATCCTGATACAGAAAAAGGGTGACAAAAATATATGACAAAACCTCACCTACCCACTCATGATAAAAAACAGCCAGCCAAGTAGGAATGGAACAGAATTTCCTCAAGCTATATAGGGCAGCAAAAAAAGCTTCAGAGTGCTCACCGCACTGGTAAAAGTCTGAGGCTTCCCCCTAAGATCAGGAGCAAGGCCCAGAGGGCCTCCTCACCACTTCTACAAGGTCTTGTGTCCAACTACAACTAAAAAATAGATTTTTTTTTTTTTTGAATTGTAGTACCAATTATTTCCTTGCCTGATTGTCTTGGCCAGAACCTCCAGTAGTATAGATACACAGTTAGGAGGTTCTGGCCAAGACAATCAGGCAAGGAAATAATCGGTACTACAATTTTTTAAAAAACATTTATTTTTTAGTTATAGTTGGACACAAGACCTTTATTTTTTTTATTATTTTTTTTTCATTTATTTATTTTTTCTTAGTTCTTGGCGGACACAACATCTTCTTTGTATGTGGTGCTGAGGATCGAACCCGGGCCGCACGCACACCAGGCGAGCGCGCTACCACTTGAGCCACATCCCCAGCCCCAAGACCTTTATTTTATTTATTTATTTTGATGTGGTGCTGAGGATCGAACCCAGGGCCTCGCATATGCTGGGCCTGCGCTCTACGCCTGAGCCACAACCCCAGCCCCAATACTTCAATTTTTTTAAAAAATTAAAATAAAAATTAATAAGCATAGACAAAAAACTGCCATCCAGATCAGAAATTATGAAATAAAACTATAGTAGTAGATAAACACAATTTTCCATATAGAAAGTCCTTAGGTATCTACAGAAGAACTATTAAGATGATAAATGACTTCAGAAGGCACCAGTACGCAAAACCCAACTATATCCCTGTGCATTATCGTGATACAAAGAAAAAGAGTGTTCCTTGCACACAGCTCTGAGCTCCTCAGAATCTCTAGAGTCATTTGTATGTATACTAGTGAGATGGGGATGATGGGCATTTCCAGGGCAGAAACTGGTCACCAAACCACCAAGACATGACCACAGGCTGGGCCCTCAGCTCCACTTAATCATCCAGCCCTCTGCACGGAAGCCTCCACAAGACATGGCAGAACCTGGAGTGCTCCTGGGGTGGTGAGGACATGGTTCTGGACGTGGCCAGCTGGAGAGGGGTGCCCTATCCCCCAACACCCTGCTCTGTGCGTCTGTCTCCTCTTGGCTGTCCTGAGTCTACTCTTTAAAATGTCCCTACAACAGTAAGCAATCTGTGTTCCTGAGTTCCAAGAGCTTGTGAGCTGCTCTAGCAAATTATTAAATCTGGGGCTGGGGCTGGGGCTGGGGCTGAGTGGTAGAGCACTTGCCTAGCGTGCCTGAGGTACTGGGTTTGATTCCTGGCACTGCATATGATAACCACATAAAATAAAGGTATTGTGTCCATCTACAACTACAAAAATATTTTTTAAAAAATCTGGGGTACGGCTGTGGGAACCCCTGATGAAAGCCAAGTTGGACAGAAGTGTGGGTGTGAGCCACATCCCCAGCCCCCTTGAAAGATATAATTAAATGGAGAGGCATCCTGTGGGAGACCAACTTTACACGTGACTGGGTCACACTCCCCTGCTGGGTGCTGAGGCGCTCAGTCACAGAAATGTGGTGTCTCCTGCATGGGTGTGTCTTGCTACAGCCTCATGGGTGGAGCTATGCTCACCTGTTTCTTTGTAATCTAACCCCTTGCCCTGTTTAGGATAGAATCTTCCATGGAAGTGCCTTGTGTGTGTCCCCTCCTCTTACTGTGCCCTTGGGTGTGGCCTACCCAGGTGTCAGTCAACCTGCTGACAGTGGACATCATGAAGATACTCAGCCCCCTAAAACCTGACCCCTTGCCTCATTTGAATAGCTTCTCCTCAATAAAAGGGGTCAGGGCGTGCTCTCCCTCTCTCTTTCTGTGGACCCTTAAGGTCAGAGGAGCCGTCACAGCAGCCCCAATGAAAAAGGTATTTGTGTCTCTTATGAGGTTATTTCGTGCAGCCCAGTTAGCCCAGTTCAACTGGAGTGAACCATGAGCCTTTTCGTCGCGAGAATAGAAACCCGGCAGCATCCCATGCCCCACTCCACACCAAATGATCTACCTGCAGATGCAAAGCAATCCTTATGAAATCCCAGCACCCTTTTCTGCAGAAATTGATGACCTGATCCTAAATTCACATGGGACTGCAAGGTACCCTGAAAAGCCAAAACAATCTTGAAAGAGAAGAATAAAGTTAGATGACATGCTTCACAATTTCAAAACCCACTATAAAACTAAACAAGGGCTGGGGATGTGGCTCAAGCGGTAGTGTGCTCGCCTGGCATGCATGCGACCCGGGTTCGATCCTCAGCACCACATACCAACAAAGATGTTGTGTCCGCCGAAAACTAAAAAATAAATATTAAAAAAAATAATAAAAAAATAAAGTGGAGTTGCTTAGGCTCAGGCCTAAGGCCATCCCATCCTAACACTAAAAAAAAAAAAAAAAAAAAAAAAAAAAAAAACTAAACAAGATTATGCCCTACGGCCAAAGGGTAGATGTAGATGTCTGTGTCAATGAATTAGAACTCAGAGTCCAAAAATAAACCCATACAGTCACAGACAACTGACAGTGCCAAACAATTCAGTGGAGAAAGAAATCTCAGCAAATGGTCTGGAACCAGCCACCACGGTGGTGCTCGCCTGTGATCCAGCTGCTCTGGAGGCTGAGGCAGGAGGGTCACAAGTTCAAAGCCAGCCTTAGCAAGATTCAGCAGGACCTTGCCTCAAATAAAAAACAAAAAAGGTTGGGCTGTAGCTCAGTGGTAAAGTGCCCCTGGGCTCACTCCCCAAGACCCAAAACAAACAAACAAAAACAAATGGTGGGGCTGGGGTTGGGGCTCAGTGGTAGAGCACTCGCCTGGCATGTGTGAGGCCCTGGGTTCGATCTTCAGCACCACATATAAATAAATAAAATAAAAAATCCATTGACAACTAAAATATATTAAAACAAAAACAAAAACAAATGGTGGGGCTTGGGTTGTGGCTCAGTGGTACAGCGCTTGCCTAGCATGTGGGAGGCACTGGGTTTGATTCGCAGCACCACACAAACAAAATAAACAAATAAAATAAAGTTATAAAAAAATAGTGCTAGAAAAACTGGATAGTTAAATACAAAAGAAGGAAATTGGGTTGGACGGGTGGCACATGCTTGCCTTGGGCTTGCAATCCTCCTGCCTCAGCCTCCAGAACCGCTGAGCGGAGGTGGTGTTTTGTGGTACTGGGGATTGAACCCAGGGCCTTGCACATGCCAGGCAAGCACTTTACCACAGAGGTACATCCTCACCAAGAGCTAGGATTACAGGTATGTGGCAAAGCAATAGTTTTGGATAGTTTCTTGGATATGGCACAAAATACACAAACAGCCTGCCTGTAATCCCAGATACTTGGGAGGCTGACACAAGAGGCTCACAAGCTGAGGCCAGCCTGGGCCACTTAGTAAGACCCTGTCTCAGAAAAGAGCACAAGATGATGTTGGGGTTGTGGCTCAGTGGTAGAGTGCTCGCCTAGCATGCACAAGGCACTGGGTTCAATCCTCAGCACCACATAAATGTAAAATAAAGATACTGTGTCCACCTAATGCTTAAGAATATTTTTTAAAAAGTACAAGAGGTAGGGTCTAAGGGAGGCCTCTAGGTTACTGATAGCATATCCTTGAAGGGACTTATGGGACTGGGCCTCTCTTTGCTCTCGTTTGTCCCTGCCTCACAAGGTAGGTAAGTCTACTCCAGCACACGCTCTCAGAATGATGTGCTGCCAACTGATCCTGAACTGCAACTTCCAAAATTATGAGCCAAAATAAACCTTTTCTCTTTATACACTGATTATCTCAGGTAATTGTTACAGTTACAGAAGGCGGACTAACACACTTAGTGATCTTACTCTGAAAATCTTACATTCCTAAAAATGTGAAAACATATATCAACATATAAACTCATATGCAAATGTCCGTAACAGCATTTCTCATGACAGGTAAGAAGAGGAAACCAATCAAATGTCCATTAACTGATGAATGCATTAAAAGATGGATTTCTAGCTCCGACCAGTGGTACACACCTGTAGGCTGGGGCATGGAACACTTGAACTCAGAAATTCAAAGCCAGACTGGGCAGGTATTTGTACACCCATGTTCATAGCAGCATTATTCATCCATTTACTCTGTGTGTGTGTGTCTTATTGGTTATTTGGAATCCAACCCAGAGCCTCCCACATGCTAAGCAGGTGCCCTACCACTGAGCTACACTCCCCCCAATTGTAACAGCATCATTTAGTACAGCCACAAGGTAAATATCCATCAGCAGAATGAATACAAAAGCAAAATATGGCATAAAAAATGATAGAATTTCATATAATTCGACCTTAAAAAGGAAGGAAATTCTGACATATATTGAACTTGGATGAATCTTGAGGACATTATGCTAAGAAAAATAAGCCAAAATAAATAAACAAATAGCCAGTCACAAAGGGACAAACACTATCTGGTTCCACTCATATGAGGTTCCGAGAGTCATCAGATTCATAGAAGCAAAGCTGAATGGTGTTACCAAAGCTGGGAGAAGAGGGGACCTGCAGTTAGTGTCTAATGGGCACAGAGTCCCAGTTGGTGGCTGCACTACCAAGAAACCTACTTAACAGCACAAATCTCCACACTTGAAAAGGGCCAAATGGCGAGTTTTATGTTATTTTACCACAAACATGCAAACAAAAGAACCAGGGAGCAACTCAAGATCTTGACTGGATCTTTGGTTGGAACAAATTTCTATAAATGACAAATTGAGATAATTAGCACACCTGGAATATGGATTGTAAATTCGGTAATTGAATCAATGATTTTTAAAAATTTTTGCAATTGTACTAGGAGATGTAAGACAATACTCTTTTTTGGATGATACTGAAAATTTAGGGGTAAAAGGGCATGATGTATACTGTTTATTTTCAAATGGTTGAGATGGAGATAAATATATGTTTTATTTATGTTATATATATATATATAGATATATATATTTATATATTTATATTATATATATATTATATATATTTATATAATATATATATTTATGTTATATATATATATATATATATATATATATATATATATATATATAGAGAGAGAGAGAGAGAGAGAGAGAGAGAGAGAGAAAAGAAAAGCCAAAGGAGAACCTAGATGAAGGTATACAGGAGTACTTTGTACAATTCTTGTAACTTTATTGTAAGCCTGAACTTACGTAAAAAAATAAAGTTGTTTTTTTTTAATTTAATATGTCCAAATGAAAATCACTCCCAAAACCTGCTCCACCCACATGTGTCCCACCCGCGTCTCAGGAAATAACCTCTCTATCTTTCCGGTTGCTCAGACCCAAAACCTTGGAGTCAACCTTGATTTTCCCTTTCACCCCACCCCCGTGCACCGCAGCCCTATTGGCTGCACCAACAGAAACACGCCCGGGAGCCCACCCTTCTCCACCCGCACTGCTCGCCTCCCGTGGGAACCCGAAGCGTCGGGGCTGGGCGGCCTCCCTACTCTCCCTGCTTCGTCCAGGACCCCCTCCTCTATCCAAGGCAGGCTGCAGGGGGACAGCCGAGTGCAGACACAAGCAGGTCGCCCTCCCTTCTGCTCAGATCCACTGAACAGTTCCTCCTGCTTCTCAGACCCCGTCCTGCTGCTCCCTGGGGGCTCACTCCACCACTGCAGCCTGCTCGGAAGTCACTTCCCGGGAGGCTGCCTGCACCGCACCACACACCCCAGTCACTCTGCCCTCGTCTGCTTTTTTCTCCATCCAGGCTCCTCGTCCTCAGTCCTAGTCGCTCGGAGTTACGAGCCCGCGGCATCGCGCTCCCCATCCCAGCGCGTCCGCGGCGGGCGGCCGTGGCGCACCGCTGCGCGCCCCGCACCTTGCCGGGCGGATGGCAGGTGCCGCTTAGGGCTTAGAGAGTGAGTAACTGGGGGCTGGAAAGTTCCCCGGGAGGCTGTGTTGGCCCCTGGCCTGAGGACGATTGGTCCTTTGCGACATGCAAGTTGTCCAGCTCAGCCTCCGACTGGAAAAGGCCGTACTTGGCCTGCTGGGAGCCAGTCCTCCCACGGGACTCGCGCTGGACAGCAGGGCCTTCGGAAAAAAATCCGGGGAGGAGTCTGAGAACCGGGGGACCCCCGGAGGCTCTGCCTCCTCGCCCCCATCACCTGCCCTCCCTGTACCCAAGAAGGGCCTTGTCGCCTTTGGAGACAGGAGCGGCCATGAAGTCGGGTGTCCACCCCCCCTCCCCGCCTGCACGTGAAGGCCAAATAAGGCCGGGGGGCTGCGCGGCCCCTCCGCCCGGCCCCGCCCGGCCCCGCACGCACATTCTTCTGCCTTGTAAGGCGCGGCCGCCTCGCCGCCTGGCCCCGCCCCGGCCCCGCCCCCGGGCGCAGGCCCCGCCCCCGCCCCGGCCTGAGCGGGAGCCCCAGCCCCGGGCAGAGCCAGAGCCCCGGCAGAGCGCCTCGCCAGCCGCGCCTCTCCGCGCCCCAGCGCCTCTCCGCACCAGGTGGGAGCCCGCCCCGGCCAGCGCAGGGTGTCTACAGTAGGTGGTCGGACTGGCCGGCGACGCGGCCGTCACCGGCTCTGCGCAGGCCCCAGGGACAGGGAAGGCAAGGGTCTGCTGGGCGTGGACAGCGGTGCGGGCTGGGCTGCGAGTTCGCTCGCTCCACGGGGGTCCGAGCCTGGGGCTGGGCGGCGGCGGGACTGTCCCCGGATCTGGGAAACAGTGGTCCTTTGGCGAGGGAACAAGTTGTCCCGCTCTGTCTCTCCACGCCCAGAACTCGGGGGTCCCAGAGGGGTGTTGAGGTGGCCCGCACTCCCTGACTCAAGAAGCCATGTGCCTCTGGGATACTGAGCCCTGCCAGCCTCCATGCCCTTCCAGAGCATCCATGTCCCCTCTCTTATCTCATTCCCACACCCTGGGACAGGAAAGAGGGATGGTGACCAGGAGCGTGTGTGTCCTCTGTCTTTCTCACACCAAGTGCTGTGTGTTTTGACCCTGGAGCTTCCCCCCTCTGGGCCATCTTCTCAGCCTCCAGCTCTGGCAGCTCTGAGGGAAGTCAAGTAATTCATCCTCAGATGAGAGGAGCCTTTAGCAGGGCCCCTGGCATCGCCCAGTCACAGCAAGGGGACACAGGCCTGATCTGGCTTCTACCCAGGTCTTTGCTGTTATGGTAGAATTTTAGACACTATAAGAGAAAGGTGACATCTGGTCACAGCCAGGCCAAGTAGCCACTGTCTGGCCTTTGGTGTCTGGGACCCTGGGGAGGAGGAAGGGTTGGCTCCAGGGCCCAAGGCCCTGTGTCTGACCCTGGTCTCTCAACCTGCTTGTGGCGACAGGCCTTGGCCCCTGCATGGTCAGCCTCTTTGTCAAGGCCTCAAGGACCTCGGGGCACAGTTTGCTGCCCCCCAACCCAAGCCTGCCAGGGTCTTGGCCTCCCCCTGGCCCTCACCCCTTAGGGGCACACATTCGCCTTCTCCTGCCTGTTGCCTGAACCGCACACCTGGAGCCGCTACCCCTTCCTCCCAAGGTCATGCCAGTGGACAGAGGCGCCTGGTGCCCTCACCACATCCTGGCTGCACACCTTATTTGGCCTTCACGTGCTGGGGACCGGTGGCCTCAAAGGCACAGTGCCCCGGTGGGCTCAGAGAGAGCACGGGCGAGCCTGGGCACACCTGCCCTAGAGTTCTGCAGGCAGATGGTGACAGTGATGACCACCTCAGCCTTGGAGGGCAGAGTGGACTTCTGTGGCAGCCTTGGTGCTCACCATGAGTCCAGGTTCCCAGAGAACAATGAGCTTGGGAAGAATTGGGCCCTCTAAGCCACAGAGAGGAGGGGGCCGGCTTCTGGGGACAATGGCACTCCCTACCCTCAGCACTTTCCCACTCCCACTCAGGTGGGCTACAGGCGGCCAGTCTCAAGACTTCAGGCAACTATGGCCCCCAAGGACGTGCTGGATGGCCAAACCCCAGCTCGGGCATAAGCTTCCATAGGCCCAGGGCCAGCTGGACATGGTGGTGTGCATCTGTAGTTCCAGCTACTCAGGAGCCTGAGGCAGGAGGATCACAAGTTTAAGGCCAGCCTCAGCAACTTGGCGAGACCCTCATTTCAAAATTAAAAAACAAAAAAATAAGAACTGGGCATGGGGCTCAGTGGTAAAGCCCCCCTGGGTTCAGTCCAGTGCAAGGAAGGAAGGAAGCAAAAGGTCAAGGTCTTGCGGAATCTTGGATGAAGAGCAGTAGCCCAGGCAGAGGAGACCCTGGACCCAGGGCTCGGAACAGAGGAGAGAGGAGCAGCCCCCCTCCTGGGCCTCTGCCTGCTGAGGGGAGCAGGACTAGGCCTTCTGGCACACAGTCCCCACAGCTGTGACAAAGACTCAGGGAGGACCTTAGTTTCCCATCTGTGCAGCAGACGCCCTCAGACAGCCACTCACTCACCAAGCATCCCCAGCCCATGGTGGCAGTGGCTGTGCCAGTCGGCTGGCCCCGGGATGAGGGAGAGAGGGCTTCAAGTGTGGATGTCCAACAAGGGTGGGGACAGCAGCTTCCAGCCGGCCCTGGCCCAGAAGAAGGGGCCCTGCAGGAGGGCCTGAGAGGAAGCCTGGGGCCTGGCTGGAGATGGAGGAGGGAGGGGTGCAGGCTGGGAGAGGGGGAGGGCTCTCAAGGCCTTGAATGCCAGGCTGAAGGTCACAGGCTTGCTTAGGGGCTGGGGGCAGCAGGAACCTCCCAGCGCTTCCAAGTGGCCAGTGAATGGGACAGAAAAGATGTTAGGCTGGATCTGCACAATTGGCCCCTCAGCCTGGGGACCTCAGTCCCCTGAAAGCACAGGACAGGGCCCAGAACCAGTCTGTCACTCGCCCAGGGGCTGGCAGACTGCCTTGGGAGGACATGCGGTGTGGGGGGTGGACTTCAGAGTTCCCAGAGCCTCCCACGGGATGGGGAGGGGTGAGGGGAGGAAGAATGTCAGGCATGCAGCCTGCTGGTCAGGCCCCTCCTGTGGGTCCCAGGGCTGCTGGAAGGAGGCCCAGCAGAACCCCCTCTGCCTCCCCCGTGGAGCCCCATCTTGCCACTTGGAGAGAGAGAGAGCTGGGCAGTGAGTGCTGTCAGGATTAAAGGACATACCCGTCTAGTCCTAAATGAGCAAAAATACCTGACTGTGCCGGGACCATTTCAGGTGCTTTTCAAGCACTTGGTTAGTTTATCCCCATTCCCAGACGAGAAGGCTCAGGCTTGGAGAGAGGAAGTTGTTCAAGATCACAGAGCCCAGCTGGGTGCAGTGGTGCACCCCAGTAATCCCAGCAGTTTGGGAGGCTAAGGCAGGAGGATCAAAAGTTCAAGGCCAGCCTCAGTATTTAGTGAGACCCTATCTCAAAATATGAAATAAAAAGGGATGGG
The DNA here is from genome assembly GCF_052094955.1 of Ictidomys tridecemlineatus. NCBI lineage: Eukaryota > Metazoa > Chordata > Mammalia > Rodentia > Sciuridae > Ictidomys > Ictidomys tridecemlineatus. The sequence continues at coordinate 179,647,978 of NC_135481.1, forward strand.
GATTTAAAAAAAGGGCAGGATGGGGATGTGACTGAATGGTTAAGCACCCTTGGGGTCAATCCCCAGTACCAGTAAATAAAGAAATATGGCTGGGGGTGTGACTCAGTGATTAAGTGTCCCCACCCCCTGGGTTCAATCCCTAGTCTCTGCCTTTGTGAAGAACTGGGTGTTGGGAGGCCGTGAAGGCCAGGCCTGCAGCCATCTGGGGGAGTCAGGGAGAGCCCCTGACCCAGGTATACCCTGCACCCCTCCCTGCAGGGAAGCTCCACCCACCTCAAGCCAAGATGTCCAGCAAGCGGGCCAAGGCCAAGACCACCAAGAAGAGGCCACAGCGGGCCACGTCCAATGTTTTCGCAATGTTTGACCAGTCCCAGATCCAGGAGTTTAAGGAGGCCTTCAACATGATCGACCAGAACCGGGACGGCTTCATCGACAAGGAGGACCTGCATGACATGCTGGCCTCCCTAGGTGAGCAGGGACCAGGCCAGCGGGTGGTGCGGGCTCCCAGGGGCCGCAGGGCTGCTCCACACTTCCTGAGCCCTTCCTTTGTCACAAGTCCTGTGGTGGCCGCCCTAGGTGCAGCTGCTCGTGCTTCACACACTCTGTGGACAGGGAAACTGAGGCAAAGAGCAGTTCTGGAATGTGTCTGGGATCCAGCACAGGATTTTCAGGCTGACTGCAGAGTGGGGCCGTCTTGGGCAGATGCATGAATCGGATGCCCAGTGACATTTGATTTAAAGAAGGGGGTTGGGCCAGGCATGGTGGCCCATGCCTGTAATCCCAATGACTCAGGAGGCTAAGGCAGGAGGATTGCAAGTTTGAGGCCAACCTCAGCAACTTAGAGACCCTGTCTCAAAAAATAAAAAGGGCTGGGATGTGGCTCAGGGGTAAACCCATCCCTGGGTTCCATCCCAGTACCAGATAATAGTAATAAGAAACAAACAAATCATTTTATTTATTTATTTTTTAAAAAATTTATTTTATAGTTGGACACAATACTTTTGTTTCACTCAATTATTTTTTACGTGGTGCCAAGGATCGAACCCAGGGTCCCATGCATGGGAGACGAGCACTCTACCGCCGAGCCACAACCCCAGCCCCCAAACAAATCATTTTAAAAACAAAAAAGTAAATAAAAATAGAGGACTGAGCTGAATGAAAGAGTGAGCTGCAGGCCAGTGTGGGGGCACAAGCCTGCGACCCCAGTGACTTGGGAGGTCGAGGCAGGGGATAAGTTCAAGGTCCTCCTGCGCAACTTGGTGAGACTGAGTCTCTGAATTAAAGAAGGAAGAGGAGTTTGAACTGCAGGCTCCATTGTAGGGGGACGCTGAGTCGGCCGGGGACAGGAGCCCCTCCCCCACCCCAGGGACCTCTCCAGTCAGCATCCTGGCACCTGAGGGCCCAGGGTCACTTCCAACTCCCTCTGCTCAGTGAGGAAACCGCTCCAGAGGCCAGGCCGCTGCTCCGCATGTGCTGGCCGTGGGCAGCCGCTCTTGGAGCTCAGCCGTCCTGGTGAAGGCACCTGGCCAGAGCCAGGCAGGAAGTCGGGCGTCACCGGGCAGCGTGAGGTCAAGCCAGCAGCCCCGGGAAGGCCCTAGCGCTGCCCGTTCCCTGCCCCTGTAGCGGGCACCTGGCCTCCCACACCCTCCTGAGGCAGCTGGTGAGAACAGGCCACCTGAGGCGGGCTCACCTGGACGCTGCCTCCCCTGGCCCTGGACCGGCTCCTTGCCCGTCTGTGCCCTGGCTCCTGGCCTGCGGAGTAGGAGGGACAGGTTCTCTAGAGTCGGGCCAGGCTCACTTGGAGCCTCCCTCTCCCGGGAGGTCGCCCAGCAGGGCTCTCACCTGGGGCCCTCCAGTTTCATCCAAGGGGGACAGAAGCCAGGGGAGCGGGGTGGCCCTAGGTGCTCTACTCAAGTCCTGCAGGTCCTAGCTCTCCTAAGCCTCAGCTTCACAAACTGTCCTATAGGGACACAGCAACATGTTGAGGAGGACGTCCAAGGCTCCTCCCCATCTGGTAGACATGATTATCATTCCTAAAGGAGGAAACTGAGGCTCAGAGAGGTTAAGTAATTTGTCCAGTGTCACACATCTAAGTGGTAGAGCTGGATGAGCCCTAAGTTCAGCCCAGTGTGAGGGCTGTGCCTGTCATCCCTACAGGTGTTTTGCAGCCATTACCTTATTCACCTTCACAGTGCTCTTAAGAGACATGGGAAACTAAGGCACAGAGCTGGGGTGCAAATCCAGGCCTGCGTGACACCAAAACTTGCTACTTTGACCACTTTTGAAATTCTGTCTGGAGCTCGAGGTCAGGCTACCTGGGTTCGAGTGGTTTGGTGTCATGCTCCCCGTTTACTGGCTGTGGCCCTGGACCAGCCTCCTTGCCTGTCTGTGGAGTGGGAGTGGCAACGCTGTCTTCACGGGCTCACTGGTCCACAGATGCTCCTACCAGACGGGCAGGGTGACTGGTGGTGGCGGCCGGGGACTGTGGCAGCCGGGCCAGGCCTCAAATCAGAAGGCCGCCTGCCTCAGCACCGTGCTGTCCATTGCCAAGCTGGCCACTGGGCCGGGCGGGGAGGGCAGTGCCAGGCGGGGCCTGGACGCAGCACCGACGGCCCCCGCCCGTGCAGGGAAGAACCCCACGGACGAGTACCTGGAGGGCATGATGAGCGAGGCCCCGGGGCCCATCAACTTCACCATGTTCCTCACCATGTTCGGGGAGAAGCTGAACGGCACCGACCCCGAGGACGTGATCCGCAACGCCTTCGCCTGCTTCGACGAGGAGGCCTCAGGTCAGCCCGGGCCACCCAGGCACCTCCCCGGCCGCGGCCAAAGCCAGGCCCCTCCTGCTGTCTCCCAGGCCACTCACAGGGCAGCCCAGGCCCGCCAAGACGCCCCACTCCCTCTTCTCACCCCCACCCCCACCCCCACTGTCCCTCTGCTGTAGAGCTTTCCAGAAATCAAGTCAGGCGCCCTTCTTGCCAACAAGGTACAGAAGCCAGTCCCAGCCACCCAGATCCTCTGTCCCGCAGACAGCTGTCCCCAGGGACATGCTGAGTGAAGGTGGCAACAGTGGACTCGCAGTGGCCCCAGGTCTGCCTTGGCCCCAGCATGTTCAGAATATTTTTCCATCTTTATAGTTCTCTTGCCAGGTTGGGATATTTTCAGCCCTGTTTTCCAGGTCAAGCACGCACAGAGAGCTTAGGTACTTTGCCCAAGGTCACACAGCAAAGATTGGAGATTACCATTCCAACTCAGGCCGTGGAACTGCAGAGCTCACTTGTAAAACGGTGTGCCCAGCACTCCCTGCACCCACAGCCCCACGCCCTGCAGAATCGCCCTGCAGACAGGACTAGGGCAAGAGCTCTTCCTGGTAGACCCGGCAGCGCTCCTGGGCCTTCCCACCCAAGTCCCCTGTTCCCTGAGCTGAGCACACTAGGGTGGCACCTTCCTGGCCTCTCTCCGGCCGTGAGGTCTGCAAGGAAGGTGGGCTGGCAGGTCCGGGTCTGGTGCGTCCCAGCCCAGGTCCCTGCCCTCACAGACCTGGCCCGGCCCCCAGGCTCCATCCATGAGGACCACCTCCGGGAGCTGCTCACCACCATGGGAGACCGCTTCACCGACGAGGAGGTGGACGAGATGTACCGCGAGGCGCCCATCGACAAGAAGGGCAACTTCAACTACGTGGAGTTCACCCGCATCCTCAAGCACGGGGCCAAGGACAAGGACGACTAGGCCCGGGGGCCCTCGGCCGGCCCTCCCTCCGCCCCACGCACACGCACCACCGGGCCACCCAGGGGTGGGGTCCAGCCCCGAGAGACACTGAAGGACCGTGGTCCAGGGAGGCGGAAGGCCTCGGGAGCGAGGGCGCCTGTCCCTAGGCTGCCCCGGGGATGCGGCCCTGGTCCTGGTGTCAACAGCACTTCATGAGCACCCACACACGCGCCAGCTCGCCACGTCCCCAAGAGGACAGCACCAGGCCCCCGCCCCTGCCCGTCCACTCTCCTGGGAGTGCTCAGGACACCTGGACACCCCTGTCCCAGGGAGGCAGAGTCTCCAATAGAAGGCTGAGCACTACTCAGGGTCTGTGACTGTGCTTTTGGTAAAATCAGGGCCCTGGGGCCCCAAATCCTCCTTCTCCTCGCCTCCCCCCACCCCACCTCCACTCCCCGGCTGCCGTACTTCCCCTCTGACCAGAAGTCCCCAGCCCTGTGTCCCTGACACCTCAGGGCCAGGACCCCTAAGTGGGGCAGCTATGCTCTGAGCTGAGGCAGACCAGCAGAGGGAGCAGCCTTGGAGCACGGATAAGGCCAGTGTCCCAGAAGCTCAGGGAGGAGGTGGGGACCTGATCACCTGCCCTGGGTGACCCCACCCTGTCACCCCAAGCAGCCACAGGGTGGGCTCTGGGCTGCACCCTCAGCAGTGGAAAGGAGGTGCCACCCCAGGACACCAGGCAGCCAGCCAAAGCCTCCTGCACCAGCTGCTGCCTTGGAACACTGGGGACGCTGGGTGGAAATGGGGAGCAGCAGACCCCGCCTGAGATCCCCAGAGGGTCTATGTGTGTTCCAGCCACCCCAGGAGGGTCTGGGGACAGAGGCTGCACCCACCATGGCCCTGTGACCTGCTGTAGAGGTCACTGACAGCCAGAGGACAGTGCGGGGCAGTATGAGATCAGGGCAAGCGGGTGTGAGCAGCACCCAGAGGCCCTAAGCCTAGGCTCCACCCACTCAGGTCCCAGGGGAGCCTCCTCTCCCAGTTCCAAAACAAGCCCGAAAGAGCCTCACCCCCCAACCAAGGCCAAATACTGTCCCAGGCTCAGTCCCAGCCACACCCCACCCTGGGCCCACCCAGGTCCTGGTGGGTCTCTCAGGCAAGGGTGTGCACTGGCCATCTCCCCCATGAAAGGGTCACAGGTCATCTGGGCAGGACCACTGCAAACCAAAGGCCTTCCTGGAGGACGGTGGGGACTCATCAGGAATGTCCCTGGGATCCTAAGCCTCAGTTGAGGACCTGGAACTAGCCCCCACTCACTGCCCCAGGAATGTGCACAGGGGCTCAGCCCAGCCTCACGGGTCTCAGAGCAGGCCTGGGGCTGGCAGGACCCAGAGAAAATGTTCTGTAGAGAACAGGCAGGACCAGCGGCTAGGAGAAAGCCCAGGAGGAGGGAGGAGGAGGCACCAGAGGAAGAGACGGACTGGGCAAGCCACACAGGCATGCTTAAAGTCGGGGAGAGTGGGGTGCAGTGGTGCACATCTGTAGGCCCAGCTACTCAGGAGGCTGAGGCAGGAGGATCACAAGTTCAAGGCCAGCCTGGGCAATTTAGGAAGATCCAATCTCAAAAAGGGCCGGGAGCCTGGGTGTGGTGGCACATGCCTGTAATCCCAGTGACTGAGACAGGAGGATTGCAGGCCCTAAGCAATTTAGTGAGACCCTGTCTCAAATTCTAGAAGAACAAAAAGAGCTGGGGATGTGGCTCAGTGGTAAAAGCACCCCTGGGTTCAATCCCCGGTACAAACACACACACACACACACACACACACACACGGCATTTCTACCCAGTACTGCTACAAAGACAAACATACCAACTAAATATTGTACAAACCTGCAAACACATCCTTGCTGGGACACCGTGTTGTCATACTTTGCCACTAGAGGTCACCCAAGGTCACTGAGTAAATTTGGAACAGAGTACTCAGAATTCCTAGCCCAGTCTGCTGTCCACAGATGCCAGGTACCCTCCAGGGCCTGTAAAAGAGTCCTCCAGTTCCTTTCTCTTGGTGCTGTGGGTCAAACCCAGGGCCAGCCCCGGGTCCTTCCAGGTCTAAGATGCCAAGATATCATCCCCTGGGACCAGCAGCCCCAGGTCCAGGAGCCCTCAAGAGCCTAAAGAGGGCTGGGGATGTGGCTCAAGGGTAACGTGCTCGCCTGGATGCACGGGGCGCTGGGTTCGATCCTCAGCACCACATAAAAATAAAATAAAGATGTTGTGTCCACCACAAAATTAAAAAATAAATATTAAAAAATTCTAAAAAAGAGAGAGAGAGAGAGAGCCTTAAGAAAGGCCAGGTGTGGTATTGCACGCCTATAATCCCAGCAGCTCAGGAGGCTGAAATAAATAAAATACAAAATAGAGCTGGGGATGTGGCGCCCCTGAGTTCAATCCCCAGTAACTAACACACACACACACACACACACACACACACACACACACACACACGGTAAATCAACCTGTCCAGGATCATGCTGTTAGAAAACAGCAGAACCAGATTCAAGCCCAGGTGAGGAAGCCCTGTACCAGCCTCCTCCTTTGCTCACTATGCACAGCTGCAGGGAGGTCTGGGAGAGGAGGGCATCTGCAGAGGGCGAGGGCGAGGGCGAGGGTGAGGGCGAGGGCGAGGGCGAGGAAGGAAGAGCTGCTTCCTCCCAGGCTCTCCTTCCTGCCCAGCTTCCCCAGGACACTCAGGACAGGTCTGAGCTTCCCTTTGGCGCCCTCCCTCGCAAGAACCCCTGGAGTTTACTTTGGCAAGAGCTACTGCGGCAAATCAGAAATTCAGTCTCAGTTCTCACACCCACCTGGATTGGTCCTGCATCCTCTCTCCTCCCCAGTGCCTTTCCCAGTCTCTCTTCAAACACTGTAGGTTCTAAGAGCAGAATACCACCCGAGTACCCAGACTTGTCCGTGGTTCCCACTCTGGCCAAGAAGTCCTGAATTTCATTTTGGACTTTATGTGGACAAGTCCTCCCCCCCCCCCGCCCCGCCCCTATTGGGCCTCGAACCCAGGGGCGCTTTAACCACTGAGCCATATCCTCAGCCCTTTTGTTTTTGTTTTTTGAGGGTTTTTTTGCATTTTATTTAGATACAGGGTCTTGCTGAGTTGCTTAGTGCCTCAGTAAATTGCTGAGGCTGGTTTTGAACTCACGATCCTCCCACCTCAGCCTTCCAAGCTTCTGGGATTACAGGTGTGCGCCACTGCACCTGGCCGTGATGGTCTTTCTTTAAAGCTGAAATATTTACACAGAGAAAACTGGATCCCTTTGAGGCGCACAGCTCCAGGAACTGCCAGGCCTCTGCAGGGCCTTGCTGCTGCTTCCACAGTGTCCCCATCCACCCTCCACAAGGCAGTTTCTGGGACCTGAAGATCTATCCAACCAAGATGCTGCCCTGGCCAAAACCCTCAGAGCTCCCCTGCTCTTAGAACAAAGACCTAAGAAACAGAATATAAGTACTCCGCCTCTGCGCAAGAAAAGCATAAAGTCAGATCCAAATCTGCCTGTAAGGAAGGAATCCACTTAAGTTAAAGGGACACTCTTAGGTTCAAGGTACTTGGACCTGAAAGGATTTTGTTTATTCAGTGTAAAATGTGTCCATCTCTAATGATGAGAAGGCAAACTTAACCCAGAGAATGGAGAGTATGATTAACTGATAATAATAATGAGCTGTTGGTTGACTTAAATTTGATGTGTGATTAAGTCTGACCACTTGTGGTTACTGAATTTGCTTATCTTTATTATTGCTTTATCCATGTCCCAGAGTGGTGTAGGTATTTTTTTTTTTTTTTGAGAGAGAGAGAGAGAGAGAGAGAGAGAGAGAGAGAATTTTTTTTTTTAATATTTATTTTTTAGTTCTCAGTGGACACAACATCTTCGTTTGTATGTGGTGCTGAGGATCAAACCTGGGCCGCACACATGCCAGGCAAGCGCACTACCGCTTGAGCCACATCCCCAGCCCTGGTGTAGGTATTTTTAAAAACAACATCTTTTTCCCACTTTTAAGCGCATAATGAAATTAGTTCTGGCCAATGTTCTTTTATAACCTTCTCCCCAGCCCCCCTTCCACTTTCACTGGGGACTGAACCCAGGGACACTTTACCACTGAGCCACATCCCCAGCCTTTTAAATTTTTTTAAAATATTTTTTTTAGCTATACACGGACATAATACCTTTATTTTGTTTATTTGTTTTTATGTGGTGCTCTGCCACTGAGACACCACCCCAGCCCATCCTTTTTCATTCTTTGAGACAGGGTCTTGCTAAGTTGTTGAGGCTGGTCTCAAACTTAAGACCCCCTCCTATCTCAGCCCCCAAATTGCAGGTGTGCACCATGGGGGGCCAGGCTTCCTTTGCCAGTTGATAAACACTTGGGTTGCTTATAGGTTGAGGCAATCATGAATCCAGCTACTCTGAATATTTATGCACAAGTGTTTAACCAAGCCAGGTGGCACATGCCTATAGTCCCAGCTACTTGGGTGGCTGAGGCAGGAGGATTACTTCAGCCAAGATGTCAAGGCCAGCCTAGACAACAAGATGAGACACCAACTCAAAAACACAAAAACAAAGTGTACATTTACAAGTGTGTGGGACATGCTTTATTTGCTACCAAAAATGACAGATTTCTCTGTGGTGCTTCCTGCTATTTCAGGCAAAAAAATGAGCATTCTATTGCTGTCGAGGTGACTAAGTACAGAGCCAGACTTCCCCATATTAAACTCTCAAAAGATTTATGAAACACTAATGAAATAATTGCAGGAAGTCATAAAATGTGACTAGCAAGATATTTTCTATAACTTTTTCTTACTAGTTGCCAAGCACTCAGCAAAGGATGGACCAAACATTTTCTCTCTCTCTTTTTTTTTTTTTTGGTGGTGCTGGAGATTGAACCCAAGGCCTCCCGCATGCTAGGCAAGGGCTGTCCCACTGAGCTGCGCCCCGGCCCCATTCTGTCACTTCTCTCTCAGGAGAATGTTGTTATTCCCATTTCCCAGATGGGAAGCTGGGCTCAGGGAGGGGAGGGAACCCAAGGTGCGCCCACCTTGGGCTCACTGGAGTCCAGGTGCACCTCAGGACAGGGGCCTGAGGAACCTGCTCCACCATGAACTGACTGAGCCCCTCCTCTGACCACTGTGAAGATGGCATCACTAATCTCTTCAAAGATTTGGTCCCAGTTGGGCAACGTGGCAACACAGGCCTGACTTGGGGGCTGAGGCAGAATTGCAAGTTTGAGGTCAGTCTCAGCAATTTTGCGAGACCCTAAGCAATTTTTTGAGCACTTGTCTCAAAATAAAAAATAAAAAGGGCTTGGAATGTAGCTCAGTGCTACAATGCCCTGGGTTAAATCTGTAGTACCAATAAATAGATAGACAGACAGACAGACAGACAGACAGAAAGATAGATTAGCTGGGTGTGGTGGTGCAGGCCTGCAATCCCAGCAGCTCAGGAGGCTAAGGCAGGAGGATTGAGAGTTCCAAGCCAGCCTCAGCAAAAGCCAGGTGCCAAGCAACTCAATGAGACCCTGTCTCTAAATAAAATACAATAGGCCGGGATGTGGCTCAGTGGTCGAGTGCCCCTGAGTTCAATACCCGGTATCCCCCACCAAAATAAATAAATTAATTAATTAAAGGCATCATGCTATAGCAATAAACGCACACCCATGTTTACAGCAGCACAAGTCATAATAGCCAAACTATAGAACCAGCCCAGGTGTCTGGCCATCAATGGATGAATGGATAAAGAAAATGTGGTAGGTATATATATATATACACACATACACACACACATACATACATACATATACAATGGAGATTTATTCTGTTACAAATAAAAATGAAGTTATGTCATTTGCAGGAAAATGGATAGAACTAGAGACCATTAGGTTAAGCAAAATAAGCCAAACTCAAGGTCAAGAGCTGTATGTTTTCTCTCTAGCTAGAGCGAAAATTGGAAAAGAAAGTGTATGTGTGTAGGGGTTGTCTCGTATCTACAACTACAATGCACTAATAAAAAATGTGGAAAAAAATTTTCTAAATTTTGCAAATCTTGCTAAATTGTTCAGGCTGGCCTCAAACTTGCAATCTGCCTCAGTCTCCTGAGCTGCAGGAATTATAGGTGAGCACAAGCATACCGCTCTAGAAAAAGGCCTGTTTTTACAAAAAAAAGGAGAAAGATTTCAGCTGGGTGTGGTGTCGCTTGCTTGTAATCCCATAATCCTAGCTATTTGTAAATCTGAGACAAGAGGATCTCAAATTTGAGGCCAGCCTGGGCAATTTAATGAGACCTGTCTCAAAATGAAAAAAAAAAAAAAAAAGAAGAAAAAAAATGGCTGGTAGGAGCACTTGCCTACCCCGAGGGCTATGGCCAGGGCACACAAAAAAGGTTCCCCTTCCAAGGTAACCACCCTGTGTAAACCACCTGCCCAGTCTGCAGCCAGCCCATGTTATGACATTGGCCCTGACAGTGACACAGTGCTTGTGTTCAAGTAACCCTTACTTTACTTACTAATGGCCCCAAAACACAAGAGGAGTGATGCTGGCAATTCAGATATGCTAAACAGAAGCTGTGAAGTACTTTCTTTAACAAGAGGAAAAATTCCTATGCTGGGGTTGCTAAGATTCACAGCATGTGGAGGAGGGAAAAGAAATCTAGTACTGTAGTCACACCTCAATCTGCAAAAGTTCTGGCCTTATAAAGTCTTATTTTAATCAAAATCAAGTTAAAGGCCAAGACATTTTCATTTTCCAAAGGGCTGGAGGAGACAAGTTGTAACCAGGTCTTCCAAAACAGAGAAGCTTAAACTTTGCCAAGATAGTCATCCTGAGGGCTGAAGGCAGATCCAGGTTCTGTGGGACCTGAAAGGTACGTTTTGTTTTTTGCAGTGCTGAGGATGGAACCCAGGGCCTCATGCATGCTAGGCAAGCGCTCTACCACTGAGACCCAGCCCCAGCCCTTATGTAATTTTTGGAACTGTCATTAAGAAAAAAAATACACATAATTTGGCACAAATAGACTATTTATTCAAAATAAGAAATTATAATTTTGGGGTGGAAGGTATTGGGAATTGACCCCAGAGGCACTTTACTACGAGCTACATTCCCAGCACATTTTATTTTTTATTTTGGGAAAGGGTCTCCCTAGCTGTTTAGCGTATCACTAAATTTTTTTTTCGCTCTTTTTTTTTTCCTGGTAACGGGAATTGAACCCAGAGGGACTTTACCAGTAAGTGACAACCCCTGCCCTTTGTATTTATTTTTATTTTGAGACAGTCTTAAGTTGCTTAGAGCCTTGCTAAATTGCTAATGCTGGCCTCGAACTTGCAATCCTCTTGACTCAGCTCCCAAATTGCTAGAATTAGGGGTGTGCACCACAGTGCCCAGCAGAAATCATACTTTTTTTTTTTTTGGTACCAGGGATTAAACTCAGGGACACTGGACCACTGAGCCACATCCCCAGCCCTATTTTGTATTTTATTTAGAGACAGGGTCTCACTGAGTTGCTTAGGGCCTCAATAAGTTGCTGAGGCTGGCTTTGAATTCTCAATTCTCCTGCCTCAGCCTCCTGAGCCACTGAGATTATGGGCAAGTGCCACTGGCCCGATGAAATCATACATTTTTAAAAGCTGACAAATGCCATATCACAAACTCAAGAAAAACAACATAGTATTATCTTTTCTACTTTTGGGGGGCCTGCTCTTCTTGTCTTCTTTTTTTGAGATGGAGTCTTGTTCTTTTGCCCAGTCTAGCCTCACGTTCCTGAGTAGCTGGGACTACAGGTGCAGGCCACTGTGCCCAGCTGGGTATACTCTTTCATTGTCCTTCATAATATCATTTTATGTGGAGAAAATAACGATAATTCAGTCTTCTAACATGTCCAAGTATACAGTATTCACTGTGTTATCAAATACATTCTGGGAGCAGAAAACTCCCCTTCTTAGTGCACATAGGTAAGAACTGAGTCCTCCATTTCCATTTGTATAGTTGTCGTGGTTTGAAGACTCTTTTGGAGACTAGCTTTTATCTAATCCTTTCAAACTGTTTATCTTCCTTCACTTACGCACCTCCATTATACACTCACAAGATGCCTTTGCACTGGAACTCTATTCCTGAAACTTTTGAGCCATGACAGCCTTTCAAATGCCAGGATCTTAGCCATATATGAACTGCCCATGGAAGTGAGTACTAACCATGTAAAGAAACCTAAATCAGGGCTGGGATGTGGCTCAAGCGGTAGCGCGCTTGCCTGGCCTACGGGTGGCCCGGGATCGATCCTCAGCACCACATACAAAAACAAAGATGTTGTGACCGCCGAAAATTAAAAAAAAAAAAAAAATTAAAAAATTCTCTCTCTCTCTCTCTCTTAAAAAAAAAAATAAAAAAATAAAATGGCAATATTCCCCAAATTTACCTTTAAAAAAAAAAAAGACACCTAAATCAAACATATTCATAACTCAGCCTTTCCAGATGCACAAAAATGTTCAGGGCCAATACAAGGTCACCTGACAGAAGGGAACAGTGAGGAGGAGAAATAGTAGAATAAAACAGTGGTCTTAGCTGATTGTTATTAGGTTTTTATTTTATTTTAAACACAGGGATGCTTAACCACTAAAGCTATATCCCCAGCACTTGTTAAATTGCTGAGGCCTTGTTAAGTTGCTGAAGCTGCTTTAAACTTTCGATCCTCCCGCCTTGGCTCCGGAGCTGCTGAAATTACAGGCACGTACCACCACACCTGCTAAAATTTCTTAACTTTATAAATTTTATAAAAATATGTAACAACTCCCAGGGCCTTTGAAGAGAAAGAGGGGTCGTTAAAGTGCAAGCGTCACTGTTTCCTGCGGGAGAATTTGTGTCCACTACAGAAATTCAAAGTGTTCCTTCCCTCACCAAAATCAGTCTGTTGTCCTCTAAAGAAGTAAGGATACTGCTCCTAAACTGGACGTGGTGGCGCATCTGTAATCCCAGCTGCTCAGGAGGCTGAGACAGGAGGATCACAAATTCAAGGTTAATGTGGGAAATTTAGTGAGACCCTGCCTCAAAATTAAAATTTTTAAAAAGTCTGGGGATGTATCTCATTGATACAGCACTCTTGATTTCAATCCCAAAAATAAATTAATTTAATTTTTAAAAATCCATGTCAGACATACACAGTTTTAGTAATACTCCTAATGAGTTAAACTGACAAAGGTTAAAATAGGGAGAAGGAAAGATAAACCCCAGTGTTGCCTACACTGTGAGTAAACAGGCACACCTATGTGTATGTGTGTAAATACATCCACATATACCTATATTTACAGACTCTCGAGTCTATACATAGAACCTTTCAAAGACACCTAAACTGGTCTGGGGTTGTGGCTCAGCGGTAGAGCACTTGCCTTGCAAGTGTAAGACCTTGGGTTTGAGCCTCAGCATCACTTAAAAATAAATAAGTGAAATAAAGGTATTGTGTCCAACTACAACTAAAAAATAAATATAAAAAAAGACACCTAAACCTCAATTGGGTATGATGGCCAAAATTTTATTTTGAGATATGGTCCCACTTCAATGCCAAGATGGCCCAAGTCAGAAACTTTGGAAGCTAAGGCAGGAGGATTGCAAATTCAAAGTCAGCCTCAGCAATTTAGCAAGGGTCGTTAACAGCAAGGCTCTGAGTTTGAGCCCCAGTACCACAAAAGAAAAATTTTTAAGTTAGTAAATGCCCAATAACTAAGAAAGAGTTCAGTCAATTGTGATTGACCAACAAGATGAGACTTTTTTCCCTACACCTGTTCACCACACCTCCAGCCCTTTTATTTTTGAGATAAGGTCCCACTTCATTGCCAAGGCTGGCCTAGAATTTATGCTCTTCCTGCCTCAGCTTCCCCAGTAGCTGGGATTCTAGGCATGCACTATTGTGTTCAGCAACAGGAGACTTTTAAGAAGAAAGATGTTGATAAGTGAAAATCCACACATGACAGCTACAAACCCCCGTCTCCAGGGAGGTCTCTAGCAGCTCCAGCCTCATTACCCAGAGCTGACCTAACTGACCTCATGCCTCCAGCCTCTTCCCAACTCTCTTCAGTAGCCACCCGAGGAACTTGCCCAGGATGCCCTGCTGCTCATGCTGCCAAGTCCCCCACTTTCAAGGTCCTACCACCTGGCCGGCCAACCAAGCTATCTACTTAATCACTCATTTGCACTGGACTTTGCTATAAGCATTTCTTATTTCTTATACCCCAGAGAGCCCCAACTTCTATAGGCTGAAGCCTAGTTGTGGCTTTCAGTGAATGCTGGTCCTGGTGGTTCCCACTTCCAAAAAAGGGCAGCAGCTAGTGTTTTTGTTGTTCTTATAGTGCTAGGGATTGAATCCAGGGCCCTGCACATGCTATGCAAGTGCTCTGCCAATGAGCCACATCCCCAATCCCTTTTTTTTTTTTTAAATGAAAGTGAATTCATATGAATTCATTTGCATCTGTGTAACTACCAAGGCCAGAAACTGGCACACAAAGTCCCACATCCAAGAGCCTCTGAGATCTGGGATTTTCTGGTATTCAGGCAAGAAACTGACTTATGATCTGGAGAGCCAGATCAGATTGGGCTTCGACACCACTCCCATCTCTCCTATCTCAGCCCAGATCTTTCCTGGAGTACTGGGTCCGACACTCATCATGAGGCAAGTCTCTTCCCTCAGGGACAGTTTCTTCATGTGTGGGGAAAAAAGGAGGAGAGGTTTCTTGCCACAGTAGTGTGTGTGTGTGCGCGCGTGTGCGCGTGTATGTATTGCTGGGGATCAAACCTAAGACCACATGCATGCTAACAAAGGTTCTACCACTGAACTAAACCCCCAGCCCACTACAGTAATTTTATTTTATTTATTTTTTAATAAAGAGAATGTGTGGCAAAACGGGATGACAGAGCCAGGCACTGTGGCACACACATGTTGTCCCACTCAGGATACTGAGGCAGATCACTTGAGCTCAGGAGTGTGAGGCCAGCCTAGGCCATCTAGTGGGACACCTGTCTCCAAAAACAACTTTAACAGTTGGAAAAAGTTTTCCCATGATAGTTCCTCATCAACTATGTCCAAAGCAGGGCTGGGGATGTAGCTCAGTGGTCCAGTACCTGCCTAGCATAAGACCCTGGGTTTGATCCCCAGAACCACAAAAAAGGAAAGAAAAAAAAAAAAAAGACTAAATTAGCTTACAACTTCTAAAAACTTACTGTTTTGGCAGGGAATTTGTTTCTGTGAAGTCCCAATACACAACCAGCCTCCCTCTTTCCCTTCCCTCCCTCCCCTCCAGGTCTAGGAAGGGGCTCCAGACTGGCTTTGTCAGCTGCAGGCAAAGGGGTAGGAGAGAGGGCTGGGGACACAGCTCTGTTGGTAGAGTGCTTGCCTTATATGCACAAGGCCCTGAGTCAATCCCCAGCACCACACACACACACACACACCAAAAAAAAAAGGTTGTGGGGAGAAATCACTGTCTTCATCAACAGACTTAGGAAGCTCACCTGGTTAGACCTTTATTTTCCCTCCAGATTCCCCACCTCCTAAAGATCCTTGCCCCATGCATCCTCTGCAACTCTAGAATAGGACTCAACTGATTTGACCTTTCTTACCTAAGACTGCCCAAGCCTCAGAGGGCTGCAGATCAAACTTGGCCTAGAAATTGTGTGTGGCCACCACACTGGGCCTCACTTTCTCCATCTGTGTAGTGGAGAGAACTGGGCAGCGTCACTGACATTTTGGACAATAGGCAGCTGGCCAACTTAGTTCTATGCATTTGCAGGAAATCTGGTGTCTTTGGAGTCCATATGAACCTTAAGAGTCATTTAATCAGTGACCCTATTGACTTAGGACTTATTTGGGGGAAAAAAAGTTTCAACTTTTGTTCACAGAGTTCTCCACTGCTAATTAAGACCCAAAACTGAAGCCAAGTATGGTCGAACACGCTGGTAATCCCGCAGCTTGGGAGGCTGAGGCAGGAGGATCACAAATTCAAAGCCAGCCTCGGCAACTTAGCAAGATTCTGTCTCTAAATAAAATACAAAATAGGGCTGGGGATGAGGCTCAGTAGTCAAGTGCCCCTGAGTTCAATCCCTGATACCAAACAACAACAAAAAAGAGACTCTGTCTCTAAATAAAGTATAAAAGGGGACTGGGGATGTGGCTCAGTGGTCAAGTGCCCCTGGGTTCAATCCCTAGTACCAAAAACCAAACAAAAAACTGAGTTGACCTGGTCACTTTGTGGTTTTACTGTAATTCCTGCCCCCACCCTGTGCAGGTGGCTGAAGTAGAAGGATCATAAATTTGAAGCCAGCCTTAGCAACTTAGGAGCCTTAGCAAAAACCTGACTTGAAACAAAAAATAAAAAGGGCTGGCTGGGGGTGTAGCTCAGTGGTACAGCGCCCCTGGTTTCAATCCCCAGTACCAATACATACATACATGCCAGTTACTGGTGCCTGCCTGCATTCCGAGCTACTAAGGGAGGCTGAGGCTGGAGGATCACTTATGCCCAGGGGCTGGAGATCAGCTTGTGCAACATAGGGAGCACCTATCTCAGCAATAACAAAACAATAAATAAGAGAAAGCATTAAAGAAAAAAATTACAAAAAGCTATTTTCAAAGCAGTTGATTTCTAATCTCAAGGGCCCCACATATCTGGGCCTAGACGAAGAAAGAGTAGCCCAGAAGAGGGTCTTCCTGGTTCGAATTAAGCGAGGATCAGCAGATACTTTCCGGTTTGTGGGGTACACACTGCAGAGACCAGGAGCGCTGGCGGGATGATGGGAAGTCAAGAAAAAGCTCCTGGAGCAGTATGTAACCACAGAGGAAAGAGGAACCAGCCAAGGCCCGCAAACTCCCAACCGGCCCCTCAAAACCTATCAAGGACCAGCCCAATCGGTGGATGGCTCTGGCTTTGCTGTCTGACCCACCTGGCTGAATGATACTGTTTAACTGTGACAAAAGCAAACGCTGACTCTCTCTGCAGCTCACAGGTAAGGCAGCACCTATCCCACAACCTGATGTACCTCCAATGAAACCTAGAAGTGCGCGCACAGCCTGGCTGACCGCCCTTGAATGCTAGGCCTAGGTTACCTGCTTGGGGTAGTTCCCAGGCAGCCTTATTCCAGAGTCTGTGGGCCCTTAAGGACAGAACAGGAATCGCATTTTGAGCCGGGCACCTTACCAACTGGGGGTAAGTCTGGGACTAAGTGGCCTCAGTTTCTCCTCCAAGCAATGTGAACTATCCCGGCGCGGACCCGAGTTCTGGTGCGGGCCCCAGACGCAATCGTCGGGACTGGCATAAATTCTCCCTTTGTAAGGCCCCACCCCCGGCCAAGAGCACACAGTAGGCGCTCCGGAAATGCTCTCCGAAAGGAGGAGCGGGCCACTTCCTGCCCCTAAGCGGGCTGCGGGAACCCAGGTCCCACCGCTTCCCTCCCGAGGCCATGTGGCATTCCTGAGGTGGGTGGGCGCAGGAAGAAGGTGCCCTCCGGGCCCGCCCCCTCCGGCGCGGTGGGCGGGGCGGAGCCCCCCGGGCTGCGGGCCCGCCCCGCGGGGGGTGGGCGTAGTTGGTCGCGCTCGGCGCAAAGTTTGTTTGCTGCCTCCGGGCGGTGGGGGAGGGCGAGGCGCGCGCTGAGGGGAGGAGAGGGGATCTGACGTCAGGCCGCGAGGTGCTTTCCAGCCGCGAGCTGTCAGGCGGGTGTCAGGCCCGGCAGGTACGCGGCGCGCGCCCCCGGCGCCCCCCGCCCCGGCCGGGACGCCCCGCACCCTGCCCGAGGCCGCGTGGGCCCGAAAGCCGCCGGGAAAAGTCAGTGCGGGACGCAGGAGGGGCGGAGATGGGGGTGGGGGCGCGCGGACAACTTGGAAAGTTTCTTTTTCGCTGCCGGGCGGGGGAGGGGGCGTCATCCTGGCGCGTGCGATTGTGGGTGTGTGAGCTTGGGTGTGTTTGTGAGTCCCGACTGCGGAGTGCTGGCGGGAGCCTCGTCAGCCCCCGGGAGGAAGTTCGCTCGGGCCCTTTTGGGGGGCCCAGCTTCCTAGGATCCCACTCTGGGAGCGGGCCGCCAGTGCCCCGGACTGGGGTGAGCGCGCGGGGGGCGGGTTTGTTTGGTTTCAAAAGTGCACGTTGCTAACCGCC
Organism: Ictidomys tridecemlineatus; assembly: GCF_052094955.1. NCBI lineage: Eukaryota > Metazoa > Chordata > Mammalia > Rodentia > Sciuridae > Ictidomys > Ictidomys tridecemlineatus. The sequence continues at coordinate 179,665,856 of NC_135481.1, forward strand.
GGCAGGGCCCCCCCCCGCGGCCGAGCCGGGGAGGGGGCGGCTGAGAGTGACAGCTGGGGGTGGGGGCAGTGGGAAGGGCCCCGAGAGGGGAGGGTGGGGAGCCCGCGCGAGTTCCCCTTTCCTTGGAACAAAGGAAAGTCTGTCTCCGAGGCATCTGTCACTCCCGGGCGGGCCAAGGCAGCGGGGCGCGTGGGGCCGGCGACCGGGAGAAAGTTTGTGCGCGCCGGGACCTTGGGCAGGCGACGGGGAGCCGAGCCTCACTCCGGGGAGGCGCGCGGTCCCTGGGGCTGGGGGCGAACAACATGGAGTCTGGGCGCAGGACTGGGGGGGCGGTGCGGAGGTGGGAGCCCAGCCCCCTCCTCTCCCCTCCCCCTCCGGGCCGAGTTCGGAGCACAAAGCCGAGCGCGCACGCTCCGCCGGCCCCGCGCCCCGAAGAGGCAGCCAGCTCGGAGCAGCCGGGGAAGGGGGTGGGAACCAAACTTTTTCTGCCCCGGTTCAAACACGTGAGTTTTCTTTTTCTCAGAGCCCTAGCCCCTCCAGGTTTGCAGGCCCACGAAGGAGCTGTTGCGCGCATTTTGACCTGGGGTGGGGGGCCGGGGGTGCGGGCGCCCCGAGCGCCGGCCGACTCCTAGCCGCCCCGGGAGCCATGTGCTCTGCTCTGTCTGGGCCGCGGGGGAGGTTTCGCGCTTTGTGTGAACTGCTGGGAATGTGAGCCCCGGTGCGCGACCCGGGGGAGTGTCGGCCGAGCTGGGGGAGTTGTCAGAAAGTTCCTGCGGGAGTGGCTGCAGGTGGCGTCGTGGGAGCATGAAGGAGGGTGCACTGGGTGTTATGTCGGAGGGGCTCTGAGCTGACCGCTGATGTGATGACGTCCAGAGCTTTTCCCCTTTTGGGACATCGTGGGTGGGCGGGTCGGTTGGAGTTCGTGGGTGGGCGGATGCAGGAGTTGGGCTAGTTGAGTGGGTCACAGTCTTTGGTGCTAGGCTTGGGGTTTGTAAGCTGTGTGCGTGCAATGTGTGTCTGAAAATCATGGGGCTTGTAGGAGTTCAGCAGTGGGCTGTGCCGGTTACCTGATCGCTATCGGAGTTGTCTGTGGGGTGGGCAAGATGTGTAACTGTGAGATAAAGTATGTGGGAAATCTGCAGGACTGTAGGCCGGCCTGGGAAGCAGGACACTGAAATGGATAGGTTTGTGCAGACTAAGGGGTCATCCCCGGGGCCTACCTCTGGAACCCTGCAGATTGGGTTCTGGCTGGCAGCCAGGGTGGAATTTGTACAGATAACCTTGAGTAAACTTCTCACTGCTTGCCAGGGCTGCATCCCTGAGCCCAGATCCCAGCTGCCCTGGCAGCTAGAAATGTCTGACCTCAGAAAGCAGACAGCAGTGGTGCTTTCTGAGGAGTGGCACATCTAAGCAGTGCCTGTCTCACCTCCAGGTGGCCTGGCTGAGGGTAGACCCTTCCCTCGAAAGCCTGGCTTCGCTGGCCCAGAGATCTGGGCTCAGACCCAAGTCGAGGAAACAAAACCTGGGAGATGCCAGAGTCTGTTGGCCCAGCCTGCTGGGGAGCTGTTAAAAGGCTGAGAAGGGAGGAGCCTTGAGATTCTGGCATCAGGCTTGGCCTAGAACTTTTGCTTTTAAAATGCAAATTTCTTTTGCTTGTGTGAACAAGAACTTTAGGGGGGGAATGAGCAGCTGAATTGGGTTATCTAGGGGGAAAAAAAATCTTCCTCTGTTTGACAGGTGAAGGAGAGGGAACTTCAAGCCAAGAGAGGAAAGGATACTTACCCAGGGTCACACAGCCAAATGGGGGTAGGGCAGGGACCAGATAGAGCCTTGCCTGGGACCAGGCTGAGGCCTAAACAAGGAGAGTATCTAAGAAACAACCAGTAGGGATGATTCACTACTCTTGGCACGGTACACAGTAGATGCTTAATAAATATTACATGGTTTGTTGCAGGACCATGTGATTATAGTTTCCAGACACCTCACTGGCCTTGGGAGACCTGGGAGGCAAGATAATGCAGAGATCACAAAGGGATGGGAGAAGCAGGTTACCTGAGCCCAAATCCTACTTGAATAACTGCTGCAGATGGGATTTTTTAAAGTAACTTTTTATTGGGATATAACTTGCATACTACACAATTTACTAATTTAAAGTATATAAATCAGTGGTTTTTAGTATTTTTACAACCATGTGTAGTGATCACTACCAGTCAATTTTAGGATATTTTTATCCTCTCAGAAAGAAACTCCATTCACTGTAGCTACCACTCTTTTATCCTCCCCAGCCCTAACTGCCCAATCTCCCTTCTGTCACTATAGAGCCTCCTATCCTGGACATTCCATTGTAAATGGAAACATACCATATGTGGTCTTGTGTGGCTAGCCTCTTTGAGGATTTACTTAGCATGTTTTCAAGGTCCGTCCATGTTATAGAAAATATGAGAACTTCTTTTTTGGGCAGATAATATTCATTGTATAAGTAAATCACAAATCATTCATCTGTTGATAGCCACTTGGTTGTTTCCACCTTTTGGCTACTGTGAATAAGGTTGCTGTGAACATTAGTGTATGAGGTTTTGTGTGGACCCGGGTTGCATTCTTATTATTTTCTTTGTTTCCTCATCTATAAAACAATATGAATAGTTTCTCCCTCAGAGGGGTTTGTGAGAATTAAATGAAGTAATATAAAATGCTGGATACAATAGATTTCAATCATGGCCGTAATGATTTCTAGTCTTCCTACTTGAGTTGCCATTCATTTTAGTTTATTTGATACCAGGGATGAACCCAGAGGGGTTTAACCTCTGAGCTTCATCTCCAGCCCTTATTATTTTTAATTTTGAGACAGGTTCTTACCAAGTTGCCCAGGCTGGCCGAAACTTGCACTCCTCCCGCCTCAGCTTCCTGAGTAGTTGGGATTACAGGTGTGCACCACCATGCCCAGATGCCGCTCATTTAGTAGTCACCTATCTGGCTCCACGAAATGGTGGCATTTTGGACTCATCCTTCTAGTTTCTCCAGCTAGGGTGTAGCCAGAGACTTTGGAGACTCCTCAGTTTCTGGAATCTCAGGCTGTAGTAGTAGTGAGCAAATTAAGAAACAGGGTACGTGGCGGTAAGTGCACAGTAATGATGTCCCCTATGCCACTTGTCCCAGGCTCACCTAAGATCCAGCCTAGCTCCTAGGCACCATGTCGGACAGTGATCTGGGTGAAGATGAAGGCCTCCTCTCCCTGGCGGGCAAGAGGAAGCGCAGGGGGAACCTACCCAAGGAGTCCGTGAAGATCCTCCGGGACTGGCTGTATTTGCACCGCTACAACGCCTACCCCTCAGAGCAGGAGAAGCTGAGCCTTTCTGGACAGACCAACCTCTCAGTGCTGCAGGTAAGTTTTAGACCTGAGTCAGCCCTGTCACTGATTTACAGTGTGGCTTTGTACCTCAGTTTCTTGTGTCAGGTGAGAACACCCACTCTCCCTGCTTAAAGGGAAGACAGTGAAGTAAGGTCATTGCAGCTAGATTTCAGACTCTGAAAAGTTCTGAAGAGGCAAGCAATTGTTGTTGGTGTCCAGGTGTCATCATTAATAACACTGTTGGGTTGGGGTCTTGGTTGTGGGGCAGCTGGGGTTCTGCAATGTAGTTAAGAAATGAGTTGGAAGAAGTCAGAGGTTCAGGATCCAAAACCCAATTCTACCATAGGACTGTGCGCTTTGTCTTGCTTTATCCATCTGTAAAGTGAGGGAGGGATAGATTCCTCTACCTGATGGAACTGTTATGAGGAATGTATTCAGAACGGGATGTGAAAGTGCTCTGAAAACTGTACAGGGAGGTAGGCATGGTGGCACACGCCTATAATCCCAGTGGCTGGGAGGCAGAGGCAGGAGGATTGCGAGTTCAAAGCCAGCCTCAGCGATTTAGGGAGACCCTAAGCAATTCAGGGAGACCTTGTCTCTAAATAAATATTAAGATGGGCTGGGGATGTGGCTCAGTGATTAAGTGCCCCTGGGCTTAATCATCTCCATAAAACAAAACAAAAACTGCACAGGCACACACTCAAAGATAGTTGTTAGGAGGCTGGGATGTAGTTCAGTGGAGCACTTGGCCTGGTTTCCATTCTTAGCACTGGAAAAAAAATTTTTTTTTGGAGTGCAAAGTAACATCTCCTTTAAATTGTTCTGTTGCTGTCGTCTAGGTGTCTTTGCTATTTTCTTTTTGGTTGTTAGTGCCCAGGTGTCATCATTAACTGCAAGACAAATGCAAGGGTGCTTCACCACTGAGCTACATCCCAGCCCTTTTGATTTTTTTTTTTTTTTTAAAGAGAGAGTGAGAGAGAGGGGGACAGAGAGAGAGAGAGAATTTTAACATTTATTTATTTTTTCTTAGTTCTCGGCGGACACAACATCTTTGTTGGTATGTGGTGCTGCTGAGGATCGAACCCGGGCAGCACGCATGCTAGGCGGGCGCGCTACCGCTTGAGCCACATCCCCAGCCCCGCCCTTTTGATTTTTGAGACAGGGTCTTGCCAAGTTGCTCAGGTCCTCACTAAGTTGCTGAGGCTTTAGAACTGCCTTGGCCTCCCAAGTTGCTGGGATTACAGGTGTGAGCCACTGCACCCAGCTTTTACTGTTTTCAAGTGCTAAGGCAGGATACCCTAGACCACCATTGTCTGTGTCCAATTTGACTTTCACCTCCCTGGGGGACTTATAGTAGGCCCTAAGCCTGGCAGGTCACCCCCACCCTGCTGGCCCCCACCTCTTCCTTCAGGAATGGGCTGGGCCCCTCCCCCAGTTCCCCTGGGCCCTCTGCCCCTGCCTGGTCACTGCAGTTTACTCCCCTCCACAGTGCTTCCCCTCCCTTTCACTCCATTCTGATCCTCCTGCTTTCTCCCTGGCTTCCCAGCTCTTATCCCCACCAAGAGGAGTCTCGGTAAGAATCAGCTCATGGGCAGTGGTTAATCCTAGTCTGTCTTCAAGAAGGGATCTAGAGTTACAGATCCTGACTCAGATTCCATCCTCTCCACATGAGGAAGCCTGGACCCTGGCCAAGTCACTGCCATCTCTCTGAGCCTCATTATTTTCTGATCTGGACAAAGGGAGGTGGTTGTAATATTTTTCTAGGGTATAGAGAGGAAGGACTGAGAAGAATTCAAGGCTGACTATGCCGTGGTTGGTATCCAGTGGGTGCTTTTGCTCCTGACTTAATCCTCATTTCTCCCCTAGTGCAGAAAGTCTTGGATGAGCCTGGGTGCCTAGTAACACAAAGCGTTTCAGGGTCCTCCTGAGCTCCCCCATTGTACTCAGCTCCATGCCTCAGGGACACCCTAAAGACTATCAAGCGTGGGTCAGGTAGGAGATAGGCTTGGCCACTGATGTTGCAAAAGTGATCTCTGCTGGGACAAGGGTAGCAAAAACTCGGCCCAGGCAGGGCTGGAGCTTCAAATAGACCCAAAGCTCCCAGAAGAGGTGGCCTTGAACTTACAGAATGTAGAACAGCACAGGCAAAAGGTCTAGAGCCCAAAAGCCAGGATCACCCAGACAGCCTCTTTACCATCTTCAGCCTTCTCCTTCAGTCTATTCTTTAGAATACTAAAGCACAAATCTGATGTTGCCCTGAACCCATCTACCTGGGGTGGGTCCAGGCTCCTCCTGGCCCTTGACCCTCAGGCCTCTAGGTTTTCTCCCTTGGCTGGGAGTAGCTGGGCACAGCCCTGAGTTTTCCTACCTGGCCCACTCCATTCAAGCCCCTCTTTCTCGTATAGACACTCTGTGGCCCACAGCTGGGGTTTTGGGACACTGCTGTGTATTCCCATACCTGTTCTGTCAAACCACTTGTCACTGTATTGGAATTACTTTTTGTCAGGGACACTTTCTCAAATCTGATACATGTACCAATTCTTTAGGGGAAAAAAAAAATTCATGGACCTGTCTCCCCAAGATAGTAATCTGAGTCCTTTTTTTTAAGTATTTATTTTTTAGTTGTAGTTGTCAATACCTTTATTTTATTTATTTATTTTTATGTTGTACTGAGGATTGAACCCAGGGCCTCACATGTGCTAGGTAAGCGCTCTACTGACAGAAAATAATGATAAAGCATTGGAGATTTCAGAATTAAGAAAACAGGCTCCTGAATCGTTTCACTTAAGTATGTACAAATATAAAACAAGGTTAAAAAAAAAAAAAACTTTTGCTTTTTGCTTCTATACGCAAGTATAAAACTAAATAATTTTTCAAAGTAGATAAATATAAAACAGGGAAATTCCTTCTAACTATATTAAAGTGGCCATGGTATTTTGCTGACTGTCCTAGTATATAGTGGTACGAAGGCTCTGACTCTGGAAGTGAGTCCTAATGGCCACTCCTACCCATGACCACAGTGGAAACATGAAGCCAAGACATCCTCCTTGAGAACTAATGGGTCCCTTAGGACAACAGGTCCACTTGGACAAGTCCAAGGCAAGGATCAACCATTGGATTCCAGTGGTGGGAGTTTCCAATGGTGGCCACTGTGTGCCAGTCATGCTAGAGTTAGGAAACAGTGGGCACCATGTGGCACTCCTTGAGGGACGCTATCATGAATCTCAGATCAGCCCAACTATGCACTTGTCTTATCTGCTCCCCCACATTCCTACTGTATGTACTGATCTCCACCCCAAACTGCTGTCCCCCTCAGAAAAAGGGACTCCCAACCCCTGAGGAAGCTGTGTGTTCCTGCAGCAACTGGACTGGGACCTAACATTGAGACACTTGACTGGCTAAGTTTTAGATGGCACCAAATTCTGGAGGTGTGGAGGGAAGAGACCTCCTTTCATTTTTTGTTATACTCCCAGTGTTTAGCTCAATGCCTGGTATTAAACTGTTAAAATGACAGAAAATTGGGGCTGGGGATGTGGCTCAAGCAGTAGCGCGATCGCTTGCCATGCGTGCGGCCCGGGTTCGATCCTCAGCACCACATACCAACAATGATGTTGTGTCCGCCGAGAACTAAAAAATAAATATTAAAAATTCTCTCTCTCTCTCTCTCTCTCTCTCTCTCTCTCTCTCCCTCTCCTCTCTCACTCTCTCTTTAAAAAAAAAAAAGTTTACCAAAAAAAAAATGACAGAAAATAATGATAAAGCATTGGAAATGTCAGAATTAAGGAAACAGGCTCCTGAGTCAGGAAAAATTGGCTTAAATTCCTGGAGGCATCTTTGTGTCCTTGCCCATTTCTTCACTGCCATCCCTTCCCCTTCCCCACTGGGGCTTGAACCCGGGCCTTAAGCATATGCATGTAATGCAAGCACTCTACCACTTAGCTACATCCTATACCCTTTTATGAAAATAACTTTGTTTGGTTTTTGGTACCTGGGATTGAACCCAGGGGCACTTAACCACTGCCCACATCTCTAGCCCTTTTTTGGCATTTTAGTTTAAAGACAGGGTCTTGCTGAGTTGTTTAGGGCCTCCTTAAGTTGCTGAGGCTGGCTTTTTTTTTCCCCTGGCTCAGCCTCCCAAGCTGCTGGAATGAACCTTTATTTTACTCATTTATTTATATGTGGTGCTGAAAATTGAGCCCAGTGCCTCACACAGGTGGGGCAAACCCTCTACCACTGAGCCAGAACCCCAGCCCCTATTTTTTTATGTTTTGAGACAGGGTCTCCACAAGTTGCTGAGGCTCACCTTGAATTTACAGTCCTCCTTCAGCAGCCTTCTGAGTCCTTGGGATTACAGGCATGTACCACTGAGCTCACCCCTATATATTTACATTTTAAAATTTTATCATTAACATTTTCAAATATCCAGAAAAGTAAGAATATTGCAATGAACTCCAAATACCACAGATTTCAACAGGTATTCACATTTGGCTAAGCTTGTTTTCTTTCCTTGGGGCATCTCTTTTGAAAGTCTCCTTTAAAGGGCCCGGGAGCAATCTCATTAGCAAGTCAATGAGTCATTTAACTGACTGCTTTGCCAGGACTTGCCCAGAGCAAGGCAGTTGGGAGAGTAAGACCAAAAAAAAAAAAAAAAAAAGTCTCTTGTGAAGGATATTCACTGGTCCCGGTGACACCTTCTATTCCTAGTTTAACGTTGGACTCCTCTGTGGTTTCTAGTCCTCTATGGTTTCTAGTCTGGGACTGCCTAGGAGGGTTCTGTGCCACCCACCTTCCCTCCAACATTAACTGGGCTGTACTGAGTCAGGTCCAGTGCTCTGTGCTGGAAACAGAACCAGCACCTCTCTGCCCCCTCCTGAGAGGAGCTTTTCCTGAACCCTCATGGCTCAGGAACCTAGAGTGAGAAAGGAGCCTAGTGCAGAGGTTGTGGTGACTCTGTGGTGGTGGTGGTGGGAGGAAGGGACAGTCAGGCCTCTTGGCAGCCAGTGACTATCTTCAGGTCTCCCTTTCTCCCTGGCTCTAAAGCTAGCTGCCTTTCAGTCCTCCCACAGACACGCTGTATCCCCACATATCATCTCTAGGGTTGTTTTTGGGGGGTGGGGTGGGGGGAGGTACCAGGGATTGAACTCAGGGGCCACATCCTCTAGGCCACATCCCCAACTCTATTTTATTATTATTATTTTTAGTTATACATGGACACAATACCTTTTGTTTATTTATTTTTATGTGATGCTGAGGATCCAACCCAGGGTCTCTTACACATTCGAGGCGAGCGATCTATGGCCAAGCCACAACCCCAGCCCTATTTTGTATTTTATTTAGAGACAGGGTCTCACTGAGTTGTTAGAGCCTCACTTTTCCTGAGGCTGGCTTTGAGCTCCTGGTTCTCCTGCCTCAGCCTCCTGAGGCGCTCCATCTTTGTTTTTTGCGCTTATGTTTTTGCTTAAAAAAAAGGCTCTGCCCACAAGGACAAGTTACACCAGCCAGGTCATCCCAAGCCCAATCAGCAAACTCTCCTGCTCACTTGTTTAGAAATCCTGACTCCACCCCCACCTGATCTATGAAGCAGATAGGAAATAGCTCTGTAAAAAAAAATTTTCAATCACTTTCAAGGTGATTGTAACACAGCCAGCTGCTTTTTAGAACACCTGGGATTGCTGGCTGCTGGGCAGATGGTGCTGTGAGGTGTGGGAAAGGCCTCAGCACACCTTCACTTCTTCCCCTTGCTCTCTCACAGCTGAGGGGACACATGGAATGAAAGCTTTCTGCCCACTTCCTCAGACCCGCTTTTCCCATCCTCAGGGCCTGCGCCAGCTTCCTGGAGCCCCTCTACTCTTCCAGTGATTTCTTCCCACCTCAGCCACTGATTAAGGAAAAAAAAAAAAACCTTGACAAGGCAGCAGCTTTTCCATGGAGCCCTTTGATGACAGCCAGGCTCTGAGGGACGCAGCCTGTGTGCTGCGACACAAATCACAGGATTCACTTTGGCTTCCTTCCCATCGCCTCTGGAGGACCTTGATTGAGGGCGAGTCACGTGCTCTTTTTCCTGACTTAGGCATGGGTGGGCAGCTGAAGGGGCTAGGAAATCGGCTTCCTCAGCCTCCTGCCTTGCCGGCCGCCCTCAGCTGTGGGATTTCTATAGGACGAGGAGACACGACAGACAGTAGGCTGCCAAGTCTTCTGTGGACCTGGGTGAGCACTCAGGGGAATGGGCACGGGGGCCGTTTTCCTGTTGTTCTCTTCTGTGAATCATAAGCCAAAATGGGAAGTGCAGCTAGGGGCTAGGTGACCACACAGCTGCTAGTGGGCACCCCTCCCTGAAACAGCTTCAAGGCTAGACTTAGTCCTGACTTTGCCTGGCCCAGGTCACTGTGACCTGACTGATTACCTGCATCTAAGGCTGGGGTGGACAGGTGCAGTGCCCTCCTATAACATAGGTAGCCCAGGAAGCTGCCTTGGGAGGGAGGGAGGGAGGAAGGAGAAATGGAAGGAAGATAGCTGAAAGCGCTGCTCCTGAGCCAGGGGAGAGAAAGGGTCTCCTGCCGATGCCCCTAGGCTGGCTAACAAGGGTGCCTGGAACTCACTGTTGGTCAGATTGCAGCCTTTGTACTGTGATCTTGAGGAATTACTGAACCTCCCTGACCAAGGCCTCTTGTTTCTCTAACAAATCACCTGATGTTTTGTGTTCAGGTGTTGCTATTAGGATTGTAGTCATAATTGTTTAGCTATACTAGCTCTATACTCAGAGGCTGCGTGACTCTGGGCAAGTTCTTTCATCTCAACAACCCCCAGCCTCCAATACTGGGGATTGGGCCCAGAGGTGCTCTACTGCTGAGCCATGTCCCCAGACTTTTTGTTTTTGGTGGTACTGAGGATTAAACCCAGGGCCTTACAAATGCTGGACAAATGCTCTAGCACTGAGCTGTGCTTCCAGTCCCACCAAACCTTATTTGTTTTTTTGTTTTGAGACAAAGTCTCATTAAATTGCTGAGGCTGAGCTCAAACTTGGTATCATCCTACCTCAGCCTCCCAAGTAGCTGGGATTATAGGCTGAATAACTGAGCCTTTCAAGTTCTTTCATCCTTTTTTTTTTTTTTTTTAATTTTTAGTTATAGATGGACCAAATACCTTTATTTTATTTATGTGGTGCTGAGGCCTGGAACCTAGTGTCTCACACATGCTAGGCAAGTGCTCTGCCACTGAGTCACAACCCCAGCCCCTCTTTCATCTTTTTGAGCTTCTGATTCCCTCTATAATACTTTGGGGACACTGCCCACTATCTCCCAGGCTTGTATGCAGATTAAACGTAATGCAAATGAGATGGCTGGTGATATCAAAGGTGTGTAATAAGTTTTCTTCCTTCTTTCTGCCTCCTCAGCAATTCAGCCCAATCTCTTCTTTGGGGCTTCCCTGTACTTAACTCAGGATTCAGTTCTGCCAGCACTGGTTAGTGTCTGCTACTGATGCCTGTTCAGTTTCACTAGGAAGACCACAGAAGTGAAGTGGGATGAATGAACTTCAGGGTTGAGGTCCTTTCAAGCTGAAATGGATGTGGAAAGAGGGGCCGTAGAAGTTCCTGACTCTGCCCTCACAGGGACACAGTGCTATCTTTGGGTCACCTGTGGGATGGGTACTGCTGCAACCAGCTAGGTAGAGAGCTATGGCAGGCAACAGTTCCTCTCACAGGTGGCTATTCTTTTGGACAGAGGCAGAGTCAAGGGGAAAATGGGACCCAAGGGCTTACCCCAAATAATGGGCCAAAAAAGAAGCTTGATGATACAAATGTACAAAACCCATAGTGTTCTGGGCTAGTGGGATCAGCTCTGTTGGTTTAGAGTCATCACCTACCATACACCCCCACCTCTGCGTGTGTGTGTGTGTGTGTGTGTGTGTGTGTGTGTGAGAGAGAGAGAGAGAGAGGAGGGGGGGAAACAGGATTGAACCCTGGGGCACTGCACCACTGAGTTACATCCCCAGCCCTTTTTATTATTTTGAGACAGGGTCTAGCCCAGTTGCTCAGGTTGGCCTTGAACTTTTAGTCTTCCTGTCTCAGCCTCTGGAGTTGCAGGGATTATACGTGTGCACCACCATGCCCATCAGGGGACTGTTTTAATATCTAGGCTCTGGAATCTGGACTGATCTGTAGGAAGTAGGAAGACAAAAATGGCAGTTTTCTACAATAGAAATGAGAGCCATTGCATTTTAGAAAGGGACTGACAACCAGTGAGAAGACTAGACTGGAAACTGTGAAGCTGGTTCTCAAAAGAGTTTAGAGGCTGGGTGCACTGCTACACCTGTGTTCCCAGTAACTCAGGAGATTGAGGCAGGAGGAGTGCAAGTTCAAGGCAGTCTGGGCAATGTAGTGATCTGATTTCTCAGAATCAAATCGAATCAAATACAGAGTTGGGATTGTAGCTTGGTGGCAGAGTACTTGCCTAGATTGTATAAGTTTCTGGAAATCCATCCCTAGTTCTGTGTGCATATGACACATGAATCTACAGGCATCTTGAGTTTTGTAGCATATCACAGTGTGCAGTGGAGAATTTCATGCCTCATAATCCTGATGTTGCTCAAAAACAGTAATTTTTCTTCTGACCCTTCCTTGGTAATTTGTGGCTCTTTTCTCCAGCCTACACTAACACTCTTCAGATTTAGGAGTGGATCACTCTTCACACCATCCCCTCTTTCCTTCACTCACCTATACTCATCCAGCGTAGGTCCTGCCACTTCCAGTTTCCTAAATAGATCAAACATTTTTCCTTTTCTTGCCTCATGCCTTAATGTAACCTGAACTACCAGCCCATCTCCCTGCTTCCACAAAGCAAATCATAGCTTTGTTATAAAGCTCCTTATAGCTTTGTTGCTGATCAAGAAAAGGATCCTAAAAAAAAAAAAAAGAAAGAAAGAAAAATGGATCCTTGCAGGACACTGTGGCATACACCTGTAACCCCAACAGCTCAGGAGGCTGAAACGAGGATCGCAAGTTCAGAGCCAGCCTCAGCAACTTAGTGAAACCCTGTCTCTAAATAAAGAAATACAGAAATGTTAATGGGGATATGGCTCATTAGGTAAGCGCCCCAGAGTTCAATCCCTAGTATCCAAAAAAAAGAGAGAGAAAGAAATGGATCCTCAGCCCAGCAAAGTGGGCCTGCTTTCAGAATTTCTTATAGGTACTCTACTGCTACCTGCCACTCCTCCCTGCCCGCCCAGAGTTCAATCCCTAGTATCCAAAAAAAAGAGAGAGAAAGAAATGGATCCTCAGCCCAGCAAAGTGGGCCTGCTTTCAGAGTTTCTTATAGGTACTCTACTGCTACCTGCCACTCCTCCCTGCCCGTTCTCTCCTCATCAATTGTTTATAACTTTAGATCTCAGTTGAAGAGCTGCTTCTTCAGGGAATACTTCCCCAAATCCACAAAGGCCAGACTGGATCTCCCCGTCATCGTCTTCACCAGCACTGTTTATGTTTGTGTGATTTCTCATATACTCTCCTTCTGTGACCCACTGTGAGGGCTGGGACCTTGTTTATGTTTGTTGTTTCTGGGACTTAGAACTTCATAGTAGTTTTGGATGGAGTGAACTAATCAGTCTCTTATACTCATTCCAGATATGTAATTGGTTCATCAACGCCCGGCGGCGGCTTCTCCCAGACATGCTTCGGAAGGATGGCAAAGACCCTAATCAGTTCACCATTTCCCGCCGTGGCGGTAAGGCCGCAGAAGTGGCCCTGCCCCGTGGTAACAGCCCCTCAGTGCTGGCAGTGTCGGTACCTGCCCCCGCCAATGTGCTCTCTTTGTCTGTGTGCTCCATGCCGCTCCACACAGGCCAGGGGGAAAAGCCAGCAGCCTCCTTCCCACCAGGGGAGCTGGAGTCCCCCAAGTCCCTAGTGACCCCTGGTAGTACACTTGCCCTGCTGACCAGGGCTGAGGCTGGGAGCCCCACAGGTGGACTTTTCAACACACCACCGCCCACACCCCCAGAGCAGGACAAGGAGGACTTCAGCAGCTTCCAGCTGCTGGTGGAGGTGGCGCTGCAGAGGGCTGCCGAGATGGAGCTTCAGAAGCAGCAGGACCCAGCACCCCCATTGCTGCATACTCCAATCCCTTTAGTTTCTGAGAACCCCAAGTAGGCATCTACTACAGGGGTGCTCAAGGCTCAAGCCAGGTGTTCTGGGTTCCTGGTTCGCTTCCCTTCCATACAGAGGGTTTTCTATGGATCACTGCCAAGCATCAGTATCATCTCCTCTGTCCAGAAGTCTTCAGCAGGAAGATGCCAGCTGGTGTCACTGCGTTGTGACAGGGACCTCTCTGCTGACTGCCTTGTCTCCAGTCGTCCTCAGTGATGAGACCAAGAGATTGGAGATAGGCATGGTGCTGCTGCTGCTCCTCCAGAGAATTCCTGGGACCCTTTGTTCCAGCCTGCTTTCCTTGGCTGGGCTCCGGAAACCTGCCAAGTTCAGACCTATGCTGGGTCCATGCTGCTCCTGAGCTATGCCTCTGTCAAACCAGGTGTGGACATTCCATGTTCATAAGTGTGGGCAAAAGAAGAGGGATCCAGCACATTTAACAGCACCGACTCCAGTTGAATGTTTAGATTTTTGCTAAACTGTTTATTTTTCCTCTTTTGCTGTGGTTTGCATTAGTTGCAGTAGTTAGCCCAGGAGTGGGGAATGAGAGTGCAAGATGGCAGATGGAGTCTAATCCTCCACTGTGAATGATCCACCACTGCTACTGGGGGTTGTTGTACAAGGGAGGAGTATTTTTATTTGGGGGACCAGCTAAATCTCTGCAAAATGAGGAATTCCAAATGGTTGTTTTATTGTTCCTTTGGTTTACCAAAAAGGTGTTTGGGGCAGAAAAAGAAATTTGGCATTGGCTCTTTTGCATCAGGCACAGAAGGGCATAGCCACAGCCAAGAGAGAGTACAGCAGAACCTGACTCAACCTAGACATAGAGCAGAGAAAGATGATAAAACCAGAGATTTGTTTTTACTCTGTTTTGGGGTAGGGGTGGGGGAGTAAGCTAGACTGAAGCAATGGGCTTTTTTTTTCCCCCCTTCTTCCCCTTGTTAATACTCCCCCCCCCTTTTTTTTTTTCTCCCTTGAAGGCTTTGCCCTGCAGCCTGAGGTTTAAAATTTCTTTGGAAACTTGGGACTGGAATGTTAGAAGCTCCCATCATCTCCACCTGGGGAGCAGTGAGCCATCTGCTGGTCAGGAAGTCCTTCTAGCTACTAGAACAGGCAGCTTTTCCCACAAAGGAGGTAGAAGCTATTCCTGGAAGAAGCAGGGAATTTCCTGCAGTGGGGCTGGAATTGGGCCAGAAACGTAGTTTTTGTGTCTTTGCTTCACCTTTCTTTAACCTGGAGTTGCAAAGGCCCTGCCTGAGTTTCCCAGTGAAACATCACAATTGGTCTTCACCCCACCGCCCTTTATTTTGCTGTTTCATTGCTGATAGTGTTCAACAGCAGTATACCCCATCTTTATATATCTTAAGAAACACTAATCCTAGACTTTTATTAGCCAAAATATTTTTGTTCTGAATAACATTGTTACTGGGCCAAAAGTTAGGCCAGGAGCCCTGGCCTGTTGTAGTTTCCTGAAATTGCCAGGTTGGGCGTGAGGGGAAGGGGTTCCTGGGTGTTGACTGACTTGGCCACAGCAAGGGCATATACTTTGTCCTTTTTCGGAAGATCCCTGACACCCTCAGGGAGGTTCCCCTACCTCTCCTGAATGACTTGGCCCATCCCTTGGAGTGGGCATGGGAATAGGTTACTTACAGAAAGGGAGTTTTGCCCTCTGTAGATGGGCAGGTTTCCTAGGCTCTCTGTTCTGCCTCCCTCCGGCCTCTTTGCTGCAGGGAACTGGGAATCTTCACCCTCATCAGACCCAGTTGGGGAAGGTCAACATGGCAGCTTCCAAGTTAGCTGAAGCTACTGTGCTTCCATCTCTCCTACCCCAGTGGTGTCTGTGAGCCCAGATCTAATGTAACTGTTGGAGGACTCCTACAGTAGGTGACTCAGTGTATTGGGTTGGAGTGGGGTTTTCCTTTCCTGCAGTGCACTGAACTGTGAGGGGAGAGGGGGCCATGCTGCTGAATTCTGTCTGGCATTCCCTTCTTGTATAAAATGGGGCCTCTGGGGATAGGGCAGCCTCTGCTTGGGTTTGGTTGTAAGTAAACCTGGAGGATAAAGCACAGTTGTCCCATTGAATTATTTGAGCAAAAAACTACTGTAAATAACTTTGTTTTTGTCTTTTGTCAAATAAAGTTGTTCTGTTTTTGTTTATTTTTAAAATGTAACAGTTCTTGATTGATCCTTTATGGCTCTGGGGACCAAGTACTGTTTTTACTCTGCCTTACCTCCTTCACTCTTCCTTTTAGCCATCTGTGTGAGTTTTGTACATCCTGCGCCCCTATTTCTTTTCCCTAGTCCTATTCTATAACCCATTCATCACAATGTAAGGGAACATATGTATCCCATGCTGGACCAGTCCTCCTGAGATCAGCAGTTAAGCTTTGGGCTTGCTATGTGATCTGGGTATGAACTTGGGGAAATGGCAACTTTGTCCTTTCCCTCTCAGAAAAGAACATGAAGCCAACACAAAGAGAAGTAGATACGAGACCAGTGCTCCAGTCATGTCTGAAGCCAGTACTACCCCACTTCCCTATTGTATAAGCTAGTAATTCCCCTGTTGGTTTTTCTCTACGAATGCATTTCCACCACATGGAAATAACAATACACTAATGTCAACCCAAAGTACAGAAACCAGGGTCTGTAATGGTAGTTTTATTGTGAGTGGGTCTTTGTGATGTTCATTATGTCTTAAAATTTTTGTGCACACAGAGAAAATGAATGCCCCTTTAGGTAAAGGAACTGGGTGGGGCTAGACACTGGTATTCATCTGTAATCCTCCCTACGCAGAAGACTCACAAACCAGCCTGGGCAATTAAGTAAGACCCTTATCTCAAAATTTTAAAAAGGCTGGGAATGTAGCTCAGTGGTAAAGGGCCCCAACGTTCAATCCCTAGTACCCACCTGCAAAAGCTGTTATACAACTAAAGTGGCTTCTTGGCTTCTCCCCAGTATACCTGGATAGAGGATATTTAATCTCCCATTGGTATTCAATTTACCCAGATTCAGGAGCAATTCCTTTGCCCATTCATCCAAGGTCCTGATTTTTCACTCCTAAACTGAACACTTAGCTCTGAAGCTTAGAAGAATAGGTTAGTGCTAGAAGGACTCTTCAAAGTAAATTTTTCAATTCATTTACATCTGGAGAATGAATATTAATATTTCCCTAAAAAGGAGAAGTGGTTTGGATGGTTCAACTGCTTAACAAGAGCTGCTTCTTGCAATGCTTTTCAAAGAATTGAAACAAAAACCATTTTCTGCATCAAACTGATGAGCCCGGAAGTGAGCAAGAACTCTAGATAATACAAGTTAATAGGGATAATGTGATTAGCATACTCCTGAGGCTGGACACACGACCCACCTTTCTAATAACAGTCCCATGTAGGTAACAATTTTTTTAAATGTATTTTGAGCCAGATGTGGTAGCTATAATCCCAGTTACTCTGGAGGCTGAGGCAGGAGCACTGCAAGTTCCAGGACAGTCTGGGCAATTTAGCAAGACCATATCTTAAAAAAAGGCCTGAGGATGTATCTTATTGGTAGAATGTCCTGAGTTCTATCCCCAGTATCACATTATAACGAAACATTCTGTGTATTTTCATGGGTCATTTAAAGAAAAACAAAACAGGATATGCAGTTAGACCTCTACAACAATAGCTGGTAGTTATCCTCCTGGACCACTGATTTCTGGGATCCATCAGTGTCTATCGGGGGCCACGGTCTTACCTTTCAGAGAATACCTTCCTCCCCAAACCCTACCACAAGCAGCTGGCAGTGATATAGAAGTATTCAGCTGGGAGGAAATACTCAGCCATGGGGCTGAGACCATGTGTTCAACTAGTCCTAAAAAAAATCCCACACCTCATTGAGACAAAATGTGTCCTACTTCCAAATATGTCTCCCACTTCCAAAACTGACTTCACCAAGCTCTTTTCCATTTTAGACCACCCAAGATGTTTATTTTAACCAGATGGATACACTGGGATTTAGCCAGATTCTCCACTTCTTAAGATAAGGAAAGCTTTGGATGAAAACAAAAAAGGAACAATTCTGAGTCCATAAATACCTTTTAGGCAAAGGCTTCCATGCTGGCTGCCAGCTAGGCTTTGTCTACTCCTAGAAAGCTAAGCAGAGAAACAGCTCAAGTTTCAGATGTCTATTTAACCTCTAACTTGCTGTGTGACCTTGTACTGCAATGCAGGATCTAAGTAAGGATCCTTCATACTATAAATTTGTAACTTCCCATGTAAATAAATTTTTTTTTGTAGTTGTGGATGAACAGAATGCTTTTATTTGATTGGATTATTTTTATGTGGTGCTGAGGATCAAACCCAGTACCTCAGGTATGCCAGGCAAGTGCTCTGCCACTGAACTACAGCCCAAGCCTATAAATAAAAATTTAATTTAAAAATCAATCTCAGTGGGGCTGGGGTTGTGGCTCAGCGGTAGAGCGCTCTCCTCAAATGTGCGAGACCCTGGGTTGGATCCTCAGCATCACACAAAAATAAACAAGTGAAATAAAGGTGTTGTGTCCAACTATAACTAAAAAATAAATATTAATAAATAAATAAATAAAAAGCAATCTCAGAGGTTAAAGTCAGACTTAACAATATAGCATAAAAAAGACAGAATAAATATCACACAAAAAGAACGTGTTTTGTTTTGTTTTTCCTGTATAAGTTCTCTATTTTCAAAGATGATGTGATCTTAATGTAGAAAACTCTAAAGATTCCACCTAACAACTGTTGGAACTAATAAATAAGTTCAGCAAAGTTGCAGGATAGAGTGAACACACGAAAATTGGTTGTGTTTTCCTGGGTATGGTGGTGCACACCTGTAATCCCAGCAATTTGGGAGGCTAAGGTAGGACGATTACAAATCCAAAATCAGCTTCAGCAATTTAGTGATGCCCTAAGCAATTTAGCAAATCCCTGTCTCAAAATAAAAAATAAAAAGGACTGGGAATGTGACTTAGTGGTAAAGCACTTCTGGGTTCAATCTCCAAAACCTCACCCCAAAAAAGTTGTTTCTAGACATTAACAATGAATAATCTGAAAAGCAAATTAAGAAAACAATTTCATTTACAATAGCATAGAAAATAATAAAACATTTAGAAATTAATCAAGTTGCCAACTGGAAACTAAAATAAAAATCATTGAAAGAAATTAAAGATGACCAAATAAATGGAAAGATATCCTGAGTTCATGGATTAAAATATTTCCAATACTGAGAGACGGAGACAGACAGACCATACTTATCTGAGGTAAAATCTGATTGTCAAAGGTGCCAAAATAGGGCTGGGGATGTGGCTCAAGGGTAGCGCGCTCGCCTGGCATGTGTGCGGCCCGGGTTCAATCCTCAGCACCACATACCAACAAAGATGTTGTGTCCACCAAGAACTAAAAAATAAATATTAAAAATTCTCTCTCTCTCTCTCTCTCTCTCTCTCTCTCTCTCTCTCTCTCTCTCCCCCTCCTCTCTCACTCTCTCTTTAAAAAAAACAAAAAAAAGGTGCCAAAATATACATTCCTCTTCAACAAATGGTGCTGGGGAAACTGGAAATCCATATGCAACAAAATGAAATTTAACTCCTGTCTCTCACCATGCACAAAATTCAACTTAAAGTGGATCAAGGACTTAGGAATTAAACCAGAGACACTGCGCCTATTAAAAAAAAAAAGTAGGCCCAAATCTTCATCATGTTGGATTAGGCACGAACTTTCTTAATAAGACTCCTATAGTGCAAGAATTAAAAACAAGAATCCATAAATTGGATGAATTCAAACTAAAAAGCTTCTTCTCAGCAAAAAAAAAAAAAAAAAAAAACAGGTGAATAGAGAGCCTGCAGAATGGGAGCAAATTTTTACCACACACATATCAGATAGAGCACTGATCTCTACGATATATAAAGAACTCAAATATATATATATAAATATATATATTTATATATATATATAAATATAATTTATATATATATTTTGTAACGGGGATTAAACTCAGGGGTATTCAGCCACTGAGCCACATCCCCAGCCCTTTTTTGTATTCCTTTTAGAGATAGGGTCTCACTGAGTTGCTTAGTGCCTCGCCATTGCTGAGGCTGGCTTTGAACTCATTATTCTCTTGTCTCAGCCTCTTGAGCTGCTGGGATTAAAGGCGTACACCACCAAACCCACTCAAGAATTCAAAAATGTTAACACCAAAAAAAACAAATAACCTAATCAATAAATGGCCAAGGAACTAAAAAGACACTTCTTAGCAGATGATATACAGTCAATCAACAAATATATGAAAAAATACTCATCATCTCTAGCAATTACAGAAATGCAAATCAAAACTACTCTAAGATTTCACTCCAGTCAGAATAGCAGCTATGAAGAATACAAACAACAATAAGTGCTGGTGAGGATGTGGGGAAAAAGGCACACTCATACATTGCTGGGGGAACTGCAAATTGGTGCAGCTAATATATAAAGCAGTATGGAGAATCATTGGAAAACTGGGAATGGAACCACCATTTGACCCAGCTATCCCATTCCTCAGTCTATACCCAAAGGATTTAAAAACAGCATAATATAGGGACACAGCCACATCAATGTTTATAACCACACAATTCACAATAGCTAAATTGTGGAACCAAACTAGATGTTCTTCAGTAGATGAATGGGTAAAAAAAATGTGGTATATATACACAATGGAATATTACTCAGCATTAAAGGAGAATAAAATCATGGCATTTGCAGGTAAATGGATGAAGTTGGAGAATATAATGCTAAGTGAAATTAGTCAATCCCCCCAAACCAAATGTTGAATGTTTTCTCTGATATAAAGAGACTGATTTGGGGCTGGGGATGTGGCTCAAGCCGTAGTGCGCTCACCTGGAATGCGTGCGGCCTGGGTTCGATCCTCAGCACCACATACAAACAAAGATGTTGTGTTCGCCGAAAACTAAAAAATAAATATTAAATAAATAAATAAAGAGACTAATTCATAGTAGGGTTGGGAGGGGGAGCATGGGAGGATTAGATGAACTCTAGATAGGGCAAAGGGGTGAGAGGGGGAAAGGAGTGGGTACCAGGGAAGGAAAGACTGGGGAATAAGATGAATATCATTACCCTAAGTAGGTATGAAGACATAAATGGTGTGACTCTACTTTGTGTACAACCAGAGATATGAAAAAGTATGCTCTATATGTGTAATGTGAATTGTAATGCATTCTGTTGTCATATATAACAAATTAAAAATTTAAAAATCTTGTTGTCAAATTCATAGAAAGCAGAATGATGACAGTTAAGGGCTGGAGAAAGGAGAGTCATTGTTTAATGAATATGAAGTGTTGGTTTCACAAGATGAGAAACTTCTGAAATGAATGGTGGTGATGGCTGCACAACAAAGAAATGTACTTCTATTTTTTATTTTTATTTATTTATTTATTTATTGGCATTGAGAATTGAACCCAGGGGTGCCTTACCATTGAGATCTATCCTCAGCCCTTTAAACTGTCTTTGAAATTTTATTTTGAGATAGGATCTTCCTAAATTGCTTACGGCCTCACTAAGTTTCTGAGACTGTAATCCTCAAACTTGTAATTCTCCTGCTTCAGCCTCCTTAGTGGCTGAGACTATATGTGTGCACCACCATGACTGTCTTTTTTTTTTTTTTCCAGTACTGGAGTCAACTCAGGGGCACTCTTTTTATTTTTATTTTGAAACAGAGTTTCACTATGTTGCTGAAGCAGGTCTTGAATTTGAGATAGTCCTGCCTCAGCTGCCCCAGTACCTGGGAACACAGGTGTGGTGTACCACAATACCCAACTGAAATAAATGTACTTAATGTCATTGAAATGTACATTTAAAAATTGTTAAAATTATATATATATACATATATATATTGTTATGTATATTTCATACAATTTAAATTTTTTAAATTTATAAGTTTTTTTTTTTCCTTCACTACGGGGGAATCAAACCCTCAGGCATGCTGTATAAGCCACTGAGCTACATCTTCCTCAGCTCCAAAGAACTATTTCTTTTTTCAAGTACTGAGGATTGAACCCAGGGTATTGCAAATGCTAGGCAAGTGCTCTACCATTGAGCTATACTACCAGTCCTTTTTATTCTATTTTGTGATAGGGCATCATGAAGTTGCCCAGGCTATTTTCAAACTTGTGGTCCTCATGCCTCAGCCTCCTGAGTAGCTGGCATTACAGCCATCTCACCTGGCTTTTTTTTGCAGATCTGGGGATTGAAGACAGGAGCTTGGTATGCTAGGCAAATGCCGAACCACTTAAGTACTTGTGCCTGGTCCTCCACCCTTTTTTTAAACAGAGTCTCATAAGTTGCTGAGGCTGACCTGGAACTCTTGGTCCTCTTGTCTCAGCCTCACAAGTAGCTGGAATTACAGGTATGGGCTACCACATGCAGCAAAAAAAAAAAAAAAAAAAAAATCCTTTTTAGTACAATTTTGTCCATCTTCAGGGTCCTAGAAACTCTCACCTAATGATTTTAATTGCCCACTCTGATCCAGTCTCTCAAATAGCAGCCAGATGATCTTTTTCTTTTTCTTTTTTTGTTGTACTGGGGAACGAACCCTGGGCTTTACACACGCTAGGAAAGCACTCTTACACTGAGCTACGTCCTCAGATCCACAGTGATCTTTCTACATTGCAAACCTGATCACTTCCCCTGTTCAAATCCTTTCTGTGGCTTCCTCAACCCTTGCGATAAAACCAAATTCTTCTACATGAGTCTTCCTGCTCTTTTTCCTACTTGTGGTTTCATTCCTTACTATTAGCCTACATGGTTTCATCTCCCTGAATGTACTCCTCCCTCTTCCTTCACAGCTGTCTTCCCTAATCTCCCACAGATCGGATTCCACATTACATATCTTCACTTTTAGACTAAATAGGGTGAAAACTTACCTTCTGGTCATGGGCTAGGTTTTCTTTCAACTTTCTATGATAGAGTAATCAGTTTGTTGCCAGAACTACATGCCACCAGGGAGTCTGTAAAAGAGGTTTATACCAATGATACTCTTCCAAACTAGAGCAAGTTGGTTAGGCTATACTTTGCATATGAAAGGGGAATTGATTCAGCAAAGGAAGGGCTGGAAAGAACAAGATTCATGTGAAAACTATACTAAGTTTGTACATTCATATCAAGGTAAGGCCCTTCCATCGTTCTAGACAGTAAAGTCTGTTAGTGTGTATCACCTTTGGGGTCCAGCCTCACTCAATCTTGGGAGTAGGACTGGAATGGAAAATATCAAATAAGGTATTGGGAAAAGCTCTGTAGGAGATTCTGTTGTTCACCTAAAGTGAAGACCTAACTACAGATGAATGTTGACAGGTATGCAAAAGCTTTTTTTTGGTACTGGGAATTGAACCTAGGGGTGCTTAAACACTGCCACATCCCCAATCCTTTTTTGTATTTTATTTAGAGACAGGGTCTCCCTCAGTTGTTAGGGCCTCTCTAAATTGCTGAGGCTGGCTTTGAACTTGTGATCCTCCTACCTCAGCCTCCTGAGCCACTGTTATTACTGTTCTGGGCAGCAAAGGCAAAGGCTTTTCTGACCTAATTCATTTTAAGTCTTTTTTTTTTAGTACCAGAAATTGAACTAGGGGGCACTCAACCACTGAGCCCCATCTCCAGCCCTATTTTGTGTTTTATTTAGAGACAGGGTCTCACTGAGTTGCTTAGTGCCTCGCCTTTGCTGAGACTGGCTTTGAACTCATGATCCTCCTATCTCAGTCTCCTGAGCCATTGGGATTACAGGAGTGGGCCACCTTAACTCTTCAAGAGTTGAGGAGGGTTGTTGCTGTACCTTGGTGGCAGAGCGCTTGCCTACCAAGTGTGAGGCCTTGAGTTCAATCCTCAGTACCACATAAAAATAAATTAATTAAATAAAGGCATTGTGTCCAACTACACCTAAAAAAAACTTAAAAAAAAAAATAGATAGGGGCTGGGGATGTGGCTCAAGTGGTAGCGCGCTCGCCTGGCATGCGTCCGGCCTGGGTTCGATCCTCAGCACCACATACAAACAAAGATGTTGTGTCCGCCAAAAACTAAAAATAAATATTAAAATTTCTATCTCTCTCTCTTCTTCTCTCTCTCTTTAAAAAAAAATAGATAAATAGAGCTATTGTGTCCACCTATCAAAAAAAAAAAAAGTTATAAGGAGCTGGACACCTCGCCTGTAATCCCAGCGACTCAGGAGGCTGAGGCAGGAAGATTGCAAATTCAAATCCAGCCTCAGCAATGTAGCAAGGCCCTAAGCAACTTAGCGAGACCTTGGACCTTGTCTCTAATAAAATATAGAAAAGGGGTCTGGAGTTGTAGCTCAGTGGTAGAGGGCTTGCCTAGCACTTGTGAGGCACTGGTTCAATTCTCAGCACAGTATATAAACAAAAATAAAGGTCCATCGACAACTAAAAAAAATTTTTTTAATTTTTTAAAAAAATATAAAAAAGGGCTAGAGTTAAGCGCCCTAGGTTCAATCCCTGGTACAAAAAAAAAAAAAAAAAAAAAAAAAAAGAGTTAAGAGCAGATTTTAATCAGATCCAACGACTGAGAGAGATTCCAGGCAAGTTACTTGGCCTCTATAAGCCCACTGCACAGAAGTGATGTGTCTTGATCTCTCAATTCACTTCATCGCACACTGTGCGTGGCACCACCTGCAGGGCTTGTTAAAACACCGATACTTTCGATAAGGGACCCATTCCCAGAATTTCTGATTGAGTAGGTCTAGGGTGAGCAGATGCAGCTGCTGCTGGTCAGAAATACACTTTGTGAAGTAGCACCTAGAGAGGGCACAATAGATGAACAGTCAGATATCCTGATACCTAATAAAGTGTCTTCTCCATCCTATATCCCCGAAGAGATCTCAGCTTGTTCCAATTTGCCTTAGAAATTATTTCCTCTCTTGGGGTCTGAGGGTTCACATTTGCCAACAGAAGGTGCCGGGCAAGTTACGACACTAAGCTGTCACAACTAAGAGTTAACATCTTGAACAAGGTCCTGCAGAACTTGTAGGTTCAGGGAAGAATGATCCCGAGGGCAGCGTGGGACTCCCAGGGGGGTAAGATCTCGGTTCTGCAGGCGGGAGGGTGGCAAGGCCTCCTCCACAAAGACAGGGCCGCTCCAGCCGTGGCTCAAGGGACTAGCTGTAACTAACTGGGCGACGCTCATGTCCAACCTCTGCTCTCTCCTCTGTTGCGGTTCCTCAATCTCCACAGCGCCTCCGTGCGCTCGTGACGCCTCCCCGCAAGTGTTGTCCCTTCCCTCTCACCCTACCGCGCGTCGGACGGAAGCTTACCGTCACTTCCGCCTCGCGCAGTGCGCCTGCGCCCAGGCGATGGCCGTTCTTTCGCTCGGACAACTGCGTGCTTCCCGATTGGCTGCGTGGGCACGTCGACGGGAGCGCATGAAGCGCGGCGCTGCCCCTCCCTCCGCGGCGCCTGCTCGGTAGAGCGAGCAAAGCCCGGCAGCTTGGCTAAGTGAGAGGACTCGCAGCGCGCTATAGGGCCGGACCGCTGAACCTGCGGCTGCCGCCGCCGCACCGCGCGCCGTGACTCGCGACATCAGACTCCGACTACCTTTGGCTCGGCTCGCGCGCCCCAGGCCCGGCCCGGGCGGCGCGACTGGAGGATGAGCGGCGGGCGGCGGAAGGAGGAGCCGCCTCAGCCGCAGCTGGCCAACGGGGCCCTCAAAGTCTCAGTCTGGAGCAAAGTGCTGCGGAGCGACGCGGCCTGGGAGGACAAGGTGCGCGGGGGCCTGGCGAAGGCGCAGGTTCGAAGAGTCGGCTGGGGCTGAGGGGACGGCCTGGTGGGCCTGGGCCTGTCCCCGCCCGGCCGTGAGAGAGTGGGATGGTGGGGCCGGCGCCCCAAGGCTGCCGGGGCGAACTTGGCGGGCACGGGCTTGACAGCAGAGCTCGCTTCTGGATGAAGCCGCCTGGTCACGTGGGAGTTGTGAAATGGGGACAGAAGAATTGTCATCTGCCGGCAGGGCAAGTGCCCGCTTGGCGTGAGTGAGCTTCGACTAAGCCTCCGCCTTTTACTCCCAGTTCAATCTTGAGAAAGTTAGCACAGACAGTAACGGTACCAGACTAGTCCTCAATACTACCTGTGCCAGGTACCCTCCATGCATAATCCCCCAGTACTCAATCAGTCACTGAAGTGGGTCGTGCCATGATGCATCAAAGTTTAGAACGTACTGAGGCGCGCTTAATGGTGAGCTGCTATGGCTTAGTTGTTGAGTGAGAAATACTGAATACCTTAATGTGTATGAGTCTGCGATCACTTTTTGGGGTTAGTGTGTAAGAGGAAAGTAGAGCGCTTGCCTAGCAAGCCTGAGCACTGGGTTCGGTCACCAAGACATAAATATAGATAGATAGATAGTATTGTGACCACTTACAATTAAATATATATATTGGGGGCTGGAATTGTGGCTCAGCGATAGAGCTCTCGCCTAGCATGGGTGGGACCCGGGTTCGATCCTCAGCACCACATAGAAATAAAGGCATTGGGTCGTGTCCATCTACACCTAAAAAACAAATGTTTTAAAAATTATTTTTTTAAAAAAAGGAATTAATACCAGATACATGTAATAAATGGTTGGGGCTTCAGGATGTTCTTACTGGTCACATACAGAGAAGCTGAATGGATGTTTCCTAACTCTGCTCCATGATATATCTGGAGGGGCTATCACAACAACTTGATTCCAGGTAGTCTGAAGAAAATGTTATATTTGCAGTCTTTTCATTGTTTTTTTCTGGACTATTGAAGTTGCGTTTTCCTTCCTTGAGTTCCGGTAAGGGGGGATGGTAGGAACTTCCCAAAGGTGCCCTTGTCCTGCCCCCAGCCCTGCCCAGCTCTTGCAAAATCTGCTGTCTCTTGATGATCTGCTGTGTCATTTCTGTCTTTCTTGGTATAAGGACTGGTTTTTGAAATCTAGGGCAATTCAGAAACCTGAGTCTTCTGTTTCCTTCTGTGGAATTTAGCCATACTGTCACCTGCCTCCAACAATTTTATTTCCAATCTTTTCTTCTGTGACTTATTCAAAAATCCCTTGTAAGAAGGTGGTACTTACTAGGTTAATAGCTCTTCTACCCAAGGACTATGTAGGTCTTCCCGATCAGCTAAGACTTACATGTGGTCAGTAGCACAATTATTATTAAAGTCATGTCGTTACAAGTTATTTTATTTATACAGCTTTAAAAAAAAAAAAGGGAAAAAAAAAAGCAAATGAATTTTAATGTAGAGCACAGGCTCCGGAAGTAATCACTTAAGATGACTATATTGTTTCCTGCCACATTTTAGTGTACATAAGAGGTGATAACAGGAATTACATACCATTCCCTGAAAGATGTGTTTAGCAGAAAGTTTTTTCTTTTTGTTTCCCCACTTATAGCTATGGCACCATTTCAGATAATGGATGCATTATTTGTTTTTTCTACAGGATGAATTTTTAGATGTGATCTACTGGTTCCGACAGATCATCGCTGTGGTGCTGGGTGTCATTTGGGGAGTTTTACCATTGAGAGGTTTCTTGGGAATTGCAGGGTAAGTCTTACATCTTTTAAAAATATTTAATTTTTAGTTGTATTTGGACACAATACCTTTAAAAAATTTATTTTTATGTGGTGCTGAGGATTGAGCCGGAGCCTTGCATGTGCTAGGTCAGCGCTCTACCTCTGAGCCACAACCCCAGCCCAAGTCTTGCATTTTTATGGTTTGTTTCCCCCCACCACCACCACCCTCTTGTATACTGGGGATTAAACCCAGGAGCACTTTACCACTGAACTAACTGCATCCCTAGCAGCACCACACCCCCTCCCCACACTTTTTTATTATTTTTTAAGACAGGGTCTTCCTGAGTTCCAAGGTTAGCCTTACACTTGCAGTCCTCTTGCCCCAGCCTCCTCTGAGTAGCCAGGATTACAATTGTGTGCCATCCAGCTTGATTACATCTATTTATTTATTTATTTATTTATTTATTGATTGATTGATTGATTGATTTATTGATTGATTGATTGGTATTGGAGATTGAACTTAGGGGATGTCTCTTACCTTTGAGCTACATCCCCAGTCCTTTTTATTTTTTAGTTTGAACTTGTGATCCTTCTGCATCAACCTCTTGCATAACTGGTTGTACAGGTGTGCACCACTGCACTCTGCACCTTACAGGTTTTGTGCTTCTCTGGCCAGTGGCAGCACACTTGACACACTTGCTAAGTTGTCACAGCTGCCCTGGTACTTGAAGTCCTCCTGTATCAGCCTCCTGAGGGCCTGGGATTAAAGGTATATGCTACTGTGCCTGGCTGTATTTCTATTTAAATAGAGGTTTTGTTTCCTTTTATAGAAAGGGCCATTGCTACTTGGGAATGTGTGTGTGTGTGTGTGTGTGTGTGTGTGTGTGTGTTTGTGTGTTTGTGTGTGTTACTTCAGATCAAACCCAGGACCTTGTTCTTGTGAGGCAAGCATCTACCACTGGAGCTATATCCCCAACCTTTTATATTTTTTTTATTTTGAGACAGGGTTTCCATAAGTTGTCCAGGCTGGCCTTGAACTTTGATCCTTCTGCATCAACTTCTTGCATAACTGGTTGTATAGGTGTGCACCATTGCACCCTGCACCTTACAGGTTTTGTGCTCCTCTGGCCAGTGGCAGCACACTTGACACCGGCCCCTTGTCATGGCTCTGTTTGTTAACAAGCTAATAAAAGTAAGTCTATGTGCTCAGGTTGAATTAAAAAGATGTGTGGTAGTTGTCTTAAGATATGAATCATAAGGGGTTCAGGGATGTAGCACAGAGATAGAACACTTTCCAGGATAAGCAAGGCCCTAAATTTGATCCCAAGCACCTTAAAAAAAAAAAAAAGGAAGAAAGAAAGAAAGTAAACACCAGTATGAATCCTGGGCAATCTATTGTTGAAATGGAGGATCTTACCTTTTTTTCTTTTCATACAGGCAATATAAGTGTCCTGTTCCCATGGAAAACCACATTGGTTGTTTCAGGGTAGTCCTATTTCTTACGATTCCTTTTCTTTGGGGTATAAGGGATGAAATACATTTCAAACATTGAAATAGAAATATAGGGCTGGGGATGTGGCTCAAGCAGTAGCTGGCTTGCCTGGCATGCGTGTGGCCCAGGTTCGATCCTCAGCACCACATACAAACAAAGATGTTGTGTCTGCGAAAACTGAAAAATAAATATTGAAATTCTCTCTCTCTAAAAAAAAAAAAAATACTTGCAGCTGAGTGGCACCTGATCCCCCAACCTAAAGTTTCAGCTGCAAGTTTCTTTCTTTTTTTTTTAAGAGAGAGTGAGAGAGGAGAGAGAGAGAGAGAGAATTTTTTAATATTTATTTTTTTAGTTCTTGGCAGACACAACATCTTTGTTTGTATGTGGTGCTGAGGATCGAACCCGGGCCGCACGCATGCCAGGCGAGCGCGCTACCGCTTGAGCCACATCCCCAGCCCTGCAAGTTTCTTTAAAAAAAAAAAAAAAAAAGTAGAAATATAGCCAGGCACAGTGGCATTATGCCTTTAATCCCATTTCTGTTTTCTCAGAAAATAACCCCAAAGAACCAGGTGTGTTGGTGCATGCTGTAATCTCAGCAGCTTGGGAGGTTGAGGCTGGAGGATCACAAGTTCAAAGCCAGCCTCAGCAACTTAGCAAGGCCCTGAGCAACTCTGTGAGACCCTGTCTCTAAATAAAATACAAAAAAGGACTGAGGATATGGCTCAGTAGTTAAGTACCCTGGGTTCAATTCCTGGTACTGAAAAAGATAATCCAAAAGAAATGTACAATAGCCCCCCTTATCCAGATGGGATATATTTCAAGACCTCTAGTAGATGCCTGAAACTATGAAAAGCACTAAATGCTATGTATATTGTTTTTTCCTATACTTATATATTTATGATGATGTTTATAAATTAGGCAGAATGAGAGATTAACAACTAAAAATAAAACAACAAATTATAACAATATGTTGTAATAAAAGTTATGTGAATGTGGTCTCTTCCTCTCTCTTTCAAAATATCTTATTGTAATGTATTCATTATCTTCCAGTGATAATGTTAGATTATGTTTAAAGAAAGCACATTATGGCTTCTCTTTGGCATGTCCAAATTGCCAGCATCACTGTTTCTTCATTTTGGGGGCCATTAGTAAGTAAAATTATGGTTACTTGAATACAAGCACTGCCATACTGCCACAGTCAATCTGATAATCAAGATGCCTACTGAGTGAGTGCCTGAGCGTGGTAGGTAGCATATACTGTGTGGATGTGGTAGACAAAGGGATGTTTCATGTCCTAGACAGGATGGATTCGGACAACATGAGATTCCATCACACTATCTGGAGCAGCATGTAGTTTAAGGCTTACAAATTGTTCTAAGTTCTAGGTCTGCCACTTTCATAATACATAATTTAGAGCTTACCTTTCTAAATCTGTTTCCTCTTCAGTAAAAGGAAGGTAATAAGAGAGATAAATAATAAATAAATGAGATTATGTAAGTTAATTGCTAAATGTCACATTTGGGTACATCACAGGCACTCCATGACTATTTCAGTGCCATTGGTACATGACTAGCTTCAAGAAGAGTGGTAAAACATGACCTGAATCGGCCATAGTGGTGCTCGCCTGAAATCCCAGCAGGTCAGAAGGCTGAGGCAGGAGGGTCATGAGTTCAAAGCAAGCCTTAGCAGATCAGCAAGGCCCTAAACAACCTGGGGAGACCCTGTCTCAAAATAAGGGCGGTGCCACTCTTCCAGGACTGCCTGTTTTCTGGGATTCAGTCCCACACTGTTTAGCCAGAGCCAGTTTCTCTCACCCCAGACAAATCTCTTCCCTCTTTTGGTTGGTGACTTTTCCCCTGATCATTGAAAGAGCCAAGTACTTTGATTTTTCCCTACATCTCCTTCTCTATTTGTTTGACCCAGCTGCTTTGGTTTAGGGCAGGATGGCCCTGTTGCTCATTTCTGGTGACCTTCTCCCCTTCCTGCTTAACTGCCCTCTGTCCAGACCCCAGCTTGCTGCTCTTCATTTTATTCTGTTATGGCCTCCAGTTAGAGCCAGTTAATATAAAACCATTTCCTTGGTCTCCTTATTTATAATTTGCCTGAGAGTTAACAGTTTTGCTTTGCCTGCTGAGGTTTTGCATTATCAGAGTGCCCATTGCCTCCTACCTCTGGGTCTCTCTTAGAGCTTGGCATATCAGAATAGATGCTCAGTGAATTCTTCAAAAAAATTTTTTTTCCCTCCTACTATTGGGGTTCAAACCCAGGGGTCCTCTATCACTGAGCTACATCATCAGCCCTTTTTATTGTTTACAGTATCATACTAAGTTGCTGAGGCTGCCCTTGAACTTGTGATCCTCCTTCCTCTGCCTCCTTAGTAGCTGGAGTTATAGGAATTCCATTGACTCTCTTTTTTTTTTTTGGTACTGGGGATTGAACTCAGGGGCACTCAACCACTGAACCACATCCTCAGCCCTATTTTGTATTATTTTTAGAGATAGGTTCTCACTGAGTTGCCTAGTCTCGCCTTTGCTGAGGCTGGCTTTGAACTCATAATCCTCCTGCCTCCGCCCCCCTCCCCAGCTTCTGGGATTACAGGTGTGCGCCACACTGTGCCCAGCCAAGGGTAGACTTTTAATCTTACTTTTAAAATTTGTTTTCACACTGTTGGGAATCCAATTTAGGGCTTCACACAAGCTAGGCAAGCGCTCTACCATGGAGCTACACCCCCAGCCCTAGGATAGAATTTTTTTAAAAAGTGTGAAAAAGTTTTTTTCATGTTCTTTTCTCAGCCCCTATCTGATACATTAATTTCTTTGTCTTCACAGTTGTTGTGCAACTCTCCTTCATTTATAAAACAAATTGTACTCATCCTTAAAGCTTAGTATGAGTCCTTTTTCTTTTGGTACTGGGGATTGAACTCAGGAGCTCTATATCCCGGCCCTTTTTAATTAATTAATTAATTAATTAATTACTTTGTAGTGCTGGGTATTGAATCAGGGCCTTGTGCATGTAAGGCAAGCACTTTACCCACTGAGCTATATCCCTAGTCCTTTTTATTTTGTGGCAGAGTCTCATTAAGTTACCCAGACAGGCCTTAAACTTTTGACCTTTCTTACTCTTCTCCCTTGACCACCAAATATTGGATTTAAGTGTCTTTATTTGTGTGACTTCAATTTCTACTTAGTATGTAATCCCAGGAGGGCAGGGCCTGTCAGCCTTTTTCTCTCTCTCGCTATCCTTGCTCCTTGGCTCCACAGTTCTTCTCCAGACCAGCTTTTGTCTGAACCTGAACTTCTATCTGTAGTCTCCAACTAGAACCACTTAGTCAGTCTGTCCAAAATGAAGCTATCAAAGAAAGGTAAACAGATTTGGCTGGGTCTCAAGATTTCTGGCAGGTGATAAGTCTGTGTCCACAACATGGCCAAGGCAACAACTATATTTTGAAGTCCAAGAAAAACCTCTGTTCCTCCTGACTCCCTGGTGATGTTATTGAAACCATTGTACTCCTCAGGCCTTTAGGCTTAAAGCCTTTGGCCCTTTTTATCTCCTCATTCAGCTAACTGCACAGACCCTGTCCTCAAACTGTATTTGCCCTCCTGTCCTGAAATCTGAGTACATGCCTACACCAGTCTTTCCCACCCCTGTTCCTTTCACTCAGGAAAAAGCCCATATTCTCACTATTCAAACTAGACTCTTGAATCTGCACACCCTACCTACCCATCATTGCTCAGCCTCAGGGTCTCCTCACCCTTCATTAGCCAGTTTACACTTGTCAGGCACCATTGTACTGCCTTACACCAATGCACACTTCATTGCACACTTCATCCCTTAGGAGGAACCAGTTCTCTCTGCTTGCTTTTTTTTTTTTTTTTTTTGTACCCGGGATTGAACTCAGGGCCTCTTGACCACTGGGCCACATCCCCAGCCCTATTTTGTATTTTACTTAGAGACAGGGCTTCACTGAGCTGCTGAGGCTGGCTTTGAACTTGCAGTTCTTTCTCAGCCTCTTGAGCTGTTGGGATTACAGGCATATGTGCACCACAGAACCTGGCTTCTGCTTTTTTCTTTTGGCTCTGGGGATGGAACCTGGGGCCTTGCACATGCTAAATACTTGTTTTACCACTGAGCTACACCCCAACCATTGCATTTTTTATCTCTGTCTTCAGAAGGGATGTGAATTGAGGCACATGATACCCCATTAAATTCGATTAAATAACTTAAAGATCACAAGAGAGGTAGAAAAACTTTGTGAAAACAAGAGATGAAGCCAGGCACAATGGAACCACCTACCATCCCAGGCCAGCCTGGGCATCTTAGACTCTGTCTCATATAAAAGATAAAAAGGGTTGAGAATGTAGCTCAGTGGTAGAGTACTGCTGGGTTCAATCCCCGGTACTGGGTTGGGGGAAGAAAACAAGAGATAAGAACGGTCATATTTTTTCTGCTCACTTCATTCTAATTCCTGTATTGGTGAAATATGTTTTGGGGGTCAGAGACTTTCTTGGGGTTGTTAACAAACCACTGGTTTCAGCTCCACTCTAGTTGCTATTCTTAGGCCCCTAATAGAACAAGAGCTGCTGTAATCACCTGTGCATCAAAACCAGCAGCAGATGGTAGACATCCCAAATATCTGCCCTAGGGAACAGTGCAGGGGACATGTGCTGCTCCTTGTGCAGTGAGGACGTGAAGCAGCAGCTTACCATTTATCCCATAGCCACCCCTCATCTGGAGTCATGTGAAGGCCCACATCTGGTATAAGTCATTATGTTTTGCTTTGGGAGGAGGAGGAGGCTTGGAAAACTTCTGTATACTTTGAATTTTCATTGTTTTGCAGTGTCGAGGATCAAACGCAGGGCTTCATGCCTACTAGATAAGCACATCTCTAGCCCAGTCAGATGGGCAGCTCCACTGAGGGTCTGGGAATTTTAAAGTAGTATTTTGCTTGTCACTGCCACATATTTTTCAGCATCCCCATTTTACAGATATTAAAAGCCTTACACAGCTCTCATAACAATGAAGGAAAACATGTTGAACTGGTTTTCCTGAGCCCAAAACTTGTTTCTCTCCAGGTCATCCCTGCCTGGTGGTAAGAGAGACAAACACGAGCTGTGGAACACAGTGAGTGCTCTAGCAGCTGAACATTGCTGGTGGGAGCTTTGAGTCTTCTAAGCTTAAGCTTGTGTTTGGTGCCTGTCTTCCCTCATTCCAGATTCTGCCTGATCAATGCAGGAGTCCTGTACCTCTACTTCAGCAACTATCTACAGATCGATGAAGAAGAATATGGTGGCACCTGGGAGCTAACAAAAGAAGGATTTATGACATCTTTTGCCTTGTTCATGGTATGTAGCTGGACGTTTTAGAGCAGGTTCTATTCATTTCCTGAGATACCAATCTTATAGAGCCAACCAGTTAAGTTGTACTATGGTTGAGGGGCCATCTTTTTTTTTTCCCTGAAATACTAGGGCACTCTACCACTGGCTACATCCCCAGTTCCCCAGCCTTTTTTTTTTTAAAGAGAGGGAGAGAACTTTTTTAATATTTATTTTTCAGTTTTCAGTGGACACAACATCTTTATTTTTTTATTTTATGTGGTGCTGAGGATCGAACCCAGCACCCTGCGCATGCCAGGCGAGCACGTTACCACTTGAGCCACATCCCCAGCCTTTTTTATTTTTCTTTTGAGACAGGACATCACTATTTTGCCAAAATTAGCCTTGAACTTATAATCCTGTCTCAATCTCTCAAGAACAGGCATTATAGGTGTATGCCACTGTGTGTAACTGAGGTGCCATTTTTCAAGATTCCTGAAGTTGGAGGACATGTTTGAGCCAGGTTGTCCCTGTGATGTGATGTGGATGTTGTACAATCTCCTGGAAAGTGTAAATCTAGGACCCATTGTCTGCTTCTGCATCTGATTCTCAACCTTGGCTACATATGAGAAACTGGGAAACATTTAAAAATATATATGACATTATTATTTAGAACATTCATAACAGCTAAAACATGCAGAATATTAATTCGACCATGAAACGGAAATAAGTCCTGATGTGTACTACACATCATGGATGAGTCTTAAAAACAAAGCTAAGTGGAAGAATCCGGACAGAAGACCATATTTATTGTATGATACCATTTATGTGACTTGTCCAAAATAGGCAAGTCCATAGAGACAGAAAATAGATTAGTGGTTGCCAGAGGCTGAGGTGATCGAGAAATAGGAAGTAATAACTAATCATGGGAACAGGCTCTTTTTGGAGAGTTATTTTGGGATCAGTTAGTAAGGATGTCTGCACAACTTCATGAATATACTAAAAACCTCTGAACTGTATGCTTTTTAAAAAAAAAAAAAAAGAGTAAACTTCCTGGAATGTGAATTATATATTCAAAGGGTTTTTCTTTTTTAGTACACCTACCCTTGTGTCCAGACCCTGGTCCAAACCAATAAAATCTCTTGGGGGCTGGGGATGTGGCTCAAGTGGTAGTGCACTCGCCTAGCATTCGTGAGGCACTGGATTCGATTCTCAGAACTACATAAAAACAAAATAAAGATATTGTGTCCACCTGGAACTAAAAAATAAACATTAAAAAAAAAAAAATCTCTTGGGAGATGGCATCAGGAAATCCTATTTTTCTTAAAGGTTCCGAGAGATTGAAAGGGTAGCTAGGTTTAAGAACCTCTGCTTTGGGCTGTGGTGGGGGCTCAATGGCAGAGCACTTGCCTAGCATGTGGCACTGGGTTCGATCCTCAGCACCACATAAAAATAAATAAAGGTATGTCCATCTACAAAAAGTAAAATAAAATATAATAATCTCTGTTTTGATGGAAAGCTAAAAGAATGAAGGCTATTTTTACACTTGTTAGTAAATTGAGCACCTGCTAGCAGTCCAGCTCTACTTGTATCAATTCCACCTATATACCCCACAGTACTCTCTGGGGCTCAGGGCGCTGTTTGGTGAGGGGAGGGGGGTATTCAGAGGGTCCCTTTTGGAGCATAAGGGAGCAGTCCTGTGATCTGAGACAGCCGATTTTGATGAAATAACTTAGGTCTCCTGCAGGTTATGCATTGGGTAGCCCCTGGGGAGTGCCCTTTGCACATTCTTATCTGACATTGTTATTTTGTGGATTTATAGGCCTCTGTAGATCCAGGTGCCACATCAACATTGTTTGTCTTCCCTGTAGGTCATTTGGATCATCTTTTACACTGCCATTCACTATGACTGAAGGTGTACAGTTCCCACCTGCTCCCTGTCCAGTCCAAAGGACCCTCTTAATTACAGCAGAAACATCATCATTGGGACACCCCAGCCACATGAAACCTGGAAGACCCGTGTTTCCTGGACCGAGAATCAGTGTGTTGGGCGTCAGTGTTTTCTGCAAGGGTCATGACCTGAAACTTTTTAAAGAATCATCTGCCTTTGGGGGAAGCATTTCTGAATTTGTCCATCACCAACTTTCTTCTTGGATACCATCATGTAACAGCTGTTTGCTGAGTGGAGCTGTCATTTAATTTGATGCACCTCTGGATCGGGATGAAACATTAAATTGTCTTCCTCGATTCTGCATCAGGTGTACAGTTTTTAACTATCAGTGGCATTTCAAGTCTTCTGAAAACAGTATGGCAGTATGTATGCGGTCGTTAGCACAGTACAAGCAGCAGCTGATAAAAGTTTGCATTGTAGAATGTTTTCAGATACTTGAATAAATAAATCTTTAACTGAGAACCTGTCGATGATACCTGGTAAAGCCTTTCCTACCCACCTGTAGCCTCGGAACCAAGTAGAAGTACCAGAGGTGCCGCCTCCGCCTGTCCCCCCTTCCCCGGTCTGCTCCCTCAGCAACTTCAGCCAAGTGTCTTTCTCTTTAGGGAACAGGCATGGCCTTGGTCTTGGGTTTGTGGAAAGAGTGATTACCACTTCTGATGCCCCTGCCCAGCACTGAGAAAGGGCCTGGCCCACAGTGTGTTATGCCCCAAAATGTCATTTTGTATTTGATTACAAGATGGCAAGATCGGGGTGGTTGGGAGAGCTTGGCTAGGTTTGAATGATAAGCTACAAAACTAAAGAGAGCTGAGGCTGTGCAAAGAAGCGATGGCAGGGGTGGGGGGGCGAGGGGGTGCTTCATGACCTGGATTATCAGCAGTCCTTCTCTTTGTTCTGGGAGTCAAATGGAGGCTGGACGACCCAGGATCTGCTGCTGTGGTAAGCCGTCAGCCCCTCTGCTCTCCTTTTCCTCATGAGCCAAAGTCCCTCCCCAAGGTGTGGCAGTATTCTGATCAAGACTTGTATGGTTCTTTATTTTTATTTATTTGGCAGTTGGACACAATACCTTTGCTTGATTTATTTGTTTTTATATGATGTTGAGGATCGAACACAACCTTGAGCGCCTTACCACTGAGCCACAACCCCAGACCTTTTATTTGTTCTTTTACAGTTTCTTTAAATGATTTGCTTCTTGGTGCTAGTAGTGGTTTCTACCTTGTAGGTGAGGCTGGTTATCAGGGAGGTAGAGTGACTTGGTAGGCAGTAGATTGGGTGGTACTGGAAATCCTAAATTTGGAAACTGACTGGGTGTTTGCTTTGTGTTTGTGCAGTACTGGGGACTGAACCCAGGACCTTGCATATGGTTAAGCACCACGTGTGCTCTGCTGCTGAGCTACATTCATGGCCCTTTTTGAAATGTTTTATTTTGGGACAGTGTCTCACTCAGTTGCTCAGGCTGGCCTTGAGCTCTAGATCCTCCTGCTTCAGGGCCCCAAGTAGCTGGGATTACAGGCATGTGCCACTGCACCTGGCTAAGTTTACTTTCTTTGGAGCTCTGGCTCTGTTCTCAACTGCCCTCCACTTGAACTAGAGGTCATTCGTAGAGTCATTGCCTGAGAGGAAGTAAATGACTTCTTGGAGCCAAGTGAGGGAGGAGCAAAGGCTCAAGGTGGAGCTGGATGCTTTGCCCCCCGGGGTGCCCATGATGAACTGAGTTGGGGTTCTAAGTGCCACAGACTTGGTTTCCTTTTTGACCTTTGCTTTTAATCTTGCCGTTGTCCAAAGAGGTGTCCTCAGTCAGGCTGATGTAGGAGCTGAGGGATTCCCGGAGCCCTTCACTAAGAAGAGATGCTTCCCCTGTGGCAGGTGCTTCCGAAAACAAGAGGGAGCTGTGGATGGGGAAAGCCAGGTGAGGGAGCTGCCTCCTCCCTGCACTCACCACATGGTCCACTGCTCTCAGAATAGCTCCATGTCACTCTCTTACTGACAAACTCAAGCAGGTGCTCCCTATCAAACCCCACCTGAACCTCTGCAGTCAGAACTCTGCTCCCGCACCCCCTCCTACTTTCCTTCCACCCTAAATGCCTTGAGGTCCATGCTGGCTTTCTCCTTCCTAACAATCTTCACCCCAACACACCTGCCAAGCCTGGAGGTAGAGCTCTCTGACTCCCAGGTGTCCCTGAGCATGACAGACCCATTCTGGGTTATGGGTTCCTAAGAGTGAGTCCTTCTAATGCTTCTCTGTTCTGCTTTCATGTTTCCAGTGGTCTCCTCACCTCTCCAGCTCTTTCCAATTGATTGATGTCCTCTGCACAGTCACTGGTAGGGGGATATCCTTGCCAGGAATTGGGCCAGGCCTCTGTAGTGCACAGGGCTCCTTGAGGAGGCAGCAGATGTCTTCTGCTAGCTCTGAGGAAGAGACCCACACCCTTGACATTGCTGACACCAGCCCTACTTACCCCACCACCACCTGCCCTAACTTGGGAGGGGATATGGTTACCAAAGAGCAGTAGGACCTGAGCCCCAAGCTGTTGGTCTCATGGAGACTTGAGGTGCAGTTACAAGTTATTGTGGACTGTTTTGGGAGACTTATTTTTTTTTTTTTTTTAAGAGAGAGAGAGGAGAGAGAGAGAGAGAATTTTTAATATTTATTTTTTAGTTCTCGGCGGGCACAACATCTTTGTTGGTAT
The DNA here is from genome assembly GCF_052094955.1 of Ictidomys tridecemlineatus. NCBI lineage: Eukaryota > Metazoa > Chordata > Mammalia > Rodentia > Sciuridae > Ictidomys > Ictidomys tridecemlineatus. The sequence continues at coordinate 179,704,315 of NC_135481.1, forward strand.
GTGGTGCTGAGGATCGAACCCGAGCCGCATGCATGCCAGGCGAGCACGCTACCGCTTGAGCCACATCCCCAGCCCCATGGGAGACTTAACTTAATCCACTGAAATTTTGGGTAAATTAATAGACTTCTCTGGGCCCTAACTTCTAGTTAGGATCATGTTTTAGGAAGAATAAGCCAAGGGATGCTCATTTCTATTTACAGCATTGACAGTATCTATTGTGTGGAACCATCCTGCTTAGAAAGCTGCTGGTCGGTGTTACTAAGAGTCATCTTCCCTTCTGCCCTGATACTGACCTGGTTTCTTATTTTCCAGTGCTTTTTGTAAGACAGGCACCAGAAAATGCTGAGAGTCAGAACTGCATTGCATACAAGAACAGCTCAGCCTACTTCCTTTGAGGGGAGCCCTGTCTGCTGCGGGGGGGCTTTGGCTGAGGTATCAGCCAAGCTCATATTTGACCTGTAGCTTCTCTATCAGCTTGGGATAAAGAGTATCTCTGCAGGGGCTGGGGATGTGGCTCAAGCGGTAGCGCCCTCGCCTGGCATGCGTGCGGCCCGGGTTCGATCCTCAGCACCACATACCAACAAAGATGTTGTGTCCGCCGAAAATTAAAAAATAAAAAATATTTAAAAAAAAAAAAAAAAAAAAAAAAAAAAGAGTATCTCTGCAGCTACTGGCAGGAAGATGGGGAGGCTCCTCTTTTGTCTGGATATTCTCCAGCTATGAAGTGTCCACAGGCAAACACTCTACCCCCTAGACCCTTATCCAGTCTATTAGGAAAAAAAACAGAAAGGCCATACCAGAGTAATGGTCCACTAGGGCCTGCAGTGAGGGGAAGGTGAGGCGTGGTGAGATGTACAGCCAGCCGTTGTCAAGGCGCTGGATTCTATAGTGTCTGATCCGGTCCCAAGATGCAGGGCGACTGAGTCGGACAGACAGGGAATAACAGCCTGCAGAGAAAGAGGTTCAGAGGTTTTACTGAGGCCCTGCTGGGACCCTGCCTAGCTTGGAAGAAGAAAGAAGCTATGGCCACAGGGCCCAGGCTTTAGGGAATTGTGTAGGGCAGAGACAGGACACAGACTTGCTTTCTTGGTCATAAGTGATGTGTATAATAGATGGGGTCTTGTGAGGAAGAGTTGCATCATGCACAGAGCCCCGACCGTACAGGGTCAGTACTGTGTAAACGAACATATTAAATGTTGGCAGAAGTGTTGTAAGGTGAATATGTGTCCAGTAGATGTCAGCAAGGAGGCAGAGAAACTCCCTTACCTGCTGGTGAAAAGAGAAACTAGTACAAACCACTCTGGAAAGTTTGGCATTAAGCAGTTGAATTATACGGTCACATACCTTAAAACCCAGCAGTTCCATCCTAGGCATGTTACCTTAGAAATACATGAATATAGGGGCTGGGGATGTGGCTCAAGCGGTAGCGCGCTCGCCTGGTATGCGTGCGACCCGGGTTTGATCCTCAGCACCACATACCAACAAAGATGTTGTGTCCGCCGAGAACTAAAAAATAAATATTAAAAATTCTCTCTCTCTCTCTCCTCTCTCACTCTCTTTAAAAAAAAAAAGAAATACATGAATATTCATAGCAGCATCATTTGTGAAAACAACCAAAACTGCTAACAGTTCACATGTGCTCAATAGTAGAAAAAGGGGTGGGGTGCAGCTCAGGGGTAGAGTGCTTGCCTAGTATGCGCAAGGCCCTGGGTTTGATCCCCAGCTCTGCAAAAAAAAAAAAAAAAAAAAAAATTGATTTTTAGGTCGACGATATATAGTTCAGTGGTACATAGTTCAGTGGTAGAGTGCTTGCCTAACTTGCCTAACTCAGACCCTAGGTTTGATCCCCATCGCTGAAATAAAAAACCAGCAGTTTGATAGGTTTCAACAAAAGTTTAAATTTAAAGAATCATAAAGAACTGACTACAAGGGGAAAGAAAGTACATGATTGGAAAATGAATAGAGAGAGCTGGGTGTGGTAGCACACGCCTGTAATCCCAGGGGCTTGGGAGGCTGAAGAAGGGGGAGCACAAGTTCAACACCAGCTTCAGCAACTTTGACCCTGTCTCAAAAATAAAAATAAGTTTAAAAAAAAGGGGGGGCTAGGGTTGTGGCTCAGTGGTAGAGTGCTTGCCTAGCATGTGTGAGGCACTGGGTTCAATTCTCAGCACCACATATAAATAAGTAAAATAAAGTCCATTGACAACTTTTTTTTTTTTTTAAAGAGAGAGAGAGAGAACTTTTTTTTTTTTTTTTTTTTTTAGTTTTCAGCAGACATAACATCTTTGTTTGTATGTGGTGCTGAGGATTGAACCCAGAAGGCACGCATGCCAGGAGAGAGCGCTACCACTTGAGCCACATCCCCAGCCCCCCATTGACAACTAAAAAGAACAGCTGGGGATGTGGTTCAGTGGTTAAGCGCCCCTGGGTTTAATCCCTAGTACAAAAAAAGAAAAATAGAGAAAAAAATGATATGTACACGCATATAATACATAGGAACCCAATAGCAGTTTTTAACAAATTAGGACATAAATGAAAGTACTTTATAAACTTAAGGTAGAACGCTTTTTGCATTGCTGCAGATCAACCCCAGAGCCTCACACATAAGCACCTTATTCGACCACTAAGCTACTTCCTCAGCCCAGATTCATTTCTTATACCTTTATTTTTATTGTTACTAGAGATTGAACCCAGGTCTTTGCACATGCTAAGCAAGTCCTCTACCACCAAGCCACATCCTCAGCCCTTTTTAAGTTTTATTTTGAGACAGGGTCTTGCTAAGTGGCCCAGGCTGGCCTCCAACTTGCCTGCCTCACCCTCTGGAGTTGCTGGGAGTATAGGCATGTGCCAGTACACCCTGGCCCAGATTCATTATCTTAAGTCAAATGGGAGGACAGTACTGAGTGAAATAATAGCAAGAAATTATCAAACTCTATTTTAAGAGGAAACAACTAATGATAAATACACTTCAAATATTAAAGGGCTAGTCAGGTACAGTGGCACCCACTTGTAGTCCCAGTGATTTAGGATACTGAGGCAGAAGGATCACGTTTGAGACCAACCTGAATAGTTTGGCAAGACCATGTCTCAAAAAACAAAAAGGGTTGGGAATGCAGCTCAGGGTAGAACACCCTCGAATTCAATCCCCAGTACTAGGGGGAAAAAAAAGACATTTTTTTCAAAAAGACTGGTTTATGGGGCTAGGGTTGTAGTTCAGTGATAGAGTACATGCCTATCATATGAGGCACTGGGTTTGATCCTTAGCACCACATAAAAATAAATAAAATAAAAAATATTGTGTCTGTTTACAACTAAAAAAAAAAAAGACAGGTTTAGAGTAAAAAGACTTACCACAAAATAGGAAAGTTGGAGGGACTGCATTAATATTAGACAGACAAGGGCTAGGGTTGTGGCTTAGTGGCAGAGTGCTCACCTAGCATGCATGAGGCACTGGGCTCAATCCTCAGCACCACATAGAAATAAAGATATTGTTGCCACCTAAAATTAAAAAATAAATATAAAAAAATAGACAGAATTCAAGACCAAGAATATTATCAAAGTTAAAGAGAGACACATCAAGAAGGCAAAAATCAAGCCAGGCCTGGTGGTGCATGCCTGTAATCCCAGCGGCTCAGGAAGCTGAAGCTGGAGGATTGTGAATTCAAAGCCAGCCTCAGCAACTTGGCAAGATCCTAAGTAACTCTTGTCTCAAAATAAAAACCAAAAAGGGCTGTGGGGCTGGGGTTGTGGCTCAATGGTAGAGCACTCGTCTGGCATGTGTGAGGCACTGGATTCTATCCTCAGCACTATAAAAATAAATAAAATAAAGGTATTGTGTTCATCTACATTAAAAAGGTTTTTTGGTTTTTTTTTCTTTTTTTTTTTTTTTTAAAAGAGCTGGGGATGTGGCTCCATGATTAAGAACCCCTGGGTTCAATCCCTGATACAAAAAAAGACAAAAATTGGCCAGGTGCAGTGGCTTGGGAGGCTGAGGCTAAAGGACCATAAATTCCAGGCCAGCCTCAGCAACCTAGTGAAATTCTGTCTCAAAAAAAAAAAAAAAAAAAGGGGTTGGGAATACTGTCTAGTGCTTGCCTGATTGCCTGATATTTGAGAGTTCGAAGCTTTTGGTTCCAGTACTTAAAAAAATGAAAAAAAATATTTTTTGTTTTGTGGTACTGGGGATTGAACCCAGGAGTGCTTAACCACAGAGCCATATCCCCAGCCCTTTTTATTTTTATTTTTTAAATTTTGAAACAGGGTCTTACTAAGTTACTGAGGGCCTCACTAAATTGCTGAGGCTTTCCTCGAACTTGGGATCCTCACACCTCAGCCTCCCAAGTTTCCAAAATTACAGGTATGCACCACTGCACCCAGCAGAAAGAAAAATCTTAAATCTGTATGCATGCAATTACAGATACTCAAATACATAAGAAACGAAACTAGCTGGGTGTGGTGGCACATATCTGTAATCCCAACGACTCAGGAGGCTGAGGCAGGAGGATCCCGAGTTCAAAACCAACCTCAGCAATGGTGAGGGGCTTAGCAACTCAGTGAGACCCTGTCTCTAAATAAAATACAAAATAAGGCTGGGAATATGGCTCAGTGATTGCGTGCCCCTGTGTTCAATCCCTGGTATCAAAAAACAAAACAAACAAACAAAAAAAACAACTAACACAATTGACCGGAGAAATCATAATTTGAGATCATAATTATAATTAAGGATTTTAACACTAATCTCATAGTAATTGATAGGAAACAAAATCAGTCAGGATATAGAAGACTTGAACAATATGGTACAATCAACCAATTTGACAATTGAAAGCCTACACCCAATAACAAAATATTTTCTTTCAAATACACTTGGAATATTCAAAATAACCATTAGTCTGGGTCATCAAAACAAAAACTTAAAAGGATTTAAATCATTAAAAGTATGTTCTTTGTGTGGACAAGCTGGTGCATGCCTGTAATCCCAGCAACTCGGGAAGCTGAGGAAGGAGGATCAAAGTTTTAGGCCATATTGGGATGTGTAGCTCAATGGTAGAGCACTTGCCTTGCACAGGGACCTGAGTTCAATCCTTAGCACTGCAAAAAAAAAAAAGAAAAAAAAGTAACAATAAAAAGTATGTTCTCGGGCTGGGGATGTGGCTCAAGCAGTAGCGCGCTCGCCTGGCATGCATGCGGCCCGGGTTCGATCCTCAGCACCATGTACAAACAAAGATGTTGTATCCGCCGAAAAACTAAAAAAAAAAAAAATATATACATATATATATATATATATATATATATATATAATTCTCTCTCCCCTTCTCTCTCTCTCTCACTCTCTCTTAAAAAAAAAAGTATGTTCTCTAACCTAACAAATAAATTAGAAATTAATAATAAAAAAGATACTTGGTCCATTGGGGGTGTGGCCTCAGCAGTAAGCCTTGGGTTCCAGTGCCAGTGCCACAAAATAAAAGCCAGGCTGGATATGGTAACACATGCCTGTAATCCTAGTGACTCAGGAGGCTGAGGCAAGAGAACTGCATTCAAGGTGAGCTTTGGCAGCTCATCGAGGCCTAAGCAATTTACGAGAACCTGTCTCAAAATTTTAAAAAGGGTTAATTGAAAGAAGGGGCGGGGGGGTTAAGGTTGTAGTTCAGTGGTAGAGTGCTTGCCTAGCATGTGTGAGGGGTTCTATTCTCAGCACTGCAAATAAATAAAAATAAAGGTCCTCCAATAACTGACAAGATATTTAAAAAATAAAAGGAGGTGGGCCAGGCATGGTGGCACTCACCGGTGATCCCAGTATCTTGCAGGCTGAGGCAGGAGGATCCCAAGTTCAAGGCCAGCCTTAGCAATTTAGTGAGACCCTGTCTCAAAAAACAAAAAGGGCTGGGGATGTAGCTCAGTCGTAAAGCATCTCTGGGTTCAAACTCCAGTACCAAAAAATTAAAAGCCAGGTGTAGTGGCGCCCACCTGTAAGCCTGTAACCCACCTACACGGGAGGCTAAGTGAAAATTTTTAAAAGGGCTGAAGAAGCCAGCCACCTGTAATTCCAGCAGCTTGGGAGGCTGAAGCAGGAGGATCAAAATTTCCAGGTTACCCTGGGCATTTCAGTGAGACCCTGTCTCAAAATAAAAAATAATGTAACATTCAGTGGTAGAGTGCCCCTGGGTTCAATTCCTGACACACACACACATATACACACACTTTTGCAGGCTGCAGCAGAATCAGTGCTTAAAGGGACACTAGCTTTAAATACTTACTTTAGAAGAAAAATATAAAACTATTTAAGCTTCCACCTTAAGCTAGAAAGAGAAGAATAAATTTATGTAGGAAGAAATGAAAAAATAAATGATACAGAAAATAGAAAAGAATCAATGAAACCAAATATTGTTTCTTTGAAAAGGTACATCAAATTGATAAAGCTCCAGCTAGGCTGAGCAAAATAGAAAAAAGAACACAATTTACCTATATCAGGAATGAAGAGGGATGACATTAAATCTCAAAGACATTCAAAGAGTAATAAGAGTATATTATGAACAATTTTATGCCCGTAAATTCCACCAAGTGGACAAAATGGACAAATTCCTTAAAGGATACAAATTGCAAACACTGAATAGGAAATAGAAAATCTGAATATTCTATATATATTGCAGAAATTGAATTCATAATTTTAAAACCTCCCACAAAGAAAACTCTGGCACTAGAACTGGGCACAGTAATCCCAAACACAAGAGAGGCTGAGGCAGGAGGATAGCAAGTTCAAGACCAGCCTGGGCACATGTCTCAAATTTTAAAAAAATGGTAGTTCAGAAATAGAGCACCCTGGGTTCAATACCCAATGTGAAAGCAAGGAAGGGAAGAAGGGAAGGACAAGAAAGGGAAGGAAAGAAGGAAGGAAGGAAGGGAGGGAGGGAGGGAGGGAGGAAGTAAATAAGTTAGTTCTATTAAACATTTGAAGAAGAAGCAGGGGTCTGGGGATGTGGCTCAAGCAGTAGCTTGCTCGCCTGGCATGCATGCGGCCCAGGTTCGATCCTCAGCACCACATACAAACAAAGATGTTGTGTCCGCTGAAAACTGAAAAATAAATATTAAAAATTTTTAAAAAAAGAAGCAGGGTGTGGTAGTGATGTCTGCCTTGTGATACCAGCTACTCAGGAGGCTGGGGCAGGAGGATCTCAAGTTCAAGGCCAGCTTCTGCAATTTAGTGAGACTTTACCTCAGAATAAAAAATAAAAGGGGTTCAATAAAGCTGAGTGGTGAAGAAGCACTCCAGGGGATGTGTTGTGGCTCAGTGGTAAAGCACTTGCCTAGCATGTGTGAGGCACTGGGTTTAATTCTCAGCACCACATACAAATAAATGAATAAAATAAAGGTTCATCAACATATAAAAAGAAGAAGAAGGAGGAGGAAGAAGAGAAGAAGAAGAAGAAGAAGAAGAACTACTACTACTACTACTACTACTACTACTACTACTACTACTACTCCAGGTTAAATCCTAAGTACAAAAAAATAATAATAAAGAAAGAATTAATAGCAGTTCTACGTAAACTCTAAGAGGAGGGACCACTTGCCAACTCGTAAGGCTACCATTGCCTTGATATTAAAACCAAACAAAAACATCACAAGGAAACCATAGGCTAATATCCCTCATATATACTTGACAAAAATTCTTTTTTTTTTTAAAGAGAGAGGGAGAGAGAGAATTTTTTTTAATATTTATTTACTAGTTCTCGGTGGACACAACATCTTTGTTTGTCTGTGGTGCTGAGGATCGAACCCGGGCCGCACGCATGCCAGGCGAGCGCGCTACCGCTTGAGCCACACCCCCAGCCCGACAAAAATTCTTAAAAAGTGTTAGCAAATTGAATCAGCAACATATGATTCTCCTGAGTAGCTGGGACTATAGGTACATGGCATCACGCCCAGTTCCCAAACTGACGATATCCCAGGAATGCAAGGTTGATGTAAAAATTGAACAAAGCTGGACACAGTGGTGCATGCTTGTAATACCAGCAATTTAGGAGGATAAGAGAGGAGGATCACAAGATCCAGACCAGTGAAGTACCTGAACATAGGCCCCAAAGGCTAATTAACCCACCTGAATTAGTCACTAAGACCTCACACCCTTGGGCAACTGGTTGAGACCCTGTCTCAAAATAGAAAATAAAAAGGGTTGGGGATGTGACTTGGGAACAGAATGCCTCTGGATTCAATTCCCAGTTACACACAAAAAAAAATTGAACATAAATGTAATTACTAGGTTGATTCAATAAAAGAGAAGAAAGATGATCACCTGAAAGAATGCAGAAAAATGTTTTAATAGAATTAAATAACCAGCATGAACAAAAATTGAATATAAAGTATATTAGTTGGGCTGGGTATGATGGCACATGCCTATAATTCCAGCAGCTCGGGCGGCTGAGACAGGAGGATCATGAGTTCAAAGCCAGCCTCAGCAACAGTGAGATGCTAAGCAACTCAATGAGACCCTGTCTCAAAAAAAAAAATATTCAATCCTCAGTACCAATAAAATAAAATAAAATAATAAAGCATATTAGTTGGGCTACTCAGGAGTCCAAGACTGGAGGACCTCAAGTTTGAGGCCAGCCTCAGCAATATACTAAGACCCTAAAAGAGTTAGGGATGGACTGTGGTTGGGGCTCAGTAGTAGAACACTTGCCGGGCTCATGTGAGGCACTGGGTTGAATCCTCAGCACCACATAAAAATAACTAAAAGTCATTGTGTCCATCTACAACTAAAAAAAAAAAAAAAAGAGGGATGTAATTCAGTGATAAAGCACCCATGGATGGGTTCAATCTCCAGTACCAAAGATAAAGAAAAAAGGGAAGAAAATGTATCAGTGGTGGTGTGGCTCACGGGTAGAGAACTTGTCTAGTATGTGTGAGGCCCTGGGTTTCTTTCTCAGCATTAAAAAAAAAGTATTAGTATATAAGTTTCCTATTGCTGCTGTAATGTACTACCATAAATATGGGCATGGTGATACATGCCTGTTTTCCCAGTGACTTGGGAGGCTGAGGCAGGAAGATCTCAATTTTGAGGGCAGTCTCAACAATTTCCTGAAGCAACTTATTGAGACCCTGTCTCAAGATAATAAATAATGCCAAGTGTGGCAGCACATGCCTGTAATCCCAGCATCTTAGGAGGCTGCAGCAGAAAGATCACAATTTCAAAGCCATCCTCAGCATCTTAGAGAGGCCCTAAGCAACTTGGCAAGACCCTGTCTCAAAAAGTGGGGGGCGGGGGGCTGGGGATGTGGCTCAGGCGGTAGCGCGCTCACCTGGCATGCGTGCGGCCCGGGGTTCGATCCCCAGCACCACATACCAACAAAGATGTTGTGTCCGCCTAGAACTAAAAAATAAATTAAAAAAAAAAAAGTGGGGGGCGGTGGCTGGGGATGTTGCTTAGTGGTTAAGCATCCCTGGGTTCAATCCCTGGTCTTAATTAATTAATTAATTAATTAATTAAATTAAGGTGTCAGCATGAGTTATGATCCTTCTGCATGCTCTAGAGGAGAACTCATTCCCTTGCCTTTTCCAGTTTTTAGAAGCCACCTGCATTCCTTCATTCAGAGCCTCTTCTTCCATCTTCCAAGCCAGTGACACCTTCCAATCTCTAATTCTGACTCTCCTGCCTTTCTCTTGTAAGGATCCTTGTGATTACATTGGGTACATCTGGATAATCCAAGACCATCTTCCCACCTCAAAATCCTTAACTTGGTACTGGGGATGTAGCTCAGAGGTAGGACACTTGCCAAGCATGTGCAAGGTCCTAGGCTTGATCCCCAGAACCTAGGGGAGGGGGTGGTTCATAACAATAATTTTAACTTAATCACATGTGCAAAGGCTCCACAAAATTGCTTAATAACCGAGGTCTTGGGCCCTACTTGAGCCTAGAATAAGGCTCTCCACAGGCCTAGAGCAAGACCAGGTGAGTCCGAGGACTCTGGGGGAGATGCAGGAGCTCTCCTCATCCTCAGGCCTGATTGCTGCTCCTGGGAGCTCAGGGTCCCAGACCCTCCACCTTGGTCTACATAGACTACAGCCCCTGCAGAGTACCCTTCCAGTCTTTGGACTTTGGCCCCAGGAAAGCTAATTCTGCTGTCACTGACTCAGTCAACAGTTAATTCTCATTATATAAACACAAGATGCATAAGGTGAGAGTAAAAGACATTGTCTAAGCCTAGCAGGAGCTTTCATAGAGCCACGCCCCCAGCCTGACGTTGTGTCCTTATTTCCTTCTGAATTCCCTAGATTAGAACTATTTTTTCATACTTAAGAGAACAGCAGAAGCATCCAGAGAGCTTAAAAAGGAAGCATATTTCTGGCCTCTGTCCCTAGCAGCCTGAATCAGTAGGTGGGTGGCAAGGCCCAAGAGCTGATGTTGCTGACCAGTTCCCTGATGTCTCCTATAGGCTGGGATCTGAGAACCACCATCTCATGATGTTGCCTGGGTCCCTAGAACTTTGCTTTCAAAAACTTTTTTTTTTTTTTTTTTTACCACAAACCACTGAATAACATTTTACACTGTGACCCAGGACACATTTACTTATAAATAAATACCTCAAACAAAAGTTGCCTGCAGTGGTGTTTGCAGCGGGTTTGCCCATCCTGGCCTGCACTGCCAGTTTCTAAATCTTGCCCTGCTCTCTCTCACTGATGCTGGCTGTACCTCAGAGTCCCCTGGGGGTGGGGGCACACTTTCATTTTCCAAAGCCCAGGATGAATTCCTGAGTAATTTAAATCAGAAATTAAACAGATGGCTTGCAGGCATCCAGAGTTTCTAAATCTTCCCCTGGTGATTCCACCCTGCAGCCAAGGTCCCCTCTGGGTGAGGGGACCCAGCTGTTATTATTTTATCATTATTATGTATCTATCTAGATATTTATAGGTGGTGGTTCTGGGGATTGAACCCAGGGCCTCCTGCATTCGAGGCAAGCACTCTACCAACTGAGCCATATCCCCAGCCCCTACATGTTTCCCTTTTTGATGAGAGCTGCACACCGAGGCACCCCCTTTTGCAGTTGCCTATGGGGACCTTAATCCCAGCAATTATGTGGATCCTTAAAGATCTTTATGGATTCCTGTGGGCTTTCTCCTTTACAGTTGACCATTTTTCTCTTGTATATATGTCTTCTTTGGAAAGGGCAGAGTGACCACAAGGGCCAGTCACCTGATTCTGGGGCTAAACCAGGCCAGAGAAGGGGTAGGGTAACTGAGCACGGAGCACTTCCTGTGGCTTCTCCAGCTGGCTCACCCTGTTGGTCTGCAGGGCCAGTCCCCATCAGCACCACTGCTGTGGTTTCCTGTTCCCAGCGGCTGCACAGGGGCCATCCTCTTGCCCCAGCCAGCTTATGGGGGCGGGGGTGGGGTTGTTGTTGTGGCCAAGAAATTAGCAGGAGGGGCTGGAAGAGGTCAACCTAGGGAGCTCCCTAGGGAAGGAGAAAAGAGGCAAAGATATATTGGATGGGGCTCCAGGGAGAGACTGAGGTAGAGGACTAAGAATCCTGTGACCCTGTCACAGTCAGTTCAAATAAGGGCAGGCCCTGGTCTACCCTCATTCCTAAGTGACTCTTTCCTAGGCTGTTTCTACACAGGAGGGCTGGGGCCTTTCACCCACCTCTCCTGCTCTGACTCTCCCGGATGAGGAAGGCCCCTCCAGGGTTCCCAGGCAACAGCAGCAGTTCCTCCGCCTTCTCCCGGCTCAGGCCCTCATACAGCCACCTGGAGGAGGAAGGGCAAGGAGACTTGGGGATGGGCCATGAAGATCTTACTGGAACCCTCCACTGCTCTGTGTGACCTTGATGCAGCCCCCTCTCTCCCTTGCACTCTGGGTCTCACAGTTCTCTCTGCACCATGAAGAGCAGGCCTCAGGGACTCAGATCCCCTCCAGTTTGTCCTAGCTATAGGGGCGCAGGAGAACAACCAAGGGGTCAGTTGGTGTTTTTTGCTGCAGGCCTCATTCCCTCTAGGGTGATCCCAGCCTCTCTCCCACCGTGGCCCAGTCCCCCAGCACCCCGTATCTCTCCTCTTACCTTTCCAAGTCCTCATCTTCCTAAGAACTGTCCCCATTTTCTTGCCTCAAGACATTTACAGACTGTGCCCACCTCTCACACTCTCCACCACTAGATCCTGGATGCTCTCCAGAGCCCCTGACCAGGACACCTCCTCTGGGGGGCCTTCCCCAGACACCTCCCCAGATCTGCTGCTCTCTGCTCCTGCCGAGCAGAGCCTGGGCCTGCTTCTCACTCCCCAGCTTCACTCAGTGTCCGGCTGGGGGTGGCCATGGGGGAGCAGGCTTGAGGGAAGGAGATCCCCGAAGGCAGGCAGGGGTGAGAGTGTGTTCACCTGTGGGAGACCTTGGCCACGTGCATGCTGGGGACATTGTACTCTCTCCCTGAGACTTCTGACAGCACTGTCCACCAGTCTCCATCCCTGAAAGAGAAAGCAGAGAGGGCACCTCTTTCAGAAGGGTCAAGACCCTGGGACTGCTTACTTGGGGTTCACACGGATCCTCTCAGCCTGACTCCTGCAGCCACCTGTTTCCACCAGCCAGTCCCGACCCCTCCTGGACAGGGTGGCTAGCAGATTGCATGAGCCAAAACTCCCTGTTCCAAGGCCCCAGCCCCTCTGTCTCTCCCTGCAGGTAATCAAGCTGCTTAAAACCCCAGACAAGGCTATGATCACCTGCGAGGTTTTCAGAAAAGGCCTCAGGCTTTTTCTGAAGCACCTCTCCCCTTTTAGTGCATCTCCAGGTGCCCGAGCCCACAGACTTACTCAGACAGGATGGTCAATGGCTCTCCTAGTCTCAGAGACGGCTCAGTCTGGCCGCCTGCCGGGAAACTGCCCAGAGCCACAGCTGTGGCCTTGCTCTTCTCTGGATGGAGAGATAGACAGTCACTCTCCTGGTCAGCCTTCCTTCCAGACATGAGGTCTAGTGACATCTGGTCTGGGTCTGGCTCCCTCTTTCACCCTCTCCCAGGCACCCTGCAGGAAGGCCACCTGGAGTCTGAAGTTCTTCCAGGGGGCTCTGTTGAGCTTGGGGGTGCCCAGGTAGTTCTTGGGGTCCTCATGGGGGCTTCAAACTCATGTAGCAAGAAGAAGGTTTTGAGTTTCTGAGTTCAAAGAGGAATGGGGCTCCTGGTTATGACTCCTTTTTAATTTTTTTTTTTGTAGTTGTTGATAGACCTTTATTTTATGTATTTATATGTGGTGCTGAAAATCAAACCCAGGGCCTCACACGTCCTAGGCAAGGCCTTCACACATGCTGAGCCACAACCCCAGCCCTTATGACTCCTTTTTATATACAACTCTTCACAGAGATTTTTTTTTAAATATACAAGGGATTGAACCAAAGAGCACTTAACCACTGAGCCACATCCCTCACCCTTTTTTTTAATATTTATTTTTTAGTTGTAGTTGGGCACAATACCTTTATTTCACTTATTTATTTTTTTTATATGGTGCTGAGGATTGAGAATCCAGGGTCTTGCACGCGTGAGGTGAACGCTCTACCACTGAGCCACAACCCCAGCCCCACCCTACCCTTTTTTATTTTGAGACAGGGTCTCACTAAGTTGCTTAGGGCCTCACTAAGTTGCTGAGCCTGGCTTTGAATGTGATCCTCCTGCCTCAGTCTCCTGAGTCACTGGGGTTATGGGTAAGGGATGTGGCTCAGTGGTTAAGTGCTGTTTGGTTCAATCCCTTGTATATTAAAATCCCTTGTATATTCACTGTGCCACACTCTTCACAGAGATTTTGATGAAGTAATTCTGCTGCTCAGAAACTCAAAACCTACGACCCTAGTCTGCGGATGCAGCTCAGTGTTAGGGTACTTGTCTGGCATATAGAGCCCTGGATTTGATCCCCAGCACAAACAAAACAAAAAACAAAAACAAAACTCCTAGAAACCCTAAGCAAGTATGAGTGTGGTCTTAGTTTCTGCTGATGCAACGGGTACTATGAGTGCGCACGACCTCTGAAAACTGGGGAAGGAAACTCAGGCCAGGCTAGCAGCTGAGCCTGGGTCCCTGGAGCCCTGAGGCAGGCATGGCCGAGCACCAGCCCTGAGCATTCACTCTTGGGAGACAGGAGAAAAGGACTGGAAAGTGAAAGCCACCTTCCCTTCCACTGTGGGACCCCACTGCTCCCCTCATTCCTGGACCTGTTGACTTGTTCAGGCTTGTGGAGGGGCCTGTGAGCTGACAGATATGAATAGGCTCTGTAACTCTAAGGTGCTGTGCTGCTCAGGGCAGTAGGAGGAGGTCTGTGCTGCCCCCTGAGAGGCCGCTCCAGACCCCTGTTCCAGGCCTACCCCAGAGCAGGTGCCACGCTGGAGTTGGGGGCTGCCAAAGTTCTAGGCCTCCTCCCCACTGACACTCTCTGAGCACCTGTATGTCCAGCCCAGTGAGGGCTTTCAGTCAGCCCTCCTGGATGGTCCTCTCTACTCAACCCCACTGTTCAGGGAGGTCTGGGGCCCTGACAGGCACTCAGAGGAGAAGTGAGAACACAGACTCTACATCACACCACTCTGGTAGGAGGAGAAGGGCTTGGGTAGCAATGTCTCTCTCAGGAGGGGCTCCATCGCCTTAGGAGGCTGAGATCTACACAGGGGAGTTACTGGCCTGGGAATGGTTCTGAGGATGTGGTAGCTAGGAGGCCCAACTTTGAGGCTGAGCCTCAAGCAGCAAGTTGCTCTTAGCACACGACTAACATCCCCCACCCACCTCAGGGATCAGCCTACCCAGTCTAACAAGACCCCACTATGTATGCAGGGACTTCTAGGTCTGAAAAACTTGCCTTCAGTGGTTTCTGGAAACTTCTTCATTTGCATCCTACCCTGCTGATCCTTTCTAGGGATGGTCCCTGAAAGACTTGTTAGCACCTAAATTCATTAAGCTATTAAAAGCACAAGGTCAGCAAGAAGGATTCATTGGTCTCCTAGATGTTCCTGGAGGAGTTAAGGTCTGAGGACTCTGAGATGCCTTTGAGATGGAGTTGGTCTAGACAAGGAGAGGCAGACACAGATGGACAGACAAGGACCCAGAGGTTGGGAGGTGGCTGAAGGGTCTCTGCCATGGGTGGCCAAGGGAAGAGTGAGACGGATTTCAGAATGAACTTTTTCCCACATGTCCTCGAAGACACCCCCTGAGATAGATCCCTTGGGGGGGGGCATTCCTCAGGAACCAGGCCTCTCCATCTCTGAGTGCTCTTTGTAGCACAAGCCTAGCCAGCCCATGGTGCAGGGAAATGCCTGCTGCTTGAGTAAACAACACAAGTCTTACGGAGGTCACTCCACAAGAGTGGAACAAAGAGGCCTGGAAGGGCCCCTCCTGTTTCTGGAAGGCCTGACCCTCTCACAATTGTCCCCACTCAGACTGGCTGACTTGATTTCACCCTTCACCTCCTCAGAAAGCCAGCCCTGACTTGGCCCTCTGCGCACAATCTCAGAGTCTCTCTGAGCATGCAGTTGCCAAATTGAACACAACTGTCATTATTGGTTCACGGTTTGTTTCTGGGGCTCAACTGTCCCTAAAGACAGAGACTATGCCTGCCTGTTCATTGCTGTGACTTCAGGTTTTGGCACAGGACTGGTTTGCAGTTGAGCTTCAGTAGGCTTAAGAGGGAGGCAAAGTTGATGGACAGATAGCTCCTGGAGGGAGTGACCCCAAACTCACACTCTGGCTGGGACAGGGGCAGATCTACTGAGAGGTGTTCCTTTCCTTCCTCCCTCCTTCCCTGGAGATACTATGCCAGGGAGAGCCTGGCTTACCTAGGGCCCCACAGGCAAGGAGGGCCCTGTACAACAGGAGTGGTCACCACCCTCAGTAGCCCTGGGCATGTCTCAGAGCAGCCTCAGGATGCTGCCTGTGGCTAGGCTTAGAGGAAGCCAAGGTGGAGGTTTGTGGTTTGCAGGTCTCTTTCTGCAGGGCCTCTCAGTGCAGATGGTAGCTACAAGGAGGCAACTGTTTTCCTGACCCAATAGGACACCTCTGGGACCTGGGGTGCCAAGGCCTGTGGGCCTGGGAGAGGCAACCATTAGGAAAATAAGGGATTCAGGCAGAGGAGAGGGAAGGAAGCCCTGCACCATAGGGGAATTTTGGGGTTGGGGACAGCTCCTACCCAAACCTTGATACCCAGACAGCTTTGCAGTCTCTAGTCCAGCTTAATTGCCCACGTCCTTCTAGAAGCATGGCTTGGCTTGGAGTGATCTTGTTATCTGTGAGGTTAATTCTATGGGTCATTGTGGCTTGGCCACAGTACCCAGATAATATTTGGCCAAACACCAGTTTAGATGTTGCTGTGAAGATACTCTTAAAAAAAATTAAATTGGTAGACTGAGTAAAGTGGATTATCATGGGTGGGCATCATTCAATCAATCAAGGGCCTTATGAGAGATACCCAAGGTCCTTTGAGGACATGGATTAGTTCTGCCTGTGGATTGCCATTGGACTCAGGACCATAGCACCGATTCCCCTCAGGTCTGCAGCCTGCTTGGCAGACTTCAGACTTGACAATCCCATACTCATGTGAGCTGATTCCTAACAATGGATATCTCTCCCCCACTACCCTTTTGGTTCTCTTTCCTTAATTATTATTATTATTTTTTCACGGTACTGGGGATCAAACCCAGGGCCTCATGCTAGGCAGGCGCTCTACCACCGAGCTACAGCCCCTGCCCCTAATACTTTATCCAAACTCCAAATCAGGATGTGATTTGAAAATGGATTTATGGGATGTTTCAAAGAACAAGAGATAAACCAGAGGCCATGGTTTTGATGTAAAAATACTAAAATTTCTAGGATATTTAAATTGCCCAACTGTTTTAAAAGCTGGTATTCTTAGTCAGAATTGTCTTAGAGAATCATGGTCATAGGCTCAGGATATATACTGCAGGTGCTATTTTATTTTTCCCACCAGTAAGGGAGCCCTGATTTTGCATCAAGTATTTCACAGTTCTTCTGAGGTCCAGGAGAATTTTCTGCAGTGTTGGAAATGTCTTATATTCTGTGCTTTCCAATAAGGTCCATTAGCTCCATGTGGCTACCAAATCCTTGAAATGTGGCTCGTGTGATTGAGGAACTGAGTTACTTTTTTTCCAGTGCTGAGGATCTAACCCAGGGCCTTGTGCATGCTAGGCATGAGCTCTGTCACTTGAGCTATGCCCCAGCCCCTCGTGTTTTCTCCTTTATCTGGCCGTTCAATGTTTCTACCTCAAAGTAATCTCCATAGGAGAAGGGCCCCCACCTTCATGGCTCACTAAGAAGAACAGTAGGTGCTGGGTCTATAACTAGTGATGTGCAGGTGTTGCCTGTCATGAAGGCACAGAGGTAGTGGAGTGTAGGACTGTGCAGCCTCGTGCTGCCTGCCTGGGCCCCACAGCCTACCTGCTTGCATGGGCTCAGGTCCTTGGCCTGGGACAGGAGGGCTGGAACTTGGGCTTGGCAGGGTTTTCCTTCGGCTGGGCAGGCTTCCCATCCTTCTTCAGCAGAACTGTTAGAAGCACATCACCCAGGGAGACCTGAAAGAGAAGCTGCCATGGGGACAGAGCATATGGCTCCTGCTCTGGTCTCAGATACCCATCTCTCTCCTGCTGGGCCCTGCTGATCTCCTGGAGAGCTTAGGCCTTTCCCCAGGACCAGACTCCAGCCTCCTCCTGTAGACCCAAGGCTGCCTGCAAATTGCGAAGCTGCTTTCTCTGTATTCCCTCTCCTCTAGGCTGCAGCCATGCTCAGTTCTTTGCTCCTGGGCCTTCCATGACTGGCCTGCCCTCTCCTCCCCTTTCAGATCTATCTGTATCCTGCCCTTTCCTAGCCAGCTCTCCCTGAATCCTCAGCCTTTGCTGATTCTCCCTTGAATTCCCGTGGCCCACTTGGAACCACTTCTCAGACGTGGGCTCGTGTTCTACCACTGTATGGGAAGGGAAAGGGGCCTGACAGTGAGCTCACTCCAGGCACACCAGGAGCCACAGCTAGGGTCAGGGTGGCAAGTGGAGTCAGAGGGTTTGGGGATTAGTGTCAAAACAATCAGAGCTGACATTGGACATGTTGCTGTTGGTGTTACAGGGCAGAGTAAGATGCCAGGGAGGCTGTATGACAATGACTTGCAAGGCTATGGGCAACGGGCTGTCAGACTACTTCCTCTCTTGGTGCCTCCTTTTCTGCATCTGAAAAATGGGGATTACAACACCCAGCATATGGCTCCTAGAGATAATTCCCTGAAAAACCTACCCAGGCCCTACATTTCCTTTCTCTTGTCCTGAATGTCACTTCTCAGAAGCCTCTAACTTCCTGTTGTGTTCCTTACAAAGTTATTTTATTTTTTGTGGTGTTGGGGATCAAACTACGGCCTCACACATGCCAGGCAAGCTCTCCACCACTGAGCCACATCCCCAGCCTTACACTCAAGTGCTTGATCCGCCATTATCCTACAATTCCATGCTCCTTTCCCCAGCATCCAGTGAGACCCCCACAGAAGGCACTGGATACCCATTAACTAAACGAACAGAATGATTATTTCTTTGGACAGGTGTCTTGTCCTTAGAATAATTCACGTTCCCAGGTTCTAGAGTGATGCTGATCTTTCCAAACATTGTGTCAAAATGTTGGGGGTTGGGCCGGGTTCTGTGTTTTTTCTCGGATGGTTTTTATGCTTTTCAGTAGCGACAAGGCATGATTATGCCAGTCTGTTTCCCTTTAGCTGGCGTTCAGAGTTTTTGCTCTTTAGCAAGGGTAGGGAGTTAGAGAGGGGAACTCACAAAATGGTGTGGTGACATGGTGGTCACCTTCCTTGCTTTTGAACCTCACATTGCCTGGATGAAGACCATGTGCATCACGTCTGTGGCCTCCTGGGCCAGTCCTCTCTGAGGAGAAAAGATCCTGCCTTGGAGGATGGAATACTTGTGCCAGGTCCCTGCCTTCTGTTCTCTAGTCCCATGTCATCAATGGGAATCATAATACCTGTCTGCTGCTGCTTCTCCATGCGGAGCTCAGTGTTCAGAGACAGGAGCAAGATGGGCCATCACTTGGCACATTTTTTACTCAGTCTTTTTGGTTCCGGCAGCGTTGGAGTGAGATGGTGCTGCTGCCCAGTGAGAGCGCTAGGTCCCTAAGCGCTAGGGCACCATTTCAGTTTGGTTCCTCAGCGTCCCTGCTGCCCCAGCCCATCCTTACCCCTTGGGTATGAGGTACAGGACAAATGCTTCACTTTCCATCTGACCTGGGTAGCATGGGTGACTTACTCAGACTTATTCAGACTTATCTGGTCTGAGCTGTGTGTCCTTAGACAAAGCAGGAATCGTAATATTGACTCCACAGGGTTGTGAGGAGAAGGGGAGGAGCTTGGCATGGAGCAGGTGTCAGTAAGGCTTAGTTTCCTTTCCCCTCCTTCAGCAAGACCACAATCATCAACTGCAATCAACTCAGAGAGGACTTCTTTGCAAGTGGGGCTGGGGGATGGGTGCCAGGGCAATAAGGGAGCTGCATGCATGCTGGGCTCTGCAGCTTTCTCCACCTGATCTGGTCCAGGCCAGGAAGCTCCTGAGGCAATATGAAGACCAGGTGGCAGCAGGGCAGG
Organism: Ictidomys tridecemlineatus; assembly: GCF_052094955.1. Lineage (NCBI taxonomy): Eukaryota > Metazoa > Chordata > Mammalia > Rodentia > Sciuridae > Ictidomys > Ictidomys tridecemlineatus. The sequence continues at coordinate 179,723,902 of NC_135481.1, forward strand.
CCCAGGAGAAGGAGGTGTGGGCTGCAATATTTATAAGAGGAAATCGAATCATTAACCACACATACTTCAGCAACTTACTGTGTGCTAGGCACTTTCTAGGGGACCTGTGTGAGTGGGTGGCAGGAAAGAGTAAAAGGCAGCTGAGATCAGCACTCTGCCCGGCTTTGTTCTGATCATCCCACTTGAGTCTCATTTCAGATGCAAGGACCAGGGCCCGAGAGGATGACCTTGTGCTTGGGCAGCTGGTTAGAGCAGAGCTGGACTACTATCCACTCTTCGGTGCCTATGAAGATCATTTTTCAGCAGTGAGGGTAAGAATGAGGAATTTGGATTAAGCTAAAGGGGGGCCTCTTGCTCTTTTTCTTTTTGGAATTGAGAACAGCATCCAGGGCCCCACTGAGGTACACTCCCAAACCCTTTCCTGCTTTTTCAACTGAGAATCTCACTCTTTGAAAGATCTGGCAGCTAGGGGTGTTTTCAGAGAGGATAATCCACAGCCCTCTTACTCAACTGAATTTGAAAGACTATGGCCCAGAAAGGGGCCAAAAGTCACACAACAAGTAACTAACCAAGAGGGGTCTAGAACAGGCAATGTACAAAAACAAGCTGGAGAATAAAATAAATCTCCAGGAGGTGGTCAAAGTGGGAGAGGGGATCTTAGTTCTTTCAGGGTCCCAGAAACCACCTCTTACAGTCCCAGTAGAACCACCTCCCCTCCTCCTGGAACATTTGCTTCCTAACTGTAAATAAAGCCCATCCCAGCCCTGGAGGGCATCACTCTTCCTCATCTATGCTGAGCCCACCAGGAAACAGAAGCAAGTATACTTACTGGTTTCTTGTCTTCAGGGACTTGGGCAGGGCATCAGCTAAAACCATGCTTTGGCTGGTAAGCTTAGGGCTTTGGGGGTCCCTTCTGGAAATCTGCCAATGTCCTTGGTCCTAGGCCACCCAGAACTCAGACTCGGAGGAACTTCAGAAGGACTCTTGATGTCAGAGTGGGTTAGTTCAGCATCTATCTTGTGATCAGCAGTTTGTACTCCAGGATAGGACAGGGACCCAGGCTCCTTAGGGACCCCAGATTGGGCAATCCTCACCAGCACAGCAGGACAAGGCAGGTGGCCTAGGGATCTGTGACTGTCACAGACACAGGCATGTCTCCTCTGAGCTCTGGCTCCTGTCTGCAGATTGTGGTTCTCACAACCACTCGCTTCCTCTGACGGCATCAGAGACCATCGAGGAGCCACCTTGCCCAAGTTCCTGTTTCTAGGGTAGCAGTGGCTGCCTCTGTATGATCTCAGAGCAGGAGGTTCTTCTCCAGCTTTGTGGCTTGGTCCAGGTCTGAGAGAAATGAGCAGAGGTTTTCCATGCTGGCCTGACCATAGTAATCACTGAAGCAACTTAATTTTAGTACTACTGTTTCTTGGATCCTTTCATGCCTTCTGAATTTAGGTTGTCAGAGGAGAAGCCTACAAATTAAACTTTAAATATTCCAAGAGAATCCTTTGGTAAGTTTGGGAAGTACTGCCTTCCCACACTTTACTTTTTTGTGGTGCTGGGGATGAAACCCAGGACTTCATGCATGCTAGGCAAGTGCTCTACCGCTGAGCTGCATCCCCAGCCCTAAACTATAGATTCTGCTTCAGTTGGTCTGAAGTGGGGCTCATATTTTGGCATTTTTCTTTCTTTCTGTGGTACTGAGTATAGAACTCAGGAATATTCTACCACTAACTTACATCCCAAGCCCTTTTTATTTTTTGAGGCAGGGCCTCACCAAGTTGCCCAAACTAGGCTTGAAATTTATATCCTGATGCTCCAGCTTTCTGAGTAGCCAGGATTGCAGGTGTACGACACTGTGTGCAGCAAGATTTTGCATTTCTTTCTCCCTCCTTCCTTTTTTCCTTCTCTCCCCCTTTATCTTCTTTTGTTCTCCATCTCTCTTTCTGCATCTCTTTTCTCTTCATAAGTAATTTAGATGGGCACGGTGGCACACACCTGTGATCCCAGCGGCTCGGGAGGCTGAGGCAGGAGGATCACGAGTTCAAAGCCAGCCTCAGCAATATTGAGGCACTAAGCAACTCAGTGAGACTCTGTCTCTAAGTAAAATATAACAAAAGGGCTGGAGATGTGGCTCAATGGTCGAGTGCCCAAGTTCAATCCCTGGTACAAGAAAAAAAAATATTTTTTATTTGGCAGTACTGAGGATTGAACCCAGGGGTGCTCTACCACTGAGCTACACCCCCTGCTCTTTGATCCTTTTTAGTTTTTTGAGACAGGGTCTCACTAATTGGTCTGGGTTGACTCTGAACTTGCAATTCTCCTACACCAGCCTCCGGAGTACCTGGGATCATAGGATAGGACAGGGATCCATGCTCCTTAGGGAGCCTCTGTGCTTACTTGACATATTGCATTTCTAGCAAGCTTCCAAGATGATATCCATTGTGCTGGTCTGGGAATTACACAAGATCTGGGAGCTGAGGCTATACCTCAGTGGTAGTTCTACCACCAAAGTACTTAACATATTTAAGGTCCTGGGTTTATTCTCCAGCGGGAAAATTCCCCTGGGTTCAATCCCCAGTATTGGGTGGAAATATCAACAGTATTTCTCAGTACCAGATCAGCAGCCTCAGCATCACCTGGGAATTTGTTAGACATGCAAATCCTCAGTTCCCATCAGATCTACTGAATCAGAAATGCTGAGGTCAGGGCCCAGAAATGTTGCTTTTTTTTTTTTTAAATTTCATTTGTAGATGGACACAATACCTTTATTTTTATGTGGTACTGAGGATTGAACCCAGTGCCTCACATATGCAAGACTAGCCTCTTCCACTGAGCCACAACACCACCCTCCCCCCAATGTTTTCAAAAGTACTTTAGGTGATTCTGATGCATGTCTTAGCTTGAGGATCTGCGGTGTAGGATAAAGGATCTGACAGAACTACACTGCCCACAGCTCATTAAAATTTAATGCAGCCACCTGCTGCCTCCCCCTCAAGGGGCCTGATACTCCTGGAGACAGCTGCTCTTTAACACAAAAACTTGCATTGTACTGAAATGCTCTTAATCTAGTTCAGACTCTGCCACCTTATCTGGTTCCTTGCTAGTAAGAGCTCACTTCGGCTGATCCCTTGCTCCCAGGGAAGGCTGGTTTGATATGTATCTCTGCAGGGACTTGGTAACAGAGCTGAAAGAGTCAAAGGAGAGGAGCATCCTTTGTTTTTGGTAATGGGGACTGAATCCAGTGGTGTTTAAACCACTGAACCACATCCCTAGCCCTCTTTATTGTTTTAGACAAGGTCTCAGTAAGTTTCTGAGGCTGGCTTTGAACTCATGAGCCCCCATCCCCCCACCAAGTCGCTAGGATTACAGGTGTGTGCCACCATGCCTGGCTTATCCTTTTTAATAAACTAGTAAACACCTTTCCTGAGTTCGGTGAGCCATCAAAACAAATGGCCAAGCCTGAGGAGACAGCTGTGTGAATCAGATTTGTACCCTAGTTGTACAGAAGTGTGAGTAACATGGGATTTACTACTTCCAACTGGCATGTGAAGTGGGGGGTGCTTGTGGGACTATAGGGTCTGCACTAACTCTAGATAGTGTTCTAATTGAATTGTAAGATACCTAGTTGGTGTCCAAACTGTTAAGAGAATTAGTTGGTATAGGGAAAAACCCCATAAATTTGTCACAGAAGTGTTGAATGGAGTGAAGGGAACTTTCCCATATAGCCAAATTATCAGTTTCGTGACCAATGTAAACTAACTCTGGGCCTGTTTCTGTATCCATTTCATTGGGTCAACAGAAGGCAACTTATTGCTAAGGGCCTTGCCTATTAAAGGTGCTCAATGAAAGGCTGAAGAAAACATAAAAATGCATTGATTCTGGAAGAACTAGAAACTACTTTTTCAAGCTAGGTGACTTTGGTCAAATCACTCAACTTTTATGAATTGTTCCTTGTCTGTAAAATAGATGCTCCCACTTTGCAGAGCTGCCATGAGAACTTGAAGTATGTGAGCCTTTCTTTCTTTTGTTTGGTGCTGGGTTCAAACACAGGGCCTCTCACATACTAAGAATGTATTTTACCACAGCACTACACCCCCCAGATCCCCCTTTTCCATCATTCATTTGATTCATTTATTCAGAGACAGGGTCTTGCTAAGTTGCCCAGACTAGTCTTGAATTCGTGATCTTCCTTCCTCAGTCTTCTGAGGAGCTTGACTACATGCAGGCATGCACCACTGAACCTGGCCTGAAATTATTCTTGATGGGTGCAAATTCAGCCATTTATGGAGGGACACAGCCTAGTCTCTTAAAGAACTCCAGAAAAGTGGTTGCAGATTATTACCTGATGGGTGGGATCCAGCAATTCCACACACATGGCAGAGCCAAGATGTGGAATGCCTTTCCCAGACCTCAGCTTCTCCTCCATCAACAACAGCATTGTCAGGTGGACTTGGATTTAGTCTAGGCTGCGCTTACTAGCTGTATGACCTTGGGCAAATTATCCTGAAGCTTCATTTCTTCCCTATAAATGGATAGTGTTACTGGGTGGGATAAGTGATCACAAATGTGAAAATGTAGAGCATAGAACCAGCACACAGTATTCAGCCACTCCCTGAGCCCCAATGAGTGGCTTGAGAAAAATAACACCAGCAATCAGGTAACAATGAGACATATACAGCTTTATTTAATAATTTGTAAAAAGTTGTACTCTGGCAGAGTGATGCATTCCTTATCTTGGCAGAAAGCAAACAATGTGTCTGAAAAGTCTCTTCTCAAGATTCGGAACTGTGTAACCCTGAGCTTGCATCTCCTGCTTCTGAGAGCTGGGCTCCTGTTTATGGCATGGATTTCCACAGTTATCTCACCCTCCTCCCAGCAGTGACCCCCTTGCTGACAGCAGATGGAGGCTACAATTTTACCTGGACGTGACTGCCCTTACAGACTGGCCCCTCCCCCCTCTAAGAATCTTTCTCAGAAGTGGGTTCTATATCCATTTAGTTTGTCTTCCATGAGTCTGCTGAAATCATAGCTACAGTTACTCAACATGAAATTGTGTTAATGGCCATTGCTCTTGCCCTTTCATGTCCTCACCATATTTTTCGGCCATACCTCTCCCTTTTTTGGGACTGAGGAATGGAGAACGACTCTCCACCACAGACTTGGGAGGCACTTCTTGTAGATGTGTAGATGTCTGATAAATGGTAACAGATGCTCAGCGACAGCAGAGCGGAGGCCTGGCATTTTGTTTTCCACCTTTCTGTGCTAAGATCTAGTAATTAAGCCACTGCTTTGGAGTAAACTCCCTGTTGTATTAGAACCTCATTGTTCATGGGCTCCTAGTAGGATATATCCCTCCCTTTTCTTTATAGGATGCATATGTGAATCCACTTGGACAAAGGAAGGTGGCTGGCCCCTTTGCCTACCTCTCTATGTGACAGGCAACACTTCTACCATTGGTCACAATCAATCACTGGTACAAACAGTAATTATGCTTTTCCACATTCCTCAGAGCTGCTCTCTTCAGAAATCACTCTGCAAATCTTGTTGACCAATTTGGAACCAGATGAGAATCTAGTGGCTTTCCCCACTTAAATATCTGTTCTGCACGTTTTCCTCAAAAACACCATTGGGAATGCAAAAAAAAATTCCCTTTTTCTTTTTTTGCAGAAGCGCCACAAGGAAGCATGTCTAAAATCACAGAACTATGCACACACAAACACAGACACACGTGCTCGCACACACATGGAGTTGGGATAGAAGAATCTTATCAGATACATCGTTAGGGGAACATAGGAAAAAGCTGGCAAGAGAAGATGTGGAGATCAGATCAGCTAAAGATGCTGGAATGTTACAGTAATGGCATGAATGTGGTTCTTGGAAGATACAAAAAAAGGGTAGGTGGGCAGAGAATGATAAATCCAGATTACTAGGAGAGGTTCAGTGGCCATGCATGAGTTAAAGATAGAGGAGGCCAGTTTACGGGATGAAATGTTATATTATGGAGTGTCGTCTGAAGAAGGGTAGACTTGCATGGTCCGGGGAGGAGCAACTGCTTAGCAGGACACCTCCATGGTCTGGTGTCTGTCCAGGGCATCAGGGGACTCACAGGATTCTTGAGTTCCATCTGACTGATTGCTGGTAACAGACCGGCTGAAAGGACTTTCTCCAGAGCCAATGCTACTCGAGGTTGAGTGGGTTCGAGATCGGGCGAGCCGGGTCATGCTGGCAGATGGTACTGTAACAAAGAACCAAGAGGACTAGAAGATGGAGCCCCAGTTAAGCTCAGCTAATTTACATGTTTCACCAAAGGCTTTATGTTTAGCTTTCCCAACCCACTTACAATGACACCCAGGACAAGATATAGCCATCCCCACTCTGTAGTATTTGCTCTAGATTAGTGACTGAATGCAAGGCTGCTTTAATTCTCTGGGTTTGGCTGGAATAGCTCTTCTAGTCAGCAGAAGAAAGGGAAGCCCTAAGACCAGAGTAGAGATTCTTAGCTGTGCCCACACAATTCAGTGATTAGGAGGGAGGCTTTGGGAAAGCCAAACCCTGCAGTACATGCAAGACTAAATCAAAAGAAAAGAAAGACAGACCACACATATATGAAGGTGTTTCACAAACACAGTGCAAGCCCGATACAACGAAGACTACCATCCGTGTCCACAGGCTACCCTGGCTGTCTAGAGTGTGTGGAAGGCATGGTGGAGGCCAGGATAGGCGGGACAGGAACTGATCTCTATACAGACTGCCTCAGAGGAAAGAGCTCTGGGGATGTTTAATTCAGACTCCTGATCTGCCTTGCTTTGACCTGAATATTCTTTTTTTATATATACATATGTTTTTTAGTTGTAGTTGGACACAATACCTTTATTTCACTTGTTTATTTTTATGTAGTGCTGAGGATTGAACCCAGGATCTCGAACGTGCAAGGCGAGCACTCTACCGCTGAGCCCCAGCCCCAGCCCTGACCTGAATGTTCTTCTATTTTGGCTGGGACAGGACCTTCCCTGCCTCTCAACCTCAGGCACCAGCCTCCACCTGGCTGTCATTTCAATACTGGAGTCAAAAGATGCCATTACCTGTGGAGTTCTCTTGGCATAGGTACTAACATTTCTACCTACAGTCAAGGCTACCACTTCAATTCCCATGTCTGGAGGTTACCTCAAAGATTAGTAGTAGGTGGCAGAAGAGGGGCCCTGCCTATCAAGTTTCAGTTGCTGCTTTGACCCTGGATTTAGAAAGATGAGAGGAGGCTTAGGCATTATAACTGGGTCCTTTCTTCCTCCTGGAGCACCAGGGCAGGATTAGTAGGCTAAACTCTTGGAGCACAATGAGCCACGTTCTATCAGGCTCTCACTGCACAGAAAAATTGCGGACATGCTGCAGGCAGCCAATGCAGCCAGGAGAGCATGGCGGGGAGCGGGTAGGGCCAGCACAGAGGAAGGTACCTGACTCGGTGCTGAGGTGACTGAGCTGCACATACGGGACTGGAAGCAGGATGGACACAGGAAGAGGAAGGTTAGTGATCTAGAGTGCGAAGTAGCAACCCTGGCTGCCTAGTAGACAGAATACTCTGAGCAAGGGATCAGTTTATTTTATGGTCCCAGAGAAGAGGAGAGGTTGAGTGTCACTTTAGTATCATCTTGGATATCATTTCTCTCAATTAGACAAACTATTCTCCCCTCCATTCTACATAGTCACCCAACTTTGGATCAGAAATGAGCTACAAGATCAGCTGTTTCTTAGGAATGGATAAGAATAGGTTATTAAGTTAGGCCCTCCCAGTGAGCTAGAGGGCCATGGATGTGGGCTCGGTTGGTAGCGACTCACAGATGGGACGACACAGCAACTCTAGACAAGACACACATGGTCTGCCTGGCGGGTACAGGGCTCTACCCAGGTCTAGTTGATCAGAGCAGCTGCCCAGGCAGCCCATGAATGGCCATTTCCACAGATACCAAAGATGGGGAAAAAAAAAAATCACCTGATTGGGTAAAGAGCTCTATATCGGGGTGAAAGGGTTTTATTCTTATGACTCCAAGAAAGGAGCAAGTGTGGATTTTTTTGCAACAAGGCTCAGGGGTCTCACAATACATGAGACCAGCACAGCACATATGATATGGACACATCCTTCACTTGCTCTAAGATACTCTGCAAGTTCATCTCTTGTGGTGGAACAGATTTCATTGAGGACACTACCCTTTTCTTCTGGAGTCTCACTTCTGTTTCTCTAGGCCAGTTATTAACCAGCTGAGTTCAAATGCAAATTGTAACTTCTGATTAATGGCTGGGACAGGCTAAGCTTCGGTGGTTAAAAGTGTGGGCTCTGCAGTAAGACTGCCAAGGTCTGAACCATGGCTCTGCAGCTGCACTGTTATGCTGGGAATGTGCTTAGCTTCTTTGATCCTCAGTTTCCTCTTCTATAAAATGGGACTAACAGAACTTACTTCTTAGGTTAAGTGTATATACTGCCTGACAAATGTGCTTAATAAGTGCATTATTATATATGTGCATATATGTATACATATGCACAAATGAATGTTCCACAAATGTTTCAGTTTCTACTTTAGTCAATGCTGGCTAGCCCAGAGGATGTACCCTAAGAATTATGGCCTCCCAGATGTCAAACTGACCCATCTTACATAAATCTTCACTAGACAGAAAGTTGTGTACTACTCACTGTAGCCCATTCCCTGCAAAAAGTACTTGAAGGCCTCGGTGAGCTTCCCGGGCTGGGGGATAAAACAAAAACACATTATTTTTTTCACAGGCAGAGAGGTAGAACAGAATGGGTGCTTTTTTCTCCTTAAAAAACAAAATTTCTTACCTGAACTACTTGGGGCAGTCCCCCACAGTCTGCCATCTAGAAGAAGAAAAATATGTAAGTCAGCTGGGACTTACATTTGAGGGAAATGCTCTAAACATCCCAGTCCGTTCAAACAGGACAATATTGAATTTTGGATTCTTCAACTGTTTATAGGTTTACATCTCCTCAAGGTACTTTTTTAAAAACATTTTTTAGTTGTCAATGTCTTTAATTTAATTAATTTATTTATATGTGGTGCTAAGGATCAAAAACCCAGGGCCTCACACATGCCAGGCAAGAGCTCTACTGCTGAGCCCCAGCCCCAACCTTCAATGTACTCTTTATAAAGATGGAAATGCTAGATAGAAATTGGAAAGAATTTACTCAGTCCTTAATTATCCCAAGAAGCTGGATTTGGCTTTCTGGCCCATGGCAGGGTGACAGAATAAGCTACTAAACTTTCAACCCTGTTCTCCCTCTCCCTGAAGAATGTTACTTACGGAGTACTCAAACAGGGTGACCTTGACTTCTCAGTGCTTTGTGATTTTGAAGTCCCCGTTCAACTCTATGTTTCAGGGGAGTTCCTGATCAAAAGCAGAAGCTGAATCCCACCAATTCATTTGGTGCCACTGTTCTCTCTAGCAGGATATGGTGTGGTTGCTTTTTTACTTTATAAGCCTTAACACCAGTTATTCTTACAGACTGGCTAGTATACATCAGAACTACTTGTTGATTCTTGGGCTGGGGTTGTGGCTCAGCAGTAGAGCGCTTGCCTAGCACGTGTGGGGCCCTGGGTTCGATCCTCAGCACCACGTAAAAATAAATAAATAAAGGTATTGTGTCCAACTACAACTAAAAAATAAATATTAAAAAAGCAAATAAACTCTGATTCTTGGGGTTAGGGTATAGCTTAGTAGTAGAATACTTCCTTGCATGTGCAAGGTCCTGGGTTCAAATCCCAGCACCACTTAAAACAAAAACAAAAGCCCTCAGATTCTTGGATTTCTGTCCTAGAGATTCTGACTGAATAGGTCTGGGTAAGGTTCAAGAACCAGCTTTCTAATAAGCTCTTGGAGATGCAGATTCCAGGAATCTGTTCACAGGGCATAATGGCTACATAGGAGCTTAGGCTTTCTCTTCCAGTTGTTGTACACTTTCAGACACTGTAGGACACAGGCTGACTGGCCTTTTTTTTTTTTTGGTGATGTTGGGGATTGAACTCAGGGCCTTGTACAAGGCAAGCACTCTACCAACTGATCTATGTCCCCAGCCAACCTTTTTGTTTTTTAAAAGGGACATAAACCCCGAGGTTTAAATGACACATTAAAACTTTCTTAACAAGAAACAAGTCTCCTCAAAATTCCAGGCATAAGATGAGAAACAAACATTCAATTTGACAAATAAATATAAAATAGATCATCAAACTGGCATAAACTAAATTTTCATGAAGTTTTTTTTTTTTAAAAGAGAGATTTTTTTTTAATATTTATTTTTCAGTTTTTCAGCGGACACAACATCTTTGTTTGTATGTGGTGCTGAGGATCGAACCCAGGCCGCACACATGCCAGGCGAGCACGCTACCGCTTGAGCCACATCCCCAGCCCCAATTTTCATGAAGTTTAAAAGCTGAAAACTGAACAGAACCATAAAACAGTTCCTATATGAAAGGAGAAGATACTGGATGTAACTATTTCTAAGAGTGATACCCATATCAAACTGCTTGAGAATCAGAGTTCAGTCAGCCATAGGAGCTATCCACTCTGCCCCATGCTGTAGCAGATGGGCATATTTGCCCAGAAATAATCTTTTTTTTTTTTTTTATTAAACATTTACTTTTTAATTGTAGGTGGACACAATACCTTTATTTATTTTTTTTTTATTTTTATGTGGTGCTGAGGATCGAACCCAGTGCTTCACGCATGCTAGGCAAACGCTCTACCTCTGAGCCACACCCTAGCCCCCCGCCCAGAAATAATCTTATCTTTGGCTATTTCAGAGTTCATTTGGTGCTGTTAAATATTGATTCTAATTTGAAACCACAAACTTTTCATTCATATTTTAGACAAGCCCATCAAGATCTGGAACCAAGAACAGTCTGAGTTTGGTCACTTTAGAGCATTAACCTCATGGTCTGTTTCTAGAAACTATGGGCTACTTCTGGTGACAATGCTTCCCTTTTAAGCACATTTCAAAGACAAACAGAAGAAGGTAAAGATCTTTCAGACTGAAAACAGCAGTAAGCAAAGAAGATCAGCATTTAACTCTCCAGTAGTCCAGGTAGGAGGTTAGCTACCTATTAACAGAGGCTTGGGGAAAACTGGTTGAGATAATGCTAGACTGGAACTCTTAACTGAGATACATTTGAAATGTGGAGAAACTTGATATTGTCCTTAGAAATTTAGTAAGAGTCACTTTCTACTTGCTCTAAGAGAAAGAAAATGCATTCACTCTCACTACTATAAAAATTGTAATTGGAAGCTTCCTTACCTATTCAGCAAGATTTAGCATGTGTAGAATATTTCCATCTATTACCTTAATTCTCATAACACAATAATGCTTATGAAATTTTTAAGGCATGGGAAAATGTTTATGTCATAAATGTGAAGAAAACATATAGGACAACAAACATCCTCTTATTTAAATTTTTTTTTTTTTTTGGTGTGTGTGTGTGTGTGCATGGTATAAGGGACTATATCCAGAAGTCCTCTATCACTGAGCCACACCACTAGTCCTTTCTTTTGACACAGGGCCTCACTAAGTTGCCCAGGCTGGCCTTGAACTTGTGATCCTCCTGCTTCAGCCTGGAGTTGCTGGGATCATAGGTGTGTGCGTTGTGCGTGGCTTGCCCTGCATCCCCGCCATCAGTATGGGAATGGAACCAGAAGCACTCTGACACCAAGTTATAAACCCAGCTTCCTTTTCTTTCTTGTTTATTTATTTATTTATATTTATTTTTGAGGTCCTTTTGAACTCAGGGGCACCTGACCACTGAACCGCATCCCCAGCCCTATTTTGTATTTTATTTAGAGATAGGGTCTCACTGAGTTGTTTAGCACCTTGCTTTTTGCTGAGGCTGGCTTTTAACTTGCAATCCTCCTGCCTTAGCCTCCTGAAATGCTGGGATTACAGGTTTTTCTTGTTTATTTTGAGACAGGTTCTCACTAAGTTCCTAAGGTTGGCCTCAACTTGTGATCCTCCAGCCTCAGCTTCAGAGTAGCTGGGATTATAGGCATGCGCCATTATGCCTGCTAAATATACTCTGATCTTAATGATAAAAAACATATAGTAAAGAGATATCAATATTTTACCAGAGGTAGTTCCCTGTGGGCAGCAGACTTATGAAAAATTTTTTTAAAAATTAGTACTGGGGATTGAACTCAGGGGTACTCTACCACTGAGCTATATATATCCAGTCCTTTGTATTTTGAGACAGAGTCTCATTAAGTTGTCTGGGCTGGTCTTGAATTTGCAATCCTCCTACCTCAGATTCCTGAGTTGCTGGAATTACAGTATGCACCATTGTGCCCAGCTATTTTTCAATTTTCTGCAATGAGAATGTGTATATGTGTATATATGTAAGTGTATACATATATATTTTTTTGGAAGGGAGGGGGATACTTGTGATTGAACCCAGGGCCTCATATATGCTAAGCACACAATTTACTACTGAGCTACACTACACCCCCAGCCCCACAATTAGAATATATATTGAGGAAAAAAAAAAAAGAAAGAAAGAAGAGAGCATTAGAAACTAATAGAAAAAGAAGTTTTACCTCTTTTTGGGCAATGGTTCTAGCAAACATACTAAAATTTGAAGCATGTATAATCTACTCACAAGTGGTTGGCAGTGAAGGAAGAAGATATATTACCTTTAGCAAAGTTGTATTTATAGGGTTGAGACGAGAATTGCATTCAACCTAAAAAAAAAGGCAGGGGGGGGGAGAAAACAATTTTATGAATGGCTTTAAAAGAAATAGCTTGGCATGAGAATGATCTTGCAAGACCAATCACTCAGTTTGGCGACTGGAAGATATGATAAATTTCATATTTTAGATTTTGCAGTGCTGGTTATTGAACCCAGGACCTTGTATGTACTAGGCAAGTGCTCTACCACTGAAATAACATCCTTGGCCCATATGATGTATTTTATGTGATAAATTTTATATCTGAACAGATCTAAAACTCTGGCTAATTTCATTTTCTGAATCTGATACAAGTAGAAACAACTATATACTGATCTAAAGATTTTTTTTATTGGCTACACAGCCTGAGGGTAGGGTATCTTATTTGTGAACTGGCTCTCTCCTCCTGAGATCTCTTTGATGCCTTCCCAGCAAAACTGGCCATAATGACTGAGCCCTGTGCACCTCCCCTGGCTCTGCTTTTCACTCCTCTGTGGGCCCTGGTATAGTGGGTCTGCCATTCCTTATAATCTGACTATGGTTCTCTAGTCCAAAGCTCAACTCCTCTGTGATCTTTCTCTTATAGCATTCATTACAATGTAGTATTAAAGCCTGGTATATTTACATGTTTGGCATCTTGTACTCTTATACCCATGAAGCCAAGAACCTAAAAAAAAAAAAATGCTTTGGGGAGGAGAGTGTCTCTGGGTTCAGTGATTCTTTTTTTTTTGGTGGGGGAGGGGCAGTTTAGGATTGAACCCAGTGGCTTTGTGCGTGCTAAGCTCATGCTCCATCATTTAGCTACACATCTCCAGCCCCACAGGTTCAGCAGTGTTTTTCTGGGGGTGTGGCATGTGGGGGTTTTGGGGATCCAACCCAGGGTCCAGCACACGCTAGGCAAGAGCTCTACCACTGAGCTACATACCAGCCCTCAGAAGTGTTTTATGGCTAATTTGATCAACTGAATCTCTCCTTTACATGTCTGCAAAGAATACACACATTAAATCTGTGCTAAGAGTTTAGAATTCAGTGGGGTGAAAAAATATAGTACAAAGCAAAATGAAATCACTTTAAAAATTTTTATAACTTAGTTGAGTGGACAGTGAAAGACAATAAGAATTTCTACAGATAAGTAAATAGCAGAAGTTGGTGTCTGAAGGCTTCCACAGTTCCAGAAAGCGGGAATGTACAGAGCCCAAGTGGGTCACAGAGGCAAGTGTGAAGGGAGGATGTCCACTGAAGCAAGGCGGGGAGCAGGCTGGAGCTCTGAAGAAAGCAAGAAGCCACAGGTTTCGAAGGTGACAGGATGTGAGTTGTTTCAAGACAGTAGTAGCTGTCTATATAACAGACTGCAGAGGCAGTTAGCCAGTTAGGGAATTAAAATCACCTAGGCAAGAACCAGTAACTGAATTCAGCTGAACTTTTGATCTGGGGACTGCTGATGGGAAGGTATACAAAACTCTTCTAAAATCAGGGAATGATCTAAATGCCAGGACCACTGAGTCAGAGTTTGCACAAGTTTACTATGAATATGTATTAACCTAGAAGTTAATATTTAGAAACTGAATTCCTAACAGTCAGGCACAGTGCTAAGAATATAGTGGATATGCTATAAATATTTTCTGGAAAAATTAACAAGTCTGATTTTAATCTAATAAACCATGTTTTCCTTGGCTCACTAGTTTGTAATTTCTATAATATTATAAGATTGTCTTAGTATCTGGTAGGTCACTGACCATCTTTTTGTGTGCATGCTAGGGACCAAACCCATGGCCTTACTCAGGCAAGTGTGGTACTACTGGGCTACAACTCAGCCTCTAATTGTTGGTTGCTGACATGTTTACTCTTCCAACTCCCCAAACACAGAGATTCCAACTTATTTTCTCCATAGCACTGAGCAAATAGGAGGTGTTCAAAAATGATACTGAATGAATAAATGAGCTGGCAAATCCTGCCTAGGTTTTGCAGAGTTTCTCATTGCTCTTCTTCGTTGGAAATCCCACTACCTGTGGGCTAAAATGCTCTGGCAGGGGAGACAGGTTTGACTGAATAGAAGAGTTATCTAAGCTGTGCTATAGCTGTGACTCCTGAAGTTCTTCTCTATAGACGCTGGGAAGTGAAAAATCATAAAGAAGAGATCTTATTTATGTGGCTACTTTATAATCTTGAAAAATAATTGAAAATATTGCAGTTAAGTCTATTTTTTTTTGTTTTTGGAGACAGGTCTTGCTATGTTACCCAGCCTGACTTTGAACTCTCAATCCTTCTGCTTTGGCCTTCTGAGTAGTAGGAATTACAGGTATGCACTAATGCATCTGGCTCCACAGAATTTTCGAAAGACAAATAACTTCAGATCTAAGATTCATGGAAATACTCCCTCAATACTGATTCTGGGTATTTTCTTTAAAAAATCCTATTTTGCTGTTTTAAGTTCATAGACTTTCATGGCATGCATCACCATCACCTTTATAGACAGAAAAGCCTGACCTTTACAGAACTACTTTTTGATGAACTGGAATCATTATCATATGTCTGGGGAACTTTTTAGGGGAAAGGTTGGGAGTTGAGGGTTATTGCCTCTATGCACAAGCTATTTTATACCAGACACAGAAAGTTTTACAGAGAAGTTGAGAGAAGGAAACATATTATATTTTCATATCTATCTAACCCTACAAACACTACCCTACCCCCAAACCTTCTCTCCATGTCTATACTTTTTTCCTGTGGGGGGTGGGAGGGGTGGTACTGGGTATTGAACATAGGAGCACTTAACCACTGAGCCACATCCCCAGCCCATTTTATTTTTTATTTTGAGACAGGGTCTCACTGAGTTGCTTAGAGCCTTGCTAAGTTGCTAAGGCTGGCTGTGAACTTCCGATCTTCCTGCCTCAGCCTCCCGAGCCTCTGGGATTACAAACATGCACCACCATGCCTGGCTCCTGTGCTTCTAATTAGTTATTAGACTCCATTCCCAAAGAGCCTTACTCTTTAACACTTTGTCCTAGATACAGAAGAAGTGAAGAATGCCAAAGAAAATCAACTAATTTCACATAGGTACTTAGTTAAGTTAAACAAGGAAAAAAGATAATGGTTATAAAAAACTGTCAACTTTACTTGTAAATAAATGCAAATTAAACAGTGAGATGCCATTTTTAAAAAATATTTATTTTTTAGTGTTGTACACAATACCTTTATTTTGTTTATTTTCATGTGGTGCTGAGGATGGAACCCAGGGCCTCGCACGTGCTAGGCGAGTGCTCTACCACTGAGCCACAACCCCAGCCAAGAGATGACATTTTTAACCAATCAAATCAACAATACATATATATATATATATATAAATATATATATATAAATATAAAAATCAGTGGTGGACAGTGCAGTGAAACAGGCTAGTGGCAATAAATGGGAGCAATTATTTTTTGGAAAGGAATCTGACAAAATATATTTAAAAACTTATAAATGTTTATAATTTTTTTAAAATTTATTTTTTAGTTGTAGATGGACACAATATCTTTATTTTATTTTACTTTATTTCTTATTTGGTGCTGAGGATCAAACCCAGGGCCTCACACGTGCTAGGTGAGCACTCTGCCGCTGAGCCACAACCTCAGCCCAAATGTTTATAATTTTTGACACATTAATTCCACTTCTGAAAATCTATCCCAAGGAAATAACCAAAGAGTCAAAGATTTTATAAGCAACATTTCAACTGGAACGTTAACTGTGATGTAAAGTCAGAAATAATCAATAGGAGAATAAAGTTAAATAAATAATGTACTTTAACAAGACAGAATGTTATACAAACATACTGACTTTATAATATGGAAAAATGTTACCAACAGTGTTAAGCAGCCAGGCATGGTGGTGTACTCCTCTAGTGCCAGTTACTCAGGAGGCTGAGTCAGGAGGAATCCAAGTTTGAGGCTAGTCTGGGCAACTTACCAAAACCCTGTCTCAAAATAAAATAAAAAGGGCTGTGGGGTAGCTCAGTGGTAGAGCACTTGCCTAGTATGCACAAGGCCCTGTATTTAATCTGCAGTACCTCAAAAAAGAAAAAAAAAAAAGTTGTCAAGTAGTTAGGTTCTAAATCTCATATATTGAATATAGTTCGGGTCTATGTTAAAGACAAAGATAACCATTTGTGTAATGGGATCATGATTTTCTCCATTCTATTTTAAAATTTTAAAATATTTTCTATAATAAGTATATATCACTATTATCAGTATACTATGTGCTCAACAAGAAGGTAGAAAAAAAGTACACAGGCTCTTGGCAGCCTTCCACCCTGTTGGATTTATGGTGGTAATCTATTGCAGATGCAAAGCTGAGGTTGCCAGAAATCTGACAACAAATAAACGGTGTTTCATTGTACTATTTGCCACAAAGTGAAATGCACCACACAAAGCAATCGAGGGCCACAATGATCCCATCTGATGAAACCTAGTGAGTGATGAGGAATTACTTTTCCAAAATGTCTAACAAAGAGCAAACCCTGGCATGTGCAACCAGAAAATAACATAAGCTAATCTTTATCAATTTTTCTGGTATGCAATAAGCATTTTATTACATTTGAATATCATCTTCCTCACAACATCAAGACACACTTACCACAGCCTCAACAGCAGGTGAATTGTCTCCTACCACCAATAAAGTAGAACACCTAGGTACAGAAGGAGAGAGCAAATAATCACATACACTGCACTGAACACTGAATTAAACATAATAGGCAAAGATGCTAAGCAATTCAATGGGGAAACTGAGGGACTTACTTTAATGTTTTCAATCTGTTATCATTTTGGCCCAGTATGGGTCTTTCAATCTCTAGGTCTCTGCGTCTAGAAAAACAAAACAGGATCAGTGCATTTTTGAGGTAAAAATCATGACAACTCAGGTTATTTTGTGGTCATGAAAATCAAAGCATTATCAAGGACTGTGAAAACTCTTTCCTTCACACCTGAGCAGCAGCGGTATCCTGAGTGGCAGCATGAGGAACTTGGTGGGATGCTAAACAGTGACCAAGTCCTAAGTGTTTAATTTTCCAACTAGTTTATAGGAATAAATTTCTTAAGAGAAGGGAACGACTTACACTTTTGTGGGTGTGGGGGATTCTTCTTGTAACACTTTAGCACAGGCCTTTATCTTTCTGATTTCAACTAAAAACAGGGATGTTTTAGAGACCAGGTTTAAGACCTGGCTTTGCTCCCTACTGGTTGTGTAACTCTGGGAAAAACCTTTTCCAGGTTTCCAGAAAGCTAGGAGTTAACACTCACTTTGGAGAAGCTGTTCCCAAGATAAGAACTAGTGCTTTCCCTTCACCCTGCCTGTGACCGGGGGAGATGGGACAGTGGATTTTGAAATACACAAACAAGAGAACTGAGTAGCATCTACATGTTACTCCTAATTGACGACAAGACATCAGCCAAGACCAACTAAAAGGTCCAAGTCTTCTTTCCTTTTTCTTCCCTACATGTATTTTCCTGTGCTACTTCACAACATTTGTGTGCTTCTGTCTGTGTACTAACTTAGGTTCCATATACCTCAAAACATCTTGAAACTACAACTGGTATTTGAACATGTCCCAAATGTCTTTCAGTTTACTCAATGTTCCTCAAAGCTTTTTTCACATCTGCCTGAAAGCACTTCCTTTTCTACTGAAACAGCATGGAATCAACCCCATCACAAAATTATGGGAGAAGTCATTTATTTTTCCTTCCCCCTCTCTTAAAAGTCCATTATCCCTTTAGACCTATTCTATGATTAAGTGAAGGAATGGGACAACAACTGTACCCATTATAGGAACCCAGGAAGAGCTGTAGGTTTTCTTGGTTGATATCTTGGGCAATATGTAGTCTGTATGTTTGAATCAAGTCCAGGTTGGCCTGCAATTCTTCCTAGAACAAGTGAAAGAAGACACAAGTAACTTTCTGAGCTACAGAACAAGCCCATTTATTTGGTTTGCATTTTCAATACCAAAAGCCAGCTCTCACTGTCCATAATGAGAACTGGGGTGAGGCCTGGGAACTACTAATACACTGTTGGACGAATGGCTAAAATCTTTTCATTTGCCTCAGTGTAGTGTGGTGTCATATTCTCTGTCAGAAGGGGGCACCAAAGAACCTATTATGGATTCAAGTACTAGCTGGGAAACTAGGTCACCTAATCATTCCGAACCTTAATTTCCTTATTTGTGTGTTTATGTTCTGTTGTTTCTCATAAAAAGAAAGCTGGGTACAGTGATGCATGCCAGTAATCCCAGCTACTTAACAGGCTGAGGCAATAAGATGAAAGTTCAAGGTTCATCCAGGCAACTCAGTGAGACCCTGTTTCAAAATTAATAAAAATGGCTGGGAGCCAGGCATGGTGGTGCACACCTATAATTCCAGAGACTTGGAGGCTGAGGCAGGAGGATGGCAAGTTCAGGACCAACCTCAGCAACTTCATGAGACCTGTCTCAAAATAAAAAATAAAAAAGACTGGGGATTTGGCAACCCCTGGGTTCAATCCCTAGTACCAAAAAAGTGATGGTGATGTAGCTTGGCTTGCTTAGCCATGTGAGAAACTCTGAGTTTGAACCTGGTACTGCAAAATAAAATAAAATAAAACAAAACAAAACATTTATCTAAGTGCTTAGCAACATAAATAATTAGTGAAGGAATGGGACAGCAACTGTACCCATTATAGGAACCCAGGAAGAGCTGTAAGTAAAATAAGAAAATGCTTATTTTCTCCCCATCTACCACTTTTTTCCTTCAATTGCATTTAGAATTAGCTATACAGAATGCAATTTAGAGCACATCACCCCTGGTTTTATTGTTCTCTCTCTCCACTCCAGGCACCTCACAGCTCTATTTTGTTCTTGCTCATTTAGTTCATCACCCCCCTTCATGGGTCACCTCACTTTTCCTTTTGAAAAGAGGTCTGGGGTCTCCCACTAGCCAGTGACCTCTCTCCCCAACCCAACAATTATGCGCATGATGCTACTTCCTCTGTAGACTTCAGATTCTTCATCATTTCATGAGACTAAACAAAATAATTTCTAAGGTTCTTAGGTTCTTGTAGCAATAATAGTTCATGATTTCTTTCTTTTTGGAAACTTGTGTTTCTATGAAGCCTTTCCCAGACCCTCCCTGCTGGCTCTAAAGATGTTTGATAAACCACAGATGTTGTCAAACATTAACAGATGGCATGCTACTTATAGGGGACAGGTGGCGGGAGACACTGTTTTCTCTCATCTCTCCAAATGCTAAGAAGCATATTGGTACTGAATTAATGCCTCCCCATAAGACTGGCCTTTGTAGGGCTATATGCATCTCAGACTACCCTGTGTTATCTGCAAGGATAACTTTTAAGGTATCTCTTCTTTCCTGACACATAATTAGGCTTCACATGCAAGTCAATGAACCCAGTTCTGACTGCATAGGCAACTTACCTGCCCAAAGTGATGAGCCAAAATAATATCCACAACATTGGTTGTCAAACCTGAGAGCTAAAAAGATTAAAAACTCTGTTAAGGGAATAAGCACATGTAAAAATTTACCAAGCTGTCCACTTAGGGTTAGTGTATTTTACTGTACATATGTTCATATGTTATCCTCCCTTAATGACAATTCAGTGCATACATTATTTATTTATTTATTTATTTAAAAACTGAAACCATGTACCTTGAGAGAATGAGAGAGGAGAGAGAGGGAGGGAGGGAGGGAGGGAGAGAGAGGGAGAGAGAGGGGGGGGGGAGAATTTTTTTTAATATTCATATTTTAGTTCTCGGTAGACACAACATCTTTGTTGGTATGTGGTGCTGAGGATCGAACCCGGGCCGCACGCATGCCAGACGAGCACGCTACCGCCTGAGCCACATTCCAAGCCCCCAGTGCATACATTTTAATAAGAAGGTGGTTTCAAAGAAACACAAGAAAAAGAAATGAGTTAAAAAAAAACAAAACAGGGGGCTGGGGATGTGGCTCAAGCGGTAGCGCGCTCGCCTAGCATGCGTGTGGCCCGGGTTCGATCCTCAGCAGCACCACATACCAACAAAGATGTTGTGTCCGCCGAGAACTAAGAAAAAATAAATAAATGTTAAAAAAAAAAAAAAAAAAAAAAACAGAAAAAGACCCCCCAAACAACAACAACAACAAACACCCTAAGTTGCCCTTCCAGGGTAATAATAGAGCTTGCTTTGAAATGGGACTGGGGCTGGGTTTGTTGGAGCTAATACCTATTGTTCCAGCTACTTGGGATGCTGAGACAGGTCGAACACTGAGCCAAGGAGTTAAGAGAACAGCCCAGGCAACATAGCCAGACCTCAACTCAAAAGAAAAAGAAATGCAAGAAGGCTGGAAGAAACACTAGCTAGTCCTTCTCTGAAAACTTGAGATCTGGAACTCATGGGTATTTGCTACTTCATTCCTGCCTGAAGTTCTGCATTTACATTGGATTGATAAAGGACAAGAATCAACTTACAACTACTCCCAAACCATTCAAGAGTCAAAAGCGAATTTTTTTTCTTTCCTCCAGTTTAGCTATCTTTATTTCAGGGAGTGGGAGGAAATGGGCTAAATTTACAAAATGTTCCTGCATTTTTGAACATTTTCTCCCAATTCTCTCCATTTCAAAATGATGCACCTCATGGTCTAATAAACACAGCAATCTTTGTAAACCTGTAGACTGTTAGTCTATTTTCAGAGAAACTTCCAACTCAAATTATGTTGCTGATTCCCTTTCAGCCTTCTTTCTTGTTTTTTTTTGGTGAAATTTCTACTATAGTCTTAGATCATCAGTAAACTGATTTGGGGATAGGTGGTAAGGAAGACAGACTAGACAGGTGAACAGGATCACATAGTCCCAGAAAGATTAATAAGTAAGTTCTGAAATCTTCATGTGGATAATCAGCAATCCACAGATTATAAATTAAAGATAATCAGAATTAGTAACCAATCTTTCTAACTTGTAAGTATTCATAAAAGTTAATAAATCTGCAGAGTTTTATGGGAATTTTATCAGGTTGACATTGAGAATGTTCAGGTAAGTGCTGATATACCTATATACTTGATAGGAACTAGAACAAATTTTTACATAAATCAGGCTGTGAGAAAGAATTTCTCAGCATCATTAATATATTTCATTCAAAGCTAGGAAATGCATTGCTTCTCCAGAACTAAAGTGTAGGAAAGGATGGTCTGCTGGGAGGTAGAATATTTTTAAATAATTATAAAAGTAATATAGCTTATTATAGAAAATTGGGAAAATAGAGAATATGAAAGAAAATTTATAATATTAACAGGAAAAGATATAAGCACTAGTAACATATTTTCCCTCTTATGCATATATGCATTTAACAAAATCGGAATAATATTATATGGTTTTATGTCCATTTTTTCACTTAACATGAGAAATTTTCTTAAAAAGCTGAATAACAACATTATTATTGTTGTTGTTGTTGTTATTATTATTATTATAGGGATTATACCTAGGGGTGCTTTACCACTGAGCTACATTCCCAATCCTTTTTATTTTTTAGTTTGAGTTATATTCTGGGGATGTGGCTCAGTGGTTACCACCTCTGGTACCAAAAAAAAAAAAAAAAAAAGGACAAGGAAGGGCTCTAGGGAGCTGGTAATCGTCTGTATACATTGATTGGTGGCCATTACATATGTAAACTTTAACAAAGTATATACTTTAAATTTGTCTTTAATTGTGTATCTAGTTCAATGAAAAAAAAAATTAAGCTGTTTTTAGAAGGTTCCAAGAGATGAGCAGATGGCACTTACTTTGGAAGCTGCCCAGTCAATCCAGCCTTTAGCACATGGGTCAACGTTAATGAGCACAAGGCCTTCCACTAACTCAGGATGATTGAGCTGAAGGGTGACACAAACACAAGAGTATGAAACTTCCACTTTTAAAACATCTGGGACAAAGTTAGCTAATACATTTTTTCTTTTTCTACAGTGGTGGGAATTGAATCCAGGGTTTTGTGCAAGATAGGCAAGTGCTCTGCCACTAAGATATAAATCCAGCTATAGCTGATTTAAATCATGCTATAATGCCTTGTATTTGAAAGTATCACTACAGAGAGGTACTCAGGAAAATACATGGAAAATAGCTCTTGAAATCTGACTTAGCATCTGGAAACGAGTTTCTAAAAATGCTACTGAATGATCTTTGCCACAATTTATAAGGAACACAGGTTTTCTGTTTTTACAGCAGAGGACAGCACAATGTAGTTATTCAACTCGTGGTAGGTTTTCCTTGCTGGGCAAATGCCCTTGAAACCACTTGGTACAGGCTTGGATGGGTTGTTTCATACTCATCTAAAATGTAATGAGTTGTTTCCAACAGGGGCTTCTGAAGTTCTTTATGAAATCCCCAGAACAGGTCATGCCATCCCCAAAGACTCCTATGACTAGGAGCCATTTCAGAAAAGTTCCTTAAAAAGGAACACTTCCCTACAAACTCAAAACTCCCCAGCTTACTTTTTCCTTCTGAGTAGGCTCATTGTAGAGTCTGATGAACAGAGAAATTATAAAAAGCAGAAAACAAAATCTTGTATTATTTGCCATACATCAATGCCTGTTAATATTTTGGTAATTTCCTTCCAGTCCTTTCCTCAACTTATGATAAATTTTATGAAACTTTTTTTTTGGTGTGTGTTGGTGGTGGTGGTGTGGTGCTAGGGATTAGAACCCAGGGCCTTGTGCATGCAAAGCAAGCACTCTACCAACTGAGCTATATCCCCAGTCCATGTAACTTGTATTCTAACTTTTCTGTTACATTATAGCATATGAAAATCACAGGGCTGGGGCTGCTGCTCAGTGGCAGAGCACTTGCCTAGCATGTGTGAGGCACTGTGTTTCACTCCTAGCACCACATAAAACAAAACAAAATAAAGGCATTCTGTCCATCTACAACTACAAAAAAATAAAAAGAAAAAAAGAAAATCACATATCATTATAAGCTCTTCTTAAACTTGATTTTAATGGCTATAAAAATTTTATCATAAGCTGCTTCTAGGACTTTTTACAGATGAGATACTGTTCTCATTTAGGTTTTTTGATGTTCTACAAGTACAAAGCAAGGCTTTATTCAAACCTGGACTTGGAGATATCATTTACAGAAAAACTAACACAAGATCCAGAACACTGCCTGGTCATTTTAACACAGCAGTAATAGCTGTGATTCAGGCAGTGTCTCAAGGGCATTGAGACTAATCTTCCATGTACTTACTGCAAATCTGCTGAGGATGTAGGCTCCAGCTCCAACTCCAATCCCAATGATGCTTTTCAGACTGTGAATGGAACAGACGGACAAATGACAAACGGACAGTCAACTTCATTAGCAGGTAGCATTGTGTATGGAAAGAATAATTCTGGATTCATATTTGGGTTCTGATACTGACTATCTGTGAGAATTTGGGCAAAAATTTTCAACTTTTTGAGCCTTGGTTTCCTTTTTAACTTGCAATCCTCTTGCCTCAGCTTCCCAAATTGCTGGGATCACAGGTGTGCACCACTGCATCAGGCTCGAGGCTTTTTTTTTTTTTTTTAGTTTTATAATTATACACAGTTGTTGGATTCCTCCCAACAAACTCATTCATGCATGGAAACTGACTTTAATTCATCATCCCCCACCTTTCCCTCCTTTTTCCCTGGTCTCCTCCCTCCCCTCTCCATTCTTCTTTCTCTGCTCTACTAGACTTCCTTTTGCTCATCTATTAATTTATATTTGATTGGTTCCTTAGGTCACCTTTTCTTTTTTTTAAATATTTATTTTTTTAGTTGTAGGTGGACACAATATCTTTATTTTACATTTATGTGGTACTGAAGATTGAACCCCGTGCCTCATACATGGTAGGAGAGCACTCTACTACTGAGCTACAACCCCAGCTGCCCCCCACCCCTTTTTAAATATTTGTCAATGGACCTTTTATTTTTATTTATTTGTATGTGATGCTGAGAATCGAACCCACTACCTCACACATGCTAGGCAAGCGCTCTAACACTGAGCCACAACCCTAGTCCCCCGATCCCTACCTTTCCTTTATTTTAATCTAGCTTCTACAGATGAGAGAAAACAGTCTAACTTTGAGTGTCTGAGTTTGGTTTATTTTATTTAGCATGATATTCTCCATTTCCATCCATTTATCAGCAAATGCCATAATTTTATTCTTTTTTTTCTGAGTAAAACTCCATTGTATATATCAACACAATTTCTTAATCCGTTCATTTGCTGTCGGGCAGCTGGCTACTGTGAATTGTACTGCTATAAACATTGAGGTGGCTGTATTGCTGTAGCATGCTGGTTTTAGATCTTCTGGGAAAACAAAAAGTGGGATACATGGTTCCATCCCTAGTTTTCTGAGGAATCTCCATACTGCTTTCCAAAGTGGTTGTACTAGTCTGCAGTCGTCCCATCAACAATGTACAAAGTGCACCTTTTCTCCACAACCTTGCCGGCACTTATTGCCATTCATATTTTAAGGAAGTTTTTAATGGTTAAGTGAGATATGACTGAACCTTGCACAACATCCTCACTGTCCTATCACCTCAATATCTAACCCATCAGCAAATCCTATGAAGTGTATCCCAAGAATATTTCCATTTATTACTGTCCATTTCAGGCTATCCTCCAACAGCATTTAGTACCAAGCTATCATTATCTCTTGGCAGAACTACTGTTACAGTCCAAACTATTACAGCAAGAGTAATTGTTTGAAACATTTTTTAAACAGCTTAATGATGTATATACAATTCACATATCAGGGTGATTACTTTAAAACAGTAAATTGTATATCACTCCTCTGATTAAAATCCTTCAGTTTCTTTGCTTTACACTTAAGAATAAAATTACAAATCCTTACCTGATCTGTTAGACCTATATAATCTGGCCTTTATCTATTTCTGGAATTTCACTGAGTCTTTCTTCCACTTGCTCTTATAACTCTTCTTCTTGTCTGGAATCCTCTTGCTCTGGCACACCATCTAGAGAGCTCCTTTTTACTTCTTGGGTTTCAGCTTACATGATTTTTCTTAGACAGGCATTCCCTAACTGGCCTTGTTTATGAGGATCCTACCCTTCTCTTTATCACAATACCTCCACTGGCTTCTATTTGTTGTTGTTTAGGTGCTAGGGATTAAACCCAGGCAGGGCCTTGGGACAGGGTAAGCAAGTGCTCTACCACTGAGCTATAAAAGCTCTATTCATTCCACTTTTATGACACTTTATTAGAATTATCTATTTACATGTTAACTACCCCCTCCACAACTAATCTCCATGAAGATAGGGGATATTCTGTTTGCTCATCATTGTATTAGTTGAAATAGAAACAAAGTAGAAAGTAAAGACATACAAAAAGAATGTGAAGGGGCTAGGTGTATTGCTCAATGTAGAGCACTTGTCTAACATGCATGAGGCCCTGGGTTCCATCCTTGGCACAAAATGAATGAATAAATGGATAAATGAACAGATAAATAAATAAATAGTTAAAGGCTGTATGATGAACCTACCTTAAGTGGGTAAGAACAGGAAGCAGCATTTCAGCCAGCTCATCCATTGTGGGATACTGGTACCTGAAATCCAGAAGGATAACTCCTGAATTAGAAAGCACCCACACAGTTCCCAGTTACTAGAAAAGCAAACATAATGCAGTAGTCTTAGAGAAACACATTTCAAAGGAGGTGAAGTGCCTGGAAATGACTGTAGCATATTGTATAATTCTCTATGACTGCCATGCTAAGAAAGAAGTAAAAGAATCCACATGTTTCTGGCACTAGAGGAAGCCACATGTAAACAACTGGCAATATAGCCGGGTGTGGTACCTCATGCCTGTAATCCCAGCAGCTTGGGAAACTGAGACAGGAGGACCACAAGTTCAAAGCCAGCGTCAGCAAAAGTGAGGTGCTAAGCAACTCAGTGATACTCTGTCTCTAAATAAATATAAAGTAGGGCTGGGGATGTGGCTCTGTGGCCAAGTGCCCCTGAGTGCAATCCCTGGTACCAAAGGGGGGAAAAAAAACTGGCAATATGGTCTTCTCTTCTGATATTATTTTCAAATTCCTAATAATCATTCAATGGGATCTAAGCTCAGTTAACTTCCAGCAGTAAGAGTCAATTCAGGAAGTAGCTCTGAATTTAAGTAGCCATAATGTGCTGCTTATATTCAGGTCATTAAATACAAAGGTAAACAAAACTTTTCTGGGTCTAGGCATATAGTTATAAATCTTAGGCTCCTCAGTTATGAGTGTTTGTTTCACTTAGGCATAGAATAACATTAACTGCTTTTCATGATATGAACCATCTGATCTTAAAATGGTCAGGCAAGTCCAGGAACAGACCCAGAGTAGGTCTCCAAGAAAATTAAGGAGCAAGATACAGAGATGAAAGAAATCTTAAGATAATTTCCAATATGAGATGGGATCTGCTCTTCTGCCTCTGCTTGAATACTCTAAGGGATGATATGTTCTAAAACCATTTGTGCACAAAACAAAAAAGAGGACTGGATCCAAACCACTGGGTGTCAACAAGATCACTAGCTGGTTTGCATTTGAGATACAAAAGTACTTGGAAACAGTCAATACAGATTCTAGAGCCAGATGGACTGGGTTCAAGTCCTAGCCATGCTAACTCATTTGTTATGCAACCTTAGCCAAGTTACTAATTTTTCTGGGCCCCAGTTTCCTCACCTGTAAAATGGGAATAAAAGTAAAACTATCCCAGAGGGTTGGGAGGATCAAGTGAGTTAATAAACATAAATTATCCAAAGCAGCGTGTGGAACACTGGGTTCTACACAAGTGCTAGTGATCAGTTGTTTGCAATGTCTACTTCATGGCAGTCACTGGCCAAAGGCAGTGCTGGAGATGCAGAGAGGGGAAGAATAAGCACTTCACAGTGTGTACTCCCACTCCCTTTCCCAAGGTCCTCCAACTGGGCACGCTGTCAGGGAACACTGTGACCCCACCATGCAAAGCAGGCACCTCCATCTGTCAAGGCAGCTCTAAGCTTAACTGGCTACATGGATATCCAATTTCTATCACTAGACAAGGAGCTAAGACTGGGCAAGTGCTCCCAGGGAAGCTCAGAGGGATCTGAGGTTGTACTTGGTTGGGGAGTTTTTCAGGGACAGACACAAAAATGACAAATTTAAAACAGATGAGGAAGGGGACAGATAAACAGTGATAAGTAGGTTTTTCAGACACTTATGCCTTATGATTATAGGTAAGCAGGTTCCTACCATGCAGAATTATTCCTGAACATGAGAAAACATGCAGTTTCCCTCAAGAGACTATAAATATAGTTCTTTTAGATCAATGTGAAAAAAACATGAAGACAGTGGGTTAGGAGTATAACCTTAGGCTGTCATAAAATCAATGGGAAAGAAGCATACATTCTGCTCCCACTAGAACTCAGTCATTTGCTTTTCTGAGTGTATGTCTTGCAAAAGGTCTTGCCTATGGCCTTACCCTGTTGGAAAAGAGGGTGCACCTTCCTGCTGGCCTGGGGCATCCACATGACAGACAGCAAAGTGCTGGGTGATCTCTTGCATATCTTCAAAGTTAAAGAACGTGTTGAAACAAGATTTATCTACGAGATAAAAATCCCTGTGAATAGTATCACATAGTATTCATTTCTCTCCAATTTTTCTCTCCTCAGTCAATGCTGATCAGTGTTCTTTTTCGTTTTCTTTTAATCACATTCCACTAAAGTGAGGTGTCTGAACAAACCATCTAATTCAAGCTGCCCTAAAGGGTGAACAGGAGACATCTCGATGCTTTGAGAACAAGTAATTCTGAAGCCCACACAATATCTACAAAAAGGAGATGTGGAGAGATGCTGGTTTCATGGTGTTGCACCCAATAATCTCATATTCACAGTGCTGTTGTTTTTCATGCACCTTATTCCCCTATCTGATAAAGAGACACTGACTATATCCCAAGAGCCTGGCTAAAGTGAGTATCTTGAGCTGCTTACATTTACCATATGGGAGGAGTTAGCTTCTTGCCAAAACTGCTAGGGTGCTAGGGGATGAGTGTTCTGCTGCTTTGATTTCTACCCTCTTAGTATAAAAGCTTAAATAATTTCTCATGCTGGTGGCTACAAAAGCCCTACCAGTGGAAGAAGAATGGAAAAAAGCCACATTTATATAGACTGTACCTGTGACTAGAGCTGAATCTTATATTACTGGTTGAATATTCCTTATCTAAAATGCTTGGGACTAGAAGTGTTTCAGATTTTAGAATATTTTCACATAAATGTAATAATCTTGGGAGTAGGACCCAAGTATAAACATGAAATTCATTTGTCCCTAATAACAAGCTATAGAAAGAACACATTTATTAATTTGCTGAAATGCCTACAACCAAGTTAAGTTCAAAGTCTAGATTTTCTAACCTGAAACATGAAAAACATCAAAGTACAGACTTAAAAAATAAATGTTCTTCTTTCATTGCACTCTCTTCAATCCTTAAGCAGCTAGGACACAAAAGCATATATAATTCCAGTATTCTCCAAAAAACATCCCTCTGTACACTTCACAGGAACCTGAACCTCCCATTGATGAATATAACAATACAAAGGGAAGGTTAAGACAGAGGGGAAAAAAATTTCTGCTCTATTAGAATATTTTTGTTTATACAATGATTAAGCATTATGATGAAGAGGAAAGGTATAAAATAAATACATACGGTTCAGCCCAATGTCATGATAGGTCAGGATGACTGGTCTGTTTCCCTTTGGTAAACCTCTTATAGTGACATGGACCATACCATGAGTTGTTTCTATGTCATGTTCCTATAACAAGAGAACATAAATATAAGGTCTCAGGAAAGGTAAAATGAACTTTCCAGTTTGCACACGTTTCACAATACCTGCTTCCCTGCCATTTCCTATTAGCTGGGGCAGGACACATTAATGAACTATAAGCATACCAGAAAGATACTGTATTATATATGGTATTTGTATTTTCTAATCCTCTAAACAGATAATCAAACAAATAAGTAGAATACATTTACATTTGCAATTGGTTATGGGAAAGAGATCAGCAAGTTGGACAAGGAGCCAAGTAAGACTTGGTGGAAGAAAAGTTAAGGAAACACTGATATGAAGTAACTGGTGGATTAAAAAGAGGCTTCAAAGCTTCTGAACACATGTTCAGCTACAGGTAACTTCAGTAGAGACCTATAGGTGTATCTACCTAGAATCTCTGTCCTTTCTTGGGTGCTATCCTTCTGTGTCCTCTGCATATTAAAGGAAGGTTCTTAGATGCCACATTTGTAGAACACAACCTTTGGCCATAATTTCTCCTCCCATAGAAATTTGTAATTAGGATTAAGAAATTTCATCCTCAGTTTGGTTCTTTTCTTGAAAAGATAAGTAAATGTGGGAGCTTTTAGGAGGCATTTCCACCATGCTAAATCCTGGTTCTTGCTTCTGTATGTGCTCTGCAATATTGAGGCATCCCTGGATTGCCTCTGGTTTAAGCCAGATTGGATGTTTCCTAGATCCCAGAGGATCCTAATCAAGGCAATGAGTAAAGTTTAAGATGTAGCCAGAGCAGAGCTCCAGAACTGAAATAAGCTGGAAAGGGAAGTAATCAGTGCTGCTGGGAAAGGACGCAGCACTAAGAATAATGGGATAGAGTAGAGCATGGTGGCTCACACCAGTAATCCCAACGACTGACTCATAAGGCTGAGGCAGGGGAATCACAGGTTTGAAGCCAGCCTCAGCAACTTATTGGGATTCTGCCTCAAAATAAAAAGGGCTAGGGATATAGAGCAGTGGTGGAGCAACCCTGGGTTCAATTTCCCATGCTGCTGGGATGGCGGGAGGGGAAGAATGATGAGATGGAAAAGAAAAAGACTACTGAAAAGTTAAGTCATATTTATTCTAGTCTTCTCCAACTTTTATTTCTCAAAAAAAATAAATAAATAAAATAATAATATCATGCCTAACCCCGTGAACTTCCACTGATAAAGTCTGCATCTATCTCAGAAAGTTTTATATTAGATAAGATTAACTTTATCAATAAGAATACCAACAAACGCAAATGGCTTCCAGCTTAATTTCCTATCTAATAATGAACCTCATCAGAGCTTTGGCTTCTTCTCTGATGTGGGAAATGGAAGACAATTTCAGGCTAAGTTGATATCAGGATATCTCAAATCACTGGCCTCAAGCTCAAATAGAAAATAACTCTATCAAATCAAGCCATGTGTGACTTAATATGTCTGTTACTCTGTTACTGATCCCTCCTATTCAAGGCTTGAGTAAGGGAAAAAATGAAGGACAGAATCATATACAGTGAACTGGCTAAGCAATAAAGCCTAGGGTTTGGATAGGAGGAATATAAAGACACAAATCCCTGTTTACTATATGAGTGTCTCTCTTACAGTAATGTTAGAGCTATTGAGGGAACCACTCCAGGTTTATTCATTACTTATTTACTAAACTCCTACTATATGAAAGAACCTGTACTGAACTCTGAGAATAAAACAGCAAACCAAAGATATGCGATTCCCGCTTCTACAAAGACTAGGAGGCAGGCAATGAATACACAAATCACCAATCCATAATAATGTCTTGTGATAAGTGCTATGAAAAAAATTTAGAAAATTAAGAAAGACATTAACTTCACTAAGCAGTCAGGAAAGTACAAATTAAATTCAATGAGATGTTGTCAAATACACATACATTCTACACAGAATGTAGAAAAATAACAACTCACATATACATATACATATTGGTAGGTATATACATATTGGTAGGTATGTACACTGGAACAATTACCATGGAGAACACATCTGGTAATTTCTAATGAAGTTAAGAAGTGCATCCCTATAGCAATTTTACCTTCAGGTATAAACTAAAGAAATTCTCAAACATGGTCACATACAAAAAGTCATATACAGAGATGTACTTCGCAATCTTGCTTATGTAAAAAAAAAAATTGGAAAAACAGGTGGGCATGGTGGTATATGCCTATAACCCCATACACTCTTTCTGGGAGGTGGAGGAAGAGGATTGCAATTTTGAGGTCAAGTTGTGCAATTTAGCAAGACCTTGGCTCAGAATAAAAAAAATATAAAGGGGGACTAGGTTTGTGCCTCAGCAATAGAACGCTCCCCTAGCAGCTGCAAGACACTGGGTTCGATCCTCAGCACCACACAAAAATAAATAAAAAAAGGTATTGTGTCCAACTGCAACTAAAAAAATTTAAAAAATTAGCAAAGGACTGAGGATGTAGCTGAGTAGTAGAGTGTCCCTGAATTCAATCCTCAGTGACATGGTTGGTGGAGAAGAAAACAGCCCACATATCCATCAACAGGGAAATTGATAAATGAATTATGATATATTTACATAATGAAGTATAAATAAAAATGAATGAACTAATAGTATAAGCATTAACACACAGAAAATCTTGAAAACACATGCCAAGTAAGAGCAAGAGGCAGAGGATATACCAGTTATGCATGTATTCTGAAACTATAGATTATATATGTTCACAGACATATATTTAAAGTATAAAATCTTGGAGAAAGAATGGACACTAACTTTAGGACTTCATTTCTTTCTGGAAGATGATGAATTCTGAAAGTGAACTCAAAACAACTTCTCCGTTTTGTTTCTGAAGGTTTATGCTCAAACCTTCAGTAGAGTCCTGCTTGAATATTTCAGATTGGCCTCAGCTGTGCTACTAACAATTGAGAGAAACACTAATTTATATTTTGGTTTTAAGCAGAGGGCCTCCCCAAGGCAAGGGAATTGGTGACAGTGTATCTCTGTGTGTGGAGTGAAAGGTGAGGTGCCAAAGAAGGCCAGGAAAAGGATGAGGAAAAAGGAGATAAAACAGGTGGGATAAAAGTGAACACTTTCAAAAAAATAGATGAGGGAATAGGGCAAGGTAACTACTTTTCATCATTCATAATTTGGATGAAATTCAGAGTTAAAACTAGCTCCTTAGAAAATCAACCTTCTAGGGAGATCTCAGTCCCTACCTCCACATAATATGGCTTCAAATTATTAAAAGACCCAAGTATCAAAGAGCCAAGAAGCTGGGTGTGGTGGCACACGCTTGTAATCCCAGCGGCTCCTAAGGCTGAGACAGGAGGATCATGAGTTCAAAGTCAGCCTCAGCAAAAGTGAGGCACTAAGCAACTCTCTCTATATATAAAAAATACAAAATAGGGCTGGGGATGTGGCTCAGTGGTAGAGTGCCCGAGTTTAATCCCTGGTGCCCCTGCCGCTGCACCCCCCACCAAAAAAAAAAAAAAAAGAGCCAAGAGTCCTAAGACCTGCTGTTGTTCTTTCTGGAGCAGTCCTTCATTGCTTCATTGCCAAAGTCTCATAATGCTCCTCTTCATTTTCAAAAGTATGGAAATTAAATGTTCTGAGCAGAATAAAGAATAAAGATAAGGAGGCACTCACCTCCCCGGGGATTTTTACACTCGTCCTTCTCAAACCTGTTCGCAAACAGCCTGTACAAGATGCCATCTGGAGATGAGGTGCAGAGACCTGGGCTATGAGGCTGATTCAATGGTCGGGCCACTGCAGGGAATGAGTTGTCGCCACCTTTCTGCTTTAGTCAACTATCATCTATCTTACAGGCTTGCTCTAGTTACATCATCCCCTGCCCCAGGATTCTAGAGTGTGACCCCACAATGAGCCTGTACTCAAAGGGCGTAGCCCAAGGTAGCACCTTGCAGGCTCTAGTTACCTTCTCCAAGGCTATGTGCTTTGTGAATATGATCCCTTTATTCCCCAGGCTAATAAACAACCTGAAATCATATAGGCCCATGACATCTCTCTCCTCACTGAAAGATGTAGTCTTTTTTTTTTCAGTTGTAGATGGACATAATACCTTTATTTTTTTATTTATTTTATGTGGTGCTGAGGATCAAACCCAGAGCCTCACATGTGGTAGGCAAGCACTCCAACCTTGAGCTACAATCTCAGCCCAGAAAAATGTAATCTTAATCAGTATCCTAAGAATTTAGGAGTTTAGAATTTGGGTGGATATTGCCATTATTTGAGAATATCTAACTTTTCACTTTTTCCTGAGTTCTCTTCCTTCAGCTAAATGTACTGTTATCAGCATGATACATTTTGACCCGTCATATACCTCAACACTTGGTTAAATGATGATCACTTCATGTCTGTTACAACTTCTTTTCCTGAGCCAGTCTGAAATAATTCAGATAAACTTGTAAGATTTTATCAGCATAAAGTTTTATTCTGTTTCCAATAAGTAGGATACAGTTTGAGTCTTAGGTATAGTTTTCATTATTTATTTTATTTATTTTTAAAGAGAGAGTGAGAGAGAGAGAGGGGGACAGAGAATTTTAACATTTATTTTTTCTTAGTTCTCGGTGGACACAACATCTTCGTTTATATGTGGTGCTGAGGATCGAACCCGGGCCACATGCACGCTAGGCGAGCGCGCTACCGCTTGAGCCACATCCCCAGCCCTAGTTTTCATTATTATATGATTTTTTTTTTTTTTAATGTTAGAGATCAAACCCTGGACCTCAATGAATTACACACTTGCCTGATATATCAATATGAAGGACTTTTTTGATACAATACCCCCACTTCTTTACTCCTGTATGCAGGTATAAAGTTCATCTGCACAATCTCTTTTAATCTCATGGTAAAATAATCTGCCAATTACTCAGCCTTCTGCCTATCAGTAGAACACATTTTCCTTTTTCAAGTTTTATAATTCATTCTCCCTGACTCTAGCCTCAACTTTTCTGCCCCTGACTTCTTACACCTTTCAGCCTAGTTCAATCAACACTTTTAGACATCTACTTTTACTTTACAACCACCTACAACTCTCAGGCTTCTCATATATCACACTCTTCATTTGAAAACCTCTTTTGTAATATGTCAATCTAAAATCTGCCTTTTTCTCCATTAAAACCAACTCCTAGTTGGGTATGCGGCTCAGTGATAGAGTATGCCTGGTATATGTAAAACCCTGTTTGATCCCCAACACCACAAAAACAAAAAGGATAAAAACAAAATAACTCCAAGCCCAGCACAGCAGTGCACTCCTGTAATGCTAACTACTTGGGTGCCTAAGACAAGAGAATTAAAAGTTTGAGGCCAGCCTCAGCAACTTATTGAGAATCCTGTTCCTCCTGTCTCAACTACCCAAGCTGCTAGGAATACAAGTATGTGCCACCCACCACACCCAGCCCTCAGGTGCCTTCAAAAGAAGGGATGCCAAGAGACCCTTTGTATTCTTGCCCCTCCCATACTCTCCTTAGGAGTTTTTACTTTCTGAATCTTAACCTCCTCTTTAATCAATTTCTGCTTGCTTATCTTGGTGTTTGCAGTGTTCATTCTTCAACTCCTTGGAACATGGACCCAAACCTGATTCCTACTGGTAACATCTATAGGTAGTAGGGTTATAAGCAACTTTTATTTTCATGCTTTTCTGAATTGTTAAAATTTGTGTTTGATTGTTCTCAAGTTTTTTTTTTTAAGCAATATATCACATTCACAGAGAAGCTACAGCATCAAGGACATACTTAAATGGACAGTGAACAGCCTGTTGATTCACTGTGTTATTCAGCAATAGGCTCTTCTTTCTCATCAATTCTAAGTATGTCACTTTGAGCCATTCTCCTTCCCTCACTACTCATGTCCATAGTATAACTGTTTTTTTTTTTTTTTAAATCAGAGGAGCTATATAACAACAAAACCACTAAGGACAATCAAAAAACCAAGAAAAAGGCATACTTTTAATTAAATTATTATTGAAAAAAATTGATGTAATTGATTAGTAAAGAAAAAAAAAAACAGAGGGAGAGACTGGGGATGTAGCTCAGACGTAGGTGCTTGCCTAGAATGCACAAGGCCTTGGATTCAATCCTCAGTACCAAACATACACACAGATACACTCACACAAAAACCAGAGGGAAAAAAGACAGTTTAAATTCAAGTTGTGAGCTTAGTGGTTAACTTCCTGTGATAATTTCCTGGGGCCATCATCAAAGATTCCTTAAAAATTTCCTTAGGCAAGACAAAGACACCAAGGAAGCCCTGGTTAGGATGGCTTCAGTTCACCCAATGACACAGCTGTGCTAGTGGACAACACCAATACCAGGGAAATGTTTTTCCATTTGGTGACAATGGTGGTTTTATATTTGTTCTGCTTTGTCTCCAAGAATGCCCAAGGATGTCTAGGAAACTCCAGGCAAACTGGGCCATTCTAAACTAGACTTCTCACATCACAGTTCCTATGTCCTTGTTGTTCTATCAGCCTGTTGCTAGACTCTGACCCAGCTGCCCCTTGTCTCCAGGACATCCCATAAGCCTTTAACAAGGAGATGGACAAGAACGGCGACAGAAGAACACTCATGAGCACCAGAAGGAGGAAAAGAGAACAGTCTTTGGCTTATTTCTTCTTCTTTTTGTACTGGGGTGCTTTGCCACTGAGTTACATCTAGTCCTTTTCATTATTTATTTTGAGAGAGGGTCTTGCTAAGTTGTTGAACCTGGCCTCAAACTTGCAATCCTCCTACCTCAGCCTCCTGAATTGGAATTACAGGCACCACCATGCCTGGCTTCTTCTTTATAACCTAAAGAATCTATACTAGTGACAAACAAGACAGTGACAAACACTTGCCATCATTTTATCTGAATAGAAGAACTGAACTAAAAGGTATAATTCACAGAAAGAATTTTTGTCAGGGTATTTTTAGTCCTTAATAGTCAACTCTATTTTACTTATAATTATGTGTGGAAAAAAATCTCAAAGGATATAATCAAAATATTATTACATTAACATTTTCTTATTTATTTTTGCAGTGAACATATATGATTTTTTAATATTTTTTATTTTTGGAGGAGAGATACTGAATTTAATGAAAAGCAATGCTTCCACACTTTCAGATAGGATTACACATATGTTATTTCTGGAGTACCTCATCCTGAATCTTATTATCATCCTCTCTCAAATGATCTCCTTATAGACAAATTCTATCAAATATCAAACACAATTGATTCAACCTAGGAATCAACCATAACTGAATAAAAACCAATAAACCCAAAAACTACCTAAACCCAAACCTAATTTTTTTTAGTAAAGAAGCCATTATCTATAAATAATCACCTAATAGCACTAGACTGATTATGTTATATATACAAAGTCTCAAGTAGTTACACCAAGGGTGTTTGGAACTGGGATTCTGAAATCTACAACAATATTATGAGTATGCCCCTTCCACAATGAATCTCATCTGTCCTACAAGGAAGCCTAGCTTTAAAGACAATTTAACTCTTAATAACATCTCAGCTAAGGACACACACAGGTGAGAAAGAAAGCTATTGGGTTCAGGAAGAATGATATTTTTCAATTCCAACCACTCAATGGCAAATTATGAACCCTGATTCTCAATTTCCTTACCTTGAAAACAAGGATAATAAAAACTACCTCACAGGGCTGGGGTTGTGGCTCAGTGGTAGAGCTCTTGCCTAGCATGCATGAGGCACTGGGTTCCATCCTCAGCACCAAATAAAAATAAAATAATAATACTGTATCCACCTAAAACTAAAAAACAAATATTAAAAAAAAGCCTACCTCATAATATTGCTTTAAGGACTGGAGAAACTATATGTTTAGCAGGTAATCCATAGTAGGTATCCAATAAATTATCTTGTTATAACTGGTTTGCCTATGCAATAGTTATCAGTTCTTCCTTTTGATGCTAATCATATAGAGGTTCTAAGGTACTTAACATAAAATACATACTTGAAAATACTATTTGCCTATGGGTATACAGGATGGGTAGAATACTAGAAGCAAGGAATTTGGTTTCTCAGAACCCTCATTACTACTTTTTCCTTTGAGTCTACTTCATGTCACTACTATGACGTCTATCCCAGAAGTGGGAAGGACAAGCTGCCTAGGCTTACAAGGTTCCCATTTCTATCAGGATCAGTTAACAGATAAAGCAGGTAAATTGAGAACTGCTGGTTCATTTTACTGATTTTCAAACTGGCAATAGATCTACAGGCAAAAGTAGACTAAGAAGAACTGTATCATAGGAAAATACTAACGAGTCAGGTTGAATTCTGCATTTTCAAACACAACCAAGAAAAATGTTCATTCTGTACTGATAAAAATTTGCCTTTTTCTTTTAGGAGAAGAATTTGCTGTTGAGAAGCCTCTCCTCCAAACTTGCCCATGCTCTACCTTCTCTACACCCAGGTGACAACATGCCATCTGCCAGCTGTGACAAATGAGATTTCCAATATCATTCGAGGAAAGGAGATCTTAATCACAAAGAGACAGCTCAATCCACTAACCTACAGTCATAACAAAGCTACCTGGCAGGCAATTTTTGAACATGATAGCAAATCATTTTAAATAAACTTGATCGAAATGACCAAAAGAACATTAAAGAGTCACGATTAGCTATGGGAAGAGATCCACTTCTACAAGACCACCACCACAGGAAGAGAGGCACTGCAGAGATCCTGTACAGAGCCTCTTTGTGCTTGTACAGTCCTTACCTGACAGTCAAAGTCCTGGAAGTTTCGTGTACCATTCTGTCAACAGAAGGCAGAAAACACAGTCAGTTTCCCCATGTGGTTCCCCAAATGTGCAGCAAATTCAGTTCACAGTGAAAGCAGTGCATGTGCAGTTTCCTGGTTGCCATCAACCTAAAATGGTTTTCACTGAAAGCTCAGAAGCAGGGTGGGTTACTGACTTGCGCTAGTACCAGCTATGTCTTCAGAAGTGAGATTATGCCTTGGTTGGATTACTGTGAAGATAAAGGGAAGCAGAATAGTTTCCCAGCAAAGCTTGGAACTTCATGCCTTCCTACTGAAGGAAGCAGTGAGAATTTGTGGGAAGAGAGTAAAAGATGGATCAACGTATGACAGCACACCGTCAACACACATGGGAAGTTACCTGGGAAGAAAGGCCTTAGATGCCAACCTTGAGAGGGATGAAGGAGAGCAAGAGCCAAGGTACCCAGGTCTAGGAATTAAAGAAAGGATTAGGAAGAGGACAAGGCCATGAACGGATCAGAAATGGAAGACTTAAAATCTAACAAAGAAGTAAAACAATGTCACTGAAGAAGGGAAAGAAAGAGAATAGGGCTCCTAACACCCTGGCATATCTATTGCATCTTATGAAACTGGAGATAGGAAGAAAAAAAAAAAGGACAGATCACTGAAACATATAAAAAGCAGAACTTAGACAAAAGATTCAAGGAAATTTCCCCAAATTTCTAAAAAGAGATTATATAATAGTAATATCTGATTGATAGTAATATCTGATTGAGGAAAAGAAATCAATGGTGATGACTCAGGCATTTCTGCAGCATTTCAGATGCTGGAGTTGCAAGAGTATGACATCAGAGTACCAAAAGGGTAACAAGTAATATATTAGGGAAGAAAAAAACCCTTTCACTTGATTTTTTTCATAAAGTATAATCCCCTGCCTGAGAAGCCTCTCATTATTTAGAAATCGTTTTATCATGACATGTTTATTCTGTCTTTACAACAGCTTCCAGAGGTATGGAACTGCTAATAAGTACCTTTCCAAGAGCTGGCCCTCCAAAGAATCTCTAGATATGTGATTCTGAGAGAATACTAAGTAGTCTCATCCTCTTTCAGAAGCTCCTCATAGAAGCAGTTCTTCCTGATCCTACACTGCTGGCAGGACAAAACAGAACACAGTGGGTACAAACAACTAAAGAATCTAACTGTCCTCCCCCGGAGAGGAACTCAAAGAACCAGCTGGGATGATCTAGAGCTCCACTATCCAATAAGGTAGCCACCAGCCACATGTACAATTTAAGTTTAAAATTAAAAGTTCGGTAGCCACCAGCCACATGTACAATTTAAGTTTAAAATTAAAAGTTCGGTTCCCCCTGCATTAGCCATCTGTGGAATTTTCATATAACTAGACAGCACAAATACAGAACTCTTGCATTACTGTGGAAACTTCTATTGAAATGAACTGATCTAGAGAACAAAAACTTCTAAAGGATTAAGGTTTTTCTTAGGGTAGCAGTAAGTCACTGTAGATCACCAATAACAGAAAGACTGTAAATGTCATTAAGAACAGGCAAAGCAGTGGTAGAGATGGCTAGTCTGAAGTATTATTCTTTTATTTTCTTTTTTGCATTACTGGGGATTGAACCCAGGGCTTCATGAATGCTAGACAGGTACTCTACCACTGAGCTAGATCCCGAGTCCCTAAAGCATTATTCTTGACACAAAACCAGACTCAGAGAAAGAAAGTCTGATGTAGTACAGATGGGGCTGGGTAGCACACTCCAAGGAATGATGTTATTGGTGAAAATAATCATAGTGTTCTACAGCTCCCATTAGTCCCATAAAATGTTTGAGAGCTTCTTCAGAGAACTCATTGTGTTTAATTTCCAGTTTAGACTACGAGAAACAGAAGGAAGGGCCCGCTCATGGACTATGGTAGATTGTTTCAGTATGATATAAATGACTACTAGGTGAGTTTTTGGTTCCTGATTCAACTCGTACCTTCCTCCAAATAAAGTACAAGGCCACTATAAATCAGGTGCCTGATGTAGATTTCTAAAATAAGCCAATATAAAAAAAGTAAACATTTTAAAAGATTTTTATTAAACATTTATTGAGGAATTTTTGTTAAGACTTTGGGTTAAGGGCTGGTGTTACAGCTCAGTGGTAGAGTGCCTGCCTAGCATGTGTGAGGCATTGGTTCAATTCTCAGCACCACATATAAATAAATTAAATAAAGGCCATCAATAACTAAAAAAAATATTAGAAAAAAGACTTTGGGTTAAGAACAAAACAAACAGGGGCTGGGGTTGTGGCTCAGAGTAAAAGCCCTTGCATAGAATATGTGAGGGCACTTAGTTCAATACTCAGCACCACATAAAAACTAAATAAAGATATTGTGTCCACCTACAACTAAAGAAATTTTTTTTTTTTTTTTTAAAAAAAACAAAACAACTTGCTGGGCCTAATGCTGGTGCCAGGATGATTGCAAGTTTGAAACCAGCCTCAGCAACTTAGGGACACCCTAAGCAATTCAGCAAGACCTTGTCTCAAAATAAAATATAAAAAGGGCTGAGAATGTGGCTCAGTGGTTAAATGCCCCAAGGTTCAATCCCCAGTACCCTAAAACAAAAAAATTTTACTGCATTCCAGTTTAAGTGAAAAAAAAAATAGTAGGGTACTAAATGGTCTTTATAATTTGACCTCAACTACATCAGATTGTGCATTAAAAGACTAGAAGAATCCAGGAGTGCTGGGGCAAGCCTAAAATCTCAGCAACTTGGGAGGCTGAAGCATGAAGAACTCAAGTTCAAGGCTAACCTAGGCAACATGAAATCCTGTCTCAAAACAAAACAATAAAGCTGGGCACACAGATACATGCCTGTAATCCCAGCAACTTCGGAGATTGAGGCCGGTGTATCACATGTTTGAGGCCAATTTGGCAATTTAGCAAAACCCTCAGCAATTTTGCAAGATTGTGTCTCAAATAAAAAAATAAAAAGGACTGGAGATGAAAATAAAAAGAAATAAGAATGGCTGGGGATGTGGCTCAGTGATTAAATGCTCCTGGGTTTAATCCCTGGGACAACACCCTCCCCACCAAAAAACAAAACAAAACAAAACAAAATAGCAGAATAATTTGGAGGAAAAACAACAACAAAAATATATGAAGAAAAAAGACTGATTATCACTGAAAATTGCACTCAAAGTAGAGGCCAGTTAAGGGGCACATTTTCTGGTGGAGCCTCAGTGCCAAATGCAGCTCAAGAAAGTAAATTAAGAGCTGGGATGGAAGGCGGGCTCAGTGGTAGAGCGCTTGCCTCTCTCCCTGTGAGACCTTGGGTTTGATCTTCAGCACCACATAAAAATAAATAAACAAAATAAAGATATTGAAAAAAAAAAGAGCTGGGATCATAACTCAGTGGTACTTTATCTCAGCATCTCAAAAATAAAAAATGCAAAGTAAAAGCAGGTAATTTTCTCAATTACAAGCCTAGAAAGTAAGCAAATGGCAACTAAGACCCAGGTGCACCGCTATAATTCCAGGGACTTGGGAGACCAAGGCAGAGGATTGCAGATTCAAGGCCAGCCTCAGCAACTGAGTAGGCCCTAGGTAACTTATTGAGACCTTGTCTCAAAATAAAATAAAAAGGGCTGGGGTGTGGCTCCGTGGCAGTGCACTCATATAATAAGCACAGAACCTTG
Source organism: Ictidomys tridecemlineatus (assembly GCF_052094955.1). Taxonomy (NCBI): domain Eukaryota; kingdom Metazoa; phylum Chordata; class Mammalia; order Rodentia; family Sciuridae; genus Ictidomys; species Ictidomys tridecemlineatus. The sequence goes on from NC_135481.1 coordinate 179,765,822, forward strand.
TTACCCAGCATCCCACACACACGCACAGCATACTGGGCTAATATTATACGTCACTAACCCCTGCATTAAAATTTCCTTGAGCACCTTGCTAGATCATGGCTAAGGCTTAGGCTCTTACCACAGTCTCCTTCTGCCTCTTGAAACGGGTTTTGAGAATCATATGGTCTTGTCACAGAGGCATTTCTACTTGCTGAGCAAGTAACTTTTGCTCCAGTCCCATCTAGGTCATTTCAGACAACAGATATGACAGTTACCCCTTAGCGCATTAAGGGATTCCCGCTCTGTAATCCATACCAAATATAGCACCTCAGGAATATTCTATGATGAAAATGTTGATAAATCTGTTTTTCACTGCAGATACTACTTTTTATTTTTTGGTGGCGCTGGGGATTGAGCCCAGGGCCTCATGCATGCTAGGCAAATACTTTGCTACTAAGCTATATGTTTAGCCTCCACTCCTCCTCCTCCTTCTCTTTTTAAAAAAAGTGACCATGGTACAAATCTTTCTTCTGTCTCTACTGCCCAGGAGGTTTCAAAAATATTGATCTCAGGGTCCCCCTTCTTTTGATTCTAATATCCTCCTCCTGCAGTAGGATTTACCTTACTTTCTACTGTAATAACCAAAATAGAGTAAATGAGTTGTTTCCATTCTTTCTAGTAGGTATTTATTCCCCTTCCTGATACTTTCTTCACTTCTTCAGAAGACAACTAGGACTTCCTATTTGTTTTTTCATGCCTGACATTTGGCTTTCACCAGGCTCCACAGTATCTACACTAACAGGAGGCAGGAGAAGGCAGGGAAAATGAAGCATGGTCAGCTCTTTTGCTTGTTACAGATCTGCTGGGTGAGGCCTGAACAGCCTGCAACTAAAGGAAGTATGAAAGATGTAGGTTCTAGTTCCAGCTTCACCACCTTAACAGACACTAGCTTTGGACAAATCAAATAACCTCTAGGAGCCTCATTTGTAAAATGGAATTAAAAATGCTTCAATACTTACTTTCTAAGAGGTTATGGCATTAATAGATGTAGAAAAATACTCTGAAAATAGTTAAATGCTATTTTTAAAAATTCATTTCACACATCTGAGCCATTTCTGCATACCAAAAAATGTAAGTACTGGTAGTTGCTTCTTTTTATCACTGAAACCAAAACAAGCATGGCAAAAATCACCCACTTCTTGACAATTCTGAGCTATAGACAAAATTACAGGCATACTAAAATAAAATGGGAAAAATACCAACAGATGACAAGAGACAAGTTAACATAATCCTCACTTAAAGCTATTTTGAGAATGCTTCCTTAGTCATCTCAGGACAAATTTCTCCATAATAGGTTGGGTCTAGATTTCCTTTAGCTCCCTGAGTCTGTAAGAATATAGCAATGTCTTTGGCTAAGAGTATTTATAAGGACAATGGACAGAAAGAAATAATACACATTTCTAGGCTTCTCCTTAAAGAGGGCAAAGCACAAAAGTGATGCCCAAATACGTCCAGGATCAGCATAGTGGGAAGGGCTCAGGTTTCAGAAGAGAAAAGATGGTTTCAGTCCCAGCTCCCCACTTCCTGGCCAGGCAAGGTAGCCTTTCAGTTAGATTTTTCATCTGCTAAGTGAATAATACTGTCTACTTCAAAGGGATACTCTAAGAATTAAGCGAGAGAATGTATATAAAGCACCTAACACATGAAAAGTGCTTAATTAATAAATGAATAATGGCAGGTTAGGCAAAAAACACAAAAAAAACGCCACCAGAAAAGAAACAAAACAAAAACAACAACAAAAAACCGTTAAGGTATCTACTCCTATTCAATCTGGAGATTTTTCTCCTACACCAGTGGTTCTCAAGCAGATTTTTTACTCCTTACAGGACATTTTGACAATAACTGCAGACGTTTTTGGTTGTCACCATTAGGAGTGCGATTGGCATCTAGTGGGGAGGTCAAAGATACTGCTAAACATCCTCTACTGAAAAGCACAGTTCGTGGCTTTTGGTAGAAAGTAAGGAAAATCCAGGCTGGGCATGGTGGCACATGCCTGTAATCAGAGACTCAGGAGGCTGAAGCAGGAGAATCATGCATTTGAGGTCAGCCTCAGCAATTTAGCAAGACCTTCAGCAGCTGAGTAAGACTGTGGCTCAAAATTAAAAACAAAAAGGGACTGAGGGGCTGGGGATACTGCTCGGTTGGTAGAGTGCTTGCCTCATATACACAAGGTCCTGGGTTCAATCCCGAGGAACGAACACGAACACACACACACACACACACACACACACACACACACACGGACTAAAGATATAGTTCAGCGGTAAAACACCTCTAGGTTCAATCCCCAACCCCAACCCCCAACCAAAAAAACAAGTAAGGTAAACCTTACTGTAATTTCAGGTTTCCTTTCCTACTAATGACTGAATATTTAATCAGTGGGGAAGGAGGAGGATGTTAGAATGGGAAGACAGAACCTTGGGATCAACATTTTTGTTACTCTATTACTTATCATCTGATCCAAAACAACGGAGTCAAGACTGAGAAATCCTGTTACATAGTCAAATGGACAAGAGGCATTTTCCTCATTATACTTTTTATGACATATGCAAAAACACCCACTTGCTGGGCAAAGACAGCAGCATTCATGAGGCAGGCTCGAGGCTAATGGGGGTGGGATTCTTTGTTTGGGCCTTCCAAAGGGGCCTCCTGTCTATCTACCTGCTTAGCAGGAGCAGGGGAGTTCTCATGAATAGTATTGGGACAGGAGAGAGGGGGCAAGATGGAATGTGGGAAGTGGGTAGAAACAATACAAGGATATAGAAAGGAGCTAAAAGATGTTAGAAATGAAACATTGCTTGGTTTCTATCTACTTTGGGCTGCCATAACAAAATCCCATATACTGGAAGGCTTAACATATCATAAACTGATTTTCTTGAAAATTCAAGAGTAAGGTTCAAGCAAGGTTCTGTTTTCAATGAGGGCTTTTCCTGGTTTACAAACAGCTGCCTTCTCACAGTATCCTCATATAGCAGGGGTTTAAAGGCCACCAAAGCTATCAGATTAGGACTTTATTTAATGTTAATCACTTCTAAAAGGCACTATCTCCAATAGTTACATGGAGAAGGAGCTGGGGCTTCAACACATAAATTTTGGGGGAACACAATTCAGTCACAGAATCAAGCAAACATCAGAGGAGGATCAGACATTGATTCAGTGCTTTTCTATAGGTACATCCACTGACCTTTTCCTTTTCCAGTTATGTTCTCTATAAGATATTCAAGCAATTTCTGCAATTTTTTCATTTAGGTGCCTCCTTCAGTGTCCTGTAGATTTCCAGGATCAGTGCTGTCCCCTTGTTTTGTGTCCCAGTCCTCAAGTATCTGAGATCCATCAGGTCATGGGGTTTTCAATATTGGCTAATCCGAGTAACTTTAGAACCAGTTCTTAATCTCAAGAGATTTTTGTTTGTTTGTTTTATATTTGGTACTGGGTATTGAACCCAGGGGCATTCTACCACTGAGGCACATCCACAACCCCTTTTATTTTTTGTTTTGAGACAGGGTCTCACTAAGTTGACCAGGATGACCTCAAACTTGTGATCCTCCTGAGTAGGAATACAGGCATGCACTATACCTGGTTATCTCTCTTTTTTTTTTTTTCTTTTTTTAAAGAGAGAAAGAGAGTGCGAGAGAGAGAGAATTTTAATATTTATTTTTTAGTATTTGGCAGACACAACATTTTTATTTGTATGTGGTGCTGAGGATCAAACCCGGGCCACACGCATGCCAGGCGAGCGCGCTACCGCTTGAGCCACAACCCCAGCCCCCTGGTTATCTCTTGAGAGCTTTTTAAAAAAGCTCAACCAACAGGGCATGGTAATGCACATCTGTAGTCCTACCTACTTAGGAGGCTAAGGCAGAAGGATCACACGTTTGAGGTCAGCTTTAGCAACTCAGTAAGACGCTATCACAAAATAAAAAGAAGTAAAAAGGGCTGGGAATGTGGTTCAGTGCTAGAGAGCCCCTGGATTCAATCCCCAGAGCTTGGGGCAGGGGGAGTAAAAAAGCTCAACCACACCCCACACCCAATCACACCAATCAATCAGGTATCAGTAAGAAGTGAGGACTCAGGAGTCAGTAATTTTTACATCTCCCCAGATAATTCTAATAAGAAGCTGAAGTTGAGAACCACTGACCTTAGAGGAGGTATGTGTAATCCCCTGCTATTCCCTATTCTGATTTAGTTGATATGGACTGGGACCGAAGAACCCAGGAATCTGTATTTTTAAACAAATCCTCAGCTGATTCTGATGACTAATCAGGCTTAGGATAGGTTACTACCTTCCTGAATCTAAACTGCTTATTCTCACCTGCTTTATAAATATTCAGGTCTGTGGCTATGGCTACACAGAAGCTTTACAGATGCAGATTTTATTTCTTTCCTCCAGGGATATTAGAAAGGAGTTAAAAGATGTTAGAAATGAAACATCGCTTGGATTCTATCTACTTTGGGCTGCCATACAAAATCCCATATACTGGAAGGCTTAACACATCATAAACTGATTTTCTTGAAAATTTAAGAGTAAGGTTCAAGCAAGGTTCTGTTTTCAATGAGGGCTTTTCCTGGTTTACAAACAGCTGCCTTCTCACAGTATCCTCATATAGCAGGGGTATATAATTCATATAATTCAGGCACATTGCTTTGGGGACAGCCCTTCACATACACAAAAATATGGTACTTCAAAGAGAGTTTTCTGGAAACAGGAGGGGAATTGGTAGGAGAAGCCAAGGGGGGTTAAAAAATATGCACCTTGCCAAAGGAGAGAGCAAGAAGTTTGGTAAAAGATAAAGGAAAAGGTGGAAGCAGGGACAGAAGAGGTCACAAGGATGAAAGAGGGGCTAGCAGGATTCAATAAAAAATTAGTAAATACATAATAAGTCAGGAGCCCTGAGAGTTTTGAAAGGCTTTGGTCTCAGCAGAAGAAGATAATAAGCAACAGCATCTTCTGGTGGCCCCACACACTTACCCATCTTATTCTCCATCAATTTTTTTCCTCAAAAGGATGACAAGAAAACATTCACACCATGCTATAAGAGTATCTTAATAGGAGACAATGACAATAGCCAAAAGAATAGGGTGGAAAAGAAAGAATTTCCAATACACTTTCTGAACAAGAGGGACCAGCCTGTCTGAACTTTTTGGTACCTCATATCACAGCATTCCACTTGTTGGGTCCAATGGCTGTCAACTCTGCTGGTCATGATGAAGTTCTCTAACACTAACGTAAAAATGAGGTACATTATTAACATCTATGCATCCTTGATGAAAACTGTGATTTTGACAGAAAGGTCACATCACAGACTTGACAAACTTCAGGAAGAGGACTGCAGCCTGTGTATATCACCAGCCATGCATGCATAATGTTCCTTATAGAAATTGAAAGTCACGGCACTTGGACTCTAAGTCAAACACCACCCGCATGTTTCCTACTTCACTGTATTATTTTTCTCTTGACATCTCTATTTGTAAAATAGGAAAATCTCAAAGATAACTTGATTGAATTTGACCCATGGACACAAAAATAAGGAAGAAAAGGGAAAGACATTAAAGAGCAGGTTAAGAAATATACTTTAAGAAGCATTCCCTCCAATAAAAGTCAAGTTTAATGTTTAAGTTAGTTACTACTCAGACAGAAAATGAACCAACAGGAGAATAAAAGTCTTATATGTGTTTTAATGAGAACAGAGTTATCTTTACCTTATCATTTAGAAGTGGCTTGATCTCTGTGAGTTGAACATCCTGAAGTTCATCCATGAGGACAGATGAGAGAGAGGCGTCTCAAGAATAAGTCAGTAACCCTGAAACAAGGGAGAAACAAAAAAGGTTTAAGCCAGGAGCTAGAAACACAATGGCCATCCTATAGCATTCATTCAAATATTAGAGCTTACTCTGCATATATCACACATTGCTCAAGGTGCTAAAGACACAGGGAAGGCAGATAAGACTGTGCAATCTCCTGACTCTTGCTTCCTAGTAGTCACACCCTTGTATAATCCCTTCCATTGAGTGTGGGTGGAATCTATGTCTTGCTTTTAACCAACCAAATATGGGAAAGTGATGGGAATGTACATGAGTACCTGTACATGGCTACATAATTTTTAAAAAATATTTATGTTTTAGTTGTAGTTGGACACAACACCTTCATTCTATCTACTTCTATGTGGTGCAGGGCCTCCCATGCACTAGCGAGTGCTCTACCGCTGAGCCTCAACCCCAGCCCGTTACATAATATTTTAACATGTGTTTTGCTGAGAGACACTTGTCCTGCTAGCTTTGAAGAAGTAAGCTCATGTGTTCTGAGAACTACATGGCAAGGAACTGAGGGTAGCCTCCTGCTGAAAGAGAGCAAGAAACCAAGACCCTCAGTCTAATAATCTGTAAGTCTAACTGGATACTACCAACAACTCTAAGAACCTGGAAATATATCCTTCCTCAGCTGTGCCTCAGATGAGAGACCAGCACTGATTGACACCTTGAATGGCAGCCTTGCAGAAGACTCAGCCAACCTGATCCACAGAAAATGGGAGATAATAAATATATATTGGGCTGGGGATGTGGCTCAAGCAGCAGTGCACTCACTTGGCATGCGTGCGGCCCCGGTTCAATCCTAAGCACCACATACAAACAAAGATGTTATATCCGCCGAAAACTAAAAAATAAATATTAAAAAATTCTCTCTTTCTCTCTCTCTCTTTAAAAAATAAATAAATAAATAAATAAATAAATAAATATTATTTAGGCTGCTAAGTTGGTGGTTTTATTTTTATGAAGCAACGGATAATTAATATAGCTTTGCCCTCAGGGAGTGTATATTTTAGTTTTTAAAGAGGGGTAAGGGAACAACACACTCAGAATTATGCTTCTGGAAACAATATGGAGGATAGATTAAGGGGGGGCCAAAATTTGAAGGTTAATGTTGTAGAATTAGGAATGGCAATGGGAATGAAGAGGGAAATTAACCAAGGCTGAGCACAATGACCCTTCGGGGAATAACAGCAGTGGATTCGGCCTCCCAGATGGCTTCCTATGAGCCCATGATCTTTGACTCCTGATATTTACACTCATGTATAATCTCCCACCCAAATAAATTAGAGATGGCCTGTATAACTAATAGAATATGGTAGAAGCAACAACTGTGACTTTCAAAGCTATATTATGAAGGCATTATAATGTCTTGAGCCACTGTCTCACTGTGACATCCAGCACATTGTGAGGACACTCAAATAGCTGTCTGGAGGTCCCTGTGGAGAAGACCTAACATGTCGGTACCAATCTGCTACCCAGGTGAGTGATCCATTTTGCAAATGGATCCTCCAGTCCCAGTTAAATCAGAAGACTATAGCCCCAGAGATATCTGACTGTAACAATATGAGTGACTCTAAGCCAAAACTGCCCTACCAAACCTGTTTCCAAATTCCTGATCATGAGAGATAATAAATAATTTTGTTTTAAAGTGATTTATTATGAATGAATAGATAACCGACATAGAGAGGGAACAGATTAAGGAGTTCAGAAAGAGGAGGGAAGTTAAAGGGAGACATGCAGAATAATCAGCCAGAAATCTTTCCTCCATCTCACTGCAGAGGAAGCTGTGGAGATAGGCTGCAGACACTGGATACTATAGACAGTAATTCCCACACAATCTTCAAAGCTCAAGGCTTCATGTGTTTTGCCTTGGCCCTAAGCCATCAAAAAGGAAAGATGCTAATTCAACATTTATTGAGAACCTACTGCGCAGAGCACTATGGAAGATATGAAGAAAGTTCCTGCCTTATTTAGGAGCTTAACAAAGAGTAGAGATAATAGCTATCCATAAAATAATAAAAAGAAAAGACTTAAAGAGTTCAAAGGAGAGGGAAAGGGAGAGAAAAGGGAAATTGCATGGAAATGGAGGAAGACCCTCAATGCTATACAAAATTACATGTAAGAGGTTGTGAGGGGAATGGGAAAATAAACAAGGAGAGAAATGAATTACAGTAGATGGGGTAGAGAGAGAAGATGGGAGGGGAGGGGAGGGGGGATAGTAGAGTATAGGAAAGGGAGCAGAATACAACAGTTACTAATAGGGCATTATGTAAAAATGTGGATGTGTAACTGATGTGATTCTGCAATCTGTATTTGGGGTAAAAATGGGAGTTCATAACCCACTTGAATCTAATGTATGAAATATGATATGTCAAGAGCTTTGTAATGTTTTGAACAACCAATAAAAAAAATAAATTAAAAAAAAGAGAAAAAAAAGAGTTCAAAGGATAACTAATTACTTCTAAATGGTGTGAATCAAAAGAGCCTTCAAAAGATATTAGTCTACTATAGATGTTCAACTTATGATGGGGTTATATTCTGATAAACCCACCGTAAACTGAAAATAGTATAAGTCAAAAATGCATTTCAGATAGGCATGGTGGTGCATGCCTGTAATCCTCATTTCTCAGGAGGCTGAGACAGGAGGATGCCAAGTTCAAAGCCAGCCTCAGCAAAAGTGAGATGCTAAGCAACTCAGTGAGACCCTGTCTCTAAAAAGACAAATTAGGGCTGGGGATATAGCTCAGTGGTCCAGTGTCCCCGAGTTCAATCCCTGGCACCTCACCCCGCAAGATGCATTTCATACTCCTAGCCTACTAAACACCACATGGTAGCAACGTGGTTCAACACGGAGTGTCATCTGTTGACCCTTATGATCACATGGCTGACTAGGAGCTATGGCTTGCTGTCTGCCCAGCATGACAAGAGAGTATCACCAGAAAAAGATAAAAATTCAAAACCCACAGGGTATGGCTCAGTGGCAGAGCAACTGCCTAGTATGTGTGAGGCCCTCCCTGGGTTGAATCCCAGGACTGAAATTTAAAATTTGGCTTAACTATTCATTTTGTGCTTATTAATCACAATAAACTGTGTGCTGCTTTACATTTGGATTTCACTACTAATCAATTATTTAAAGTGGCAATTTTAAAGTTTTTTTCTTCTATTTTAAAAGCAATATGCTCTCTGTTAGAAAATGTAGAAATCATAGAATAATGAAAAGATGTTTTATTCACAATTCTGCCATCTAAAGACAATCATTTAGTCTATTTCCATTTGTTCTTTTTTTTTACATATAACATGGTGATCTCCTGAAAAATTTTTTCCAACCCACCTTGCTTTATTCTTTAAAATTTACTCCTGGGAAAACAGGCACCAGAGATGTTTGTTATTCAAATGTAACTCCATAGTGGGTGGGTCTATGAAGGAGCCTCAGGGCCAGAGGAAAGCCTAAGGTGCCTTCAGGTCCAGAATGAATGGCATTCACTTAGTGTTCCCAGCTTTTTAAGATGAAGAATAATGTAATGTTTGTGCCAACAAACACTTAAAGACACAAATTAAATGAGAAGGCTGTCTCTATCAGCTGGGCTCAATGCAGACTAATGCAAGAATTCTGGGTAGGACAGAAAGCTGCTCCAGGGTGACTTAGGAATTGGCAATAGGACAGTAGACATTCACCTTACACATTCTAGGGGACCTAATGCATTCTTCTGGAGAAACAAATTTTCCTTGGCTTTCATTGCCTTAAGTCTTTGCCAATGAGCAGTTTTATAACATCTATAAGAAAACTAGATCACATGGTGGAAAACTCCATCTCCAGATCTCTTAGCTGCACAGACTGGCTCCCTCCTGGGGATCTGCGGCCTGCAGTTCTAGCATCTGCATGATAGAACCACTGTCAGGTTCTACCCTGGCATAATGGCTGCTAATATTTTCAAAAGACTAGTAGGGATTTTTTAAACTATAGTAGACAATAAAATGTTGACCTTCTTTCCTAGTCTCATGAAGAAGAGAGAGAATAGACAAGTAAAAATCCAGCATGCCTAAACTGAAGGAAAGGGGGAAAGGAGGCCACCAACTCTGCCAGGAATTTTCTAGGCATCTCACGTTTAATCCTCATAACAATTCTCTCAGAAAGATATCTTCATTTCTTACTTTATAAATGAGAAATTTAGACTTAGAGAAGTTTTCCAAAATCCTACATGTAAGGAACAGGGCAAGAATTCAAACATCTTTGCTTTCCTCACTATACCATAATGTCCCAAATGGAAACCTGGATAAGTTCCTTCCGGTCCACCCACACTGTGGCCCCCCCTTGAAGTAAAGGCAACAGATGCCTAAAGCAATCCTATACATACCAACAATGACTCAGGCCTTGGAAACAGAGGTCTGAGTCATCACAGCAGGATAGGAACCCTCACCATCTCATCAGTTAGCTAAGGGCAAGGAGAACATGGAATGAATGAGAAGAGAAAGAGAAAGGAAATTCCAGCTATGACTTGGTAACCAGTTTCAGAAGCAAGGGCTGATTTTCACTTGTTAGAACTCAAATGTACAGACAACCTCTTGGGGTTCTTACCAGTTTTGAGTGATGAAAGTCTAATATGTGACTTCATTGCAGAGGAGGAGTGGAGATCATCTGAGATGAGGAGATGAAGAACTGAAAGGCTTAATTATTAGCAATCATCTTTAATAGAGATAGTAAGAATGGGGTAGAGAAAATTTCTATTAATTTTTATCCTGCTTTCTTCCAAAAAGAATTTCAGTAAACCACACAGGATTTTAAAAGACTCAACCTTTTAAAAGACAGAAAATATACTGGAAAGACAGAATAGTTAGTACAAACCTAGCTGAAGCTGGGTGTGGTGGCATGTGCCTGTAATCCCACTGACTTGGGAGGCCGAGGCAGGAGGATTGCAAATTTGAGGCCAGTCTCAGCAACTTATTTAGATCGTATCTCAAGATAAAAACGGCTGGGGATGTAGCTCAGTGGTAAGTACAGTACCCCTGGGTTCAACCCTCAGTACCAAAAAACAACAAAAGGGGGAAAAAAAGGAACCTAGCTATAGGGAACAGGCTACTAGAATTAAAATGTATAAGGAAAAGAAGGGGATGGAAGTGTAGTTCAGTGGTAGAACACCAGCTTCGCATATACAAGGCCATGGGTTGGATCCCAGCAATACCAAAACAAACAAACAACAACACACACACACACCAAAAAAAAAAAAAAAAGAAAGAAAGAAAGAAGAAAGGAGACTAAGGTTGATAAAAACAGTACAAGGTCAGAAAAGATTCAAATTTTTAAGTAGAACAAGTAGGAGACAAAGAAAAATGTTCAGAGACACTGGAGGAAAAGCAGAAAGCTAATGTCAAAGAAGTCAATAGAGAAGAGATTCACAGAAGGGAAGGAAGACTGTCAAATGTTTAAAGAGAAAGGAGGATAATAAAGGCTAAGAAGGGACCATTAACTTCATATAGATTTTAATTGTAGGTGGTCATCATACCTTTATTTTATTTTAATGTGGTGCTGAGAATTGAACCCAGTGCATACGCATGCCAGGCAAGCACTCTACCACTGAGCTACAACCTCAGTCCAGGACCATTAACTTTTGACAATGAAAGTCAATGGTATTAAAACCTAGGGAAGGGGACTGGGTTGTGGCTCAGTGGTACAGCGCTTACCTGGCATGTGTGAGGCCCTGGGTTCGATCCCTAGCAGCACATATAAATAAAGAAATAAAGTAAAAGATCCACTGGCAACTAAAAAATATTAAAAACAAAAACAAAACCAAAAACCTAGAGAGGGCTGGAGTTATGGCTCAGTAGTAGAGCACTTGCCTGGCATTTGTGAGCACCTGGGTTCAATCCTCAGCACTGCATATAAATAAATAAATGAATCACTGACAACTTAAAAAAAAAAGCCTAGGGAAATTGAGAATTACTTCCCCATGCTGAAAAGCCTGTCACCTGATCACCTTTCAGAAATACAGAAACAGGCATTTCTCAACTGAAGTGCAAGTTACTAGGAGAGACACCAGAGGTTTTTGTTTGTGCCTATACTAAGGTTCATCCCAGGGGCGTTCTAACTCTGAACTATTTTGTAATTTTGAAATGGGGGTCTTACTAAGTTGTCCAGGCTATTCTCAAACTTGTGATCCTCCTGCATTGACCCTGAAGTAGCTGGGATTACAGGTGTATACCACTACAACTAGCCAACACCAGTGTTCTTTGACACATAGAGGGCAATTATGGGAGGACTTTTAAAGATTATCAAGACCAGTGACTCTTAAGTTTTCTACCAAACCTTAAAAGAAAAAAGAAGATAGGGTCTATGCTGAAATGGTAGTAAGACCACCAGGCTTTGCAGAAACACTTTAAAGTCTAATGACATGTGGCTAGCGGAATAACTCAGTGGTAAAGAGCATGCCTAACATGTAGGAGATGTGGTACAATCCCCTGTACCACAAAAACTAGTCTAATAATATAGAGTATAAGTCTTTGTTCATTCATAGAAAACACATGCCTTGAGATGCATATATTCCTTCAGGTATAGAAAGGGCCCATAAATACATTAGAAAGAAACTCTAGCCCAACATGGGCCCCTATCCAACTACCTGACACTGGGCAAAGCATTTTCCCTTTCTGAGCATCAGTTTATCTGTAAAGGGAAGAGACTGGGCAAGATGACCATTTTGGGTCATTGATAAGGTTAAAATTCTGTATAACTCAAAAGCTCCCTATAAATGTAGTACTTTACATTCTTCCCCAGGGTGAGCATTCTTCCTTGCCATCTCATACGGCCCTCCACTGAAATCCTAAGAGTTCATTCAGTTATCAACTTGGTGAAGTTCAATGGCTTGCTGAAGGTCACTTGGCAAATCAGTAAGAGGGTGCACTTGGCCTGACTCCAGGAACATAAGAGTCTCACTCTTCACTGTGTCCATTTAGGGAAAGCTCACTGAGATAATTAGTGCTTAAAAACATTGCTGTTTTCAAAAAAGAGAAGAATATTAAGAAGGTATTGGCTTTCTAAACTACAAACCATCTTTATAGCTTTCTCCCATGGTGAAGGTAATTTGTTACCTTTGGCTTTTCCAGAATGTTCAGACACCAGGCAACTAGTTTGTATTCTAGAGACAGAGTCAGTCAATTTTGGTTTTGACAAGATGGCAGACAGACTACCCAAACAGAAAAAAATGCAGCAAACAAGGGAGATACACCAGGGAAGAACAAGCTGAAAGGGGTCAGGTGGAGCCAGTCATGAAGCAATTATGACTAAAAAAAGTTATAGGAAGTGGCAGGACACCATCAAAGCAGACAGTCAGCAAGCAGACTCATGTCCTCCTTTTTTTTAAACCTATCAACATTGGCTAAATAAGAGCCATTATAGCACTTTACAATTCACAAACACTTTCACATGTAACAGCTCACTGGATTATCACAGTGATACCATGAAAAACTCTGGGGCAGCAGTACCATCACCCCAAAAGCTAAGGCTTAATAACTGAAATGGGCCAGGTGCTGTGGCACACACCTGTAATCCCAGAGGCTCAGGAGGCTGAGACAGGAGCCAGCTTCAGCAAAAGGAAGGAGCTAAGCAAATCAGTGAGACCCTGTCTCTAAATAAAATACAAAATAGGGCTGGGGATGTAGCTCAGTGGTCGAGTGCCCCTGTATTCAATTCCCAGTACCTCCTACCTGCCCAAACACACACACAAAGAAAGAAGTGAAATGGATTGACCAAATACCACAACTCATAAATGGACACAGCCAGAACCAAAACCCAAGTCTTCTGATCTCAAATGTTCACTTTTATATCACACTGCCTCCCCAAAGAGAGCAGGGGGCGAAAGGAAGAGAAATTCAACAGACAATCCTGCTACCCATTTGCTATGAGGACCTCTTTATTTCTGGTTCTAAATTACACTGAACAGCTACCATCAGGCTGTAGGCTCTAAAATTAAATCCCGACACATAGTGAGTAACAAGAAAACACAGAATTTGGACCAGGAGTGGTGGCACGTGCCTGTAGCCCTAGTTATTTGGGAGGATGAGGCAGGATGATCCCTTGAGCTCATGAGTTCAAGACTAGTCTCCACAACATAGTGAGACCCTGTCAGGAAAAAAGAAAGAGAAGAAGGAGAAGCAGAAGGAAAAGGGAAAGAAAGAACAAGTGAGCAGCATAAATTTGAACTCAAGTTCAACTGAGTAGGGAAGACAGTCTACAAACAAGTCACTACAGTTCACAGTTACACATGAATCTATGAGTTGGACGAATTTAAAGGCAACTTCTCAGCATCAGCATCACTGCCACCTTAGACCAGATCATTCCCCATAATCTCTTATACTGGGGATTGGACCCAGAGAATAGCAAATGCTAAGTAAGCACCGAGCTATACCCCTACCCCATTTTCTAATTTTATTTTGAGATAGTTCTTACCACGTTTACCCAGGTTGGCCCTGAACTTGTGAACCTTCCTCCTCAATCTCTTGAGTAGCTGTGATTCCAGGTGTGCACCACCGTGCCCAACCAGATAGATCACTCTTTGTTGAGGGTGAGGAAAAGCTGTCTTGTATGCTGCAGAATGTTTAGCAGCATCCTTGGCCACCACAACTAGAGGTCAATAGCACCTTCCCCCAACAGCAGTGACACCTGAAAATGTCTCCAAACAATGCCAAATGTATTCTATGCGCACAATGATCCCACAGTGCTCTAAGGCTTACTGAGGTTTAGGATACAGAGAAGTCAATGCAGGCTGTGGGTGCTGAAAATTTCATGGAAGAGGTAATACTTGAACTGTACCTTAAAGGACAGATTAAAATCCCTATTGGTGAAGATAAGAGAAAAATAAAAAAAGGAATTCTGCTAAATGCAATGGTGCATGCCTGCACTTCCAGTGACATAGGAAGCTAAGGCAGGAGGATTACAAGTTCAAATCCAGCCTCATCAACTTAGCAAGGCCCTGAGCAACTGAGACTCTATCTCTAAAAAAAAAAGAAGAAGAAAAGAAGGAATCCAAGGAAGAGAGGATAACTTAAAGCATAAGATCTGCTGGAAAATATTCCATTTCGGCAAGAATAGAGGAAACAGAAGATAAAGCTAAAAATGACAATTTGAGGTAGCTCAAAAATACCTATCCAGGGCTGGGGATGTGGCTCAAGCGGTAACGCGCTCGCCTGGCATGCGTGGGGCGCTGGGTTCGATCCTCAGCACCACATAAAAATAAAGATGTTGTGTCCACCGAAAAGTGAAAAATAAATATTAAAAAAAAACCTATCCATCTGCTAATTTACAAAATATACACACATAATGAGATAGATAACAATATGAGATGCCACACAGATGTTTAAGAGTACTCACATCACACTAGTGGCATTTCTATATATTCTATCTTCCCAAGAAGACAGAAAGCTGACAGAGTCACATTATGTCTTACAACTGCGTTCAGTGCTTAGAACATATTCTGAGGTAATGAAGCTTGAACCCAGTGCAGAGGAAAAATGGAGAACCAAGGGATGGTCAGGAGGTTTAAAACAAAGGTGAGAATGAAGAAAGAGTATGTTTTAAATAGCTGAAAGGGAGAATAGGACATTCCAACTAAGGATACTGGGGCTGGGAAAGAAATATACATAACATATTGAGACAACACCAAGAACAATGTAGTTGGAAGAGAAGACAAGCTGCAAAAGTAGGCTGGGTTAGACTGGGTTAGACTGGGTTAGGCTGGGCACGGTGGCACACGCCTGTAATCCCAGCAGCTCAGGAGTCTGAGGCAGGAGGATCACAAATTCAAAGCCAGCCTTAGCAAAAGTGAGGTGCTAAGCAACTCAGTGAGACCCTGTCTATAAATAAAACACAAAATAGGGTTGGGGATGTGGCTCAGTGGCCGAGTGCCCCTGAGCTCAATCCCCAGTACCCCCCCCCCCGCCCCCCGCTCCCAAAAAAAGTAGGTTGGGTCAGAACACAGGGCACCTGAATCAGACAACTACTTATGGTGTCTTAAAGTTATCTTAGCAACACTCAGAAAGTATACATTGGTCTACTGTTTCATCCTCTGATGAGGAAAAGAGACCTGGCACCTTTAAGCCATTTTCCTAAATTCATATAGTCTGCTAGCATTTGGACTCCCAGCTTGGGCTCTGAAAGATATTCCAGAGTACTGGGCTAGATTCCATTCTCCAGTCTATAAGAATCACAATATCTGATGACCTAGCTCTTAAGCTTTGTCAAGGTTAAAGTCTGAATTAATCTAATCATATATCTATTGACTTAAGCATCCCTTCAACTGTCTAGGGTAATGGATGTTGGTTCCATTGCTGTCTCCTGGGGGCCCTTAGGAAAGCAAACCACCTCAGGAGACTCCCAGGAAGTTGGATAAACAAAACAAAACATGCAGCTCCATGGAAGAAACAATGACTTTTTAAAATACAAATTCACTCAGATTTTTGACTGAATAAAGGAAAGTCTTGGTACCTCTTTAACAGAAGAAATAACTCTCAGAGACTCTATGCCCTACCTACCTAAAGAAAGGTGGGAAATGGTCAAAGGCAGCTGCTAAGACATGCCCACAGAGCCCATTATAACAGGAAACAGCCCTGTTCCTCCTCAGGCTTGATAAAGACCATCCATGTCCCATACTACAGGCCCACCTCCCTGTTGTGTCACTCCAAGGTTCCAGAAAGGCAGTAAATGGGTGGTCTGCAGAATCTGAATCTGTGAGAACAAAGCAACACCCATCAAGGGGCCTTCTCGTTAATCCCAGTCAACTAAAGCTTTAACACTGGGGTCTTATGTAAGTACCTTTAGCAGTAGAAGCTCAATTTTCTGCCTTCTGCCCTTGAAGGATACAGCTCAGGACACTAGGAAAGCTACTGCTGGCAAGACCCTGGCACAGGCTTTTGGATGGGCTCCGGGTTCCCACAAGTTATAGGGCATAATCCCTGGAAACAATTTGTTCTTTTAGACAGTCTGAATGAGGTAAAGGACAAACAAAGCAATACTTAATACTCACACTAGCCAAGTTTATTGAGTGCACACACTTTGTGAGGTACCATAAGCACTTTATCTATTCATTATTTCACTTTATTTCCCAACACTCTTATCAATGAGGTACTGTAATCCTTCCCATTTTACAGAAAAGGAAACTGAGGCTTGGAAAGGTTTTGTTATTTGCCAGCTAGCAAGCAACAAAGCAATATCTGAACATGCAGTCTGCACTCATACCTTAGACAGTCCTCTAATAATCAATTCTTCCCACTTGATGCCAGCTGATCAAATAAATACTTCTTGTACTTTTTTTTTTTTCAGATTTTTTTTTCAGATTTCTGAACTTTACCAGAATCTTAATGATTAAAGAATTTTAAAAATTGGGGCCTGGGCTGTGGCTCAATGGTAGAGCACTTG
Source organism: Ictidomys tridecemlineatus (assembly GCF_052094955.1). Lineage (NCBI taxonomy): Eukaryota > Metazoa > Chordata > Mammalia > Rodentia > Sciuridae > Ictidomys > Ictidomys tridecemlineatus. The sequence continues at coordinate 179,783,070 of NC_135481.1, forward strand.
CCGAGCATGCGTGAGGCACTGGGTTCAATCCCTGGCACCACATAAAAATAAACACATAAAATAAAGGTATTGTGTCCATTTACAACTAAAAAAAAATTAAAAAAAAAAGAATTTTGAAAATTGAAAAGCACCAAGTTTGGGTAATATTATTATTACTTTAGTACCAGAGATGAGGACCTATCTGGAGGTATGAAAAAAGCAACCTACCCTGTGACTGACTATCTGATCACCCAAAATTAAGATTTTAGTCAACACTCTGGTAAAACCATCCCAACATAGTGACTTAAAAGAAGCAACATCTTCAAAAGTTGAAGAATGGCAGAAACAGCCCTGCTCCCATAGTTTTCTGACTGCAGGGATAGAGACAAAAGCTTGATGTTTCTCTTCTCTCTGTCCAGTATTTCATGGGCTGGGGCTGAGCGGTAGAGCACTTGCCTGGCATGTGTGAGGCACTGGGTTCGATTCTCAGCACCACATATTAATAAATAAAATAAAGGTTTATCAACAACTAAAAAAATAATAATTTAGGGCTGGGGATGTGGCTCAAGCGGTAGTGCACTCCCCTGGCATGCATGCGCCCCGGGTTCGATCCTCAGCACCACATACAAACAAAGTTGTTGTGTCCGCCGAAAACTAAAAAATAAATATTAAAATTCTCTCTGTCTAAAAAAACAATAATTTAGGTTTAATGTACAGTGGCTCTGGAGCTAATATCTCACTGTTTTAAAAAGCATTAAACTAGCTGGTCGAGGTGGCACAAATCGGTAATCCCAGTGGCTCCAGGGGCTGAGGCACTAAGCAACTCAGTGAGAACCTGTATCTAAATAAAATACAAACGAGGGTTGGGGGTGTGAATCAGTGGTCAAGTGACCCGAGATCAATCCCAGTACCAAAAAAAAAAAAAAAAAAAAAGAAAGAAAAAAGAAAAAGGCATTCAACTTTTTTTTCTTTCTTTCTTGGTGTTGTTGGAGATTGAATCCCAGGGTCTCAAGTATGCTAGGCAAAAGCCTGACCACTGGACTATACTCCAGCCCCGTTCAACTTTTATCCATGAGTTGAAACTTCAGACTTAAAGACAGAAGTATGGTAAGGATAAAAGTGTCATTTTTAATAAACTGTGTCTGTTTTCAAAGCAAATGACATTTCTGGAAAGACTACCACATGTCAATTGTGAATTAAAGGAAAAGTGTGACATATTTCAAACCTTATTATCTTTAGAAATACAAAGCAACTTCATACTGTGTTGGATTTATGAGTTTGTAGGCCATCAATCACACTAATAGCACCCTAAAAATGATTGCTATTACCCCAAAATTTGAGATAGCATCATCTTCTTTTTCTTTTTTCCTTTACCTGGGATTGAACCCAGGACCTTGTGCATGCTATGCAAGTGTTCTACTAAGTGTTCTACTAAGCTATAAGATTGTATATATATACTACTAAGCTATACATATATGTGTACACACACACACACACACACACACATTTTTTTAGTTGTAGATGGACATAATACTTTTTATTTATTTATTTTTATGTGGTGCTGAGGATCAAGCCCAGTGCCTCATACTTGCTAGGCAAGCGCTCTATCACTGAGCCACAATTCCAGCCCCTAAGCTATATATTTTGAGACAGGGTTTCACTGAGTTGCCAAGGCTGACCTCAAACTTGTGATTCTCCTGTGCCACTAAAATAGCATTTTTAAAAACTATATACTGCAAAACATTTAAAAAAAACCTAACAAGTAATAAAATCAAGTATGAAAAGGGAATTTATTCTTCATCAACTGAAAAGTCCAGACTGCAGACTATGGGTAAGAGGATTATACGAATATGAATATAGCCCAAACCTGGGGAAAGCCATCCCCTATTTAGAAAATTAATCTTCATTTACTATATAAAGTCTCTGGGGAAGACAGTAAGTAGCACCTCCACACAAAAAGCTAGGGATAATAATGGCTTCACCTCATGTTCTCCCCATATCCAGGGAAAGCACAGACTCCATATTACATGGCTCCAAATAAAGTTAAACAGCATGGCCTGTTTGGTACTGTAATTAGAGTTTATACAGAATTAAATGCAGCATGCAAAGAAGTTGTATTTCCTCTAAAGTGCACTCCCTTCAGCCATAACAACAAATATTTATTTAGAGCTAATAATATGTCAAACTCAGTCAAGTAATGTTGAAAATATTATAGAATTTTGAGTCAACTATATCCAGAACTTTACATGTGCTAAGCACACACTCTACCACTGAGTTATTCTCCAGGTCAAGACCACTTTTTTTTTTTGGTACCGGGGCATAGCCCCAGCCCTACTTTGTATTTTATTTAGAGATAGGGTCTCATTGAGTTGTTCAGATCTTCATTTTTGCTGAGGCTGGATTTGAACTCACAATCCTCCTGCCTCAGCCTCCTGAGCCACTGGGATTACAGGCATGCACCAATATGCCAGCAAGACCACTCATTTTTATATAAGCATTTAAAACATCTTTTATATATCAATTAACTTCACATGAATAAATAAGAGAAAAAACTAGAGGAAAAATTATAAATATTATGACTACAATATAATTAGTACTGTAATTAAAAACAAAAAATTTCCTTTACCTAAGAAAGCCCTGAAACCTGGCAAATACTTTACTCAATTGAGGTAAAATTTTCAAACAATCTTTTAAGTGGAGGGTGGGGCTGTGGTCTAAGTCTGTCTTTCTGAACAGATAACTCAACCTCCTGTTCTGCATTAAACCTAAAATATTATTAATCTTTGGATTTCAGAATCCTTCTTGACACACCTCTTCCTTTCATCATGTCTGTTTTTTGTTTTTTAATTTCAAAATCTTTCCTATTATCCTCAGTTTTTGTCTGGATTTGCTCATTCATTCATCACTTACCTTACCAAGTGCCTATTATCGGCCAAATGTCCATTATCAGAGAGCTAGACACTGGTCCTTGCTCTTAGGAAGCTCAACTAAAGTTGCAATCTGTGATCTTAATCACCAGACTGCAAGCTTTAGCAAAGGCTTTGTATTTCCAGAAGCTAGCAGCATCTGGCATATAGCACTCTAAAAATGCTTGTTGTATGACTAGATTACTTTAGCAAGCTCTTTTTATAATCCATAAATATTTTAGTATGTATCCTCAAAATGGACTCTTATTTTTCTTTCTTTTTTAAAACACAAGTGCAATATGTGCACACAATGCAAAAATAACACAGAAAGGTATAAGGTAAAAAGTGAATTTCCCAATTTCCTAAATTCTGTTTCCAGAAGTGACTACTATCTTATGTATCTTTTCAGAATGCTCCCATGTTAGTATAACACACACACACACACACACACACACACACACACATACACTTCTGAAACAAGTTCTTTGACAGTTTCTGACTATAGTTTTTCAACCTTCTAATCCAGTAGTTCTCCAAGTTTGGTCCTTGGATCATTAGCATCATCTGGGAACCTGTGTGAACTGCACATTCTCAGGTCCCACTCCAGAGCTGTTGAATCAGAAACTCTGGGGGAGGAGTTGTCCAGATTTCTGATGCACACTGACACTGCTCTAATAGAGTTATGGCAATTTTTTTGAACTGTCCTACATATGGCAGACATTGCTATCTTGTCTGTTTACCACTCCTGATTCCAAATGCTTTCCTCCTCTTTTTGACTGAATCTGGACCTATCAATCTATCAAGCCCAGAAAGTCTTGGTTCTTTTCCAAAATGGTCACTATCACAGCTCACACTAATCCTTCTTGGCCCATTCCCTAAACTATCACGACACACATAGTGCCTCACCATACAATTTAACAATTAGCTTTATATCTTCGATGTCAGAGAACAGTTCTTTACTCTTCTCCAACAGGCCATAAGCTCCTTGAAGACATGAACTGTATTTTTGTATCTCTTTCCCTACCCCTGAACTGAAGACAAAATGAATTCTTTTTTTTTTTTTTTTTTTGGTGTGTGTGATACTCAGGATTCAATATAGGACCTTGTTCGTGCGAGGCAAGTGCTCTAACACTGAGCTATAGCCCCACCACTCAAAATTTTATTTTGAGACAGGGTCTTGCTTAGTTGTTCAGGTGGGCCTTGAACTTAAAATCCTCCTGTCTCAGCTGAGTAGCTGGTATTACAGATATGTGCCACCATGCCTGGCACATAAATGGAATTTTAATAGACCTGCTGGTTAATGAATTCCCCAAGATAAGAAATGCTGGTAAATCTTTTTTGTTTGTTTGTGGTGCTTAGGATCAAATCCAGAAGCCTCATGCATGTTAGTCAAGCACACTATCACTGAACTACATTGATAAATTTTTAATAGATAAAGATTATGGAATTTTAAGCTGTAGTCCCAGTTCTATAGCATTGGATAAATTCAGTTCTCAGGATGATGTCTATGAAAGTGTCAGGGTTGGACTCAATACTTATTTTCAGTTTGAATAATATATGATTTTATAAAATGTCTCATGTAGGAATACCTTAATCTATTATTCTCTCATAATGCTTTGCTTAGAATACTAACAGGACAATTTTTAGATGTGACTTGTTAGATGCAGTTAGACAGTTAGATGCAGTGTTTCCCAGTTAGCTAGTAAACTCTTTCAATAGGAAAAATATTTTATTCAACTGAAACTAACACCATACATAATATTAGCTTAAGGCCTGGTCTGGCAGCACATACCAGTAATCCCAGCAGCACCATGTCTCAAAATTAAAGAAGGGCACAGAGAGTAGCTTGCTTAACACACGTGAGGCAAATCCCAAAACCACAAAATAAAACAAACAAAAAACAGCTCAATATATCTGCAGAAAATTATATGGAAAAAATCTTTGAGCTTCATTTTAGTAGAGAACCTATACATATATCTGCTGTCCCCCAAAGGGTCCTTCTGATTATTTATTACAAATACCATGCATTGATATACAGTAAAAAACTGCTTTTATTCTGATATCACCAGGGTTAGTCGGTCACATAAGGCAAAAGAATGTGACAAATGTATATCACACGTACTAAGTAATAAACTGAAAAGGCAGTAAGCCTTAGACCATCCTACTGCAACATGTAAATAAAAATGGCTCTGTAGGCTTAAGCAGCATATACCAACTCAAACTATTGGGCATAAACAGGCTTCTTGATACAAGACTCTTATTTGCAAATTTTCAGAAACATCAGGGTGGACTGAGGCCTTTGAGAGGTGAGTGATGATGAGAAGTTGAATCTAACAGGAGACACAGCAAAAAGAAACTGAAGGGCAAGATGAAGAACAGAAGGGCAACAAGAGACCATCACCCTTTGATGAAAAGAAGCAATGGAAATACACTGATTTACCACTAGACCATTATAACCCAGGCATCTGGGGTTGCAAAGACAATCCCTGACCTCAAGGAGCTAATAGTCCTAAGGGTAAGACCTGGCATATACCCTACTGTGTGTGCTTAATTCTAATTGGGAAAATCAAGCAGGTAAGGCTTCACAAAGAAGGGAGTGATTTAGTGAAGTCTTTGAAATGTGGAGGAGGATTTGCTAAGGGAGAAAAAGGCAGTTTGAGCTAGTTATTTTGGGGGCAAAACATTCACATATTTTTATAGCTGTTCATTTGGGACTTCAAATCAAGGGCTTCTTAGATGCGGCACCACCGTGAGTGATCTTTCTCCCCTTCACATTATCTTAAATACTGAAATGTTAAAGCCCAACATTGGAGCAGAACCAGAAGTCCCAGAGTGAGGTGAGCGTTCGCCAAATCTGCTCTGTCACCTCCAAGGCCAGCTAGCCCAGCTACCCCATTCCTGCTTTCCTGGCAGCTAGGAAAAGAAGGCTAATTATACTCACTAGAAGAGATAGGCTGAGGGAAAAATCTGGATGCAGCAAGCAAGGAATACACTGTTCTGCCACTAAGCCACCATAGGAGAGCTTTCCTACCTCCCAAGTCATGAGGAACCTAGTTTACCTGTGACAATGTGGCCAGCCATGCAGCGGGTGGGGAAGGAGAGATTTCATGAAAAGGAAGGGGGAAGCACTGTATTAGGAAGTGCTGAGGTATTAAGTGAGATGATCTTAATAAAATGCTTAGCAAGATCCCTGACACACAGCAAGTACTGGATGAATGTCAGCTCTTATTAATATCACATTTTATTACAGTAACACCTCAACTGTACTCCGACAATAAGATATTCTTCCTGCAGCCCACTTTATGACGTTTTAGAGCAACTCCGCTAAACACATGACAAGTGTTTTTTCGAAAATATTTAAAGGTTTGAGATCAAATTCCATCTCCACTGGCCTTAAGAGCCCAAGCACCTGAGTTCGACAATCATCCCTGCCACTGGTCAGCCCCGTGACCTTGGGCCCAGCACTTCACCAATCGGTGCCTCAGTTTCCTCGGCTGTGAAGTGCGGCTAAGGAGCCCTCTCCCCGCAGGGCGGTCGTGGGGTCCCAGCAGTGGCCACCCCCTGCTGCTTCGGGGCAGCACAGGGCAGGGCGAGCCAGGCCCCTCTTCCGTGCCCCCCCCCCTCCCGCTCTAAGGCGGCCGGAGCAGATGGATGCCCAGTCCGGGGAGACCGCCGAGCTCTGCCGCCTGCAGAACGCGAGCAAGAAATGGGGTGGCCCTGCAGGGGTCCCTGGGACTGTGGGTGTCGGAAGAAGGCTCGACCCGAGTCGTTCACACGCTGTCGCCCGCGGGCAGGGCGCGGGGAGCCGCGGCGGGAGGGCGGGCTGACCCGGGGAGGGGCGGAGAGTAGGGGGCCGGAGTTGGTCGGCTGGCATTGCAGACCCCGGGCCCTGTCGACGGCGAAAACCCGGAGCCGAGGGCAGGGAGAAGGAGCGACGCCCCCGCGCACAGCGCCGCGCGCCGGGGGCGGGTAGGGCTGAGGCGCTCACTCACCTGAGGCGCGGACGCCGCGGTCAGTGCAGCAGTAAGCAGCAGCAAGCAGCAGCAAGCAGCAGCGGCAGCGGTGAGGGGTGGGAGGAGGAGCGCGACGGGCGCGCAGGCGCACTGAGGATGCCAGGGCTGCGCAGGCGCACTACGCTCGCCTGCCGCGGGAACTACCAAGGAGATGGCGACTGAGGCGGGAGGGGCTGGCGGCGCCATACTGGGTGTAGTTTTTCTTGCTGCGGAGTCTCCTCCGAGAAATCTGAGGGGCCGAGAGGGAGGGGTGTGGAATGCTATGTCGGCACAACCTCCTCCCCTTCCTCTGAGTCACATCCTTAATAAATCCCTAAGATCCACGCGTGCCTCTTTTAAGGAGGCTTGAGGCAGTACCCAAGGTCACAAGGCCCCCAGCACAGTGCGTGGCACATGGAAGGGGCTTGGTAAATTTTTGTGAATGAACACAGTATCTTCAGAGCTAGAATTCGAGACTCGCGGCTCCTAATTCCCAATCCTCTTTTACATCCCCTCTAGAACTACCAGTCACATTATTTGTTTTTTTGAGTGCAACATGAGAGATGGAATTTTTGTTTTCCAGAATCACTGCACACATTAAACTTAATAACCCAACAATTTAAATAACACTAAAATGCACAGGACATAATCCCTCTCCCTTAGGAGTTTTATTCGTTGATCTATTATTTCTTTTAATGTTATGTATCTGGGACTAGAGACTATTCTCTGAACTAAATGAGGGCAAATTGAATAAAAACAACCAAATCTTCCAGAGGCAGTGATATTGTTATTCATCATGCACAATTCCTGAACCAAATTTGGATAAAGGAAAAACTGATTTTTGAGCACAGCTCTTTATTATACACTTAGGTTTGTTCATTAACATTTACTGAGTGCCAAGTTGGCTGTACTTCGCCCTCCACTGTCCATATGTCTATGGTTATATTATTAAACCATGCCTGAGTTCATTTATAATGACAAAAAAAAAATAGAAACCACCTCATAAATTTATGATAAGGACTAAATGATGCTTAGTGCTCAATAAGTATTATTTTTCTGTGTTTTATTTAGCTGTTGAGGATAAAAATCACACTTCCAATCCTTCAGTTTGAACAAGTACTCATAACAAAATATACAATATAATAAGTAAACTAGAGGAGGTGTGATTACCTTTGGAAGTGATCTATCCTCATTTTATAGGTGAGGACGTTTGGGATAAGAGAAGAGGATTCACTTCAAGCTCTGCATTCTTGCCATTACACTACTCTGCTTCTGCAGGAGTGGGTAATCAGCACCATTCTTTTCATTGTGAAGTTAGCTTTCCTTGAGGTTGAAATTTCCCTTCTTGTTCTACTATGGACAGCATAATCCATTCTTAAATCTTCAATAACTAGACATCTCTCTCAAGTTTTATCTCTATTCCAGACTTCTCTACTCAGTTTTCCCCCTTTATGTCTGACAAGACTAGTTGAATTCTCCATTTGATATCCCAAATTGAACTACTAGGTTTTCCATCTCAAGCTCAATCCACTTGTTCAAGCCTTCATTCTCAGGAGCAAACTGATAACCAGTGTTCTAAATCTGTTACTTAATCTAATCCTTACAGTATCCCTGTAATATAGTTTCTGTCCTTCTCCTGACCTTACAGGTAAGAGGTTAAATAGCTTTTTCCCAATAAGATAGGAAGTGGCAGAGCTGGGTTTTAACACAAAGGCTCCATGTCTGCCATGTTCCAGACACCATAAGCTGCAGACAGTTCTGCCCAACTCATTCACTGTCAACACCCAACACAAGCTGTTATTTCTCACCTCTACTACTTCAGTAGCTTAAGTGATCTTTCATATCCACACCTTGCTTGCTTCTATTATTAGTTCTGGCCTGGCTCAGTGGCACACACCTATAATTCCAGCAACTTGGGAGGCTCCTACTTTCTTTTTTTTTTTTTAATTATTATTATTATTTTGCTTTTACTTTTTTTTTTTTAGTTGTAGTTGAACACAATCTCTTTATTTTATTTATTTATTTTTATGTGGTGCTGAGGATTGAACCCGGGTCTCGCCTGTGTTAGGCGAGCGCTCTACCACTAAGCCACAATCCCAGCCCGAGGCTCCTACTTTCTTGAGACATTGAAGCAGAAAGATCAGATCACAAGTCTGAGGCCAGCCTGCATAGTTTAGTGAGACCCTGTCTCAAAATAAAATTAAAAGGGCTAAGGATCTAACTTGGTGATAGAATGTTTATGTAGCATGCACAAGGCACTAGGTTCAATTCTCAATACCATAGAAAAGAAAAATATGCTGCTTTTGCCTAAAATACTTGCCCAGTTTAATGTTTTTAACCTTTCCAAGGTAGCTATATCATCTCTCTGTGTTCCTGGACTGGGGACATAGGTTGGTAGAGTGCTTGCCTTGTATGTACAAGGCCCTGGGTTCAATCCCCAGCACCACACACACACACAAAACCCCCCCAAAAAAACACCACTCTCTGTTCCTTGTTTCCAGTACAATGCGCATGAAGGAATTTCCCTATGTTCTTTGTACTCTCCCCAGGGCCTAGAAGTGTTTAAGAAACAAATATAGGGCAAGGTGAGGAGATATCACCTCTCCCCAATGGGTGTTTAATATCTAATATTTTGACTGAATGTCTAAATGTATAAGTTTTGTCCCATTAATGGGATGAAAATTTTTAAAAAATTAAAAATAAATTAGCTATTTTATTGGTAATAAGTTCTGAGGCATATTTTCATACTACTGCTCACTTCACTTTGATAAAGAATCTTTATTTTCTGGGCTGGGGTTGTGGCTCAGTGGTAGAACACTTACCAAGCATGTCTGAGGCACTGGGTTCGATTCTCAGCACTGCATATAAATAAGTAAAATAAAGGTCCATCTTAAGTAACTAAAAAATGTTTTTTTAAAAAATCTTATTTTCTATTAAGCATTCTTTGCCTTTAATCATTTTTAGAGACTGGGGCATAGCTCCATAGTAGAGCACACTGTTAACATGCACAAAGCCCGTGGGCATAATGCTCAGCACTACAAAAACAATATTTTAAAAATACACTCAAAACATATATAAAGACAGGAAATTTTTAAATTATTTATAATTTTATAGTTTATTCATAAATACAAAGAACTACTGGGAAAGAGGGGGTACAGCTTGGTGGTAAAGCACACTTGCCTAGCATGGATGAAGCCCTGAGTTTGATCCCCAGCACAGAAAAAAAAAAAAAAAATTAAAAGTAGCACTTAGTTCCTCTTGCCATGAATTCAATGCTTAGTATATCAACTCAATGTTTAAAGCTAAAGTGCACTCAAGACATAAAAAATGAGTAGTATTTTCTTTAAATTGGACATTTTGTGAAGTGATGTATGTATCCCCATGATGGAAACAATGCTCAATGCTCTTCTATCTAAAATCCCCTTCATAGCCACACCTTGAAAACCAACCTGACCCCTTTATGACCAGAACCCACCTTGGCCCCTAAAATGTTTCATTAAACTTGGTCCTAAAAGACTTTGGTTTCAAAAGCTGAAATCTTCATACTATGAAGGATATTTAAAAGAATGGGCCACTGGTTTTGAAGGCCATTTCAAAAAGGAAGTTTCAAACATTTTGCATATTCCTGGAAAAAAATGTGTTTCTAATTTTCTTTTGGATGCATGAATTCTATCATTCAGAAAAAAGTCAAAGTTCTCTAGAGTCAGCTAGCCAGTTATCCTCCATAGCAACAGAGCTGTCCAGCTCAGACTGCTGTGCAGCTGCCACATGCTGGGGCACTCTTCCCAATCCTCTCCTTTGAGTGTCTTCTGGTAAAAAAGCTGGGCAAGATCACTGACAAGATCCAGAGCAATGTGTGGTAGACGGCTTCTGTAGGTGAAGTTTAAGCAGTTTTCGAGCAGGTGAAGTATCTAACTGTTGCATGCTTCTCTTCTCTGCAGAGGAAATGAGACAAAACTAAATCTCAGTTGAATTTACATAAAGTTTATTGAAGAACTAAGGGTGTAGTTCAGTGGTGGAATACTGGCCTAGTACTCGTGAGGCCCTGGATTTATTGCAAAAACCAAACAAACAAACAAACAACAACAACAACAACAAAAACCAAACAAGCAAAAAGCAAAAAAAAGTGTGAACACTGTTAGACAGTGAATGACAACTCAGTTCATGGGGATTTAATTCTTAGTCTACTGTTCTTCTATGGAATTTACATCTAGAAATTTCCCATCAACAACCAGGCACAGGGGCACACACCTATAATCCCAACTACTGTTGAAATATGAAAGGCTAAGGAGGAGGATTGTAAGTTCAAGGATAGCCTCAACACAGTGAGACTCAAACATAAAAAGCCAGAGGACGTGGAGACATGGAGCAAGAGCTCAGTGGCAGAGCTCTTGCCTAGCATGTGTGAGCCAGTGGGTTTGATCCTCAGCACCACATAACAATAAATAAATAAAATAAAAGTATTGTGTCCATCTACAACTAAAAAAATAAAAAGTTAGGGGCTGGGGCTGAGTGATAGAGCGCTCGCTTGACATGCGTGAGGCACTGGGTTGGATCCTCAGCACCACATAAAAATAAAAAATAAAGGTATTGTGTCTACCTACAACTTAATGTGGTGGCTCACACCTGTAATCCCAGAGGCTTGGGAGGCTAAGGCAGGGGGATTACAAGTTCAAAGCCAGCCTCAGCAATTTAGCAAATCCCTAAGCAACTGAGAGAGAACTTGTCTCTAAATAATATATTAAAAGGGCTAGAGATAGGGCTCAGTGGTAAAGCATCCTGGGTTTAATCCCTAGTACCTAAATTTTAAAGGGTGGTGGGAGTGGTGTGGCTCAGTGGTAGAGTACCCTGGTTAAATCCCCAGTATAACCAAAAAAAAAAAAAAAAAAGAAAGAAAAAAAGAAATTTCCCATCAACATATTATTTATTGTGGGGAGAAAAACAAATCCCCTGATATAGGTCATACCTCAGGATCACAAGCTTTGTAGGGCAGCTTGCATCCCAAAGGCCATCAGATATAGAAGAGCCTAAGCTCCAGTCCCCTGGAGACACTTACCAAGCTGTGCTGACACCTTCTGGAGGCACTGGGTACTTTCGTCCATAAATGTTTGCAGCTGTTTTACTGATCCTTGCAGCTCATCCATCTGCAGACAAAAGACAAGATAGAGCTACAGAGCTCCATGGCTTCTCTGATATTCCTCCAACCTCCCTGGGAGGCTCCTGCTCAGCTTTGAGCCTGCTAGTCTTTCAGCCTGGAATGCTTATGTTAGACAGTTTCTATTGACGCCTCCTGAGCCATTCCCTACTTTTCTCCAGCCTGCTCTGTGCCTTCCCAGGCTGACCTCTATGACCACTACCAAGAGGTCTGAGGCTGACACCTATGATCTCTACCAACAGGATGCCACATCCTCTAGTTTCTGGTTGGATGTAGTTATAAGGGAGCCCTAGTGGGAGGGAGCTCAATGAAGCCAGGATATTTATTACCCAGGATTGTTCCCGGAAAGGTCATCGTGAGTTGGCTGAATCCCTCAAGCCTTGAGGTCATAGCTCTCTCAAAGTATGTGTTGTCCTCTCCTCAGATGCCACAGTAACTGTCCTCCCTTCAGGCCAACAGGTAGGATGAGCTCAGCTACCTCTAAGCTACAGGTTACTCCACTAGCCCTTGTGGTTCTGTGGTACCCACATCTTTATCCATAGTTGCATTGAAATAAGGTTTTGGAAATTCCTCAAACTACCTTATTTCAAATGCCCATCTGCTTCCTGTTGATTCTAGGACTGACAAAACACTGTTCTCCCAAATGTCCTCATGGCTCACTTTCTCATTCCTTCAAATTTCTGTTAAACTGGCACCTTGGTGGGGCCTTTGATAAGTGCTTTATGTAAAAAACAACCCGAAACCCTTTCTGTACTCTCTATCACCCTTACCCTGCTTTATTAACACTTACCCATATATTTACTTTTTATTATTATTATTTTTATTGTCTATGGTGCTAGGGATGGAACCCAGGGCCTTGTGTCTACAAAGCAAGCACTCTACCAACTGAGCTATATCCCTAGCCCTCTATATTTATTTCCAAGGATGATGCTATAGTTGGATTTTGAATGTCCACCAAAGGCTCATATGTTAAAGCCTTGGTAACCAGCTTGTGGTGCTATAGGGAGGTAGTGGACATAGTGGGAGGGAGCTTGAAGGGATACTGGGTGTGTGCCCTTGAAGGGTTACTGGGACTCAGGCCCCTTCCTCTTGCACTTCCCAGCCACCATAATGTAAGCAGCCTCTCTGTCATGTGTTCCACCATGGTGTACTGTGCCACAACGGGCCCAAAACAATAGGGCCATGCAACCATGGCCTGAAATGTTCAAAACTGAGTCAAACTATATCTTTCCTTCTTGTAAGTTGATTATTTTCAGGGATTTTGTCACAGCGATGGAAAGCTGACTAATAGGTAACGAGCAGCAAAGCTGGAAAGCTCAACCAAGTAAGACTGAGCCAACTTACCACCAGCTCCATATGATCAAATACTTTGTTTTGGTTCTGTAATATTTTCTGATAGTCAGGTTTTGTGTTAAGAACTTCACTCTGAGAAGACCCAAGATATGTTGTAGGTTCTACTTTGACTTCAGTAATTTTGGTTTCAGCTGATTCTCTAAAACAACCAAAAAAGAAAAGATTTTCAAGGAATTTTACAGTCACTTTCTGGAAAAGATATCAAAGATTATTTCTGAAAAAACCTCCCACAAGGTCAAATCAATATTTTTTTACCCTACTCTAGGTATGGGATCTCTCTCTCTTTTTTTTGGTAGTAGCAACTGAATCCAGAGACATTCTACCCCTGTGCTACATCCCAGTCCTTTTATTTATTTATTTATTTTTGTTTTGAAAAAGGGTCTCACTAAGTTATTTAGGCTGGCTTCAAACTTGTGATTCTCTTGCCTCAGGCTCCTGAACGGCTAGGAGTACAAGTGTGTGCCACCATGCCCAGATCTCCTTTTTCTTTTGCAGTAGTGGGATCAAACCCAAGGCCTTGCACATGGTTAGCCAGATACTCCACACTGAGCTACACTGCCAGCTTCTGGTACAGGCTGTCTTCATAACAGGCTCTGAAACAACTGTTCTGTATTAAAGTTTTTATACCACTAGACTCTGGGAAATGTTAAAAGTTTTAGGTCGGTTAACTCCACTGAACAGTAAGTATGAACATGAACAAAAAGGGCTATCATTGGAATAAAGGGAAGCCAAAGTCTGCTACCCTAAAGTCAATGTCTATAACATTTACCAAAAAATGCTGATCTACCTTGAGTTCATGAAAACTGATGGAAATCTTTTCAAAACTATCACTACAATTTACTGAGTGCTTTGTAGGTGCCAAATGTTGCTAGTCACTTTCCATTTAACATAACAACCCAATGAGAGGTAATATCCGTTTTCAAATGAGGAACCCCAGACTCCAAGAGAATGATCTGCCTGAGTTCACAGATTTAAGTAGTCAGACTACTTCTAGAAGCATTTCTCTTAAACTATAAACTTTGCCACAAAAGTTTTTATTCTGAAACTGCCATCTTATATAGAGTCTATCCTCATAAATAGAATAGGTGTGGGGTAAATAAGGTAACTGATAACCCCCACTCCTTTGATTAGAAAAGTTTTTCAAACCATTTTCCTCAAAGCCCCTCTCTACTGAGAGGCCATTTTTGCAATTATAGAGTCTTGGCTAACATTTTATAATTGGCTTTCTAGCTAACACTACTAGAGGGGGGAAAAAAAAAAAGCTTAAACTTACTTGTTTAGATACTCAATTAAATAAAAATTCAGCACTTTCCCACTTTCAAGATCCAGACAAAGATCCGGATCTTTCTTTCCTCCTCTATCACTCCCCTTGCATGTTTCTGTGTCTCCATGAAAGACCTTCAGGATGCATAAATGTATCACAAAGTTCATGTGCTCACTCAGGTCTCTTGACTACTGTATTTGGCCCAGACCCAGGTGGACAGGTGCAAAGCAGAGATGTGCCTGTCTCCCTAAGGATGTGAAACCACAGCCAAAGTCACAGGACAGAGGCAATTCTGTTCTGAGACTAAAAATAGTGATGCCAACTTTTCCTTCCTTTTCTGCCACACTCTGCTTATGTCAGAGAGTACTAATACACACTTTTACAGAGTTTTGATGCGTTTACTGAACTGTGAGAAAGGATTCACCATTCAATTTGTGCTAAAAGAACTGAAATAAATGCAAATCAAATTCCACAAGGTTAAAAAGATGGCTTCCTGTTTACAGATCTAACCTGGACATGGCTTCTGGTAGTACCGCTTTCTGGTAGTGCAGCAAAAGCTGATCCCAAGTCTGACTTTCTAAAGAAAATCTACAGAATCAGGGAGAAAAAAAATCTGTTAATTTTGATCATCTCATTCATAATCACTCAGGGCAACAATAAGTACCTTAGGAATATAATCTGGTTATAAAATGTGAATAAAAAAGTCATTAAAGGATTAGAAAGCTAAACTGATCAGAGGATATTAATTTAATCAAATAAAACAAGAGTTCTTAAAATGAAATTAACATCCTTATATTCCCAGACTCCTTCCTATGAAATTATCTATCAGTAGAGCCATAAACTTTTCAATATGCAGCCTTTTAATTTTTATTGTTGATATATTAGTACTGAACACCATGTTTACAATTAATTTTCCCCAGGATTATATTCCCCAGATGAAGAATTAATTTAGACTTTCCCAAATAAGTTTCACTCATTTTTACTTACTTTGTTATATACTCCTTCATCTCAGCCACTGACTTCTCCAGAGACAAATCTGATGCTTTTCTGGAATACAGATAGGATTATGAGATTAACATGAATCTTTCAAGAAATACTTGTTTTTAATATGATGTCCTATATAATTTCTTTGCAGTGCTGGGGATTGAACACAGGGCTTTATACTTGCTAGGCAAGCAGTCTACCCCTAAGCTACATCCCCAGTCCCTACATAATTTTAGTGGCATAAAAACATTCCTAACTTTTTATCTTTCACCAAATATTTGTTTTTGGACTTATATCTCACTGGTGTGTGTGTGTGTGTGTGTGTGTGTGTGTGTGTGTGTGTGTGTGTGTGTGTTTTTACGGTACTGGGATTGAACCTGGGGGCCTTCTACCATGAGCTTCATCCCTAGTCCCATTTTAAACTTTTTTATTATGAGACAGGGTCTCATTAAATTGCCAAAGCTGGCCTGAAACTTGCAATCCTCTTGTCTTAGCCTTCTGAGTTGCTGGGATTATAGGCATGCACCACCATGCCTGGATCTGCTCACTTTTGTCTCTTTATATTCCATTTCTCTCATCCATTCCAATTCACACCATGGCCAAATTAACTTTTCCAAAAATAGTCCTTTAATTTTTTTGCCTTGCTTAAAAACTCTGTGATTAGCTGGGTTCAGACGTTAACTACAGGTGGCATATATCTGTTTTTGTTTATTAATTTTTATGTAGTGCTGAGGATCGAACCCAGTGTCTCATATGTGGAAAGCAAGTGCTCTGCCACTGAGCCACAACCCTAGCCCCAGGTTTAGCCACAACCCTAGCCCCAGATTATAGGTGGCATATACCTATAATCCCAACAACTTGGTAGGCTGAGGCAGGAGGATCACAAATTTCAGGTGAGCCTAGGCTTAATCCCCAGTATCATATTTGAACCTTTGTGACTACACAGCTTACAGAAGAAAAGCCTGAACTCTTGAAATTGGCACTTAGGGTTATCTATGTTTTGGCTCCACCCAATTCATCAATTTTGATTCCTACTGTTATTCAATGGCTCAGCTCAGTTGATTAATTCTAACAGAAAGAAAGCAGGCACTAAAAATGCCAAAATATCGTAGATGCTCTTGGTACTCTGCCTGGCAAAGACAATTAGTAGTACCACCATTCCTGTGTTTCTACCTAGGCCTGGGAAACTGATGAGATGCAGTAGCCTGTGCTTAAATATATTAAAAGAGATGCTGTGTTGAGCTAAAATATCTTTCATTTCCTGATTAGAAATGTCAATCCTAAGGACCTATGGAAAAGTAGACCTTCATGAAATCCAAACTTAAAGTTCATGATGTAAGTCTAAGTGCTTGGCTTGTTGCAGAGCACAGTTAGCAGGTTGGGGATAACCTTGAACCTGAAGAACTACCAATTTTGGAGGTGGAACTTTTAAATTTAAATTTATGCTAATATTCTTGCTTGTCAAGATCCAAAGAACATGATTTTCTTTCATCTCACCTGACTAGCAAAGATCTGAACTGAGCTTTTTTCATCTTTCCATGGCTGGTTCCTACTCATCATTCAGTCTTACATGTTTTAGTCCAGAGGTCAAATCATTAGAGAATTTCTCTGAACATTCTACCTTAAGTTGCTCACATCCTAAAGTCATGTATTTTTTAATTTTCTTTTTTTTTTATATTTATTTTTTAGTTGTAATTGGACACAATACACTTATTTTATTTATTTATTTTTATGTGGTGCTGAGGATTGAACCCAGGGTATTGCACATGCTAGGCGAGCACTCTACCGCTGAGCCACAACCCCAGCCACAATATTTTTTAACTTTCCTGATCATCACTATCTGAAATCACATTTTCTCTGTATTTGACTGTCTCCTTTATTACCATATATGATTAAAAGATTATTGTTAGGCTTATTTATCATTGTATCCCCAGTACTTGAAAGATCCTGACACATACGAAAATGCTATATAAATGTTTGTTGAAAGAATAAACAACTGTTTAATAACAATGAAAAGTCCTAATTCAGTTATAATTTAGGACAGAGGGGAATTGCTCTTACTCTTTTGAATCTTCAAAACATTTTTGTAGAGTTCCATCACTTTCCAGTCTGTCTGCAAAATGTTTTAACTCCTCAGAAAGAGAAGATGCTAGAGAGAGTAAAATAATGTCATAAAATAGAAAGAATATAAATTTTCACAATGAGCTAACAAAGATACTTAAGGTATTCTTAGGTCTAGAAAACACCTTCTAGTGTTCTGTTACATTCTGGCCTTCTCATTCACTCAAAAAAGTAGTCCAAGTATGCAGAAAAATATTGTCTATTTTCTCTACGATATATAGAAAAAATGGAAGATAACTTCTTCATGTCATTTTTTAAGTGGTTTTATACTTGACTAGTGAAAAAGGAGTTAAACAGGTATATAAGTACTGATAACTTCATTTTTTTCAAGAGACATGAACTCCTGGTACTAGAAGGAAAAGCATTACAGAAGTCAGGAAATAGGCAAGAGTGTAATGAGACATAATGATGGCAAATAAAAAAATACATGCACACAGGGAGAGATGGCTCATGCTTATCTACAATCCCAATGAATTGAAAGGCTAAGGCAGGAAGATCCCAAGTTTGAGGCCCTCCCAACAACTTAGTGAGACCCTGTCTCAAAATAAAAAATAAAAAGGGTTGGGGATATGGCTCAGTGGTTAAGCTACCCTGGGTTCAATCCAAAAAAACAAACAAATAAACAAACAAAAAAAAAAACATGTGCTCAAGGAAAAAACAGGTCTCTGCTAGACTTGAAAGAGCCTACTGTAACAGGTGAAGAAAGTGAAGGGGAAATGTTAATTATCCATCAAGCTAACCCGGATGTGTCTACTCTAATTATGGTGCAATTCTGAGATAAACAATCTCTGCTGACAAGTAAATCTGAGTATTTTCTAGGTCTTTTTAAAAATGAAGTACCAGGTTCAAAGCTCACTCATCTATTCTTAGTAACTTACCTTTTGCTCTAAAACTTTCAAGACTGAAGCCTTTAGTGTTCCTTAGGAAAGGTTCAAGTTTCTGTACCGAGAACTAAAAAAGAAAAGTTTTTTCAGTATAACAACAAAAAAATTTCCAGGCCAGTCCTATAGCTTTGTAATGTTTAATAAATATAAACTAAATATGATTTAATTTTTTCACCTAAGACTTTTCATATGAACAGAATAAGTCAGGAATAAAACACTTTGTTACTCAGACTACACATTTTAACTCAGAAAAAAAATCATTTAATTCACACAAATTATTTGCTTCTCTAAACTGCCATAAGCACCAGTGAACCATAGCATAAACAATATAATTAGGGGCTGAGGTTGTGGCTCAGAGGAAGAATGCTCGATTAGCATGCTTGAGGCACTGGGTTCAATCCTCAGCACCACATAAAAATAAAATAAAGGTATTATGTCCACCTACAACTAAAAAATAAATATTAAAAAAATAATTAAACAACAAAACTATATGACATATATCATATATTGGTTTAGCATGTAATCATACCTCCAATGTTTGTAATAACTTCAACTTTTACCTCTACCCACTTTAAATTCCCATCACTTGTTGTCAGTGGGCAAAAGATACTGTACTGGGGAAATCTGTTAGCTGCTCAGTTAGTACAG
Source organism: Ictidomys tridecemlineatus (assembly GCF_052094955.1). Lineage (NCBI taxonomy): Eukaryota > Metazoa > Chordata > Mammalia > Rodentia > Sciuridae > Ictidomys > Ictidomys tridecemlineatus. The sequence goes on from NC_135481.1 coordinate 179,802,356, forward strand.
CAGCAACAATGAGACTAGTATAGAGAATTTGGTCCAAAAAGAACATGCTGCTGGGGTTACATCTGGCTTTTACATTAATCTCAACCTGAGGAAAACATCTTTTAATCAGTTCATTGCGTACTAATATCTCTGAAGTTGGAACAATAACAGTTGAAACAACAAAAAAGTTGAAAGCATTTCCCAATCTCAAGAATCTCACCTGAAAACTTGAAAGCAGGAGAGCACCAAGCCGTTTGCTTTCTGCTAAGTCAACACTGATGGACCTGCTGAGCTCTAAGATAAAATATCACCACATTTAAGGAAATGCATACTTACACAGCCAGCAAAGTAAACAAAATAAAAATTTCCTCCCTTGATGCAATCCAACTTAAAGCAAGAAGGAGCTTTCTCTGATTAAAGGGAGAATTCTAATTCTTCCAGAATCCTAGAGGAATGAAGTTTTCCTATTTGTATATCCAAACTTAAAAAAAGTTATAAATATCTTTCTTAGGTATTACATTAAACTTTTATTTTGTTAAATAAGGTAGATATAAAATAACTTTTTATAATTCATTTTCACCAAAGAAAGCAGATGAGAACCTTTGAGCATTTTTATATGACAGGCACTGCAAGGTGCTTTAAAGACATTAAGAGTCTTCTTATAAATTCCACAAGCTCCATTTTAGAAATGGGGAAACTGAAGTGATTTGTCTGAAATCAGAGACTGGAGGAGTCATGATTCAAACCCAAATCTATCACCCAAATCAGTGTTTTACCCACTAGGTGCCATGCTGTCTCCCTAAAATGACCTACTCAACATGAAGAGCTAACACCTATTGAACACTTGCTATATAAAAAGCATTTTATTAAATGCCATGTATACCTCATTAAACTTAGAGGCAAGTATCTTATCAATTCCATCTAATGAAAGATAATGCTAAGGAACAAAGCTGGGTAACAGATAATTTACTCAAGGTCACATAGTGAGTTATGAGATCACATTGACTGGACGCTTTCCATAATTATGCCATTGATTCCTCAACTGCAAAATATTGTTAATTTTAATTATTTTCATTTAAAAATAATTATATAGAGCTGGGGATATAGCTCAGTTGGAAGAGTGCTTGCCTTGCATGTGTAAGGCCCTGGGTTCAATCCCCAGCACCACAAAAAAAAATAAATAAAAACAATTATATAGCTGAGTGTGGTGGTGCACACCTGTAATCCCAGTGATTCAGGAGGCTGAGGCAGGAGGATTGAAAGTTGAAGGCCAGCCTCAGCAACTTAGCAGGACCCTGTCTCAAAATTTAAAAAAAGACTGAGGATATAGCCCAGTGGTAAAGTGCCCCTGGGTTCAAGTCCCAGTATCAAAACAAAACAAAACAATTTATATAGCCAAGGATGTCTGCTTTGAGAATTATGAGAGCTACATGTCTTTTTGCCCTCCAGCTTTAGCTTGCCATTTTTTAAAATTCTCAACACTCCTCTCTTGATTCTTACTATTGCTAGTCAAGAAAAATAGGATTCTTTCTGCTTGTAACCAAGGAAACCTGGCAGGTGGCCAGGAACAACCAGAAAATAAGCAATCTTATTACATTGGTGATTTCCTGTTATACAGAGTTTTAAGTCTAAAAATGCTCTGGAATTAAATGAAGTTAGGGGTAATCCTAAGGAACTACTAATGTTTTCTTGGCACATCTAGAGAATAAAGTACATGGGCATTGAATTGGCAGCAATTTTCTGATGTGTTAAATGGCTGTTTTTATCCAGTTTCCTTCTATACATCAGACCACTTGGATGGTAGTTATCTCTATTTATTTATTTATTTATTTATTTTGCTGTACTGGGAATTGAACCCAGGATGCTCTACCACTTAGCTACATTCCTACCCTTTACTTATTATTTTGAGACAGAGTTTCACTAAGTTGCCAAGGATGGCCTCAAACTTGCCATCCTCCTGCCTTGGCTGAGATTTTAAGTGTGCCACCACGCCTGGCTGGATGGTGATATCTTAAAGTATTTATAATAGCTTAACATTTGAGATATTACTCCATTCCAAGTACATATATACTATGTTATACATCAACTCATTTAGTTCTCATACAGTCCTATAAGATAGGTATTATTTCACTCCCAGTTTACTGGCAAGGACCTTAAGGCAAAGGAGGTTAAGTAATTTGCTCAATTCCATACTAGATTTTCCATATTATATTCTGTATTTTGATGCTCGGATATAAATTCACACAAAACAACATTCAAATATGGTATCCTTAAGAACTACATTTTCATTCATTCTTTTCTTTTTTGGTGTAGGGGATTGAGCCCAATACCTCATGATCTTTAGCGAACACTTCACCACTGAGCTACACCTCAGTCCAGTCTAGATTTTTTTATGTGTATCTTCACTTTTGAGTTTTTTCCTTAGTTATAAAGGCTAAAATCAGGTATTAACCCATCCAACTTCTGTTCCACTTTAGGTATGAGGCGAAAGATACTGGAAAAACTCTTTAATGCCTATCATCTGAGCAGGGGATAAGTGTTGAATAATTAGCAATCAATCAGAATATGTACATGGTGGCTCATATGACATAAACATCAATAATACTAAATACTTAATAGGTCTGACATCAGAATTTATAAACAAAGAACATCCTTACACAGTAGGTATTATTGTCTCCATTTTATAGGTGAGGAACTGAGGCTCAAAAAGGTGAAGTGATTTGCTCAGTCACATAGCTAAAAAGAAGCAAAGTCAAGTCTATTCTGTTATACTTTGTCATTCCTGTCCTTCCTCACTGCCTCTTATCTGAGCTGGAACCTGTTTTATGTACATAGCACCCCACCTGTGATGCCCTGATGGAAGGGAGGCAGTGACTTCCGTCGGTTTATTTCATTCATACTTGCTCGACGCCAGGATCGTCTCCTGTCTCGATGATGGACAGACTGTTCTTGAACGGACAAATGAAGGGACCTCAACTGAAGTCCTTCCTGGTAGCTGACATCAGAACTTTCCCCTTTTTCTGGGCTAGAGCCAAGGTGAATTCTTTCCTTTGCTTGAGTCATCTCCAAGGAGACAGATGATTTAGTAAACACTTCCACAGGGTTGAAACTTGATTGCAATTGATGATCATGTATCACTGGTTTCTCTTCTAGCATTTGTTATAAAAAAGTCAAAATACAAAATCAAACCCATCACAACTAAGTATATGAGCAAAAAGAAGGAAAAAAGAAAACCTGCCCCTACACAGAGGCATACGCCTGTGGTCCTAACTATTTGAGCAGCTATTTGGGAGCCTGAGGCAGGAGGATCAACAGAGCCCAGGAGTTTGGGCCAGCCTGAGCACAGTAAGATGCAAGAAGAAGATGAAAGAAGAAAGAAGAGAGAAGAGGGAGGAGGAGGAAGAGAAAAAGGAGAAGAAGGGGGTGTGTGTGGAGAAAAGAAAAGGAGGAAAATGCACTCAGATCATGGAAACACTGAGGAAGCATTTCTGCAAATACATGAATGTGACAATAAATCAACCAGTATCCATGAAACAATTAGGTAATAGCTCAGAAGCCTGAACTCAAGGCAAGAGGCCTTGGACTTTCGCAATACTCACCTTTTATGATGTCTGATTCAGTTACTGAAGTCATCCTAGGTAGAAAACTCTGAAAACAGGAAAACAAAGTGATCTGTTCCTTTACATTTCAGGTCTAGTGTCACTGGGGCTTTTCTACCCTAGAATAGACCTGTGCTTCCCATCCTCTCTGAATTGCCTTCACCCACCTCCTACACAGAGTATAAAGAATAGGTCATTGCTCTCTATTCTGATCTTCTACAGAATTTATTGCTAGAAATATACATATTTCCCTATCTTCCACTAGCTAAAACTTTGTTTAAGTAGTCCCTAATTCCTTAATTCAGTTGATGGCATTAGGACCTACTCGGTCTTCCAAACTAGAAAAACCACATTATCCTTTATTCCTTACTCTTAGCTTTCTAAAAGGCATATCAGTTCTACCAGGTCTCTAAATCTTTCCTCCATTGCCACCATTACTAGTTTAGTTTTTTAAAATTTTTAGTTGTAGATAGACACAATATCCTTTTTAAAATATATTTTTTAGTTGTAGGTGGACACAATACCTTTATCTTATGTGGTACTGAGGATCAAACCCAGTACTTCACATGTGCTAGGCAAGCGATCTACTACTGAGCCACAATCCCAGCCCCACAACATCTTTTTTATTTATTTTTATGTGGTGCTGAAGATCAAACCCATATGCTAGGCAAGTGCTCTACCACTGAGCAACAACCCCAACCCCTACTAGTTTAAGTCTCACAATTTCTGCTCTCTCGCCACCTCATTATCAGTTTCTTCACTGTTTTTTTTCCTGCATTCAACACTGGTCCAGTGCAATCCATTCTTTAAAACAACTGCAGAAAATTTTCCCACCTTTCATTCAACAACTTTCTATAAGCTAGTCCCAGCTTAACCAGTTGGGATCTCTGTGATACCCTTTCCCTGTAGCACTTTTGAATCTTTGCACACATCTGTCCTTTCTGTATAACATTCATCCTTCCCAACCTCACTTAAATATGAAGCCACTTCTACTGTGAGATTTGGTAGCCACATCCCTTGGTCTCTAGTCCTGGCTGTAAAGTTTGTTAACATATCTGTCTCCCCGGTGTCTGTCACAGACAACTGACTTAAAAAGAGGGCAGGGAGGGATACAGCTGAGAGAACATCTCTTCATCGTTCATGCTACTAGCAGCCATCTGGATGTGGAGGTGCTTGGTAAAGAGAAATGAATAGATGTCGAGAGACAACGTGGGAAAGGCAACACAACAAAGAAGGGTCCTTCAAAATCTAAATCCTCACCCTCCTTATGCCTTATCACACAGACCAAGCTAGGACAATAGCACCAATTTGTCACCTAAGCGCTTCCGATCCGCTAGGACCTGTGCCATGTAAGCGCTTTACTCACTTCATGGTCCCGCTTCATCCCTTCCCCAACTTTGGGTGCTAGTACACACTCCACTTTGGAGAGTGGGAAACGAAGGTTCGGAGGGGGCGGAAAGCCTGCCCCAGCTCGTCCCGTAGCCAGCCCCTGCGCGCCCCCGCCCCGGTCTCCTTTTTTATGTGTATCTTCACTTTTGAGTCCATAGTTCAGGACTCTAGGCCTCGGCCCTGCCCGAGCGGGAGGCGCACCCGCCCTCGGGTTTCTTTACTTCCAGAGAAGGTCGCCGCGCCCGGAGGCTCCCAGTCTCGAGCAGCGACAGCGGTGGGCTGGCTGCACACAGAGGCTGGGAAGGGGATAAGCAGGGGAGCGGTGTGCGACTTCCTGACCTCGGTGCGACGCCCATGCAGCTCGGAGCCTCGTTCCTGAAACACCGGCCACGGGTTACTCAGTCCGCGGCCCTATCTCAGCCCTGGACCCCGGTGCCACTGAGGCGGCTCTTCTCAGGTGCACCTCCGCGCGCGGTCCGCAGTCAACGTCACGGTTGCCACTTCCGAAGCTCCCGCCAACACACAGCGCATGCGCGGCCGACAGGCTCTCTCGCGCGCAGGGAACACCCTGCTGCGGCTTGGCGCATGCGTGCTGAGGCGTCGACGCTGTTGCCCGCCCCGCCCCCTGTCCAAGTTCTTCCTTTCTGTTCCGACTGCTTACGTCACCACATCACCATCTCTCCAGGTGACACGCTCTGGAGTCCCCTCCTAGACGTTCCAGTTTAAGGTGTCCTTTTTGCGCCTGACCGTCCCAGAACCCTTCTTTGATGGGGAAACAGGTCCAGATAGATACTTGAGGAAAGCAGGCAGCGCATGAGAGAGCATCAGTTGTCATGTGCTCGTCGCTAGGCCATGGTCTCCCCTCCTTTTTTTTTTAATGCATCCTTTTTTTTTTTAACCTTTATTTTATGTATTTTTGTGTGGTGCTGAGAGTCTAACCCAGTGCCTCACACCACTGAGCCACAACCCCCCCAATCCCCCCTCTCTTTATCCCCTATCTCCAAAAGCTCTCTCTCCAGGGAGAATTGGAGCTCTGAGCTTGGTTTGCCCCAGCCTATCCTGCTCCTGTTCTTGGGGCCTCTTCAAGTACTTGGCAAAGTTGGAGAACTCTTCTTTTCACCCCCATCCCAGGCTACCCCTCCCCAAACCCCTTCAAAACTCTTCTGCCCACCTGGTGAGAGGTCTTCTTTGTTCAAGCTGTGTTTTTTGTGTTGGAAGCCATTCCCTGCTCTTCCTAGCAAAATTCCCCAATTTTAAGCCTCATCTAAAGAACCATCTCTCTCAGAGCCTTCTCTGTGCTCCAGATGTCCCTTCTGCGCTCCAGGATCCCAACCAGGGCCTGCTCCACTATCCCTGTTGGTTTGGGAGGCTCCACAAAGCAGGCTGCTTCCTCAGCACCCAATGTAGTGCCATCAAAATATCCCCTTTGATGAATGCAGTCCTTTCTTTTAGATCTAAAACCTGCAAATGTTGAATTAAAAGCAGTTCACAAGGCCTGAAAAAGGAGTGGGTAAAGGCAACAGTAGCATGACTGGCCATCCTTCCATAGCAGGTGTGGCCATTAGTCAATGATCTAAGAACAGAACTCAGTGGAACCAACCAGGACAGGCCATTGAGAATATTGCCTCATGGAATCCAGAGCCATAACATCCTCTATGTCTTTTCTCTGCTCAGAATTCTCCCATGGCTCCCTTCTGTCCACAGGATGTATAAAAATCCTTTCTCTATAAAGGCACTGTGTGATCTGATGCAGCCTCTTCTTTCATCATTCCCCATGCCATAGACACCAAGCTTGTTTAATTTCTCTAGTTCTTCTCTGCTTTCTTTTCTTTCTTTTATTTTATTTTATTTGGCAGGGGGTAGTACTGGGGATTGAACTCAGTGGCACTCAGCCACTGAGCCACATCCCCAGTGTTATTTTGTATTTTATTTAGAGACTCACTAAATTGCTTAGTGCCTCAAAGTTGCTGAGACTGGCTTTGACCTCATGATACTCCTGCCTCAGCCTCCCAAGCTGCTGGGATTACAGGTGTGTGCCACCATGCCTGGCACTGCTCTGCTTTCTTTTGCAGGACTGGGGATTGAAGTTGGGGCCTCACACTGATGAACCCAACCTAATTCCATCTTAAGATTGGGAGTCATCTCATCTTGTCACAAAGTTATGAAAAGCTCATTTCTCTTTTATCATAAAATACTAAGATTTCTATTTGGCCTGACCACCTGATGTTTAAACTTGTTTGAAATTCCTGTGTGTACTCTGAACTCATTCATGCCTGGCTCTCCTTGACCAGATAACAACCCTCCTAAATCCTCAGCAGCACCTCATAAATTCTAATGTTGGAATCTCAATGTACTCTCTACCTTGAAATGTTAAGCCACGTAGATCATTAACCTGCTATCTGCCTTTGTATTTTGCTTGCCAGATCCTGTTAACTGTAAGTTCCCAAGACACCCCCCTTTGTAACTCTTTGTGCTATAAAACCTTTTACCGGGGCTGGGGATGTGGCTCAAGCAGTAGCATGCTCGCCTGGCATGCGTGCAGCCCAGGTTCGATCCTCAGCACCACATACAAACAAAGATGTTATGTCCGCCGAAAACTAAAAAAAATAAATAAATATAAAACAAAAATAAATAAATAAATAATAAAACCTTTTACCTGGAGAGCTGGGGGTTGATCTCTAGCCTGTCTTTGGGAGAGACAGTCACTGGCCAGTTCACAAGAGCTGTTTTGTGAACACAATCCAAGCTTGCTTTAATTTGATTTAAAATTGGAATCAGTGGGCTTTTGTTTGCATTGTGGTTCAACAATACATGCTTGGCAAAGTACCACTGAGCTACATTCTTAGCACTTTTAAAATTTTAGCTTGAGATAAGTTCTTGCAAATTTGCTCAGGCCGGCTCAAACATGTGATTCTTTGCCTCAGCCTCTTGAGTAGTTGTCTGCTCTTTATACTGGGCTTTCATACACACTGTTCCTCCCTCTGTACCATCTCCCCTTAGGCTTTTGCTTGTATTGTAGTCCAACACCATCCCCTTCATCTGGTCAGCATCTCAACCTTATTGTCAGTTCAGATTTCTCTTCCTTTGTGAAGACTTTCCTGGTTCCCCTGGGCTCCCCAACCCCTTGACATTAGATATCTTGTTTTCTAGACCCATCTATTGTGTCCTCAGTGCCTGGTACAGGCCTGGCTGTTATTAACCCCTTATAAAAGAAGAGATCTCTCAAATATTATGTGATATTCAGCTTCCAAGATGGCCTCAGTGATTCATTTCCTGGTGTTTATGCCCTTGTACTGTCCCTTCCCACACTGAAATGATATGGTTTGTATAGGCCCTGCGGCTCTCAACAATATTGTAGAAGCTGGCATAGTGCCACATACCTATAGTCCCAAACATCCTGTTTCAAGATAAACTGAAAAGGGTTGGGGATGTAGCTGAGTGAAGCTAGCTGCCATGTTGTGACTATACACCAGCAGGTCTATGGAGAGTTCTGCCTGTTGAGGACCTGAGGCCTCTTGCCCATAGCCAGCACTGACTTGTCAGGTATGTGAATTAGCCACCTTCAAATCGCCCTTGCAGCCCTTGTCAGGCATTCAGACAACTGCAGCCAGGGTTGGACGGTGTGAATCGTGGTACAGTGTTTGTTAGCATGTGTGAGGTTCCATTGCCAGCATCAAAATAAATAAAATGTGAATAACTGCAGCCTAATTGACATCTGATTACAGCCTCCAGAGTCCCTGAAGCAGAACAACCCAGCTCCCAAATTCCTGACCTACAGCATCTGTGAGAGGTAAAAGATGTTTAGAGATAATTAATTTCAGGACCATATCTTAATTGTCCTTTTTTTTTTTAACCATAATAAATTCTTTTAAGGCTTTTGCAGAAAAGCTTAATCCTGTTTTTCTTCTTGAATGCTCTGTATTTCTTACTGGTCATAACGCACCTCCTGGGAGACACTGAATCAGCCATGTAAGCAGCTTGAACTCCTGGTGGTCCCTCCCAAGTGACACCACCAGCTGGTATTCCCATCTTCCCAGGCAAATGCAGGTGGGTTGGAGTCAAGTTTCAAACCTGCTGCCCCACCCCCACCCTGCTAGAGAAATCAGAGAGGAAGCCAAGTCATAGCAACTGTTCATATGACATACTTTATTTCCAATCTACAACCATTAAAAACGTTTTGTAAGTTTACACTGTACAATTATTCTCATGTCTGAAATAAGACACGGGGGGGGGGGCGGGGAGAGCTGGTGGATTGGACTGCAGTTGTCCTAGCACCCAATCCATCCAGGGAAGGAGCCTTTTGAAGACAAAAGAGAGGAGGAGAGAACAGTGGAAAGGACAGGTGGACAGTTGGCCCAAGGATGCCCTTGGTCCCTTCCCTCCCCGGGGGCCTTTACCTGGGGGGTCTCCCAGGACCCACAGCTGCAGGACCCTCACCAGGCTGAGTGGGAAGGGGGCTTCACAGTATTGGCAGGAGCTGGGGAGGGACCAGGATGAAGAGGAAGGACAGCTTCTGGCTCTCTTCCCCAGGTGTCGGGGATTTGGAGCTTTTTTGGCACGATCTGTAATAAGGTCTTCCTAGGGTTGGGAGGAAGAGGAGGAGCTGGAGACTTAGGATTTTTTTCTTGCAGAGTTAGGATTCTTTCCACTTGGAGAGAGACCATCTGGCCTATGGTGAGGTTCCCAAGGGACAAACTAACAAACTAGCAACAGGGTCCTTTGCCTCTTGCCTCTCCAGGACTCCCACCCTTGCCTGCTGCCACTGCCCAGACAGCCTTTTGTAAAACCCAGGCAAATCGGAGAGGGTGAGCAGGGCTGGCACTGAGCCAGGGACAGGAAAGGGAAAACTGCATGTCCTCCCCAGCCCACCAGCTTCCTGGAAGCAGAGACACCAATGGTTGTTTTTGTTGTTGTAGTTTTACGGGGGGCAGGGGCCCCCGTTCTTTGCCAGCTCCAGTCCATTCCAGCCTGCACTCACTGCTAGCCTGGGCCAGCAGTTGGCCAGCTTGTGCATGTGGGAATGACCTGGAAAACTCTTTCAAATCCCAACTTGCTGTTACCTGCCTGGGAAGTTCTAATTCAGTATGCCCCGGGTGGGGCCCAAAATTTGCACTTCTGCTGAGTTCCCTGGCGATGCTCCTGCTACTGGGACACAATTTGAGAGCTAGTGGTCTGGAAGGGTGCCCCCAGTCACCTTATCCTTGGCAACCTGGTACCTCCAGGCAGGGCCATGGCAGGCAAGGTCCAGCCATAGAGGCACCAAAGGGTCTGGAAAGATCCTGGGAATGGACTTTTGGTGAGCCCCCCTGTGCAGAGAAGTAAACTAAGGCACAGAGATCAGTGGCGGAGCTTTGGAGGGTGCTCTGGGGCCCATAGGGTCATCCTAATGCTCATCAGAAGACCGTAAGACTGAGAAGGTCAGAGAAATTAAGAAAGCCTAGGTTTAGGCTAGGTTTCCAGATGGCTAGCTGAGATCCTTCTTCATAGGAGTGGTTTAGGTGGCTTCAGAATGGAGTGTTAACAAGGCAGCCAGGTTCAGACTGCCTCACCCTTTCAGGAGAGTTAGAGGAAACCAAAGTTCCTTCCCTGTGGGTCTGGAGTCCAGAGAGCTGGTGAGGGGCAGGGAGTGCAGGGAGCAGGGCCAGTGGGATAGCCAAGGGGGAGAGAAGGGTCTCAGGATGGGGAGGAAGGAGTGGGCAGGGCAGGTGGTGGAGAAGCCTTGAGGAGGGACTCAGGCCTGGCATTATGTCCTCCGTCATCTTTGGATCTTGGGTCTATGGATTCTGCACATTGGGAATGTAATCTATAGGTTCTTCCAGGGTAAACTATTCTGGAGGTGACGATACCCAGGGTTAGAAAAAAATGGTTAGACAGACAGATGTACAGATGACCAGAGAGAGGGAAAGAAGAACCCGAGTCAGACTGAATCTGTCTTACAACCAGGACCATCCAGGAGGGGGATCCAACCTCCACATCCACCATATAGCCCCCAGTGGAAAGTGCTGGGAGGCTGCAGAGAGAGAGAAGATAGTGTGGCTCAAGGGGGAGACTGGGGGGATATCCTTCTGGACTTTGGGGTTGCTGGGGTGGGGTGAACCCAATGGGAAGGGCTGGCAGGGCTGGGGCTGCCTGATACGAGGGCAAGGGGTCCCCTCTGGGGTGAGGAAACAAAACAAGCATGAAATGCAGGACACCAGATCTGAGAGCAAATATTGAAGTTGGGAGATGACAGAGGCACTCCCCTGATAGGAGGGAATGTGAGCTTGACGGGCAGGGAGGGCTTCATTGAGGTTATAAGAAATCTGTAGGAGGAACGGTGCTGAGGGGGGATGTCCCAGGAGGGCTGAGAGCTGGCACGGCAATAAACCTGGGGCCCAGAGGAGGAAAACCTGGCCATGGGCCAAAGACTCTCCATCTGCTGGAAGGAATCAGCTTGGGGGGGAGTGGGGGGAGGCGGGCGGGCGGGGGTCTTTGGAAGATGAGAAATGAGAGGATGGGTGAGAGGATGGAAGCAAGTACACCAAGCCCAGAGAGAGAAACGGGCTCAGCCAAGATCATGAAAGGCAGAGAGGTGCCTCATCAGGGGTACAGGGCCTGTAGGCAGTCAGCCCAGGACCTGGTCTTGGCTCTGCCACTGGTTTGCTGTGAGGCCCGGGGTGACCTACTCCCTTCTCTGGGCCTGATTTCCTCACCTAAAAATCAAAAAGGCTAAGACAAAGGACTGATGTGGTAGGATTCCACCTCCATGAGGTTCTGAGAGTAGGCTGACCCAAGGAGGAAGAAAGAAGACTAGAGGATCCCAGGGGCTGGGGGCAGCAGGGAGGATGGGGAACTAGTGTTTAGAGGATACAGAGTTATAGTTTGGGATGACGAAGAAAAAGTTCTGAAATGGCTGGGAGTGAGGATTACACAACACTGTGTGCATACTAAAAGCCACTAAAAATAAAGTGAAAGTAGCCAATTACGATATGTATATTTTGCCACAATTAAAAAAATAAGTGAGGGGGCTGGTACAGATTCACATGTAGTGTCCTTTTTATTTATTAAAACCAACGGACAGATGAGGTGGTGTCATCCCCAGCACCAGGGCACTGAGGGCTGACCTGGGAACAATGAGTGTGGTCAAACCATTTACATCATTATAGAACCTCGCACTTTTCCAGGTAGACCTGCAGGCACAGTGTTGTATTTGGTCCTCACTACAGCCACAAGAGGTAGGCCATTATCCCCACTTTATAGCTGGGGAAACTGAGGCATAGGCTAGCCACATGATTGAGCCAAGGTCATTCAAATTGGTGGCAGTTTGTTATGTTTTTTAACAATAGTCTCCTGGAAAACATCCTTGCATCTTAGCTTAACTTGGAAAAACACTAAGTGGCTCCATGGCCTTTGAAGAGAGGACATATATATATAAAATTAGTAGCAGAAGAATTGCTTGCTTGCCATGATTGGATGATGAAAGTTATAAAATCATATGATTTTTTTTTTCTTTTTGCTATGGCTGTGAAGAAACACAGAGTAACATTTATGGGAATTAAATCAGGCAGACATGAAGAATACATTATCTTGCCTTTTGATTTTCTATTTTTTTTCTGTCTCATTAAATGTGTATGATTAAGGGGCTGGGGTTGTGGCTCAGTGATAGAGTGCTTGCCAAGCATGTGTGCTGGGTTCTATCCTCAGCACCACTTATAAATAAATAAAAATAAAGTTCTATCAACAAGTTAAAAAATTATTAAAAAAATGCATAAGATTGTTCATTGTTTCTGAATTTTTGGGAAATCTAAATCTCTTAGACCAAAGCAGAGTTTGGTGAAGGACCAGATTCTGTAAGGCCCAGCTTGGTGCTCAGTATTAAGAATACAGTGTTGGGCTGGGGATGTGGCTCAAGCGGTAGCGCGCTCGCTTGGCATGCGTGCGGCCCGGGTTCGATCCTCAGCACCACATACCAACAAAGATGTTGTGTCTGCCGAGAACTAAAAAATAAATATTAAAAATTCTCTCTCCCTCTCTCCTTTCTCACTCTCTTTAAAAAAAAAAAAAAAAAAAGAATACAGTGTTGCAGGCTGGACATGGTGGTGCTTGCCTGTCATCCCAGCAGCTCAGGATGCTGAGGCAAGAGGATCACAAGTTTGGGGGCCAGGCTTAGAAACTTAGCAAGATGCTGCCTCAAAATTTAATAAATAAATAAATAAGAGCGGGGAGGTGGCTAGGTGGTAGAGGGCCCTTAGGTTCACTCCCCATTACTGCAAAAATAAAATAAAATAACATTGTAATTACTGATGAAAAGAATGATGGCCTAATGGTCAGGCTGTGGCCAGGAGTGCTTGGGATCCCCTGGGGACTGGCTAAGCATGCAGATTCTTGTCTCAGAAGGCTGAAGTGGAGTTCAGGAATTTGCATCTTGCACACGCCCTCAAAGGATTCCAATGCAGGGGTCCTCAGAACACCCTCTGGAACACATGTCCAGTGATGAGGTGGGTAGATTTGTTGGTGGCGTTTTGGTGAACATGCTATGGCATGTTCTGGGTGTCCTAAACCCTGCCAGTGCTCCCAGTGACACAGTGGGTTTGCATAGCAATCGGGACAGAGTAGGGCTAGGGGATCCACTAGACCAAAGTTCTTGTCTAAACTTGCTGGCTTCCCAGGTGGGTGCTCTGGGATGCGGCCTGTACCTCAGTTTCTGTCCTCCGGAAAGTTGTCTTTGAGAGACCTAAAGGAGATGGGGAAGAGGAAAGTGATCTCCAGATAGTAAAGTGCTCATGGTGGGATGTATCAGGGGATTGTGGTCATTATTAGTGAAGAGGTAGAGGGACTTGGTGGCTGATAAGGCTGGAGCAGGGAGACACCCTGGATGGGCAGGGAGAGGGAGGAAGAGCGTTGACATTATCCGGGCAAAAGAGGCTGGGTGATAAATCCATGAAGAGTACCTGAGAGCAGGTATGATGGCTCCCTACCAGCATCAGGGTGTAAGAGGATCAAGTCTATGGGCCCTCAGCTTTGTCATCTAGAGGCCAGAAAATAGAAGAGCATTCCTTTGGGGGCCAAGCGATAGGGCTCTTTTTTTGTGGTCATAGACAGCAAAACGTCTTGGAGGCCAGCTTTTGGTGAGGAAGGACTGGGACAAAGGGTTGGTAGGACTGGGAACTGAATTTCGATGACTTGTGCGTGATCCAGGCCTTAGAGCCATTGCACCAAAGTGGTTCGATTTATTTTCATTTCATGTACAGTCACCGCTGCCTCCAGGAGGGTCTAATTTGGCTCTGGGAAGAGGTCAGACACAGGAAATGAGAAGTCACCCAGTTTGGGGTCAATCATGGAGTTGGTCCCACACCTCCCCCAACCAACTGATGTCAACCCATGCACCCCCTTCAGGTAGTCTGTAGGAGATTAGGACCCCAGGGTTCCTTGGGACTTTGGTTGAAAAGAGAGGAAATGGGGCAAAGGAGGAAGACAGCTAAGGAAGGGGGAGGAGGAGGAAGCAGGTAGGAGTAAAGGTAGATGGGAACAGGAAGGGGAAGAAAGGGAAGAAGGGCAGCATTCCTTCCTGGCACCCCAATCCTCCAGGGGAGCCCCCACTTGTGGGTCAGGCAGTTTTCTGCTTTGGGAATGTTACCAAGACATTAAAAAAAAAAGGCATTTGAAGAAACAAACTTAGAAATTACATTCCAAAAGAGTAGAGAGTTTTTACAAACCAACCCTCCCACCCCCAAAAAGAAAACAACCAGTTACCAAGTAAAACGCTAAAAATGAAACCAAACCAGTATTTACACATAACACTTTAACCCCACCAAGCCCCATGTCCAGAGGCTTCTGAGGAACAGTGACGAGTGGCCTTGCACAGTGGCATGCAAGGAGTGGAAACTGGGACTTCACTGAAAACCAAGACCTGGAGCCTCCAACACCCGATGGGTGCTGGGGGGGCTAGATGCCCAGACAACGAAGATGGCACGACAATCTCAGATGAGGACGATGGTAAGGCTGAGCGGCCCGTGGGCCCTGGGGTGAATTCAGGTCTCATGGGGATTTTTCCCCAAGGCTGAGAGTGCAGCCTCCCTGGCCCTCTTCAGCTCGGGAGGTGGCAAAAGGCCTCTGGTGGCTTGTGGCCTGGTGTGAATCCTCTCACTGCAGATAACCTTAGAGGGGCCCCCTGACCTCTTGAGTGGGAGGGTCGGCATCTCAGGGGGGAAAAGCCCACGGCTCCATGGCCTGCCAGCTATGCCCACACAAGTCACTGGGGCACAAGGAAGCAGCTGGAAGGACAGGCGTGCCCCTGATGTGCGGCCAATAGGGAATGGGGGTGAAGAACTACGTGGTCCAGATGACCCTGAAAGGGTAGGCTGGGAACCAGCAGGAGGGAGTACAGAGGCATCTGCTGAGTCCAGGGTCGGGGGAAAACTTGCAGGGCTGTTGGCTTTTCTGATGGGGAATTGTGTAGACGAGCCAATCCATCCTGTGATGTAACTCGGGGTCCCCAGTCAGTGACAGTGGGGCTGCACATCTGTGTGTGTAGGGGGTGGGCATGTGCACAACCAAAATGGGTTCACTGGCACCAAGGGAGAGGCCACATGAGACCTTCCTCATGATACTGCAATGAGCTATGTTCAGTCCATCAGACGGTGCGGGCAGCTGCCACGGGCATGGGAAAGGGCAGGCGGTGGATCCAAGGCTGGGAGAAGAGCCGTGAGAGGCCATAAGGCTGAGGAGACAGGCTGGTGAAAAGGCTGGCAGGTTGGTGAGAACTGAGGCAGGCGGGCAGACACTCTCAGATCCATGTGCAAAACGGCAGTAAACAACATTCTTGAAGTCCATCCTGTTTTCCTGCGAGTTCTCACTTAGGGAACTTGGAGGGATTTCTGTGCTCTTAATAGAGCTGTTGTAATCCATGTTTGACTCATTACAGAAGGTTTCAGAGACGGGAGGAAAAGGAGAAGGGAAAGGGAGAAAGCCGGGGGAGTGGTGACAACAGTCTGGCCCACCACCCCATCCAGAGCATTTACAGGCTGACCTCTGGGGGCTGGGCAAGGACCAGGTGCTGGAAAGTAGTGCTCTGGGCTAAAGGGTCAGCGGTGTTGGGGGAGCAAGCTACAGGGCACCAGGTCTGGTGAGGGGCCCTCCTAAATGACCAGTAGACCAGAGCGTGGCTGCTGAGCCACCTGGTCCACACTGGGGACCCCATGCCTGTCCATGGTGTTACAAGTCCCACATTGTCCCAGTGGCAAGAACACGTGTCGATCTCCAATAAATTACCTTAAGGACTTTGGGGTCAATTAAATTATTAAAATAAAGTAAACCACCTTAAATATTTATAGTACGAAAAATTCAAATAAACAATCTAGGCAAGAAATGTGTTTCTGGGCTCCAGTCTACTGTGAATTCTCCTTGGCCTGATGTGACCAGTTGGGAGTCTCCTGTTGGGAGTCTCTTTGCCCTCCACCAGCTGCAGGATGTAAACACAGAGGAGGTGTAGTCTCCTCCAGGGTGCTGGGGAAAGAGGCCCCAGGTCAAGGCATGGGCATGTAGGCAGTTTTTTTTTTTTTTATGCACCAGTTCTTAAGACTGACTCTACCTATTTCTGTCTTCACGGAGTCTCCCAAAAGGTTCCCCTCGCCCCCATCACTTTGACAAGGGAGGAAATTCCAATGGCTCCCTGACCTGAGCCCTACTCATTCCCACTGTCTCCCAGTTTTTACTGCTCCAGGTATGAGCAAGGAGATCCAAGGCTCCAGGACTCTGAGCATATTCTTGGCCCTGGTTACGGCCCTATCATACCCCCTAGAATCCCAGCAATCCAGAGCAGCAAGGCCAGGAGGAGGGGATGGTGTGGCTAGCCTAGCTCTGCCAGGAACCCAAGGTGGGCCCTAGAGCAGAGCCCATGTTCTTGGTGGTGTCTCCTCCCCGTGAAGGGTTACGTGGTTAACAGGGAACATCTCTGTGAGTCCCCTTCCACGAAGCATGACCAGAGGTGCATCTCTTCCTGGGCTCTTCTGAGAAGTGGGTATGGGTGGATCCAGGCAAGGGTCTCCTTTAGGACCCAGGGGTTGGTTCCAATGGGCCCAGTTTTGGTCTATCTCCCACTCAGTGCCTTCCCTTGGGAGTCAGAGATCACCACCCACTGGTCAGCAGGAGACCCGCTTTACCTTGATGTGAAAGCTCTTCTCTGGCAGTGGTATAGCTCTGTCCCTCCAGGGCATGGCCCCTTGCCTCCTCTCCACCTCCCAGGAACTGGGCTGGTTGAGGCAGGGAGCCGGGCTGCTCTGTCACTCACTGGCAGGGGCCAACCTTTCCTCCATGCCCCAGCCAGACTCAGAGGGATGCAGCCTGCACTTGGAAGGAGAGTGGCGGATAGCAGAGCGGGACGGCCTGGCAAAGCAGGAGGCAAGAGACTGGGCACTGCAGTCACAGACAGCGTCCTAAGAGGAGGGAAAGAAGAGGTCAGGAGTCAGGAAGTATGGACAGCTACCACTGGGTGACCAGCCAGGCATGGAATTGGACTCAGCCATGCCCACAGACCAGTTCCCAGGGGCTGCATCCCCTCTCTGGAGCCATTTTTCCATTTTCCTCCCTTTTGGACAGTAATGGATATTCATTCTAATGTGGTCCAGAAGATACAGAGAAAAAAGTGAATGTTGTCGAAGTCCTGCAATGTCAAAAATAAATTCTCAACATACTGCATATACATACTGATTTCATCACCTACATCCTATTTTGCAATTGCAAAACATGAACATTTTTTTTTTTGCCACTATGTATGTCCTAGATCTCTTTTAATAGCTGTATACTATTTTGTTTTTGTTTTTGTTTTTGGTGCTGGGGATTGAACCCAGGGCCTTTGCATGAGAGGCAAGCACTCTTCCAACTGAGCTATATCTCTAGCCCCAGCTGTACATTATTCTGCTAAATAGAAATAATTTTTAAAAAATGTTTTAGTTGCCAATGGACCTTTATTTATTTACTTATATGCAGTGTGAGAATCGAACCCAGTGCCTCACAGAGGCCAGGCAAGTTCTTTATCACTGAGCTTTAATCCAGCCCTGAATAGAAATAATTTATATATTCAATTCACTTTTTTCTTTGGTGATGCTGGGGGTTGAACCCAGGGCTTTGGGCATTCTAGGCAAGCACTCTATCACTGAGCAACTTCCCCAGCCCTAATTTTTTTGGGGGATGGGGTGGGCGTAGGTAACAGGGATTAAACTCAGGGGCACTCCATCACTGATCCACATCCCCAGCCTTATTTTGACTTTTTTTTTTTGGTGCTGGGGCTTTGTGCATGCAAGGCAAGCACTCTACCAACTGAGCTATTTCCCCAGCCACCTCCCTGTGCTCTATTTTTGTAATTTATTTAGAGGCGGAATCTCACTGAGTTGCTTAGTGCGTCACCATTGCTGAGGCTGGCTTTGAACTCATGATCCTCCAGGCTCAGCCTCCAAAGCTACGGCTCCTGGCTTCCCCAGCCCTTTTTATTTTGAGATAGGGTCTCACTAAGTTGTTGAGGTTGTGTTCGAACTTGTTATCCTCTTGCTTCAGCCTCCCAAGTTGCTGGGCTTACAGGCATGCACACCACGCCTGGCCCCAATTTACTTTTGATGTTTGTTTGAGTAGTTTCTGATTTTTTACTATTATCAACACACAGAAAAACGCACCTGTAGAACAAGATTGCTTGGCTCAAATCCCTGTTATCACTTACTGTATGGCCTTGGGCAATTACTTCTCAGAGGCTTGATTTCCCCCATAAGATGAAAGACATGATACCTTTTTCAAAGTTGTAAGGGTCAAATCAGATATGATATGTAAAAGCCCTAGGCAAAGGACCTATTAGACATTTAACACAGGTCAACAATTTTTATTAATAATGCAACACATTTATTTTTATTTTTTTTCTGAGGTGCTGGGAAGAGAACCCAGGACCTTGTGTGTGCCAGGCAAGCACTTTACCACTGAGCCACAACCCCAGCCTGCAACATAGTCTTTTATGCAAGCTTCATCTTCCACCTCTGTGATTATTTCCACTGACTACATTCCTAACAAGAGAACTACTGGGTCAACAGGTCACTGGCACATTAACATACTGAAAAATATGTACATCAACTTTAAAATCAACATTTAAAAGCCAGTTAGCTGTGTACTGTTGTTTCTTGGTGTGGTGCTGGCTTTATGGATGTGATAATTAATTTATTTGTCAATGTGACTCAGCCACAGGCTGCCCAGACATTAGGTTTGAACATTATTCTAGGGATTTCTGTGAGGGTGTTTTTGGATGAGATTAATTGGCAGAATGAGTAGAGCAGATTCCCCTCCCTAATGTGGGTAGGCTTCATCCAATCAAGTAAAGGTTCGAATAGAACAAAAATGCTGACTCTCCCCCCAAGTACGTCGATTCTTCACGCCTGACAGCCTTTGGACTGGCA
Organism: Ictidomys tridecemlineatus; assembly: GCF_052094955.1. NCBI lineage: Eukaryota > Metazoa > Chordata > Mammalia > Rodentia > Sciuridae > Ictidomys > Ictidomys tridecemlineatus. Next base: position 179,821,734 of record NC_135481.1, read on the forward strand.
CATTAGATTTTCTTCTATTTTCAGACCATGGGCACTTCCTGGGTCACGTGACTGCCAGGCTTCAGTCTGAAATGAAATCATTAACTTAACCAATTCTCAGGCCTTTGTGACTCATCATACAGATCTTGGGACTTGCCAGCCTCCATGACCATGTGGGCCCAATCCTTAAGATAGATATCTGTCAATCTCCCCTACACACTATTGGTTCTGTTTCTCTGGAAAATGTTAATGCAATGGCTGTGTTTGACTATATTCAGGTGTATTCTTACAATATGCTCAGCATGAATATTAAAGTTAAAAATAGGAATAAATTAGTTAAAAATTAAGTTAAAAGTTTAAAAAATATAAATAAATAAGAGATTTTACAAAATTACAGCCAGTGTAATCCCAGAGGCTCAGGAGGCTGAGACAAGAGGATCACTAGTTCAAAGCCAGCCTCAGCAATTCAGTGAGGCCCTAAGCAACTCAGAGAGACCCTATCTCTAAATAAAATACAAAAAAAAGCTGGAGATATGGCTCAGTGGTTAAGCACACCTGGGTGCAATCCCTGGTACCAAACAACAAAAACAAGACAGCCAGCTGAGTAGATGTGTGGAGAAGAAATGCACTCACCCTGCACTACCAAGGCTGTAAAACTGGACAGTCTCTCTCTCTCTCTCTCTCTCTCTCTCTCTCTCTCTCTCTCTGTCACTCTCCAGTGCTGAGGACTGAACCCAGAGCTTGTGCATGTGAGGCAAGCACTACCACTGAGCTATACTCCCAGTTCAGCAAAAAACTTTTTTTAAAAAAATTTTTAGTTGTTGATGGACCTTTATTTTCTTCATTTATATATATGTGGTGCTGAGACTTGTACCCAGTGACTCACACATGCGAGGCAAGCACTCTACCACTGAGCCACAACCACAGCCCCCCTACAAGACAAACTTTTTTTTTTAATGTTTTAGATGTTGATGAACCTTTATTTTATTCATTTATTTATATGTGGTGCTGAGAATCGAACCCAGTGCCTCACATACGCTAGGCAAGCGCTCTACAACTGAGCCACAACCCCAGACCCCAGACAAACTTTTTTGAAAGACAATTTGGCAACATTTATCAAATACCTTACACATTTTTATATCCTTTCATGCTATAATCCCATTTCTGCAACTGAAACCTAAGGAAATAATGTGAAATGTAAAAAAAAAAAAAAAAATTTGCACTAAGATATTCACCACAGCACCATTTACATTAGGGAAAAACTAGAAACCACCTAAATATACAATAATAGGGAAGCTGACCTTTTGGGCCAATCCCAGCCATCTCACACAGTATTCTGTGTCCCTATCTCCTCTGAGCCCAGAGCAGACCCCGTAGACCCCTGGTCACAGCTGACTGGACCAAGGGGTACACCTGACCCATGCTGGACCAATCAGAGGTTCTTCCTCCTGGAAATGTGGAATTGGTATAAGAGGCTCGAATCAGTATCTCTTAGGTGCTTGAACTGAAAGATGTGGTATATCAAGAGCTGAAAGAGCTCACATGGTCCTTGTGCAAATACAACAAAAAGAATGAGAAGGAGGAAGAGGACATAGGAGCAAATAAGGCTCAAAATATAGGAGAGGGAGACAGGGAGAAGCTGCTAGCCCTTCAGTCTCTGCTCTTGGGTTCCATGCAGTAAGTACTCCATCATTCTTCAGAGAGGTTTCCTTCTCCTCTGCAATGCTAACTTCCATGCCTCCTTTGCTAAGAGTCAAGTAATCCCTGACTTATCAAAACTGATATCAGGAGGGGGGCATCCAGAAAAAATTCACAGAGACAATATGAGCACGTAGGTGTGAAGTCTTGCTGGGCTGGTAGGCAGGTTAATGTTTTGTTTTATTTTGTCGCGGCAATGAGAATTAAACCCAGGGGCACTTTACCCCTGAGCTACATCCCTCACCCCTTTTTATTTTTTGAGACAGGGTCTCACTAAGTTGCCCTGACTAGCCTTGAACTTGCAATCCTGTGGCCTCAATTTCTAAAAAGCTGGAATCACAGGATTGTGCCATAGCACCTGGCTCAGGCATATATATATATATATATATTTTTTTTTTTCATATTTGCTACCAGGGGTTTAACCCAGGGGTGCTTTACCACTGAGCCATATCCCCAGCCCTTTTCAATTTTAATATTGAGACAAGGTCTTGCTAAATTGCTTAGGGCCTCTATAAGTTGCTGAGGCTGGCCTCAAACTTGCAATTCTCTTGCCCCAGTCTCCCAAGTCACTGGGATTATAGGCATGCCTAGGCAGGCTAATATTTAATAATACTTACAATTGGCTCTCCCGAGCCTAACAAGCCACACAACATACTAGTGAGGGCAAGAGAGCTACGGGCACACCCTTTCCCTGGAGGATGCTGGAGGTCTCTGCTATGTAGTAGTCAAACCACTGGTTAAACCACTTACTAGTCTATTGGCATTCAGACCATGTGGTCTCCAGGTTTGTGTTGTTCCAGGTCTGGGACATCCATCCCCATGTCAGACCATAAGAAGTATTTGAGACATACGACTATATTTCTTGAATTAAAAAAAACAAAAGAGCTAGGCACTGTGGTGCAGCTACTTGGGAGGCTAAGGCAGGAAGATCAAAAATTTGAAGCCAGGCTTGGCAAAATAGCAAGACCCTGTTTCAAAATAAAAAGTAAAAAGAGGCAAGGATGTGTCTCAGGGGTGCAGCACCCCTAGTTCAAGCTCCAGTATCCAATAATTTAAAGGGTTGGGCATGTAGCTCAGTGGGGGAGGTGCTGTGGTGCAAGCCTGTAATCCCAGAGTCTCGGGAGGCTGAGGCAGTAGGATCTTGAGTTCAAAGCCAGCCTTGGTAACTAGGCAAGGCCCCAAGCAACTTTGGGAGACTGTCTCAAAATAAAATATGAAAAGGTCTGGGGATGTGCTTCAGTAGTATAGCACCCATGGATTCAATTTCCAGTACACACACACACACACACACAAATCCACGTGAGATTAGACCCTGGAAGCCAATCCCCGCTCCCAAGAAAAAGGGCAAACTCCACCCACCTACCTCATTGGGAAGAACGGAGGTGCCATCGCCCTCCCGGGGCACACCGTCCTTCCCCACCTGGGGAAGCAGGGTGGCTCTGGCCTCCTCGCTGCTGCCTGACTTGGTGGCCTTCTTGCTCAGGATCCTGGCCACGCCCTCCGGCTGATGGTAACTGGCCGGGGAGAGGGGCTCGGGCTTCTTGGCGCCTTCCTCTCCCGCGGCTGCGGTGGGGCTCGGGGCGCGGCCACACACGTTGCGGAAGAACTCCTGCACGATGCCGTACTTGGGAGGCTCGGGCTTGGCCCGGGTCTCGGACATGCCCAGCTTCCACACAGATTCCGTGCTCCCTGAGTGCTCCACCACACTGAAGAGGCTGGACAGCCCGTCGTTGATGTTCCTCAGCACCGGGCTGTCCCGCGTGGTGGTGGAGCGAGCCCAGGCCGAGCCATTCTGCTTGCCCTGGTGCAGGTTCCAGAGGCTGCGGTCCTTGGTGCTGTCCAGCTTGGACACCGAGCGCCTCTGGAGCTTTGGCGAGCCATACTTGGGCGAGCAGCAGGGCCGCTCGATGCGGGAGTGGACCTTGTCCAGGGAGGAGGAGATCTGCTTGCTGCGCACGGACACCAGTGACGAGCTGCGGGGTGACCAGCTCTTGCTGTGGAGGCTGCTGCGGGGCGGGTCAGTCTGCAGGCCCACGCTGACCGTGCGGATCGTCTGTGTGCCCACGCTGGCCAGGCCCACCGTCTGGCTGGATGTGCTTTTCACTTTCCTCTCCAGCGAGCCCGAGCGCATGGCCTGTCGCACGCAGTTGGTGATCTCCTTCATGTCATCGCTCATGTTGCCCGACATCTCAAAGTCATGCAGGGCCGCGGGGAAGGCAGGCCCGGCTGCCGAGGCGCTGCCCGCTGAGCCCCCATCCAGGCGCTGCCGCGAGAAGTTGCACAGCCACCGGCTGTAGGAGCTCTCGGCCAGCCCGTCGGCCTCAGCTGATTCTTTGGGCTTGGCTGTGGTGAAGAGGAAGCCGGGCTCAATGAGGATTTTGCCCTCCTTGTCATGGACCACAGGGACACCCAGGCGCCGGGCCACTGGGGGACTGTAGTAGACTCGGATGCCTGTCTTGTCTGGAGCCGTGTAGCTGCGCTGCATGTGCCTCCCTGCAGGGTCCTGGCAGCCCAGCGCACCCAGGCGGTTGGAGTCCTGAGGCGTGAGCCCTGCCTTTTCCTTGGTATCTTTCTCTGGATCCACGGTCTCAGTACTCACAAAGGTAAAGGCAGGGTTGTTGGGCAGTTTCTTGCCTCGGGCATCTCCACCAGCAAGGTAGGGGGAACAGTCAAGCAAACTTTCAAACTCAGACATGGAGGAAACAGATTTGGTCCTGGGAAGAGCAGAGGAGGAAAAATGGTGTTAGAGGGAAATAACACAGACTGCGCACACCCTGGCCTACTTCCCTGGTGGGTGGGAACTGCTTTAACTGGCTGCTTTCCTCTTTCTGTCTTACTTTTAGGTATTTCCTGGAATCTTCTCCCAAATAGATATTTTCATATAAACCCTCATCTCAGGGTTTGCTTCTGGGGGAACCCAAACTTAGATGCCATTAAATCTTCAACACAAACAGAAGCACAGACGAAATAAAATAGCATAGAGAATCCAGAAATGAGTCACACATCTTTAGTCAACTGATTGTCAACAAAGGTGCCCAAAACATCATTAGAGAAAGGACAGTCTGTTCAGCAAATATTGCTAGGAAAACGGAAGATCCATAAGTAGAAGATTGAATTTGATCCTATTTCTCATCCTTGACAAAAAAATCAACTCAAAATGGATCAAAGACCTTAAAGTAAGACCTGAAACTCTGAAACTACTAGAGGAAAACACAGGGGAAACACTTCAAGATATTGGCACAAGCCATGATTTCCTGGATAGGGCTCTAAAAGCACAGGAAACAAAAGCAAGAATTGACGAATGGAATTACATTGAATTTAAAAGCTTGTGCAAGAGCAAAGAAAATAATACACAACCCAGAGTGGGAGAAAATCCCTGTAGGCTACTCATTTGACAAGGATTAATATAAAAAAATATGTAAAAACAAGTAAAATAACAGAACAAGTAATCTGGTGAAAAAAATGGGCAAATGATCTGAACAGACACTTCTTGTAAGAAAAAAATGCAAATGACTAATAAATATGGGGGAAAATGTTCAATAGCATTAACCATCAGGCAAATCAAGACTACAATGAGATCCACCTCATTCCAGTTAGAATGGCTATTGTAAAAAAAAAATCAATAAATGCTGCTGGGAATATAGGGAAAAAGGAACCCTTATACATTGTTGATAGGAACCTAATTAAACAGTCACTATGGAAAACAATAATAGAAGATATTCAGAAAAACTAAAAATAGAACCACCGTGGCTGGGGTATAGGTAGCTTAACTCTATAGCACTTGCTTAGCATGCACCAGGCCCTGGATTTAGTTGCCAGCAACACGCACTCGCGCGCGCGTACACACACACACACACACACACACACACACACTAAGGCACATGCATGACCACGTGCTTCTAAAAATAGCACTACCCTATGATCCAGCTATCCCACTCCTGAGTATACAGCCAAAGGAAATGAAGCCAGAATACAAAAGAGATACCTGCAGACCCACATTCACTGAAGCATCATTCACCACGGCTAAGATAAGGACCTGCCTAGGTGCCCATGAACAGATGAGTGGATAAAGAAAATTATGGTATATATACACCATGGAGTATTAATTAGTCATAAGGAAAAATAAAATCCTGTCATTTGCAGGAAAAATGGGTAGAATTGGAGGATATCATGTTAAGTGAAACAAGTCAGACACAGAAAAACAAGTATTGCACATTTTCTCTCTTATGTGGAAACTAAAAAGAAGAAGGAAAAAACCCGCCTGAAAGTCGACGAGGGCTTACTAGGGATTGGGAAGGGAGCCACGGGTAAGAGAGAGGAGTGGGAGGAGGAGAGGTAGAAGAAGGGTGGACGGACGTGATCAACACATATTTCTACAATTAACGTGTTAATACACGTTTTTAAAATATAATATTTTAAAAATCCCAGCACAGACTGGGCATATGTTACCTGGAGGCCTGAAGTACCAGTCATGTGTTAGTACATCACATAAACTGGACGACTCGGACAGCCGTCGAGACGGTGGGAAGAGACAGAGGGAAAGACTAGGCAGGGAGGAGCTGCCCAAAATCATAGACTAGAAGCCACACAGCTGGGATTCAAAGCCAGCCTCTGGCTCCAGTGCCCACCTCCCACCCTGGGGCCTCCTTGCTTCTGGGCTATTCTGTGTGGCTCCTGTGAGGTTCCATTTCCCTATCTCATGTGTTTCCTAATGGTAGAGACAAAGTCCTACTAGTCTAGGGGAGTCCCCTTGGTCACAGCATGTGACTGGCCCAATGGATGCTGCTCATAGCCCCAGGAATGGATGTCCATGGTGACTCTCTTAACCCAGAGACAGAAAACAGAACCCCCAAGAAGCTGGTTTCTCTGCCAGCTAGGATGCGCTGGGGCCCTGGTATTCCAAAGAAACACACATCAAGCTGCAGTCTGGAATCCCCCTGGCCCCGGGCTTTCCAGCTCCTGAGTGACTTGGGTTATGACCACATCCTGCTGCTCTCCCAATTCTGATGGGGCACAGGGGTGGGCACAGGGGGCAGGAGAGGAGAGGGGCAAAAGGACGGGCAGGGTGGGGCTGCCAGCACCTCTTTAAGCCGGTTCCCCCCAGCTCAGCTTCGGAAACCGTCTCCTTGTCGTGGATCTTCTCACTGCGCGTCTGTCAAAGAAGAGACAGGAAGGGTCAACTCTGGCCACCAGCATGCAGAAGGAAGGTGACTAGAGGCCCTCCACACTTGACTTCTCATCTGAGCACCAGCAATGATGTCAGCAATGATCCAGAACAACTGTTGGTCAAGTTTCTGGCGGCTCTGCATGTAACTCCCCCACCATAAGAATGTGACACATGCTGTGCTAACTGTACTGTCAACAGTGACCCCCCCCCCAAAAAAAAAACACCAAAAAGAAAAAAACAAGAAAGACTACTCATGGTGACAGCAGTGACCATGCAGCTACTGCCTGGGCTTGTCCACTCTGGTTCTAGAGGCACAATTCCCAGCACCTGCACCAGTTATCACAACTGCCTTCCTTGGCTGCCAGCCCTGGTGAGCCCCCCTTGAGATCCTCCCCCTCAGTACCCCAGAATCAGTGTTCATTGTTTGCAATCAAGCCTCCTAAGTGGCGCCCCACTTCCTCTGTTGGTCATGAACTAGAGTGATGCAAACAGCCGTACACTGCCTTTGGTTACTCAGCGAGCTGCTCTCTGACAGTGCACCTGAGCCTTAAGTGCAGACTTCACCAATGTGATCTTACCGATCTCCACACCTGCTTTCCACAGACGCACGCACAGGTGAAAGCAAGAGAGGCTGGGGGTTTCTCCCAGGGTTGGAATCACAACCCTGACAGAGGACACTTCCCAAGTCCCAAACCATGGGGAGGACCCGTGAGGCATAGGGGCCCCAGGGCCTGAGATGCCCGAGGTGCAAGGCTATGTGACCTGTGGGATAGGGTTAACATCCTCCTATCACATCCCCACAAGCAAAGAATTTATGGCCCAGCCAGGATCCCAGACAACATGGGTGATCCTCACCTCTTTCCAGCTGTTGTCCTGCTTCTCGAGATCTGAGTGCTTCAGGACCCAGGGGTCGGCAGCCTTCTGCAGCTGAGCAAGGGCAAAGAGCACGCATCAGTGATGGGCATGAGTGAGCAGAGGCCCAGAGCAGGACCACATCCCGGGCTCTGCCCTGCAGCTGGGAGGAGCATCATGGGCCAGAAGCCAGAAGGTTCCTTCTAGAGGGTAGCAGCTCTGAGCTACCTGAGTTGGATTGGAAAATGATAATAAGAGCAATTTCTTGCAGGCATCCTGATGGATGTCATTATATCTAATATAGTAACCATTATTGCTGTTAATTCATGCTGCAGTTCATGGATCAGCTAGCTGAGTAGCACCTTAGTGTGCCTGGCCTGTGGGCCGATATGTTTCCCCAGGTATGTTATGGAACTTATCTTATAATTTTAAAATCATTTAAAATATCCTATTGTTAATATAATAAAAAGAAACTGCTTTCCTAGAGACAGGAATTTGGTTTGATGGTGCAAATGGATGCATCTGATCTGCTTTCCACATGGTACATGGAATGTTCTAGAATTCATGTTAGCATGCCATCCTCCACTCACCATGCACAAGCTCCTTAGTGGGTATGACCCTCAGGGGATCTCTATCTCTGCAGGGAAGGAGTCAGGGCCCAGGAGTGGAACTTGCCAGATGTGAGAGTTCTGCTAGATTCCAGGCCTGTCCCTTACTCACTTTATGACTTTGGACATATCACTCTTCCTCAGTTTCCTCATCTGAAAAGGGGAGTTAGTGATTGTGACCTTGCAGGGCTGCTGGAGGATTGGAGACAGCAGTAGGAGAGGAAATGCAAATGATCATAATGATGCAGGCCCTCATCAGGAATCAGAGAAAGGCAAATTAAAACAGTAAGACAGCATTGTACACCTGGAGATAAACAGATGTTTCAAAATGGCAAAGATAAAGCAAAACAGGCCCTTCTCACTGTGCTCCCGGTGGAGTGCAACTGGGTGAAGCCTTTCTGGAGGGCTGGCTGGGCAGTTCCCATCAACTATAAATGCACATGCCCTTGAACACAGTAATTTCACCTCTAGTGATCTATCCTATTGAAATGTTCATGCATGGGTGGAAAAATGTGCATTGGGGTTATTCACTGGGGCACTACTTTAAATAGAGAAAAACTGGAAACAATCTAGATCTTGTCGATATGGAATACGAAATTCTGGTGTCCCCATGCTCGGAAGGTCAAGCAGCAGTCAGACGAGATGAGGCCTCCCCTAGCCTGTTGTGAACAGCTCTCCATGAAAGAGGCAAAGTGCAAATAACTTGTGCATTATGATTTGATTAATCAAAAATGGAAATGAAACTCTGAATATAAATTGTTTAAATATCAAGAAAGGGAGAGAATAGGCTTTGTAATATTTGGCCCCCTTTCCCTTTTCTTCTGTGGTACTAGGGATTGAACCCAGGGCCTCATGCCTGCTAAAGCATTCAGCCGCTGAACTACATCCACAACTCCCTCCCCCGGCTTTTTTTTTTTTTTTTTCCTGGTACGAGAGATTGACCCAGGGGCGCTTGACCACTGAGCCCCATCCCCAGCCCTATTTTGTATTTTATTTAGAGATGGGCTCACTGAGTTGCTTAGAGCCTTGCCCTTGCTGAGGCTGGCTTTGAACTTGTGATCCTCCTGCCTCAGCCTCCCAAGTGGCTGGGATACAGGGTTAGGCCACCACACTGAGCAATATTCTTATATGAAGATGAAGTACTGAGTGCTATAATTAAAATAAAAAAATAGAAGAAAAAAGTCAAAACAAACAGTACACAGGGTGACAGGTGTGCCGGGCACGTGACACGAAGCATAGAGGAGCTTACTGCTCACTGGCTGTTTTTCACGCCCCCACCCCACCTCTCCACCCACCATTTTAGTCTAAGGACTACAATTTCCCCATGGGAATCACTCTTACTCCTCCCTCTTGGTTCCTTGGTGTGGGGCACATGATTCACACCTGGCCAATCAGAAACTTGTGGGAAAGAAACCTTTCCAATTGCGATTGCTAAACTGTAAGATACGCGCATAAAACTGAGAGTGGTCATATTTGGAAATAGCTTGCTTCAGAGTAAAGTGTACACAAGCTGGACACGGTGGCCTATGCCTATAATTCCAGCTACCAGAGGCTGAGGCAGGAGACTTACAAGTCTGAGGTGAGCCTTGGCGACTTAGCCAGACTGTGTTTCAAAGTAAAATTTAATAAAAGAGTAAAGCGGCTGGGTGTGGTGGCACATGCCTGCAATCCCAGCAGTTTGGGAGGTTGAGGCTGGAAGATTGCAAGTTTGACGCCAGCCTCAGCAACTTAGTGAGACTCTAAGTAACTTAGCAAGACCCTGTCTCAAAATAAAATAAAATAAACACCCCCCCCCCAAAAAAAAAAAACAGTCTGAGACTGTGACTCAAAGGTTAAGTACCACTGGGTTCAATTCCTATTACCAAACAAAACAAAACCAGAGTAAAGCTAACAAGAGGGCTGCGATTGTGGCTCAGTGGTAGAGCGCTCACCTAGCACGGGTTGGACCAGGGTTCGATCCTCAGCACCACATAAAAATAAAGGGATTGTGTTGTGTCCATCTACTCTAAAAAATAATTAAAAAAAAAAAAAAAAAAAGCTAACAAGAGGAAAGCAGTCCTGAAAGACTGAGGCAGAGAGAGACCTAGATCTTACTGCAATCTCTAAACACAAGGTTCCAGCTATATCTGAAAGAGATTCTAGACTTCATTGTCTGAGCACCTGGATCCAGCTATACCTGAAGGAGATGCTACCCATGAACTTATCCTACAGTGACTCTCCCTTGTGATTCAAATCAGCCTAAGCTGGGGCCAGCCTCACCTGGCTCAGGCGGTTCTGCAGCTCCTTCACCTGCTGCTCCACCTGCTGCTTCTCACCCTGCAGCCGCTCCACCAGCTGCAGCTTCTCCTGGCTCCAGTTGCGCTCGCTGATTTGCAGTTGCCGTGTCAGCTCCATGACTGCGCTGTAGGACTCGGCCAGGAGGTGCTGCTGCTCCTCTCGCTCCCTCTGCAGGGCCGCCTTCCACTCAGGCCCTGCCCGCTCCCCGGGCCCCTTCCCGGCCTTCAGCTCCATCTGTGGGTGGGAGCAGTCTGGGCAGCAGGCACCTAGGGCCCCTCTACTCTCCCTCCTCCCTTCTTGGGCACCAGCAGGGGAAGGGGAGAGAGGCTCCTTGGGGGCCATCCCCTGGGAAGCCTTCGGTGACCTCCCCCTCACAACCAGCCCTCCTCGCAGGACGGTGTGGAGCTCTTCCCACCAGCCAAGCTGCACTGTGGGGTTTTCAGTCATTTTCTCTGCAACTTAACTACCACTTTTTCTCAGAGGAAGAGGTTCTAAGGGGGTCAAGTCAGTTTTGTCCCAGGTCACATAGCCGGTTCCCAGTTATCGCTTGTCACGGTATTTATCTACTCTTAGTACAGTGCAGATTCTGGTTAATGGGGTTGTGTTTTAGCTCCACTCCTGGAAAGCTGAACCTCACCTTCCCTCATGGGCCTTGCATGGGGACATGCACACACATGCACATCAGCAGAAATCACTCTACATGATGCCTTTCTTGGCTGCAGACCTCAGGGTGGCAGGATGATGCACACCTGCATCCAGCTCATGATTCAATGCCTCCCACCTGCCAGGCTACGGTCAGGGAGTCGAGCCCTGGAATGGCTGAGCTTGGGGGCACAGCAGAGCAAAGGACACTGGAATATGCAGATGAGCAGGAGCTGGGAGGTCTGCAGGAGGCCTAGGAGGGATCGGAGGGCCCAGGAAGAAGTCAGGAGTCGGGATGCAAGGTCAGGTCTGCCCTGGGTGATACAAGACAGGGACTCAACCTCTCTGTGCCTGTTTTGTCATGTGTCCTGCAGAGATCATCTGAGTACCACCTCCCAGAGGTGGCAATGCCCAGGAAGTCGGCCTGCAACAGGGACAGGGTGGAGGAAGAGGGAGCCCAGCCCCACGCTGTGGAGTCAGAGCATTCTCTCCGGGTGGGAGGCCCATCCTTCTAATTTTTCAGACCATAGTAGGGCAGCAACTTATCCCCACACACAAAGCAGATACCCAAATCCCAGGGATCCCATTTAAGTTCCTTTGGTCCAGCTGAGCTGTGGTAGGGGAGGCTCCCACTTTGAGTGGAGGAGCAACCACAGCCAGGTATCAGGGGTCCCCTCAGGTAGGAGGCAGCAAATAAGGACAGCAGCAATGAGAGACCAGGCATTGCAGGGACCGCACTGGGTACAAATCAGGCATGTCACCCGGGAGCCGAGGGGCAGAGGTGCCTGCCAATCTTCCATCTTCCTCCCCTGGCCCACTGACCCCTGAACCCCACTATCTTGGTCCCCGTGCTGGATGATTCTAGGTAAGCCTCTGTCCTCTCTGGGTGACAAGGCGAAGCGAGGGGCTCCTGTCCCTCCAGGAGGTGGCTTGGGCGTCCTGTTCCAGACCTGACAGCTGTGAGGACAAGAGGCAGAAGACATGTCTGGGGAGGGCTCACCTGGGTGGCGTGGCCCTTGAGCTCCGCCCGCTCTGTCTCCCAGGTGGCCTTGGCCTTGGCAAACTGCTGCTGAAGCTCGGTGAGACCCCGGCGCTCATCGCGGAGCAGCCAGCACAGCTCCTTCAGCGTCACCTTCATGTCGGCCAGGGTCTTGATGTACTCGTTGGGCTGCAGACAGGGAAGGCCTGGGTCAGCAGCGTGAGAGGTGGGAAGGAACCCAGCTGGGGGCTCCCTGGGCCTCCAGCAGGTCTCCTCCAGGATGAGCCCAGCCCTGGCTCCCTCCTGGGCAGACGTGAGTCCCAGCCTCACAGGAACAAAGACTCCCGCAGTCACAGTAGTAACTATTCCACCTAAGTTGAGCTGAAAAATCTGGCCTCCTCGAGGTTCTGCAGCCTCTAGCCTCACTCGGGATCTGCCTCACTGACCCACTGGAGGCCTCCGAGGAGCCTCCCTAACTGTGCTGAACCCAATTCCAAATCTTCTTTCTTAGGCCCACGACCCCATTTCCCACCCATACCCAGCTCACTGTGTGTGGCTCTAGAAGTCTGAATCTCCTCTTCTCTCTGATATGCGGTTGGATCAGAGAGTTCTTAGTCCCAGACCGTAAAGACCCCTCTTTTATTTATTTTATTTGTTTACATGGTGCTGAGGACCAAACCCAGTGCCTCACAGGTGCTAGGCGAGTGCCCCACCACTGAGCCCCAGCCCCAGCCCCAAGGACCCTCTTCATAGGAGCCGAGCTTGAGAGCTTTACCCCATTATATACCTCCCAAGCCACAGCCAATTCCAGAACACCTTGCCACACCTCTACACACACAGTTCTATGTGTTTAGAGTGACTTCTCTCCGTTCTCTAGTAGGCAAGCTCCTATTCATCCTTCAAAACCCACCATTCATAACCCCTTTTCTGTGATAATATCCTCTTTTGCTCCAAATAGAACTAATTAGTCTCTTGCTTGTGACCCCATGGTCCACCACCTGCCTTCTGTCACTGCCCTGGAATGATCTGTGTGCCACGAAGGATAGAGAACAGGAGGGCAGTGACCAGGCAAGAACAACCTTTGCAGCTCTAGTGTCCAGTGCAGGGCTGAAGTCAGAGGAAGTGATAGAAAGTGATTATTTTGTTTATTTATTTGTTTGCAGGGCTGAGGGCCACACCCAGTGCCTCACACCCAGGGCCTCACACATGCTGGGCAAGTGCTCTACCACTGAGCCTCAGCCACATCCTGGAAAGGGATATTGAATGGGCAAAGGAACAGAGCCGGGAAGGGCTGAGAACGCACCGTGTTCTGGGTCCAGCCGTCTCCCGCGCAGGCCTTGTTATCAGAATGCTGGGCGCTGATCTCCTCCTCCTCCACCAGCAGGTACAGCTCCTTCATGCTGTTCACCTGTTGGTAAAAACCACACTCAACCAGGGGTGGGAGGATGTCCTCACTGACTTCCCAGACCTTAACTTTGATCTCTGGGCACCGTCCAGGCCAAGCAGCGTGACCCATAATATCTTTTCTGCCCCAAGGACCATGAAGCATCCTGAAGAGTTACTCAGAAATAACCACGGTGACTGGGGCAGCTGGAGCCACGCTGCACAGCTGCACAGCTGCAGGGGCACCGTTCACAGGGCATACAAGAGCGTGGCTCTGCCTGGCACCCTCTGAGCACAAGATGCGTGGTGGGAGGGTGTCAAGGAGAAGCAGGGAGACCAGTTAGGAGGCAAGGGCCAGAATCTAGGCAGGAAGTGACGCTGGCTTGGTCAGAGGGCAGTGGAGAATGGCTCAGACTCTGGAGAGGTGGACAGTTTAGACGAGGTGTGAGGGAAAGAGCAGGGCAGAGGATGCTGCCACAGCTCTTGTCTGAACAAGAGGAACTGACCCACTGGGCGAGCAGGGCTGGAGGAGGAGCCTGAGTTTGGTTTTGGACATAAGGTTTGCAAAGCCATGTGGATCTGTCCCAGGACAATACACATCTAGGGTCCATGAGCGACACCTGGACAGGACGTATACACTGGGAACTCAATGTCCAAGAACGGCCAGTGAAGCCTGGATGAGCTCCCCAAGGCAGTCAGAGCAGGTACAGGAGAAACGGAGGCCAAGGACTGAGCCCTGGGGACTGTGAGCTTGCAAGGTGAGGTCAGCGGGGAGGAGCTCAGCGACAGAGCACCTGCATGTGCAAGGCTCTGGATTCAGTGGCCAGGACCACCAAAGAGAAAAATTAAAAGCGAGGTGAGGTCAGGGAAATAAGAAGGAGCCAGAGAGGTAGAAGGAAAACTCAGAGCTTGCTGTCCTAGAAATGAAATGAAGGATATTGCAGTTTGGAATCAAGTGTCCCCACTAACTGGCACTGCAGGCAGGTGGGCGTGGCTGGAGGAGGTGGGCACGGGGCGGGAGGGGGTGCCCTGGAAGGGTGCACCTTCTCTGCAGTCCCTTCCACCCTTTCTCTTCCCTTTCTTTGCTTCTCAGCTGCCGTAAGCTGAGCAGTCGACCTCCGCCACGCCCTTCAACCACCATGTTCTACCTCACCTTGGGCCCAAACCAATGGAGTCAGTCATCCATGGACCCAGACCTCTGAAGCCAGGAGCCCCAAACAAATCTTCCTTCTCTAAATCGTTACTCTCAGGCATTTTGGTCACAGCGAGGGAAAGCTGACTAAAACAAAGGAGGTCTCCAAGCGCCACTTATCTGGGAACACAGTGAGGCTGGGAAGAATGCTGGGGGAGCAAGTCTACAGGGATCAACAGCCCAGTTCCTACCCTGGTCACAGGGATGGATACCTAGGGTCTTTTGATGATCTACACATACACGGGGTACACCCTGTTCTCTGGAATCCTTGGGGCCAGGTGTGTGTCTGTTTTTAATTTTCTTCTTTTTGGGTGCTGGGGATGGAACCCAGGGCCTTGCTCGTTCTAAGAACACACTCTACCACTGGGCTACACCCCAGTCTTCGGGTGTGCTGAGAACTGAGAAGGTTTCAGGGTCTAGAAAGATATAACGTGTCCTACATGTATTATGTCACAGCCCCAGTAGGGACTGGAGCACACTGATTTCCCCCACAAATATGTGAATATGAACATGAAGTGCTATGTCCCTCGCCTCCCATGTTCCTTTCCCCCTACCTTCCCGAGGCCCAAACCCAACCATACCTCCAAGAAGTCATCCCCCTCGTTGGGCAAGACCTTGCCCTGCCGCCAGCGCTTCAGGAACCACCTGAGCTTCATGAAGAGCAGCAGGAAGTTGTGCTTGAACTGCTGGGACTCTTGCACCAGCATGTTTTTCTCCTGGCTCCAGAATTTCTGCTCCAGCCTCCTCTGGAGGCTCAGACTCTGCAGTTCAAACTCCCGCCTCAGCAGCGCCCTCTGCTGGTCCTCCTTCAGCTGCCGGGGACAGGAGATTGAGCAAGGCCAGTTCAGGGTCCCACCCCTCCCAGCCCACTCCAGGCCCAGGTCAAGGGCAGGGGGAGAACTGGGTGGGTCTGTTGGTGATCCCTGCCAGAAATTCCACCACAAGCAACTCATTTTATCCATGGAAGAGTAACTCATAAAAGCAACAGCAACCCAGGGGAGGAGCAGGGATTTAAACCAGCAGGGTCCAACTAAAAAACCCTCATCATTCCCTGAGCACCTGTGGCGCGCTGGATGTTTCTCCTGAACCCTCACACTGAACAAGGAATCTGTGGGGGTGTGCGATAATGACAGGGAGGGCAAAGGGCATCCTGGGGCCCAGGAAGGCTGGGTCGTGGTGGAGAGAGAGCCAGAGCCCTGGTTAGAATCCCAGCACCACTTTACCCTGCACAGGCCTGGATAAAGCGTTTCCGCTCTCTGGGCCCCAGTTTCCCCATAGGTAAAATGGGGGGACACCCTCTGGGATACGTCACAGGATTAAAGCACAGAAGGCATGGAAAGTGTGTTACATGGTCTGGCTACAGTCAGGGCTTCACAAATGCTGTCAACAAACTACCACCCTGATTACCAGCCAGGCCCAAAGCAGGCATTTCCCATTTCTCAGATGGGAAAGAGGGCCTGAGAGGAAACAGAACTGGCCCAAGGTCACACAGGCAACCAACAACACACCCAGGACTCCAGCCCAGCTCAGCTGATGTTCAATCACAAGCAGGAATTGCCCTGGCAGGGGACCAGGCCTGGAAGACTTGAGTTTCCTCTGACCATCTTATCTACAGAGGACCCATGGACCCCCAAAGACCCCACCTTCAAGTTTGTGGTGCTAGGGATGGAACTCAGGGTCTCACTCATGCTAGGCAAATGATCTACCACTGAGCCATGCCCCAGCCCCTCGGCCTTCAGTGCTGGGAGCAGATGGAGTAGGTGCAGGAAGACCGGGCACCGCCCACCTGGACCATTTTCTGGTTGAAGCTGTCAGCCTCCTCCTTCCGTAGCTGCCGCTCCTGAGAGAGCTGCTCCTGCAAGCCCCGGAGGCTGTCATGGGCCTCGGCCAGCACCAGCTGCAACTCCTTGATCTAGGATGGGGATGGGGACACGGATGAGGAGGGAGAGGGCACAGGCTGTGGTCATAGATCAAAGTGGCTGGGGAGCAACCGTAAGCAGGACCTGAATGGTCCTAAAGTATGGATCAGGCACAAGGGCTGTCCCTACTTCAGTGGGTTATCGAGGCAATTAAATGAAACAGTGCAAAGCAAATCTAGTTACCATTAGATACATTTTTACTCTGAAATTTATTTGAAAAAAAATAATATATTATGAAAGTTAAGTTTGATTCATGAAGATGTTCACCATCTCAATGTTTCTTTCTTATTTATTTTTGAGATAGGGTTTCACTCTTGCCCAGGCTGGCCTTGAACTCCTGGGCTCAAGGGATTCTCCTGTCTCAGATTCCCAAGTAGCTGGGACTACACACCACTGTACCCAGCTATCTCATTGTTTATAAGTTTAGAAATGACTTAAATCATAAGTGCTGGGGATTAAAATGTGTTTAATGGGTGTGTGTGTGTGTGTGTGTGTGTGTGTGTGTGTATACACACACACACACTGTTCTTTATTATATGTATTTTATTATGTTGTAATAGATAGGTACACTCACTCTAAAAGTAAATGGTGGCTTACTACATGATTTTGTTATCCTGACTTTTCTTCTTTATATCTTTATGCAATGCTGCTCAGAGATTTTGTTGTAGTTATTTGTTATTTACAACAACTATGCAATAAGATCTTAAGAAAAAGATGAGATTTTTACATTTTGTGGGGAAATGGTATTTAGAAGTCTTTGCAGCTGAACAGGCAAAACTAGTCTATTCTTTTAGAAGTCCAGATGGTGAATAGAAGGGAACACAAGGGGGGAATTTCTGGGGGTGGGTCATGCTCTGTTTATTGATCCTGGTGCTGATTACACAGGGGTGTTCAGTTTGTGGAAATTATCTGAGCTTTTAATATGCGCACTTCTTCTCCCTTCCACCTCCCTCCCTCCCCTCCAGCCTCTTCCTTCTTTCCTTGCAGTGCTGAAAATTAAATCCAGGGCCTTGTGCATGCTCACATGTACTCAACCACGGAGCTACACTCCAACACTCATTTTCTCCCCCTTTTTGCTAGGTTATTAGGAAGCTCAGAGCACACCACTAACAGAGTTTGCTCCTTAGCTTCAAGGGAGCTTCTTCTGTACAGCTGCAGGCAAGCCTTCCCGGACCACAAAGCTGTCTTCCCAAGGATGCTCACAAAAAAGCATGCTCAGGCTGTGCTACCCTCCTGAGCATGTGCTAAGTCTCCATGTGCAACAGTCCCAGGGATTCCCAGCCCAGCCCACATGACCTTCTCCTATTTCAGGTTCATTAACAAATGCTGAAGAGGGTTATATGTAGGATAAGGAGGGGACTCAGGAACACCTAGAGTTCCTCAAGAATCAGGGAATCCTAGCAATTCTTTTTCTTTCTTTTTTTTTTTTTAATAATATTTTTTAGTTGTAGATGGACACCATTTATTTATTTATTTATCTTTATGTGGTGCTGAGGATTGAACCCAGGGCCTCACACATACTAGGCAAGTGTCCTGCCACTGAGCCACAGCCACAACCGACTTAGCAATTCTAACCCTCCTGGTTAGAGGTGAGAAAGCTGAGAGACTACAGAGTAGGATTGTGTCCAGGGTCACACAGTCACACTGGCAGAACCAAGACTTGCACTCTGGTCCCTGGATCCCAAGCAGTATATCATCATTCTCATGCTCATCCTCACCCAGACACCAGGCCTTAAATTAAGACTTTTCACATATTTAATCCTTTCAACCACCTATGAGGTTTATACATGACAGCTCACAATCAGGGAGGTGAAGTGACTTATCCAAGATCTCACAGCTGGTACACGGTGGATCCACAATTTGAATCCAAACAGCCCGAAGATGGAGATTGTTGCCTCCCAGCTACATAGATTAGTAGTTCCATCAAATAACATAAATTCCCAGTGGGATTTAGAACAGGAAAAAAAAAATTCTTTAGATGAGCTTTTAAACTTCCTTTGACGAGGCCAAGAAAATGGCCCAAATTTCCTTATTTTCCTTTTCTCCCTGGCTGCCAGGAAGCTGGAAATTAAGGGAATGCTCAAAACCCGCTTCTTCACTTTCTTCAATCTCTGCTTGGGGAGGCCCCAGCCGCCTCCTCACACCCGGCCTCCCGCTCCACTAGGCCTGGACCCACCTCAGAGGCATAGGAATCATTGTCTTCAGCTCGATAAGGCCTGAAGCTCCTGGGATCAGGTTTGGAGTCCAGGTCACCTGTGCGGAAGGCCTCTCGGATCCTGGGCTCCCATTCTGGCAGATCCCTGAAGTCAGACGGCTGCACCAGAGGCACAGGCAGAAGAGAACAAAGACAACCATGGGGAGAAGCCCACAGGGTGCCAGAAACGGCTCCACCCCAGGGCTCTGGGCTCCAGAAGAGGCTATGGCTACCCACAGGAGGGCAGGATCCAGGTATTTGCCTTGCCAGCCAGGCCAGCCGCTGTCACTCAGTGAATGTTTATTAAAAAGATGAATGAGTAGATAAGCGGGAAGTAAAAATACTAATTTGATGGAAGTCGGCTTGGTGCACAAACCTTCTGAAACAGCTCCAACTGTCCTACCACCTGTGTGGTCCCAGCTTACTCCTACTTCAAGAAAAACCAAGAGGGAGACTCAACAGGGGGCCATCTGTTTGCCAGATCAAGCAGATAGACAGGACATGAGTTACAGAAATCATGGCACAGCATCATTGTGTGGTTGTTAGAAAGAGCTGAATCTCACTCAGCCAGGCACACCTGTAATCCCAGAGGCTTGGGAGGCTGAGGCAGGAGGATCTCAAAGGCTGGCTTTGAATTCGAAATCTTCCTGCCTCAGCAATGGCGAGGTGCTAAGCAACTCAGTGAGCCCCTGTCTCTAAATAAAATACAAAAAAGGGATGGGGATGTGGCTCAGTGGTCAAGTGCCCCTGAACTCAATCCTTAGTAACAAAGGGAAAAAAAAAAAAGATACCAGAAAGAACTGAATCTCTCTGCATGACAAGAAAAGACCCCTGCACGGCTCTCAGGATGTGATCTCACCTCCCAACACCCTCTGCAGTCCAGCCCCATTCCTCTTTGCTCAATTTCTTACACCAGGACATACCAGCTCTGGTCTGAGAAGCCCTGAGGGTCTAGGTCAAGTTCCTCGACCACATACCTTCCCTTCAGATTCCCCTTCTCAGTTTGTAATTTCACATTTACTGTCTTTCTTTCTTTTCTTTTTTTTTTTTTTTTTTTTTTTGTTGTTGTTTATTTTTTGTTTTGGAATGCTGGAGTGAACCCAGGGCCTCAAACATGCTAGGAAAGTGTTCTACCACTGAGCCACAACCCCAGCCAAGTGTGGCAAAGGCTACCATACTGGACAGCCCCCCTCTGGACCTTTAACAGTCATCTCAGTAGGAAGTGGGAGGCGGTGGGGAGAGGTTTCTATCTTTTCATCTCTGATGCTTCTGAAACTCTTTGAATGTTTACGTATTACTTTTGCAATAATGCTTTTTTGTTTGTTTGTTTGGACAAAATGCCCCTGCTATTTTAATTTTTCTAAGTAGTATCTTATGGACATGAAGGCTTGGAAGCTAGTCACTGTTAGAAAACTAAGTTTCTTGCCTTTGCATGGGAACTGGTCAAAGACTTTAAAAAAATAACAATACTTGGTTTAAAATACAAAATTACTAAAGAAATAAGAAAAGGCAACCAGAAAAAAAAAGGCCTTAGAATCAATTTCTATCCTTAGTCAATGAATGATTTATGTTCTACTCAATCAATGGGCTTATATTTAGTAATAAAAATAAATACAAGTTTCCTCCAGGCAACAATGTGGAGGGAAAGAAGCCAGGCACAGGTGAGTTCGTATTGTGTGACTGAATTTATACACAGTTCAAGAACAGCAGACAAACCTAAATCAAGAGAGGGGTTGGCCTAGTGCCTGGGACTGTAGCTCAGTGGTACAGCACTCTGCCTAGTGTGCATGAAGCCCTGGGTTCAATTACCAGTGCCACACACACACACAAAAAGAGCAGGGGCAGTGACTAGAGGGGGTGAGAAGGGGCTACTGGGGAGCTAGTCACACTCAAGAAGGTGATCATATAAGTGTTCACTGTGGAAAGTTCATAGAGATTCTGCGCTTAATTCTGTACCCTTCTCTCGGGTTATGATTCAGTACAAAACGTCTATGAAATAAGAGCGACAGGACCTGTGATTGGACACCTTACCTGAAAGTCCGAGGCAAGGTCTTTGGCCAGAATGATCTCCTTGGAGGGTCCCTGGGAGCCCAGGGTGGGCAGCGGAGAGAAGGGCTCTGGCTGCTCCTTGCCAGAGCCCCCGAGGACGGCGTCTGCCTTCCGCGTGAAGGCGTTGAGCTCCTGCTGCAGCACGCTCAGCCGCACCAGGATGGCGTGCATGAGCTTGGCGTCCCTGGGGCCCTCGCTGTTATCCGGGGCCTCGTGCAGCCTGAAGTCAGCACATTCGTTGTCCAGACAGAGCCGAAGGCCCGCAGAGAAGCCATTGGCATCGGCCACCAGGACGTCGATGGCTTTACTGACCAGGACCGCCTGCTCCCTCAGCCCAGGCAGCGCCTCGGCCTCCCGGGCTCTGCAGAGTCGGGCTGCTTGGGGCTCGTGCGCCTCGCCCAGGGGAGCGGGCACACACTGCGCGGAGTCCCCGGCCTCGGCATCCGTCTCCAGCATGGGCCGCGTGCTCTGGCAGGAGGCGAGATCGCAGCGCTGGAGGTTGGAAAGGAGCACGCGGTTCTCATACTGCAGCTTCTTGACCTTGCCGCTGAGCTCGCCGATCTGCAGCTTGGCGGCTGCCAGCTCCTCCTGCGAGGGCTCGCTCAGCACCGAGCAGCTGTCCTCCGACAGCGTCACGTCCAGCTCGTGCTCCGAGCGGTACTTGGCCAGCTCGCTCAGCAGCAGCTTGTTCTGGTCCTCGAGCTCTGCCGAGGAGCGCCGCAACAGCTCCGCCTCCTCCTCCACAAACTGCAGATGTCGCCGCAGCTCTGCCAGGCTCTCCCCGCACTCGCTGCCGCCCAGGGCAGAGAAGGCCAGCCGAGCCTCCGGCCCCCCGCAGCCGCCACTGTGATCCTTCATGTCGTCCATCTCGGCCCGCAGGCCCCGGTTCTCCACCTCCAGCTCCACGATGCGGCGACTCAGCAGGTTGGCCTCCTCCTCCACCAGTTTCAGGTGCACCTTCAACTCGGTCTCCCGCGAGTGCGGCGCATCCGCCAGCTCCTCAGCCGACAGGGCAGCGTCCAGGTCCCCATAGAGGGAGCGGTACTTGAGCAGCTCCTCCTTCATGCTGTCGTTCTCCTTGGCGAGCTTGGTGAGCTTCTTGCACATGAGGGCCGACTCTTCCTTCGCAAAGTGCAGCTGACACTTCAGATCTGCGCTGTCCTCCTGGGACCAGATGGGCACCGGGACAGACATGACCCAGGAAAATTAGTGTTGGCTAATTACTATCCTTAGTAAATGAGTGATTTGTGTTCTACTCAATCAATGGGCTGGTACCAATTGATTGTACTAGCCACCGCATTTGGGGGAGCACTGTGCTGGGAACACAGGAATGGGTCAGACACAGCCTGAGAGAGAAGGAACTAGGGGGTCAGAGGAAGCAGAGAGGGGACACTGATGTTGCAGCAAGAATGGAACACCACCCAGTCTGGGAGTCTGGGAGCAGGTGACATTCTGACACCATTCCTACTAGTTTCCTCATGTGTAAAAATGGGGCAGTCACACTCCCCTCCTCCTGCAGCCATGGAGAGGATTAGATGATAATATGTGATCCTGGCAATCCAGTACCACTAGCAGCTAACAGAATTCTTTCTGTGCCTGGCCTGCACAACAAAGAGCACTCTAAGTCATACAACTAACCCACAGATAGGGACAGATGAGAAAATGGAGGCCCGAAAGTTGAAGCAATCACCCTGACAACATAGGAATCAAGTGGCAGAGTCAAGATTGAAGGCCTTTGGTTCTGGACCTTTGGATCTGGTCACTGCACTCACTATTGAGTGACTCAGTCTGCTGGGCCTGGGGGAGTCTGAGCATGTAAGAACCATGGGCTGGGAGTGTGGTCTTGGGAAGTAAGGTGGGCCGTGAGGCCAAGAAAACAAACAAGGGTAGCACGGGGTAGAAGGTGGAGAGAGCTGGGCACCTCAGAGACTCCCCAGGCCTCTCCAGTTAGGCTTACACCTTCTGACTACAACCTGCCTGTGGGGGCTGCCGGCAGTACCTGAGCCGAAGGCTTCTTGTCTGTCTTCCCCAGGGAGCGGGTTCCTCGTTTCTTCAAGGAATGCTAGAAAGAGAGAAAAAGTAAGAACTAACACCCCCCATGGGTGGTGTACATCCAAAGAGGAGTCACAAGGCCAGGGATCACATTAAGGGCCCCACCCTAGCCCAGTCACATCCAGGCCTTGACCTGCACCTGCTGCTGAGCCAGAGGGGTCCTCAAGACCATCCAGTAGGCTATGAATGACAGATAGACCAGATATACTCAAGGACATGACTCTGAACACACTTGCCAGGGCTCCCTCCCCTCTGCTATCCCGACATTGTGATCCAGTTAGCCTGGCCCAAGACCTGGAAATCTGAGTTTCTGTTCTTTTCTTTCGCTCATTCATCAGATATTTCCTAAGCCCCTGTCGTATGCCAGGCCCAGTTAGAAGCACCTACCATGTGCCAGACACAATTAGAGGACACAGCAGTGAACGAGACAGATAAGGAACAGGGAAGATGCTGTGGTGGCCTGCCCAGACCCCCCACTTTAGGACAGAGACATTCATTCCCCCAGATAAGACATCTAAGTTGACGGTCCCTACCGGCTATGACTACTGAGAGCCACCTTGTCCAAGGTCATGTGCCCTCCCTAACTGAAGCCCACATCCAAAGACTGGTCCATGCCCCTTGCCTCAACTCCAAAGGGCCATGCAACCCCCAGAGCATCCCATGGGGCGGGCTGAGGCTGTGAGTCAACTTCTACCTCTGCCTCACTCCTGCTGGTATAGCCAAGGACTCGTCCCTAAACCTCTGCATGCCCATCTCCACCCCACAGGGAATCCCATCTTCATGGAACTGACATCTTGTGGGAGTTTGAATTCAGAATGAACACTAATAAATTAAATGAATACGGGTGAAAAATTAAAAATTACAAAGGAGACTTGGAAATTATCATGAGAGAATGATAATAAGGATTCAAAACTCCAAGAGCATTTTTTTTTGGGGGGGGGAATTGGTATACTTGCCTATACAAGCAAATTCTACATGGAAAAAACAACAACAAAGTAAGCAAAGTGAAATATAAATGACCAACTGAAAATAAAGATTTGCAGTTGATGACACCAATAAAGAGCTGATACCCTAAATATGAGTTCCATAAACAGTGAACAAAAGACCAACAAACCAGGCTGGGGATATAGCTCAGTTGGTAGAGTGCTTGCCTCACATGCATAAGCCCTGGGTTCAATCCCCAGCATCACAAAAAAAAAAAAAAAAAGAAAGAAAGAAAGAAAAAGACCAAGAAACTTACAGGAAAATGCGTTGGACATATGAGCAAGGGCTCACAGGAAAAGAAAACCAAATGGATGTCAACCATGTGAAAATGCTTCTCCCCACCCATGATGGAGAAATGCAAATAAAAACACACAAGGTGCATTTCTCACCTATTAGACTGGCCAAAATCCAGACCACCTGAGAATACATTTCTATTGGTGAGGCTGTGATGAAAAAGGAATGCTCATCTATTGCTGGCAAGATCGCACAGGGCACAAGCTCTATAGAGCAGAATTTGAGGAAATGCTACGATCTTCATTACTGAAGTTCCTCACTGTTTAAAAAAAGCCATTCAATGAGATGCATGCTTCCACTGAACACTTCCTCCCAAGAGAAGGGTGATTCATGCTGGCGGTGTTTGAAACCACACTTCAGTTGTTTTGGACTTTTCCAGCCCGGCTGGTATACTGGGTTTCTGAAAATGCTCCCAGATGATTTGGATACATGCACACCCTCACCTCTCACACCTCATCTCTGAATATGAGAGTCACTGGGCTAACCCAAAATTAGTATACTTGACTATACCCCATTTTACTGAAAGTGAGAGGGGGCAGGGACTTGTCCCAGGTCTCACAGCAAATCCATATCCAACCAGGGATCAATACTTGGCATAGCTCTTGATCAATTTCCGAAGAGAAAATGTGCCTTTAATGAGGGCCAGAGTGGCGCTAACACAGTGGCTGGGGACACATCAGGACCATCTAGGGGACTTACAGACAAATACTGATGCCCTAGATGCCATCCCCAAAGATTCTGATAAAATTGGTCTGGGGTTAAGTCTCAGGCATACTTAAAAGTTGTTTTAAATAACTTTCCAGGTGGTTCTGAAGTGCAGGAGGCGCAGGGAGAGGAGCTCTGGAGAGGCTGTTAAGTCTATCTTAAAACCAATCAGATCCTAGAGACCCTTTGGAATGCAAATGAGGCAGGAAGTCAGAGGCTGATCTTCAGATGCAGACTGGTACCAAGAGCAGGGGCCAGCCTGAGAAGAGTTGGCCTGGGCCTTTCAGAAAGGAGAAAAAGAGGGGTCGGGGTTGTCGGCCACAAAACAAATCCTTCCACAAGAGCCAGGGTACCAGGTCGGGGGTCCTAGAGAGGTTGCTCAGAGGGAGACCTGTATAGCATGGGAGGGTGGGGGTTCTGGGTCAGACCTTAGGATGGAGAACAGTCTTCTGGATTTTTTTTTTCCTTTAAAAAAATATGTTATTTTTAACAAAATCAATTAATACACAAAAATACATCACTGTAAGAAATGTATGCCAGGCAGATAAAGCCACAGCGCCCGTTTTCACACCCCCCAGCACGCCTCCCCTCCCTGAGGGCCCCTGCTGGCTGGTCTTGGGGAGCTCCTTTGAGACCTTTGGCTCTGTGTTTAAAGCACTAAAATAGATGGTGCTGTTTTAGACTTTCTTTCCTTCCTAAGTTTATTTGATTCTGTGATCTTTGCTTTTTATAATAAGCACATAGGCAGAACAAAACCCCAAAACACCCAGCATTAAAAAAAAAAAGTTCATATCCATGCTACATGATGCTGTATGTTACAGAAAGTATATGCAATATCCCATCTTTATTTAAAAAACAAAACAAAAGAGAAATGTGCATTGTCTGAATAGAGAGAAAGAGCTAGAAAGATCCTAAGCAAACTGCTAATCCTGGGTTCAGCTGAGGAGTGGAATGGAGGGAGCCGGTTAGGGAGGGCTTCTTTTTATTTTGTGTATTCTTTTATTAGTTCTATCATTTTTGAATAGATGCCACATTCACGGGCTCAAAATCAAAGAGTACAAAGAGCAATACAGGGAGCCCAGCCCCCTGTTCTGCCCCCAGGCAGTCAATGTAACCAGAACCTGCTGTAGCTCCCTGAGAGGTATGCCAGGTATGTGTTAATGTGCTTCCTGACCCGCTGTGCTCCACTGAATTTATATTACTTTTACATAAAACACACATACATACATATACATTAAGATACGTGAGAATGTATACATAGAAAAACTTATTGAAAGTATTTGTGTCTCCCAACCAAATAGAAATGCCCTCTGGATATTGGCTGGTGGGTGAATTTTTTTGTCTTAAGGCTTATTATATTTTCTAATCTTTCTCTGTTAAGTGCACAGCACCACCAGCGGGGGAAAGGGAAATGTTATAACGTGTTTTTGAAGTGTACTTTGCCCAAGAAATTGTTGAACCTCTTTCCAGCAGGCAAAGAAAGGCTCCAGGAGGGCTCTGGCTAGAACCTGTCCAGAAAGGAGGGAGGAGGCTCAACAGCTGCCATCTCAGGACTAGAGGGGCTCCAGCCACCCCTGCTTGGAACCCACCTCCCCACCCCACCCAACCACGCCACTCGGCTCCCACACTGCCCTGCAGCTCCACAGGGAAAACAAGGCAGGCTCAGAGCACACCAAGACCTCCCTCCCCACGGAGGGCAGCAGCTGGCCAGGCGCTGGGGGCTGTGCGCCCCTCATGGGAGCCAGGGTCTGTCAGAGCCCCTTTGTGGAGCCCGTAGGGGTGGAACCAGTCCCTGCCCAAGAGGCAGATGTTCTGGCCCTGGGCCCTTGGAGGCAGGACAGGATACCAAAGAGATTGCAGTCGCAAAGCCCAGGAAAGACACGGCCTGAGGGCACACTCTCTGGCTTGGCAGGCAACAGGCCCTCCCCATCCATGAGCAACTCACAAGGCTGCCTCAGAGCAGCCAGGGTGGCGCCTCCAAGCATCCCTGACCACTCCTAGTAGGAGTCCCCTTGCAGGCCAGCACAGGGAGCTAACTGAGTGCAGCCCTGGAGGGGCCTCTGCTCCAGCTTCCACACTGACAAGACTCAAAAGGAAAACCTTCCAAGGGACAGAGTGGAGCACTGCCACCCAAGGGACAGGGTGGAGCACTGCCACCCAAGGGACATAGTAGAGCACTGCCATCCAAGGGACAGAGTAGAGCACTGCCATCCAAGGGACAGAGTGGAGCCCTGCCACCCAAGGGACAGAGTGGAGCGCAGCCAAGACAGCTGGACAGATGTTCACCAGATATGGGGAGGGGGATATACAGAAAGGTCTCCCTGAAAACAGACTTCTGTGTGCACAAAATTTAGTCCAGAGGGACCTGGGGTGGGAGGTTTACCTCAAAGGCTGAGGCATTTTTCTCCAGAATGGCGGAAACAGCCAGGCAGACAGGCTGTGTGGGCCTGTTAGTGGAAGATCATTAGGGGAGAAAATGGAGGATTAGATCTGAGCCCCAAATCCAGTACCAGCGGGGCAGATAGTGACAACTGCAGGTGATGGTTTACCGTGGCACCTGGAGCCCCACCGGGAAAGCTCTCGGAGAGGCAGTGGAAATGTATTGATTCAACTAAGGCAAAGGGGTCTCCAGGTCCAGAATCAGCACAGTGCTTGCGATGGTGCCGATAATAATGCAGACTTAACAGATTCCACTCTGTGCTAAGCATTTTACCAGCCCATCTCATTTCATCCTCACAAACACCTCTGAGAGTAAGGATTCATATTCCCATTTTAAAAATAAACAAATTGAGGACGGGGCATTTAGGCGATTTGCCCAAGGTCACAGTTAATCGTAATAAGTGGCAAAGCCAGGATGCAAGCCCAGGCCTGTGTGGTTCCAAGTCCAGGTTTGCCCTGCAGCACACTGCCCAGGCTAGATTGCCTCAGATAGCAGCAGAATCAAGATTCAAACACAAGCAGTCTGACGCCATGGTCAGCGCCCTTCCTACCCTATCAGGTGGGAAATCCACAAGAGGAATTTGTGCCAGAGATTTTTAAAGGTTCTGGAAACATAAGAGCATCCTGGGAAAGCCACTGGAGGGGCTCAGGAGGCATGGGGCATCACCCGAGGAGTCAGTGTGGATTTGGGAGACATACAGGTGGGGGGTTCAAATCCCATCTCTGACTTTGCCCAATCCCATCCAAATACAGCAACTGGACTCCTAGGTATGTACCCAAGAGAATTCAAAAAACATATTTCTAGACACTGGAACATGAATGTTCACACTAGCATTATTTATAATAGCCAAAAAGTGGAAACAATCCAAATGTCCACAGATGATAAATGAACAAATATAATGCTGTCTAGCCATACAATGGATTCTTAATCAGCCATAAACAAGAATGATGTCCTGAATCAGGCTTCAACATGGATGGCTAAACCTTGGAAGCCTTATGCTAAGTAAAAGACGCCTGTCACCAAAGATCACATACTGCATGATTCCATTTGAATGAAATATCCAGAATGGGCAGATCCAAAGGGACAGAAAGTGGATTAGCTGTTGCCAGGGGCCAGAGGGAAGAGCGGGAGTGACTGCTAAAGGTATGGGGCTGTTTTGGAGGGTAATGGAAACCTTCTGGAACTAGGTCATGGTACAATATCGTGAACACATTAAAATGGTGAACTATATGTTCTGTGGATTAAATCACAACTTAAAAATTGTCAAGAAAAGAGAAGTGCCTATAAAATGGGACAATGCCCTGGGGCTGCGTGGGGAGTGGGGGGTTAAATGCCGAAGACTCACGTTCGATGCTGGGAGCGGTGCCTGGTACGGGAAGCGCTCAGACACAGCAGCTATGTCTAACAAATGGCGTCAACACTGATCCTGGCTTTCTGCCTTCGACCCAGGGAGGGGGAGTGATACTGAGGCTGCTGTTACGACTTGAGCAGCAGCCCAGCTGGGCCACAGTGCCACCGCAGAGCACAGGGAAGGCATGCCACCCTCCCTTCTCTCTCTCTCCAAGAGCTGTCTCCATGGCAACTGCATCGGCTCAGGCCAGGGGCTCCCCATTCCCAGTCGGGTGACAGCAGCGCCTCAGCAACCTGTCAGGGTAGCAAAGGCAGACCTCTACGATGGGACCGCAGCTCCCGCAGAACTGCTAAGGGACCCTCGTCGCCATAGAAACCATGTCAGGAAGGAGAGGGAGGAGGGAGAGGACAAACAGCAAATCAACACAGGCTCCTGCCTCCTGTAGGCGATGCTGAGACGCCACGGGCACAGGCTGACGTCCGCCTCAGAGGCGGAGAACAGTGTTTCCTCAGCACCTCCTCCGGGCCAGGCTCCACACAGGCCTCTTTATGTTCACAATTTTTAATTCAAATTTCACAAATAATACCCAAGCACATCCGTCCCTCTCTTTCTTCTTCGTTTGTTTGAAACGAGGTTTTGCTATGTGGCCCAGGCTGATCTGCAACTCTTGGTCCCAAGTGATCCTCCTGCCTCAGCGTCCCTTGTCCCTGAGACTACACCTGGCCTAAGTACATCCTTATTATTAAACAAAACAAAACAAAAACCTAACGTGGGCTGGGGTCGCAGCTCAATGGCCCAGTTTGATCTTCAGCACCAAAAACCCAAACTGTAGAATTAACAGAATAAGCTGGGCACATCTGTGATGCCAGCAGCTTGGGAGATGGGAACAGGAGGAGAGGGTTCAAATTAATAAAAAATAAAATAGAAAAGGGCTGGAAATGGAGCTCAGTGCCCTGGGTTCAATCCCCAGTACCACCCAAAAAATAAAAATAAAAACAAAATAACAGGATAAAAAGCAGAAGTCAGGTTATCTCTCCTGCTCCCTCCATTTCTCCCTCCTCAGACAAGCCGGTCTTCCTTCCTCCAGACTTTGGCTACACATTTGTACGTAGGTA
Organism: Ictidomys tridecemlineatus; assembly: GCF_052094955.1. Lineage (NCBI taxonomy): Eukaryota > Metazoa > Chordata > Mammalia > Rodentia > Sciuridae > Ictidomys > Ictidomys tridecemlineatus. Next base: position 179,851,614 of record NC_135481.1, read on the forward strand.
GGCACGCAGGCTTCAGAACTACTCTGGTGTGTATGGCTTTCCAAAATAACTAGTAGGATGACACAAAATATGCAGTTCTACAACTTTCATTTCCTGCTAATAATATCTCTTGGAGATCTTTCTATATCAGTGTGTGTATATATATATGTGTGTGTGTGTGTATGCATATATACACTTTCTTTTTTATTTTACTGTGATCAAGGATACATAATACAAAATTTATTATCTTAACCATTTTTTAGCTGTAGATGGACACAATACCTTTTTTAAATATTTATTTTTTAGTTATAGTTGGACATAACATCTTTATTTATTTATTTATTTATTTATTTATGTGGTGCTGAGGATCGAACCCAGGGCCTCACACATGCTAGGCGAGCGCTCTACCGCTGAGCCACAACCCCAGCCCCTACAACACCTTTATTTTACTTAACTGTTTTTATGCAGTGCTGAGGATCAAACCGAGTGCCTCACGCATGTGAAGCAAGTGCTCTGCCACTGAGCTACAATCCCAGCCCTTAACCATTTTTTTTTTTTAAAGAGAGAGTGAGAGAGGAGAGAGAGAGAGAGAGAGAGAATTTTTTAATATTTATTTTTTAGTTCTCGGCAGACACAACATCTTTGTTGGTATGTGGTGCTGAGGATCGAACCCGGGCTGCACGCATGCCAGGCGAGCGCGCTACCGCTTGAGCCACATCCCCAGCCCCCCTTAACCATTTTTTTATTGTGGTAAAATATACATAAATGAAATTTACCATTTTAAATTTTTTTTGGCCTTTTTTATACTGGGAAATCAAACCCAGGGCCTTGTACATGCTAAGCACATACTTAACACCGAGTTATACTCCTAGGCGTAACCCTTTTTAAAAAATCTTAATAAGGGGCTGGGGCTGTAGCTCAGTGGTAGAATGCTTGCCTAGCATGCACAAGGTACTGGGTTCAATCCTCAGCATCACATAAATGTAAAATAAAGATATTGTATCCACCTAAAGCTTAAGAATAAATATATTTTTAAAAATCTTAATAACTACACACTTTACCACTTTTTAAGTACACAGCTCAGTAGTATTAAGTACATTCCTATATGCAACCATAATCACTATCCATCTCCAAAACCTTTGCATTATCCCAAACTGCACTGTACCCATTAAATAATAATTCTTCACCCCCCCGCCAGGCCTTGGTAACCTCTATTTACTTTCTATCTCTATGAGTTGGACTACTCTAGGGATCTCGTATAAGTGGAACCATACTATATGTGTTCTTTTATGTCTAGCTTATTTCACCTAGGCATGATGTTTTCAAGGCTTATCCATGTTGTACCACGTGTCAGTACTTCACTTATTCTTTTTTTTTCTTTTAGCTGTAGATGGACACAATTATCTTTATTTGTTTATTTATTTTTATGTGGTGCTGAGGATCAAACCCAGGGCTCACACCTGCAAGGCAAGCGCTCTACCACTGAGCTACAGCCACAGACCCACTCTTTCTTTTTTCTTTTTTTCTTTTTTTTTTTTTTTAGTTTTTTGGCGGACACAGCATCTTTGTTTGTATGTGGTGCTGAGGATCGAACCTGGGCCGCGAGCACGCCAGGCGAGCGCGCTACTGCTTGAGCCACATCCCCAGCCCCCTCTTTCTTTTTTTTTTAACCAAATATATATTTAGTTGTTGATGGACCTTATTTTATTCATTTATTTATATGTGGTGCTGAGGATCGAACCCAGGGCCTCATATAAGCTAGGCAAGTGCTCTACCACTGAGCCCCAGCCCCATTCATTCTTCAGGTTGAACAATATTCACTATCTATCAACACACACACACAGAGTTTGCTTATTCATTCGTCTGTTAGTGGGCATTTGGGTTGCATGAGTCTTTTGGCTATTATAAATAATGCTATTATGAACGTGGGATATAAATATCTATTCAAATCCCTGTTTTTAACTCTTTAGGGTACATCCCAGCATTGGAATCACTGGATCATACAATAATTCTACATTTAATTTTCCAAGGCTCTGCCACTTTACCTTCTTCTGTGTTACTCAATCTGGGGTTTTTTGGGTGCTGGGGATTGAACCTAGGGACTCACACATGATAAGTACATCGAGGGCGCATGCCAGTAGACTTAGCTACTCAGCAGGCTGAAGGAGGAGGACCACTTGAGCCAGGAGTTCAAGGCCAGCCTGGGCAACAATAAGAGTGCCCATCTCAAAACAACAACAACAACCAAAAAAAGCTTAATAAGTATACACTTTACCACTACCCTCTGGTTACTCAATCTTATTAATGATCCAAAACAAAACAACCTCACAGACTGGGTACTATTATCAACCTGACATTCAAAGGAAGAAAAGGACTTGGAGGGGAAGTAGCTTCTGGTTTGCAGCATGTCTCTGCTAAGGAAAGGCTGGGTGAACTCTGCAAGCAGGTCCTCTGTGGGCCTCAGTTTCTTCACCTGCACAACAGGAACAGACTGAGTTCTAAGGTGTTTTGTGAAACTGTCTCTTTCCCCTTTTCACCATCAAGGCGGCAGTAACCAGTGTGAGATGTTGCCCAGCCCCATGGGCCAGGCCATGGAGCGTAGGAGGCTGCAGGAAGGGAGAAGCCTCTCTCTCCCCAGCCCTGATAGCAAATGCCTCCTCTCCACACAGAGAAGGCACTAGAGCATCACACCACTGTGAAGGCAGCTGAAGGACTGTTCTGTCCTCAGGTTTGACACTCAGTCCTGGACGGCTGGCATGGTCCGCTCTGGGGAAGCAGGCACGCAGAGCCTACCTGCCCCGGAAGAACCTGCGAGTCTAGGATACCTCCTGGGCAGCCAACCAGCTGAGGCCCAGCTGAACATCTGGGACACAGGCCACCCTGGACGCTGAGCACAGGCCCCTGGAACCAGGAGGACTCCAGTCTGAGGGTTCCCCAGGCTGATAGTTTCCTAATGGCATTCTGCAGAGCCCCCCTTGGGTCCTGCCAGACCTTGAGGACACCCCTCTCTCAGGAGCTGCTTGCTCATCCTTAAGATGGATCACAACCTTGTTGGTCCTTTACAAAAATGTTGAGATAAACTGTCTGGCATGATGCCTACACACAGCAGGAGAGGGTCTACCAGGAGGAGGGCCTGCCATGGGCAAAGTTGGAGAGGATGGTGCCTAGGATCACATTCAGGAAGCATCTAGTACCCAAAGACAGCGGCCCAAGTCCCAGGCCCAGCACCCACTCCACACCCAACGGCAGCAGCCGGCAGTCCCTAAAAGATCTCCACACCACCTAACCCAATTGGCTCATAATGATGAGGGCACCACTGTCCCATTTCACAGATGAGGACACTGAGGCACAAAGCCCAGGTCCCACGCTGGGCATGGTAGCATGTGCTTCCCATGAACCCTACCGGAGGCAGTGGGGTGACCATCTCTCATGTTGTCCTGGGAACTCCTTGAGGACAGGACAGGGTATGTATCTTGTTCACTGTTGTATCATTGGGGTCTAATGCACAGTGCACACAGCAGGTGCTAAGAAAATGCATTCTGGAGGGATGAATGAACAAGCAACCCAGCTAGGGAGGCTGAACCATGCCCGTTTCCCACAATCAGAGAGACACCAGCTAGGTGGGCTGCATGTGCCCGCTGGCCCAGTCAGCACAGCCCTGAGGCAGCACAACCTCACCTCTCTGGGTCGCTCCAGCTCCGTCTGCAGCACCTGCTTGGCCAGCTCGGTCTCGATGAGCCGCTGCCGGAGCTCCTCGTTCTCCTCCTCCAGCCGTGCTCGCTTCTTCTCCACCACCTCGAGCTCCTTGTGCAGCCGCATGGAGATGTCCTTAGAGACCTGGTCGAGGGGTGAGGAGAAGGGTGTGAGCTGGCTCCGGCCCCACACCACTGACAGCTGCAGGCATGTCCCGTCTCATCAGTCCCACTTAGCAGATGAGGAAACTGAGGCACCAAGAGGTCAAAAATTCACCAGGTGTTCTGCATCCAGGAGGCAACAGACTCAAACCTCAAAACCAGATGCCCCCTGCTCCCAATGTGCTGTCCCCAAAGCTGCAACAGTCCCATCTGTTCTTAGGAATGCCTTTCCACTTATGTGGGGGCTTTTTATGCTTCTCAGAACCTCACCAAGCCACCCCTGGCCCGTCCTCTCAAGGGCCTCTGGTGGAGCCCAAGCTTACCTTCAGCAGGGAGTAAGCCAGAGTGGAAGCCCAGAGCAAGGTGGGCGACGTGTGGTCCTGGGCAAGGCATTTCCCATCACTGAGACTCAGTCTCCTGCTATAAATTGGGTACAGCCATAACAGGACCAACCTCATGAGCCTGACAGGAGGAGCATATCGGCCACTGCACACGAAGCCTCAGCCCAGGGCTGCCACAGTGAGCGCTGGGTGAGTCGTGGCTGCTGTTCTGAGGAGCTAATGTCCAGAGAGAGGCATGACTTACTGGAGGTCACCGTGACCCCGAGGCCTGTATCCAACTGTCTAGGATATAGAACAAGCCCGAAATGACAAAGGCTAGGCAGAAGTCCAAGTCATCCCTACACAAGGAGCTGAAAGAGCTGCAGTCTCCCACCCTGGCTCCAGGACTCTGCAAGCAATAGCACCCTGTTTCCTAAAAGATGTTCTCGGTCCTGTCCCCTCCACTGGCTGAGTACAGGAGGCCAGGGAAGGAGGCCTGGGGGGAATGAGAGTCTTTTGAGCTGGTAAAGTGCATCTCGACTCCATTCCCAGGTGGGCTGGGCACTCCGTGAGTCAAACATCTACTGGGTGCCAGACTCGTTCTCCTCCACCCCAGTCCTGTTGCCATGTCACAGATGAGGAAACTAAAGCTCAGAGTGGAAGTGGCCTGCTCACGGTTCCACGCAGCAGGTGTGGGCCGAGCTGAGCTGGGAGTCTGTCTGGCCTCCGTGCATTGTTAGACAGAGGAGCCAGTGCAGCCAGGGCTCCGCCGGGGAAATGAAGGCTTTGCCAGCAGGACCTACTCATGGGGCCAAGAGCCCAGCACCCCATGCCCGCCAGTATCGGAAGTGACCATGACGCCTCTTCCCTGCCGGAAGGGAAGGGGACCTCCCTGGCTTCACCCTCTGCCTGGGCCCAAGCCCAGCTCAGCACAGACCCCTTGGCAATGTGCAGGGCAGGCCAGGAAAAACAACAGCCAGAAAGGAAGCTGGCACTCCCCCTCCCGCCACTGCCCACTGTCCCCTCTGCCCCTGAAGATCACCAAGGAAAGACACACACTGGCCCTGAGCCTCCCCTCCTGACTCTCTGGCTCACCAGACTGCGTGTTCCTGAAATGGGATGAACAATCGGCCCCTCCATATCAGAACAGGACTTTGCAGAGGGGAAAACTAGACCGGAACCTGCCTCCACACTCTCTGGCCATGTCACCCAGGACAGTTGCTTAACAGTCTTGAGTTTGGTCAGCAGTAAAAGGGGTTTGAAATAGTCTCCTCATGAGAAATCAATGACGTAAGGCTTGAGTGGTGGCTGGCACATAGGAAGTCATCAAATAGTTTGTATATTTTATCATTTTTCAACAATTTAGTGCATTTCAAAGATGTGTTTATTTAGCAGTTTCATGAACTTGGTTGACCCATCTTTAAATTGTTTTTAAGAATTATGTAGCCAGGTATGGAGCTACATAATCCCAGCTCCTTGGGAGGCTGAGACAGGAGGATTCAAGTTTGAGGCCAGGCTGGGTAGCTTAGTGAGACTCTGTCTTAAAATAAAATCTGAGAAAATGGGCTGGGGATGTAGCTCAAAAGTAGAGAGAGCTGGGAAAGGTGGTACACACCTGTAACCCAGAGGCTCAGGAGGCTGAGGCAGGAAGATCGAAAGTTTGAGGCCAGCCTCAGCAACTTAGCAAGACCCAGTCTCTAAAAAGTGCTGGGGATTTGGCTCAGTGGTTAAGTATCCCTGGGTTCAATCCTGGTTACAAAAAAAAAGAATAGAGAGAGCCACCCTGGGGCCAATCCCTTATACTACAAAAAAAAAAAAAAAAAAGGAATGTCAACAAAAGCAAAACAGCTACACAGAGCTGTCGAATGACTACATGTTCAAGGTGACATGATACAAAGATTTTTTTTTTTGAAAATTTTTGTAGTTACAACCACAGATGAACAAAATACTTTTATTTTATTTATTTATTTTTGTGTGGCGCTAAGGATCGAACTCAGTGCCTCACATATGCTAGGCAAGTGCTCTGCCACTGAGCTACAGTCCCAGCCCCAGTACAAAGATTTTGGATGCTTTACCAAGATGCCTGTTTTGCATTGTTTATCCACCTTGACCAAACTCTAGGGTTTTGGCTGGACATGTTCATCCCCAAGGCTTCTGGCTCCAGTCCCCGTTCTGGCTCTCGGGTCCTCCAGGAAGCCTCTGTCCTGATCACTGCTCCATCCACGTTCATCAGCACTGGGGCAGGAGGGGTGGGACACACAGATGGAGGTCCCAGACCCTGCCTAGACATACACATCTGTGTCCCAGGGTCAGCACAGGGTCTGGCTCATGCCAAGTGGCTAATAAATGCTTGATGGAGGAACAAACAAATCCCAAGCTCCAACAAGCAGAAAGAGAGGGAGACAAGGAATGAATGACTGAATGTACACTAGGAGCGGCACCTGCCCTGGGAGGTCCCCACACTCAAGGATGCTATGTCAATAAAGCCCACTCCAGGTAACTGCAGGAGTCTAACAGGGACAAAAAGCCCATAATCTACCAATGGGACCAAAGCATCTGTGTGATGTCAACGGGCACAAAGAGCATTGCTGCTCACATGCTAGGGTCGTATGGCCCGGGTGTGTGTGTCCCTCCCCTCGTGATCCTCAGTGGTCATACACAGACACTTTTTTTCCTTTTTTGGTGTGGTACTAGAGAAGAAACCTAGAGCTTTGCACATGCCAAGCAAAGTGCTTTACCACTGAGCTACATCCCCAGGCCAATGTGAGCCCTCCCCCCAAAAGCTTGGCAGGTTCTTTTAACCCCCTTCTGAGTCTCAGAAAGGAAAGGTCATTTGCCCAAGGTCACAGAGTTAGGAATCTACCAAACCAATATAGGAAATTGAACTCAGGTGGGTCAATTCTAAAGTCTTGCTCTCAATCTGGTCTTGATATGGGGGAAAGCTTGAAGACATATTGCATTACTAGCCACAATAACGTTTTAGCAGGGGATGGCAGTGCCCGCCTGTGATCCCAGCATCTGGGGAGGCTGAGGCAGGAGGCTCACAGTTCAAAGCCAGCCTCAGCAATTTAGCAAGCGTCTAAGCAACTCAGAGAGAGACCCTGTCTCTAAATAAAATATTAAAAAATGGCTGAAGGATGTAGCCCAGTGGTTAAGCGCCCCTAGGTTTAATCTTCAGTATCAAAAAAAAAAAAAAAAAGTTTTGTTTTTTTTTTGGTACCGGGGATTGGACTGAGGGGTGCTCAACCCTAAGCCACTTTTGGTTTGTTTTTTGGTGCTGGGGATTGAATCCAGGGCCTTGTGCATGCAAGGCAAGCACTCTACCAACTGAGCTATATCCCCAGCCCCAAAACAAAAAGTTTTAAAAATAAGTCCCAACAGTGGACTCACTGTGTCAGGGCGTCAGGGCTTGAAGGGCCCCACGTGCCTGTCTCATCTGATCTCAGCTTCCCCCAGCGAAGGGAGGCTGAGATAGCACAGGCAGCAGCCGGAAACCAGGGCAAATCCCCAAAGCACAAACAAACGCGCTCAGCCATGAGGTCACTGTTTACAGTGCCAGGGCCTGGCTCCTGCCAAACGCTATCGACAGCCTCCTGTCCCCGGCTCCCTGAAGCATCAGCTTCAGAATGTCCCTGTCACACTGATCTGCAGGAAGAGGGACAGGAACTCTTGCCCAGGAGCCCTCCCTGGCCAGGCAGCATTCTGGGCTGTTGGTGACTCCTCCCCAGAACTCCAGGAGGATGGGAGTGCGACCCCTACTTTACAGCCAGAAGCCAGAACAAATCTGTGTCTAAGGAAGGGATATGTTACTGATGAGTCCTGGGCCCTCCTACAGGAGCCTCACTGCGGGTGAGAATTTGGATCCTGGAGTCCTTGGACCTGACACTCTTTCATCAGGTCCAAGATCTTTAGAAAGTGGTCTGGGAATCAGCATTGTGAACAAGCCCTGCAGATGATCCTCATCCACCCTGGCCTGCCCATCACCCCCACCTGCCACCCTCCCCAGCCACCAGTCCCATTAGTACCTGGTCAGTTCTCCTGCTCAATAACAAAACCACAAGCCACCCGTGCTCAGGGGCTGGGTGAACACTGCACTGTGTCAGACCTTGTGCTCAGCACTCTGCACTTGAACTATTTCATTTAATATTCACAGAGGTCTCTGCAGGGAGGAACTAGTCTTCTCTATTTTACACATGGGGAAACAGGCTCAGAGATGTAAGGAAGTGGCAGAGGAAGGCTCTGCCCTCCTGTTGCTGGGCAGTGAGGCCACTCAGGTTCTGTAGGTCCTGTCAACTGCATGACCCAGCAGCGTGAGAGAAGCTGGAGGTGGAGTACGGGACACCAAGCCTGAGGTTTCATTCATGACGCCCTCCCCAACAATCCACCTGCCCAGTAAAACCACTAGAACCCCAAACCTGAGGATTCAGCTAGTCTAAGCCCTTATTAACACATGGGGAGGCTGGGACAGCGTTCTCTGGTAGAGCTCTTGCCTAGCATGTCCCAAGGCCCTGGGTTCGATATCTAGCACCACAAAAACAAGATAAGGGGAGGCTGAGGCACCTCAAGTGGTGGGATCAGTCAGGGCCGGGTCCAAGGACCTGACTGAGCAAGTCAGGAGAGTCCCCAGGGGTACCCTGCTAGGGCTCCATTTGGGCCCATCAAGCCCTCCTAGGCGATGGCAGGGAAGTCAACATTCTGAGGACTTCCAAAATTGCCCCGGGACATCCCCTGCACACTGGCGTGGAGGGGGGGGGGGTGGCGGCCAGAGGCGGCCAACTCAGGCGAGGCCAGCGGATGGATGAGCTCAGCCCTGCAGCTGCAAGGGTGGATCGAGGAGGGGAGGGGGCAAGGTCGATGCTGATTGGCTAGTTCAAATCCCAACTGAAGGGGGCTCCGCCGCGCCCCGCCTCCTGGGAGCCTCCCCCTCACACCCACCGGCTGCTGCGGCCCCGCCCCCCAGGCGCCCGGCCGCCCGCAGCCCCGCAGCCCGGGCCCCGACGGCCCTCCACCCCTTCCTCTCCCTCTGCGTTCCTTCCAGAAACCCTCGACGCCCTGCGTCCAAACGTGGCCTCGCAGCCCGGCTGAGCTTCCCCGGCTCGCTCCCCACCACCCACTCTTCACCCCGCTCCGGAACTAGGCGCGTTTTATTTTTGAAAGGGGGGGCGGGTGGGGAGCCGGTGTCCCCCTGTGTCGCCCGGGCTGGCCAGGACCTCTGGGCTCAGGTGATCCTCCGCAGCTGCAGAGGCCGGCAGTGTGGAATGGGACTATTTGTGTAGCCACCAAGCCCAGGAGCTGCCCCCCAGGGTAGAGGTGCCAAAAGCCGTGGTGGTGAGATCAGTTTCCTCCTGTCCCACTGCTCGGTCAACACGACAGAGACGCAATCGCCTGGGGGAGCTGGCAGCCTCTGTTGACACTCGCTGGCCCTGCAGACCTCTGAGATCACTTCTTGCTGTCCTTCAGTATTGTTTTCTTTGATATTCCACTCGGGGCTCGAATTTGCCAGTGCCTTCTAGCAGAAAGGGTGTAAGGGGGAGGTTCTCTCTGGGTATGTGTGTGGCTCATCCCCAACCTACCAGCTCCCTGGGCCCTTTCAGGAGCCCTCTCCATGGAGTGCTGCTCCCTCACCTTCCCCGGGACATGCCCACTTCTCCCTAGGACTCCTCAGACTGTGCCAGTTGACTCCAACCCCAGCTCCTTCATCATCCCCCTGATCATACTGGGCTGAGTTCAGAGAGCAAGACCCCCAAGGAGTTCCCCACCCCTAGATCAGGGCTGACCCAGGCAAGGGCCCCACCTGCGTGCCCCTCTCCTCCCCACTCTCCCCCATGCCTCCCCTCCTTTCTCAGGTGGAGAGCAGCAACAGACTTTGAGGCTTGGGAGGCACATGGGCCTGAGCTCTGCCACCTACACACAGAGGAGGCCTGTGACCTTGGACAGGAACTTCCTTTCTATGGAGCCTTTGATGCCTCATTCAGAAAATGGAAATAATAACAGCTAACATTTTGGGGGTTTTTATGGCCATTTTGCCTACATTACCTAATTTAATTCTCATAGGACTCTGTGAGAGAGAAGCTATTCTTTTTTTTTTTTTTTTTTAACCTAAGAACCAAGAAGTTTATTTGGGTAACCTGGGGGGCCCTGAACCTAGAAGAAGGTGTTGGGCCTCTTAGTGGTGAAGTGTGGCTTATGCTGGCGATGCAGGACCCGAGAGAGAAGCTACTCTTACACCCATTTTACAGTTAGGAAACTGAAATGCAGGTGACTTGCTCAAAATAAAAAAATCCAGACATACTGGTTCCAAGATCTGAACAAGTGCTGCCCAACTCCAGGTCTGATTAGCATTCCAGGTCCATGGAACCAAGGAGGAACTATTCAGAGCCCCAAACCAGGTCTGTAACTGATGCTCAATAAACAGCTATTTGTAGAATTCATGTTATTATATCACTTTGGGGTGCCCCTGGCAGAAGGCCTGTTGGTTCACTAGGGGTAACCACTTTGCAGATAGGAAAACAGACTGAGGGTATTGCAAAGCCAAGGACACACAGGACTGAGTCACAGGGCTGACCTAGACCCCACTAGGGCTCATGGCCCAAACCCCATCAAGGGCACCTGTGAGGGTCAGGGGAAGCCCCAGGGCTGACCTTGACATCCTGCTCCAGGCCTCGGATGAGCTCCCCGTCCACCTGGCCAGTCTGGGCGGCACGAAGGCTGCGGCGCTCAGCTTTGCGCAGCCTGTACTGCAGGATGCGGCAGGTCTTGCTGGCCTGGTCCAGCTGCTGCCGCAGCTCCTGCAGCTGGTACACATCTTCCTCCATGTAGACGTCCCGCATCTCCAGCATCTCCGCCCGCAGCTCCTCAATCTCATCCTGCAAGAGGAAGGAGCGATCAGAACCTTGGCTCCAGGGCCGTGGCCAGGGTGTTGGGCCGCTGGCTACTCCCAGTGCTGAACCACCACCACATGGAGGCCTAGGAGTGGCCAGCTGAATCACAGACCCCAAAGACAGCCACAGCTGAACTCCCAGAATCTGTGACTGTGTTACCTTACATGGCAAAAAGGACTTTACAGATGTGATCAAGTTAAGAATCTGGAGAGAGGGAGCTTATCCTGGATTGTTTTGGGGGCCACTCTTATCACAGAGTCCTTTTCAGAGGGAGGCAGGTGGTAAAGGTGATGCAAGCCTGGGAGGAGAGGTTGCAGGGTGCGCTTTGCAGAGGAAAGAGCGGGCCGTGAGCCGAGGAATGCAAGCAGCCCCTAGAAGCTGCCAAAGGCAAGTGAAAATATTCTCCCCTAGAGCCTCCTGGGGACCCAGCCCTCTGTCACCTTGATTTTCAGACTTCTGACCTCCAGAATTAGAAGATAATCTTCCAATCAAAGTGGCTTCTTGGAAGATAATCCACTGTGATGTCTGTATCTTAAATATACCTCAAAGGTCACGTGTTAAAGGCTTGTCACCAGCCTGCAGCACTACTGGAAGGTGGTGGAACCTTTAGGACATGGGACCTAATGAAAGGATATTATTAGATCATTGGGGCTTTCCCCCCGACCCCACCTCTCTCTCTTTCTACTTCTTGGCTACTGCAAAGGTGAGCAGTCTTCTTTGCTATGCACTCCCCGCCATGATGGGCCTCACCAAGGTCCAAAGTGATAGAGCCAAGCAACCTTTGAAACATCTGAAACTGTGAACCAAAATAAGCCTTTCCTCTTTTTAAGTTGATTATCTCAGGTATTTTGTCACAACAACAGAAAGCTGACTAACGCAGTTACTAAATTGTGGTGATTTGATATAGCAGCAACAGAAAACTAATACACTGGGGAACACAAACCAACACAGTGCCAACTCTGTGTGAGGCCCTGTAGTGAGCACAGGGGCAGGGAGGGATGGTAGTGACCAGTTCCTTCAGGATCTTCTGCCCCAAGTCTCATTAGGAAAACACACAGTAAACAAAAATATTTTAAAATTCATATACTGTTAAGTGCCATGGAAGCAAAACAAAATTAAAAACATAGCAATGTGGGTAATATAATAGAGTGGTTGGTGAAGGTGATACATGGTCAGGGAGGTCATCTTTAAAAGGACATTAAGCTGAGGCAAGAAGGGAAGACACACAAGAGTGCCAGGGAGAGACTATTCCAGGCAGAGGGAACAGTGTATGCAAAGGCTCAGAGGCAGGAAAGAACTCAGTGCCTTCAAGACACAGCAAGAAACGCAGGGCAGCTATGGGGTAATTTAAGACGGGGTAACAGACGCGGATCAGCCTTAATAGGTCCCTCAGGGGCCGAGAGAAGAGTCTGGGTTTGAGTTTTAAGTGGAAGGGATTGAGAGGTGACCTCACTTCCTCAGGGCAGCTCCTGCCACCTCTGTCACCAGCTCCTAGCTGTCCCTCACTTCTCCTTTGTCATCATTGGCACATCTGCTCTACTCTGTGGAACAGTTTGCGACCCAGCGACTGTGATACCCCACCCGCAGGATCCCCACGCCCAGCGCGCAGCTCAGCTCAGCATCCCACAGGCTCCTGACCAACACGCGGCAGGAACACACCAGTGCAGGTCCAGGTGTGGAGAGCAGGACAGGTGAACGCTGCGAAATGCCGAGTGAGGCGGTGCGCGGGGACCGGCAGCAGAGGTGTGTGACTAGTCTGTCCCGTGCGTGACACAGGTGAAAACCGAGTCACACAGGGGACAATGACATCTGCTTTTAGTGTGAATGGCTCCCTAAATAACACTGCACATTAAACAGAGAAACGGAGTCCAGAGAAGACCCCCGAGGCTGGCGCTGATGGAAGCAGGGGGCAGCGGGGTGGAGGGGTCCCAGGATGAGAAGGGACACTCCAGAGAGAGGACCAATTTGGAGAGCTGGAGGCCCCAGCCCTCAGAGCCCCCCTTCCCCAAAGAACACGGAAGGAAGGGCCTGGGATGTGGGGCCTCAGCTGACTGGAGTCCAGGGGAGGAGCAAGCACAGGGGACCCAGGCAGCCTGTGCCATGGGGCGGCTCCCTAGGGGGACCGGAGAACAGCCTGGGGTTCCAGGAGAGTTGGCGGGGATCCTCCAAGCGGCTCTTAGAGGTCTCCACGCCCATCATCTCACGCCCGGGGACTGTTCCGAACCCCAGAGAGGACGGCAGTGGGGACAGGTAACATCTGCATCCCCACAGGTGCTGGCTCACTCTGCTGCCCCCTAGGGGCTCAACCCCCACTTGCCACCAGGGCCTCGGTTCTGGGCGTGTGTTCAGCAGCACCCGCTAAAGTGGAGGCCCTCCCCTCACCAGGGCACCCCGCGCCAGAGCACTCAGGCTCACCACCCACCACCGCGCCAAGCGGACGGGGACACAAGTGGGAAAGGAGGAAGTGGGACAGTCAATGATCACACCAGTGAGAGAAAAGAGGAAGTGAGGGGTCCCGGGCCCATTCAGTTGGCGGAGTAAGGAAGCGCAAAGGGACCTGCACTCAGGAAGTGCGAGCAGACGCTGCTGAATCCAGACTAAGCTCAGCCTCTTGGGCCAGAATTCAAATCCTCGCTGTGCCATTCCTAGCACCTCACTTATCCATCTTGTTATGGGGAGCATGTGGGGGTCTGAGTGGACACTCAAGTTTGCATTGAGACAAGGAGCAGTAACTTGTAAGCTCGTGACGCTGGGCTATATTACCAGGTGTATAGCATTTAGATCGTGGAAGGTGACATCTTTCCGAATAGGCCCATACCCAGAACACTGTAGTCATTTTTGAGACCCGCATATTTAACTTTTAAGTAACTGTTTTTGCTCTAAAAGTAAAACAATCATAGAAACACAAACCACGCATACTTCCTCCACCTGGCCTTGAACCACAGTGGCTCTCAAAAGTGTGGTGCCTGACTCAGCATTGGCACCACGGGGAACCGGTTAGGAATTCTCCCTGGCAACCCAGGCCTGCTGAAGAAGAAACACTAGCAATTCCATGTTCCTTCCAGTCTTTTTTCCCTAAAAGGGCAAGAGTCCCACCTCTCCACACAAGTCCCCGCCCAGAGCCTGACCCAGGATAGGTCTCAGTAAGCCAAAGGGCTCTCCACTGCAGAAGTGAAGGCGAGAACATTCTTCCTCCATGAGCAGCTGCCTCCCCGCCCGCCGGGCACTGTTTCTGACTGTGCAGGCCATGGCCTCCTGCCAGCTTCGTCTCTTCCCCCCTGGCCCAGGGGACCAAGCCTCTCAGGGATTTGTCCCAGCTGCAGGCAGAATGTTGGTTGGCCCCTCCTGGCGGAGCCCCGCGTGAGAGGGTGGCTTCACAGAGGCTGGCCTGTGGCTGGGGTTGTCTGCTGGGCTGTGGGTAGTGGCTGGTGACGCAGGACACAGGACCTGAGGTGGGGGCTGGGAAAGGGGCTGCTGGGCACTGTGGGGGCTCCCAGAGGGTAGGGCCCTGTTCGACTGCAGAGGCTGGGTCCACACTGGGCCGTCCCTCCTGCAGCTTCACTCCAGGGAAGCTCTCCAGTGACAAGTCCAACCCAGGGGTGCCCGTGGGGAAGGCAGTGGGGGCTCAGACTTCCCAGCCACTTCCCAGACAGCCCAGGGGCCTGCAGAGCCCCACCCCTCCCAGAGCCCTCTGCAACAGGAGTGGGAAGGGCCAGACCCCCCAGGACTCGGCAGGCCTTGGGGCTACACCAGGTTGTTGGAGTCTCCCTGCTCCCTACATGGGGGGACCACAAAGCTCATCCTCCACTGCAGACACAAGAGGTCACATCACCTGGCAGTGCCATCTCAGAGCTTTGAGAGCCCAGTTCTCAGTCCCAGAGTCCAAAGGCTGCCTTGAAGACACCCTCACCATCTAACCCAGACTGCCACCAGAGAGAAGAGGAGGACGGGGACAGAGACCAGGCACCCACACTGCAGCCGGGGCAGTCAACATTTCCCTTTCTCGGGGTCTCTTTGGCCCAGAGGAGCAGGCAAGAGCTGCTTATTGGAGGAAGTCGGAAAAAAGCGGTGTTTTCTGTCTCCTCCACTTTTCTCCTCGCTTCTGCATCTGGACCCCGAGCCAACTCCAGGTCCCCTGCCTACTGTCTCATTCCTGGCCCCAGCACCCACATATGCCATGAGTAAAAACAGGCCATCGCCTCCCAGGAGGCTCAAAACACCAGGCCCAGCCCAGGTGCCGCGGGCATGACTGATAGTTTAATCCTCTCACCAACCCTGTGAGGTGGCTGCTGAAAATGTTTCCATTTTGCAGTTAACGAAACTGAGGCTCAGAAATTTCCCAGAGCTGCTTAAGCAAGGGAGGAGCAGAGCTGGAATCCACAAAGGCTGGTGACCCTGGGCCTATGCATGGTAACTGTGTCTTCTTCCAGGTCACTCGGGCTACTACCCATGCTAGAACGGCCTTCACCAGGCTCACTCCTAACTATCTCATCCTTCCAGAACATTCCCTCCTCCCCTAATCTGATTCAGAACCCACACTCTTAACTCTTTGGTCCTTTGTGCCAACAACTCTGGGTTGTATTTGTCTATTTTCAAGTCTTTATCTTTCCCGGAAGCTGGAGGAAGGGCTGGGCTGGATCTGATCCAGGTCTGGTCCCCAGCATCGCCCAGGGCAGCAGATGGGCAGGTGAATAAGTAAGTCTTAGTAAATCTTCCTGACCCCAGCTTCAGGCCAGCTACAAAGGGACAGGGGAAGCCTGGGCAGATCCAGAGCTGATCTCAGACCCCCACACCACCCAAGGAGAGGGGTTAAGTCGGTCTGCCCAGGGAACCCCCTGCTCCCCATTCACTCCCTGCCCACAAAGAGTCTTTCCACCCAGCCCTGGTGACCCATGAAGGCAGCCTACAGGAAGCAGCCTCTCAGAGGCAGAACTGGTTCCCAGGAGTCCTGGGGGACTGGCCAGGAAGAGTCTCTTGGTCCAGGCTGGGCCAGAGGGCCCAATATGAGCTCACGCTGCTGCTAATAATAGGAGACCACAGTTTACAAAGGCATTCCATCTGGATCATCTCATGGGTCCTTGCAGAAAACCTCGGATCCGGGGAGCCAGAGCTCATCCCTCTTCTACAGATCAAGAGCCATAGAGAAGCAGCGAAGAGAACTCCAAGCAGGACACAGACCTCTGTCCTCGGGATCCCTCCTCTGTATCACAATTCAGGGAGCCCATGAAGTTGAAAAATCCTATCTTTGATTTCAATAATCTCTAACTAAAAAATCAAAATTTTCTTCTATTCTGAACTCCCTGAACACATCAGGGTTGTGTTAGCAGCACCTGTGACTTTGCCACCCAAAAGAGACCACAGAAGTTTTCATAGCCTGTGACGGTTGTTGCAGAAATGTCAAAATATTGCTTATGCTCATCAGTAACTTTCTTTAAAATATTTTTTTTCAGTTGTAGACGGACACAATATGTTTATTTATTTACTATTATTTTTTAATGTGGTGCTAAGGATGGAACCTAGGGCCTCACACATGCAAGGCAAGCACTCTACCACTGAGCCACAATCCCAGCCCCATCAGTAACTTTATTAACTCAGGAGCTTGGTGACAGGCCTGTGAACTACTATAATTCCAAAGTTATCAATACATTCAATACAGTCTGTTTACTTTGATTTTTTTTTATGAGTGTGTGTGGTGCTGGGGATCAAACCCAGGACCTTGTACATACAGGGCAAGCCTTCTACCAACTGAGCTATATCCCCAGCCCCTCCTTTGCATTTTAGAAGATTATCCTGAAAATTATTCTTAGCAGGGAATTTAAAGGGGCCCATAACTTGAAATAAGGAGAAGCCTCTGTTTCCTCACCTGTGGGATATAGTCCCAGGTCCTTCCCTCCACCATCAAGGCATATATGGGGGAAGCAGGGCTCTACTTTCAAACCACATTTTAAATGTTCTAAGGATTCCTTTCTGCAAAAAATCTACACAGATACAAGATGATGAATCTTTGTCTAATGAAGATGGCGGTGCAGTTTAGATTCAGGGTTCTCGGGAATCTTCCCACGTGACCATATGTGCATGAGCACAACGCAGACTGGGCTACGGGAGAGGACAGTGACCAACACTAGCCCCTCTGCAGAAACACAGCAAGTGGCAATGGATGATGCAAACCCAGCAACAGTCCACAGCTGGCCCTGAGGGGACAGGGAGAAAACCAAGAAGACCCGAGGTTCCTGAAGGCAGGAGGCTGGCTCTTACCAGCGACCAAGAAGAGACTGCAGGAGTGGAGTCCCCAGCTACCCCCACCCAGTCAGCTCCCTGCACTGAGGGCTCTCTACATTCTGGACTGTTGGGACAGAAAACAGGTAAGTGTTCTCAGGGTCTAGATGGAGGAAGGGAATGACCTCAAAGAAAATCTGGGAGGGCCATGGGACTATTGTTTCATTTTGAGGTACTAGGGGTAGAAACCAGGGCTCTGCCGCTGCTGAGCTACACTGCCAGCCCTGTTTGGGTACTGGGGACTGAACCCAGAGGTGCTTTTCCACTGAGCCACATCCCCAGTCCTTTTTGAGACAGGGTCTCACTAAATTGCCGAGGCTGGCCTCAAATCTAGGATCCTCCTGCCTCAGCCTCCTGAACTGCTAGGATGGGAGGTGTGTGCCACAGTACCTGACTGAATTCTATATCTTAGCTGGGGTGATGATTACAAACTGGGTTGTCAAAACTCATCTTACCATATGTAAATTACACCTTAATACATTACCTGACTGAAAACAAAAAGCAAAAGAAAGCAAGACCTCCACCCATGCTGGTGGAGTCATCACCACACTCAAAAGGAAACCCAGATGCACAGGCCCCGGCCCCAGCCCCCCCCCCCCCGCCCACCTCTCCCGTTCATCTCCCCAGCTCTACCTCACACTCGCCACACTCCAGCCACTGGGGGTCACACCTGGCCTGTCCCACCTGCCCTTGCCTTGCCCTCAGGGCTGCCCCCGTTTCCTGCCTGAGGTGCCCACTGCAAGGCCACCTCCAGAGACCTTCCAGACCCATGAGCCCATTTGTCTGGCTTAACCCTTTCTTTCTCTCACAGTATCACAGGCCTGGAATGTCCCTCCAAGGGCTGGGATGAGTGGCCAGAACCATGGCAGGACACAAATGGCCCAGAGCCAGGGTGGCAGATGGACGGGCAGCCTGGGCCTTGGCCTGAGGGAGAACCGTGGCGGCCGGTGGTGTGTTGGAAATGATGTTTCGGACACTCATTTGCTCATGGAAGGTCGGTCAGCCTCTAGGCTGCGAGGGTCAGGAAAGCGGAACCCAGGCCGGTGCCCGGGACACGCAGGGCAGCTCAGTAAATGGCTGCCGAGACATAAAGGGGCCTCAGAGTGCTAGCTGACTACCCCATCGCACCTCTGAGAGAACTCCTTCCGGTTGGGCTGCTATGTGAATCCATTTCTTTGACTCTGTGAGGCTAATGTCCACAGTGGCTTCAGACGCCAGGCCACTGACACCCAGGCCCCAGGCCTGCCAGATTCCAGACCTTACCCAGATCTGTCACCTCATCCCCGGTCCCAGGCAGACCTAGGCAGGACGACAGAGCCCCGACTCTGCAGGATGGCAGCCGTGCCATGGAGAACAGGAGCCCCTGCTGGGCCTGCCTCTTCCCACATGCAGCCTGGCCACCATGGTCCCTCCCTCTGACCAAGGCCGGGCTGCCTGTCCATCTGTCCCCCTGGCTCTGGGATACTTGGTTCCTGCTCTGGTCCTCGCCACTCACTCCAGCCCCAGAAGGGCTGACCAGCAGGGTGGGCCAGCAGTGGCCACAGGGGCACATGCCAACCCCACCCAAGGGGCCAAGGCTGCCATCTGCTATCCCTTCTGCCAGTCCCCAGGGGTCTGTCAAGGTTCCAGATGAGATCATCACACTTGAATCCAAAGGAGGAAACAGCAAAAGCCTCCATGTCCCCTTTCAGTTCATATGCACTCCGCACAGCAGCAGGCAGAGGGGAACCCAAAGACCCCATCCCTCACAGAGGGACACTGAGGCCTAGAGATGGACAGGAGACCGTCCCATGGTTCTCTAGGAGGCCCAGAGTGCAATGCAACTTAGCCTCCTTGGGTGAAAGCAGGGCTCTTGTTTGGGGGAGTCAGGGTCAAAGGTCCTGGAGGAGGGTCAGCCAGACAGCACTGTGCCACCCAATGTCCCTGCAGGCTGCCTGGTCCTGGAGACTTCCAGGATCCCACTTCTCTTGTGAGCAATAAAGAGGGAAGTACCCGGCTCAGTTCTGTCCTGGTATCCTGAGCAGTCCCAATGGGGTCAAAGAGACCACACATGTTGCCCAAGGTCACACACTAAGTGGCACATCCAGCATCCAGTTTGAGCTCTCATAAACTAAACTAGAGGGTCTCTATAATGGGGTGACAGAAATACAGGCTGACATTTTCAAGGACTTGGTGTGTGCCTAACACCAGGCAGAGAGACTGGACATCTCTTGCTCAGTGATGAGCCTTTCAAAGCAGGCACTGTTCCGATCTCCTGCCCCTTCATAGATGAGCAATGAGGGCCGCATAGCCAGTCAGGAACCAGCCTCCCAGACCTGTGCACAGAGCTGTGTGTGTGTGTGTGTGGCATGCACGTGCATGTTGGTGGTGGGAGAGCCCTGGAGACCTGCACACAGGCAGAACGGGCAGCCCCTGCTGCCTCTGACAGTGTCCCTCCGGTCCTTTCCTTGTGAACAGGAAGGAAGTCAGCTTTGGATCTGGATATGTGGAAAACATCCCCCAAATTGCCTCTGGGCTTAACCGAGAGAGCAGGGAGCTGAGGTCTTCTGAGATGGAAAGGAGGCTCCAAGTCAAGAGAGTGGCTCAGGGCCACACAGCCTGACCTCTGGCACCCTGGAGCATTTCACACCTGCATCTCAGCTCCTGCCAAGCCCCTGTCTGGTATTCCAAAATGTGCACCACAAGATCCTCATCCTTGTGTCACTTAAATGCTGTGTGACCTCTGGCAAGCATGCAACCTCTCTGGAGATAAGTATCCAGGATGGTCCCTGATCCATGCAGAGAAAGGGGGAGGGGCTGGTGCGAAACCTGTAATTACCTGATTAGTAATCTAATCACTGTCCAGTGAATTCCCCAGAGGAGCCTCCAAGAAGCTCCAAGGTGTGTCTGACACAGGGGCCTGGCTTGGAGCAACCCTGAGGAGAAGCTGCCAGACTCACAGGGGGAGGGGAAAGCGGGAGAAAGAGCAGGGAACTGCAAGGGCAAAGGAGGGAAGAGCCCAGGGACAGGGTCGGGGGTGTGTCCCACAACAGCCTGGAACGTGGGTGGAGCAGGGCTGGGAGGTGTGACCACACAGGCGTCTGGGGCTTGGGAGGAGCAGGCAGGGAGAGGCTGGTGCAATCAACCAGGGCCCAGAGAGCCGAGCAGGCAGGCCCAGCGCAGCTGGGAACCCAGACTTTCCGGAGAGCCTTCGCTTCTCTTTATGGCCCTGGCAATGGGAGACGATTCACCTCCATTAACAGTGAGGACCCCAAGGCCGACCTCCATCAGCAGAGGGCCCAATAGGTGCTGTGTCTGAGGCTCTGACTTTCGAGGGAAAGAGTGTCTGGGGTGCTCACCAGCTCAGCTCCACACACCCCTCCCAGACTAGAACTGAAGAGGCACACCCAGAGCCAGGCAGGCCCCTGCCACCAAGGACCCAAGCTCCATAGGAGACCACTGCCAAGTGATGACGAAGGGTCAAGGCTGAGCCTGTAGGAGTCTCCTGTTTAATCCTCACAGCACACTGCAGGGCAAGTACCATCCATACCCTCTTTTACAGATGAGGAGACTGAGGCTCAGAAAGGAATAGGTTAGAGCTGGGCGTGGTGGTGCACGTGGTGGGATTATGCCTGTGATCCCAGTGGCTTGGGAGGCTGAGGCAGGGGGATTGTGGGTTCAAAGCCAGCCTCAGCAAGAGCAAGGCACTAAGCAACTCAGTGAGACCCTGTCTCTAAATAAAACACAAAATAGGGCTGAGGATGTGGCTCAGTGGTCGAGTGCCCCTGAGATCAATCCCCGGTAACCCTCCCCCTGACCGCTAAAGAAAAAAAAATTAGAAAGGAAAAGGCAGAGGCAGGATCCAAGCACAAGTCTTTTGGGTCCAGACGGCAATGCTCTTAAATCCCCCAGGCTCTGGAGAAGGGAGGGCTGTCCTGCCTCCTCGCCTGCCTCAGGGCGGCCAGCCACGCAGAGTGGTGCTGATCTGGAGGCCTCCGGCGCACCTGGGGCAGCCAGCCGGTCCAGAACACTTCATGGTCTCAGGCTCTTTCCCCAGCCCAGCTCCAAGTTCCTCCCAGTAGCAAAGCAGAGTGAGTGTGGCCACAGGTAAGGTCACACACAGGAGGATGGGGTACTGTCTGTAGATCAGGCCCTTGCGCTGGAATTCACCATGCCCCTCCCCGGGTCTCCTCTGCCCCAGAGGCTGTACAGGATGGTGCTGGGCGACACCTACCTGACCACTAATCCTCCCAAACGCCAGGGGGAAAGGGTCAAAATTCCCATTGTACAGATAGGAAGACGGAGGCTTGATGAGGGACCTGGCACAGGGAGATTTTGCACAGGGAGGAGGCAGCAAAGTGAGATTTGGTCCCAGACCTGATCCCAAAGATGGAGTTTGTCCATGAGATTGATTTTGAGTCTTTCTTCCCTCCCTCTCCAGGCCCTGAGACAGGCCAGGCCTTGTGCCCCCTGCTTCAGACCCGTGGGGGAAGCAGCCCAGCCTTGCCACAGGACCCCCTTCTTAGCAAGGTGTCGACAGTGCCCAGCGGGGTCCACTCCCCTTCCCAGACTCTGCCCCATCGCCAGGCCCTCCAGCTCTTCTTGCAGGCCTGCAGCCCAGCCCCAGAGCCGGCCACTGCCTTTCATCCCCTCACACACACCTCTATCTACTGAGCCCCTCCAATGTGCCAGGCACAGTTCCTCAAGCACAGAGGCAGTCACTCAAAGGCTGACTCCCCAGCTGCCATGCCGCCTCCGGGAAACCTGCCAGCCCCTCCCCGGGCTCCTCCACCGTCTCCAGCCCAGAACTGGGCACACTTTACAAATGGGGATGGCGGGGCCCTCTGTAGCCCCCAGCAAATGAGAAGCAGGGAGGAAAGATGGGCCAGCAGGAAATTCCGAAGAGATTAGAAGGGAGTCACCCGGGGGCAGTGTTCCTCCTGCAGCCTGCAACTGTCAGCCCCACGGGGCCCAGGTCCAAGGGCCTGGCCTCAGAGGCCTGGGTGCAACTTCTGACCCGGAGATCCGAAGGCCCTACCCACCACCTCCCCGCCCCGCTAAGCTCCTCGGACCTCACGTCCAGAAAGTTACAGAGCCAAGGCCCTGACCCTGGCCGTGCCCTCACTGTTCCATCTGCCCTGTGGAAGGAAGCCTTGCGGAGGAGCTGAACACAGGAGGAGCTTGTACACACTAGCTCCAGGGAAACGCTGACCAGGATTTCCTGTTTCTGTGTGGGAGTGACACACACATGTCACTGTGTCTGTGTCTGGGTACACTTGTTTGGCAAATGCTGCATCCCTGACATTTGCATGATCTGCGCTTGTGTCTGTGCCTGTGGGTACAGGATCTCGTGTCACATCTATGTGAATGTTTATATCTCAGTGTGGATCCTCTCGAGCCTGCCCGAGGGATGCTTCTGGAAGGGAATGGCTTCAGTGTGTCACAGGATGTGTCTGTGAGGTCAGTGTGAGTGACTTTGGTCTCTGAGATTGAGCTATAATGTTTGTACATAAATTTGTGTGGACAAGAATAGATGTGGCCGGGGGGTGGTGGCACATGCCTGTCATCCCAGCAGCTCTGGAGGCTAAGACAGGAGGATCTAGAGCTCAAAGCCAGCCTCAGCAACCCAGCGAGGCCCTGTCTCTAAAAAAATACAAAAAAGGGCAGAGGATGTGGCTCGGTGGTTAGTTAAGTGCCCCTGGGTTCAAAAAATAAAAGTTGGGGGAGAGAGGATGTGCCTGGACACAGGCCCAGCCCCTCCACAAGGAAAGCTGGCAGTCCTAGAGTTCAGAAGTCCCCCCAGGGCACAGCAGCCTCTGCTCACATTTTCCATCTTGCAGGAGCTGTCCCCTCCCCGCTGACAGGCAAGTGCTGAGAATTCTTAAAGCCCCAGGTCTCAGAGCAGCCTCCTCCAGGCTACCTTTCAGGCTGGGACTCCAAGTAGGGACCAGCTGGGCTTTGTTGACCAAGGTGACCATTCCTCTCCTCTCCCCACTGACAGACTGGAGCCCTCCCCCTATCCAGGAGCTGAGAAGAGCTACATACAGTGACCTGCTGTGTGGACTGGCACCAGCCAGGAGGCACTCAGAAAACATGTGCTGATGGATGGATGGGCAGTGGATGCCTGCAGGAGAGCATTAGGGAAGGCCACGGTGGGTCAGGCACTAGTGTTACTGAGCACTTCACCTTCACCTTACAGTGGAGGGCCCCCACGACCCGGGACAGCATGCCTGTCCTCCACTTTAGAGAAGGATCAGTCCCACACACAGGGACACCCGTGTCCACCACCCCCATGGGCAGGCTCCGGGTCCCTAGCCTGTTTTGTCTACCACTTCCCCTATACGCTTAGCCTAGAGCCTGGCCTGTGACAGGATTCCCTTCAGTCCAGGCTCACCATAGCAACAAATGCGCAGCTCTGGTCACACTGCAGGAAGAACAGGACCCCTAGCTGGGAACAGTCAGGAACCCTTGTCATCCCAGAGGCTGAGGCAGGAGGATGGCAAGTTCAAAGTCAGCCTGGGCAACTTAGTGAGACCCCTTCTCAAAATTTAAAGAGAAATAATAAAAAGGGCTGGAGATGTGGCTGAGTGTGGTAAAGTGTCCCTGAGTTCAAAATACAAAATAAAGATAGAGAGAGCAGGAGGAGGAAGGAGAGGAGGACTTCTTCTTCAAGAAGGAGATGGAAAAGAAAAGAAAGAACAGGACCCCAGGTTAGACCAACAGGTGTTGGAGTCACGGCTGCAAGACCTGGAGCCTGCATTGATCCATCTGTATAAGGGCAACTGGGGTCAGTGAGGTGCTTCCTGAGCAAACACCTAGACTGGGGATTCTTCAAACACTCAGTTACAGCCTCCAAGGAGGCCTGGGTCCCCAGAGCCCACAGAGCAGCAGGGAATGCATCCTACCTTCCGGCCCTCCCTGGAGTAGCTCCTGCTCTATTAACATTCTAAAGCTAAGGAAATCCACCCTCCAAGTCTTCTTCCAGTTCTTCTAGAAGGAACACATGGACATCCTCTCTGCTCATTGGCTAACAATAATAACAGTTCCCCATACGTTGTGGGATTTCACTTTCTGCAAAATGTTTTCTTGTCTATTCATACCTCCAGGATTGATGAAAACAATCCTTTGAGGTTGCCCTGGCCGGCTCCAGAGTCTTCATCATACAGATGAGAAAAAAGCAGCTTGGAGAGGCCAAGTGACCTGCCCATGGCCAAACAGAAAATAGTAAAACCAGGTTTCCAAGCCAGGTCTTCCGGCTCAAGCTCTCTGATTCTTCCATCCACACCCAGTGGGTTCCTAGCCTGTCCTCGCCACATGGGACATGGTAACTGTTAGTGGTCATGGGTGACCTCAGACCACTGGGGCTTTGAAGGTCAAACATAGTTGACGTGTCTATTCTGCAGTGATAGTTCCATCTCTGGATTCTGGAACTTTGGCAGTTAATAACCTTCTAGACTTCCGTAGCTAGAAGGGACTCAAGGTCAAGCAGCTCAACTGTAGCCACCACATAAATCTCCCCAGGAACGTTCCTCAGGAAATCACAACCACCAATGTTTTGGACCACTTACAAGCCGCTTTCCACAAACTCTATCTATATCCAAGCATGTGAGGTCATCTAGCCTCTTTTTGAATAATTCAAGGGACAGCATGCTCAGGACCTCCTCTGTAGAAAGTCCTTCTGGCTTTTCTTAGGGAGAGAGTTATCCCATTAATGCTTCCCTGGATGGGCCCCCGGATCTACAGTCATCTGATAGCCCTTCCCCCTGCTGACAGTCCCCAGTGTCCCCCCAGCAGCTGGGAGGTGAAACTGAATCGGGCCACCTGCTGGACTCAGGGGCACTCCCCTCAACCTGAACAGTCAATCTGCAACAGACACACTGGGGTCTGAGTCTTTTCCCTCATTATCTAGGCTGCACCTCAGTAGCAAAGCGACCCAAAGAGGTAAGAAAAACACCAGTCTAGCCTGTTCCCACTCCCAGCCCTGGCTGCCCTGAGACCTGGCTCTGGGACCTGCAGCCAGTCCCTCCCCTGCTCTGGCCACAGTTTACCCATCTGCAGAATGAAAACACCCACCATCACCACAACAAAACACCCTGTCATAAGTCCTATATTTAGGGCCACATGCACGGTGTCCAGGGTCCCCCTGCCTCCGAGAGGCTGGCAGCTGAGGTTAACAAACCTCAGAGAAGTGATGCGCGGTCCCACCGCACACGGCAAGAATCGGCACTGTCAGGTATCACTGTCTCTCCAGTCCTCCTCCAACTCAACAAGCTTTTACCCACCTAGAATGTTCTTACGACAGCTCCTCAGTCTACTGACTGGTTCCATGTCATCCTTCAGGTCTTGGCCTCCCTGAGTCCCAGCCCCCACCCTCACGTGCTCCTGGCACCCTTACACTTTCCACACATTCCCGTGACCCACAATGTGCTTTAGAGTATGACTACTATTGTACAGGTCTCCCCAAGGTTCCTGGAAAGCAGACACTTCGGCCTGTTCACAGTGGTATCCCCACCCTCCATCTGTGTTAGTACACAGGCCGAGGACCCTGGTTAGCTGGTCAATGAATGAATGAATGAAAGGCCGGAGAAAGCCCAGCCTGCTCCAGGTGGGGAGGAGGATCTATGCTGCACCCACAGAATCCACAAGAGACCCAGAGAAGTACACATGGAAACCTGTCCAAAATCGCTGGGGAATAGACATGATCTCAGCTACTGCCATCTGAGATTTACTCTACACCAGGCTCTCTAATGGTGTTTGCACACATTATCTCATTTAATCTTTTAAGAGTGAAATGTGGGGCTGGGGTCCTGGTTAGTGGTAGTGCACTTGCCTAGCATACGTGAGGTACTGGGTTCAACTCTCAGCACCACATACAAATAAATAAAAAAGGTCCATCAACAACTAAAAAATATTTTTTAAAAAGAGCAAAAGGTTGGGCTGGGGATGTGGCTCAAGCAGTAGCATGCTCGCCTGGCATGCGTGCGGCCCGGGTTCGATCCTCAGCACCACATACAAAGATGTTGTGTCCGCCGAGAACTAAAAAATAAATATTAAAAAAAGCAAAAGGTGTAATTATCCTATTTTTACATATAAAAAAACTGAATTCCAGAGACATTAAATAAACTTCCAAGATCACAGTGAGGAAGCTATAGACCCCAGACCCAACAGTGCCTGAGGCTTGTGCATGAAGCCTGAAACTCAGTTTTAATTTCTAAATTAAAACTCAGGTGGAAACTAAGGTGCAGGCCTGTCCCAAGCCCTGCCATGTCCCCAGCTGGGCCTGGGTGGACAGGAGCAGGTTCATGAGACTAGAAGCAAAGCACTGTGAGCCCTCCTCCTCTGCAAATGAGCAGTGGGGGGTGAGGGGCTCAGGATCCAGCTTTGGGGCAGGCAGTGTGGAAAGCAGCCCAAAGCCTCCAGAGGACAAGCGCAAAAGGTCCTCTTTCGGCCTGTCATTGTAGTCTCCCTCCTCCTCCTCCCTCCACTTGCCTGCTCCTTCCCCCTGGCTTCAGCACACAATAAGGCCTGACGGAACCCCTGATTGTCACTGGGGTCTTAGGGAAGACCCACCCTCCCATTTAACAGTTAAATGGGAAGGGCTGGGCACTGAAGGGCTAGGTCGTCCTGCCTCAGGCAGACCCTGTCCTATTCCACAAGAGTTCACCAAACACTGCCTCACAAGTCCTGAGGAAAACGGAGGAGCAAGAGACACAGCTGGGCAAGATCCCAACACTCTAATGAGTGAGGAACCCCTTTAGAAGAACCACGAGGCAAAGTTAAGTGCCACAGGGCAGACATAACTCAGCAGAGTGCTGTTAACTCCGTGGCTCTTGGCCAGGGATACTCTGGGTGCTGTGCCAGGCCATCAACAGACAAGTGCAAGCAACATTTCAGTCTCTTCCAAACCCATGCCCAGTCTGTAAAGCCCATGAGGAGTCTGGCCTCCCAGGCCAAGGTCAACACCCCAGAGCCAGGCTGCTCCTTGAGCAGCCATGGAACTAGGCGACAGGCAGAGGGAGCCTGGCCTGCATCCAGGAGGTACTCATGTCCACTGAAAGGGCCAAGGCAAAGCCTGCTCTCCCCAAAAAGCTCTCAGGTCCCCACATGCCCAGAGGGAGAGTCCCTTTCTGGCAGCAGTTTCCCCCCTCCCACTGGGAGTATGGGAAGGATATGGGCAATGGCCATGACTGGCCGGGCCAGGGCCGTTGTATACAAGGCCTGTTGCCAGAAAGCAGAAGACAATATCCCGGGATCTAGGGAGCTGCCTCTGAACCGGTTCTCCCACAATATCATCCTCCCAGGCTCTGGGACCGTTAGACTGGGCGGAAGTGGACTCCAGCCAAGGGGATGTTCCCAGATGTCATGCTTTCAAAGTGGACCCGCCCTAAAAGGCAGGCGGGGACAGGCCTGTGCCTGGGGAAGCCCTGGGTAAAGACTCAGGATTCTGTTCCAGCCTGTCCTTGGCAAGGAATGGCCACAGGTTTCCCCGGAGGCGGAGCACACTAATGGCCCCAGAAAGGAGAGTCAGGGAAGGCCTGCAGGTCTGGGGCAGGTTTTGAGCCGCTGAAAGCAGAGGTCCAGCCCCTCACTGACTACACACCCCACCACAGAGCACCCTTCAGAGCAATTTTCTCAAGGCCCCTGTCCCCAAATCAGGGTCCTTTGATCAGTGTCCTACCCAAGTTTCTCCTCCGAAGAGGGCTTCCCAAATAAAGTGAGAAGAGGGAATGTGAGGGCCCCCTAGATGGATCTCAGAGTGGTCCCCAGAGGGTTTGGGCCCCTTTCCCCAGCTTGTTCAGTGGGAAAGAGGCCCGCGGGGCCGTGTCAGCACGCGTAAGGCTGCCTCCCTTTCCCCCTGGGCGCCCCCACCTTGAGATAGTCGTTCTCGGAGCGCAGCTCCTCCAGCTCGCGCACGAAGCCGCCGGGCCCGCAGTCCAGCATCTCCTCGGTGAGGTCAGAGAAGGCGAGCGAGGCACTGAGAGGCAAACGGCTGCTGCCCACCGACGACGCGGCCATCGATGGCTCATCGGGGGAAGCGGGTGGCCGCGGAGGCTGGTGCGTGGACGGCGCGGGCTGAGGCTGCTGACCGGTGCGGGCCCCCGCCGGCCCCCCGGCCGCCGACTCGGCGTCGCTGCTCAGCGCCAGCTCCAGGCCCAGCAGGCGCGCCTCCTCCGACGCGCAGTCGGACACCTCGGAGCTGCTGTCGGTGAGGCTAGGCGGCGGAGGCGGAGGTCGCTGCCCGGCACCCGGGCGCGGGCGGCCCTTGGCGCGGACTCCGGTGCGAACCCCGGCCACACGAGTCCCCGCGCCTCGTGCCCCTGGCGCCACTGCGCGCCCCTTCTTGTCTGGCCGCGCTGAGGACGCGGCGCTACAGGCTGCAGCGGCGCCCGGGCCTGGGCCGCGGCGGCCCTTGGCTAACGACCAGCCGGCCACGTCCTTGGGCCGGGCCGGCGACGGCGCGCGGTGGCTCTTCTTCCTCTCCAAGACCGGCGCGGGCGGGGGAACGCAGCCCCGCGCCGGGGGCTCGCCCGCCGGCGCCTCCATCGCGGCCTCACTCGGCCTCAGCGAGCGGCGCGCATGGCCGGGGCCCGCCCGGCCTCGGCGTCCCTGGGGAGAGTCCCGGTGCAGCTCTGGCCGCTCGAGGTGCGGATCCTCTCGGCCCACCACAGCTTGGGGGCTGCGCTCCGGACCCGACCCCCGCCGCACAGTCTCTCCACTGCTCTGAGCTTTGAGAGAGCGGCCCGATCGCCTCCAGGCGCCACGGCTCCGGCTCCGGCTCCGCCCGGCGCCCGCCCCCTCGGCCTCGCCGCGCCCCCGGAGCGCGCCGGGGCCTCGGCCGCCCGCACGCCGATCGCTGCCTCGG
Source organism: Ictidomys tridecemlineatus (assembly GCF_052094955.1). Taxonomy (NCBI): domain Eukaryota; kingdom Metazoa; phylum Chordata; class Mammalia; order Rodentia; family Sciuridae; genus Ictidomys; species Ictidomys tridecemlineatus. The sequence goes on from NC_135481.1 coordinate 179,880,766, forward strand.
GCTCCGAGTCCGGCTGCGGCCAGGACTCCGGCTCCGCCCGGCGCGGCCCGCCCCCCGCGCAGCCCCGCCAGCTCCGCGCCCCGCCGCCTCGGCTCGGGGGCGCGCGGCTCCGCGAACAAAAGGCGGACGCGGCGGGAGCGGCGGGGAGGGACGCAGGCTGGAAACGAGGGAGGAATCTGCGAGGCAACAGCGACCCCCTCGAGGGTCAGGCGGACCCGGGCAGCTGCGGCCCCGGCTCCCTCCTCCTCCGCTCTGCCGCCGCCCCCTCCCCTGCGGGCCAAGGGATCGCACCCCGGGGAAGCACCCCGCTGCCCAGTGTCCTGGATCGGGCAGCGTGAGCGGCAGGAGGGGGGATTCCCCGGCCGAGGTCCGCCGGACCTCAGCACACTGGAGCCAGCATCCATGCACACCCGGCGCCTCGCCCCTCGCCCCTCGCCTTGTGCTGAGCGTGCGCGAACTCCGCCCCCTTTAACCTTGCCAAACTACACCAACGATCCCATCGTACAGATGCGTAAACTGAAGCCTTTGGGGGACTAGCGATCCGCTCACGGTCAACGGCAGAGCCGGGAAGGACTCAAACCTCACGCCTCCAGGAAGTGCTCGGGCTCCTTCTGCCTCAGTTTCCCTCCCGCTGCCCTAAGGACTGTGCAGCGCTGGTGCACGCCCACTCTGCACACCTTGAGCGCCTGCGGTCCTAGGCATTGTCCCCTCTCCCCTACCTCGGTTTCAGATTCTGTTCAGCAAAAATGGAAACGACACGGTTATTGTCACACCAGTGGATGCTTTAGGAGTAGGTTTTGGCCCCGGTGGGAGCTGGAATGGGCTGGAGACGGTCTGATTCCTACACCACCACCCCAAACAAACAAAAAAACAAACAAACAAAAAAAAAAAAAAACAGGAGCAGCTCCGGAAGGCCCCGGAGCCCCGGCTCTCGTGGTTGTGATTTCTTTCCCTCTGGGACTGTCTCCCGGGCTCCTCTCCGCTTTTTTGGATTTTCCATTACAACTTCCTCACCCCTGCCCGGCGCCTTGCTGCCACTGCCCACCCTAAAGCACCGCAAGGCAGAGCCAGTTTGTCTGTTGGCCCAGGGCGGTCCCTCACCCTCAGGGTGGGCTTCCTTGCCCCTGGAGGGCAGAGCTGGGTTAACCCCTCTGCAGCCTCCTCTTCCTCCCGTTATTCCCTCTTCCCATTTTTTCTCCTCCTTTTCCATGCTTTTCTTTTCTTTCCCCTTTTCCTCCTCCTGCTCCTTTTTCTTCTTCCTCTTCTTCCTCCACCTTTTTCCGTCCCCTGATACACGACACAGCTAGCACCAACTTCACTTCTACGTCTCTTCCGTGAATACATTCCCCACTAATACATCCTGGAGAGGCCCCTCTCACCTAAGGCATGACTTCATCGGGACCCGGGTGTGTGAGCGCCCCTGCACCCTCAGACCCTTCGGGTGCCTCCATGGAGAGAGAAGGGCTATTCAACAGGTTCTTGGCAAACACTGCTTCAGGGACATGCCCATCGGCTCCTATACACACACACACACACACACACACACACACACACACACACGCCCCTCCTCCCCAGCGCCCTCTGCTGAGCGTGTGCAGACTCCTTTCCCTTTCACTTTGCAAAGGGAGGCCAAGGATCCCATCCCATTGTACAGATGCATAAACTGAAACGTAGCAGGAACATGTGATCCATTCATGGTAAAGGGCAAGCCAGGACACAACCTACACCTCACCCACTCAACCCTGTTAGCACAGGGAAGTCACTGAAGGCACTGGTGGGCTTGCCAGTGCCTGGACTCATGGAGCACACAGTATAGAGGGAGATGGACTAAAAATCATAGAGCAAGACTACTAAGCAGTGAAGAGGTACCCTTGGGCTAGTGACCCAAGGTAGACCTTCCTACTTCTGGGCCTCAGAGTCCCCACCTGGCCTAGTCTAATGTTCCAGATGACTGAGTTCTTCCAGCTCTGACACCCCTGGTCTTGTAGACTGGTCCTGGTGTGGGACATAGAGATGCTACGTAGCCCTTGGAAATTGTTGCCTTTCTCTCTGCTTCCCTTGCTCCTACATGGAACTTGGAGGTATTAGCTGGTGTAAATCCACACAGGGGACATACCACCATATCCGATCAGGCTCAGCCACCCCGACACACTCTTGGCCACACAGGTGATCCTGAAACTACAGTGGCCTGCACCTCCCCTCCTGGATAGAATCTGAGTCCTGACTCTATCACTTATCTTTTCTGGGTCCCAACACCCCTGGCTGAGCAAAGAACTGAGGGTCCTTCCTGCACTGAGATTTTTTTTAGATTTGAGGAGATAAGACTCTGCTGCAGCTCTAGGGGAGCACCTCTACCACTCACCCTGAGAATCCAGCCCCAAGTGGGAAGGAATCCCAGGCCTCATGGAGTAGCCACATGAAGGGGCTCCAGCCAGCAACTCCAACTCTGGTCTCCACTGACCACCAGACACATGTGAGCCTGAAGGTACAGATGATCCAGCCCCTCCCTCAGCCCCCACCTTGCAGCCACCCCAGCTAACACAGAACCTACCCAAACAGCAAAGCAAGTTTTGTGACACAGCACTGGGAAACTAGAATGCATGACCAAGATCATACAGCTTGGAAGTGGCAGGACTGGGGTTGATTTGAATGCAGGACTACCCAATTCCAGAGCCTGCTGGATCGCACAATTGGCTGCAAACTGTCCAGGTCAGCATCAGTACCCAGTGTGTGTTATATAAAGAAGGAATGAAGAGGGGCTGAGGTTGTGGCTCAGAGGTGGAGTGCTTGCCTAGCAGGTGAGGCACCACATATTTTTTTTTTAAAAGGTTAAATTCTTGGGGCTGGGATTGTGGCTCAGCGGTAGAGCGCTCGCCTAGCACGGCAGGACCCGGGTTCGATCCTCAGCACCTCATAAAAAATAAAGGCATTGTGTTGTGTCCATCTACACCTAAAAAATAAATATTTAAATAAGTAAATAAATATTTAAATTCTTAAAAAGAAGAGGAATGAAGGGGCGGGATGTATCTCGTGATAAAATGCCATGGTATTCAAATCCTCAGTACAAAAAAAAAAAAAAGAGGGAATGAAGGAGGGAAAGAGGAAGTACTAGGGATTGAAACAGCAAACTATGTTACTGACATTCATGGATGTGTCAAAATGAACCCCCACTGTCCTACATAACGATAATGCACTAATAAAAAAGAAGGAATGATGTATTAAATGATTGTAAGGATTATATAGCAGATTGTAAGCAAGGAAGGCGATGATTACCCAAGTGGAAAAATGGTTTTATTTCTCCCATTCAACCTGTTATGTTGACCAACATGATAGGAACCAAATAAGGGCTCATTCCTGTGGTTTTTGTAACTAAAGTAAAAGCTGTTTCTTATGCAAATCATGAAAGAAACAAGCTCCTGACTGAAGGATTGTAGGGAAACCTGCTTAAAATAGAGTAATTGGGGGAGCCTCTGGTCTTTAAGCTTGGTTATTCAAGGAGCCAGGGAAAGAGGGAAGAGCAGGAGTAAAGGCCTGAAGGAGGAACAGGTGGGATGGATGCTGGAGGAAGTGAGGTCAATACAGAGAACCCATTAGGTAAAGGAGAAGATAGAGGTGGGGTGGGGAGCAGAAATGAGGGCAAACCATGGGCAGAGGATTTATTCTTGATGCAGTGACAAGTCATTAGAGATGCAAGCCAGGGAGTAATACAATTTAAATTTAGGTTTTAAAATAGATTGCTTTGCTGAGAATGGATGAGAAGATGGGTCAAGGGGCTACTGAAGCTGACAGTGGCTTGGATGAGACTGGAAGCAGTGGAGAGGGAAGAAAGGTTTTGGCTTTTGTTTTGTTTTGCTTTTGCAGTACCAGGGATACAACTCAGGAGCATTCTATCACTGAGCTACATCCCTGGCCCCTTTCATTTTTAAATTTTTTTAATATTTATTTTTTAGATTTAGGTGGACACAATATCTTTATTTTACATTTACGTGGTGCTGAGGATCGGACCCAGTGCCTCGTGCGTGCTAGGCGACCACTCTACCACTGAGCCACAACCTCGCCCTCATTTTTAATTTTGAAACGGGGTCTCACTAGATCGCTGAGCCTGGCCTCAAAACTGTGGTACTCGGGCTGGGGCTGGGGCTCAGGGATAGAGCGCTTGCCTAGCATGTGTTCGATCCTTAGCACTACATAAAAAGAAATAAATAAAATGATTTTTTTTAAATTGTGATCTTCCTGCTTCAGTCTCCCAAATTTCTGGGATTATAGGCAAAGATGGGTTCTTAAGATGTGTTCTGGAGCTTTGAAGAGTCAGATACCCTTGGCTGGGAGTGAGGACTCAGAGAAAAAAAGTCAAGTCCCACTCCCTGGTTTCTGGCTTCAGCTAGGGAGCTAGGTGGCCCTATTGACTATGCCAGGAAAGACAGGCTTGGAGGTGGTCAGGGACAAGAGTACTACATTAGGAGGGGGAAATGAAGAGTTCTTTTTGGTCATGTTCAGTTTGAAGTGTCTATGGAGGCATCCAATGGAAAACTCAAGCAAGGGACATAGGAGCATAGAGCGCCGCCTAGCAGTTAGGTCTGCGGCCATGAGAGTCACTGACATTTAGGTAACAGTCAAATCTGTGAGACTCGGTGAGGTCACTGGGGGAGAGGGTCTGTAGGATGGAAATCTGGTCCTAGAATCAGGGAGGTAGGAATTCCTGGTTCTAGAAAGTGGGTCCAAGAGGAGAAACCAGCCTCAAAAGACAGGGAGCCGAAGCCAAGGAGCACAGAAGCAAGGAAGGGGCTGCCAGGACCTTGAAAAGAGCCAGGGTTTGGGCACAGGAGCCACAGGGAGAAGACTGAAGAGTGAACAGGCCAGTGGGGCCAGCAAGGAGAAAAAAGAGGGACAGGAGAGATGAGCTAGGTCTGCAGAAGAAGACACATCCAGGGCTGGGACTGGCTTTGGAAAGCCGCAGGGACCTGTCTTCCATTGCTCTGGAGGGAAGACAGAAGACACAGGTAAGATGCAGGTGGAGGTGGAGGGTGGGCGTGGCCGACATTCAGGCAACAGGAATGAAGTGGCTGGCTGAGGGCAGCAGGGAGTGCGAGCCTGTGAGAATGGCCTCAGAGAGTGGAAATCTGACCTCTGGGGACACATGAGGGAGGATGTCAGGCACCTGTTTAACACTTGAAGTGAAACCAGCCCCAGTCACCTCAGGGAACAAGGGGCGTAGCAGCTTCTCATTTTCTCTTGGTCTTTTCAAGTTTCTTTTGTGTGGCTGAAATGGTCCAGGTGCCATTCCATATCTTTCTTTCTTTCTTTTTTTTTTTTCCTTTTTTCTTACCGGGAGAGTGGAAACATTTCCCATTCACACCTAAACTCTCTGCCAGTGTCACTGAGGCGCTGAGTGGATGCTCCATGCCTGGGTCACTCACCTTTCTCCCTGTAAAGGGACACTCCAGCTGTTTCCTGGAGATGACTACGCAGTTTGAGTGGGAGGTGGCACGCAGTCTGCAGAGGAGGAAGGAGGCCGGCTGTAGGGCAGAGTGGGGGTGGTAGGGCAGAGTGGGAGTGGCAGGCCCCCTGGCACCTGATGCCCACTACTTCCCCTTTCTGGGGGCTGTTACCTGACAGGTGTGTTGCTGCCAGGTCACACGCTGAATTTTCCTGGATTTGCAGACAAAGAATGGGAGAGCTCGGCAACCCTCCCTGACTGCTCAGAGTGTCCAATGGTCGGGCGTGGAGCATGGGGGAAACGGGGATAAGGGGGATACCCAGGCAGGGGCGGCAGGAAGTGCCCGGCATGTGACCCTGGGCGGTTGACAGCTTAAACACACATTGCAACAGCCATGTTTGAAGTGGCAACAGGACTCTTCACTTGGCTGTTTTTCCCAAAATAGAAGTCCTTTGGCATCCCCCGATTCCTGGAGGAAGTATTGCCCCCAGGACACATGGTCTGAGGCAGAGTATGAGGGGCCCAAGTCCTCTCCACCAAGGCCAGAGGGACAGGGTCTTTTTAGATGGGTAAAGAGGGGGCCGCCTGTGAGACATGTGTTCACCCACCCAACAGAGGCTGATCAGGGCCACCCGCTTGGGGGCCAGCTGAAGCCCTTCTGGCTCTGACTTTTATGACTGAACAACACAACAGTCGCCAAGGTCCTATTGGGAGCCAGGGATAGAGAATGCCCACCGACAGAGCGTCCTCTGGGCCACACTGGGCTGTGCACGACCTCCCTGTCTGTACCCAGGGCCAATGAAGAAAGTCCTTCACCATCTGAGGGGGAGCCCACAGGGCAAAGCCGGGCCCTGGGCTTCCCCATAGCAGGGTGTTTACAGAGAGCGCCCCGCATTGCTCTTTCCTGGAGCATTTGCATATCACAGATTTTACCCTTAAGGAAAGGGTCCTCAGTAGTGGGCATCAGACACCAAGTGGCCTCTGGGAGCTCCTGGTAAGAGCCAAGGAGCCCAGTATCCCCCACCTTTGAGATCTTGGGGACAGAGCCGGGGCAGAGGCCTGCTGAGGTTTTGTTTGTGTGTGTTTGTGGATCTGAGTTCCTGACGCAGGATAATTACCAACAGGTTGTCCCAGCTGGAACCGGAGCTGGCGCAGGGCCAGGGCCTGCCACCTTCTGGGTGAATATAAGAGCTGCCTGGGGCAGAGGTGCCAGCCACCTGCTGGGGGACAGGAGTTCGGAGCCAAAACTGCTGCTGTCAGGTGGGCAGGGTCGGGTGTTGATGTGGCCAGTTCTCCTCAGGATCAAGGATGGACACTAAGGAAACTGTCGACCAGAAAGCCAGAGGCAACTAGGTGTCCAGGGCCTGGCAGGGTGAGTCCCTGCCTCCAGGGTTCTCACCTTTCCCTCCCCACGTCGAGCTTCTCACCTTGTGAGGGACTGAGGGACTGAGTCCCAGAGGCCCCCGGGTGGGAAGCTGGCCTCTTGTAGGGGAGTCGGGCCTGGATTTCTAGAGGTAATGTGGGGTTGGTAGTAAACACTGCGATTACCCAGCACACTGGGGTTATCTTATAGAGTCAAGGACGTGAGGATGGAGGCCTGGCTAAGGATCTTAATTCAGGCATTCCCTTTATTTATTTATTTATTTTTAAATTTTATTGTTGTTGATGGACCTTTATTTATTTACATGTGGTGCTGAGAATCGAACCCAGTGCCTCACACATGCTAGGCAAGCGCTCTACCACTGAGCCACAACCTCAGCCCCACTTTAATTTATTCTTACAACAGTCTCCTGAGGTAGCTATTAGTGTTTCACAGAAATGCAGACCGAAGCACAGCGATGTTAAATAGCTTGCCCAAGGTCACACAGCCAAGTAAGTGTTTAATATTGGAACCTTGACACCGCAGCCATGCCCCCCACTGCCCTCTTTCTTTCTGGTGCTAGGGATCAAACTCAGGGCCTTGTACACTACGAGAGTGTTCTACCACTGAGCTACACCCCTAGCTCAAAAAAATTGTTTTTAAAGGACCTGCTCCTTTGCCCTGGGTGCACCCTTCAAGCTCCTGCTGGGGTGCATTCATCAGCTTTGGCAGGGGCCTGAGTTGCAGGCTGCCGTCCTGCGAGCGCCTCTGAGGTGACGAGGTCCAAACGTTAGGTGTTCCTGCAGGGAAACTTGGGCCTAGGGGGTTAAATGGGCTTCTCATGGTCAAGCAGGGAGTCAGAGGTCCTGGGCCCCCAGCCTGGGCTTCAGGCATCCCTGGAAGAGCCGAGGTCCCTAGGCCAGGCTGTCAGAAGGGCGAGGAGGAGGAAGGGAATCACAGCTAGAATCTGTTCCATGTGGCTGATGTATCAATGCTGTCAGTGCGGCCTGGAGTGCCCAGTTGCTCACAGATCCACCCAGGGGACACCAGGGGGTGACAGGTGAGAGGAAGGAGCAAAGGGCAGCTGGGTGGCACGGAGCCAGCGAGGTGTGCCCAGGCGCCTCCCTCCTGTCTCGAGGCCTGTCATAGCACTTCCTCCCTGGACAGGGCTGGGGACTGGCTCCCGGCGCAGGGCTGCGACAGAAGAATGCAAGGTCTCCGCTGGCGTTACACGAGGCTGGTAAGGGTCCAGCTCGGGCTGTGGGTGAGGTTGGGACGGAGTGAGATCTCGGCCAGGGAGGGCCTGGGCTGGGGTTGGAGGCAGGTGGGTGCTTTGTTCCCCTCTCAAGTCCCTCCTCTGCCGTCTAGGGGTTTAGAGCAGGGCCTGTGGCCCGTGTTCCCTGCCCCGTGGTCCTCAGATGGAGCTGTGTCCAGAGGCCCCCACACAATGAGGGGCTCTTCAGCCTGGGGACAGGGGCAAGCAGGAGTCCTGGGCATTTCTGTCTTTTTAAAAAAAATTTTTTTAGTTGTAGATGGACGCAAAACTTTATTTATTTTTACGTGGTGCTGAGGATCGAACTCATACGTGTGAGGCAGGTGCTCTACCACTGGACATTTCTTATTCTCTAAGGGGTCTCTCCTTCCTAAAAGCCTGAAATCATTTTGTGTAGGTCTGCATGCACGCGCAAGTGTCCATGCGTGTGGGGACACACACACACACACACACACACACACACACACACACACTTACACACCAAGTACCCTGGTACAGAGCGGAAGCTCAAGGGAGTGAATGATACACCAGCACACACCCCACCCACACACCCACACCTTTACACACTCCCAGCTTGCCCTCAGAACACAGTGACATGTAACCCGCCGTGTAACACACTCACCTACTCTGGACACCTTCTCACACTGAGAAGCCAAAACAAAATTCACATGGAGAAACACATTTTATAGCCACCTATAAACACTCTCACCTGCGACTACCCACATGGTTCCACTGGCTGACAGGGAGAAATTAGAAGCACATTCTTCGGATTCTGGATGAGATACAGAGAGCTCATGCATGGCGAGCACCCAGCACCGCCCAGCCCAGCATGAGCCGTGCCGATGTCAGCCGTTGTCATTACCACTGGTGTTGTGTGGTCCTTAATTCAGGCACTAACACCAATGGCTGCATCTCACAGGATGGGCTGCCACCTGCCCTTCTCCCCTGCCCCACACGGAACTCAAAAGCCAGGGTTCACTCTGGGTTCAGCGGAAACAGGTGGACAGGTGCAGGGCCACGGCTCCACCGGGCAGCACTGTGCCCTGGGGTGTGTGACCCTGCATATTCACTGGTGGCAGCCAGGGGGGAAGCAGGCTGGAGGCAGGGCAGAGTCCTGTCTGTCCTGGGCACCTCCCGGCTCTCCTGGGCTGGGCTGCAGGGACCTGGGCAGGGGGTGGGCAGTCAGCCTGAGGCTTTTGCGCTGGGAGAACAGTGCAAGTTGGTCCCTCTTTGTCCCTCAACCCATTGGCGACTTTGTGTCTTCACAGCCCAGCCAGATGGAGGACACCATGTCTGGGGAGGAGGGTGAGGAGGAGGAAGAGGAAGAGGAGACAGCCCCAGCCCCAGCTCCTGCCCCTACCCCCGAAGACCCCGTGGAGCCCCAGCTGACAGAAGCCAGCCAGGTGCTCGGTGCCTCGGAGATCAGGCAGGTCCGGACACTGCCCTCCCAGGACTTCAGCCCTGGACTCTTCCCACACCTGCCACTCCCGGGACACTGGGTCACAGATCTCTGTCTCCAGCTCTCTGTGTCATCTTGGGTGAATCGAGTCTTCTCTCTGGGCTTCCCTTTCCTTTCTAGTAAAAACCCAGTAAAGTTTCCAGCAGCCTCTGCACGGGGCGGAGAGGCTGAGAACTCAGGAAAAGACGTTAATTCCAAGATGGAATCAGTCTTGGGAACTGAAGCCAGTCTGGGGTGTTGGTGGGACAGGAGATGGGGGACAGGGAGGAAGGATTCAGTATATCCCATCTATTCTCTGGCCTCTTGAGGACAAAGTGACCCAGGGGAGTGAAACCCTGCCTGGGTTTGGCTCCTGGCTCTGCCACTTACTCTCCTGTGGGTTTGGGGCTGGTTGCCTCACCTTGCTGAGGCTCAGTTTCCTTATCTATAAAATGGGAAGAAAAACTCCTGTCTCCAAGGGCTGTTGCCAAGAGGCACGAAGTTCCTGGAAACAGTGAGGCACCGGGCCCATCAGGGGTGCTGAGCCCAGTCCTCTGGGTCCTGAGGTTATGGTGGAAGGAGGACAGCGGGAGAGGACCCCCTCACTCACCTCCAGCCCTGCCCCCAGCTTAGCCTCCACCTCCCCGCACGAGTCACCGGCCACCCCTGGAGTCTCGTTTTCTGTACGTCAAGGGACGGCTTTAGTCTGCGGAGCCTGTACCGGCAGATGGAAGGCCACAGTGGGCCAGTGCTGCTGCTCCTGAGGGACCAGGATGGGCAGGTGAGTTGGGCTGGGGTTCTGGGGGACAGAGCCGGACATCAGTGGGTCCAGCCCATGACAACCTTAGGGACAAGAGGCAGCGGTGATAAACCAAGTCACCTCTAACAGACCCTGCTGATGGCGTGGAGGCCTACCCGGCTCAGAGCCAGCCCACGACACATGATCCTAAGCTCCTTCTACATCCAGACTAGATGGAATCACCCCAGAAAGGTCCCGGCCCTCTTGGAGCTAATAGTTTAATGGGGGGAGGGCTCAGGCCTTAAGCAAATAATCATTTGACTATAAAACAAAAGTGCATTGTTAGCCTCCAAGCACAAGAAACTATGGAGGGATTTTAAGCAGATGATCTACAGCTTAAATATCAGTGTATTTTTTTTTAACGGACAGAATGCTTTTATTTTATTTGTTAATTTTTATGTGGTGCTGAAGATCAAACCCAGTACCTCACACATGCTAGGCAAGCACTCTGCCACTGAGCTACAGCCTCAGCCTGTGGTGTTTTTTTTTTTTTTTTTTTTGAGCTTCTTTCTTTTGGTGCGGGGACTTGAACTCATGACCTTGTGCATGCTAGGTAAGCATTCTATCCCTGAGCTATACCCGCAGCCTAAGGCCATTGCTTGTTTGGAAATCACCCCTAACTGGTGGGAGAAAGATGAGTTGGAGGAGCTGAGAAGGGAAGCAGGTCCGAAAAGGCAGCTGACTCGTGCATTTTATAAGAGGAGGCTTGAGGTAGCTATGCCTGACGTCCATGTGGTCTTTCCAATGGTGGATTTCCAAGAAGGCTCTCCATATCAAAGGAGGGGTGGAACTGGTAGCTCATTTCAAATGATGATCTCCTGTGGAAGGAACATACTAGAGCTGGGAGAGATGTCAGGGATTCCAGAGGATGTACCCCTCCACTTGGGCCAGAGTGCCTGTCTCCCAATGCTGATGGAAGGAGTCCCTACCGGAGGGCCAGGAAGCTCACTCTCTTCAGAAGCAGCCCCTTGTGTGGCAGAAACCATTGACTGTGAGGAAGTTCCTCCTAATATGAAGCCCCCAACCCAGCTGTTCCCAGTGATCCTACCTCTGCCACCCAGCGCCATTTATAATGGCGACAATCCACAGCTCACCTACCTATCCCACCAGAGGATGATGGCTAAGTCAATGCAAATCCCTCCACAGAGTGAATGAGGTTTCACTCCGTACAGTGAAATACCAGGCAATCAAGAAACATGATGTAAAGCATACCTATTAAGCGTGTTAAGTTTTTGTGTTTTTTTTTTTTAAGCATGATATTAAAGGCATTCTTGGGACAACTGGAAAAAATGGAATAGGGAGTAGCTACTAGATGACATTATGGGATTATTGTTAATTCTCTTAGGGGGGATGGTCGTACTGTGATTATGTAAGAGAAAGTCTCCATTCATAGGAGATGAACTATTTGGTGTGGTCATAGTATCTGCTGCTTATTTTCAAATGGGCCAGAGAAATATATAAATGAAGAGGGAGAGGGAGTGGAAGGGGGGGGAGAGAGACAAATATAGCAAACAACTTTATGATTTTGAGTGTAGTGGGGGGATCTGTACTGTGTTTTGAAGTTTTTTTGTTTGAAATTGTTAAAGAAAAGTGAGGATAACGACTTTATGGATTTTCAACTTGAAATGATGCAAGGGCACACTCCTGTAGTCTCAGCTTCTCAGGAGGCTGAGGCAGGAGGATCAGCAATTTAGCAAGATCCTAAGCAACTTGATGAGACCCTGTCTCAAAATAAAAAATAAAAAGGGCTGGGGATGTAGCCGGTGGTAAAGCGCCCCTGGTTCAATCCCAGTGTTAGAAGGGCGGGGGAATAGAAGTGAGGGGAGCAGTGCCCCAAACCAGCCCATTATATGGAACCTTGCTTTCGTGTGGAAGTGTGCACACCGGCATTAACCTGAGGCCAGAGGAGACACACCAAAAATATGAAAAATTACCCTGGGGAGCCTGAAGGGGATCTGGGAGGGTCCCGCTTTGTCTTTGCTTGTCTGTGACCTCCCGGGTTTCTGGAAGTACTTGTGTAAAGTAAGTGGGTTTGAGAAGCGGCGGCAGGGCGCTGACACTGAGAGGCCCCACGGGCTCTCCGGGGATCGGCAGGGAAGGGGTGCAGGTAGAGACCAGGGGGGCTCCCCTGGGGCCTTGAGGACAAGCCTGCCTCACCGGGTCTGCAGGATGGGGTGGCCAGAGGACCCCAACTCCCTCCCAGTGTCAGACCCCTGTCCTCTGCCTTCCAGATGTTTGGTGCCTTCTCCTCCTCAGCCCTTCGACTCAGCAAGGGCTTCTACGGCACAGGCGAGACATTCCTCTTCTCCTTCTCCCCACAGCTGAAGGTGAGGTCCTCATTTCCTATGGGGCGGGGGGCTCTCTGGCAGCCACAGTTCCCAGGGTCCCAGTGGCCCCCAGCTCCAACCCCCATGCTGGGCTGCTTGGTGTCCCTCTCTCCACCCAGGGGGACGCAGCAGGGCAACGAAGAGCAGAGCATCCCCTTGGCCTGTCCATCTTGAAAAAGAAAATGCTCTGTAGGTCTTGAGTGACCACTGACGGGCTGAGGGGAGGGGTGCCGCTCTCCAGGCACAAGCTGGAAAGGCAGCAGGGGCCCAAGAGCAGATGGTCCTGAGGTGTGGTGGCAGGAGGATGTGGCCAATGGCTTCTTGGGAAGCACAGGTGAGGTCCTCAGCTAAGAGTGAGGATGGAGGAGGGGCGTGAAGGAGAGGGAGGGAGTCACCCAGGATCCGCAGCGTGGGGAGGGGGCCCTAGAGGAGACTGTGGGACAGGACTGCCAGGCTGTGGCGGGTGGAGGTTTGGGCCTGTGAGTTTCAAGGCGGAGACAACCCCTCAGCCGTGTCCATCACCTCTGCCAGGCCTGGAGAAAGGTGGATGGGAGGGTCCTCCAGGATTGGGGTTTGGCCAAGTTGGTTGAGCCGAGGCAGGAAGGGAGCCAGGCATGGTGGCACACACCTGTAATCTGGGCAACTTGGGAGGCTGAGGCAGGAGGAGTGTAAGGTTGAGGCCAGCCTCAGCAACTTAGCGAGTCCCTGTCTCAAAATAAAATAAATAAAAAGTGCTGGGGATGTAATTCAGTGGTGGAGCACTTGCCTGGCATAAGCAGAACTCTGGGGCATATCCCATCTCCCTGCCCTCAACGCCCCCAACACACACAGGCAGAGAGGGAAGAGCAGGTTGAAGGAGAGAAAATACAAAACGCACCACATGGGGCTGGGGTGTGGCTCAGTGGTAAAGCCCTGAGTTCGATTCTCAGAATCACATCCAAATAAATAAAAGGTCCATCAACAACCATATATATATATATATATATATATATCCCAAATGCATCACAGAACCTAGGCTGGAAAGAGGCAAGGGAAGCCACCAGACTGAAGGATACTGGGACAAAATTCAAAATTGGCCTCAGTAGAGGACAGGTCTCCCTGAGGAGCAGGGAACAGTGTGTTGACCTGTTGGATATGGCATACAAGGGACATTTGAGCTAGACTGTGGAGAAGTTCTCTGCCATCCCTGATGAGGACAGGTCCCCCGAGGTGACCACGGAAGACAGTAGCTGAGAACCTTCTGGAGGTTAAGAGAAAAAGACTGTAGGCGGGAACAGGGACGGAAGTTCACCCGGGAATCAGGAAAGAGGAGGGGATGGTGAGTGATGGGGGTGAAGAGACCCGTGACCGACGGCCACAGGTGGCTGGTATCTCGGGTGGCACCATCTGCCAAGGAGCTGGGGCTCTTTCCTTATTTTTGTTTTTTTGGTACCAGGGATTGGATCCGGGGTGCTTAGCCACTGAGCCACACTCCAGCCCTTTTTATTATTTTATTTAAAAAATATTTTTAGTTGTAGATGGACACAATGACTATGTTTTTTTATGAGCAAGCCTCTACCACTGAGCCACATCCCCAGCCCCCTTTTATTTTTTCTTTAGAGACAGTAAGTTGCTGAGGCTGGTGTGTGATCCTCCTGCCTTAGCCTCCCGAGTCGCTATGATGGAGCTGAGGCTCTTGAAGGAGGGAGAAGCTGTCAGAAAGACCAGGTGGTCTAAGGTGACAGACTCGAGCTCTTGCTTCCCGTCATGGGGTTTCTGAAGGACAATAATAATAGTCCCAAATATTTCCCATCCCAAACGTCTTCCATCCAACAATTTTCTGCCTCTGGGTCCCTTATTGAAGGAAGCCACCGAGCTCTGCTTGGGTGGCAGGGAGCACCCTACTTTTAACATGAATCAACATGACGGCTGCTGTGGGTCACCTTCCCGCCTCCACACACCAGCACCATCCTCACATCAGTCCCCAGAGGACTGTGCTATTATCATCCCCATGCTATAGAGGAGGAAACTGAGGCAGAGAGAAGTTGAATGATGGGCCCCAGTTAACCCAGTTGCCGGAGGTGAGGACGGGACAGGAGTCTGAATGCAGCCGCAGCACAGCACGACCTCTCTGAACTACAGAGGGTCCCCGGCTTAGGATGCTCCTGCGCTGGGGAAGGAAAGCTGAACACTAAACTGAGTAAGAAGGGCTCCGGAAGAAGCGCAGAGGCACCTGTGTCTGGTGGGGTGGGTGATCAGGGAGGCTTCCTGGAGGAGGAGCTTCTGGAGATGGATCTTGATAGACAAACCCAAGATGAGCAGGTGACTGAGCGGGTCAGAGGAGTTCTCGGAGCTGTGCTTGGGGGCCGGGAGCACATTCAGGCATCCATAGAGACAGGGTGGAGCAGGGAGTATATGGCTGGGCACAGTCATCAAGAAATACGGATTCACATTTTCTTCTATGGGTGGAGAATTAGTTCCAGGGGCTTTGGTTTGCTCTGAGCTCTTCTAATAAGTGCAGACCACCTTGCCAAAGGCTGTCTGTCTAGCCTCCACCAGCCAGAGCCTCCTCCAGTCTTCCTGGGAGACGGGCGCCAGTTGCGCACTGTCAGGATGCTGGTCATCACCATTGCCCCTCCAGTGTCCGCATACTAGAGTTCTAGAACCTTCCTCCTACTTCAGGCCAACTCCTTGTCTGCCTCTTGCTGGCTCCCTCTCTTCCTCCAACCCTCTTACTGTCAGGGATCAGTTCTGGGTTCTCAGCTCTTCTCTGCCAACCCTCATTTCCTCTGTGGTCTCATCCACCCTCACAGGTTTCCATGCCAACCACATGCTGATGACCTCTTCCCTGGACTCCAGACTCACACAGCCAACCGCTGCCCAGCACCTCTGCTTGGTTCTCCAACATGACATGTCAAGCTTAACCTGTCTGAAACTGAGCTCCTGTCTTTGCTCCATGAAATCTGCTCCTCTCCCTGTTTTCCCTCACCAGAGATAATGGTACCTCCATCTTCTCTGCCACTGTGACCAAAAAATCTTGGAGAGCTCCCTCTTCCTCTCACATCCGCATCTGGGCTAACAGCTGCCTCCGCCTATGTTCAGAATCCTCCACGTCTAGACACGTGCTTAGCTGTCACCCTGGTTCAAGCCTTCTTTGTTCCTGCTGCAGTATCTTAATGGGTCTCCCTGGTTCTACCTGCAGTCCTAACAGTTAGCTGGAGTGATCCTTTTGAAAAGAAAGTCACAGCATGTTGCTTTTTGGCTTCCTTTTTCACTTGGAGAAAAGCCAAAGTCTGTACAAAGACCAATGACCTGGCCTGTCTCTGATATTGTTTCTTACCATTTTCCTTCCCGTTACTTTGCTCCAACCACACTGGCCTGAACTGGCATTTGGACATAGGTCTACTCTGCCTCAGGGCCTTTGTACATGCTGTTCTGCCCAGAATGCCCTTCTCTTAGGTCTCCACATAGCTCCATCCCACAGGACTTTGTCTTAATGTTGCCATTTCAGTGACTACCCTGCCTAGGTTATTCAAAATTATCACCCCCCCATTCCCTGAAAACCTTTATTGCCCTTCTCATTCTCTCCCTAGCATTTTCACCTTCTAACATGCTATTTCTTACTTTTTTATTTGCTTCCTTCCACTAGAATGTGAGTCCTTTGAGGCAGAGATTTTAACCTACTGTGTTCACCATTGTACCTAGTACTTAAACCGTGCCTAGTGCATAAGTGCTAAAAAAGTTACTGAAATGAATGATGTTTTTCTTCAGGGGGACACTGTCTGCCTTCCCTGCCTATGGTTATGGAATCCCGTCTCTTAAAAAACTGGTTAATTCTTTACTGTCTTTGGTCTTCGGGCACTTCTGTGTCCTTCATGAATTCCCAATGCTTCATCCTTTGATTGCTATTCTAAGCAGCACCATGAACTTCATCTTAATTTTTTTTCTGTAGCAATATTTATCTTATGGTTTCAAGTCTGGAGGTAATGTCTTTGAAGGAAGTTGAGGAAGTGTTCAATGGTTCTTTTTAATTTTTTTATTTTTGAATCTGGGGATTGAATCGCAGGGGGTGTGGTGCTTAACCACTGAGCCACATCCCTGACCTTTTTATTTTTTAAGACAGGGTCTCACTAAGTTTCTTACAGCCTTGCTAAGTTGCTGAGGCTGGTTTTGAACTTGTGATCCTCCTGCCTCAGCCTCCTGGGTGGCTGGATTACAGAAGTGTGTCACTGTGCTTGGCAACAGTTCTGTTTTCCTGTGGTTACTTGCTAATATTATCTCATTCCTTCTGAGCCAGGACTTATCTTTCAATTAGTCCTTTTTAGGTTTTGTTTTTACAACTAATTGCTGGCAATAATATACCTTTGTGGCCCTTTAGAAGTCCTTTTATTGCCTAATTTGACTCTTAAATAATGTATTTATTTAACAAATGAATTCAGCCACAGCACTCCACTGTGCCAGGGACCAAGCTGCCCTCTGGACCATTTCAGTGGGCGGGTAAGGCACACAGACGCCGCCGAATGAGTGCTCTCCGAGGGTAAACGCCAAGGAGGACAAGACAGGGCTGGAGAAGAACGGCCTTAATAGGGATGTCCAGGAACGTTTTTGGGATGACCCTTAAGCTGAAAGAGAAGAGGGTCCTAGTAGACCTGGGGGAAGAGCCCTCTGGGCAGCAGGACGGTGAGCACAGAGGTCTAAGCAGGAATGAGCTTTGGATGTTCCAGGGACAGCAAGGCCAGAGTAGCTCGTGTGCAGTCAACAGGGGGAGAAGAGATCAGAGAGAAAATCAGGGTGCAGGCAGCTGCGCAGGGGCTCTAGTAAGGAGCCGGACTTCCCCCATTACAGATTCCAAATAGAACACTCAGGTCACAGTGTGGAGATGGGCTGGGGCAGGAGCTGGTGGGACAAAAACATTGGGAGGCTGTGGCCAGGGCACGGGGGAGGAGGCAAGTTGTTGGGGACAGGCAGGCTTGGTGTGACCTGAAGTGAGAGATGCATGTTCATGGTAGAATCAGTTCCGGCTCCACTTCTTTCCAGCTTTGGAAGCAGGAAGCCTCAGAGGTTTCTGTTCTATTCCTAGAGCGAAGGCGCTTCTAGGCTGTGGAAACTCAAACTACAGGGTGTGAGAGGTGAACAAGGAGAAGAGAAATCTCAGGAGCCTGGGGCCCAGAGTTCCTGCAGCTTGGTTGGGCCCTGGAGGCTTTATTCCCTCTACGACGCTGCCGTCTAGTGGCTTGGAGTCAGACTGTACAACCAGGACTCACCAGTAACCCTGAGCTTTGTCTGTCACCCCAGGTCTTTAAGTGGACAGGAAGCAACTCTTTCTTTGTGAAAGGAGACTTGGATTCCCTGATGATGGGCAGTGGCAGGTGAGTGTCGCCATCCTCCCGAGTCTTGGGGTGGAGTCTGTGTTTGGACCCCTTCTCTCTCCATAACTGCAGGCTTTAACTGCTCCAGATGAAGTGGGGAGGCTGGGGGTTCACTTTCTCCTTCAGTCACTGTCCTCCCCCTGGGCCAACCTCTCAACCTCATGGAAGCCAAGGAGTAAGTAAGAAGATGCACAAACTCCCCCACCAGTTTATACATCTGAGTCCGAATTCATGTGACTTTGGGTACAATGACATGGTTGGATGAGGCTGGAGTCCAGAGATGGCAAGGCTCAGATTTGCCAGTCAGCCCAGTGATCCTAGGGGACCTAACTTTAATTAGAGGAAGGCTACATCTGCCCTCCTCTAATAACCCGGGCTTCTGAATATGTCTGGGAGATGGGAGAGTTAGGAAAAAGGAGGCTGGTCTCACTCTTGGTGTGACCTTCAAAAGCAGGCACATTAATGAGTTTTACCCTGAGGGCAGAGATGAAAGCATTGCTTGATTAGTACCAAATTCTTTTGCTTTCCCAGCTGCCTGAAAAGCCTCCTTTGAGAGGCAGCTTGGCACAAACACATCAGCCATTGCTGATTTGCAGTAATTCACTTCTTGGCTCCAGCCTAGGTTTTCTGTGAAATGTGGGGATCAGAATGTTCCAAGTGTCTGGGCTGTGGGGATGGCTGTACCACTGTAGGTATTTATGAAAATCCTTGAATTGCCTTTAAAAGTGCTTTAAGCCCCACAGGGAACAACATGCTGAATCCCCCGAAAAGTCAGGATAAGTTGGTCTAAGGAACAATGAGGAGCCAACCGGGCAGCTGTGATGGCGTGGCTAAGGGATGGCAGTGGTGGATTCTGAGGCCCGACATACAGGGCTGAGTCATGCCAACATCTTCTTCTTTCCAGCGGCCAGTTTGGGCTATGGTTAGATGGAGACCTGTATCACGGGGGAAGCCACCCCTGCGCGACCTTCAACAATGAGGTGCTGGCCCGGCGCGAGCAGTTCTGCATCAAGGAGCTGGAGGCCTGGGTTCTGAGCTGATGCCCTGTGCCAGCAGCTTCCTGGGCCACAGGGACTCAGACCTGCTCATGGACGCTGTCCAGGTCTTCCTCACATGGGGCAGCCCCTTCTGAAACTAGGATGACATACTCATGTTGACTCTGGCTGTTGGACAGCCTCCTTATGGCTTGAGGACAGACAGGTAGGGGGGCAGACACTGTTCTGCATAAGTGATCTGAATATGTGAAAGACACACCTTACCCAAGAAGCAGAGTACCTCATGAAAATTATTGTTATAGGAATTCAACAGTGAATACATGTTTATTGGAGAAAACCCAGAAGACACAGAAAAAATTTTAAATTGCCAGGTGTGGTGGGACACAGCTACTTGAGAGGCTGAGGCAGGAGGTAAGCAAGTTCAAGGCCAGCCTAAGTAACTTAGCAAGATCCCATCTCAAAATAAAATAAATTATATATGTGTAAAAAGAATTGTAGGGGCTGGGGCTCAGTGGTAGCACTATTGCCTTGCATGTGTGAGGTACTGGGTTCGATCCTCAGCACTACATATAAATAAAAAAAAAAAGTCTATCAACAACTAAAATATATATATATATAAAGAATTGTAATTAGAAAAAAACAAAGTACATGTATAAAGACATGAATTGGCATGAACATACTTTATATATAAAGATATGAAAAAATTGTGCTGTATACGTGTAATACGAATTGTAATGCATTCTGCTGTGGTGTATTTTAAAAAAATAAAATCAATTTAAAAAAAAAAGGACTGGGATTGGCTCAGCAGTACAGCACTTGCTGGAGGCCCTGGGTTCAACACCTGGACTGCAAAAATGATGAATGAATGAACGAACGAATAAATGAATGAATGAATGAATGAATGAATAAATAAAACTGTCTAAAATGCAAACTCCCCAAAGAGTAATGTTTTCATGTATATCTTTCAAAACAATTTTCTATGGAGATACATGTATATATATTTTTTTCTTACAAAAACAGCATTCTTGTCATGTATAACTAATTAGAAAACAAACAAACAAACAAACAAAAACAGTATTCTCTTACATGGGTGGTGTTGTACCTTGTATGTTTTAAGAATTATTTTAAAGAACGCTGTCAAACCTCAGAAACCTGGGCTCAGGGCTGGGATGTGGCTCAAGCGGTAGCGCGCTCGCCTAGCATGCGTGCGGCCCGGGTTCGATCCTCAGCAGCACCACATACCAACAAAGATGTTGTGTCCGCCGAGAATTAAGAAAAAATAAATAAATGTTAAAATTCTCTCTCTCTCTCTGTCCCCCTCTCTCACTCTCTCTTTAAAAAAAAAAAAAAAAAAAAAAAAGAAACCTGGGCTCAGCCTTAGGAACTAACAAAGACTCTAGCAGCAGTATTCCTTCTCTTGTCCCTTGCCTATTCTAGAACTCTGGGGGTCCTGCATGCCACCAAGGCACAATGAAGATACGAAAGCAGCAAATGAACAGTATGCTTATTTGGGCAAAGATGCTGAACCTCTGTGGATAGAACTTGAAGGAGATGAGAAGAGAGAAAGGAGTGTTTTCTGGTGCAACAGGAGCTCTGCAAATTAAGAACACTCCTTAGTCTTCTCCTTCCCACGCCAGGGCCTGCCTTCTGCTAGAGGGAAAGATGCTATTCCTTGCCCTTGCTGCACAAGGAGAGCTCCCTGCCAGGGACCTTGTTACTGCCATACCTCTCACTGACCCCACGGTGTGGAAGGACTCAGCAACATCAGAGTCCTGCATGGCCCGCATTCATGTGCACAGCAGAGTCAGACTGGACACACAACAGGGTAAGGAGAAAGTGGCTCAAGAGCACACGTCCATACTGGAGACACATTTGTGAAGCTTTATTGCAGCCATTTCCCTCACCCAGAGGAAGGAACCAGTCGGTTCTATTCACAGTCTCAAGGTGACAATGTTCAGGAACTCTAGAGACTAAGCTGTAAAAATCCCTTTTTATACAGAGTCAAGATGTTTCTTAAGAAAAATTTAGCCTTGTTAATGGCACATGGTTCTCATAATAAAAACACTTGCAAACAGCATAAAGTGCAGCTGCCTTACATGTAAAGAAAGAGGCAAAAACAACAACAAACAGATTTAAGTCGTTTCTCAGTCAGCACAATGATACAATATTAGGATTACAAAACTGCAGAGTAAACCACAATGATTTAAAAGTAAAAGTGGCAGGAAAAATAAATCTTGGCACAAAAATATTACATTCTTGACATTGAGTCTGGGCACAGGAGCTGAGACCTCCAGCCATTTCCCCTGCAGGTTTTACAGGCACCTCAGTTGAGCAGATCCAACCTGGAACCTCCCCTGTGCTTTCATGAGCCCATGTGTGAACTGCCCCCACCAGGGCACCGTGGTAGGGGTGATGCTGCCACTTTCCACTGTAACCAGGGGCTGTTCCATCCACATCAGGTGCAGGGCATTTGGAACAGTTGGGACCCTGGGCTGTCACCACTTTCCATCCCTCAGTAGAGAATCAAGGGTTGACTATCACTCCCAGGAGAACAGTGGAAAGTGACAGCACAGGTACTTCCTGGCCTGTGGCCTGTGCTCCCCACTCACTCTGGCTGCCCACTGCCACCTTGCTCCAGGCTGCCAGGGAGCATCAGTGCGTAAGAATTCTCTCTGTTCACTGCCCACTTTGGCCCCAACCCCAGACTTTGTTCTTGGTGAACTTCTACACCCTGGGGGTAGGGGATCCCCTGGGCACAGGAGCACTGCCTGACCATGATGGTACCCTCTCTACTGCTGGGAACATCAAGTTACAAAGGGGAAGCTGGGACCCACTTGGTAGTCACCAACCTCAGGAAAGGCAGTCTAGTCTGCTCTGAAACCTGTAAAATGCCTGGAGGAAAATGCGAAAACAAAGTTCCAGGTGAGAATAGCCCCAAGGACAGACCTCTGAGCAGCTCAAAAGGCAGATGAGGAGACAGGCTAGAGGGAGGCCTCTCCAGGCTGGGCAGTGGAGGCCCTAGGAGATGGACGGTGAGAATTCAAAGAAAAACAAGCTGCCGGGTCTGAAGCCACAGCAGACTCCGGCGACCTGGCTGGAAGGATCCTCTGCCTCTGCAGATTGCTGAAAGAGGTTTTTATGCTCCACTGAAGAGGAGGACGGAGTGTGGCTCAGTGGCAGAGTGTATACCTAGCTGCAAGAGGTTCTGGGTTCAATTCCCAGCACCACAAAAAAAAAAAAAAAAAAAAGGAAAGACAAAGAGGCCGGAGCCCCTAGGTCTGCTCACCAGAGCTGGAGCAGACTCCTGGCCCTGGCCGTGACTCCTGGCCCTGGTCTACTGTTTACCACAGCTGTGCAGCTTGTAGGGGCTACCAGAGTGAGGGCAATGTCTTTCACTGGTAAGTTTAGGTATCATTTGAGAAGCTATCCTCAGTAGAGAAATTTTGGGTTTGAGAGACATCTCTCAGGGGACGGAGATTTTATTTATTTTTAATCATGTCTGTTCATGACACTTTCAACTTCAAAGTTGTGCCCTTGTCTGATTTCTAAATTAAAAACAAAAAACAATCACCTGTCATAGGAGTTCAGAGTAGATAAAGAGTTGTTATTCTAAGAAAATAGACTACTAAAGGAGAAAGTTAATGTTAAAAATAGGCAAAGTAATGCTTTTCATAGCACGTATAGGAAGATTTGCCCAACAGCATTTTTTTTTTAATAAAAATTACTTACCTTTAGTATGTGTATATATTCAAAGTACAGAATAAAAGCACTAGTTACTAAATTTGTGAAACTATGTGATTAAATCCCCTAAATTGTTTGGGGGAGGGCTTTTTGTAAGTGTCCGATTACAGATTTCATGCCAGGTCATCTTTAAAATTTAAGGCGTTTGGCTGCTCCTGGGAAGTGGGCTGGACTGTGGGCTGAATCCCTGTAATTCCACTCCGGTTTTCGAGGTGTAATAAGTGGGGCTACAACATCACCATCCTATCAGGAAGAGAGAACTGGAATTAAAGAAAATCCAAAGCCTGGTGTAGTGGGGTACACTTGTAATCCCAGTGGCTCAGAAGGCTGAGGCAGGAGAATCGCAAATTCAAAGCCAGCCCTAGCAACTTACCAAGGACCTAAGCAACTTAGTGACAACCTGTCTCAAAATAAAAACACACATAGGACTGGGGATATGGCTCAGTGGTTAAGGGCCCTGAGTTCAATCCCTGGCACTAAATAGGGCTGAGGACATAGCTCAGTGATGAAGAGGGGAAGGAAGGAAGGAAGGAAGGAAGGAAAGAAAAGCCAGTTTCCATCATTTCATTTCTGAATCTTAGGCATACATATGTCCTTAATGTCCTTGGCTTGCAGGTAGATTGCTTCTGCATATACTTTCTCTTGGGAAATTCCAAATTATATATGCCCCGTGCTTGGTCAACTTGAAACACTACAGTCCTAAGCAGATAAGGGCCTTCATGGAAAAAAGCCACCAGACCTCTTTTCAAAGACGGGTGGAGGCAGCACACTGCTGCCTGGGTCCAGGCACATCTCCTCTGCACACTTCCATGAAACACAAACTCTATTCTGTTTCCAGGGGAATGAGCAGTTGCACTGGTTTCTTGCTTTTCTCTTGCCTGGTCCCTTCTGAAATAAATGACCTAGGTCTACAAAATGGCAAAAAAAAAAAAAAAAGGAGGAAGGACAGTATGTACCTGAACTTGAATTTTTCTCTGCAATCAAAGTTTTTAGCTGGGTGTGGTGGCTACTCAGAAAGCTGAGACAGCAGGATCCCAAGTTGGAGGCCAGCCTGGGCAACACAGCAAGGGCTCATCTCAAAATAAAAGCAAAACACTCCCACCCCCCCACCAAAAAATAATAACACCAACAAAAAACCCTCTAACTCTGCA
Source organism: Ictidomys tridecemlineatus (assembly GCF_052094955.1). Classification (NCBI taxonomy): domain Eukaryota; kingdom Metazoa; phylum Chordata; class Mammalia; order Rodentia; family Sciuridae; genus Ictidomys; species Ictidomys tridecemlineatus. The sequence goes on from NC_135481.1 coordinate 179,904,635, forward strand.
TAGACTCCAATCAAATGAACCCTTCACTCAAAATGAGGTTGGCCTCAAAGTAACACCATGGCCTGAATGCAGAGAGCATAAGCAAGGCCCTCCAAACCAACTGTCCTCATCTGTTCTAGAATGTGTGGGTGGATTCTCTTTGGTTATAGGAAGGTGTTCAATCTTTGCGAGTCTCTAGTACACTAGGGACAGGATGCTTGAAGCAGGACACCTGCTCCTCCTCTACTGATCTGTTCTCAGATCCTCTTCTCCTTCCTCCACTCTGCCTTCATCTAGGGACTCTGGTGCTGAGCACCTTCCAGCCTAAGTTTGACCAATGGGAGACTGGAGGTGAGAGGCCAGCAGAGGCCAGCCATTCCCCCTCTTCTTTCTGGCATGGCAGCAGTGGCCATGACCCATCTAAGCTTCTAGCTTCTGCCAGGGCCCCAGTTCCTGGACCCTTCCTGCTTGCTCTCTAGGTCTTTCCTAGGAGGGGAGCAGCTTCTGCTGTACATCCCTGTCCTTGGCTCATTCTTTTATCTCTGCCAAAACTTTTGAATTTTATCTTCCATGTTAAATTCCCTCTGTTGAAACTATAATGGATCTGACTTGACAGAGACTTTACAAGCAGCCATTTAATTGCCATGATGTCACATAGGAAGACCTATCTCGAAATTGGCATTATTTATCTTCAAACTCCCCTCTACTACTTCCATCACACTTCCTTATTCTAACCATCCTGATTTCAACTCTAGTGAATTTTATAAATGCAAATTTAGAGATGTCACTCTCCCTGATTTGATGGCTCCTGGTTGTTGTGGCTCACAGGACTGCAGAAAGCTCCAGACACCTCACACTTGATCCTCCTCCTCTGGTGCTTTGAGGCATGCTCTCTCCCCTCTTCTGGCCCATCCCCATGCTGCCTCTGCCCCCAGCCTTTCCAGAGCAGAATCTTCTCACTCACCCTTCAGGTCTCAGTTTCTAAGCCTTTTTTTTTTTTTTTTAACATTAAAAAAAAATTTTTTTTAGTTATAGATGGATATAATGCCTTTATTTTGTTTTTTATTTTTATGTGGTGCTGAGGACCAAAACCAGTGCCTCATGCTTCTTAGGCAAGTACTTTGCTACTAAGCTATAGCTCAGCCCTCTAAGCCCTTCTTTTCAATTTTTTATTTATTTATTTTTTAGTTTTAGGTGGACACAATATCTTTTATTTTATTTTTAATGTGGTGTTGAGGATTGAACCCAGCGCTCCATGCATGTCAGGTGAGCACGCTACTGCTTGAACCACCTCCCCAGCCCTAAGCCCTTCTTTATTCAATTTTTTCCAGACCAATAAATTATGGCTAAATCCTCCTCCTTTTTTGTGCTGAGGATCTGCACCAGCCCATGCTGAAGCACTTCCCATGGTACTACAATTGTTATCTACCTGGATATTGTTATTCCCAAGAGTAAGACCTGTGGGACTAAGTAACTATGTCTGTCTTAGGTACTTGTTATGGTTTGGATATGAGGTGTACACTGAAAGCTCATGTGTGACACAATGCAGGAGGTAAAATGATCAGTTTTGAAAGCCATAATCTAACCAGATGATTAATGCATTTGATTAATAATTTGAATGGATTATTGGATAGTAACTGTAGGCAGGTGGGGTGTGGCTAGAGGAAGTGGGTCACTGGGGGCATGCACCAATGATCATATATTTTCCCTTGCTCTTCTCTCTCTCTGCTTCCTCAGATCCAGAGCAATGGAACTGACTGATCATGGACTAAGAGAACTGTGAAACCATGAACCAAACTAAACTTTTCTTCTTCTAAGGTGTTCTGGTCAGGTATTTTGGTCATAGCAACAAAAAATTGACTGACACGGTGCTGTTCCACCCCTGGTACCTACCAGGGCCTGCCTCCCCCCCACCCCCCAAAAAAAGTACTCACACTGAGTGAATGAATGTACCTAGATTTAGGGGAGTTATCACCACATAACCACCCTTTCATAGTCCCTTGTCTCTCTGCTTCCGTCTATCCAAGTTCTAATCCATCTTTGGCTAGAATTTTCAGTGGTTTAAGTTTTCTTAGCTGCTAGAGTACCTGAGATGTACTGACTTCCTTATTCCCTGGGGCCTTGCTCTACAATCACATAAGATAACAAACACACAATTAAATAATTCCAGGAACAAGATGGGTCTTGAATACTCTCAATGATTCCATCCCCACTGCACACAGGGAAAAGTCCTCAGCCAATTATCAAGGGTGCTCCATAATCTAGTCTGTTTTCCTACTTAATCTTGCGCTACTGAACAGTAAGAATCTTCTGCTGTGGTCAGAGGGGTCTCCTTATGCTTCTCTTGGACTGCCAGACACGTCCTGCCTGCTATAGCCTAACACATCCAGCCCTGGGGTTGACCGGCTCCTCCTTCTTAACAGGCTTCCCTGCAGCTCATCTTACCCTTGGAATCTTGGCTGGATGAACTGGTATCATGCCTCTGGCACTTGACAAACTGCTGGCTTACTGAGCTAATCCTCCATGTGGGACCCTATGTTCTGCTCCTTTTAGCACCCAACACAGGGCAAAAAGACCAACGCTGGTTCTGTGAGGGTGAGAACTAGTCCAGGAAGTAGAGTGCTACACCTGCCCACCTAGAGGAGCCTGGAAGCATGCTGGGCGGGCAGGGTTAAGGGCCCCTCTAGAAGTTTACTAACAGAGTGGACAGTACAGGACCATTATGCCATTGGAGCCTGAAGACAGGCACTGGAAAGCTGAGCTAGTCCCTGAGGTGAAGCTGCAAGTAATCAACACCCTGACTGGACGAATGCCCTGGTATAACTGGACTCAAAGACCCACTTCTTTGAAATCTCTAGCCTATGGTCTTCAAGGCCACCTATCTCTCCTCTAATCTTATCATACAAACCCTAGACAACAGTCCAGTAGGCAACCCTTCTCTTGGGGATCCCTCCTGCTGCAGGACCTCTGTTTTCTTTCTATTACTTTAATAAATCCTGTTTCTTTGCTTTCATCTTTCGTGTCCATGGATCTCATTCTTTGAATTTGTGACACAAAGAACCACAGTGACCCTTGTATCTCACTACCAATTACATTCAGTCAGTCAACATACACGGAGTGGCCACTCTCTCTGTGCTGGTCGCCTCCTCCATGTCAGTCAATTTTAACAAGATTCTCTATAGGGTTGGCAACTGTACCTTATTCTTCCATCTCTCTATTCTCATTCTAGAAAATATAAAAAGTTTATTGGCATACCAAATTAACCGCATTGGGAACCCTGAGCTTGAAATAGCAAGTTAAAAAACTTGTTATTGAGCAAGGGGTAGAGCTTAGAAATAGAATTCTTGCCAAGTATACTTGAGGCTCTGGCTTTGGTCCCCAGTATTGTCAAAAAAACAATAAAACAAGTTATCAATTTTATGTGGCCTTAAACAAGTTAACTACTCAGCTGTAGAAACCTTTAAAAGATGGGGACACTATGACTCATCTGCCAGGGTCATTGGGAGGCCTGGATAAGACAACTAGTAAGACTATTATAAAGCACTATTCACAGGGCTGGGGATGTAGCTCAGAGGTAAAGTGCTCCTAAGTGCAAATCCCATTACGAAAAAAAAAGCCCCCAACTTTTCAGTAGATGGAAAAGATTCCTATGACTTTCCTTAAAAATTAAAGAATGTAAAAAAAAAAAAAGGTAAAAATTTAAAGAATATGCGAAGTATGTCAATAAGGCCACGTACCTTTGGCTTGCTGAAGTTGTTGATTAAACACCAATGAACGAAAAGTTGCCGTGCAGCAAACAAACTCTTTTCATCTTTCTTCTTACAATACACCCGAATCACCTGCTCTGCAAATTTCTCCGGTAGAAGCTGTGAAACCTATTTAAGAGAGAAAAGATTTCACTGTCACCTTGAACTCATAAATTAGAGGTGTCAGCTGTTCCCCAGGTGCTTGAGCATCCCCCCGCAACATCCCCCACACTGGGGACTGAACTCAGGGCCTTGTGCGTGCCAGGCAGGTACTCTGCCACTCAGCTATACCCCCAGCCCTTTTTATTTTGAGACAGGGTTTCACTAAACTGCTCAGGCTGGTCTCAAATTTGTGATCCTTCTGCCCCAACATCCCAAGATTGGGATTATAGGTATATACCACCATCTCTGGCCTGAGCACTGTTTTTGAGGTTTATTAAAAGTACTATATAACAGGGCTGGGGATGTGGCTCAAGAGGTAGCATGCTTGCCTGGCATGCACAGGGCAGTGGGTTCAATCCTCAGCACCATATAAAAGTAAAATAAAGATGTTGTGTCCACCTAGAACTAAAAAATAATATAAAAAAAGTACTATATCACTTTGCAATTTTATCCCAGTTATAATCTAAAGAAAAATTTAAGCTGAGATTCCAACCATGCAGCATCCATCTCCCACCAGAATCGTCATAATGACCTTTAGCAAAACACTGCATTATCACTGATGTTTAACAAACAGGAAAAGCTATTGTTAAGATGGTCTCACCTAGATATGCTTTAAAAAAAAAAATAGTTTTAGTTGCTGATGGACTCAATACCTTTATTTTATTTACTTACATGTGGTGCTAAGGATTGAACCCAGTGCCTCACACATGCTGGATGAGTGCTCTACCACTGAGCTACGACCCTAGCCCTAAAGATAGACTTTAATAATAAAGATAAACTAGGCTGGGGTTGTGGCTCAGTGGTAGAACATTTGCCTAACATGCATGAGGCACTGGGTTTAATCCTCAGCACCACATAAAAATAAAATAAAGATATTGTGTCCACCTAAAAACTAAAGAATAAATATTAAGCATGGACTTTAGAATCTTACCTACATGTAAAATGCAATTTTACTATAAAGGTTTGCCAAATGTGTACCACTATAATGGTATTTATTTTACATAAGTAGTTACCTGACTTTTATCTATACTGACGGTTCTGCTGAGGTCACTCTTACAATAGAAGCGAACATGATCAATTGGATTCTTGTCTTTCATCCCATAATCCATGTTGATAACCTTAAAGCAATAAGTAATCACATAATCATAAGAATTGAATTTACGATCATTGTAAGAAATAGATCAGAGTCCTCTGGGGGTTCAGAAGTAAGAATACTAGTAAGTTGCCATATGGTAGAATAAAAATAACTCTAGTGCATGACCAGCTACAGGAAGTTTGTTTAAAAACTTGGGGGAAGGAGGAAATATATCTGCATGTTCAACATATTATAAAGTTATTCTACTATGTGATAAGACACTGGTAGACACTAGATATATCACATTTTTTTTTACAATCCCAGCCACCACAGACCATGTGGCCTAGACTGAAATGGAACAAACAATTAAAAAGTTACAAAGCAACCACATCTGTTATATGAGCTACCAAGAAAAGCAAAGGATGCTTTGAATCTTTCTAACAGTAGACCTAAGGTATAAAGTAGCCTGGATGCTACCAAATGACTGGAAATGTTTTCCTGGGAAAGTGGCTTTACTCAGAGGGCAGTATTGAACCAGGCGCACCATGGTAGGAAGATATTTCTAGGAAGAACAAACAACTCCAAAGCTGCAGGGCCAGAAACTTCCTGATGGATTTAGCAACAAAGTTATTGTTGATCTTGGCAAGAGTAGTTGTAGTATAATAATGACGACAGAAGAAAGATTTAGGAATAAATGAGAAAATAAAAAATAAATGAAGACAACTCTTAAGATGTCTGGCTGTTAAACAGAGCCAAAAAATACAGGTTGAGCACCCCTAATTGGAAAACCCAAAATCTGAAACTTTTTGAGTACTGACACGAAATTCACATTTTTGGATTTTGAAACATGAAATTCAGATTTTTGGATTAGAATGATAATAAATGCAGTAAACTCTTTGCAAATATTTTCAAATCTGAAAAATTCTGAAACCTGAAACACTTCAGGTTTCCAAGAATTTTAAATAAAGAGTATTCAACCTGCACCCGGAAAAGGATTTGGGACCCTCAGAAAGGTAAGGAGAGGGAGCTGGGGTTGTGGCTTAGCAGTAGAGCGCTTGCCTAGCACAGGTGAGGCTCTGGGTTCGATCCTCAGCACCACATAAAAATAAATACATAAATTAAAGATATTGTACCAACTACAACTAAAAAATAAATATAGAAAAAAAAAGAAAGAAAAAGGTAAGGAGAGACAACTTTCAAGAATTTTACCCTGAAGGGCAGGAGAGGGATTAAAAGGAGTGTGGTATTTGGAATTTTCTTAAGATCAAAGACTGTCTACCTTCTGATGGGAAAGTCCAAAGGAGGCAGGAGAGAAGTGAGAGCTTAGGTTCCACAAGAACTGATGCACTGTGGAGGCTCTCCAGCTGCAATGCTGGATGAGGTGGCACCAGCCCCATGAGGTTCCTAGATTTTCATTTTTAATTTATACAAGGTCTCACTATGTTCCCTAGCCTGGCCTCAAACTTCTGAGCTCAAGTGATCCTACTGCATCTTGAGTAGCTGGGACTACAGACACAAACCACCACACCCCATAAGACTTTTAACAATTTAAAGTCAATTAACATTGAATATGATAAAAAATTTAGTTTTTCAGTTGCAGCAGCCATACTTTTAAAGGCTCAATAGCCAGCAGAGACAGGAAGCAGAGATGCAGAACACTTCTGTCATTACATGAAGTTCTGTTGGGCAGTGCTACTCTAGAACTAAGTAGAAAGCTTACCTCCTAAATCACTAGTAAGGAAGACATTTTCACACTGTAATAGAGGTAAAGCTAAATAGAACTGCAGGTGGAAGCAAGCTTGCTTATTTAGTAATACAAGATGAGGGAGCTCTGACTAAATGGCTTATATGTACTTTCTCTGAAATAAGGATCAAGGTTGGGTTATACACTAAGGGTGAATACACTTGGGATTGGGGAGCATGGGTGGAAGTCTGAGAGAAGTAAAGGCCATTTGAAATAGTCATTATGGAGACTACAGACTGCACTAAGCCTGCAAAAAGCACAGAGGTTGTGACCTTGCACTTACAGCAGTGTAGTGAATGTCTCCAGCAGCATGTGTGTGCCAGGTACAGGTAGGGAGAAATTTAGATTCAATTCAGGTTGTTAGGCTATTACGTTATTCAGCCTTTGCTAGGTAAAGAAGTTGAAGGTGACTGTAGAAATCAACCAACTTAACAAATCACAAAATCCAAGTTATACTGGAGGAAAAAGAGAAAACTGACAAGCTGTCAGAAAGTACAAGATGACAGGAGGCCCTGATGAGCGAAGAATAAGCAAATGGAAAGGAAAGGGGTTTGTGGGCAAAACACAGGATATTTAAATTAGTGATTTTATAGAGAGGGTAGTTTTGGTGAAGTGTTGGTGAAGTTCAAAATATAATCTGCTAGAAGTGAAGTGGGTGAGGTCTCTGAGGACAAAATGGAGAGACCGAAGAGCTGGCTCCACGCAGAGCAGGAGGCCGCCCAGGACAGTGGCAGAGACGCAGGAGAGGAAGACCCTAAGCTGCGCCAACAGTGTCAACTGAGGAGAAAACAGATGGCTGGTGCAAGAGGATCACACCTTTAGGATGGATTCCTGGAATGGGATTTCTGGGTCAATTCTAATACCAGAAAGGCCTTCCGACTTGGTGTTTTGTACCAGTTTACCCTTCTACATTCACATACTTCTATTATCCCAGAATTTTTTTATCACTTTTTGTTTTCACAAGTCTGAAGTTAAAAAATAAATGTTCACTGCTGCATCAACTTATTTGATTATTGGTAAGGTTAAGTCTAACAGCCATGTGTACGTCTTCTCCTATGTGTGGGCCCTTTAAGTATCTCTGGTCCTACATCCATCTGGACACCGCACTTTGAGAGAAAAACCAGATGGGAAGTTGAGGGACAATGAGGATTGCCCACTGCACTAAGGACAAGACAGTCCCTTGAGGAAAGCAGTGAGGGCAGGGTAGGCAGGCAAGAGCCCAGGGAAGACGTTCTGGCAAGTGAAGTCGTTCAGAGTCTCAGGAAGTCAAAATAAGAGATCCCTTTATTTCTAGTGGAACTTCCTCTAATTAAACAGGAAACTGCAGCTTGACCTAAAGATCCCAGGCACTTCACTATGAGCCAGACGAACAGACAGTGGTCTCCTGGACCACTCATTTACTCATCTTATCCTTTGCCAAAAAGAATGACATGGAGAGACTGCCCTTCACTCAAGGATTTGCCAGCAGGAAAGTAACAGAGGAGAGGCTTAGGGAAAAACAAATAAAGGGAACACTGTCCTTGAATTTCAGAGGAGCAGAACTTTAAAAAGCATTTCCTATAGAAAAAATAACATAAGAAAGCTATTTGGCTTCTCATCAGATACAAGAAGATACTGTGGCCTTTATGAAAATAAGAATTAAAAAAACTAAACTTTTTCCTTTGTGTATTTATGTAGGCAATTTCAAAAACTAATTGGCATGTTGTACTTCTGTGATTAAAGAAATTTTTAAAATCAATATACAGTGTTCTATTAATTACAAGACAATTATATTAAAAATACTGATAAAACAGCACAAAGAAAATTTTAAAACCAGTAAATAATGTTGGTTCTGAGACCACAGGTGATTCTCTTCCTTCCTTCTTTCTGTATTTTTCCAAGTTTTTACAACGAACATGTACTAATTTTATAATGTGGGGGAATTGTGCCTTTAAAAAAAAATTCTTCATTTAGTCTATTTGGCCAATTACTTACATCCACTATGAAATCTTCAGCCTTCATTTCAGCCTCCAGGAATATACCATCAGGTTTAGCATCAGCAACCTTTTTTGGAAGGTGTTCATAGTCTTTCTAGAAAAGATGAGATTACCATGTTAGAAATCCAGTTTTGCATCATTTGGTACTTGTGCCACAAACAAGTTCCTTTTCTCTGGGTGCAATGGTGCAAGCCTGTAATCCAAGCAACTCAAGAGGCTGAGGCAGGAGGATGACAAGTTCAAGGCCAGCTCAGCAAATTAGTGAGGCACTAGGGAATTTAGCAAGACCCTGTCTCAAAATAAAAAATAAAAAGGGCTGAGAATGTAGCTCAGTGGTAAAACATCTTGGATTCAATCCCTGGTACCAAAGCAAACAAGCAAACAAATAAACAAGGTTCCCTCTCTAAAAATGACATTCCATACCAAGTGTAAGGGCACATGTCTATAATCCCAGTAAATGGAGAAGTTGAGACAAGAGGATCATAAGTTTGAGGCCCAGTCTAGGCAACTTGGTAAGACTTGATTTTAAAATGAAAAAATAAGGCCGGACACAATGGTGCATGCCTGTAATCCCAGCGGCTTGGGAGGCTGAGGCAGGAGGATCACGAGTTCAAAGCCAGCCTCAGTAATGGCGAGGTGCTAAGCAACTCAGTGAGACCCTGGCTCTAAATAAAATACAAAATAGGGCTGGGGATGTGGCTCAGTGGTCCAATGCCCCTGAGTTCAATCCCCGGTTACCCTCCACCCCTAGGGAAGAAAAAAAAAAAAAAGGCTAAGGATCTAGCTCAGTGGTAGAGTGCCCCTGGGTTCAATCCCCAGTACTGAAAGGGGAAAATAGCAACAAAAAAGTTACTTCATTAAGAAAAATGATTAGAGTTGGGCAGTGTTCATGCCTGTAATCCCAGTAGTTCAGGAGACTGAGGCAGGAGGATTGCCAAATTCAAAGGCCAGCCTCAAGCAATTTAACAAGTACCTAAGCAACTTAGTGAGATGCTGTCTCTAAATAAATAAATAAAGGGCTGAAGATAGGGCCCTGATTTTAATCTCTGGTACCAAAAAAAAAAAAAAAAAGTTAGTGCTATCCCTAACAATTATAGAATTATAGTTCTTACCAATCCTGTCCTATTAAAAAAAATAGAACAATTTTCATAACAAAACTTCACATTAAAAAAAAAAAATGACACTAACCTCTTAGTCAAACAAGGGGAAATAAAATCTAACCCAAGAAATGACTATGAGGTAGGGTATGGTTATCAGTTGACTCATGTATGGCTTTCTGGCAAACAACAACAAAAAAAACCTTACTAAACTGGAGGTGAAAACAGACATTTGAACTAAAGGAGAAGGCGAGAGCAATTACCTCTCTCCAGGAAATTGCTTACTGAAGTAAAAAATATGACCTCTCCAAGTTCACTGTTTATGTTATCAATAAAGTCAACAGCAGGCTGTTATTAGTAATTAAGTTTTTTTAAGTTGTAGATGGACACAATAGCTTTACTTTATTAATTGATCAATTTATTTATTTATGCAGTGCTGAGGAGCGAACCTAGTGCCTCATGCATGCAAGGCAAGCTCTCAACCACTGAGCTACAACCCCAGACCAGTAATTAAGTTTTGTAGGGAGACAAAAATAAAAAAATTTGACTGATGGGGGTTAATACCCCCCAGCCCTGGCACTGTTCAAGGGTCAACGATAGTTAAAACAGATCCTCAGAGACTCAGTGACACTCATACAGGTACATTATTTTGAGGGTCCTTAGATATATTCCCTTATGTTCATTTTTCTGTGCTTGGATCTAGTCAAAATCTGAGGACCCCCGTCTTCCTGGATGAGAGAGAGAAGGTTTGCAGTCAGGCCTGGCTTTGAATCCTTGCTGACTGGTGCACATGAGCCAGTTAGCCAAGACGCAGTTTCCCATACAGGACAAAGGCCTAAGAATACTGTGTTGCTGTGAAGATTAAATGAGAATAAATACAAAGAGCTTAGTACCGAGCACAGGTATTTTTTTATTTTTAAAAAATATTTGAGGCTGGGGTTGTGGCTCAGTGGTATAATACTCGCTTTGCATGTGTGAGGCCTTGAGTTTGATCCTCAGCACCACATAAAGATAAATAAATAAACTGTGTTCCCTCTACAACTAAAAAAAAATATTTTTTAGTTGTAGATGGACACAAGACCTTTATTTTATTTATTTATTTTTATTTGGTGCTGAGGATCAAACCCAGGGCCTCACATGTGCTAGGGGAGCGCTCTACTGCTAAGCCACAACCCAGCACCTTCCTTCGGCACTGGTATTTTGTCTGATTAATGGTTTCCTCTTGGAGGACCGAGAGTGCAATAACTTTTCACCAAGGGGAAGATGCTTGATAATTCAACTTACCCTTTCAATCTTCCTTGCTTCTCCTGGCTGGGTCTCACCCACATACTTGTATAGATTACGGTATTCAATATTTTTTAAAACCTTTTGTGCTGCATCCAATTTGGGATCAGAAGAGTATAAAATCTCCAGAAAAATGTTATCTGCAAATGTGATGAAACTGCAGTCATATTAAAATGAAAGAGCAAGGGCTGGGGATGTGGCTCAAGCGGTAGCGCGCTCGCCTGGCATGCGTGCGGCCCAGGTTCGATCCTTAGCACCACATACAAACAAAGATGTTGTATCTGCTGAAAACTAAAAAATAAATATTAAAATTCTCTCTCTCTCTCTCTCTCTCTAAAAAAAAAAATAAAATGAAAGAGCAAGATTTAAAGACATGTCTACCCCTCTACTCCTGAAATGATTTCAAGAAGCAATTCACAAATGTAGGCACATTAGGACTCTAGCAATGTATTTAAAAAAAAAAGAAAAGAAAAATGTTCCAGTTCGTGTTTTCTCTCATAGGATGGAAACTAGAGAGAAAAAAAAGGTGTGTGTGTGTGTGTGTGTGTGTGTGTGTGTGTGTGTGTGTGTAAATCCCATAAAAATAGGAGAGGCCAGTAGAGGAGAGAGAGTGTTGGGGGGAGAAGAACTGGGGAATGAAATTGACCAAATTATAGTTATAGTGTGCACATGTGTGGATTTGAATCCTACTGTTACATATAATTATAATGTACCAATAAAACCTGGAAAAAAATGTTCCAGTTGAAGACTTAGATTTACTTCAAGGTGATCCAGTACATGGGAAGGAGAGAGATAAAATAAGATGGCACTAGAGTTGACTGATGCCTGTCAAGCTTGGGAATGGGTACACAAAGTAGATTGATTTATTGTTGTTATTTACAAAAGATAATTATCCCTATATATACACAAATAAAATTATATCTAGGATCTGCTTCAAAATAGTCTCATAATTTTTATGGGAGTGGGTAGATATGGTGGACAAAAGTAAAATTGTTATGTTGATAACTGTTTTTTTTTTTTTTTTTTTTTTTTTTTTTTTTTTTTTTTTTTTTTTAAAGAGAGAGTGAGAGAGAGAGAGAGAGAGAGAGAGAGAATTTTAACATTTATTTATTTTTTCTTAGTTCTCGGCGGACACAACATCTTTGTTGGTATATGGTGCTGCTGAGGATCGAACCCGGGCCGCACGCATGCTAGGCGAGCGCGCTACCGCTTGAGCCACCTCCCCAGCCCCTTATGTTGATAACTGTTGAGGCTAAGTGATGAATACACAGAATTTTGAAAATTTCCTTCATTAAAAGTTTTTTTAAATGTTTTTTTAAAAAATATGGACATAATATCTTTACTTTTTTATTTCCTTTATTTTTATGTGGTGCTGAGGATCGAATCCAGTGCCTCACACATTTGAGGCAAGTGCTCTGCTGCTGAGCTATAACCCCAGCCCTGCTTTTTTTTTTTTTTTAATAATGGAGAATTTTTTTTTTTATATTTATTTTTTTAGTTTTCGGCGGACACAATATCTTTGTTTGTATGTGGTGCTGAGGATCGAACCCAGGCCACACGCATGCCAGGCGAGCGCGCTACCGCTTGAGCCACATCCTCAGCCCAATGGAGAATTTTTTAAATATTTATTTTTTAGTTGTAATTGGACACAATATCTTTATTGTATTTGTTTTATTTTATTTTTTATATGGTGCTAAGGATCAAACCCAGGGCCTCGCACATGCTAGAAGAGCGATCTACCACTGAGCCACAATCCCAGTCCCCATTAAAAGTTTTTAGCCAGGCTGAGTGCAGTGGTGCATGCCTATAATACCAATGGCTTGGAAGGTTGAGGCAGGAGGATCGCCAAGTTCAAAGCCAGCCTCAACAACTGAGTGAGGTCCTGAGCAACTTAGCAAGACCCTGTCTCAAAATAAAAAATATAAAGGGCTCAGGATGTAGCTCAGTGGTAATGCATCCCTAGGTTCAGTCCACAATACTATACACACACACACACACACACAGAACAAGAAATTCAATACTGATATAAAAGCATTATCTAACATATAATCTACATTTAAATTTGTTTACTTGTCTCAGTAATTTAACTTAAGGATTTTTGTTAGATAGAGAAATCAATCAAGTATAAGGATAATATTAGGGGGTCATGCTTTTTATGGATTCTGTTAATCTGGAACTAGATTTGTTTATCAAAATGTTGACATTTAGAAAAGTTCAAGTAGTTGTATTATAAAGTATTCTGTTACCATGAGTGGTTATGCTAAATTTTGTCAGTAAACGTAGTAATCTTCAGATGTTTCTAGTAATTTCTTCTTCTCTCCCTCCCTCCCCCTTCCTTTCTCTCTCTCTCTTTTTTTTTTTATGGTGCTGGGATTGAAGCCAGGGCCTCTAATGTGCTATGCAAGTGCTCTACTAAGTTACACCCCAAGCCCCAGTAATTAATTTTTACCATATTTTACAGAAAGTTATCAATCTACAAGGGGTTAGAAACTTTAAAAGTTGGTTCTTCAAAGATAGTTTGAGAAGATCTGGTTCAGTTTTGTTCTGGTGGTGGGCTGCAAACAGAATCTATGCATGTTGGAACAGTAGGACCTTGGGAAGCACCTGGGCAAGCAGCAGCTTTTGTTTTGTTTTGTTTGTTTTCCTAATTTGGTGCTGGGGATTGAACCCAGGGGTGTTCTACCATTGAGCTACATCCCAACCCTTTTTATTTTTAATTTTGAGACAGGGTCTCACTGAGTTGCCAAGGTTGGCTTCAAACTTGTGATCCTCCTGCCTTAGCCTCCTTAGTGGCTGGGATTAGAGGCAAAAGTCAGATCTGTTTCTTAGGCCACTTGGCTTCTGTTATTTTTGTCCATTTTCAGAAATTCTCATCTTTCTACTGATTCTACTGATTGCTTTCTAGTTGTATTTTTATTTGACCAGAGTCAATTTTGTGACTTGCAACCAAGAACTCTAGATTGAGACATTTCCAAGCTTAAAAAACTAGCTGCCACATCTTCACCTATTTTCTCTCACCCTAAGCTGCAGATATTGTTTCTGCCAAAGTATGGAGAGATATTCCTATCATCCCATGTTTTAGAATGAAAATAATGTTGAAAGTTTTTTAGTAGTCTAGTTTTGTTATAAACTAAATAATAATGAATTTTGAATACTTACTTTCCAAGTATATATTAGGAACTCTGCCTCATTTAAACATCACTACAGAACTATATGCTAGATAGATAATATATATCCCCGCTTCATATTCAAGATTGAACCCAATGCCTTATGCATGCTAGGCAAGCACTCTACCATTGAGTTACACCCCCAGCTGTATACTTTCTTTTTATACATGAGGAAACTAAGGTTCAGAGAGGTTAAATCACTTTACTGTGGTTGCCTTGTTACTAAAAGGCAGAGATAAAACTCAAATCTAAGAATATATAATCATTTAGGAGGGCAAAATATATTTGAACATTTGGAAAATAACCCATTTGCAATCCAGGGACAGCTTACACTATCTATGAGATGGGCCATCTATGTTATCTTCTAGTTCTTACCTGTTAGCTTAGTGAAGGCTTCCATGTCATCAATTGCTGTAGAAATGTGGTATTTTTTTCCTTGAGCACCTGTAATCTCTATGTAGGGGTCAGCTTTGAGAAGAGCATCTGTAATCCTAAAGTAGATTGTGTGAAAATTACTTAGAAAGCTTTGAATATTTGCTTTATGCCTCATTGAAGGGTATCTTTCTACTTTAGAAAAATAAAATCTTGAAGTACAATGTTCTAAAGACACCTGGTTCTTTTTGTTGTTTAATAACTTTATTTTATTTGTTTTTCTTTTTTTTATGTAGTGCTGAGGATCAAACCCAGGGCCTCACACGTGCTAGGCAAGTACTCTACCACTGAGCCACAATCCCAGCCCCAACAACTGGTTCTTGATTAGATTAAATAAGTGCATGGTGATCTGTGAGTTACTGTGCTTACTAATACTAAGCTCCAGGAACTATGGCAGGGTTTTGGATACCACTATCTTATTTAACTTTTCTAATAAAAAGACAGGCATAATCAGTTCCAATTTTATAGACACAGAAATAATGTAATTTTTCTTTAAGCAAGCCTGGAAGAAGCAGTGCCAGGCTTTGAACTCAGATGTCCCAGGCTCTCTGATTAAAAAACAAATTTTTATCTAATCATCAATCACACTAACATGATAAAGAATATGTAAAAAAACAGAGGTAAAGATAAATTTCTATTAAAACACTGATTTTTTTTTTTTTTTTTTTTTGTGCTGGGGATTAGAACTAGGGCCTTGTACATGCTAGGCAAGCACTCTATCAACTGAACTATACCCCAGCCCCCAATTTTTGATTGGGGTCAGAACTCACAGGCGAGTCATATACAGACTTTGCTATGGTTCTGAGTGAATCAGGGAAAAAGAGACGAAATTCCTATTGGTTTTACTATATGTATTAATTTAAAAAAATTTTTTTAGTTGTCAACGGACCTTTATTTTTATTTATTTATATGTGGTGCTGAGAATTGAACCCAGTGCCTCACATATGCTAGGCAAGCGCTCTACCACTGAGTCCCAACCCCAGCCCAATATGCTATTAATTTTGATAAATGTTTGACAGCACAAGGACAGACATCACTGTTACTTCTTAAAATTAATTTCTGTTATTAATCTCACAACAATGTCAGTTGTTCATGTCCTGCTTCCTATTACCTTGGTGCCTAAACCTCATGTGTAATTAATGGGGCAGAGGTCCACTGCAGCACTGCCTCTTCATGTCTAGCCTGGGCCAGCTCTACTTTCCTTCCTCCATCTATACCCCATACACATTTTTCTACTCTTCCTCCAACTAAGTTTACGCTAGATTTTGTTTGTTTAAGGAAATCACTTCAGATTTACTCACTTAAAAATTCACTTGATTTTATCTGGAAATCTCAACTGGCAAAGTGCCATGGAGAATTTTGTAGGGAAGTAACAATTAAATTTCTTACATTGTATCAATGATGTTGCTAACTTTGTGTTGATAGGCTTTGTGGTGTAACCGATTCCGTGTGTGGAACATATCATATAGATTCCCAGCCTCCTGCAGGAAAACATAAAATAAATATTAGTGTAGAATCAGATTATGTTAATCTTGTTAGTAGATAAGTATATAAGACAGGGAAATAGGATGATGCTAGACAAGAACATGTGTGCAGCTATTTCATCAAAATCCCTGAGTCCAGTTAAAAAGGGGGAGGGGTATAAAAGCAGATGCAGTGGCGCATATCTGTAGTCTCAGCAAACTCAGAGGCTGAGGAAGGAGGACTGCAAGTTAAAAACCAGCCTCAGCAACTTAATAGACCCTATCTCAAAATAAAAATAAAAAGGACTAGGGAATGGATGGATGTATGTAGCTCAGTGATAAAAATGTCCTTGGGTTCAACCCCCCAGTATCAAAAGCTATTTACTGGTATGTAATTTTCATTCATTTTTAAAAAATTTTTGCTTTTAGTTGTAAAGTGAACCCAATACCTTTATTTTATTTTTTATGTGAAGTTGAGGATCCAACACAGCGCCTCACATGTGCCAGGCAAATGCTCTACCACTGAGCCACAGACCCAGCCCTGAAACTTTCATTCCTAGTAAATAAAAATATATTGTGAGTTCTAATTCTGTGACAGGTTCTGTTTTTTGATTTTGTTTTGGTACTGGGGATTCAACCCAGGGCCTCATCATGCTAAGCACATTCTTTACCACTAAGCTACACCTCCAGCCCACAGGTTGTTCTAGACATTTTAAGTATATGCTTTAATCCTAATAACTCTAGGAAATAGGTATTAATATTCTTAAATTCTTCATTTTTTTTTTTGGGGGGGGGTGGTACCAGGGATTGAACTCAGGGCACTCAGTCACTGAGCCACATCCCCAGTCCTATTTTGCATTTTATTTAGAGACAGGGTCTCACTGAGTTGCTTAGCACCTTGCTGTTGCTGAGGCTGGCTTTGAACTCTCCATCCTCCTACCTCAGCTTCCCAAGCCACTGGGATAACAGATATGTGCCACTGTGCCTGGCTAAGTTCTTAAAACCTTTCTGTCATACCATATCACTCTTTTGTTACAAGACTTTCATCTAGCAGGGACTCAATGGGGTTGAAATGCCAGTTTGACCACTTATTAATGTATTCCTTCTCAGTGCCTCAATTTGCTACTTGTTAAGTGATGGTATGGTTTAAGTATGGGTTGTCCCCACCAAAATTCATGCTAAAAGTATGCCCCAAGTAACAGTGTTATGAGGTAGTGGGACCTTTAAGAGGTAACTAGGTTACGGGGGCTCCACACTCATGAAAGGATGATTATTGTAGCTTCTGTGAGAGGGGGTTAGGAGAACAGTGATTACAAAGTGAGCCTGGCACTTCCTCTCACTCTCTTTAGCACATACCTGCCTGTCCTGGTTTTCTACCGTGCCTGGAGCAGCACATAATCCTTAACAGAAACCAACAGATGCCAGCGCCATGTTCTTAGTCTGCCAGAACTGTGAACTAAATAAACCTCTTTTCTTTATAAAATAGCTAGCCTCATGTATTTTGTTATAGCAACAAAAAAGAGACTAAAGCCAGGCACAGTGGTGTACACCTGCAATCCCACTTGGGAGCCAGAGGCAAGAAGATCAAAAGTTCAAAGTCAGCCTCTGCAATTTAGTGAGGCCCTAAGCAATATAGTGTGACCCTGTCTCAAATTAAAAAATGAAAAAGACTGGGGTTGTGACTCGTGGTTAAGCATCCCTGGTTTAATCCTCAGTACCAAAAAATAAATAAATAAATAAAAGAAAAAAGAGACTAAAACAAATGGGATAATAATAACATCTTTCTCTTAGGCTTCTTAAGGACTGAGTTGATCCATCTAAAGCACTTGAAACAGTGCTTTAAGCCAACACAGGTACATCAAGTGCTGAAATTAACTTTATCATTATTATCTACCAATTATTTTTTAAAAAATATTTATTCTTTAGTTGTAGGTGGACACAATACCTTTATTTAATTTTTATATGGTGCTGGGGATCGAACTCAGTGCCTCAACATGCTAGGCGAGCGCTTTTCCTCTGAGCCACAAACCCAGCCCCATCTAACAATTATTTTAAAAGTAAAATGTTAAACATTTAGTAAAGAGATTGATGGTTTACCAATTTTTCCAAATTGTTGAGTGGTTATTTTTAGATTTCAGACCAGGAACTACATTATTCTTGTTTCTCGGGTCATAGCTTACCTTATCTCTAATACAAATACACTTCTCGTTGCCTTCTTCACAGACACGGGCAAACATAATAAAGCGGTTGTAATCAAAATTATTTGGGATTCCAAGATGATGGCAGTCCCTAGAAAGATTCCAAAGCAAAGAGATGAAATTTTTCAACTAAGAAACTACTTTAAATAAATACTAATGCTAAATCTGCAAAAAGACTTTAACCAATTTTTCTAAAGTATTCAGTGCATACCTGGCAAAATAATCCCATTTATCCACATCAATGCCATTTTTTTTATTAGACACTATCTCATAAAGAAAGCTTTTCTCTTTAGGACGTCCTTTATATGGCCACTGGAAGAAAAGAAAAATCCACTAAAATTTTTAGATTGGCAACAAATCTATTTATAAAACAAAGCAATTATATTAATTTGCAAATTATAAATAGATATTGATTGAGAATAATAGATAAGTTAGAAGGTTCTACACTTTCTTCCTTCCACTAGTTTCTTATACAAGTAGAAAAGGAAAAGAAATGCTAAGGTATATATCCTATTAATACTAAAACTTCAGCCTGGGGATGTAGTTCAGTGGTAGAAAGTGTGCTTATCATACGTGAAGACCTGGGTTTAATCCCCAACACTACACACACACACACACACACACACACACACACACACACACACACAATTTATATATTATGGTCTATGAACATGATATATATCTATAAATATGATATCTATCTACATATACACATATATTACATATAAATAAAATGCTAAGACTATTGAAAGTGTTTTAATATCATTATATTTTCCAAAACCAGCAACTTTCTTATTTTCTTTGTTTAAAAGCTTTTTAAAAATATAACATTTAGGTTGGGGATGTGGCTCAGTGGTACAGCGCTTGCCTAGAGTGCATGAGAGCCTGGGTTCAATCTCTGGAACCTCCCCCCTCACCAAAAAAAAAAAAAAAAAAAAAATTTAATTATGAGCTAGGAATAATATTTGGGGCTGGAGTTGCAGCTCAGTGGTAGAGCACTTGCCTAGCATGTACAAGGCACTGGGTTCAATACCCAGCAGCAAATAAAAAATAAACAATAAAGTTATTTTAAAAATAGCAGTATTTTTCAAAGTAGTTATAATCTAGACTAAATGATATGTCTGTTCAAAGCATTTTTGGAGCTCCATTTTTTGAGGGGGCTAAGATATTTGCTGAAAAGTTCAATTCCTTCAAGTAGATTTGCATGTACTTTGAGGTTAAAAAAAAAAACCTAAAAAATCTTAATTATCTCCTTATTTTCCAACTTCTTTTTTATTAAGAAAAATACAAAAGATCAAAGAGGAAACCAAACTGATTTCCCCCTGAACCACTTCAACTTTTTTTCTAGGTCTTTGCAAGGTGCTAAGCAACTAAGTGAGACCTTGTCTCTGATAAAATATAAAATAGGGCTGGGGATGTGGCTTGTGGCTCAGTGGTTGAGTGCCCCTAAGTTCAATCCCTGTTAACAAAAATAAGTATGTGTATATATATATGTGTATATATATATATTTTTTTTTTAATTTAAATTGTATTGAATTTGTATGCAATATTTTATATAGAAACCTTAAGTAACTTTGTTTGGAAATATAAAAGTGTGCCTGTGTCACCATATTTAAAAATATTTAAGTATATAAAGACATAGAAAAAAGTTGAACTGGTTCAGGGGGAAATCAGTTTGGTTTCCTCTTTGATCTTTTGTATTTTTCCTAATAAAAAAGAAGTTGGAAAATAAGGAGATAATTAAGATTTTTTAGGTTTTGTTTTTAACCTCAAAATACATGCAAATCTACTATTTTACTGAACTACAAAATTTTTATAAACCATGTTCATTATTTCATAAATATATTACAGATATTTTGTGAGAACTCAGTTAAGAGATGGAAAACACACAAATGTCATTTTTTGTATTAAAGGGTAGAAATATGCAACATATCTTGCCATTTAGTTCTTCTACAATAGGCAAATGTGTAGCTCTGAAGGAATCAAGAATAGCCTAGATAAAAAGTACCAGTCAGGGGCTGGGGATGTGGCTCAAGCGGTAGCGCGCTCGCCTGGCATGCGTGCAGCCCGGGTTCGATCCTCAGCACCACATACCAACAAAGATGTTGTGTCCGCCGAGAACTAAAAAATAAATATTAAAAAAACTCTCTCTCTCTCTCTCTCCTCTCTCACTCTCTCTTTAAAAAAAAAAAAAAAAGTACCAGTCAGTTCAAATCAAGTTGAATACAAACTTACCACAGAATCTTTTACTGGTGTTTCAAGTGGTCCTATAATTTGTTCCTTGATAAAGCAAATATCTTCCTCAGGGATAAGACCATACTGTTCCATGACAGGTCTGAGTCCATTAGAATTTACTAGATGCTCAAACATTTGAACTGAGCCCTGTTCATGCTAGAAAAAAATCAGGATAACATGGCTTGTTATAGACTCTAGCCAATTAGGGGCCCTAATTATACAAATTATTCTTGATTCCAGGTAATTCTAAGTTAAGAATTAAGTTCTACTGCATGTCAATAATGCAGTTTCCAACCATAGTCTTGCAGGTTTTATCAATATTGTAAATATTTTATTGAACTACAGAATTTTTATAAACCATGTTCATTATTTCATAAATATATTACAGATATTTTATGAGACATAATCATTTGTGACATCTTGAAGAATATTACCAAGTTTTACAGGAGAATCCTACTTTAAGGATGATCATAAAATTCAGTTCTGTTTTTCATCAGTATTGGAACATGTAAAGTAAAAAGCTGTTAGTACTTCCATCTAGTGGTGAAAAAGAATAAGAGCAACCTCATGGGTAAAATTAAGTGTCTTAGATCTCTGAAGTCAAGATCTGGGTCCCCCTCAGTTGGCTCATGACTCTGCTCACTCATTCTTAATCAATGTAAAGAGCAAATGATTCCCTGGAAACATCTGCCCTATTTCACACCTTACAAGATAAAAACCAAAACCTGAATGAGCCCGTAACTTTGTATGTGTGTGCCGGGGACTGACCCATAACTCTTCTTAAAATTAAATCAAGACATATATTAATTACAAAAGGAGGGAAACCTGTAACTGTACAGTAGAAAAATGTGGCAGACACTGCTTTACCCAAGTTAAGTTAGTATCACTAATAATGGCGCAAATAGATTTTATGTGCCTCCTGAAGTGACACATTAAGAACACATTGCTGGGCTGGGGATGTGGCTCAAGCGGTAGCGCGCTCGCTTAGCATGCGTGCGGCCCGGGTTCGATTCTCAGCACCACATACCAACAAAGATGTTGTGTCCGCCGAGAACTAAAAAATAAATATTAAAAAAATTCTCTCTCTATCTCTCTCCTCTCTCACTCTCTCTTTAAAAAAAAAAAAAAAGAACACATTGCTTCTCTGGCATTCTGCCAGAAATACATAGCCTGACTACATGAAAACAGACTAAATGAAAGTTAAACTGACATTCCACAAAAAAGCTCACCTGCCCTTAAGAAAATGACAAAGTCATGAAAGAGAAATACAAAAGAATTAGCCAAAGCATGGTGGTGCATGGCTGTGGTAATCCCAGCAGCTTCAGAGGCTGAGGTAGGAGGATCTAGAGCTCAAAGCCAGTCTTAGCAATTTGGCAAGGCCCTAAGGAACTTGGCAAGACCTTGCCTCAAAATACAAAAAAGGGATGGGAATATGGCTTAATGGTAAAGCGTCCTTGGGGTCAATCCCCAGTACCATTAAAAAAAAAAAAAAAAAAAAAAAAGTCTGTTGAACTGTTCAAGATTCAAAGAAATTAAAGAGAAATGGCAACTAAGTGCAAGATTATTCGGGTTTTTTTGGTGTGGTTTTTTTTTTTTTTTTGGCAGGGATTGAACCCAGGGGTGTGTCAGGAGCCATTCGTGGACTATGTGTGGACCAAATTGGCATGGAAGCCCACTGAATGGGAAAATCTGGTATTTGGTAACTTTCAGCAGCAATTCTTTCTGGTAAGATCACTCAGATACATGAGTCCTATTCAGCTCTGCCAGGTTCCACGTAGCACCAGAGATGGGGTGACCTGCTGTGGCTACACAGCCTCTCAGAGACGGGTGTAGCCTGCCAAGATGCCAATCAACCTCTTGACTGCAAGACATGATGAAGCAAGACTCCCCCCAGAAACCTTATCCCTTCCTTTGATGTACCCCCTTAAATAAATCATCAGAGCCATTTTCTAGTTGTTCAGTTCTAGCTCCTGTGTGGGCTGGACTTATCAGACACTCTGCTTTTAAAACCTATTCTTTGACTCTGTCCCTTATTTCTTCACTAACTATTTCAGACTATTTTCTCAGATGGCTTATCCTCTCCTGAGCAGGAAAAATTACCCTGGCAAAGCGATGGCTGCCTTTTGATAGGGGGGTTTAATTGCTGAGTCACATCTCCAGTCCTTTTTATTTTTTATTTAGAGACAGAGTCTTACTAGGTTATTTACAGTCCTGCTAAATTGCTGAGGCTGGGTTTGAACCTGTGCTCCGTTGCTGGGATTACAGGAGTGTGCCAAATGCAAAATTATTCTGTATCCTGAACAAAGAAAAAAATTTCCCCTTTATCTATATGCATAATTGGTGAAATATGAAGGTAAATCTATAAATCAGATGAAATTTCTACATTAATACTAATTTCCTGACTTTGGATAAATGTGCCAAGGTTATATTCTTGCTTTTAGAAATGCCCACTGAAGTATTTGGGAGTGAAAAGTTATGTCCAGGGCTGGAGATTGTAGCTCAGGCAGAGTTTACTTGGCAAGCACAGGCACTGGATCCTCAGTACTGCAAAAACACAAAAGAGCTGGGACTGGTGGCATATGCCTGTAATTCCAGCAGCTCAGGAGGCTGAGGCAGGAGGATCACAAGTTCAAAGCCAGCCTGAGCAATTTAGCAAGGCCCTAAGCAACTCAGTGAGACCCTGTCATGAAATAAAATACTAAAAAGGGCTGGGGATGTGACTCAATGATTAAGTACCCCTGAGTTCAATCCCCAGTACCAAAAACAAAACAAAACAAAAAAAACAAAAAAAAAACTATGGGCTAGGATTGTGGCTCAGGGGTAGAACGGTCGCCTAGAATGAGTGGGACCCGGGTTCAATCCTCAGCACCACATAAAAATAAAGGCATTGTGTTGAGTCTATCTACACCTAAAAAATAAATATTAAAAAAAAAACAAACTACAAAACAACAAGGTATGTCTAGCCAGATATGGTGGTGTATGCCTGAAGTTCCATCTACTTGGGAGGTTGTGGCAAGAGGATCACTTAAGCCTCAGAATTTCAGATGAGCTTGGGCAATAGAACAGTGAGGCCCTCTCTTTAAAATAAAAACAAAACAAAACAAAGCAAAAAAACAAGTATGTCTACAACTTATTTTCAAATGATTCAGAAAAGCATTTGTGTACAAAAGATAGCATGTTAAAAAATACAGCAAAACATTAACATTTGGCAAATCTCAGAAAACATTTCAAGTTTTCTGTGTAAAATTATGTAAAAATTAAATGTTAAAAAAAATTCAGTGTGTGGTTGGGGTTATGGCTCAGCAGTAGAGCACTCGCCTATCATGTGCGGGGCGCTGGGTTCGATTCTCAACACTATATAAAAATAAAATAAAGGTATTGTGTCCAACTATAACTAAAACAGAATATTAAAAAAAATTCAATCAGGGGGCTGGGGTTGTCACTCAGTGGGAGAGTGCTTGCTTAGCACATGTGAGGCAGTGGGTTCGATCCTTAGCACTTCATAAAGATAAACAAATAAATAAAGGCATGCTGTCCATCTACAACTAAATTTTTTTAAAAAATTCAATCCCCTAAAATCAGTAATAAAAAATAGTTGTCTAGGGCTGGGCTGTAGCTCAGTGGTAAAACACTTGCCTAGCACATGTTAGGTCCTGGGTTCGATCCTCAGCATCACATAAAAATAAATAAATAGGGGCTGGGGATGTGGCTCAAGTGGTAGCGCGCTCGCCTGGCATGCGTGCGTCCCGGGTTCGATTCTCAGCACCACATACAAAGATGTTGTGTCTGCCAATAACTAAAAAATAAATATTAAAATTTAAAATAAATAAATAAATAAATAAATAAATAAAATAAAGGCATTGTATCCATCTACAACTAAAAAAATGTTTAAAAATATATATAATTGGG
Organism: Ictidomys tridecemlineatus; assembly: GCF_052094955.1. Taxonomy (NCBI): domain Eukaryota; kingdom Metazoa; phylum Chordata; class Mammalia; order Rodentia; family Sciuridae; genus Ictidomys; species Ictidomys tridecemlineatus. The sequence goes on from NC_135481.1 coordinate 179,929,102, forward strand.
GCTGGGGATGTGGCTCAAGCATTAGCACGCTCGCCTGGCATGTGCGGGGCGCTGGGTTCAATCCTCAGCACCACATAAAAATAAAGATGTTGTTCCCACCAAAAAAATAAAAATTAGGGCTGGGGATGTGGCTCAAGCGGTAGCGCGCTCGCCTAGCATGCGTGCGGCCCGGGTTCGATCCTCAGCAGCACCACATACCAACAAAGATGTTGTGTCCGCCGAGAACTAAGAAAAATAAATAAATAAATGTTAAAATTCTCTCTCTCTCTGTCCCCCTCTCTCTCTCACTCTCTCTTTAAAAAAAAAAAAAAAAAAAAAAAAAAAAAAAAAAAAAAAAAAATAAAAATTAAAAAAATTCTCTCTCTTTAAAAAAAAAAAAAAAATATATATATATATATATAGTTGTCCAATATTATGTCTTCTATTTAACATTTTATTGGAAGTCTAAGAAGAATGGTAAAGGAATAAATAAAGCAATTATCCATATTAAATGAAAAAAATTAGATTTCTACTATTTGTTAAATAATATAATGAGCAGAAGAATGTAAACCAATAACACAGCAGGGTCCTGGGGTTTCTTTAAATTGTCTTTAAGACTAATGAGTAATTGAGTAACTTGTAGGTCAGGATATGAAGGAGGTCAGGTGTGGTGGCACACACTTATAATCCCAGTTGACTCAGGAGGCTGGGATTATAAATGTGAGAATTACAAGTTCACAGCCAAGTACAGCAACTTAGTGAGAATCTGTCTCAAAGTAAAAAATAAAAAAGGCTGGGAATGTGGCTCAGTGGTTAAGAGCCCCTGGGTTAAAACTCTGGTACCAAAGGTGGGGCAGAGAAAGAGAAAGAGAAAGGAAAACAACAGGTGTGCTAACCCTGGAAACAAAGGGAACCAATTAATAAATACCTCAAGAAGGAAAGATCCATGGGGCTAACTCCTGTTAGGGAGTACTGGGATCATTAAATACACTAAGGATTTATGGCCATAGGCTTCTCAGTGTATCAGAAGAGAAATTTCTTTAGTAGGGCAGGCCTAGGAAGATGAAATTTGTCCTGACACTGACCACATCACCTGCATTAACATAGGGCTGACTCAGATGAAGCACCTGCTAAATGAGATGGTCATCATGACAACTCCAGAAAGAACCAACTAAGGTTAAAAAAAAAAAAAACCCACCCAAGGTGGAGGAGGAGTCACACACGGGATTAGTGAAGACTGCAGAAGGTGGACCCAGATCCTTTGGCAAACATAAATCAGTAATAAATTTGGAAGTAGCGTCAAGTTTCCTTGTCATTCTCTGCTCTGAGACAACTGGCTTTCCTTTCTTTTCCTTTAATAATTTTTTAGCTGTACATGGACTTTATGCGGTGCTGAGAACAGAACGCAGTGCCCTTCACACATACCAGGCAAGTGCTCTACCACTGAGCCATAACAACGCCCTCCTTTCTTGAGAGTGTATTTTGCTTGACTTTTTGTGTTTGCCTTGAAATGTTCTCTTATTAGGACACAAGAACCAAGGTTAGGAGCTTTGGCTCCCCATTCACCTATGACACCATTACATACATAATTAATTCTATATAAGCTAATAAGTCTTAAATGGGAAAGGCAAATACAAAGAAAAGGACTTGGTAATGGCTAACCCACCGTGCTGGAAAAAACAACCAAACTCTGGACAAGTAACTCCCTGAAGGTCTGGGTAATGACCAAAAGCAAGCAGATGTTAGTGGAGAGTCAACACTCGGATGAAAAAGACACTAGGCAATATTTCAATATTATGCTTTTATCATGAGGGCACGCCCCAAGACAGCAAAACTAATGAGAAACTATCCATTTTACTGGCTTGAAGAACCAGAGGACTTCATAAAAATTGAAAACTTGTTATCAAAAGGCACCATTAAAATATAAATTGATATGGGGACGGCTGTGGCTCAGTGGCAGAGCACTTGCCTAGCATGTGTGAGGCAATGGGTGCGATCCCCCACACCACATAAAAACAAACAAAATAAAGGTATTGTGTCCATCTACAACTAAAAAAAATTAATAAATAAATAAATTGACAAGCCAGACATTAGGAAAAATTCACAATATATATATCTAATAGCACATATTAAAAAAAATTCCTGCTGTGGAGGCACATGCCTATAATCCCAACAACTTGGGAGGCTGAGGCAGGAGGAAAGTTCAAGGCCAGCCTAAGCAATTTAGTGAGGCCCTAAGCAACTCAGAGAGTCCTTATTTCAAAATAAAAAATAAAATAGACTGGGGATGTGGCTTAGTGGTCATGTGTCCCTGAGTTCAATCCCTAGTACCAAAAAAATAAAAATAAAAAATTCCTACAAATCAATAATAAAAGGTAAACAATAAAATTACTTTCTTTCCTCTCTCTCTCTCTCTCTTTTTTTTTTTTTTTGCAAGCTCAGAATCTTACCTGTGTTGGCAAACAATCTGCCAATGAGTCATACTTCTCAGCACTCAAATCAAAATTTTTAAATGGGTAAAATACTGAATTAACTCTTAAAAAAAAAAAAAGAGAGAGAAAGACGTAGAATAACAAAGTGCCAAATACAAGTTACAGGTAATGGTATTCAACATATATTAGAAAATGCAAATTAAACCAGTAAGCTACCATTTGACATTCAGAAAGTCTAATCGGAAACATTAAATGTTGGGGTATTCTAGCCAAGTGCTAGAATGCAAGCCAAGCATGTACATGGCCCTAGATTCCATAAGCAGCACCATAAAATAAATAAATAAAATAAAAAAATGAAAAGTTAGTGAGGCTGAAGAACAACTGCAACTTTCACACATTGCTGATGGGAATGTACAACCAGGTTGGAAAACTTTGGTAGTTTCTTATAAAGTTAAACATGCAACTCCTATTTGGACCAGTTTCTACTCGTAAGTATTCACTTAAGAGAAATGAAAACATATGTCCACAAAATTCTTGTACAATAACGTGCACAATAATCTTATATGTAATAGCCAAAACCTACAAACAATCCAGATTCCATCAAAAGGAGAAAGCAGAAATGAATTGTGACTTGTTCATATACTGGGATAACGACTCTGCAATAAAGAGATCAACTACTGATCTCAAAAACCATTTTTTAAAAAAATTTTTTAGTTGTAGGACTGGGGATGAGGCTCAAGCAGTAATGTGCTCGCCTGGCATGTGTGGGGCGCTGGGTTCGATCCTCAGCACCACATAAAATAAAGATGTTGTGTCCACTGAAAAATAAATATTAAAAAAAATTTTTTTTAGTTGTAGATGGACACATGCCTTTATTTTGTTTATTTATTTTTATGTGGTGCTGAGGATTAAACCCAGTGCCTCGGGCTGGGGATGTGGTTTAAGGGGTAGCGCGCTCGCCTGGCATGCGTGTGGCCCGGGTTCGATTCTCAGCACCACATACAAAGATGTTGTGTCTGCCGATAACTAAAAAATAAATATTAAAATTCTCTCTCTCTTTCTCTCTCTGCCTCTCTCACTCTCTTTAAAAAAAAAAAAAAAACCAGTGCCTCTCACATGCTAGGCAAGTGCTCTACTGCTGAGCCACAACCCCAGCCCCTCAAAACCATTTTGTTCAATAAATAAGACAAAAAAAGAGTACCTACTATCTGATTCTACTTATATCAAATCTAAGAACAGACAAAACTAATCTGTTTATGAACATCAGAAGATGATGATGATGGGGAAAGAAGTGAGAATTGATTTTAAAAAGGAACAAAGGAAAAGCTAGGAGTAGAGTATGTGCTTAGCATGTGTAAGGCCCTAGGTTCAATCTCCAGCACCGCCACTAAAAAAACACTAGGGTGGGAGAGTAAGAAATTTTCCTAAAAAATGAAAAAGTATACACTGGTCAAAAATCACTTAAAATCTATACATATTATTATATGTGAATTATGTTTCAAAGAGAGAAAGAAAAAAAAAAAAAAAAGAGGAGAAAAAAGTGGTTGACATGTAATAAGCTTTCAATTTATAACAATATCCTTATTTACTCCAGGTTCCAGAAATATAGTATAATAGGACCTGTGGGGGCCAACCTAACTTGACTGCTCAAAAACTGATTCCAGTAGCTCAATGGCAGAGCACTATTTGCCTAGCACGTATGAGGCACTGGCTTTGATCCTTTGATCCTCAGCACTTCATAAAAATAAACAGATAAAATAAAAGTATTCTGTCCATTAAAAGAAAAAAAAAAAGGATTCCAAAAATATACATCAGCCTCCAGCAAATGCCTAATTATAAAATGGTTCATTTAAAGTATTTTTTGAGGGCTGGGAATGTGGCTCAAGCGGTAGCGCGCTCGCCTGGCATGCGTGCAGCCCGGGTTCAATCCTCAGCACCACATACAAAGATGTTGTGCTCACCAAAAAACTAAAAAATAAAATATTTTAAAAAATAAATAAATAAAATAAAGTATTTTTTGAAACTTGTTGGTAGCATTACTTCAGGGTCATACAAAATGAACAAAAAAATGGAGTTGGCCTATTTTGTTTTATAGTAGGTCAACAGAATAGAAAGAACATCAAACTGACAACTAGGAAACCTGGTTTTTCCAGTGCTGGCTCCACCTTTCACTCATAATGTTGTGAATTTTGGCACATGAATAGGACTCTAAGAGCCTCAAGTTTCTTCACTGGTAAAAAAGGAAGATAACAATTCCTTCTTTGCCGACTAAGAACCAAGAGAGCACGTACAGTCGTGCATGGAAACACCCTTAAAACCAGAGTGAGGGGGCTGGGGAGGTGGCTCAAGCGGTAGCGCGCTCGCCTAGCATGCGTGCGGCCCGGGTTCGATCCTCAGCAGCACCACATACCAACAAAGATGTTGTGTCCGCCGAGAACTAAGAAAAAATAAATAAATGTTAAAATTCTCTCTCTCTCTCTCTCTCTGTCCCCCTCTCTCTCACTCTCTCTTAAAAAAAAAAAAAAAAAAAAAAATTAAAAAAAAAAAAAAAAAAAAAAAAAAAAAACCAGAGTGAGGAAGGATATTACAACCAAGCAGGAAAAACCAAGCAGAGAATCTCGCTAAACAGCCCATTTAAACAGTCTTGGTATCAACTACTGACTATATGAATACATACCGTCCATTTCACTCCTGGGCGAGCAAGTGGAATAAATCTCCCATCAAACATATGAGAAAATGGCCCATGACCTTAAAAACAAAAGCAGCCTTAGAACAAGAAAAATGTTTGTAAATTGGTAAAAAGTGAATTCTTTTAAAAATCGTTTCAGTTTAACTTAAGTATCAACAGACACTAATAATCTATAAATAAAATGTTCTAAAACAACAGAATAAGAAGCAAAAATTAGGGTTGGGGCTTAGCGGTAGAGTGCTTGCCTTACACATGTGAGGCCCTGGGTTCAATCTTCAGCATCACATTAAAAAAAAATAAATAAGGGCTGGGGATGTGGCTCAAGCGGTAGTGCGCTCGCCTGGCATGCATGTGGCCTGGGTTCGATCCTCAGCACCACATACAAACAAAGATGTTGTGTTGTGTCTGCCGAAAACTAAAAAATAAAATATTAAAATTCTCTCTCTCTTAAAAAAAAAAAAATACGAGTTGAAGACATGTTAAAAAAAAAAAAAGAAGGGTCTGGGGATGTGGCTCAAGTGGTAGCGCGCTCGCCTAGCATGCGTGAGGCACTGGGTTCGATTCCCAGCACCACGTAAAAATAAAATGAAGATATTAAAAAAAAAAAAGAATTTGTCAGTTAATGTAGAATAATGAACAAATGATATAAAAAAAATAAGTAAAATAAAGGTATTGGGTCCAACTACAACTAAAAAACAGATATCCCAAAAAAAAAAAAAAAAAAAGGAAGCAAAAACTAGCTGGGTGCAGTAATCCTGGCGGCTCCAGAGGCTGAGACAGGAGGATTGAAAGTTCAAAGCCAGCCTCAGCAATTTTCAAGGCACTAAGCAACTCAGTGAGACCCTGTCTTGAAATAAAATACAAAATAGGGCTGGGGATGTGGCTCAGTGGTTGAGTGCCCCTGAGTTCAATTCCCAGTACCCATCCCTTCCTCCCAAATAGCAGCAAAAACAACCTAAGAAAGTAAACTCTCCACAGAGAGGTTTCTAGTTGCCAGGGCTTACATAAATCTGATGAAAAGATATTTATGTGTTACCTAAAAGGAATGATGAAGGCTTATTATTATTTTTTCAATAAAATACAAGTTTATTTATTTAGGGCTGGGGATGTTAGCTCAGTGGCAGAGGGCATTCTTTGCTTGAATGGGTTCCATCTCTGGCACCAAAAAAGAAAAAGAAAAAAAAAATTTAATTGGCATGCAAATCAATGCGAATCATGGGTATTTTACAAGCAAGTTTTTTGTGTATGAAACGACAAACTGAAAGTCATATTCCTTTTTTCTTTGGTAATGTAACAATCCTAAAAGCACATTATTTTGAAATATCAGATTTACAGAAAATTTGAAAATTCAAAGATGTTTTCCTCTAAACCATCTCAAGTATAATTTTTCTATTACCTTAAATATATTAAATATATGGTAGAGTGCTTGCATAGCACATGTGAGGCACTAGGTTCAATCTTCAGCAACACATAAAAATAAATAAAATAAAGATATGTGTACATCTACAACTAAAAAAATAAATAAATAAATAAAAGTGTCAGGGACAGATCCTTTTCTCTTTTCTTTGTTAAAGGAAAAGAATTATATTCTTCTACTTGGATTTAAGTGGCCCAAAAATCTAATCTGAATCAGGGAACAAAAGGAGATCTCCAAATCTGTTTTAGGTATTCAAGGAATAAACTTGACAAAGTAACTAAAGAGAAAAAAAAAAAAGTGCTGGGAATGTGGCTCAGTGGTTAAGTATCCCTGGGTTCAATACTGGGTACAAAAAAAAGAAAGCCCTTTCATGTAACGTGTAGCAAAGATATTTTACACAGGAAACTCATTAAAGACTACAAGAAAATAGAAGAGCAATGTTCTGCACTTACATGTCCTTCCAGAAAGAAGCAAAATTCCAATTTATATTAGTGTCAACTGAAGAGTCAAAACAAAACTTCCACATTTCTCTTGGTTAGTCTGATTTCTAAGTCACACAGAGAGGTGACCTATGTTATAATTCTACATAATAACTTTGGCTGTCTGTATTGCTTACCGAGATCATGACAAAGCCCAGCAATCTGAACACAGAGTACATCTCGATTACTGATCTGCAGCTCTGGCTGTTTTTCACGCAGTGAGCGGACCAGACATCCTCCTAAGTACGCCACCCTATTGAGTAAAAACCAAGAGCCTTTATTTTGTTTGAAAGATGAACAACACTTCTGGAACTCAAGAGCTTCAATACATTTCCTGAACTAATATGTATTTGGGTAACTTTACAGAATATAGTCTATTTTAGAATACACACAAACAAGAATCTCAAAGCAGGCCCTCTGCCTCAACATCATTAATCGTGAGGAAAATGCACAGCAAAACCATAATGAGACACCATTCTTACCACAGTGTTAGGATGGCTACTATCATAAAGATAGAAAATAACAAGTTTTGGCTATGTGAAGAAATTGGGAAACTTTGGACAAGCTTATGTGAATGCATAACGGTGTACTTACTATGGAAAACAGTATAGTAGGGCTGGGATTGTGGCTCTGAGGTAGAGCGCTTGCCTAGCATGCATGGGGCACTGGGTTCCATCCTCAGCACCACATAAATATAAAATAAAGACATTGTGTCCACCTATAATTAAATATATATATATATATATATATTTAAAGAAAAAAGTATGGTATTGCCTCAAAAAATACAGAAATAAAAAATACAATTGTCATATGATCTAGTAATTCTACTCTGGGTATATATCCCAAAGAAGTGAGAATAGTATCTTAAAGAGATGTTTGCACACCCACATTCACAGGAGTACTATATTCACAATAGCCAAAAGATGGAAGCAACCCAAGTGTCCATCAAGGAATGAATGTATAAACAAACAATGGAATATTATTCAGCCTTAAAAAGGAAGGCAGCGTGTTCCCATAGTCCTAGTACTTGGGAAGTTGAAGCAGGAGGATCTGTTGAGAACATGAGTTTGAGATCAACTCGGACAACATAGCAAGATTCTATCAAAAAAAAAAGAAAAAGATCAAGAGCTTTGTAATGTTGTGAACAACCAATATAAAAAATAAAAAATTAAAAAAAAAAAAAAAGAAAAAGAAAAAGAACACAAGGGCTGGGGCTCAGTGGTAGAGTGCTTGCCTCAAATGTGTGAGGCACTGGGTTCGGTCCTCAGCACCACATAAAAATAAATAAACGTATTAAAAAATATATATTATAAAAAAAGCAAAACAACAACAAAAAGAAATCTGACACATGCTATGATATGGATAAGCTTTAAGGACATTATGTTAAGTGAATAAAGCCACTCTCAAGAACACAAATATTGTATGATTTCACTAAGATGATGTACCTAGAGTAGTCAAATTCATAGACAGAAAGCACAATAGTTACCAGAGGCTGGGAAAAAAAAGGGAGTAAAGGGGAATTATTGTTTATTGGCAAATAGTTTGTTTTGCAAGATAAACAGTCTGGCAATCGACTGCACAAAAATGTGAAAGTACTTAACTTTACTGAAGTGCACACTTAAAAATGACTACTGTGGGGCTGGGGCTATGGCTCAGTGGTAGTGCACTTGCCTTTATATGTGAGGCACTGTGTTCGATTCTCAGCACCACATATAACCAACTGAACTGTATCCCCAGCCCTATTTTATACAATTTTTAAAAAGGCAGTAATCTCTGGCTTTGAATGTTTACCACACAGATTGAAGATGAGATGTTTAACAGGGCTGAGGATGTGGCTCAGCAGTTCATTGTTTGTCTAGCATGTTTCAGGCTATGGGTTTGATCTCCAGCACCACACACACACACACACACACACACACACACACACACACACACACACACACACACAGTGCTTAACAAATATTAAATGCACTTTTAGGACTTCCCTCTAAAAGCAATTTCTAAAAAGAATACAATCTTTTCTTTCCCCTAAAAAGAAAATTCTTTTTCCCAATGGATTTATACTGTTTTCCTGTGAACTTCTGAGCTTCAGGAGGAGCAAAATAATTTCTATCTTGTTTGTGATTTGTTGAAAATTGATTATAAATACATGTGTTCTGACTAATTAAAAATGCTATGGAATAGACAGACATACAGAGTAACACACTGTGAGTATAGCATGAAAATCTGGACAATTGTCCATTTTTTCTCTCCCCAAGTCCTTTTGGCTATACATAATGGAAAAGCAGACCAAAGATTCAACTTCATTGTACATAACACAGGGGGCACCTTCTGCAAACTTACAAATGTTTTTCTGACTTACAAATTTCCTGATAAGTAAGAAAATTATCTAGTTTCAAAGAGTAAATTTATACAAGACTAAGTAGGGACTAAAGGAAAATAATCAAGTTTACAGAGTTAAAAAAAAAAGTAAAACCCATTAATACATAATTAGTTCTACTGGAAACCAACCTTATTAACTTTTAAACAGTATTTAAATACAAACATTTAATCCAACACACCTATCAATAAACACTTTCATTACCTTTTCAGGAAGGATATGAGGCAGCTTAACCATACACAAAATAAACAAATTATAGCAGGGTAAATCAAAAGTCTCAATTTTATCTTCAATAAAATAAGGATATTACTACCATTTTGTAAAATTATTTATTCTCTAAGAGATGAGACAACTATTTGATGAGACAGAGGAGGTAATTAAAAGCTGCAAGTTCCCCACCTTCTTTCCCTTCTTACCCTAGACTATGCTCAAATCGATTATGTGAAGCTCCTGGAAAAACATAGTAACCGCCTCCCAACTGTTTAATGTATCGAAGACGCTGAAACTGAGGAGTGTCAATGATCCGGATAAGAAGAGGGTGGAACTCAATGTGGCCATGGACAGGATCATTAATCACCTGGAAAATTATGTTTAAATTAATAACATAATTAGCAACATAACTCCATCTAAAATTCTTGTGTAGCCATTCCTAACTATAGTACAAAGAGTTATTTAACTGTTCAAGCAAGAATAATATTAAAGAGCTAGGTACAGTGGCACATGCCTGTAATCCCAGCAGCTTGTGAGGGCTGAGGATATGGTTCAGTGGTCGAGTGCCCCCGAGTTCAATCCCTAGTAAACACGCCCCCCCAAAAAAAAACCCCATAAGAATAATATTAAAGAAAATGACAATATATTATATTACCTTAGATACCAGACAGATCTAGTATATTAGATTTGGGTATACTTTACTTTTTCCCAATGGATTCTAACAATGGAAAGATAGAATTTTCATTTTGGGATTAGGTATGTAATTTCAACTAAGCATATTCAATTAAACATACTCACTGGACTGGAGGTGTAGCTCAGTGGTAAAGTACTTGTCTAACACGTACAAGACCTTGAGTTTGATCCTAAGCACCACAAAAACAACTCCATACATCTAACATACTCATCTAGATATAAACATATTCATTCAGATCATGTGAACCATGTTACTATGGCCACTGTGACTACATTTTTTTCTGACTGTACCTACATCACTAAAATTACTAAAATCCTTAGAAAGAAATATAAATAGAAGAAAAAAAAAAGAAAAAGATAGATAAGAAATACCCAGGAAAACAATTATTCATTTCTCTAAGCTAAAACAGGGGCTTTAAATATAGGAAAAGACTTACTCCTACATGCATCTTTAAATAAAGATAGAATTCAGTGGGCATATAGTTCAGTGGTAGAATGCTTGCCTATTATATGAGACCAAAGGACTGATCCCCAGCACTGCAAAAAACAAACAAACAAAAAATAACTTTATCTGTCCATAATAACTGCCTCCGACACACCTTTTTTGTGTGTGCTGGGGATTGGACCCAGGGCTTTACACATGCTAAGCAAAACCACTGAACTGCACTCTCAGCTAAATAACTGCTTTCAGAAACAAGTCTATAGAATAAATAATCTGAAAAGCTATCTAAGTCATGACCTTCAAACTATTTCATAAAGTTTCTAAAAAGTGCACAGAGGGCTGGGAATGATGGTGCATTGGGAGGTTAAGACAAGAGGATCGAGAGTTCAAAGCCAGCCTCAGCAAAAGCAAGGCGCTAAACAACTCAGTGAGATCCTATCTCTAAATAAAATACAAAATAGGGCTGGGGATGTGGCACAGTGGTTGAGTGCTCCTGAGTTCAATCCCCAGTAACCCTCTGCCCCGCAAAAAAGTGCACAGAAGATCTGAGGGTATAGCTAAATGATAGACTGAGTACTTAGATGTGTAAGGACCTGGGTTTGATCTCTAGCACCAAAAGGGAAAAAAAAAGTATATGGAGTTCTAGGAGATGAAGAACTCTAGCTGTCTTGTTTAACTAATGCATTCTCAGAATGTATCACACACTATATTGCCTGTCGGTCACTAGAAACTCAAACATGTTTTGAACTACTGCTGCCGAGCTGTTACTGAAATGTAATATATGTTAACATGCTGAACTATTACAGTTAAAGTGTACCATGTCAGGTTGGGGAAGTAGGTCAGAGGTAGAGTACTTTGCATAAATGAGGCTGTGGTTTCCATCCCTGACATCTCTCTCACATGTACATGTACACACACAGATGGTAAACTATGTTAATTAATAACAGAAATATATGGAAATATTAATTACAAAAACTTAATGCTGTAAAAAAAAAAAAAAAAAAGCTTAAAGAGATCACCAGGCTCCACATTTGAACATATTACTGATATACTGATAAGAAATTCATTTCCTGTAAAATTAGCTCAAGTCAATTTGGGTGCTGCCAGCTTCAGTCAAGGACTATTATTTCCAACTTTATGAGACTGGTTGATGTTTGTTGAGATAATATTTGATAAATAATCAATAAATATTTGAAAATCACATACTGGTCTATTCTTTCCTCCTAAACCAAGATCAATGTAACCACTATAAATGAGAATCTATTTATTCTTAAAGATTATAAAAGAAAAATTTTATAAACTATTTTTAATTCACATAAAGGCCTAAAAGTCTTTACCATCAATTTTTCAGATTTAATAACCAGTCTTCAAATATTCATTTCACTCAACATTAAAACAAAATAAATTTAAGCTACTTACAAAAAAAATCAGTAAAAAGTATGTAACTTGGTTAATATACATATATTTTCATGTCAAAACGCATAGGGGAAAAAATGCATAGGGAATGCTTTTTCATGTTTTTATATATTTTTTTGTTCCAGATAGGTCCTTTTGCTAAATTGCCAGACTGGCCTTGAATTTGTGATCTTCAGCTTCAAACCTCCTGAATAGCTAGAATTACAGGTATGCAACATTGTATCCAGCTCCCACTCTTAATAATTATTATTTTAGCTGGGCGAAGTGGTTTATACCAATAATCAGCTACTCAAAAGAGATGAGGTAGGGTTGGGGTTATGGCTCAGTGGTAGAGTGCTCGCCTAGCATGTGCGAGGCCCTGGGTTTGATCCTCAACACCACATAAGAATAAAGAAAACAAAGGTATTGTGTCCAACTACAACTAAAAAACAAATAAACAAATAAATATAAAAAGAGAGAGATAAGGCAGGAAAGTCACAAATTTGAGGTCAGCCAGGCAACTTAGCAAGACCCAGTCTCAAAATAAAAAAAAAAGAGCTGATGTTATAGCTCAATGAAGGGTGCCCCTAGGTTTAGTCCCATTATGGGGGTGTGGGTGGGGGAACACTAGGACAGAATGAACTCAGATTCACCTTACCTTAGTTGTCTCAACCTGAGTTTTACTCAATCGTTGGATACAATGAAGCAGCTTATTCCTCTCCCTGAAGGAACTAAAATTACAAGATAAGTAAATTTATCATCATTTGCTTAATAATAACCCCAGGAGTATATAGTATATAATCAACTCTAGATTAGCTATATTGACAGATTAGATAGGAAGGAACCAGCAATAACTCCTAGGAACTCCCTTCTTCCTTTGCTTTTTAACTAAGAGCAATTAAGTTCCTACTGACTCAGGGGAGGCCTGCCCTAGGGTTCTGCCTTGATCCCCACCCCTCTTGGCAAACTCAGACTTTAGCATCTCTATACAAGTCATCTTCACAATCCTGTACTGGTTTATGAGCATCAGGTATGAACCAAATATTATGAAGGCTTTAGCTTTATTTATATCCATCTTCCATTGTCTTTAATCCATCATAACACTTCAGTTTCTAGAAATAATTCAATAGGAATTAAATTTGAATAGCCCTGCTTTATTTACAACTATTCATGATACAGGTATACTGGCCAAACTCCTGGCTAAGTGTCAACAAAACAGCAGGCAATGGGCTGGGGATGTGGCTCAAGCGGTAGCGCGCTCGCCTGGCATGCGTGCGGCCCGGGTTCGATCCTTAACACCACATACCAAAAAAGATGTTGTGTCCGCCGAGAAGTAAAAAATAAAATAAATATTAAAAAAAAAAAATTGGATTAAAAAAAAAAAAACAGCAGGCAAGGGTCTACTTAGCTGTTACTGATCTACTAGCTATCAGATTAAAAAAAAGAAACTTTTGCTAAAAGTCCTAGATTGACATAAGTCAGAAACACCACATTGGCCTCCATGCTATATACCCTGAGACCCATATCAATAATGAATTTGAGAATGACTTTATTAGCTGGGCTCAGGTGGTGCATGCCTGTTATCCCTGGTACTTGGGAGGATGAGGCAGGTGGATAACAATTTTGAGGTCAGCCTGGGCAATTCAGCAAAAATAAAATAAAAGTTAAAAAGGACTGAGATGTAACTCAGTGACAGAACATTTGCCTAGCAAGTGCAAGCCCTGATTCAATCCCCCATGCTGCAAAACTGGAAAAATAATAATAATAATGATTTTCTAGGGATGTGTAGAGGCATTATCATAGATTATAAATGATTGAAGCAGGGGGACTGAGATTGTGGCTCAGTGGTAAAGTGCTCGCCTAACATGTGCGAGGCCCTGGGTTCGATCCTCAGCACCACCTAAAAATAAAATAAAGATATTGTGTCCAACTACAATTAAAAAATAAATATTTTTTTTAAAAAATGATTGAAGTAGCACACTGTGTTTTACTATTTTTTTTTACTATTCCCCTTTCCTCCTCATCATTTTGACATAGTAAGTACAGCACAAAGCCAGGTTTCAGGAAGTACTTACAATTGGGCTAAAACTGACAAGTTGAGGGTTATCACTTAGTTGACAAATACCAAACCTAAACTAACCTCACTTCTGCCCAATATTTTCCTGAACTGATACTCAGTATTCATCACTTAATTAAAACCCCAAAAGAAACTAATTACAAGGAAACCACGGATTAAAAAAAAAAAATAGAGGGAGTATGCTTTTATTTAGCAAGGATATGGCATGAAATAAAAATTTAAAGTAGTCATAAGCTATGATACTTAGACTAAAATAAGATTTTCTGTTTCACAATATTTCTGCAATCTAATGCTTCTTACAACTATATACATTTAATGTAACAAGGTTTATTTTCTAGAAAAGCCTTCATAAGTCAATAATCATAAAATTGAGAGAATACTAGAATTATTTGTCTAAACTGGGTTCCCTATATAATGAAGAGTCCAGGATGAGAACTTTCATACAGATAATTTATTTTGAGGTATACACCCTGGAATAGGAATAGTGGAACTAGGAAAGGTAAAAGGAGATAGGAGAGAAAAACAGTACGAGGGTATAAGCTGGTGGCACTAGTATTACTGTGAGAAACCACGGCTCATCCTGCAAGGTCCAGCAGAACTTTCTGCAGTGATGGAAATGTTCTGTATGTGCTCTGTCCAACACAGTAGCTGAGTGGCTACTGAGCACCTGAAATATAGCTACTGTTACAGAGGAATTGATTTTTTAAAATCTGATTTAATTAATTTAAGCCTGTAGCTAGTGGCTACCATACAGGACAAGACAGCTCTAAGGAGTCCTGCAGAACCTATCTCAGAGTCATAGATGTGCCTTCTGGAATTCTGGCCCATAGTAAGCCTGCCATAAATATTCGCTGCATGCATCAATAGTATTTGGGCTCACAGAAAATAATATAGTTCCTTTGACAAAAAATACATCATTAGAACAACTACATTTAGTTCAAATGGTAAGCAAGTATTATACACAAGACATAGCAAGGGAGAGCCAGGAGCAGCGGTGCAACACCTGTAATCTCAGTAACTCAGGAGGCTGAGGTAGGAGGATGCACATTTGAGCTCAGTGGTAAAGTGCCCCTAGGTTCAATCCCCAGTACAAAAAAAAAAAAAAAAAAACTAAAAAACAAAACCAGTAAGAGAGACTTTGAGAACTGAGGTAGTCAAAATGTGGTTATAAAACAGCCAAGATGAGGTCCCTGAAGATTCTGAGTCAAAGGACGATTACTGAAAGTGCTGCATAATCATTTTTTCACAATCTACTTCCATTAACAAATTCTAAGTAATAGTGCATGAAGTAATTCAGTATAATCATTTGTTTTGCTTCTTTGGTTACTGTTACCACAAACAACATTTAACTAAGTGAAATTCTACAAGAGACCATATTTCATCACTGTTGCCAATTTCCTAATGGAAACAAAATCTCCATTTTGAGGAATTTGTAAGTGGCTGGATTCTGAACTGAGATCTTTAAAGTGTTCCCACTCTAATCCAGATCCTGGAACCTTGAGCCATACTTAAAATATCTATGTATGTGTGTACAATTTATTAAGGCCTAATCGTGTACTTCAACATTTTTTTTTTTTAAAGAGAGAGTGAGAGAGGAGAGAGAGAGAGAGAGAGAGAATTTTTAATATTCATTTTTTAGTTCTTTGCGGACACAACATCTTTGTTGGTATGTGGTGCTGAGGATCGAACCCGGGCCGGACGCATGCCAGGCGAGCGCACTACCGCTTGAGCCACATCCCCAGCCCTACTTCAACATTTTATACAATGGATACATCACAATCTTAAAATAGGTTTAGGAAGACCTAAGATATGTTAGGTCTTGTTCAAGATAGAGTTTTTTTTACTTGCCAGTTTTTTTACTTCCTATTGGTTCCTAAATATTTTCTGGTATGCATAATTCAATAATTTTGAACTTGAGAGCAAAACATTAGCCACAAACTTCAAGAAAGCCAGTCAACAAAATTCTTTAAAGTAGGAATCATCAGTAATATTAAACACAAGATTTGCACACCAGAACAAATAGCAAGGGATACTGCTCTAAAACACTTCATAGATTTAAAATGAGAACAGTTAGTATCAGAGATATTGGGCTTTGTCCCTCAAAGGTGAATAAAATGTTTGGTTCCAATGTGAACTTTATCATTCTTACCTAACTCCAAGGTTTTCAAGAAGTGATTCATCAAGAAAGGGCAGCAATGAACCTGTGATTTTATTGTCTATGGAAGAAAGAGGAAGAAAAACAAATTCAATATTTACAACACAAGTTTTTTTAATTTCTTTCAACTTGAATCCATCAGAATTTACTCAGACCAATGTTTACTGAGGACCCACTATAGGCAATGGACCGTGCCAGATATAGTTGGTCCTCTATCCATGGGTTCTATATCTGGTGTGATTGGAAAATACTGCATCTTGTACTGAACATGTACAGACTTCTATTTCTTGTCATTATTCCCTATGCACTACATGTAGCATTTATATTGTATTAGGTGGAGAGTAAACCAGAATGAAATGAAATATTTGAATGGAGATGCACACAGGTTATCTGCAAATATGACAGCATTTTATGTAAGGGACTTGAGCATCCACAGATTTTGGTCATCTGCTGGCATCCTGGAACCAAACCCCCTTGGGCCCTAGGACACAATGGTATCATTTTTTTTTTTTTTTTTACTTGTAAAGTCTTAAACTTCATAACTAAACCAAGAAGCATTTTTCTGATAAATCAAGTAAAAATGTATATAGTATTCATATAAATTGTTTGCAAGAAAAGCCAGTAGCAAAAAGTGAAGTGAAACCTGATTATTTGTTGAGGTTTCACCAGGTCAGTGGCTTCCTGGTTTTTAAACAGGTAGATTTGGGGGGTGGAGATAGGGAAGGAAACAAGCCTATTTTTTAAATGACAAGGTTAAAATTATTTGCTGAGGAGCACTCAAAGTGTTGAATTATTTCTAAAACCTCCTGGTAAAGCACATAATATTTTTTATTTTGAAAGAATATAGAATGACAGCTTAAATTCTCCTGATTGATAACGACTACTAACATTTTGGATAATACATTTATCTATACATTTTGTAATTTTACATAAATTAAACTGTCTTATAACCTATTTTCCTCACCCAATGTGGTAAACATCTTTCTTGTCAATTATTAAAACTCCCACATCATCATTTTTAATAGTTATTTTGTATTAAACAGTGTAAATGGATCATAATACACTTAACCTTTTTTCCATAGGCCTTATTCTCCTTCCCTCTAAAATGGATATAAATGGATCCATATCACCAACTTGTAAAGATTTTTTTTTTAAAAAACTACATTTTTATTATTAGTTGACACATAGTAATTATACTTATTTAAGGGGGACATTGTGACATTTTAATACATGTATACAACATGTAATGATCAAATCAAGGAAATCAGCATCTCTCTCACCTCAGACATTTGTCATTTCTTTGTGTTGGGAACATTCAAACACCTAAGGCCAGGTGTGGTGTCATACAAGAGACCAAGGAGGATCACAAGTTCAAGGTCAGCCTCAGCAACTTAATGGAACCCTTGCTGCTTTATCTACTGATAACGTGTGCTTCTCGGCCACTATATAAAATATATTTTGTTTTGAGTCACAGTTTAAAAAGTTTGAGACCATTCTCCTGAAGTCACATTGCTTGTAGGTTGCAGGCAAAAACTTCATCGGGATATCAGGTGTGCCCATTTTCTCAGCCCATGCTCTCCTTTCTTGGCATCTGAATTCTTTCAGGTGTCCCCCAACTTGTAAAGATTTTATAAGATAAAACATGAAGGGGCTGGGGACATAGGTCAGTGGTAGAAAATGTGCTTAGCATGCACAGAGCCCTGGCTTCCATCCCTTGCATCACAAAAACAAACAAAAAAGAACTATATAAAGTGCAAAGTGCATAGAACAGTACTTCACACAAAGTAAACACTCAATATTTTTTATTATTATGGCTGGATATTTGGATCATTTTTACTTTTTCTTTTTTGCTATCTATAACCAATGGTTAGTTGGTTAGTTCTACTGAAGTGTTTTTTTTTTTTTTTTTTCTTTTACTTTTGTTGTTTTGAGACAGGTTCTTGCTAAGTTGTCAGGCTGGCTTGAATTTTCAATCCTCCTGCCTCAGCCTCCAGAATTGCTGAGATTACAGGTGTGTTCCCTCCCCATCCCCAACCACCAGTGGTTTCCTCCACTTGTTAAGGGATAGTTGGCAAAATCCAGGTGAGGTGGCACATGGATGTAATCCCAGAGGCTTGGGAGTCTGAGGCAGGAAGATCACAAATTCCAAGCCAACCTCAGCCTCAGTAAATAAAAAATAGAAAGGGATGGGGCTATAGGTCAGTGGTAGAGCAACCTCGGTTCAATCCCCAATACCACAAAAATAAATAAATAAATACCCAGCTCTGTGTTTTCCTAATGGTGTGACCTTTGTAAAGATACTTCACATCTCTGGGCCTCCCAAACAGCATCTTTAAAAAGTGTGAATTATAGCATCTAAATTCAGAGTTCTTGTGAGTCTATATTCCATGAGGAAAAGAAATCAGTACCTGGTGCTTGGTTTTGTATAAAAACAAATCTAGATACAGATACGTTTTAACTAGAAAGAAATACTACTGCAAATAGGCAGAAAACTCCAATCTCAGAAATCTGCAAATGGTTCAAAATCAAACAGAAAAAGGCTTTTCTTTTATAGGATAAAGGAAGGACAAGCAAAGATAGCAAAACCTTTGGAGGGAGCTGGATAAGCAAGAGGAAATGACCAGTGGGGTCTTATAGAAGAGTGTCCCACATTGATCAGCAGGGTTCCCAGGAGAAGCTGATGGGGGGGGGGCATGTTCCACATCCTTAGTGCTTAGATCTGGGGACATGCAAGAGTTCAGGGGCCTGTAAAGCAAGAGAGAAACTTGACTAATGTTTATTCAAGACAAAGCAGCCAATAAGATATGAGCAAGAGGGGATACTTGGTCAGTTTCAACCAACTGAAAGTACATAGTGTTTTCTGCTAGCCTTAGACTGTGGGTTCAAGAGAACACAAATAATTCTGGAGGCTGATGAATTAATTGACAGAACACCACTGAAACAAGAGAGCCACAGCATTGCCAATCCCCTTTTAGAGATAGAAAATATAAAACTAGAGTGGGGCGAGGTGGTGCTCGCCTGTAATCCCAGCAGCTTGGGAGGTTGAGGCAGGAGGATAGCAAGTTCAAAGCCAGCCTCAGCAATTTAGGGAGGCCTTAAGCAACTCAGCAAGAACGTGTCTTCAATAAAATACAAAAAGGAGCTGGAGATGTGGCTCAATGGTTAAGTGCCCCTGGGTTCAATCCCTAATACCAAAAGAAAATATAAAACTACTTCATCCCACCTGTTGCTCATCAAAGAAAAAGCCCATCCCTGTAGTGGAGAAAAACAAAAGGGGGGAAAGGGAAAAAGAGAAACATGGGGGCTGGGATTGTGGCTCAGCGGTAGAGCACTCCTCTAGCACGGGCAGGACCGGGGTTCGATCCTCAGCACCACATAAACATAAAGGCATTGTGTTGTGTCCATCTACACCTAAAAAATAAGTATTTTCTTTAAAAAAAAAAAAAAGAAAGAAAAGAAAAAGAAAGGCATAATTCCCTTTAGGTCCTGAACCACTGAAGTTCTTTCCAACCCAGTTTTCAACCTAAACAAACCAGGCTCCACCCCACAAATACAAAAAATTTACTGAATTTGCAAGCCACCTTCCTAAGAACACCTCAGAGAATGAGGCAGGGATTAAGCTTCACACCACCACAAAAAGCTGAGCAGATTTCAAGTGGATAATGGATACCTGAACATGAACTAGCAGACCCAAACTGTGTGGCCATGTGGGATCCTGAACAACCCCAGTGTTCAGATTCAGGAAGGGAAACTGCTAACAAAGAGTAAAACATGCAGGGCATGGTGGTGCATGCCTGTAATCTGAGCAGTTTGGGAGGCTGAGACAGGAGGATCACAAGTTCAAAGCCAGCCTCAACCAACAGCAAGGTGTTAGGCAACTCAGTGAGATCCTGTCTCTAAATAAAATGCAAAATAGGGCTGGGGATGTGACTCAGTGGCTGAGTGCCCCAGAGTTCAATCCTGGTTACCCCCCCCCCCAAAAAAAAAGAGTAAAACATAATCATTACCCAGCTTTGCAAATCTAATCAAACGTTGAGCCCCACTGGGTTGAGACAGTAGTCAGGGGGGAATTCAGAGATTCACAAACCAAGTTCCTTCCCCTTAGGAAAACCCCAAATTCGGGAGGGGCAATGTGGGAACAGAAACATAAAAGCATCAAAACCTCTCATGTGGCAAGTGTTCAAGGAGCTGCGGTTACACAGCGGGGGTCCCCTGAGCCTGGTAAGACTGAATGACAGCAAGCCTCCCATCAAGGTCTGGGGAAAGACGTCTTCTACCTGAAAGGAGGATCCGAGCCAGGCACGGTGAGCCGGCAAGTAATCCCAGCTACTCGGGAGGCTGTGGCAGGAGGATCGCCAGGCTGGAGGCCAGCCTCAGCAATTTTGGGAGACCCTGTCTCAAAACTTAAAAAGGGCTGGGGGGGGGTAGCTCCATGGTAGGGTGTCCCTGGGTTTTATTCCCAGTACCAAGAATAGGAAAAAAAAAAAAAAATCCTGCAATGAGTACCTCATATGTGCTGGGAACGTAAAACTCAGTCAGGCTGAGTCCCTGTCTTCAGAGAGTGTCCAGTCTAGAGGATAAGCTAGAGGTGAATAAAATCTCGTTTTGATGATGTTCTGACAAAGAAGCTGAGGCAGGATGATCTATCTCAAGTTCAAGGTCAGCCTCAGCAACTTTGAGATACCTGGTTTCAAGATAAAAAATAAAAAGGGCTGGAATGTGGCTCTCAGAGATAGAACGCCGCTGGATTCAGTAAAATCGAACCAAAAAAAAGTATTGGCGGGTGGCAAGTCTCCCGCGTCCAGCTCTTGGGTGGCAAGTTCCTGAAGAAGGTCATCAGAGTAAGATCCAAATCCACATTTGTCCCTCCCAGGCTCACAACCCCCAACCCCGGAGCTCCCGGCCACAGGTCCACCCTCTGGGTGGCTCCCGGTCGCGTCCCCCTTCCCCGCCTCGGGCCCCTTCTTCTTCGAAGGCCTCCCGCCCCCTGACGTCCCTTCCCCCGAACCCCCGCCTCAGGTCCACCCCTCTGGCGCCTCCCGGGTCAGCCTCCCCGTCTCAGCTGCGGGTCCTCTCGTGAGGCCCTGTCTCTCGGGGGCGTCTCCTCAGGCCAGGCCGCCCCCCGCCTCGGGTCCCCATCCCTCGCCCCTCAGCCCGGCTACCTCGGAAGTTTTCCAGCAGTTTGGGCTCCTGGAAGCCACTGCGCGCTAGAAAGGCGCACACCTGCTCGGGGCCCCAGGTCTGGTGGTCCGGGTGGAGTTCCGGGGTCCTGTCCGCCGCTGCGGAAGGAGTGTTTGGTGGGGTTCTCGGGCTGCCATCGCATCTGGGCCGCTTGAAGAGCTGCTCAGGATCGGATCTCCGCATGGCTACACCCGGCGCCGGGCGAAGCCCAGTTAAGAACCGCGGCGAGCAGCCCGCGCGCAGGCGCACTGACCGCAGAGTGCCGGCTGCGAGTCCACTCAGCGTGCCAATCTAGAGGCCTCCAACGCAGGCGCACTGGCAGATCAGCGCTTGAGCCAGACGGCCCTGCGGCTCTAGCCCTAGGCTCGACGCGCAGGCGCAAAGACGGTCCGGTCGTCAGTTTCGCTCGGGTGTTTACGGGAAAAGGCGGAGCTACAAGCCAACCGGTTGTGCTGGGGTTGTGGGGAGATGCTAGCAGACACAGCGCTGGAGGGGAGCGTGGCTGGGTGCAAAACAAATCTGGTCACACTCTGGATTAGGGGTTCTTCTGGTGGATGGAGAGGACCCTCCTCCAAATGTGTACTAGGTTTCCCCTTGGCGTTTCAGACACCCCCAAACCCCTAAAAGACCGCGCGAACCTGCCAGTACCTTCCCGACACAGACAAAAATGGATAGGGGGAACCATTGGAGGACTCCCAAAATTATTTCAAACCTCATGCGAGAGGGTCTTTTTGCATTTCACAAATTCTGCAATCTTGCTGGGTAGCAAGAGGACCCTGGAGATGCTGTTTTCAGGTTGCTATGCAGGGCAGACTTAAAATGTTCCAAATGGAGATGGATTCCCGGAAAGAAGAATCCTTGACCCCTCACTCGGTCCTAAATCCCCAGATAAAGGGAAGTGGTCAATCTGATTACCTAAAATTTCCCCACCAGGACTTTTACTAACTGGTAGTAACAGCATTTCTCCTTCATTTTAGCCACTTCGGGGCATGGCCCAACTCCCTCTTTAAATCCTGGTCCATGCATTATTGGTAAAAAGACTACAACTACCACTAATAGTGAAGCCAACACCTTTCCAGCAATCAAACCATAGATTCATCTACGGCATGAAGAAGGAATGAGGCGGAGTAGCTCTATCATTAGCAGTATGAATTAGTGGTCCGGTGGGTTAGCCAAAGGGCTTGGGCATAGCTCAGTGATACAGCACAAGTGCAGGGGAGGCCCTGGGTTCAATCCCCAGTACCAAAACAAAACAAAAATTGACAAGCTGAAATATTGTTAACCGAAAGCTCTACTGTGTACCAGTCACTATTCTGAAGGCTTTATAAATACTGATACATTCAGTTATCACAATAACCTTGGAATGTAGGAAAGTGAGATACAAAGACAGGGTTGGAACTCTTGGTAGAGCGCCTGCTTTGCATTAGAGAGGCCCTGAGTTCAATCCCCTCCACCAAAGAGAGAGAGAAGACAAGAAAGAAGAAAAAGTAATTTGCCTGAGGTCTCACAGCTAGGAAATGAGAAACCTAGATTCAAACCCAGAAAATGGAGCCGGCCATGCTTTTAATAACTAGCCAACCATTGCTTGTCAATGAGAGTTTTGGTGTAAAGTAGTTTTCTATTAGCTAGCCCAACATTTTAGGTTGCTTGCTGTTCCCACAGATCCTTGGGGAAAGTATAGGGAGGGTTCCATTTTCACAGAAGACCAGGCCCAAAAAAGCATGCCCTAACCAGCTAGAACACTGTGGAAAGTACCCAGCAGTTGCCAAGACTTATGAAACTGAAACAAGAAGGTAAAAGAGAAAACAAATAGCATTTGTCTGAGTGAGATATTATAAGTCAGAAATAATTTATTTGGAAAACTGTTTATAAGACTTGTGGGGAAATCTTCCCCCACAGAAGAGTTCCTAGGCAATAAAGATAATATAAACAGGGTTTTTAGATTAATCACTTGAACTTGTTCAGTTGCTTTTCAGAATTTTTACTTGGTTTTTTGTTTGTTAAAAAGCACAATTTCTGTCAGGCACTGTATTCCATGCCTATAATCCCAGCTATTCAGGAGGCTGACATAGGAGGATTCCACCGTTCAGGGTCAGCCTTGGTACTTTAGGGAGAAACCATCTCAAAAAATAAAAGGTGGGGTTACAGCACTTACCTAGTATGTGGAAGGCCCTGGCCTCAATCCCTAGTAGCTCTGAAAAAAAAAAAAAGTGTAATTTAAGCCATGTTTATTATTTCTTCCCATCTTCTTTGATATTGTAAAAGATGCTTGGTTATTTGCTCCAGGTCACGGGCTTTTAAATGACAGAGTGTAAGCAACAGTTGAGATTCTAAGGCAGTGCTAACTCCAAATCTTACATTCTTTCCAGTTTGACACTTAACTCCACTTGCAATCCTGTGATTCTGTTGCATCCGGGCCTTCTACACAATGACAGGAACCCCTGGGAACAATGACAGGAATCCCTGCCCACGCTCTCCTTTTCTCAAGTTAAGCTTACCATCCTCAGTCCTAGAAAAGACAATATGATCAACTATTTTGAGGCCCACTGCCCAGTGACCTTGAATAGTCCCAGCAATTCTTCCCTGATGTCCAACTAGCTGTCACCCAACTAGCCAATTGTGCAATTTTATCCTGGGAGCATTAACCTTGTGGTTTTACATCTCTCCACAACTTCCTCTGCAACCAGTACTGCTGGTTCTCACCTCCAGCTAACTCTCTGGTTCTTATTTTCACTTCCTTTTCTCCTTTTATTGAACTAGGCCTCCTCAAACATTCTTTTCCCCAGCTGTGCAAATCTCAAAGCCAAGCCAAAATTCTTTAAAAATAAAAAAGTAAAAGTACTGTGCTGGTGGTGTAGCTCAGTGGTAGAGGACTTACCTAGCATACATGAAACCCTGGGTTTGATTCCCACACACACAAAAAATACTGATTTCTAATGTGATTAAAAAAGCACTCAAGAGGCTGGGGTTGTGGCTCAGCGGTAAAGCACTCACCTAGCATGTGTGGGTCCCTGGGTTCGATCCTCAGCATCACATAAAAATAAATAGGGGCTGGGATTGTGGCTCAGAGGTAGAGCTTTTGCCTAGTATATGTGGGGCACTGGGTTCGATCCTCAGCACCAATAAAAATAAAATAAAGATATTGTGTACACCTATAACTAAAAAAAATATTAAAAGAAATAAAAGTATTGTGTCCAACTACAACTAAAAAAAAATGCTCAAGAAGGAAAATCTGTGAAGTAAAATGTGTACATACATAGAAACATCTCCTCAGATGTTCTCAGAAATTCCACTTTTGCCCTACTTTATAATTTCTAATCTTCATAACAATCTCCATGAATAGATATTATAGTGTTAGGTTCCTAGGGTTACAAATACGCTAGTCAGCGGGGTGCAGTAGTCCACCCCTGTAATCCCAACACTTTAGGAGGCTGAGATAGGAGGATTCCAAGTTCAAGATCGGGCCTCAACAATTTAGCGAGGCCCTAAGCAACTTAGCAAAACCCTGCCTCAAAATTTAAAAACAAACCAGGTGCCATGGTGCAAGCCTGTAATCCCAGGAGCTTGAAAGGCTGAGATAAGAGGATTGCAAATTCAAAGCCAGCCTCAGCAAAAGCAAGGCACTAAGCAAATCAATGAGATCCTGTCTCTAAATAAAATACAAACGAGGGCTGGGGAATGGCTCAGTTGTCAAGTGCCCCTGAGTTCAATCCCTGGTACCAAGAAATAAAAATAAAAAATAAAAGGACTGGGGCTGTAGTTCAGTGGTAAAGCACCCCTGGGTTCAATCTCTAGTACTAAAAGAATGCAAACAAACCAAAAACCCCAAATGCACTCATTAATTCACCCATCAAATATGAACATTTACTGGGAACTTCCTATTTGCCTGGCAGTGCTCTAGACTCCTGGGACACATCCATGGACAAAACAAAACAGACAGAGACCCCTTACCTAGTAAAACTTATATTCTAGTGGGAAGATGCTGGCAACAAGCGATGATATAATTAGCAATGATAAACTGATAGTCAGGAGTTGGTACTGTGGGAAAAATGTAGAGCGGGATAAGAGACTAAGAGCAGAGGGAGTTAGGTCCCCATTTTGCAAGGGGGTGGTCAGGACTGGTCTTTGGAAGAGGGGACATTTGAACAGAAACTTGAAGGAGATGGAGTCAGCTATGCAGGTGGAGGAAAAAAATTCCAGAGAAAGTGAACAGTGAATTTCCTGAAGTATAAACATATGTGGAGTGAGAAATAGCAAGGGGGCCATTGTGGTGGGTGCAGAATGAGTCAAAGTGGGAGCAGTAAGAGATGAGGTCAAATAAGGTGCATAATGTGGGAGCCACAGGCGCTGGGAGGGTCTTATCCTTTGGGCTCCATATCCAGACATGATACTCCTCCAGGCCCAATAGAAAATTGTAATAGGATGACTTCAACAAGCCTGGGTTGCTTCCCTTCCTGAACTAAATCCCTGTGGACAAGGTTATAAAAAAGATTGACCCTGTCAAGTCACATGTTTACCCTTTAGGCAAAGGTGAAGGTCTAGTTCCATGAGGAAGAGAATTAGTTTTGGACAAAGACTCTAATGTTACCATAGCCATTTAAAGATGCAAAGCTCAGAGAGGTGAAGAGACTCGCCCAGTGTTACATACAGGTCCTAAGTGCTCTGGGCTTGACATCTGGTTAGACCTTGAAAATCACTATTCTCTTCTTTCTTCCTTCCTTCCTTCCTTCCTTTCTTTCTTTCATTCTGCTGTCCTTCCTTTCCCCCTTCCCCTCCCCTCCTATCACTTCTCTCTACCCAATCTAATGTGACACACTTTTTTTTTTTTTAATCTTTCTATAACTTGAGAGGACCTTAAAAAGTCTATTGCCTTTAAGCTCTTGTAGAGACAGGCCCTCTTATCCTATGGAGTATAGAATGACTCCCTGTGACACAGTGTCTGGGGTAGGAGTAGCCATGTATTTGGAGGTTGGGATGCTCAAACATATAAAAAGTGAGCAGACTTCCCTTAGTGGGGTGGGGCATCTCCAGGTTAAAAAACAAAAAGGAAACAAAACAAACAAACAAAAACACTCATAGATCTTTTTATTTTATTTTTTTCTTTTCCTTGTGCAATACTAGGGATTGAACCCAGGTCTCTTGCTGGGCAAGTGCTGTACCATTGAGCTGCAACCCTAGCCCACTCATAGACTCTTTTAAAACTCATTGCTAAGCTGGGCGTGATAGCACATATCTGCAATCCCAGTGACTCAGGAGGATGAGGCAAGAGGATTGCAAATTCAAAGCCAGCCTCAGCAACTTTGCAAGACCCTGTCTTAAAATAAAATAAATAAAAAGGGGTGGGGATGTGGCTCAGTGGTTAAGTGACCCTGGGTTCAATCCTCAGTACAAAAACAAAGAAGCAAAAACCAAAAAAAACTCATGCCTAAGAGTCAATCATACTTATATTTTAAACATGGCATTGGCTCCTAAAAATTAAAAATGGTAGTTGCATTAGTTGATCTTATTTCAGTGTAGATTTGCTTGGTAGCCCTGAATCTACAACAGAAGAGGGTTTTACAATTGCTCTAGTTAGCTAGCTTCAAACTATTGAAGAGGGGCTGAGGATGTAGTTCAGTGACAAAGTGCTTGCCTCACATGTGTGAGGCACCAGCTCAGCACCACATAAAAATTCATGAAGATACTGTGTGTTCATCTACTCCACAGATCCAGTATCATATGGCTGGTTTTTCCCTTGTAGTGACTCTCATATCCCATCCAATCTAGTCTGATTCCTCATCCTCTCATGCAATGCCTTCTCCAGTGCATGCCACTCTTAGCCAGTCAAGTTCACAAAGATCCTTTTCTCTAAGAAATTCCTTGCTGCTCAGTGAGGGAACCCATGGTATGGAGAAACTAATGAGACTCCATTTTTGAGAAACCAGCCTGTACCTCAGAGCAAAGCCTGTCCAAGGAAGGGAGCGTGACCCTTGTCCTTGGAAAAACCCATAGAGCACTCCTAAGCTGCCACAGTCTGGATGGGCACAAAATCACGAGCCACTCACACCTTGTAGATTCAAACAGCAACTCTTTATTCTCGAACTGTCACCAGCACTCTATACTCACGTTCTGGCACTCTACACGCACGTTCTGGGAAAAATCCACACCTCCACCAGGCTCTGCATCACAAATACCCTGGAGCAGGCACCTGGAGGCAGCAGGATACGCCCTATTCCCAGCAGGATACACCTTAAACCTGGAACCGCCCTAAACCTTGATCCGCCCTAAACTCTGATCGGCCCAGGTCCTTGAGCAGGGTCACCTTTCTCAAACATTCATGCAATGTCACTGCAAATGACCTGGGTCCAAGGCAAGCCCATTTCCACGATGGAGAGTCCTTTCTCTAAGCAACATGGGGTAGGCTGACAAGGAAATTGCCATGTGTCATTCTTACTGGGCTATGGCTCTCAGCATCTCCTCGCTTCTGATTAATTAAACAACAAGCAATGTGGCTTAGGGACCGTGCCTGTTAGGTTGTACTATTCAACATATGGTCCTTACCCGTCATCGGATAAACTTACCTCTAGGCGTCAGCCTCCTGTCTTAGGTTGATACCACTGCAACTGGATCATACCCGTCACTGACTACCGGTCCAGCATACAGCCATACTTGTGGATAGGCCTATGCACCAGTGGGGAGGTGAGGTTCTTTGCCTCACCTCTGTTGGCCCCCAAATTTTAGACATCATTAGCAGAAGGGAGGAGGATACAGAAATGCCACGATACCAAGCCAATTGACGGCTCCTTTGGAAACATTGCATCACAGGTGTCCCTGACTCAGTTAAGCTAGGTGAGGACCCATAGCAACCCCCCTAGCAACCTCCAATCAGCATGAGACAGGAAAAATATCTGGGATGCCAGATGACCCCCAAGTAGTTTATGGTGGTTGATAACATGTTGGGAAACCATGTAGTTTATGTTGGTAAAGACGGAGTCCCGAGTGCTTCTCTTCTGGGAACTCAGGAATGTTAGTAAAGATGGCGCCTGAAGTGCTTCTCTTCCGGGAGCTCAGGTCCATGATGCACTGAATGGCACGCGAACCATCACCTCCAATCCCTGTGAATGGCGCGAACTTTGAATGGCGCACCTCCAATCCCTGAAGTGGAGCGAACTCTCTGCCAATGAAGAAGTAACAACCCACTGGCCTTGCTCCTCCTCATCCTGTGTTGACCCATAAATATCAACACCCTGTTCGTGCTTGTTCCCTTACTCTCTCCCTCTCCCTCTCCCCTTTCTTACTCTCCCCTTTCTTACTCTCCCCTCTCTTACTCTCCCTCTTTCCCTCTCCTCTCTCTTCCCCCTCTCCTCTCCCTTCCCCCTCTCTCTTCTCTCTCTCTCTCTCTCTCTCTCTCTCTCTCTCTCTCTCTCTCTCTCTCTCTCTCTCTCTGTCTCTCTCTCAACCCCCTTCTCTTCTGCAACTGGCCGCTATGGTCCTGGTAATAAAATCTCGGACAGGTAAACGGTTGTTTTGGCTTGTTGAGTTTACAGAGCTTTTTCTACCATTCCTTACAGTTTAGCACATACACCCCTCGTGGCCTAAACTAATCAGTTCAAAGGAATCCCCCTATTGTACTAACCAATCACCCCTACTAACTTGTTCCCGCCAGTGAATGTGCTAATCAATGTTAAGAGTTGTTGTTTGATTTTTCCTGCTGTATGGAATGATTTGCTGTGTGATGTTGTGACGCATAGAATATCCCCCCAAAACCTATAAAATCTCACTGAACAAAGGACCGGGGATCACTTCCTGGGACCTCTGTATCGGTAATAGTTGTGAGTCCAGGCTCGAGCTTGCAATAAAGGCTCTTGTGTGATTGCATTGGATTCGGCTCCTGGAGGTCTATTGGGGTCCCACAAATCTGGCATCACAGTATAACTGAGTTGCATCCCCTCCAGATTTCATCTGTTGAAGCTCCAGATTCCAATGTGACTATAATTGAAAATCGTTTCTTTAAGGAGGTAATGAAGGTTAAATGAAGTCAAATGAGATAGGTGAACCCTTGGGGAGAGAGAAAGAAAGTACATGAAAACCCTGATCTATGTGCGTGACCCAGCCACGGTCGCCTCTTTAGCTAGATGAGCAAAACCTTCTGTGCATGCTTGTACCAGATCAACTAGGAAGGAAAACCTCAATTACTTTAAACACCCCCAGATTCAATGTGCTCACAACTGATTTATGGTTAGACTGCTTAACCAAAAGGAAACATTCTGAGCACCAAGTATCAAATGATTGACATGGGATTTGATTTTCAAAGGAAGCTTTCCTGAGAACCTGTCCGTTTCTGCCCAGGAAAATCATGGATAATCAGAGGCCTCAACCCTGGGTACATGTGTCACTTGTCTTCTCTGAGAGGTGAGAGATGCCTGCAGGCTGCCTTCAGGGTGTGTATACCTTTGCTGTCCTTTAATAATCTTTGCTTGTACCTTGCTTCTGATGCATCCTGGGGTTAGTAACCCACAGGGCCAAGTTGAGGACCCATGGCTCTTGGAACTCCTTGGATTGCTGTCCAGTGACAATAAGGATAGGACACGAATCTGCCAGAGGATGGGTATCCTTATAAGAGACACCAGAAATCTTTCTCTTTCCACTCACACAAGGTCATGGGAAGGGTCATGGGAGTACACAGTGAGAAGGCAGCTATCTGCAAGCCAGGCAGAGAGGCCTCATCAGAGCTGAGTGTGGTGGCACACGCCTGGAATCCCAGCTATTAGGGAGACCAAGGCAAGAGGATCACAAGTTCAAGGCCAGTCTCTGCAACTTAGGGAGACCCTGTCTCAAAATAAAAAGGGTTGGGGATTTAGCTTGGTGGTAGAGTGCTTGCCTAGCATGCAAGAGTTCCTGAGTTTGATCCCCAGGATCCAGAAGAGAGAGAGAAATCTGAGAGGCATGCCTCACCTGAAACAAAATTACTGGCATTTTTTGGTGGGGGGGGTTTGCTGGGGATGGAACCCAGAGCCTTGTGCAAGCTAGGCAACTGCTCTGTCACTGAGCTACACCCCTACTTGCTGGCATGTTAACCTTGGAATTCCAGCAAAATAAAGTATCACATATACATGTCTGTTTCTCTAAGTACTCTGTTATGCACACAACACTTATTGATTCAAATGCATGGGGGTGGTCAGGACTGGTCTTTGAAAAGGTGACATTTGAGCAGAAACTTGAAGGAGATGGAGTCAGCTATGCAGGTGGAGGTAAAAAGTTACATATTTGTTTGAATATTGGTCCTTCTCTTTACCTTTATCTCAATGAGAAGGTCTTGAAGGCATTTCTGTGCTTTGGGAATGTCTTAATCACCGTGATTCAGAAAGTAAGGAAAATAGTTTCAGAATTTTTACAGTTTCTTTCTTGCTTTCTTTTTTTCCAGTATTTCTACAGTTTCTTAAAACCAGTAACCTAGGTGAGACTGGAAGATTTGTCTTTAAGTGTGAATTTGCAATAACAAGCATAGTGTGTTTATATTGCAAGGTACAGTAGACAAAGAGACATAGTAATGTTTAAGATGTTTTTGCCCCATGTGGCGACATGTTCCTGTGATCCCAGCTACTTGGGAGGCTGAGGCAGGAGGATAGCTTGAGACCAGGAATTTGAAGCAAATTTGGGCAACAATAGTGAGACCCCCATCCCCCCCCCCAAAAAAATGGTAATCTTGATGGGGGCAAGTGTAACCTTTACATATTTTTTTCTGTGGGAATACAAAATAGTATAGTCACTTTGGAAAAGAATATAGCAATATCTTATGAAGTTAAACTGACACCTATTTTTTTTGACCCAGAATTTTAACTCATAAGAAATTAAAGGGAAATAAAAATATGTGTTCAAAGAATGCATGCAAATGTTCATAATTATTCATAACCCCAAGCTGGTCCATCAACTGGTAAATAAGTAAATTGTGTTATATTAAGGAAAATTGCTCAGCAATAAAAAGAAATATACATACAACATGGAAAATTGCTCAGCAATAAAAAGAAATATACATACAACATAGATAAATCTAAGAAAAAAGTATATACCAAGTGAAAGAACTCATACGCAAAAGACTACATACTGTATGTATGTGCAATTTATATGAAGTTCTAGAAAAGGAAAAATCATAGCAACATAAAGCAGATCAATCACTGCCTGGGCGTGTGGTGGGCAGAATGTTGGAAGGGCAGGGAAAGCAGTCAAAGGGCACAGGAAACCTTTTTGGAGTGACAGAAATGTTCTATACATTCTGGTGGCTGTTATACAACTACATATAATTACTAAAATTCAATAAACTGAACACTTAAGGTGATAAATTTTATTATATGTAAACTATACCTCAATAAATCTGGAAAAATTCATCACACTATACCATTTAAGATTTGCAGCTGGGAGCTGGGATTGTAACTCAGTGGTAGAGCACTGGCCTAGCCTGTGTGAGGTATTGGGTTCAATCCTCAGCACCATATAAAAATGAATAAGTCAAATAAAGATATTTGCCCATCAAAAAATTTTAAAAAATATAATTTAAAAAAAAAAGAGATTCGCATCTGGACATGATGGTGCACAACTATAATCCCAGAGGCTCAGGAAGAAGGATTGTGAATTTGAAGCCAGCTTCAGCAACTCAGCGAGACTGTGTCTCTAAATTAAAAAAAAAAAAAAAAGTTTGTGGGGATGTGGTTCAGTGGTAAAAATGCAGGCTAGGCACTGTGACACATACTTGTAATCCCAGTGAATCAGGAGCCTGAGACAAGAGGATCCCAGTTTAAGGCCAGACTGGGCACCTCAGTCTCAGAATAAATTAATATAAAAGGGCCATCGGGGTGTAGTTCAGTGGTAGAGTATCCCTGGGTCCAATCTCTAGTACCTACACATACACACACACCAAAAAAAAAAAAAAAAAAAAAAAAAGAAAGAAAGAAAGAAAAGAAAAAGAAGAATCAAGATTTGCAGAACTTTCTTCATGTAGAAAACAATTGGACTGGGATGTTGCTCAGTGGTAGAGCCGTTGTTTAGCCTGTGCAGGCCCTGTTTTCAATCCCTAGCACTGACTTGATTTGTTGGAGCAACAGTAGGGTGGATATTTGAATATTGCTCTCTAGACCCTTGGTCATTATACTCTGTTGAACTCTAAACAGGTTATTTCCCAAGCTTCTCTGATATGAATAGCCTAGTGTTACAGTTTGGATCAGATATGTCTCCCAAAGGCCCATATATTGAAAATCTGGTCCCTGAAGCGGTGCTATTGGGAGACTGTGGAACTTTTAAGATGGGGGGGCCAGGGTTGCTGGCAGTGTAGCTCAGCAGCAGAGCATTTGCCTGGCACCTGCAAGGCACTGGGCACTGGGTTTGATAAGTAGCACACACACACACACACAAAAGAATAAGTGGCACCTAAAGGGCGTACTCAGGTCACTAGGTGTGTTCCCTTGAAGGTGATAGTAGGATCCTTTCTCTTTCACTTTCTGGCCATGAAGTGAAGAGTTTTGCTCTGTTATGTACTCCCACCACAATGTACTATCTTGTCATAGGCCCAAAACCATACAGCCAATTGGTCATGACTGGGCACCTCTGAAACCATGAGCCAAAATAACCTTTTTCCTTTTATAAGTTGACTATCTCAGGAATTTGTTAGAGTAATGGAAAGCTGTCCAATACACCCGGGGTGCATTGTTGAGTCAGAGATTCGAGGGGATAGGCCTAGTAATGTATATAATTTATGTGTTAGTTTTTCCTTGCTGTGACCAAAATACCTGACAAGAACAACTTGGAGGAGAAGTTTATTTTGGCTCATAGTTTCAAAGGTTTAGTCTATGGGGGGCTGCCTCCATTGCTCTGAGCCCAAGGTGAGGCAGAACATAGGCAGAAGGGTGTGGTGGAGGGGTCTGATCTGACCAGGAAGCAGAGAAGAAAAGAGGGGGAGAGTACTGCAGGGAAGATGAACCCTACCAGGGTATTCCCCCAGCAAGCCACTCCCTCCAATCATGCTCCATTTACCTACAGTTACCACCCAGTTAGTCCACACAAACTAGGACAGACTGATAAGGTTATAATTCTCACAGTCCAATCATCTCACCTCCAAAAATATTTCTGCATTAGCCCAGGAGCTTTGGAGACATACCTCATCGCCAAACCATAACATTCCACCCTTGGGGCCCCAAAGCTCATGTTCATCTCACAGTGCAAAATGTATTTAGTTCATCTCCAAGAGTTTGCATAGTCTTAACAGTTCCGGGTGTTGTTCAAAAGTCCAAGCTCAAAGTCTCATCTGAGACCCAAGGTAAACTCTTGCTTGTAGAGCCATTGTAAAGATCAAAAGTAAATTACATTTATCTGATACACAATGCTGACAGGGTTCTTATGGAGATAGGGGTGGAGTTTGTGTTTCCCGATGTTTGAGAACTTGAGAACAACAAGGCAAGCAAACATAGCAAGACTGATTCCAGAAACTGATAGAGGAGACTGCGACTGGGACTCAGAGGTGGAGCACTCGCCTAGCACTTTGGAGGTGCTGGATTCGATCCTTGGCACCACATAAAAATAAATAAATAAAATAAAGGTACTGTGTCTGACTACGACTAAAAAAATTAAAAAAAAAAAAAAAAAGAAAGAAAGTGATAGAGAACAGACTCTTCCAGAGAGCAGGGGACCTCAGAGCCAAAATCCTGTGGGAGGGGTGCGAGGTACCTTCTCCTGCTCCCGGGGGTGCTGGGGATTGAACATAGGGTCTTAGTGCATGCAAGCCAAGCACTCTACCAACTCAGCTATATCCCCAACACTGTGACTTGCCTTTTTATAGCCCTCAGAACCTCTCCATCATTAATGATTCTTTCCTTCTTTCCCCTCATATGTGCCTAGGAGCTCTAAAGTTGCCTAGGAGTCAGAAAGTCTCAGATGAGACTTTGAGCTTGGACTTTTTTTTTTTTTTTTTAGCGGAGGAAACATTTATTTGGGGGCTCATGGTTTCAAAGATCTCAATCCACAGACAGCAGGCTCTATTCCTCAGGGCTTAAGGTGAGGCAGGACATCATGGTGGAAGAGTGTGATAGAGAGAAACAGCTTACATGATGATCAGGAAGCAGAGAGAGAGGTCTCCACTTGACAAATACAAATATATACCCCAAAGTCATGCCCCAATTCCCACCTCCTCCATCCACACCCTACCACTTCAATTCCCACTGAGTTACCCTATCAGGGGATTAATTCACTGCTTGGGTTAAGACTCTTATAATCCGATCATTTATCATCTGAACCTTCTTGCGTTGTCTCACATGTGATCCTTTCAGGGACACCTCACATCCAAACCATAACATCTGGTGTTCTGAGAAGAATTCTGTTCCTGGTTGGCTGGAGCAAATGGCAACAGTTCGTTCCCTTTGCTGGGTGACCAATGCAACGGGTGGGTCCTGACTGGCTCTCCCAAGCCCCGTCTCAATCCTGTGGCCACTGCCCATGAAGGCTCGGTTGGTAATAACCTCCGCAGGTTCAGAAGGGTCGACCAGTTGTTTCAGCGGGATCGTTTAGTGCTGAGTCACAGCAGTTTGTCTGGGAGACGCAGGCGAAGGGGAGCTTGAATTCAGCCTATCCGGGCTCCTGAGCTTGGACTTTTGAACAGCACCCAAAACTGTTAAGACTAAGCAGACTCTTGAAGATGAACTAAATACATTTTGCACTGTGAGATGAACATGAGCTTTGGGGCCCCAAGGGTGGAATGTTATGCTTTGGCGATGAGGTATGTCTCCGAAGCTCCTGTGCTAATGCAGGAATGTTCAGAGGTGAAATGACTGGACTGTGGAGAGGTCCGGAGAGGTCCAAGGTGACCACCTCGGAAGTTTTTTGATTTTTTCTTGATAAACAATCGTCACCCTCCTGACCCTCATTATTTTGATCCATGTTGACTTCCTGATTGAAAACTGTTGTTAGCCCATTTTCTCATTATCAGATTTCATCATTCTTACCTACGTGGGCTGCGGGCCCTTTTCCCCTACCTCAGTGGCACAGGATAAACACTCCCACTCCAAAAGGAGGAATGGGGCATAGAAAGAAGGGATGGGATCAAAGTGTGACTTAAAAACAGCGGGGCCAGTATTTCTTGTGAGAAACTGATGTGACTCCACTTTTGAAAATAAATAAATAACAGCAGCTTCTACCTCAAGGCCTGTCCAAGGAAGGGAGCGTGACCCTTGTCCTTGGAAAAACACACAGAGCACTCCTAGGCACATACCCACCCTGCTGAGTTGTTTGTCTGTAAATAACAGGAGAGGTCTGTGGCGCCAGGTGTCCCTGACTCAGTTAGGCTAGGTGAGGACCCATGGCAACCCCCCTAGCAACCACCAATCAGCATGAGACAGGAAAAATATCTGGGATGCCAGATAACCCCCCAGTAGTTTATGGTGGTTGATAACATGTTGGGAAACATTGTAGTTTAGCATGTACTCCCCTCGTGGCCTAAACCAATCAGTTCAAAGGAATCTCCCTCTTGTACTAACCAATCACCTTTACCCAACTTGTTCCCGCCAGTGAATGTGCTAATCAATGTGAAGAGTTGTTGTTTGATTTTCCCTCGTATGGAATGATTTGCTGTGTGATGTTGTGAAGCATAGAGTATCCCCAAAAACCTATAAAATCTCACTGGACAAAGGACCGAGACTCACTCTCGGGACTGCTGCATCGGAAACAGTTGTGAGTCCAGGCTCGAGCTTGCAACACTCTTGTGTGATTGCATCAGGCTCCTGGAGGTCTATTGGGGTCCCACGAACCTGGCATTACACTTGTAGCTACAACTCTGGGCGTCTGGGGCAGATGGAGGGAGATCTTGTCTTCACAGGGCTTGGGCTGCTCTGCCCCTTTGGCTTTGCTGGTTGCAGTCCACATGGGCTCTTCACGGGGCTCCCTCCACAGCCACCAGCTTTCCTCAGCAGACAGGCCGTGCTTCTGGCACCTCTTATTCCTAGGGTCTCCATTCCAGCTACGGCTTCACAGCTTTACGCATCTCCCTCTTGGATGCCAACTCTGCTACACTTTGCCTGGCCCCCCAGGTCTTCCTTTGAAATCTGGAAGGGAACTTCCATGACCCCCTGACTCTAGCATCCTGCTCATGTGGATGATGCCAAGCTCTGCTGCCAGCTTGACCAGTGGCCAGGCCACCTTGGACGTGTCACAGGAAAGTGTGAGATCAGGTAACAGGAGGTGACCAAAGGAGGCAGATTTAAAAAGGCCGCTGATCGAGGCTTTATTGAGATGTCACCCCCCCCCCCCCAGGCGGAACTCGATCAGACCCATAGAGGGGACAGGGGAAGGGTCTGAGGAGAAACCGCGTGGGAGCTCGACCGGACTGGACTTTTATGGGGCTTACAGCAGGAAGGGAAAGGCTTGGGATAGGAAAAGGTGTTTTTAGAGTCCCTTGTCCCGCTGGAGTTGGCCCAGGGGAGCTGGCTGAACTCCAGGATTGTCCAGGAGATCCCGCTGATTGACAGGTGATTCCGGCGGTGCCTGATTGATGTTTCTATGGCAAGGGGGGCTGCTTGGTGCTTTGTTCCTAAATTATCACGACCGACCTGACAGAAACCAGGGACCTGAAACTCCAAACCTCTGTTTTTGTGTTCTGACGAAAGAAAATTTAAAGTCAGACACCAAAAGTCATGCAAGAGAACTTTATTACAGGTGAAACTAAAGTAAAAGCAAAATGGGGCTTAAGCAGAGAGCACTCTCAAGAGAGAGAGAAAGAGAGAGTGGACTCCAGGAAGAGAAGGACAAAGGAGACAATTTATTACTGCTTGATGTTTACCAGGAGAGCTGGGGAACACCTTCTGTATTCTTTGCCAACCGGGTATTCAACTCCTTCATGTCAGGTGTCAGGCCATGGAGGGTTGTTTTTTTTTTTTTTTGGTGCTGAGGATTGATTGCATGTGAGGCAAGCACTCCACCAATCCAGCTAGGTCCTCAGCCTTGGGCCATGGAGTTTTTGACCTTAGTTGGTCCTCTATGGCCATCCTATTTAGGGCAGCTTCATCTACAAGTCAATCCCGTGTTAATGGGGGCGCTGGG
This sequence comes from Ictidomys tridecemlineatus, assembly GCF_052094955.1. Classification (NCBI taxonomy): domain Eukaryota; kingdom Metazoa; phylum Chordata; class Mammalia; order Rodentia; family Sciuridae; genus Ictidomys; species Ictidomys tridecemlineatus. Next base: position 179,966,684 of record NC_135481.1, read on the forward strand.
GTCAATAGCTGGTCAGAAGGTACCTTAGTGCACCTGCGCTACTAAAAGACTCTTCCTTCCCAGACAACCGGAGGCACCTACAGCCATAATCCTAACTTCACCATCCACATCAGGCCACCCTTCAAGGGTTAGTCCCATTAATGCTTTTCTCTTGGAATGTTTTACAAATAGCTCCCTTGCTTTTGTTTGCTTTCTACAGATGAACTGCCACCATTTGATTTCTCAAGATAGTTTAAAGAAGGACCCTGAAGTAATTTAAAAGACACTTACTGTGCATTCCATGCTCTTTGTTAGCTACCACCAAACAGACTCAGGCTGAGAAGGCCTCCAGGGCCTGAGCAGGGGGAACACCTTCCTTGGCCCCCTGCTTGCAGGGGGCCTCCTCTTCTCAAACAGTCTCCCCTTCCACACCCTTGAGACTGCAATGAATGTGCTCCAGCCAATTTCTGAGATGCCCTCAAGACATCTTTCCCCTTGTCACTGTGTGAATTACTAACTTCTCTTCAGTTGTGCTAAGGTATCTAACTACACCTTCCTTGGCCCCAATTTTTTTTTTTTAATTTTTTTAATATTTATTTTTTACTAATCGGCGGACACAACATCTTTGTTGGTATGTGGTGCTGAGGATCGAACCCGGGCCGCACGCATGCCAGGCGAGCGCGCTACCGCTTGAGCCACATCCCCAGCCCCCTTGGCCCCAATTTTACATGCACTTTTCTGGTCCCAAACTGTGATGTTTAAAAATCCTTCAGCTCTGCTTCCTCCTCCCAATTCTCAGAGTAAACTTGGGCAAAAGCTTCCAGCAAAATCCCTTTATTGCAAAGAAAATATGTAGGGTCAGCACAGTGGGCCCACTGCTTGATTCAAACTAGCATGAATTGATTAGTTTATAGCTCTTTCTTACAATCCAATAATTTCACCTTCAACATTCCTGAATTAACACAGGACCTTTTGGGGGCTTTATTAGATATGGAAAATGACAAACCCCCAAATAGTGTGGGCTGGAAAATTGGAGTGAAAAAGAAAGCCATACATGGATAGCATTGATCCTTTCCCAAAACGTTCTTTCCCAGTGAAAAAACAAGCCCTGGAGAGAAGGTGTCCGTCAAACCTAGAATGAGTCTCTAGGAAAAGACTTAAGCATTGATCTCTCCCCAAATATATTCTTTCCATATGCTGGCTGCTGAGCCCCGACCCTTCATCTTGCCCAGAAAAAAAAAAAAGCCCTAAATTCCTGAGTGCCCAAACTAACACATTCATCAATTAAGTCACCTCTCAGTGTAACCTATATAAGCCTAGTCCCCTCCTTTGTCCAGTGGCTCATTTTTTACCATTCCTGCATGAAACTTTGTTCCTGAATAAAGGGCTAATCCGTGAACTTTGGGTCAGGCCAGGTCCTTTTGTGCTAACAGGGTGCCTCAGACCTCAGATTGAAACTATAACAATTAATAAGCCCTCGCCAGAGGGAAATTTGAGGGGAGTGCTGCCTAAATATAGGATCTGAAACCTAAAGGGCATTTTCTCTTCTAATGTGTGAAGAGATTGCCACTGTTGTCAAATAACCGCACATGTGCATTGGTTACTCCATGTGCAAAGTAGTACTACTGATTCTAGAAAGCCTTACAAAGCTTTTCCCCATATGTTCCCTGAGTTGGGTGACCTTCTGTGGTCATGGTTGTTAGGGGACAGATAGATGAGGATAATGGGAAAAACGAAGTTAAGAAAATAATTCTCTAAAATGGGCCCGCTGTGCTGACCCTACCTGTTTTCTTTGCCAAAAAACAATTTGCCTGTAGCCCTACAAGGCCTAAGTGGACAGGATATGTCACATTCCTCAGCACACTGAGACAGGGACAAAGGACAGGTAGCTGAAGAAAAAGGAAATGGGTTGCTAACACCTTGTACTCCAGCACCCTCCCTTCCAACCCCCACCCTACCCCCAACCAGCTAGGGCGGCTCCTTGGGGTATAAAAAGGATGTGGGGAGGGGAAAGGAAATCTGAGATCTATAAAAGGGGCACACCCCCTCCCACAGGCAAGCAGTTCTGAGCCCTGACTTCTCTGTGGAGAAATCTGCTCACTTTGTTCTGTCTCTTTCTTAAATTAAACAATTTCTATGCTTGCGTTTTGCCTCGGTGTTTCTTTTTTTCTTTCTTTTGTTTTTGAGAGAGAGAGAGAGAGAGAGAGAGAGAGAGAGAGAGAGAGAGAGAGAGAATTTTTTAGTATTTATTTTTTTAGTTTTCGGTGGACACAACATCTTTTTTTTTTTTAATGTGGTGCTGAGGATCGAACCCAGCGCCCCACGCATGCCAGGCGAGTGCGTTACCACTTGAACCACACCCCCAGCCCTGCCTTGGTGTTATTTGAGTAACTGGTATCAAAATAACCAGTTATCTGCAAGAAAATGCAGGCAGGAAAAAAAGATTAATAAGAGGAAGGAACTCAAAGTTACTTAGAAGGGAGAGACTTTGTGACCTGTTTTACAAATCAGATTCTATTAGGATAGTTCCCCCTAACCATAAAATCTGTAAGAATGTATGTTTAAGAATCCAGTTAGAATTGGTCAGCATGGGCCAAGGTAACCTAGAGTTGCCATGGCAGTGGGGACCTGAATGTCTATTCATCCTGCAGTTAGTCACAAGTCAGGAGGTGGACCTGGGCGGGACTCCAGAGAAATTTCTCTGGGATCGCTAAGAAAACAAGTGCAGGAGAGGCACATTGTCCATTTACTCTCTGAAAAGACCCACTCTCCCTTGAAGAGTGTCCCCTTTCCCCTTTCCTCTTCCTTTAATAAACTCAAGCCTATTACTTTGAGTGACCTGTCTGAAATCTTTCTTAGTCACAAGAATTGGAAGTTTGAAGAGGGGGTCCGGTCTTGTGGCTGCCTCAGTTTCTCAGAAGGCCCTAGCTTTCTAACAGTTTCTCTTCAAAAAAAAAAAAAAAAATTTTTTTTTTTTTTAAAACCAGGGATTGAACTGAGGGGTACTTTACCACTGAGCTACATCCCTAGTTGTTTTTATATCTTTTATATTGAGGCAGAGTACCGCTAAATTGCTGAGGCTGCCCTTTAACTTGCAATCCTCCTTCTTTTTTTTTTTTTTTTTTTTTTTTTTTTTTTTTTTTTTTTTTTTTAAATATTTTTTAGCTGTCAATGGGTCTTTTATTTAATTTATTTACTTATATGTGGTGCTGGGGATTGAACCCAGGGCCTCACACATGCCAGGCAAGTGCTCTACCACTGAGCCACAATCCCAGCCCGCAATCCTCCTTCTTTAGCGTCCCAAGTCACTTGAGATTACAGGCCTGTAACACTGATCCTGATGTCACTTTGTTACAGAGGTGGGGCCTGCTGAGAAACTAAGGCAGGGTATATTTTAATGAGCTAGCTTAGGGATTTATATAGATATTGGATATGATGAGCATTGATCAAAATCTCTGTCAAACAGGCATTGAGAACAGCACCAAAAGTACTGATCAAAGTCTATGTAAAACAGGCTAAATTGTTAAGGCTGGCTTTGAACTCGTAATCCTCCTGCCTCAGCCTCCCAAGTAGCTGGGATTACAGGAGTGTGCCACCATGCCACTATGACTGGCTGCCTCTGGTCTTTTCTATGTTTTGCTTTCTGTCTTAAATAAATTTACTGCTTAGGCAGTTACTCATCCATAAGAAGTAAATTACCACATAATCTCTTTACAGATTTCTCTGACACGCTTGCCCAAGCAAAATGCTAATACTTCCGCTCTTTTCATTCAGCTGCTTTACCATTCTAACTCATTAAACTAATGAGCTACAAATACGGAATCTTGAGGACAGCAACTATGTCTGGTTCATCTTTACTTAGAGAGCCAGTCAGAGCAGTAGACAGCGAAAAAATGCTTGTGGATTTAGTGAAAGCACTCTAAGGAACAAAATTAAAATAATTAGTACTTATTTTTTTTGTGTGTGGTGCCGTGAATGGATCTAGGGTCTCACACATGCTAGGAAAGTGCTCTAACACAGAGCTACATAGAGACAGAGCCATATTAAGCTGCCTAAGGCTGGCCTCAAACTTGTTATCCTCTTGCCTTGGCCTCTCTAGTTGCTGGGATTACGGGAATGTGCCACCAAGCCTGGCTGAATGTTATCTTAATTTCTTTTAAAATTCAGTATAATCTAAGCGCAATAAAAATTTAAAATCCGGGTGCACTAGCACAGGCCTGTAATCCCTTCAATCTGGAAAACTGGAGCAGGATGATTGCCAAGTGTATGATTCCTAAAAAATCTTAATCAGAAAAAATTTCTTTTTTTAAATATTTATTTATTTATTAGTTATTGGCGGACACAACATCTTTGTTCGTATGTGGTGCTGGAGGATCGAACCCGGGCCACACGCATGCCAGGCGAGCGCGCTACCGCCTGAGCCACATCCCCAGCCCAGAAAAAAATTTTTAAGATGTGGGTCTCATGGGGATAAATATGTCTGAAAGCATTCTTAAGAGAGAAATGAACCTCTTCCTTAATTCAATATAACTTGGCCAACATATTCATTCCAAGGCCTTAAAATAATCATGTTATTCATATTAAAAAAACTAGGATGACATACACAAAACATAAAATTAACCATTTTAAAGTATATAATTCAGTGGCAGTGAATGAATTCACAATATTATGCAACAATATTAAGTTCTGAAATAATCTCATTAACCTCAAAGATAATCCTGTACCCATTAAGGACTTAGTCCACCGTCTCCCTCTGGACCCCAGAAACCACTAGAAACATTAACTTTTAAGATGTACTAAGTAACTGGGTTTTTTTGGTAGTGGAACTGAGCCCAGGGGCACTTTACTAGTGAGCTACATCCCTAGTTCTTTTATTTTGACCCAGGTTCACCCTGAATTGCTAAGGTCCGGCTAAATTGCTGGGGCTGGTTTTAAATTTGCAGTCTTCCTGCCTCGGTCTATCGAATTGCTGGGATTAGAGGCATGTGCCTGGTTGTACTAACTTAAAATATACACAGTAGATATTTTTAAAGACATAGATTTTAGAGGTATACACACATATTTTAGTTACACAGAAAACAGAAGTACAGTTCTTTTTTAATAATCTCAAAATTTTCAGTTTTTATTAACCATTTTATGTACATTGATACTAAGTCTTGAAACTGATAAAAACATGTCCAGAGTTTCTTACATAGTTAATGTACAAATACTCATTTATATTTTGCATAATAATGAAAGTGAAAATGATACAATAGTTATAGTTACATAAAAATATGTACAAGGATACAAACTTTATTATCTGACTTATAAAAGTGTAGATACTACACAAAAAAATGAGATTATAATTTTCAGAAAAGGAAAATGTGACCAAAATCCCTTTTCTTCTTAGAATTTAAAAATAAAATTGCTGATAATAAATTCCTAATGGACAGCCCAATCTTGGACTAATTCAAATTAGCAAGGGTTAGCGAGGTGAAGCATTATGCTTTTTCCCCCACAATGCTCGGGATGGAACCCAGAACCTCAGGAATGTTAGACAAGCACTCTATCATTGAGCTACATGCCCAGTCCAACATCTGGCATTTAAAAACTAAGGTTTGTAGTTTAAAAATACATCTTCTAAAAATTAAAAATGGCTTATTCATTTTCTTCCAGATTCTGGAAACACACTAGGAAAAGTAAATGTTGAAAACTTGATTCTTTGGAAAGATGTACCTCTAATACTGGAAAACATCATCAGGGGGACCTGGTGGTCAAACACTAAGAAGAAACTCATGATATACCAATAATACTCAGAACAAAGAGGGAGAAAGAATAAGCACCTGTTTTACTGATCTGCATTAGAATTATAAGGCATGACATGATTTTAATGAGTTTTGAAAAGGATTTCAAATATTAGTTTAGAGAACCACTGATCTTATGACAACCTTGAAAATAGTATATCACACATTATCAAGATGCTATCTTTTTTTGGTGTGGGGGTATATTGGGCACTGAACTCAGGGGCACTCAACCACAGAACCACATCCCCATCCCTTTTTTTGTATTTTATTTAGAGACAGGGTCTCACTGAGTTGCTTAGTGCCCAGCTTTTGCTGAGGCTGGCTTTGAATTCTGGATCCTCCTGCCTCAGGCTCCCAAGCCACTGGGGTCATAGGGATGTACCGCTGCACCCAGCTCAAGATGCCATCTTACTAAGGAAATTTAGTTTCTAAAAAGAGTAATTAGAATTTTATTCTACTGGCTTGAGAAGCAGTTTCCTATTTTGAATTACATGACAACACAATCATTAAGTTAATGTCATAAAAAGAATAATGATACTAGTTTAGAAAAGGAGAAAGAGCCTCTTTCACTGGGTTGTAACAATGAGCTTAGAGAGGTCAGGACTGGAAAGCATGCACTGGGGGCAGGGCAGGGGCTCAGGTACCAAGCTGCTTATGCTCAAGGACAGAACAACACAAGGCACCCAGACAACTCAGAATGGCAGTGGCACCTGGATGCACAGTTACCATAGAGGGCCAGAGACAGGCTGCTGCTGCATCAGCCTTGGCCCTTGTACTATGGGAATCAATCCCTGCCTTCAACAGTAAATTGAAAATACAAATATCTAAAATCATACTTACCAAAAATAGATTATTTATGCTCATATTACAAAGCACAGAGGAGACATAAATTTTTTTTTTCTTCTGGTACTGGGGATGGAAACTAGGGATGCTCTACCTTTGAGCTACATTCTCAGTCCTTTTTAAAATTATTATTATTTTTTATTTTGAGATAAGGTCTAGTTGCTAAGGCTAGCCTCCAACTCCTGCCTCAACTTCCAGAGTCAAGATAATTGGTGTGTACCACTCTGCCTCGAAACATTTGATTATTATTATCATTATTATTATTTAGTACCAGGGATTGAATCCAGGGGGACTTTATCATTTGAGCCACATCCCCAGCCCTTCTTAAAATATTTTATTTGGAGACAGGGTCTCTCTGAGTTGCTAAAGCTGGCTTTGAACTCAAGATCCTTCTACCTCGGCCTCCCAAGCTGCTGGAATTACAGGCATGCACTACCATGCCTGGCAACATTCGATAATTTTTTAAAGAAATCTAAACAATGATGAGGTTTCTCTTTACTTCATCTTAAAAACTAACTTTGAGAAACAAACACCTAAAAAATCCTATGACTATTAATATGTAACAAGGCACTTAAAACATTCCTTTCCAATCCAACTCAAAATATACCTGTCAACGTTCTGGAAAAAAAACTTTAAAAAGCACTTAATTTTGGTGCAATTTTTCATGGAACCCAGTGATATTTACCATTTACAAGGCAGAAAGCCCCAACTTCCTGCAAAACAACCTGAAAAGTGCTTTCATCAGTAACAGGAACACTGCTAATGGTTTGCTCTTTCACTGACAACATCCTGCAGTCGTTTGAGTAAAACATCATCATTTTCTTGGCAGAGGCGTTTGGCAGGTGATTCTGCATCTCCACTGATGGCTATTGCTCGCTTCTTGGTTCTCTGGTCGCCTTGCCTTATCATGTTGTTGATGTCTTTCAAACTCTATGCAAAAGTAGAGAACACGTGTGAATGAAAGGAGTGGGGTAGAGAAATACTAACAAAAACTGCTTTTTCCTACCCTCTTTTACTCAAATCTAAACATTGGAGTAGAAATTATTTTTTGAATCTAGACCAACCTCACAGGAATAGCTAGAACTCATTTTTTGGGTGATTTTAAAAGTTGATGAACCTCATAACAGAAGTTCTCATAACAGCAGTCCTCAGACCAAAGCAGCAGAAGCATGTGGGAACTTATTAAGAATACAGATTCTGAGTCAGACATTTTGGAGGTGGCCTCTAGAAATCCATATTTTGATAGGCCCTTCCAGTGATTCTGATGCTGTCTAAAGTTTGAGATCCTCTTCCTTAGAGTAGTGCTTTTCAAAGGTTAAGATGGTCACTAATCATCTGGGAATCTTGTTAAAATGCAGATTTAGATTTAGCTGGGGCCTCTGATTTTTTATTTCTAATAAGTTCCCAAGTGATGCTGATGTTGCTGGTTCATGAACCATCCTGAGTAGCAAGGACTCAGAGAAGTGACTCCTGAAAGATGTGCATCACAGTCATCTTGGAAGTGTGTAATAGTTAGTCTCAGAACTGCCTGCTAGTATTTTGTTTTTCAGGAGGTCTGTGGGACAGGTTTCTGAGTTCAACCAGTTTCCCAGGTGATTCTGACTCATGGTTTCAGGATCACTACCTCGGAAATCAACTGGTCCAGGGCTGGTGCTGTAGCTCAATGGTAGAGCGCTTGCCTAGCATGGGTGGCAATAGGTTTGATCCTCAGCACCACATAAAGTAAATAAATAAAGTTACAAAAAAAAAAAAATTAAAAAAAAAAAAGAAAGAAATCAACTAGTCCAACCCTTGATCACAAGCAAGGATCTCTTCTACACAGAAATTAATTTCTATGAGGAAGAAGTACAGGTCTGTATCTTAGTCAACTTTCTTTGCCAAATATAGTAATAACTCAGTAAGTGTCTGTTGGAACTGAATAGGAAATTAATAAGCTTAGGAGCTGCCATTGCATTTGGACCAAGAATTTATTTCAGTCAATACTGATCTGTCTTCTGGAGACATACTGAATATATCTGCTTGACAGCCCAAGATATATCTGAAAATGCCAATCATATATATCCCTATTCACCACTGTATGGAAATGAAGATGAAGATAATATTTTCATAAGAGTGTACATAAGAAGAGGGCCTTGTTTTCAGACTTTTCACTATCGTGATTGTCATCCATCAAATGCATTTGAAAGTGCATTCCTAGTCTTTTAAACTTAAGATTCACCAACGAGGAATGTGCTACAGTTCCAATTACTCAGAGATTGAGGTAGGAGGATCACTTAAATCCCGAAGTTCAAGGCCAGCCTGGATATAGTGAGATTGTGTCTCAAACTCAAACACACACACACACACACAGACACACACACACACACACACACTCCCCCATGTCTGATAACTTGTAGATGCTGCCTTCCTGGTCTCTTCTTGAACAGGGATATTCATGGGACTTTTGAAGTGAACTCTTTTAACACACCAAAAGCAATAGATCAAATTATCTCAACAGAATATCCAGCTCCTTTTTATTTTCTACTTTCTTTTTTTCAGTGCTAGACCCAGGGTCTCATGCCTGCTACGAAGCACTACACTACTGTATTGCACCCCTGCCCTGAATATACTGTTCTTATTACAGAAAACATGCCATAGTTAACAGTTTATATGTATGTGTGTGTGTGTGTGTGTATATATATATATATATATATATATCTTTTTTTTTTTTTTTTGGTACTGGGGATTGAACTCAGGGGCACTTAGCCACTGAGCTACATCCCCAGCCCTGTTGTGTATTTTATTTAGAGACAGGGCCTCACTGAGTCGCTAAGTGCCTCCCTCACTTTTGCTGAGGCTGGCTTTGAACTTGTGATACTCCTGCCTCAGCCTACTGAACCCCTGGGATTCCAGGCGTGCACTACCTCGCCCAGCTGGAGCAGTTGATATTTTATCTGTAGTAACTTTACCAAAAAACCAAAACCAGAATCAATGATTACTGACTGATAATTTGAAAGCCATTATTATTATTATTATTAATTTTTTTGGGGGGTAAAGTTACTAAAAATCTAACTTTTCTGGCAAAGTTATATGACAATCTTAGCTTGAAATCCAATTTTTTTAAAAAAATGTGGTTTTGGGGATCGAACCCAGTGCTTCACATGTGCTAGGCAAGCGCTCTACCACTGAGCCACGATCCCAGCCCTGAAATCCAATTTCGACAAGTACACGTACTTAAGTTGTTTTGGAGTGAAGTCTCTGTGCACCTTACCTTAGAAGGACTGCCATTGAACTTGTACAGCAGAGCACTCCTTGGTGTAAGGCCTGACCCATTCTTGTGTGGCGAAACATAAATGGAATGCTGCTGAGAAATTCGGCGTGGTGAGCCAGGTTGTTGCTTAATATGTGGAAAAGGAGAGAGTGGTGGAGCATCCATCTAAAGTAACCCAAAAATCAGATTAAAAAAAAATTTTTTTTCTTATTTTGAACTCACCTTTGTTTTTTTTTTTTTATACTGGGGATTGAACCCAAGGGTACTTTATCACTGAGTCACATCCCCAGCCCTTTTTATTTTTATTTTGAAACAGACAGGGTCTTGCTAAGTTGCTGAGGCTAGCTTTGAACTTGTGATCCTCCTGCCTCAGCCTCCCGAGCAGCTGGGATTACAGGTGTGCCAACACACCCAGCTAGAGCTTTCTGTTTTATAGCCCATGCCTGGTCTTCTGGAGCTACCTCAGCCTAAACAATGGTAACACTTCCTCAGTCCAACTGTTACTGCCCAAACTGGGGTCTATATAAACATTTCTTAGTATTACCTTTATTAAAGATCCAGGCCTACTTATTTCCTTTGAGAAAAACACTCAACTCATAATATAATAAGAGAAACCAAAAGCAACAGAAAAAAAATACCCAAGTACCCAAATTAATTGTTTTAAATATTTTCTTGTTCCCACTGAGCCTTGCCAATATGTATACCTAATTTTTAGCAATAAAACCACAGGTCTCTGATCTATAACAGCCTTACTCACTAATTTCCTAGTCATTCTATAATTAATTGCCAGTGAATATGCTACTATATAAAGCACCAGTGAGACTTTAAACTATGCAATACTTATTTAGCAAAATACACCAACTATAACTATAATTATTAATATAGTAATAAAATGTAAAACGTACCACATGGTCCTGATTTGACAAGTCATATTTCAATGCAAATGACTTCACTCTTCCTACATATATTGTATTGTAAAATTTGATAAGATCACCTCTTTCCTCTTTCACTGGTCCACTGGGACAGTTAGGTGTTTTTGTGGCATTTTCCAAATCTGTTAAAAAGAATTCAGTGTTGTGAGAGGCTTATTTTAATATACAAGCTGGTGATTTGAATTATGGCCATCTTTATGATATTAAAAAAACCCACAAATCCTTATGAAAAGCAATTAGTATTTCCAGAGAAGGTTCATAAATCCATCTGCATTATTTATAGATCAAATTGGAATCTAAAGAAATATAAGCATGTGAACTAAAGGTGGTGCTCTTTCTCTAGATGCCACTTCAGCAAGCATTTTTCACAGCCATAGCCTTGAACTCACCATCAAGGTTGCACCATCCTTGGCTAGGATATAGTTAAAGCTTCATGGTATGGGTGGCAATAGCAAACCCTGAGCTTCAGATAACAAAAAGGCCTGCAGATATTCTGACTGACTCTTTTAAAAAGGTAGAAAAAAATTAAAAAAAATTTTTTTGTTGTTGTTGTAGATGGACACAATGCCTGTATTTTTATTTATTTTTATGTGGCGCTAAGGATTGAACCCAGGGCCTCACACATGCTAGGCGAGCGTTCTACCGCTGAGTCACAATCACAGCCCTCAAGGATGCCCTTTTAAAAAGAAATGATGTTTAATCAAGTTGTCCCATCAGTCTTATATAACAAGAACATACAAGAGATAATCATAGAGCAATCAAGAATGAGTTCTGCAGCCAGCCATCTCAGAGTTAGCACCCCTAACTCTGGTCATTAGCAATAAGAAACAAACAAAAAATAACAACAAAAAAAAGGGGTGTAGGGTGAGTATTGTGTGGATTAGCTGGGGAAAGCACATTCACAAGGCTCTAAAAACCTAAGTGTTAACCATGGTGAGAATCTGAATTATTTGTAAGCTATTAGATAATCCCATGTGACTTGCAATGTGTCCATCCAGGCAATGAAATAAAACAAGTACAATTTAATAAAAATGTTCCAAATAGGTTTATTGTTGGCAAGGTAGCAGATAGAAAACCTAGTGGGAATATTTTTATGGTCATGTCCATAGCAAATGAGAAACTGCATTCTAAAAGACTTGGTAATGACCACACTTAAATTACTCTTTAAAAAATTAGCCTTTAAAATAACAAAAAAGTCTAGAGATGTAGCTGAGGGATAAAGCACTTACCTAGCTGTATAAGGGGATGGGGGACAGAGGACAACGAACCATATTCATTCACAAAATATAATAATTTTTTTAATATACATTTTTTTAGTTGTCAATGGACCTTTATTTTATTTGTATATGGTGCTGAGAATTGAACCCAGTGCCTCACATATGCTAGGCAAGTGCTCTATCACTGAGCTACAACCTCAGCCCAAAATACAATAAATCTGACACTGCTTATAAACAAAATAGTAAATAAAAGTTGCTATTTACTGAGATATTACTGTAGGCAAGCCTTATGTTAAATTCTGTAATTCTTTTTAACAAGTCCTAAGTAAATACTGTAAAATTTTCAATTTACTATATCTACTTGAGTATTATTATGTTATTTAAGTCATAATTTAATCCTCATAAGTCTTCAAATCAAGAATGCCAGCCTGGGGTGGTATGCTAACATGGCAGTGAAGAATTCACAGTCCACGAGTCGGGGGGCTAATACGTTCATCAGGTAGCTCATTCTCCACAGGGCTGGTCTTAGGCATATCTCAAACAATGAACAATGCTTTGCTAATTAATATAATCAACATCAGAAATGGGTTTTTGGTAATGAAAGAAGTGACCATTTATTAAGTGTGACTGTAACAGGGGTCCCTTTCACAAAATGGAGTCCACTTCATGCTTTGCTGCTAGACCACTGGCAACTTATTTTAAAACTGACATATTTATTCATCCTTCTTCTCCCTTTCCCCTTCCCAACCACAGGAGAAGGAAGATTAATTCCTAAGTCGAGTTATCTGAACTTCTGCTCACTATGCAAAAGAACAAAGATACTGGACACAGAGATAACAGCTCTTTTAAGGATATAAATCTTAGCATAGTGCATAAGGTGACAACAGGGTGCAATCTTGCTTGTAGTGGCAGAAACATCTAGGGACTTATAAACAGGTAATTTCCTTAATTGGCTCCTCAAGAAGATCATGGACAGCTGTTTTCCCTGTCATTCATATTTTTAAATTTTAAGAATCTTTTATGTTTGATTAATGTATATATTTACAGTAGAAAACTTCACCCAAAACGCAGTTTACAGAGGATAAATTAATGATCTCTGTGGAAGAAAGCACATGACACATTCTTTTTCTCAAACTTATTTCTTTTCTTTTTTTTTTTTTTTTGAGACAGAGTCTCACTATGTCACCCAGGCTGATCCGAGCTCAGGTGATTCTCCCATCTCAGCCTCCCAAGTAGCTGGGACTATAGGCCAGAGTCACCATATCTAGCTTGTCTATTTCTTTTTTAAAAAATGTGTGTACTTCCCACCATACCTACATCATGACTCTGTGTTACCTGGTATCCACTATGTGATGTACAAGATAATCAAAGGTGTATTACATACAACATGTCAAAATGGATAGCTTACCATCATCTGTCATTTCAAAATCACCATTTATGTTATTGTATGCCACTTCTTTTGGAACACTTTTCAAAAGAACACTTCTATACACCTAAGGGCCAAAGGGAGGGAAAAGTATAGCTGAATCAAAGATGCACATGTTCAGCAAAATCAAAATAACAAGAGCAAAATATCAAGCCAATTAAAAAAAATGTGTCACACGGGTAATAATCAAAGGTAAAATGTTATTAAATCTCTTAAGTGTAGACTAGGGCAAGCATCATGGAAGAAGAAATACTAAGGCAGAGCCTATTACCTAAAATGTACCATCTTAGTTTATAAAAAAAGAAAAATTAAGAAGTAGCTAGTCTGATGAACAGGTTCTTATGAAATAAAAATCACCTCAAAGATAAGAACTCATTCTTTCTTTTAATTCATTTTCATTTTTTAAGTTATCTTTTTCTTTAGTATATTTATTTGTTTTTATGTGGTGCTGAGGATTGAACCAAGCACCTTGCATATGCTAAATGAGTGCTCTACCGCTGAGCCACAGCCCCAGCTTTGGGTTGCCCCTAGAGCATTCCAATCTCCTTTCTGATGGAGAAAAGGAAATTTGTTTTCCTCCCTGATTTTTCTACCTCCAAGATAGCTGGAAAAACAAGTTCCATTTCCTTTTATCCTTTAGGTAATTGATCTTGAGAAGATATTCAGAAAGTAGTGGCTAGGCCCATTTTTAACCTACATTACTCATCTTAAACATCTTTAGGGACATCTGAACCTCTCTAGATTCTGCTCCTGAGTTTTTCCTAATGAAAAGGCCCAGAAACGTTTAGTTTGTCAAAAGACTTAAATTCCTGTAGTTGGCCTTTTCCAAGTCTCTATCTATACTACCCACCACTGGTCTATTTTGGGGCTTCAGGAAAGAAGTAAAACTATTTTTAGATTCTCTTACAAGGAGGTATGAGTATCTGCCCTAACTTTCTCTTCTTGTGTGTGACCTCCAGGGCCAAAAAGGAGGCTATTATATACTACCTAACAGCAAAGCAAATAGATTCTTGAATGACCAAAGCCTTAAGTTGTATTCTGCTGCAATAGTAACAATGGGAATTGAAAGTTCATTAAATACTTCCTATGTACCAGAGTACCATGCCAACATTTTACATTTCCATGTTAGAAAGGATTTACTGGATTCTCATCACAACCATTGTAATAAATTATCAGAGATGCTTAACATCTAATCAAAGATGCAAACGTAAAGATTCTCCATAGATGGCAGAAGAAGCTGTAGTTAAATAAATTAATCCTCAAACTTCACCAAATTTAAACATTATCAGAGAATCAAGATTTAAACGATTTTTTTAGTTGTAGACAGACAAGATACATTTATTTATTTATTTATCTATTTATTTATTAGTATTTATTTTTTAGTTACAGTTGGACATGATACCTTTATTCCAAACATTTAGTTTTTTATGTGGTGCTGAGGATAGAACCCAGAGCACTCTACCGCTGAGCCACAACCCCAGCCCCAATTATTTTATTTATGTATTTTAATGTGATGCTGAGATTGAACCCAGTGCCTCACACATGCTAAGCAAGCGCCCTACCACTGAGCCGCAACCCCAGCCTGAGAATCAAGTTTTAAATAATGAAGACATATTATTATGATACATCTTTCACTAGACTTCCTAGTACAAAATGTCTCCCCAGAAGAAATGGACAAACAGAATGGCAGTTCTTGTGAGAAGTACATCTAAGCATTCGGATGAGTCAGAACCAACAAGACTTCTCAGCTTCTGCTAAAATTGTCCTTTAATGAAACTAGCTCTTGAGTTTAATGGTATCCACTAAACCAGATAATCTAAAGTTAAATAAATTAATCCTCAATTTAATACAGTAAAACTATAAAGGAGGTTTATCTTTTATATAACTCATTAGCAAAAAAAAAAATAGTACAAATCTATTTTTGGATAGTAGGAAAAAGAATGTAACTCACATGACTATTAGCTTGAGGCTGATTCCTGTAACTTTTCATTATTTCTTGAAAAGTTCTTTCTTCTTTTGTTACCTAAGAGAAATAAAAAGCTACATTTGCCAACTGGCTTTTGAAAGAAAAATGGTTTGAACAAAAACTTCAATTATAGGTTGGCACTGAGAGCAGCCTTGCAGAAAAGCCATTAACCCAAGGGCAATCCATGACTAAAAACCACTAACATTTATGATTTTTCACTACCTTTAAAGTTCAGGTTTTTATGGCCAGTGGGGACTCAGTTAATAGTTTCATTAATCAAAAAGCACTGAAATTGCTAAGGTATAAATCTACTGAGAATGCATTTCTTTATAAAAAAGAATGAGATAAGAAAACTCAGACCTGCTGAACGCCACGCAGTCTCCAGTTTTCTTAGTTTTAAGTACTTATTTAAGAGTAATTTAACTACATATTAAATAATAGAAACTGTTTTACAGTGATTCACAGTAAAACTGAATAGCTATTGTAGGATTAGGTTTTTAACATTTCAGGACAGAGTAGGGTTTCTAATACTTAGATGTCAAGAGGTGGCTCACAGAAATGAAATGGGTTAGTGATCCAAAAGCAAATCCATTTTGTTTTATCTGTTAATATAACATTCACTAAAATTACACCTTTCTCTGCTACACAGTCTATTAGCACTAAACCTGCTGTCTACAATGATGAGCTAGAAATGACAAAAACCTGAACTCTGACAGTTTTCTGGAAAATAGAAATGGTTAGTTTTTAACATTTATTAAGACCTATTTTGTACAGAGATTTTTAAAGAAGCATTGTGGGAGGAGGTGCTCACAAAGGAGTTTGAAAACAAGTCCTTTACTTTAAAAATCACTTCTTAAAATTGTATTCAAGGGGAGGAAGGAAGAAGTGCTGGGGAGTGATATTAGCAAATTATATTGTTGTATTGTGTGCATGCACAAATATGTAACAACAAATCCCACTACTATCTACAACTATAATGTACCAATTTAAAAATATTTAAAATATGGGGAATGCATATACAAGGGCCTGGGTTCAATTCCCAGCACCAAAAAAAAAAAAAAAAAAAAGTAGGGGAACCAAAAACCAACTATACATCAATTAGAACTGACGGTTTGGCTTACAGTCAAGACAAAAGTAGAAAGAAATTTTTCAGATACAGAATTTTAAAAAACAAGTAAAATATGCTATTTTATGTCTTAAAGCATGGTGTAGCATGGACTGGGGCTGTGGCTCATTGCGGTAAAGCGCTCACCTAGCATGTGTGAGACCCTGGGTTCCATCCTCAGTACCACATAAAAATGAGTAAGTAAAATAAAGGTATTGTGTCCAACTACAACTAAAAAATAAATATGAAGAAAAAAACATGGTGTAGCAACTTAAAAGTAAAATGTATTTCTGAGGCAGCACGATAATATACCAGAAAGAAATATAGAAGCGTTTTTTTTTTTTTTTTCTTTTCCTTTTTTGGGCAATACTGAGGACCGAACCCAGGGGCAGTCTGCCACTGAGTGACAACCCTAGTCCTTTTTATTTTGAGACAACCTTGCTAAATTGCTGAGGCTGGCTTCAAACTTGTAATCCTCCTATCTCACTCTCCTGAATTCCTGGAATTACCGGTGTGTACCACCACATCAGGCTAGTGTAGAAGGTATTTTACACTAGATTATAAGTGAGGAGATCCTAGGCTGCTACTTACTGTGTAACTTGGGCCAAATTATTTTGAGTTTTGGGCCTCATTATTTCACCTAAAATGTAATGATCATCTCGTTTATAAGTATCACATCAGAAACGTCAAGGAGTAGGGGTGGAAATGGCATTATTCATATATTCTCTTTTATGACCGATTTATTCTTATGAAATGAAAAGCTGTTTATGATGAAACTAACTGAAGAGTCCAGGGACTAGAGTATCTTAAAATTACTATTTAATAATAGTGGGTACTGTTGTTTTGTAGCACAAAAGCAAACGAAGGATCAAGTTCAAGAAATTTTTGCTTGATATTTTAAATAAGGTAACTAGAGCCAAGACCTTCTCTATGCTTACCTTCGCCATGATGTAAAAGGCACAAAGAAGGAGCTGGTCCAAATGCCTATCTTTCATCAAATCAGGGCAGTGAACTAAGGTGAATTCAAAACATGTCCATATCTTTCTTCGTAATTCATTTGAAACATCCAGTTTTAAACATAAATCGCGTAATCGTACACTTGCTAAATGATAAACCTAAGATATAAGATAACACATTGATATAAAAAAATTAAGTGAGTCATTTCTCAAGCTTTTATGTTTTACCACTGAACATGGGCTTACAGACCAAGACAAAACAATATCTAGGCTGCTGATATTTTACTTAAAATTTCTATTCAATAACACTAGTTAACTGCTATGGCAAGAGTATAAAGATTAAAGAGAAATTCTCTTTGGAATAACCCTTGCACCCCCAGTTTGGGACTAGGGATTGAACCCAGGGTGCTCTACCATTGAACTACAACACCAGTGCTTTTTTGAGACAGGGTCTCACTAAATTGCAGAGGCTGGCCTTAAACTTGCAATCCTCTTCCCTCAGCTCCCAAACCACTGGGATTAGTCAAGCAGATCTTTAGCATACTTGAAAAAACTCCCCCTCCCGCTATTTTATGGTGCTGGGGATCAAACCCAGGGTCTCTTATATGCTAGACAGGTGCTCTATGAATGAGCTACATACTCAGACCCTAAAAACACTTTATAAAGATGCTACTTGTTATTCTATGTTATTAACCATAGAAAATAAGAAATACTAAAAAGTAGGGTTTATCTACATGATGACCATTATGAATGCATAATTTTTCAAGTGCTCAGGAGTTTATGTTTGTTTTCTTTGGGTTTAGGTAAAATTGTTAGAAAGGTTAACATAGCAGATAGTAAAGAACTAAAAGTTTGGGCTGGGGTTGTAGCTCAGTGGTAGAACACTCGCCTAGCAGGTATTAAGCACTGGGTTCGATCCTCAGCCCCACATAAAAATACATGAAATAAAAATATTGTGTCCATCTACAACAACAACAACAACAACAACAACAAAAAACCTAAAAAAAAATTAAGGGCTGGGGATGTGGCTCAAGCGGTAGCGCGCTCGCCTGGCATGCGTGCGGCCCGGGTTCGATCCTCAGCACCACATACCAACAAAGATGTTGTGTCCGCCGAGAACTAAATAATAAATATTAAAAATTCTCTCTCTCTCTCTCCTCTCTCACTCTCTCTTTAAAAAAAAAAAAAAAAAAAATTAAATAAATAAATTTTTTTGGTACTGCAGATTGAACCCAGAGGTAACTTTATCACTGAGCCACATCCCCAGTTCTTTTTACTTTTTATTTTGAAACAGAGTCTCCCTAAGTTGCTTAAGGCCTAAGTTGCTGAGGCTAGCCTCAAAACTTTGATCCCCCTGCCTCAGCCTCCCAAATTGCTGGGATTACAGGTGTGAGCCACTGCTTCTGGGGAAGGCTTCAAAGCATAGGTTTGTGTGAGAAATCACCTGGACAATCAACTGCCCCAAAATGCACAAAAATAAAATAATTACAGTTGAAAGCAACAAAAGACAATGAACATTATTGTAGAAACCAGGACTGTTTTCCAGTGTCTGGTCTCTTTTTTTTTTCTACGTAATAAAACTCTTGCCATGGGCTGGGGATGTGGCTCAAGCGGTAGCCCGCTTGCCTGGCATGCATGCGGCCCGGGTTCAATCCTCAGCACCACATACAGACAAAGATGTTGTGTCTGCGGAAAACTAAAAAATAAATATTAAAAAATTCTCTCTCTCTCTCTCTCTCTCTCTCTGTGTCTCCTCTCTCTTAAAAAAAAAAAAAGAATTAATACTCTTTCCTCCCCTTTCATTTTAAACAAAACAAAACAAAAAAAACCCCAAAAAACTCTTGCCACTTGCCCTCCTGAAAATTCTAAGCAACACTGGTGAATATAACTCCTGAGAAGGGTTCTAAAGGTAAGAGCGAATGCATATTTTTTTTCCTTGTTGGTGCTGGGGATTGAACCCAGGTCCTTGGGCATGCTAGTAACTGAGCTATAACATGCTAGTAAGCACTCTAGTAACTGAGCTATAACCCCAGCCACTGGAATGCAGATTTGATACCTAGAGTAGGAGCAATTATTTTGAGTTGAGTTAGAAACTGGGGTTGTGGCTCAATGGCTAGAACGTTTGCCTCACACACACAAGGCACCAGGTTTGGTGCACCAAATCAGCACCACATAAAAATAAATAACAAAATAAAGATTCTGTTCATCTATAACTAAAAACAACAACAACAAAAAACCCTAAAAAAATCCCTAGAAAGAACCTAAGTTATCATTATTATTTTTTAATTTTTTTGTGGTCCTGTAGATTGAACACAGCAATACTCTATTACTGAGCTACATTGCTTGTCCTATTTTATTTATTTATTTTGGTACAGGGGATTGAACCCAAGGGCACTTAACCACTGAGCCACATCTCCATCCTTTTAAAAAATATTTCATTTAGAGTCAGAGTCTCACTGAGTTGCTCAGGGCCTTGCTAAGTTGCTGAGACTGGCTTTTGAACAATCCTCCTGCCTCAGCCTCCTGAGCTGCTGTGCCACCATGCCCTGTGCCCTTTTTTATTTTTTAATGCATCAAAGGATATTACCAGCAAAATGAAAAAACGACTCACAAAATGGAAGAAAATATATGTAAATTATGAATGTGATAGGGATTAATATCAATATCAAGAATATATTTAGAGCTGGGGTTGTGGCTCAGCGGTAGAGAGCTCGCCTAGCACAGGCCGGACCCAGGTTTAATCCTCAGCACCACATAAAAATAAAGACATTGAGTTGTGTCCATCTACACCTAAAAAATAAATATTAAAAAAATATATTTAAAGAGCTCATATAACTCAACCAGAAAATGAATTAAAAATTATTAAATTAAAAATTAAAGGGGCTGGGGATGTGGCTTAAGTGGTAGCGCGCTTGCCTGGCACGCGTGCAGCCTGGGTTTGATCCTAAGCACCACATACAAATAAAGATGTTGTGTCCACCAAAACGAAAAAAATAAATATTAAAAAATTCTCTAAAAAAAAATTAAAAATTATTCAGATGGGGCTTGAGTTGTGGCTCAGCAGTAGAGCGCTTGCCTAGCACATGTGAGGCCCTGGGTTCAATCCTCAACACCACATAAAAATAGATAAAAAATTAAAAAAAAAAAAAATTAGTCAGAGGGGCTGCAGTTGTAGTTCTGTGGTACAGCACTTACAGACACTGGGTTTGATCCTTAGCACCACATAAAAATAAATAAAGTTATGTGTCTCTCTATAACTAAAAAGAAAAGAAAAGAAAAGAAAGAAAAAAAGACAAATTTACCAAAAAAACATTGGGCAGAGTACTTGAATAGACATCTCTCTAAAGACAACACATAGAAGGCCACTAAGCCCATGACAAGAGGCTTAACATCAATAATAAGGAAAGTGAAAATCCAAACTACAATGAGATTCTACTTAACACCCATTAGATGGCTAAAAAAAATTAAAAGTCCAGAAAATAACAACTATTGGCAAGGAGAACTGTGTACTGCTAAAAGAAATATAAAATAGTACAGCCGCCATGAAAAATAGTATGGTAGTTTTTCAAGAAATTAAATACTGAGTTATTTTTTTCAATTCTGGGAAAATATCCATAACACTGAAAACAGAGATTCAAACAGTACCAGTGTTCATAGCAGCATTTTATTTACAATAGACAAAAGATGAAACCAACCCAAATGTTCACTGACAGATGAATGTTGTACACACATATAACAAAGTATTACTTATCCTTAAAAAGGAAAGCAATTCTAACATATTACCACATGGATGAACATAGAAGACATTATGTTTAGTGAGATAAGCCAGTCACAAAAGGACAAAATATTATATGATTATACGGTATATAGAGTAATCACATTCAAAGAGCTACAAAGTAAGTTGGTGGTTGCCAGGGGTTTGAGGGAGAGGAGGGAGAGGAGGGAAGAGTGAGAAGATGAAAAGTTCTGGCAATGGATGGTGTAAATGGCTACAGAAAAATATAAATATATTTAGCATTGAACTATACACTCAAAAATGTTTAAGATGGGGCCGGGGTTGTGGCTCAGTAGTAGAACACTTGCTTGGCATGTGTGAGGCACTGGTTTCAATCCTCAGCAACACACAAAAATTATAAATAAATGTCTATCAACAAATAAAAAATTAAAAAAAATAAGTTTAAGTTGGCTGGGTGTAGTGGTATACACCTGTAATCCCAGTGACTTGGGAACCTGAAGTGGCAAATTTGAAGTTTGAGGACAGCCTTGGCAACTTAGTGAGACTGTCTAAAGTAAAACATGAAAAGGATGAAAAGTGCTGAGGTAGCTCAGTGGTAGAACTCCCCTGCAGCTCCATCCCCAGCACCAAAAATAAAAAAAACTATGATCTCCATTTATTTTTAATTTTTTTTGGTAGTGTTGGGATGGAACCCAGAGCCTCATGCATGCAAGGCAAATGCACTATCACTGCAATTTCTCCACCCTTTTAATTTTATTCTAAGACAAGGTCTTGCTAAATTGCCTAGGCTGGCCTGAAACTTGTGATTGCCTGTCTCAGCCTCCCCAGTAGTTGGGATTACAGGTGTGTACCATCCACACAACTAAGATGGCAAATTTTATCTTATGTAGATTACCCCAAAATAAATAAATAAATAAATAAAAAGTCAATGTTTTTCTCATCTTGCATTGTTTAAATGAGCTCTTTTCATATACTATAACAACACATACCTTTCTGTAAAACAGTGCTAAGGACCCAGTCCTCTTTGGTTTGCTTATTCCAGTCATATGAACTTCTTGTGCTTTAGTCAGATGGGTATGTTTTGGAGAAGCACCAATTAATGACTGAGCAGTAAGTGATACAGGACTCTCAATGTTGGACTCCCGAGTTGTATTCATGGAAATAGGTATCAGTGTGATTTCTCCAGCATCATTGGCAACACCTGAATGTATGAGCAAGAGTTCCCAGTTTTAGAAATGAGCAATGTGTTCTAGGAAAGTTTTCAATTGTATATAGTTTGTCAATTATATAAACATGTACACATAAACATATATATGTCTCTGTATATATTAGCATAGGAATATGTTATGAAAGGAGACAAAGATTACAAAATAGTAACTGTATCTTTTTTTTTTGAGATTTCTTTTTTTTTTTTTTTTTTTTAGAAATTGTATCTTATAACTGAATTCTCTTTTCATTTCTCTCCTGAAATGAGAATATTCTATTTTCTTTTATTTATACTGGAATTAGAAAAACAAACTTTGTTCTCATTTTTGTATGTGCCTGTGATGTTCTTATATTTTAAATTTTGTTCTGTTTTGTCTTTTTTTTTTAATCAAAATACAAAATACTTGCTCAATACATTCATTTGAGAAGTTGACACAACAAAACAAGTCCTAACAAAAAGGGTAATAAATTTTAAAAATGTAAAAATTCAAAAGCTGTACAGGTTCAATACAAAAGGTGAAACACAGAGGATTTTTAGACAGTGAAACTACTCTGCATGATACTATAATGGTAAATATATATCAATATGGTTAAAATACACCAAGAGTGAACCTTAATGTAAACTATGGGCTTTGGGTGATGTTTCAATGTAGGTTCATCAAATGTAATGAATTCTAGTGTAGGATGCTGATGGTTGGGAAGGTGTGTGTGTGTGATGATGGAAATGTCTGTATCTTCCTCTCAATTTTGCTGTGAACCTAAAACTGTTCTAAAAATCAAGTCTATTAAAAACAAAAACAAACAAAAAAACTTGAGAAAAAAATGCTGAGTTAGAAAGATTACATGATCCAAATCCACTAAGACACTGCTTAAATTTTTTCCTAACTCAGAAAAAAATATGATTTTAAAGTGCTTTATTAAAATGTTACCGTGCAATGGAATTGTAACTTTATGTTTCGTTGTCCCTGTTACTGTGGCTGTGGCCATTGTTAGAAGAGTTTGCCCAGGTGATATGGATATATTTTCAGTAGTAATGCTTGAAGAAGGAGCAATTTTCAATTTTGTTCCTTCTGTCAAAATCTTGTCCATTAGCATTTCCTTTGGGGGGTCCTCTCCAAAAAGTCTTCTCTTGGCACTCCCTGCAGTAGGAGAACTGTACCGTTCATGGACAGAAATTGGAGACAATGGTTGCATATCTAATAAAGAGAAAAATAAATTTAAAACAGTTTGAGACACATTCCAAAATAATAAATCAGGTTCACTTATTCATATACTAAGTACCAGGGATCTAGCAGTGAATAACACGGCATCTGCCCTCGTGGAATATCCTGTCTAATATGTGAGAGAAGCATGAAGTAACTTATTACAATAAAATGTGAAAACTATTACAGCTCATCTTCCTGGATTCTTAACCTCTGACTGTATCAAAGGAGCAAAATAGAAGTTGAGAGGATAAGGCTGGGGATATAGATCAGCTGGTACATGCACAAGGCTCTGCATACCACACACACACACACACACACACACACACACACAAAGTAGTTGAGAGGATAAAAGTTGAGAGATAGAATGACATGACCACTAAATTTAAGAAACAGTCCAGTTACCGTCTGTCTCCCAGCTGTATCTAGTAAATGGCACCTGAGAAAAAGGATTTTGATAGCAAAGAACAGAGATTTGGGTCATGGTTTTGCCTCCTCCCACACTTCAAGCAGTTTAAAGCAGTGGCTGTGGTTTTGTGATTTAGTAGACACAGAATCATATTTTTTTAAAAAATTTGTTTTAGCTATAGATAGACACCTTATTTTTATGTGGTGCGGATGATCAAACCAAGTGCCTCACAAATGCTAGGCAAGCACTCTGCCTCTGAGCTACAGTCACAGTCCCCAGAATCATCTAAATAGATTCACCAAAAATCCTGAGTCAAGGTGCTAGGACTCTGCTGACCTGTCCTGCTTTGCATTTCTTTTCTATTAGGTGGACAGCTTCTCTAGCCTCTTTCAACCCTACATCTTTTTGCACAATTCTTCCCACTTTCCTCAGCCAATTGTTTCTTCACAGGTATATAAATAATACACTTTTTTAAGATATATTTTTTAATTGTAGATGAACACATTATCTTTATTTTATCTATTTTTATGTGGTGACAGGAATCTTACCCAGTGCCCTACAAATGCTAGGAAAGCACTCTATCACTAAGTCACAACCCTGGCCCCTATTTCACTTTTGAAGTGAAGGCAGTTTAATGTTTGTTTTTACATTCTCTAGATAATTAGACAGTCAATAATCTATTTTGAAAATATGCTTAAAAATACAAAAATTACCTCTGCAATGATTTGAAAACTCTGTATTAGTGAGATGATTGGGGACATAGTCATGGTTTAATAAAAATCTTTCCATTATTCAGGTTACGAAAATAGCTCTGACTTCTTTAGTACAGAACAAGTAGAAATATCAACTGTAGCTTTCATGACCCTTTGTACAAGAGTCTACTTGCGTATTTTTTTTTTTAAAGAGAGAGAATTTTTTTAATATTTATTTTTTAGTTTTTTGGCGGACACAACATCTTTGTTTTTTGTATGTGGTGCTGAGGATTGAACCCGGGCCACACTCTAGCCAGGCAAGCACGCTACCGCTTGAGCGACATCCCCAGACCTACTTGCATATTTTATTTTTTTTTTTTTTTTTTTTTTTTTTTTTTTAAAGAGAGAGTGAGAGAGAGAGGGGGATAGAGAGAGAGAATTTTTTTTAATATTTATTTATTTTTTCTTAGTTCTCGGCGGACACAACATCTTTGTTGGTATGTGGTGCTGAGGATCGAACCCGGGCCGCACGCACGCCAGGTGAGCGCGCTACCGCTTGAGCCACATCCCCAGCCCCCTACTTGCATATTTTAAAGATAAAAAAAAATCCAAGACGGTCCTTGAATCTGACAGGAATGTTCAAAGGTGATATTTCAAGGAGACTTGAGTTACAGACATGAAACCAGCTGTAAACTCCTTTTGAAATAATCTTTTGTCAGCACAATACTGGAAAAGCTATGGCAAAGACTAAAAAGTTTAAGGAACATACAAATGAAAAACTGACCCAAACTTACAAACATGACAATATTCTAAGACACAGAAAAGGTGCTCAGTTATAAGTTAAACTACTGGTAAGTTTTGTTTTGTTTTGCAGTGCTAGGTATCAAACCCAGGGTTACTTGCATGCTAGGTAAGTACTTTTCCAATGAGATACACTCCCACCTGAATCTTATGATTTTTTTTTTATATTTATTTTTTAGTTGTAGTTGGACACAACACCTTTATTTCACTTGTTTATTTTGTATGTGGTGCTGAGGATCGAACCCAGGGTCTCGCATGTGCGAGGCAGGTGCTCTACCACTGAGCCACAACCCCAGCCCAGAACCTTACGAGTTTTTTAAGGAGAAATAATCCTCAATGTTTTATATTATGCTGTATTAAGATATTTTTACTAGCCAGGAATGGTGGTGCATGCTTATGATTACAGCTGAGACAGGTGGATTGCAAGCTTGAGAGCAGCCTAGGCAACTTAGTAAGACAGTGTCTAAAAATAAAAATAAAGGGCTGAGGATGTAGCTCAATGTTAGCATGCCCCTGGGTTCCATTCCCAGTACTGAGGGGAAAAATTCCATCTCTCTAAACATTAATAACTAAAAGTAAGAAGAGTTTTTTTAAAAATATTTTTTTAATTGTTGATGGATCTTTATTTTATGTTTATTTATATGTGGTACTGAAAATCAAACCCAGTGCCTCACAAATGCTAAGCAAGCACTTTACCACTGAGCTACAATCCCAGCCCAAGAGCACATTTTGTGACAGGATAATTATCACCATTGATTAATACTGATTTGCATTATAGCATGCATAATTTTTTTGAAAAATATTTTTAGTTATAGATGAACACAACACTTTTATTTTGTTCAGTTTTTTTTTTAAAGACTCTTTTTTTTTTTAAAGAGAGAGGAAGGAGAGAGAGAGAGAGAGAGAGAGAGAGAGAATTTTTAATATTTATTTTTTAGTTCTCCACGGACACAACATCTTTGTTGGTATGTGGTGCTGAGGATCGAACCCGGGTCGCACGCATGCCAGGCGAGCGCGCTACCGCTTGAGCCACATCCCCAGCCTCCTTGTTCAGTTTTTTTAAAAAATATTTTTTAGTTGTAAATGGATCTTTTAATTAATTAATTTATTTATTTATTTATATGTGTGCTAAGGATCATACCCAGGGCCTCACATAGCCAGGCCAGTGCTCTACTACTGAGCCACCACTCCAGCCCTTATTTAGTATTTTTTTATGTGGTGCTAGGGATCAAACCCAGTGCCTCACATGTGCTAGGCAAGCACTCTACCACTGAGCCACGACCCCAGCCCTATAGCATGAACATTTTTAACATCCTACACAGCATGTAAACTGGACTCCAGATACACATATGACAGTCCAAAAGTGAATGAAGATGTACCTTCTATGTAATCTGAATACTTGTTCTTCTGAGATTTGTTCAGAGATACTGTGGGGACAGATTTCCTTAACCCATTTTCAAAAAATTAAACAGTAATAATCCAAAAGATGCACATGTTAGTTTGCTATGTCACAAAAGAAAACGATAAAGAATGTACTAAAATCTCTCCATTGGTAAGGCTCAAAAGGAACATTTTTAAGAGATAAATCATTTATTAGATGAACTTAAGCATCCCAAAGAGAATATGAGTAGTTTTGCTTAAATATTTATCTTTCTACAGAAACATATATAGACAAAGGAAGAATATAACTTTTGTCAAATCTGGAAAAGTAGGTATGAGTTTATTTAAAAACTTTCCCATTAGCATTTTTTATAACTTTATGATTTATTTTATATGACTTTAGGAAAAGTCATATATGTTTATTAAAAGTCCAAAATATTACTTCTACAATAATTAATACTACAATTATATTATAGTGTATTGCACTTATTTTTTGTGGTAGTGGAGACTGAATCCAGGGGTGCTCTGCCACTGAGCTACACTCCCAGTCTTATTTTTTTATCTTTATTTTTATTTTGTTTATTTTTTTATGTGCTGCTGAGGATCGAACCCAGGGCCTTATGTGTGCGAGGCAAGTTCTCTACCACTGAGCTACAACTCCAGCCCCCCAAGTTTTTTTTTAAGAAAAGTTTTATTTTGATTCAGGGTCTCACCAAGTTGCCAAGGCTGGCCTTGAACCTGAGATTCTCCTGCCTTAGACTCTTTCATTTTTGGGACTATAGGCATGTGCCTGAAATTTAAAAATTGCAATATCTATGCTCAGCAGATACTGAAATTTTTTATTTTTTTTAAAATTTTTTTTCTGTTTTCTTTTTTTTCTGAAATTTTTTAAAAAGATCATATTCAAAATCAGATTAGGGCTGGGGTTGTGGCTCATTGGTAGAGTGCTTGCCTAGCATGTGTGAGGCAGTGGGTTCGATCCTCAGTACCACATAAATATTAAAAAATAATAATAAAGGTATAGTATCCATCTACAACTTAAAAAATGTTTTTAAAAAATCAGATTAGAAACCCTTTTATTTTAGGGCTGGGGTTGTGTCTCAGTGGCAGAGCGCTTGCCTAGCAGATGAGGCACTAGGTTCAATTCTTAGCACTGCGTTATCAATAAGTGAAATAAAGTTCTACTGACAACTTAAACAATATTAAAAGAAAAAAAAAGATCATAAAAAAACCTTTACTTTACTATAATATTAAAAAAATAACATCATAAAGATGTTAGAAGCACTAAGGCGCTTCTCAAATCCTGATGAAGAAACTAGATTTTTGCTGGGCATAGTGGTGCACGCCTGTAATCCCAGGGGCTTAGGAGGCTGAGGCAGGAGGATTTTGAGTTCAAAGCCAGCCTCAGCAATGGTGAGGCACTATGCAGCTCAGTGAGACTCTGTTTCTAAATAAAATACAAAATAGGGCTTGGGATATGGTTTAGTGGTTGAGTGCTCCTGAGTCCAATCCCTGTTACCCTAACCCATCTTCCCCCCAAAATAAACTAGATTTCTGAATTACATACTATCAAGACTTGAAGTTTTCTCTGACAAAAATGATCTTTGAAATTTTTCCAGTATTTTACCAATGCTGAACCTACCTCTTCGAAGACTTCCACTGTCAGTCCGAACTTCCTTGACTCTTGGATGCATTATAGGAGACATTGGCATCATGGGAAGATGTCCTTGTACATTTCCTCCATTTCCTGTTTCAAAGTTATTTGGGAATATAACCTGTAGAAAACAAAAACCCTTTGCCTTATATACAGATAAACCCAAACCCACTGATTAATCATAGAAAAAAGTTTTCTTGAACTTCTTTTTACTGTTTTATTTCCCTTTCCTTATTTCTTTACAAAATGTAACAACTTTCATAAAGTGCTCAATTAACATTAAGTATGAGTTTGTTTGAATTTTAAAATTTATCTATGTAAACTAATGGCTACTGTGAGTAAACCTATGAAGTAGACACTCTCATCTTTTATTTAGGGATGAGACAATTGAGATTCAGAATGTGAAATCTGCCCATAATCAAACTAAGTAATAAGAGGAATGGCTTTAATCCAAGTATGTTTCCTTTAAGTTCACAGCTTTTCTTTTTTCACTTTCTAATGGACATATACTGATGAATATCAAAAGTTGACCAATTAATCATAGTTTCCTGCAAGAGGCAAAGAAGTACCAATGGCTCATGTTTGTAACTCCAGCAGCTTGGGAGGTCAAGGCAGGAGGATCACAAGCTTGAGGCCAGTCTCAGCATCTAAGTGAGGCCCTAAGCAACTCAGTAAAATCATGTCTCAAAATAAAAAATAGAAAGGGCTGGAAATATGGTTCAGCCTCCTGAATCACTAGGATTACAAGTGACTTCCATCATGCCTAGCTGAAAGAGAAATTTCAAGAAACTATCTTATCTTCATTTCTTCCTGGTCTTGTATCCTTCTTCCATTAGTTTGGATTACGAAAGAATCAAGACGTTTAGTGAAGTAAAAGGAGACACAGAAAAGCAAAGAGGGATCAAAAGATGAGAATTACAAAAGAATAACAGAGATGGAAGGAAAAACTCCTTTTCATATAAATTGGAGCTGTCATGTGATTTCATAGAACTTTTTTTTTTTTAAAAGAGAGAGAGAGAGAGAGAGAAAGTGAGAGGGAGAGAATTTTTTTTTAATATTTATTTTTTAGTTTTCGGCGGACACAACATCTTTGTTTGTATGTGGTGCTGAGGATCGAACCCGGGCCGCACGCATGTCAGGCGAGCGCGCTACCGCTTGAACCACATCCCCAGCCCCGATTTCATAGAACTTTTGGCACAAACTTTTGATTTTTTAATTCTAAATATCACTAATGAAAACTTTCAACATTTGAAAAATTTTAAATGATGAGATTAATTGGTTTCCTAGATATGACACTAAAAACACAAGCAATACAGGAAAAAAAACAGATAAATTGGGCATCATCAAAATGAAAAATGTGGGGCTGGGGTTATGGCTCAGCAGTAGAGTGCTCACCTTGCATGTGCAAGGTCCTGGGTTCAATCCTCAGAACCACATAAAAATAAATAAATTAATTAAATAAAGGTATAAAAAAATGAAAAATGTTTGTGTTCCAATAGATAACCATATTAAGAAAGTGAAAAGTCAACCTAGAGAATGGGAGATAAGTTTTGCAGGAAATGCAAATCAAAACCACAATGAAATACCAATTCATAAGAAGGCTATAACTAGAAACACAGATACTGGGCTGGGGTTGTAGCTCAGTAGTAGAGCACCCAGTGCCTAGCATGTATGAGGCACTGGGTTTGATCCTCAGCACCATATAAAAATAATCAAATAAATAAAACAAAGGTATCTTGTCCATCTACAACTAAAAATATTTAAAAAAAGAAACACAAATACTAACAAGCATGGGCAGGGATGTGAAGCAATTGTAATCTTTGCACACTGATGATGGGAACAAAATTGTTGTAGCCACTTTAGAAACCAGTCTGACAGTTCTCCAAAAGCTTGAACAGTTACCACATAATCCAACAATTCCACTTGTAGATATACAACCAAGAAAAATGAAATAATGCCCACATAAAATCTTGTGCCTGAATGTTCACAGCAGCATAATTAATAAGAGCCAAAAGATAGAAACAACCAAATGGATGAATGAAGAATGGCATATCCATATAACAGAATATTATTTGACAAAAAAGGAAATGAAATATTGATATATGCTACATGATGGATGAACTTTAAGAATATAACAAGAAACCGGTAACCAAGGACACATTGTATGAATCAATTTATATGAAATGTACAGAATATACAAATGTGTATTATAGAAACAGAGAGCAGAGCAGCACTGCTTTGGTTAGAGAGAAGGTAGCAGGACAGGAAGTGATAGCTAAAAGGTATAGGTTTCTTACTGAAGTGATGAATATGTTCTCAAATTGACTGTGGTGATGGCTGCACATATCTACATGCAAAAAACCACTGTACACTTTAAATTGGTGAGTTGTATGGTATAGAAATATACCTCAATAAACCTGTAATTTCTTTTAAATGATGGGGAGGGAGTATTAACCTTGCCCTGACTCACTTCTTCACAGGTAGGAACTTTGTTTGCAGAAGCCTGGAGAGTCTCCCATAGTGTAGAATTATGACTCCATGCTAAACTCTCCAAAATCTGTTCTTCAATGCTGTTTAGGTGTTTTACCATGTCCCTGGAGAGTCCCTCCTCTGAGCGGATCACCACCTCAATAACCTGGAGAGGAGAAAGTTGAGAAGGCAATGTGGTTTCAAGCAATCAGTTCTGGTTTGGGCTTACAAGCACTTCTTCTACAAAGAAACTTTGGCAGTCTTTAATAAAAAAATTTTCACATACATTTCTGTTTTTTCATGTCTTACAAAAACTGGTCAAAAGTCTAACAGTAGAAGTTAGGTCTTGGGTTTCCACTTCAGTTCTAATTTTTAGTTTATTGTCCCTTCACAGATTATTCTTCCCAATATCTCAAAAGAACAGAAGGAATGAACTATCCAAGCAAATACCATATGGTAAATGACTTTGGTTCAGGGAGGGGACCCAGAAGCCCTATAATGGGAGACCATGGCAGGTGGGTCAGGGTCAGGAAGTTTGTGGAGGCAAGCTGGGCTGTCTGGTCAAGGACATAAAGGTCAAATCCCTTGAGATCTATCTTTCTATCCATTAAGAAATCAGAGTTCACTGACTTTTTCTAGGGAGAATTTCCCTCAAGGATGAGGTTTTAGAGGTGATGCTGGTACAAAAGCAGGCTCAGGTTCAATGCATTAGTCCACGGGGACTACAATGGCCATGTCAGTCTGGGTATTAAGTGGCTTAAGGAGGCATCAATGGGGCATGCGGGGGAAACAAGATTACCATCCTCACATTGTTCCTTGCAAGATGACAGGCTTTTGTGGTTCTATGCTGGTACACCTCATCCCTGCACCCAGTGCTCCACCACTAGGCACCAGAGGCACTGGCATCCCATCAGCCCATGTGCCCAAGAAGCTACTGCTGAAGGCTGGAACTGACAACAGCTATGTCTCAGTCAGGGTCTGTGCGGACACCCTGGGCACCTTCACCAAGGCTGCCTTCTCACTGCCAATACCTACAGCATCTGAACCCTGTCCCCTGGAAAGAGAATGTGTTCACCAAGTATCCCTATCAGGAGTTCACTGACCATTTTATAAAAATCCACACCAGAGTCTCTTTGCAGAAGACTCAGGCTATAGATAGCTATGACTAAAATGTATAGTTTTTACACATGAAAAATAAAGTGAACTTAGAAGGCCTGCTTTAAAAAAAAAAAGGAACTTCTTTACTTATATACACTATATTCTATTTTATTTTTAAATTGCTGATGGACCTTCATTTTATTCATTTATTCATACGTGGTGCTAAGAATCAAACCCAGTGCCTCATACATGCTAGTCAAGTGCTCTACCACTAGGCCCCAGCCCCAGCCCTATAGTTATATTTTAATAAGGGAAAATAGCTAGAACAAATCTGTGTATAGACAAAAAAATATTAATAGTTATTATAACTAATAACTAGATTATAATGTGATTTTAATATTCACATTTATGTGTATTTTCTGTTTTTCTTCAACAAGCATATAATTATTTATTGGAAAAAAACAAAAACAAAGGTTTGAGGGCTGCGGGTGTAACTCAGTGGTACAACACTTGCCTACCATGCATGAGGCCTTGGATTTGATCCCAATCACCCCCCCCACACACACACACACAGAGTCCTGGGGGGAGGGGAATCAAAGGCTTTAGTTTCTTAAATGAAATGCGAATGTTACAAATTAAAACAAATTGTTGGGTTGACAGATGGCTCAGTGGTACAGTACTCAAGGGCCTGGATTCAATCCCCAGCATCAGAAAAACAAAACAAAACATAAACAAACCGCTCTCAGGTTATGGGGAAAACTAAATTTCCTAATGGAAAAATCTGAATATGCACATGAAAGTAAGTATAGCATCAGAACCAATTTCCCCTAAGAACCTTAAACTCTTAATCACAGTCAATAATTCAACCAGATAAGCTTACCCATGATGTACATTTTCTACAACTCTAACTGATTCGAGCAAACTTTAGGTACAAAATGTTAACTCCTGTGCTAGAGATGTAGTTTGGTGATAAAGCTCTTGCCTTAGCATGTGCAAAAGGCTCCGGGGTTGATCCCTGGCTACACACACACTCTCTCACACACATATGTAACTCTTCAAACTAATTTTTTTTATCATTAATAGTTTGAAAGTAGCACAGATGACTAAATATTAACTAAATCATGCCAATAAACATATCAAGTATCATTAGTCCTAAATTTGAAAATGAGATATCATTAATCGTTACTATGATGACATAGCTCAGTAGCTATGACATACTTTATAAGAGAAATGTTAATATTTTCTAATAGTTCTAAAGCAAAAAAGCTTTCTGGAGAAGGTTTCTTTTTTTCTAATACTCCTCATAGAGAAAATAAAAAGGGTAGAGTAAGTAAGACTCACTCACACAGAATTAGCTCAACTTTAGGGAATAAGCCTGACCTGTTATTTTTTTTTTAATTTTTTTAATATTTATTTTTTAGTTTTAGGTGGACACAACATCTTTATTTTATTTTTTATGTGGTGCTGAGGATCAAACCCAGCGCCCCACGCATTTTAGGCGAGCGTGCTACCGCTTGAGCCACATCCCCAGCCCCTGACCTGTTGTTACAACTTCACAATCTGTTTTACTTGGTTTCACCACCGGCCCCTTTTATCCTTTTTTCTTTTTCACAGTGCTGGGGATCAACCCCAGGGTCCTGTGCATGCTAGGCAACTATTCTACCACTGAGCTACACCCCCAGTCCACCATAATCAACTTTAGACCTTTGCTGCCTTCCTCTAGGAGAAAGAATTTTTTATTCTTCATTGCATTACTTGATTAATAGGATTATGATTTTCATTTATAAATATGGAAACTTTGAGGTTAAGTACTTAGTACCAGGTCACATTTGCAAGTAGTGATGAAAAAAGAACTGAAGTTATGAAATTGGCTTAATTTACTTATATCCTCATTCTCTCCAGTTTGTTCTCATTCCACTCTAAAAGCTTTAGAACACCTCTAGAAATATTTTCCAGAAATCACAACTGTGTTTCTTTAGCACTAAGACAAATACAACATTTATGTGTGCCACACTATAAAAGAACTTTGCTATTATCTCACCTTATAAAAATAAAATGGCTGCAAATCGAGAACTTCAATAATCCAAGGAAAAGTACGAGGTGAGCTGTAAGCAAACAGCACAATTTCCAAACAACAAGCCATCAAAGAACGATGAAATATATCCTGTTCTAAAAGAACCTTGGGGAAGAAAAAGACCACAGCTTAACATTTCTCAGCAATTTTAGTCTCTGTCATCCTAAAACTATAACAACAAAATATATTATGCTAGCATATTAGAGATAAAAATCAGAATTCTTGGGCTGGTGGTATATCTCAGTGGTAGAGCCTAGCACGTTTGAGGCCCAGGATTCAATCCCCAGCACTGCATTAAAAAACAAAAACAAAAACTGAGTTCCCAAACTAGTTTTCTTATATCTAATTTAAAAAAAAATATTTTTCAGTTGTTGATGGACCTTTATTTTTATTTATTTGTATGTGGTGCTGAGAATCGAACCCAGTGCCTCACACATGCTAGGCAAGCGCTCTACCACTGAGCTACAACCCCAGCCCCTCTTATATCAAGTTTTGTTCAATGACAGATCTTAAATCTAAATGAGGTGCACATAATAATCTGATTTGAAATCTGAAAAAATAATAAAATATTTAATATTTCCATCAAAATAAAAGCATTAGGATTGTTTCTTTTTCTTTTTAATAACAGTTAATTGTTTTATCAGCAGAGTATTTATTAATCAAAACACTGAAATGGAAGGTGAAACGACACAAAAGCTAAGACAAAAAAGTTCAGAAGAGGAAATATTTCACAGAGAAGATAAAGTTCTCTTTCACCATTGAGTTTAAGACCTAATATGTTTTCATGGTTTTTTACTTCTATTTTTTTCTTCCTTTTTTGGTAATGGGGATTTAACCCAAGTCATTCTTTTTTTTTTTTTGGTACCAGGGATTGAACTCAGGGGCACTGCCCTTTTTTGTATTTTATTTAGAGACATGAGTTGCTTAGTGCCTTGCTTTTCTGAGGCAGGCTTTGAACTCATGATCCTCCTGCCTCAGCCTCCTGAGCCACTGAGATTACAGGCATGCACCATCGCGCCCAGCCCTTTCATTTTTTATTTTATTTTATTTTGAAACAGGGTCTCCATAAATTGCTAATGGTCTTCCTAAATTGTTGAGACTAGTCTTGAACTTATGATCCTCCTGCCTCAGCGTCCTAAGTTGTTGGAATTATAGGCATGTATCACTGTGCCCAATTGTAGCAAAATTCTTTTATGAAACTACTGGACAGAGTGGTCAGACTTGGTCAGATGTTCAAAGAAAACCAAGTCTTTTTTTTTTTTTTTTAAAGGAAAAATACCACCATTTCATAATCAAAAAATCTCTGGGAGATATGGACAAATAAATACTTCAATTATCAGTTAGCTTAACAGAATGTGTATGTGTGTGGGGTTCATTATCACTAGTTGAGAATGAAGTACAAAAATAAAAAGGACTTTAAAGGACCTACAGGAAAAGACTGCTGACGGTACTTCAAAAATAAATTTTACATATTTCACATTTCTGCCTACACCTAGCTAGCCCCAGATATGCCAAAGTCAATTAAAGTCAGAATTGCAATGTTATCTTGGTCAACTTTGCTATAAACTGTTGACCCCACATCCCTTTAGGGTCTCTCAAAACACTGTTTCCAGACTAGGGCATTTGGTTCTTGCCTGTAGCTGAGAGTAGATTTACTTACTGACATGTCCATTCCATGAAGTCTT
This sequence comes from Ictidomys tridecemlineatus, assembly GCF_052094955.1. NCBI lineage: Eukaryota > Metazoa > Chordata > Mammalia > Rodentia > Sciuridae > Ictidomys > Ictidomys tridecemlineatus. The sequence continues at coordinate 180,002,547 of NC_135481.1, forward strand.
CGTGTTTCCTGAACCATTACAGTCTCCAACATTTTATAATACAAAATTTCTGCCAGCTTTAGTCTGTTTATAGCAAAGTCTAAAGGGAAACAAAGGAAGAACACATGCTATTACAATCTAGACTAAAGAATAAAATTTATATAAACTTGAATCTGGTATATTAAGGGCAGCAGGTGTAGCTCGTAAGAGAGCACTTGTCTCACATACATGAGGCCCTAGAGTCAATTACCAGCACTGCAAAAAAGGAAAAAAGAAAAAGAAAAAGAAAAAAATAACAGAAAAGTAAAAATCTCGAATTTCTAATTTTGAGAACAATCTATTTTCAATATTGTGCCAACTTCACTTTTCTTACCTATGTGAGATCCTGGCTGTTCATCTGTTGATTGAGTATAGTGTTGGCAGAAAGTCTCTCCTATTCCTTTTACTATTTTCATAATGTTTTCCTTAGGATTCCGCATACAAGATCTATAACATATAATAGAAACCCAATTACCAGGGAAAAAACCCAGACAACTAACATTTCTCCTTTCAAGAATAAGTTTGAGGGGCTGGGGTTATGGTTCAATGGAATAGCACTTGCCTGGCATGTGTGGGGCACTGGGTTTGATCCTCAGCACCACATAAAAATAAATAGGGAGGCTGGGGCTGTAGCTCAGTGGCAGAGTGCTTGCCTAGCGTGTGTGAGGCATGGGGTTCGATCCTCAACACCACATAAAAATAAAATAAAAATATTGTGTTCACCTAAAACTAAAAAATAAATATAAAATAAAAATAAAATAAATAAAATTGAGGTATTGTGTCCATCTACAACTAAAATATTAAAAAAGATATACTTCAAATTCTATAATCCCATGAAATAATATTTATACACACATATATACTGATATAAATATATAAACATATAGTTTTGTTATTGTTTTTGATAAATGCTAGATAAGTACTCTACCATTAAGCTATATCCTCAGTTGTTGTTGTACTTCTTCTTTTATTTTTTTTTAAGATAGACATAATAGGGGCTGGGGATGTGACTCAAGAGGTAGCGTGCTCGCCTGGCATGCATGAGGCACTGGGTTCAATTCTCAGCACCACATAAAAATAGATATTGTGTCCACTTAAAACTAAAAAAAAAAAAAAAAAGATGGATACAATATCTTTATTTTATTTATTTTTATGTGGTACTGAGGATTCAACCCAGTGCTTCACCTGTAAGGCAAGCACTGTACTGCTGAGCTATAACCCAGCCCCTCAGCTCTTCTTAAAAATTTTTATTTATTTATTTTTGGGAGAGATGGGGAGTACTGGAGATTGAATCCAGAAACTTATAAATGCTAGGCAAATGCTCTACACTGAGCTAAATTCCCAGTCCAAAATTTTTTTGTTTAAGATAAAGGTGCCAGAGGTATATTCGCCATCTCTGACTATACTAAAAACAGAATGGAATAAAAAATTTAATTTTAAAAAAGACATTTAGAAAAATCACAGTATGGTACTCACTCAAAAATATTTATAAGTTGTTCACTTGGTGCATTTTTAAGTCCAGCCACAGTACTCTGTAAACGGCTCACACTTTGGGTAGCTGAAGCAACAGGAGTAATAATGGCTTCTTTTTCTCGTAAATATCGCCGTCCTGTCAGTGGGGTAGAAGGTGCAAATGTTCTTTTCTGTTAAAAAAAAAAAAAAACTTGTGAGATTAAAAAGTTACTTTCCTCCTTATTATATTTAGTTCAGTACATATACCATCTTTATTATTCATATTTAGTAGGCTTACTTTTCCTGCTTTTTTTGCTTACCCACCAAATTTTTAGCCATACTATGCTAACAATGTCTGAGTTTGAATTATACATTTGAATAATACTTTTTCAAAGCACTTTCTATAACATTTTATCTTCATAAAACTCATTTGAAATATAACCTATGCATATTTTTAAAAATTATTTATTTTTTAGTTATAGTTGTACACAATACTTTTATTTTATTTATTTTTATGTTGTGCTGAGGATTGAACCAAGGGCCTTGCCTGTGCTAGGTGAGTGCTCTATCACTGAGCCACAACCCCAGCCCAGAACATTCACATATTTCAATTTTATATGTGAGGAAACAGGTATAGAAGTTAAAAAATGTGTTTAAGCTAAGAAAAATATTAACTGTCAACTTGACAACTGTCCTGAATAAGAAAACTTTTGTTCTTAAAAAACAAAGTTAATAGTAGAGTTTGGATTAAAACAGGTTTCAATCTTCTAGATGACTGAATTTTCCCTTAGACTTTATCTTCCTACCCATTTCACACATAAATACAGAATTAACAATCATTTCTAGAGTTATACAGTTAAAACCGGAGAAAAGCATGTTTGTATCATAGGTAGGAAAGTAAATAAAACTTTAAAGCAATGTGACAGAGGCTAAGCTGAAGCAAAGAAAAAAATGGTAAGAAAGCATAAATTTCTCTTTATGTCAAAAGACCACACAATATAATGATAAACCCAGGTATGCTGGGAAAATATTCAAAATATGATTAACAGCAAGAAACAAGGTAAAAATATTAAATGTCATAGTTTTTAAAATTACCTTTTAAGGCTTTCATGGGAAATATGAATTAGTAGAAGAAATTCAAGATTTAACTTGAAAGATGCTTCTGCTGTTAGTAGAATCACACAGAGAAAGAAAAAGATCATTCAAGACTGAGATCAGGCTAGGTTATATTACTTTTTCAAAATGCTGTTGAAGGTTATACTCCACATTAGCCTGTGCTGTCAGTTTCCCCAATGGGGTGTCACCAGTGAACTTTCGAGGCGTTCCAATTTCCTCTTCTGCATCTGCTCCCAAAAAGATCCTCTCATCAAAGTCACCAACAGTTAGAACATATTCTTCATACTCTTTGTTCACTGCTTTGCTGGAAAGAGAATTATTTTAAGCTGCTAGAATAAAACTAAGTTATACAATGGATTATCTAGTCCCCCCCACCCGCCCAGGGCTAATGACTGAACTCAGAGCCTTTTCCATGTTAGGCAAGAGCTCTGCCACTGAGCTAAATCCCCAACCTTGATTATCTAATCTTAAGGATAGATTTATCCTTAAGTTCATAGTTTGGGAAAGCTAATAACTTCTTGGGTTTTATTAACTTTGCAATAAATTAATTTAAAAAAAGTATGGAAAGAGTATATATACTTAATCTGTAAACCAGTTGAAGCTAAAAGAAGCTAAGTAAAGAAAAAAAATATCTGGAACTTGGGTGTGGCTCAGTGGTAGGATGCTTGCCTAGCACGTGAGAGGCACTGGGTTTGATCCTCAGCACCACATAAAAATAAAAAATAAGCAAATAATTAAATAAAATAAAAGTTATGTCCATCTACTACTAAAAATATTAAAAGAAAAAAAAGAAAAAGAATATCTGGTCACTAAAGAAACAGAGACTTTGAAATGTGGTCATTCTGAATTTGCTAACATTGATATGAAAGAATGTAAAATCAGATATGGAAGTCATGGGCTCATTCATGAGGTTCTCGGCAGAGTACAACTGTTTCAAATGTCAATGGTTCTTAAATGTACTTAAAGTCAGAAAGACTTAGTGATACCACCATTCAGTGCTATTAAAACAGAAGGAATTTGATTCTGAAGGTGACCTTGATATATAATGTTTCACTTGACAAATTTTCACAGCTTTGATATCACTGTCAGGCTGTCCCATGCCCAACACCATTAGTGCTAGATACCTACCTATTATCAGTAAAACTGGAAAGGTCCAAGAGGCATTCTCCTTTTAAAATCTGTGAAGAAAAAAAAATTTGTACATCATATAATAAAATTAAAGATTTTTAACATTTAAAAAACATAAAATCTCTCTAAATCTTCACAATAATATGCCATACCCACAAAGAGAATTACCAAACATTTCTTTTGGAGCAGTAAGACCTACTAAGTAAACAAATAAAATGGTTTTTAAAAATTTAAAGTCAAATTTTATCTCTAGCACTGTAAAATAAATAATAAATAGGTAAGTAAATAAGTAGATAAGTTTTGAAAATACTTTGAGGTTAATCTATGGCAGTGCTTTCCAAAATGCAGCAATATAAGAATCACTTAGTGGGGGATGGGGCTGTGGCTCAGAGATAGAGCACTCACCTGGCATGCGTAAGGCACTGGGTTCGATCCTCAGCACCACATAAAAATAAAATAATGGTATTATGTCCACCTACAACTAAAATGCACATTAAAAAAAGAAAAAGAATCACTTCGGGGAAAACCTGTTATAAATGGAGATGGATAGACTTTAATATCTCAGCTAAGGTGGTATTTCTGACAAAGTCCCTGAGTGATTCTGATGAAAGCTGTCTATTCTTAATCTGAGACTGGAAATTAACATTTATTGATGATTAAGTGTTTCGAGTAAAAGATTCAAAAGAAATACAGGTTCCTCTTGCTGGTGAGAAAGGAAAACTACATTGTTATTAATATTTTCTGTAACCACACTAAAAATTTCTATACATGAGAGTGTGCAAGCTCAGATGCCTTCAAGAATCAGGGTTCAATATAGGTGAATAGAGAGTTGAACACACACTGCCTAACCGAAAAGTGGTGGCCATCATTTAATTTGATGACAGCTAGCCATGTAGAAATTTTAACACAGTATTGACCTAGTTTCTGATTTGCTTTTCATATAAAAGGTCTTAATATTTAAATTAAAAATCGAACAAAATAAAAACAAAATTGTACAAAGGTCAAATAAAACATGTGACCCAAGATCAGGAGGCCCAACATCCAAAGAGCATAATAGTTTGGATGATGGTTTCACTTTTGGAATGAAAGGAGGTGCCATAATAATTATGCCAAGACACAGCCAAACACCAGATAGTCCAGACAAACCATAATGTAATGTCATTGTACGTAGGGGCACTAGTGTACTGCTCCTGTGGAGTCTATTAGACGTAATCCCTGGTTCCTTTAAAAGTATACTTTGCTGGAGTATTCAACACAGAGACAAGGGGCCATAACATATGGATGAAAGCTAAGGCTAAATGATGAAAGTATATGTGAGGAAGAAGAGCCAGTTAAGGAAGACTTCATACTTTAAAAAAATGAAAATCTCATTATACACATACCTCAATTTCCTCAAAAACAAATCACAAAGTTTAGCTTGTGATTTTATATGGTGGCTTGACGTTGGAGAAATAAGAAACTGAGATTCTTCCCCAAAGAAGCTAATTTAAAAGTATAAAATTAGCTAAGTTAATAACTAAGTCAAGTTAGTGAAGAAAAATACTCCAGAATGCATATAGGTATGTGGCCTACAGATGGCTCTAAAATATACCAGAATTTCTGTCTATTTACTGGAATTAAAGAGATAGTTGTTACATATTATGCTACTTTGAGTAACAGTGGTTATTCAAATTATGGCAGTAAAATCAGTCAGTTTACTCTGACTTCCTGTATTTTATAAATCTTTTATCACGCCAACTCTGATAATCTATTCTTCAGATTTTTTTTTTTTTTTTTTTTAGCAGAATCTGCTAGAGTTGTTCCTGACAGTGGCTTAATTGACAGTACATTTTTCATAAGCTCAGTCTGTCATATCACACAAGACCAGAGGGCAGGGGTTGGGGTTGTAGCTCAGCGGTACAGGGCTTGCTTAGCATGTATGAGACACTGGGTTCGATCCTCAGCACCACATAAAAGTAAATAAAAGTACTGTGTCCATCTACAACTAAAACTATAAAAAAAAAAAAAAAATTAAAAAAAAAAAAAAAAAAAGACCACAGGGCAACTGTGCATCACAGCAAAGACTAAAATGGGGGAATCTTGACCCTGAGTCCTACAAAAGTGAGAACACTTTTTCCTTTGAGGCTGCTGCTGAATCCTAAACACCTTAGTCATTTAATAATAAGTACGGTACCTTCCTATCAAAGAGTTTTGAGATGTATGGTTTAAAGTAGTGCTCCTTTATTCCTTTTGCTTCTACTAAAAGTCCATCATGTAGTTCACATAGTACAGCAATAATGCAGAGAGGCTCTTCAGAAGCCCGGAAATCAGCAGTATGGAAATCAGATGGTAAACCTGGTTTGATGAAGTATGAAGAGAAGCGGGGAAAAGGGGGCAGAAACAGTTAAGTGTTAAAACTCTTTTTTCAAAAAGTAACAATTAGTTTTCAAAAAAGGAAAAGACCTTACCTTTAAAAGATGGATTTAGCAAGTCTCGTCTATTGGGGCACATAATGGCATTGGCAAAAATCAGATCCAAGCAGCACAGAAGTAAATGATAAGAGTTTACTAAATCGTCCCCAATCATACGAAAATTACCTTTATAAGAAAAAAAAAAAAAAAGACAAAAAAAACCAGATACCTCTCTTGTCAAATATACCAAAGTTCTCATGGAAGAAATATAAAACCACTGTATCACCTTACCCTTAGTATAAACAAAGAGTGTCCAACAGAAATTAAAGAGATCCTTAACACTGCAAGGAATCCTCCTACAAAGAGAAAAAAAATGTTATTTTTTTTTGTGTTTGTTTTTGTCTGATACCGAGAATCATTTTTTTGAAATAGCATATATACATATATACTAAGGTCAAAATACATGTAAAATTCCATTCACAATATAGAAAAATATATAAAAGTACTACCATGAATTTCCAGTTATGGATACATGGATTTAAAAAGAAATAATAAGTCTTTGCACATGGATACTTTTGGTAAAATGCAGACTTTTGAAAGGGTAAACTTTCCTAACATGTTTTTATAGTAATCTTTATATCAATTACATAAGAATTATGGGTCTCACCTCTGCTTCCTACTTCGTGGTAACTTTGGTAGCTCTTCATATGGATTTTGAAATATATCTAAAAATATTGGCTCAAATTTTTTAAAAATTACAGTAGACACTTCGAAATTTCTCTCTAGCCTTTCTATACGTTCACGAAATTCTTGTGGCAGATTTGACATGTCCATCCACTTCTTCATTTTACTAAAAAACTGTATTAAACTAAAAATAGAGAAAAAAGGGCAACTTTAAAATTAGTTCATACAATGGATTGAAAACAATTCTATTTATGACTAAGAATTTCTATTTAAAAACCTGAAATTATTAAAAAATAAACAATAAAAACCTTTACTCCCAAGTGCCATGAAATTTGGTTTCAAGGATTACTGTGGGATGTAGATTTAAAAAAAAATTTTTTTTAGTTGTAGATGGCCACAATATCTTCAATTTACTTATCTTTATATGGTGCTGAGGCTTGAACCCAGTGCCTCATGCATGCTAAGCAAGCACTCTACCACTGAGCCACAACCCCAGCTCATGGGATGTAGATTTTGAGTTAGTCATCCTAACAGTGTCTTCTATGCAGTCAGTGAGAACATCTATCTACTTCTTTTATTCTCTCCAGCAAATAAACAATGCTCTGCATATAAATTACAAAGTAAATGTTAATTAACAGATTGGTAGGTTTACAAAATTAGTTTGAAGATCAAGACTTTTTGCAACTTGGGAGGCTGAGGCAGGCGGATTGCAAGTTTGAAGTTAGCCTCTGTAACTGACTGAGGCGCTAAGCAACTTACTAAGATCCTGTCTTGAAATTAAAAAAATAAAAAAGGCCTGGGGATGTGGCTCAGGGGTAAACACTACTGGAATTCAATCTTCAGTACCCCCCCCCCAAAAAAAAAATATATATATATATAAAAATAATATAAAATCACAAAGCACCGACTATTACAGATAAGTAGTAAAATTCAAGTGTTTTTGAGTTCTAATGTGTGGTTCCACCCCTGAAATAAAGTAGGTAGATATGTACTCAGAAAATCACTTAATAGATTATTACCTCACCTTCCTGACCTATCCATTTATGGGTACAATCCCTATGTTAGTGTAATCTTAGTTTGAAAATGTTTAGTGTCAGCTCATTTGAGTGTCTAGCATTATATATAGAATAATACTTGTAATTTAAAAAATCTAATGGAAGATATCAACAGCTAATTGGCCACAGATATTCAAACTCTGTACATTGCTAAAATCTGAGATCTGAAAGATTCTTACCAATAACAAAATAATTCGTCAAATTACTAAACTTTTTTTGGCTCACAAATTAGTCCCTATAGACTAATGAGTGAGTGGAATGAGGGGAAGGTATACTCAGCATGTGAAGTACTTTTCTTCGAGAAATTTCCCATTTAAAAAAAAAGTTTGTATTAGTGCATTATAGTTACATATAACAGTGGGTTTCATATATGCATTCATACATAATTTGCTCCATGTCAATCCCTAGAACTCCACTTTCTCTCCCCTTGTTCCTATTCCTCTACTCGTCTTCCTTCTATTTACTTATTTATTGTTTTTTAAGTTGGTGCTTTATAGATAAAGGTGGAATTCACCGTGGTACACTCATATATGTACACAGGAAAATTTGGTCAATTTTACTCTGTAGTTATTCCTCTGTTCCTCCTGCCTCCTCGTCAACCCCTTTCTCTACTCCACTGATCTCTTCTATTTTCATGGGATCTCCCTGCCCCTCTTTTTCCTTATTTCACTCTACTTTCCATTTACAAGAGAAAACATTCCACCTTTGACTTTCTGTGTCTGATTTATTTCACTTAGCATAATATACTTCAGTTCTGTCCATTTATCAGCAAATGTCATAATTCCATACTTCTTTATGGCTGAGTAAAACTCCATTGTGTGCATATATATTTTCTCTATCCATTCATCTGCTGACGGACACTTGGATGGGTTCCAAAACTTGGTTATCTTAAGCAGCACTGCCTTAAAGATTGATATGTCTGTATCACTCCAGTATTTTGATTTTATTTCTTTTGGATAAATACCAAGAAGTAGGGTAGATGGGTCAGATGATGGTTCTATTCTTAGCTTTTGAGAAATTACCCATATTGCTTTCCAAAGTGCTTGTACTAATTTTCAGTCCCACCAACAATGTATAAGCATATTTTTTTACATACAGTCTCACCAGCATTTATTATTATTATTATTTGGTAACAGGGATTGAACTCAGAGCTCAAACACTGAGCCACATCCCAGCCCTATTTTGTATTTTAGAGACAGGATCTCACTGAGTCTTTTAGTGCCTCACTTTTGCTGAGGTTAGCTTTGAACTCGTGATCCTCCTACCTCAGCCTCCTGAGATGCTGGGATTACAGGCGTGCATCATTGCACCTGACTATTTTTTGTATTCTTGATGACTGCCATTCTAACTGGAGTGAGATGAAATCTCAATGTAGTTTTTTTTAAATTTTATAGTTGTGGATGGACCTTTGTTTTATTCATTTATTTATATGTGGTGCTGAGAATTGAATCCAATGCCTCACGCATGCTAGGCAAGCGCTCTACCACTGAACCACAACCCCTGCCCCTCAAAGTAGTTTTGATTTGCATTTTCCAAATGCTAAAAAGGTCAATCATTTTTCCCACTTATTTGTATTTCTGGAGAAATGTCTGTTTAGTTATGAATTATGTTATTTGGGTTTTGGGGGTGTTAAGTTTTGATTCTTTGTATATTCTAGACATTAATCTCCTGTTAGAGGAGTAGCTAGTGAAGACTTTCTCCCATTCTGTAGGCTCTCTTTTCATGTTCTTATTTCTTTTGCTGCACAGAAGCTTTTTAGTTTGATGGCATCCTACTTATTGATTCTTGATTTTATTTCTTGAATTTTAGAGGTCTCGTTAAGGAAGTTGGTGCCTGCACCTATATGATGGGAGTGTTGACCCTATATTTTCTTCTAGCAGTTGGAAAGTCTGGTCTAACTATTAGGTCTTTGATCCACTTTGAGTTGACTTTTGTGCAGGGTGAGAGATGGGAATCTAATTTCATTCTTCTACATTTGGATATCCACCATTTGTTAAAAAGGCTATCCTTTCTTCAGTGTATATTTTGGTAACTTTGTCAGAGTATCAGATAATTGTACCTATGTGGGTTTGTCTTTGTCATCTATTCCACTGGTCTAATGTCTGTTTTGATGCCACCACCATGTTGTTTTGTTACTATGGCTCTAGTATAATCTGAGATCAGGCATTGTGATGCCTCCAGCATCATTCTTCTTGCTCAGTATTGTTTTGGCTATTCTTGGTCTTTTATTCTTCTATATGAATTTTAGGAACTTTTTTTCTAGTTCTGTGGAGAATTTCATTAGTATTTTGATGGAGATTGCACTGAATCTGTACATCATTTTTGGTCATATAGTCAATTTAACAATTATTAATTTTGTCTATTCAAGAACATGAAAGGAGGGTATTTCATCTTCTAAGGTCTTCTTCAAATTTCATTCTTCAGTGTTCTATAGTTTTCATCATAGAAGTGTTTATTGTGTGCATGTACAAATATGTCACAACAAATCCCATCAGTTTGTACAACTATAATGCACCAATAAAAAATGTAGGGGAAAAAGAGAGAAGTCTTTCACCTCCTTAACTAGAATTATTCCCAAGTTTTGTTGTTTTGTAAGTTATTGTGGATGAAAAAGTTTTCCAGATTTCCTAGCAGATTTATTACTGATGTTTAGAAAACTATTGATATTTTTTTCTCAAGAGAATTAAATCATTATTGATTACACATGATGATACACAAGCTTTATTCCCATCTATGATTTACCTGGTACTATTATTCAATTTAGATATTGCCAAGGATGTGCCAACAATCATTTTTATAACCAAATAATTCCATGACTGTGCTTGGATGACCCTTTCAATGGTGACCTTCAGAAGGTCACAACTACTACACCAAGGTTTCTTCTTTTTTTATGAAGCAGGGTTTATTTAAAAAGGGGTTGTGAGATCAGGCAAGGCGGGTGGTGACCAAAGGAGGTAGATTTAAAAAGACTGATAAATGAGGCTTTATTTGAGACTCACCCTTGGGTGGAACTGGATCAGACCACAGAGTGGACAGGAGAAGGGTCTGAAGAGAAACTGCCTACACCAAGATTTCTTAACCTGGAATAGTCCTAAATGAATTCTAACTTCAAACTGTTGGGGAAGTTTTACCAAGGTGGCTTCAGAGACTAACTTTACTCAGCACATTTTAAATTTTTTTTTTTAAGAGAGAGAGAGAGAGAGAGAGAATTTTAATATTTATTTTCAAGTTTTTGGCGGACACAACATCTTTGTTTGTATGTGTTGCTGAGGATTGAACCCGGGCCGCATGCATGCCAGGCGAGTGCACTACTGCTTGAGCCACATCCCCAGCCCTCAGCACGTTTTTTAAAAGACACATTATTCAGCATCATGATCAGACTATTACATTTAGCAATTAACAGCATGGGTGCAAAAAAAAAAAAAAAGTCTCCATTAAAGTACTTTGTTGGAATGCTTTACCCTTTCCACAGAACAAAACTAAAATAACATTTTATACAATTAATCACAAATACAGTCCTTGAGGTTTTTTACCCACACTCATATGAGTATTGTCTAAACTATCCCTTCTTTGTAGCATCTGGGACCTGCCACCACTGTGCTGAGTTCATAAATCTGTTGTAACTTGTAGCTTCTCTGGCTCTCCTCTCCTACTAAGCTTTGTTTCCTGGCAGTATTAAAACCTTCTGCCTCCAAAGTTTCCACCCTTCATGGGTCCAAAATTTGATGGCTGATTATTGTAATTGCCCAAATCATCAGAGCTTCTATCACCTCCAAAACTGCTTCCGTCATTACTAAATCCATTGTAGTCTTCCCTGCTGCCACCATATCCACCAACACCACCACGGCTGTCACCAAAGCCACTATGACCACTAAAGTTTCCTCCACTACCAAAATTGTCATTTCCACTAAAACCACCTTCATGACCACCACCAAAGTTTCCAGAACCACTTGACCTCTTTGGCTAGATGAAGCCCCAGCCATCTCTTGCTTTGACAGGGCTTTCCTCAGTTCACAGTTGTGGCCATTCACAGTATAGTATTTGTGAATGACAATCTTATCTACAGTCATGGTCTTCAAAAGTTACAAAAGCAAAGTCCCCCTTCTTTCCACTGCCTGGTTCAGTCATGATTTCAGTAATTTCAATTTTCCCATATTGTTCAAAATAATCTTGTAGGTGATATTCTTCAGCATCTTTTTTAATGTTACCAACAAAGATCTTTTTTCACAGTTAAGTGGTCCCTGGTCTTTGAGAATCTTCTCCTGAGACAGCTCCTTTTGGTTCCAAAACACTTCCATCCTCCTCGTGTGGTCTTGCATTCCTAGCTGCACCCACTTCCTCCACGGTGGCATAAATAACAAACTCAAAGCCCCTGGAGCACTTGGTGTTTGGGTCTCATTACCGAACAGTCCATGAGTGTTCCCCATTGCTCAAAATGGCTTCATCAGTTTGGTTTCAAAGCTTAGCCTTCTGATGAATAGCTTCCACAGCTATTCAGGCTCTTTGGGGGACTCTTTTAGACATGACGGCAGTAGGAAGAGAGACTTTAATAATGTTTTTTCAGTGGCATCCATGGGCAGAAAGCTCACTATTGATATTTATGTTAATCTTATATCCTACTTCTTTATCAAATGTACCCAACAGACATCTACAGAATATTTCATCAACAACCCAATTCACTTTCTTCTCAGGTATACATGGAATCTTCTCTAAAGTAGACCATATTTTAGGACACAAAGCAAGTCTTAGCAAATACAAAAACAAACAGATAATTCCTTGCTTCCTAACAGATCATAATAGAAAGAAATTAGGAATCAATAACAAGATAAAAAACAAACCCTCTTTAAGATGGGGGGCTTTAATATTATATATATATTTTTTGTGTGTGGTGCTGAGGAATGAACATAGGGCCTTAAGCATTCAAGGCAAGCACTATACCAACTGAGCTATATCCCCAGTCCATAATAATATACTTTTGAACAAAGAATGGGTCATGGGAGAAATTAAAAAGTTCTTAAAAACAAATAAGAACGGAAATACAACATATCAAAATGTCTGGAGCTGTATGAAGGCAGTTATAAGAACAAAATTAATAGCGTTGAAGAAGAAGAACAACAAAAATCTGAACGATCTCAAATAATCTAATGTCACATTAAAAGACCCTAGGAAAAAAGAACAAATTAATTCCAAAATCAGTAAAAGACGGGAAATAAGATCAGAGCCAAAATTGAAACTGAGAATTAAAAAAAAAAAAAAGAAGGAATACAAAGAATTGGTTCTTTGAAAAAAAATAAGACTGATAAACCATCACCAAAACTAACCAAAGGAAAGAGAGAGAAAACCCAAATCAGAAAAATTAGAGATATCACTACAAACATTTCTGAAATCCAGAGGACCATTGGGAACTATTTTGAAAATTTATACTTCAATAAACTTGAAAATCTAGAAGATATTGATAAATTTCTAGACACAAATGAACTACCCAAACAGAACCAAGAAGATATAGGAAGCACAAACAGACCAACATCAAGCAATGAGATCGAAGCAACAATCACAAGGCTTCCAACAAAGAAAAGCCCTGGACCAGATGGATTCTCAGCCAAGTTCTTTAAAGGAAAAACTAATGCCATTAGAGGTGGGGGGTATTGGGGATTGAACCCAGAGGGGCTTTATCACTGAGCCATATATAAAATATAAAGCCCTTATTTATATTTTATGTAGAGAGAGTCTCACTAAGTTGCTTAGGGCCTTGTTAAGTTGCTGAGATGGGCTTTGAACTTGCAATCCTCTGGTCTCAGCCTCCCAGCTGCTGGTATTACAGGTATATACCACCATGCCTGGCAACTAATGCCAATCTTCCTCAAATTATTCCATGAAATAAAAGAAGGGAACATTTCTAAACACATTCTGTGAAGCCAGTATTGCTCCAATACCAAAATCAGACAGAAACATCAAGGGAAAAAAAAAAAAAACTGTACACAAATATCTCCAATGAAAATAGATGCAAAAATCCTTATCATTAGGATGTGTATGCAAAAACACTTATTAGGGGGCTGGGGATGTGGCTCAAGCGGTAGCGCACTCGCCTGGCATGCGTGCGGCCCGGGTTCGATCCCCAGCACCACATACCAACAAAGATGTTGTGTCCGCCGAGAACTAGAAAAAAAATAAAAAAAAACACTTATTATTATATACCATGATCAAGTGGGTTTCACCCCAAGTTTGCAAGGTTGGTTCAACTTAAATGAATCAATAAATGTAATTCTCCATGTAATTAGAATCAGGGACAAGAATCACATGATCACCTCAACAGATGCAGAAAAAGCCTTCGACAAAACCCAGTACCCATTCATGTTAAAAACACTGAACAAACTAGGGATAGAAAGAACTCACTTCAATGTTATTTGGCCTATGTATGACAAACCCAAAGGCAACATCATCCTGAATGGACAAAATTGAAAGCAATTCCTCTAAAATCAGGGTTAAAAGGAGTTCACTCTCACAATTCATATTCAATGTAGTTCTTGACACTCTACCCAGAGCAATCAGGAAAGAGAAGGGAAAAAAATTCCCACTTTTGAGTCTTATCTTTCTCTAGGGTTAGTTTCACTGGAAGTTAGGATGACACATATAACTTGGAATTCTTTATCAGATACATCTGCTTGAGATTTTGAATCTTGGTGGTGCAGAGAAATGAGGAAGTGTAAATTCCTACAGTAGAATCAATAGCAATATTCATTGAGTAGGAGAAAGAACAGCAGCAAGGTACAGGGACAGCACTGCTGGTCATACAAGCTGTGTTTGATAAATGTATTCTGTGATATACTTTTGGCTGTGCAGCCAGCCTCCTTTTGTTCTTGGTCCCTTTTCTAAGCCTGATTGCAATTTGTAAAACAAAACTAAGCAAAGTAGCTTCACAGTTTTGAAAACAATTCTACTCACTGAGATTCTGTAACAAAAAGTATACTACTCCAATAAGGGCATAAGATGCCCCACACCATCAGCTATCAGGAAAATTCAAATCAAAACTGCAGTGAGATACTGCTTCACATCTATTAGCATAACCAGAATAAAAAAGAGAGATAATAAGAAGTATTGGGAAGGATGTGGAGAAAGTTGAACTCTCACATACTGCTGGTGGCAATGTAGTTTGGTATGGTCACTTTGGAAAACAGCCTGACAGTTTCTCAGAAGATTAAACATACAGTCAGCTTAAGATCCAGCAATTTCACTTCTACATATACACACACAAAAGAAATGAAAACATATATCCACAGAGAAAGTTGTACACAGATGTTTGAAGCAGCACTAGTCATAAAAGTCAAAGGTGTGGGGCCGGGGTTGTAGCTCAATGGTAGCATGTGTGAGGCACTGGGTTTGATTCTCAGCTCCGCATATAAATAAATAAAGGTCTATTGACAAGTAAAAAAAATTAAAAAAAAAAAGTCAAAAGGTGGAACTAACCCAAACTTCCATTCATTGATAAAATAGACAAACAAGATGTGCTACATCCATGTAATGAAATATTATTCAGTCATAAAAAAGAATGGAGTACTGCTATCTCTACAACATGGATAAACCTTGAAAATATTATGCTAAGTAAAAGAAGCCAACACAAATGCCACATATTATATGATTCCATTCATATGTAATATCCAGAATAGACAAATCCATAGACAGAGAAGTTAGGTTGATTAGACAGTAAATATGTGACATATGTTCCAACAGTGGCACACTACTGAATTTAATAGGAATTCAAAAGTTAAAAAAGGAAATTATAAAAATTAATATTATGAATGTTACAATTAGAATGTATAAAAAAATTTCTGATGAACTAATTTTCATTCCAGTTTTATAATATGAAAAAAATGAATAAAAGTCATCTTGATTTAAATCATGTTACTAAAAAAAAACTTGTGAACAATGTGGATAAATTCCTTCAACTACAAAAATGAAATAAAACAAAACTTCTTTATTAAGGTGAAATAAAAATTCATATTGCACAACAGATACTGCTTTTTAATGTAATACTTAATGGCAAATGAAGTTTTTTGTTGTTGTTGTCTTTTTGTGGGGGTACTAGGGATTGAACTCAGGGCACTCGACCACTGAGCCACACCCCCAGCCCTATTTTGTATTTTATTTAGAGACAGGGTCTCACTGAGTTGCTTATCGCCTCGCTTTCGCTAAGGCTGGCTTTGAACTCATGACCCTCCTGCCTCAGCATCCCAAGCCACTGAGATTACAGGCACTCGCACTTCCCTGGCAGCAAATGTGTTTTATTTTATTTTATTTTTTGTGGTGCTGGAGATTGAACCCAGGGCGTTATGCATGCGAGGCAAGCACTCTACCAACTGAGTTATATCCCCAGACCCACAAATGAGTTTTTATATGATACTTTTTTCTTTCCAGTGCTGGGGATTGAACCCAGGGTCTTGAGCATGCAATATATGCGCTCTACTATTGAGTTACATCCTTAGCCCAATACTTTTTTTTAAAATATATTTTTAGTTGTAGATGGACACAATATTTATTTTTATGTGGTGTTGAGGATCGAACCCAGGGCTCATACCTGCGAGCAAGCGCTCTGCCACTAAGTTACAGTGGTAGAATTTGCTTTGGTGTTAAGTTTTCTTTTTTTTTTTTTCCAAACTGAAGCTAATTAAACATAGTTTAAAAGAGAAACATACTAATAAGTATCTGTGTATAGACACATGTAATATAGAATAAATTTGGAGGCTATGCCAGTTAGTAGATATTTCTTTTTTTCCTTCTTTTTTGTACCAGGGATTGAACACAGGGGAGCTTAACCACTGAGCCACATTCCCAGTCCTTTCCATTTTTTATTTTGAGACTAGTCTCACTAAGTTGTTTAGGGCTTCCCTACGTTATTGAGGCTAGCCCTGAACTTGTGATCCTCTTGCCTAAACCTCCAGGATCACTGGGATTATAGGCATGTATCACCATGGGCCCAGCTAGTAGGCATACTATTTCTAAGAAGCAATTTAACTTCTTGGTGACTCAATTTTCTCATCTGTAAAATGTGACTTATTTTATGAGATTACTGAGAGGATTAAATGAATAAAAACATGCAAAACACAGCAAATAATAAATGCCTGGAACATTGGTAAAGTACTCAGTAGAAATTTGCTGTTTGGGCATATATGTATCTATAATGTATACTCATTTATTATTTTCCAGTATGAATTGTTAACAATACTTGGTGAGTATTTTCCTATAGCTATAAAAATTTACATAATCATGTAAAAAGTATATTCGTAGTTGAAATTTTGGCCAGCTGCAGTGGCATGTGCTTATACAGGAGGCTGACTGCAGGTGATTACTTGAGGTACGGAGTTCAAGACTAGCCTGTGCAATATAGTGAGATCCTGACTCAAAGGAAAAAGCTCAAATTATTAATGAACAAATAGCATTACTCTTGATTACTTTTTGTCTGAATGAACATGTTGCTGTTATCAACTGCACTTTGGTATTAAGAATATGACACTTTTTTAGCTGGCCACTTTTTTACATGCCAGTAATTCCTGCTACTTGGGAGGATAAGGCAGGAGCATAGCAAGTATAAGGCCAGTCTGGACAACTTAGTGAGATCCTGACTCAAAATAAAAAATAAGGGCTGGGGGGCTGGGATTGTGGCTCAGTGGCAGAGCACCTGCCTGGCATGTGTGAGTCACTGAGTTTAATCCTCAGCACCACATATAAATAAGTAAAAAATAAAGGTACATCAACAGCTAAAAAATATTAAAGAAAAAAAAAGGGGCTAGTAATACAGCTCAGTAGTCCAGATACTAAGAGCAACAATGGGTTCGAACCCCAGAAATGCAAAACAAAAAATTTTTAAACTTTTTGGAATTAAATTTGAAAATATCAATTCTACATCTTAAAAAAAACGGGTTTCTTCATAAAGACTTCAAAAATATAAAGTAAAAACTTCAGAACAATACATGTTGTATGAATCATTTATATCTAAAACAACTAAACAACATCTACTAAAATTTGTTGGTTTTTTTTTTTTTTTTTTTTGCTTTTTGTACATAAAAGAAAAGTGGCTTTGGTGGTTAATTCTGGAGAATGGAAAAAGAAAGAGTTCTTTTTACTTTAAAGTCTTCTGTATTATTTTTTTTCTCCTCCTGTAGTGCTGAGGATTACCTAGGCCTTTTTTAGCACTTTTTTTTTTTAGTATGACACTAAATTATATCCCCAGACTATTTAAAACTTTAAAAATTGTTTTTATGTGTTTATGGAAAAATATACATAATAGTGGCATTAAGTACATATAACCATCACATTATCCATCTCCAGAACTCATTTTATTATTGGAATTTTTCTGAGCATGTGTTGCTCTAAATTTTTTAAAGTTATAATTCTTTTTGCTCAGTTTCCCCAATAATCTATTATTACAAAGATTTTAAAAATTATATGGTCAGTGATGAGAAACACAGACAGAAAAAGATCATATTGTTTTCTACTACAACTGACAGGTTTTGTTCAACTTAAAAAGCTACCTTGACCCTATTGTATCATTCTTAGAAATAGTAAAACACTACGATCCTGAATGCCCCGCTTTTTATTCCCCCAAATCTAGCCAAGTTAGGAGAACAATGAGAGCAAGCCTGGACTGGAATGTCCAAATCCATATTATCCTGAAGAATACTGGCTTTCTCTCGTACACACTGGAATCTGGGGCATGCTAATGTTATCTATAGAAAGTTGCTTTTTTACAAATTCTCCAAAACAGTTGCACCTTGCAATGCTGATCTTATAAGCAAGCTAATGTAGATGATGTCACTAATTCTGCAGCCTAATAATATAAAATCACTCTCTCAGTGGCAACTGGGGCAGAACTGAGGGCACTGTGGAAAGGATTCATGTAAGTACTCATGCAGCGGGCTGCTTCTGGACAAAATGCTGTGAGGGACGAGGTACTATCTATTTAGTCTACCACCACTGGACCTTCCCTGTATGTATTTCTCCATAAAGTTTTATGCCTCATATGCTGTCTCTGGGTATTTTCTTTGGTCTCAAAGCAACCTATCCCAATATCCTGGTACAAATGGGCTGTGGATGTTAACAATCTTAACAATCTTCATTTTATTTTTATCATCAATGAAAAAATTGGCATCTATTAAAACTTTTTAAAAAATCATCTTGACTTTTAAATTTTTCATTGCTAGAACCAAAACTATTCGGAGATTTTCTTTGTTTGTTTTAATTTAGCATGAACTAAAACCAACTTGCCATCCCTGGACAGGGCTTTAAGGTTTGCCTCTCTTCTACCCTGGAGTGTAGAGAGAACAGACAGATAATAATCTCAAATAGTTTTGTACCAGGTCAAAAAAAAGGAAAAAAAAAAAAAAAAAAGCCCAAACAAACAAAAACCAAAAACCAACCAACCAACAAAAACCAAACAGGAACAGAAATTAGCGCTTATCTAAATCTGAATCACTCCATTTCTGTTTCCTGTCAAGGCAAATAGAACTATGTGGTTGGCACAAGAACAAGTAAGATATAGCTAAGACCTACAGCAATTACTAATTACAGTAAAAAAACAGGATAACACATTGACCAGATGACCAAAATTAACAACACTAACGAAAGGCAAATGGATATGTGCATTCCAAAAGATGTGATATCCTGAAGACATAAAATTGCTTGTGTAGTATTCAATCTTGGAATGTATAATTTGCATGTAATCATAAGAAAACATCAGATAAATCCAAATGAGGAACAATCTATCAAAGAGAGAGAAGAGAACAAGGGATGTGGCTCAGAGGTAGAAAGTTTGTCTAACATGTGCAAAGCCCTAGGTTTGATCTTCAGCAAAACAAAACAAAACAAAATAAACAAACAAAAAAGGGTTGTAGATTTTATTCCTCAAAATGTCAGTGTCATAAAAGACAAAGGGTGTGGAACTGTTCCTGACTAAAGGGGAATAAGTAGACATGAAAGTGAATGCAATATTAGATCTTAGATTGGACACTATGTCAAAAAAACCAAATTCTATAAAGAATATTATCAGATAATGAGAAAAGCCAGAATAGAGATGGCATATTGGATAAAATGAATGTTAGTGTTCACTTTCTTTTTTTTAAGTGTTAACTTTCTTGATGTTGATAATTATTCCATAGTTTACTAAGAAATACCATTGAAGCATTTAGAAGTAAAGGGATATATAATGTGTGCTACTTACTGTGAAATGGTTGAGAAAAAAGATATTATTTAAAGGAGAAAGAACTATATATTTAAATAGAGAGAAAGATCAAATGAAAAAGCAAACAAGGTAAAATGTTAATGACAGGTAAAACTGGGTCAAGGGTATATGGGTATTCTTTGTATTTTTCTTATTTTTGCAACTTTTGTATAAGCTTAAAATTATTTACAAGTAAAAAAAAATTAATAGACTGGCTGGGATTGTGACTCAGTGGTAGAGCACTTGCTCAGCACCACACATAAATAAATAAAATAAAGGTCCATCAACAACTAATAAAAATATATTTTTTAAATTAATTGAAAAATTATACCTAGGGCTGGGGCTGTAGCTCAGTGGTAGAGCACTTGCCTTGCATGAGTGAGACCCTGGGTTTGATCCCCAGCACCATATAAAAATAAACAAATAAAGATATTGTGTCCATCTACAATTAAAAAAATATATTAAAAAAAAAGAAAAATTATACCTAAAAACAATTTAGCACAGAAGTCCTTGGTTGAAAAAGTTAGAATTTAAAGAGAGGAAGAATCTGAGACTTGGGAAAGAATATCTATGCAATAACAAAGTTAGAACTGATGAAATCAAATGACTTAAAATAAAGAAATTAAGTTCTAAAGTTAAATTTAGGACTTACAAAACAACACTTAAAAAATCAAAATGCCTTACCTTAATTTAGCTGAACGTAGTATTCTGGTAAGTGAAACACAGTTTCCTTCCATTATACCCTTCCCAACTGTGGGAATAATGCTTTTGCGGCACGCAACATATAATGAACATGCCAACCAATGCATAACTTCTCCCTGGCAGGCAAAAGACAAATAGCAAACTGGATATGTTAAAATGCTAGAGTTTCAGAACCAGAAGAGATCTTAGAATTAATTACCTGGTCTAAATCCTCTTCTATAGATAGAAGGCCAAAGAAATGAAGATATCTGCCCATCAAACTAAGTCACCCTAATGAATATAAAACTCCTTCCTTAGTCCTGTGTTTTAACTACTATACCATGCTAAATCAGTACTAATTTCAAAATAGATCTCTTCTCTCCAATCTAGTATTATAGAGAGTTCTTTTAAATTAAATTTCTCAGAATTAACTTTCTCAATTTTAAAATACCACTCATGGTATTTGTGATGATGGAGTTCCTTTCTATCATTTTAGCTTTATATATTTTTAAAACCAGATTTAGAGAGAAAAGAAAGAGTAGGATGTTGGTGAGTCACAGATAAAAAATTAATACCCATATTGTGCAATATAAGGAGACTGTCATTTTTGTAAGGGAAAAGTTAGGGGCATTATTTACCTCCAAACACATTATCTTTAAAATAGTACGTCTTTCCGTCTTGATATCTCAATTTACAAAGCTACAAAAAAGGTGATACCTGAAAATTCAACACTTAATTTTCTGCTTTAGACTTGAAATATCTCCAAGCTTGACTCATTTTATGATTTTACTGTAAAAATATAGGTGACATTTAAGGATTAAGAATCATAGCTGGCTGGGCTGGGGTTGTGGCTCAGCAGTAGTGTGCTCGCCTAGCACGTGCAAGGCCCTTGGTTTGAACCTCAGTGCCACATAAAAATAACTAAAAATAAAGTTACTGTGTCCAACTACAACTAAAAAATAAAATGTTAAAAAAAAAAAAAAAGAAAAGAATTACAGCTGGGTGTAGTGGACTACTCCTGAAATCCCAGCAGCCTGGGAGGCTGAGGCAGGAGGATTGGGAATTCAAAGGCAGCCTCAGCAAAAGCAAGGTGCTAAGCAATTCAATGAGACTCTGTTTCTAAATAAAATTCAAAACAGGGCTGGAGATGTGGCTCAGTGGTCAAGTGTCCCTGAGTTCAATCCCCCGCATCCCCCCCCCAAAAAAAGAATTACAAACTAGGTGCAGTAGCACATGACTATAATCCAAGGTATTCACAAGTCTGAGGCAGAAGAATCACAAATTTGAGGACTCCAGCAATTTAGCATGACCCTGTCTAAAAATAAAAAAATATTTAAAAAGAGATGGGGGGGGCGGTGCTGGGTTGTGGCTCAGTGGTAGAGCACTTGCCTAGCATGTGTGAGGCACTGGGTTTGATTCCCAGCACTGCATATAAATAAATTGATAAAATAAAGGTCCATCAGCAACTTAAAAAAAAAAGAGCAAGAGAGAGAGATGGGGAGGGGGGTGTAGCTCAGTGCTTGCATACCATGCAAAAGGCCCTGGGTTTAACCCCAAGTGCCAGTGGCCCCCCAACACAAACACAAACCCACACACGCAAGTAAAATCACAGATAATAATCTCTTAGCACATGATATTGCTCTTATTCGTTGTTCTACAAATCCCATTTAAGAGACTCTAGAAAAATTAAAAGATTGATAAAAAAAAATTTGTCACAATAACCTAAAGGGGATAGATAGAAATGGGTGGACATCAATAAAGCTAAAACCCAGTATTTCTAACATGTAGTGGAAAATGAAGATCAAGACATTAAGAGCTGCAAGCAACACATTATTAGTGGCTCCAGAGCCCAGTGATATAATTCCCAAAATCTGAGCCGATAGCAAGCACAATGCAAAGTTTTGGGTCCATCAAGGCAACAGAGTTGGTGCAATTCTATTGGAGGGTGCATTCTACATTCCTTATAAGGGTACAAGTTTGTCAATAACCTAGGGACTTTTACTGCACTAAGCCTAAAGGGGGAATGTTCTGTCCCAGCTACATTGTTTCCTGCTTTTGCATTATCTGTTCTAGGTAATGTTAGCTGCTGTAAGCCTCAATGAATAAATGTCAGTAAGAAGAGCTGCTATAAAAACCACAGCCTGTCAGTTCTTAAAACTGCTAAAGTTCCCATTTTATTCTACCACAATCCTCAGAGGGGTTTTATTTGCTCAAAGAACTGATAAGCCAGGTAAATTTATCCTTGAATTGATGAATTGTTTGGGAATAATACCCTATTACAGAGCTTTTGGATACAGGTTACTATATGAAATCTCTAGTAAGGTAGAGAAAATAGTATGGGAATTATTTCGATTTTTCCTAAAAAAATAAAAAAATTAACTGTATTGTTTATTCTAGTTTCTAGCCCTTGACCCTAGAACTTAGAAATACAAAGATGGTGTTTGAACTTGGAGAATTCCAAGTCTACAGCTAAAAAGAGTGACAGAAACTATCATCTACAATTGGTGATACAGTACAGAAGCAGCATGGAAGATAAAGTGTTGTGAAAAAAATATAGTGTAGTAGCTGGCTTTGACTGGAGATCAGGGAAGGTTTCATAGAAGATTTAAAATTGCTAAGTATAAATCACCAAAAATGGGAAGTGAGGTTCAAAATGGAAGAGGATTGTTGGGTAAACTAAAAAGGGATAGGGACTGGGGAGAGAGTTCTTAGAAAGCAGTAGAGAGATATGAAAATATCTATTCCAAGTGTCTTTCATCAAAAACTGAAAGGAAAAAAAAAGGATGAAAAATTAAACACTGGGTAGAATAAACACTTGCAAACTCTCAACTCACACATCTAGGTTTTCCAAAGCAAACATTTGAGGCATATTGATCAATTCTACCTAACCAGAAATTTAAATTTTCAACCTCCCCCTGGGGTTATGGATAAGGAGAAAGGTTCCAGGAAAAGTCAAACGCATGCAGAACTACACAAATGAGAATGAGTTTGTCACATTCAGAATCTGAAGCTGATGTCTAGTTGAGTTCCTTTGGCCATAGTGTGCACTCAATAAATGCTTATTCAATGAGAGATCAAATGAAGCCCTGGGTTGTCACAAATGCTTTCTCAGGCTTTCAAAAAACCAATGTTTTCAACTGAGACTCCATTAATTCATAATTACCTTTATTTTCTTATTCTTCCCTCAGTTTTGCAATCATGCCACTCAGATGCAGGTCACTGTACTTTTTCCAATCTAATAAGTAATACCCTGGAGATAGGAGTCTCTCACAGGTAGTTTTCCCCTCATACACAGTCACACACATAGTCAACTCTATATTTCCAACTCTATGCTTTTGGACCCAGTTATTTCACTGAGTGTTGAGTCAGAGGAACATCCTGTGTGTAAGTCCAACCCTCTTGGCTCATGAAAGCCTTTGAACATGAGGCCATTGGAGCAATATGCTGAAACACAGCCTTGCCTCGGTAATTCCCTTTGGAGGAATTGGTTCCAAAGAATGCCAAAATTTGGGGATGCTTAAGTCCCAGATATAAAATGGCACAGTGTTTGTATATAACCTATGATCAGCCTCCTGTAGACTTTAAAATCATCTGTAGATTATTTACAATATGTAATAAAATGTAAATGTTATATAAATATTCATACTGTATTGTTAATAGAATGACAAAAGTCTGACCATGCTTAAGACAGATGCAAAATTTTCCCCCAATATTTTTATCTGCTGATCCGACGACGACGATGGAGGCCCACTGTACAATTCTCTCTGTACTTAGCTTATGCTTTTCTGGGTTTCTATATAGAACGACCCTGGGTAACAATCTTCTGAGCCTCAATATTACCAACTGGAAAACAGGTATAATACTCCCTGCCCTGCCACATTGTCAGGCTGCTGGCAAGACGAGATACAAGAATGTTGGGGAAACCTAACATCGACAGCAGTTGCTTTACTCAGAGGCACTATGCTAAGCACCAGGCTGAGGCTCCGACGGAGGAGTGGGGACAGCTCTGCGTGCATTCCGGCAACAGCAACTGCTCCTCAGCGCCGGGGTACCATCGGCGGCCCAGGCCCGCACCCTGTGAGGCAGGAGGCTGGGAGTCTGAATGGCTCGGCCTCCGAGTGCGGGTCCGTCGCCAACCGCGTGACCCTGGGCACGCAGCTTAGCCTCTCGGGGCTCCCCTTCCCTCTACTGCGGAACAGGAATCAATGAGCATGTTCGAAAAGAACCGAGGTGACAAATTGGAAGCGAACTGGGCACGCTGTCATTTTAGCTTTTGCAACACGTTTGCTGTGTCGACTCAACGGCAGTGCCACGACCCCTGGCTCTTGGTAGGGCGCAGGGAGTCCGGCCTGCAAACCCGGAGTCCGGGGACCCCGAGTGGCGCGGGACCTCTGACAAGCCGCAGCTTCTCTGGGCTTCAGTTTCCCGCCTCAAAACAAAATGGGAGGGCTGGCCGAGCTGCACCACCCTCCCGCGCCGCTCCTCGCCGCGGAGCCGATCTGCGACCCCCGGGGTGGGGAACTCCCGCCACCCCACCGGCGGGGGGTAGGGGCGGGGCGGGGGTGGGGCCTGGCGAGGGTCGGGGCGCCCACCTGCCACCGCTCACCTCTAGGCTGTAGTTGCCTCGGATGGCGGTGAAGTCGTCCAGGGCTTCGGCCGCGCTCCCCTCGTCCAGGTTCAGCTCCTGGCACAGGGCCTGCAGCGCCTCCCCGGCCGCGGCGACCACCGCGGCCCCGTCGGCCTGGGGCTCCTCCTCGAACATCCCCGCGAGCCCTGCGGGGCGCGCCCGGCCCCCAGCTCCTTTCTCCCTCCCGGGCTCACTACCCACAACCACCCGCGACAAAGCGCGCGAAAATCGTCCATTCAGAGCTGCGTCCCTTAGCAGTCTGCCTCCGCTTATCACCTCGAAAAAAGTCCGTTGCTCCTTCAGAGCAGCCAGGCGCCCTCCTCCGGAAACGTGATAAGAAGACGGACCTCGGACCCTGAGAAGACCTGGCTTTGGCCCTGGGCGGGCGCGGGAATCCACCGGGAGGGGCGAGGGAGCGAGAGCGGAGGGATCCGCGCCTCGCGCGGGGCCCGCTGGGAGTTGTAGTCGGTCCCACGCAAGAGTCTGGGGCACCGCCCTGGCCTGGGGCGCTTTGATTTTAGGCAGGACAGGGTTAGCTGCCTGTTGGAGGTGGCTCACGTCTTCCCGGTGAAACGTCGTCTCTATCCCCGCCAGCTTCTGGGCCCTGGGTTTGTCACTGCCCCGAGCGTCAAACCTATCCTGACTGAACCTTACCCCTTAAGTTAGGGATGGGGGCGGAAGCAGCAGAAAGTGTTCCCTTGCTGGGCACCGCGACGCTCGCCAGTGATACCACCCAGCGACCTGGGAGGCTGAGAAAAGAGGATCCAAGTTGGAGGCCAGCTTCAGCAATTTAACGAGAACCTCTCTCAAAAAACAAACAGGTCTGGGGATGTAGTCGGTGCCTGTGTTTAATCCGTTCCAAAGGAAAAAAGAATTACCCCTTGACGCGGTAGTGCCTTGTCAGCGTCTCCCCAAGGTCCCCAGCACCGAGAATGGACCGTTGAATGTATGGAATGAATGGCAAGACAAGGATATTAGGGGACACCTCGCCAACCCAACTTCTTTTTTTTTTTTTTTAAAGAGAGAGTGAGAGAGGGGAGAGAGAGAGAGAATTTTTAATATTTATTTTTTAGTTCTCGGCGGACACAACAACTTTGTTGGTATGTGGTGCTGAGGATCGAACCTGGGCCGCACGCATGCCAGGCAAGCGCGCTACTGCTTGAGCCACATCCCCAACCCATAACCCAACTTCTTAAGTGCCAAATTTTGAGTTGCAAATATTTCAAGGACACAGGAACATTAAAATAGGTTGGAAATCACAATCGTAATCTGTGGTGTATATAAGAACAAAAATACAGATGGTCCCGTAAGTAGGGCACTGGGACAATATGGTATCTTTTTACATGTATATGCTTGCCCTATAAATAAGTCATTGGGCACATCTTACATAATTATACAAAGAAGTGATTTTCATGACCTGCTCAACAGTTATTTTTGGTAGAAGGATCAAAACACTTCAAAGGTTTGCATTACATTTTTTTTAAAGAGAGAGAGAGAGAGAGAGAGAGAGAGAGAGAATTTTTTTAATATTTATTTTTTAGTTATTGGCGGACACAACATCTTTGTTTGTATGTGGTGCTGAAGGTCGAACCCCGCTGGCACGCATGCCAGGTGAGCGTGCTACCGCTTGAGCTACATCCCCAGCCCCTGCATTACATTTTTGACACTATTTTATGGGTTTCTCACATCTTGGGTCGTTTTGACATCATGGTCCAGGCAGTGCACTACACATTACCATGCAGTTATACATTGTCCCAGTATTCTACTTAGAGGACAGCTATTTTCTACCATGGATAATTGGAAACGCAGTGTATTCCTTGAAATAAAATGAAAACCTATCTAGGCTTGGGAGGCTGAGGCGGGAGGATTGCAAATTCAAAGCCAGCCTTAGCAACCACAAGGCGCTAAGCAACTCAGACACTGTCTCTACAATACAAAATAGGGGATGTGGCTTAGTGATTGAGTGCCCCTGAGTTCAATCCCCGGTACCCCCGCCACTCAACAAAAAAGACAAACCAAGTTCTAGAAAAGATTTTCATGAATGCATTTCTTATATGTTTCTTATAATACTTTGTTCTGTTAAACATTTAATAGAAGTAACTTTCTCAGTGAAGTTTATATAATTTTCATAATGAATTAAAAAAATGCTTTTCAAACCTTCCACACTGATTCACCTACACTTGTCTTGAGAGAGTAGACCTCTAGAAACATAATTTGAAGTTAGCATAAGCGGCATATTTGCTCAATTTAAGTTTTTACAGGTGTTCCACATCTGGGAACAATGTGTTAACCATCAAGTGGAAGCTGGGGGAGGAAAGGGGCTCTTTCTCAGCTGCCTGGATCCTGGGAACTAATACAATTAATAAGTTTCAGGTGTAGGAATGACCTGAGCATTGGCCTGAAGCCACAAATGTGTTTTTAAAAGATTAATCAGAGCCAATCATTCCTTCACTCAGAATCCTTTAATCCCTCTCATTAATATTCAGACTCTTTTCCAATGCCTATAAGGCTCATGTGATCTGGCCCCACCTCATCTAGTGCAACCCCTCTCCTCACTCCCACTCTGGGCCTAGGCATATATGAGGTTCATACTCACAATTTTGTTTTTAACCTAAAAAAAAAGGTCAATCTGCCAACCTAGTTCTTGCTTCAAGGCCTTTCTCACATACTGACCAAACTGTGTGCCCATGCTCTTTGCCAGATCTTTGTCTGGCTTGCCCTCATCATTCAAGTCTAACTAAATATCACCTCCTCAGGCCATCCAGGAGTACTGCAACCAAAATAGCTGACCCTTCCCTTGCAACACCCATTTCATTTCTCCAGAGCACCTTCTCCCTATCTGGAATTATCTTGTTTATTGACTGGCTCTTCCTACTAAAATGAGTTAAGTGAGTGAAGGACCTTCCATTTGCCTTGACTATTCTGGAGTTTAGATTAGGGCCAGGCACATGGTTGACACTGGGTACTTATCATGGTGTGTTTGAAAAATTACAAAATGCCCCTTGGTGCTTGGATAAGGGAAGGAAGGAGTCACTGGAGAGGAAAACGGGACAGGGTGCCCCGCTAAAACTTGGGTATTGTCCTCAAGGCAGTAGGTTTTAACACAGGTTGGTGTGGATGATCATCAGACAGTATTCCGGACAGTTCCCTCTGGCTGGAGTCTGACGGCATGGATTGGATAGGATAAGAAATAGAGGTTTGGAGATGGTAGGGGGGTTCCAGTACAGGAAGGAGCCATCCTGCACAGAGGTTTCTGGCCTGAAATCTAAGGGAGCACTGCTACAAAAGAGAATCTCCTCAATAATAGGTTTCTACCTGCATCAAGTGGATAAAAGATGATCCTCTTAACTAGGATGGAAGAACAAGCAGAGGAACAGGGCAGTTATGGAGCCGTTGAGTTAAAGGATGCTTGCAAGAAGATCAAGTGCTGTCAGGTCCCAGAAGGTAGCCCCTTTCCTCCTGGAAATGTTTCAATTTTATAACCTCTACACACAGAGAGGATGGGGCTTGGGAACCAAATGAGCAAAAACTCCATTTCCCCCAAAAAATTCAAACTCAAACTGCAACATCCATGTGGTACTTCCAACTCTGCTTCCTTCTAGAAGGTACTGCTACACCTGACATCAGGACCATTTTGTTTTTCTCTAGAGGGTTGTTGACACAAGGATCTGCACTGAGACTGTCCCATGAATTTTTACTTAAGAGCACTGAGGAGGTCTATCTCGGGTGCTAAGGGTTCCGTAACAGAAGTGATTGTCCCTCCTTCTAACTTCTTTACTGCAAATGAAGAAATGTTAGAATTAGTGGAGGTGAAATGGATGAAGATCCTCCTATGGTGGGTTCATCTGTTTTCTAATTAACCTACTGTGCTTATTTAAGAGAACCTCCAGCTTAGCACAGAGCTCTAGGAGTTGGGGGACATGGACACAAAAGTCTGGAAATATTTAGATGATACCTGAAGCTAAGCCATACCCCAGAGAACATACTGGCATGAGAAGAAACTCAAGTGGAAGCCTTGGGAATGCCAACATTTAAGGGGTGGTGGGATTTAAGGAGTGAAGGAAAAAGATTAGCCAGAGAAGTATTAAAACAAGAAGCAGTATCTCAGAGGAAAGAAGTACTGTATGCATAGGGTCCAATGCTGCAGGGAATTCCGATAGGGCAGGGAATTCGGGTAGGACAAGGAATTCACAGAAGATAGCATATGCAATTGTTCCTAGGTGTTTGGTGGCCTTTGTCAAAGCAGTTTTCTATAGTGCAGTGGGAGTAGAAGATAGATTACTGTGACTGAGGAACTAATATGAGAAAAGTCAAAAATTTGAAATAGAAAGTAAAAATTTCTCTCTAAGAAGTTTTATGTAGACAGGCACGGTGGTGCACACCTGTAATCCCAGCAGCGGGGGAGGCAAAGGCAGGAGGATCACAAGTTCAAAGCCAGCCTCAGCAATTTAGCAAGGCACTAAGCAACTCAGTGAGACCTTGTCTCTAAATAATATACTGAATAGAGCTGGGGATGTGAATCAGTGGTGGAGTGCCCCTGAGTTCAATCCCTAGTACCAAGAAGGAGGAGGAGGAGGCGGAGGAGGAGGAGGAGTTGTTGTTGTTGTTTGATGTCGCCAGCTGCAGTCTGGTGTATACCTGTAATCCCGGCAATTTGGGAGGCTGAGATAGGAGGATCACAAATTTGAGACTAGCTCGGCAATTTAGCAAGACCATGTCTCAAAAAATTAAAAATCTGTGGATATGGCTCAGTGGTTAAGCACCCCTGGGTTCAAGCCCCAGTACTTTAAAAAAAAAAAGAAAGAAAGAAAGAAAGAAAGAAGTTTGATGGAGGGGAGAAGAGGCAAAGGATGGAGTATTTTCTTGGATCGGAGAAACTTAAGCATATAAATAATGAGGAGCAGAAGTAGGCAGAGAGAGAGACTGAAGACAGAAGAGAAAAATGATGTAGCCAGGCCCTGGAGTTCATGGCTTGGTCTTTTCTTCATAGTTCCTGTCTGGAATCTACATCTAGATGAAACACGACCTGCTAGGTTCTTTGCTGAATGGAAAACAGCAAACAGGCAGTAGGGAGTTGAGTGGCCCGGACTTGGAACAACTATTGAGAGGTGTCAGCAGGTCTGCGGAATGCAAACAAGGTCAGAGTGTTGAGGCTTTGTAAAAGAAAGCGAGTCTAGGCTATGGGATCTTGGCTTTCAGAGTCGAGCTGAGAAGCCTCCAGCCCTTTGCCTTTCCTGTAGCAAGTCGATCACTTTTGTATCCAGATCTGAACTATTGAAGGTGATGCTGACGAAAATAAACCAAAGAAGGAGGAGGAGGAGGAAAAGAAATATCGCTTAGGAATTATAAGCCCAAATAAGAATAACAGAAACCCATCACCTCTTTTCTCATCCCTTTGAAGTCTGGCTCTCCATGAGTCACTGTCTGTGAACTCTGCCTATCTCTTAGAGCTAGTTTTGATTCTCCTGATTCTTTTTCTAGATCACGTATTCACCAATTCCCCCAAACTCTTCATTTGTTCATTCCACCAATGGTTACTGAAAGCCTTTTAGGTGTACAACACTGATTGCTCTTCTAATTCAGTGTCTTTAGATCATACATACTTGAATTAAGGGGGATTTATAGCCTGGAATGATCTAAGACCAAAACCAGCAGCTCTCAAAGGTCATCTACCAAACAAACCAAACTGAGAAATGTGCTGCCTCCCCACCCCCGCCCTGTCCCTTTGGGACTGGATTTGGGCTCTAACTTGACATTTTCAATAAATCATTTCCTGTCTCAGTAAGGCCTTCTGTTTCCATCTATTTTTGGGTTCTCCTCATCTATCACTCTCTACCTCCAGGCAATCACTTGTTCCTGTGGGTTTTCCTTTTGCCGTGTTATAATTTGTAGACTGTCCCAAATCGAAACATTGGAAGTGCAGGCCTTGAAAATGAGATCAAAAATAAAAGGAAAATACTCTTTGAGTTCCCTATTTCCTTATGGAATAAGGTCAATTTAAATAGTACCTTTTCCAACTGTAACTAAGTTATGCCACTGGTTTTTAATAAACAGTACTGTCACACTCCCCCAAACAAACAAAAAAACCACACAAGACAAAAACCAAAGCAAACCAGGCTTTGTGGTTCTGTTCCCACCGACTCCCCTGCTCCTCCATTCCCCACACCTAATCACTTAGTCTGTGGATGCCTGATTTTATATTTTCTCTTTCAATCTGTTTTATTTTATTTATTGTATTTATTTTTAATTTTTTTCAATTGTAGCTGGACACATACCTTTATTTTATTAATTTTTATGTGGTGCTGAGGATTGAACCCAGGGCCTCGCACGTGCTAGGCAAGCGTTTTACTGCTGAGCCACAACCCAAGCCCCCTGTTTTATTTTTTTTAATTTTGTTTTAGTTGTCAATTGACCTTTATTATTTACTCATTTATATGTGGTGAAGATGGAACCCAGTGTCTCAACACATGCTAGGTAAGTACTACTGAACCACAATTACAGCCCCTCAATCTTATATTTACAAGTTTTTCTCAAACCCAATTATATCGTGTCACTTTCCTTTTCAAAAGCCCTTAGAAGTTCACTATTATCAGTTGAATCAAATTTAGGAAGATAAGCATTGAGGTCACCTGTGAGACCCAGCCGAACCTATATGTGTGTGCACATGTATGTGTATTACAATCATCAATATGCTCTTCCTTGTTGGTTCTATTTATTCTTATTATCCCCAGGCATGCCTGTTTAGCAAAAAACTGAGCTTTTCTGAATAGAAAATGTAGTACAATTAAATATATTTACTGATATATTTACTGTGCTCCTTTTTTTTTCTCTATACCAGGCATTGAACCCAGGAGTGCTTAACCACTGAGCAACATTCCCAGACCCCTTTTATTATTTTAGATGTGGATTAACACAATACCTTTATTTTAATTATTTTTATGTGGTGCTGGGGATGGAATACAGTGCTTCACAAGAGCTAGGTGAGCACTCCATCCTAAGCCACAGCCCAGCCCAAGCCCAGCCCATCCCCCAGCCCTTTTTATTTTTTATTTTGAGACAGGGTCTCGATAAGTTGCATAGGCTCTTGCTAAGTTGCTGAAGTGGTGTGTACCAACAAGCCTGGCTCCCTTCATTTTTGATTCAGATACACACGAAAGTTGTTTCTACTTTGATCCCATTGCATGATCACCCTTATGATTAGACTTGTGGTTTAATGTCTCAGAGTTCCCTCAGAGCATATACTTGGAGCTTCATTAAGACCTTCAGAAGCTCCAAGACTAAAAATGATTATAGTGCAAACTTCCCAAATGTAATGCAAAATATAAACAATTCTAAGCCACAAAATAAATATAAGAAAGTGTGACAAAGTTCTGATTGTTTCCCAAGATGCTTATTTCATTTCAAAATTCTGTGAAAATTTTTTTTTCTTTTGTTCCCTAGTTTGCTATGCCCTAAGCAGGTCCTCTGTTTGCACATAGCTCTCTTAAGGAAAAACTAGTCATCTAACTGTCAAAAAAAAGCAGTTGATAGTTGTGGGGGAGGGGCAAGACCTGACCCCACCATTCCTACAGTTTTTGATCCTCAAAGGAAAAAGTGATGGTCCTTAAGCTGGGTCCCTGCAGAGAAAGTAGTACTTGCCCTACTTTCAGGGACACTTCAGTGACTTTTGTACCTCCTTTAGAATTGGAGAAGGAAAGGAGAGACTTAAAAGCACAATTTAACTTAGAAATATAATTTTAAGGTCTTCATCTCTCAAAATCTGTGCCCAAGCCTTCCATTTTGGTCACAAGATATTTCAGAATAACATTTTCTTTTAAGTCTCTCTGAGTAACTCACCTGACACATAGATTTCATTCTACCTAGGACCAAAACTTTTTACCCAGTTTCTTATGAAACTTTATTAATTCCTGAATTCCTACATGCATGGGATACTCCTCTGCAATCCTGGGGAAGCTGGAAAATGGAACATTACTATTATTAGCCCTTGAGAAGGTCTTAGTGGGAAAGGCAAACTTATGAGAGGAATGTATATGATATGGAAAGAAAGCAACAGCAAATGGTGGAGTGAGATTAACTTTTTTTCTTATTTTAATTCCTTCATTTAATTTGGAGAAACTGACATTTTCTCTTCCTTCTTTGAAACAGCTAAGACCATTACACATGGAAGGGAAGTGTGCAAGATAAAAGGTTCAGAGGATTGAACTGGGGCAGTAGTGCATACCTGTAATCCCAGAGACTTGGGAGGCTGAGGCAGGAGGATCACAAGATTGAGGTTAACCACAGAAATTTAGCAAGACTCTAAGCAGCTTAGTGAGATCTTGTCTCAAAATAAATAAATAGGGCTGGGGATGTAGCTCAGGGGAAAGCATGCCTATGTTCAATCCCCAGTGGGGGGAAAAAAAAGATAAGAAAAAGTAAGTACAGAGGATTGAAATGAAGAGCTTTGGGTCTCAGTCCTAGCAAAGACATTTGTGATTTTTTTGATCTCTGGCAAGTTATATAATCTCCTGAGCCTGTTTTCAATTCTGTAAAATGCCATAATGGTAATATCTAAATTATACAATTACCACAGGAAAAATAAACATTTGAAAGTTCTATTCAAATAACAATTATAACTTAGAATTTTTTCTACTATTTTTCTATTGCACCAGGACCAATTGGCTCCTTTCCAGCCAATGCAAATCTATTTCAACATTAAAAAATGATTTTTTAGTTGTAGATGAACACAATATCTTTATTGATTGATTGATTCAATCATTCATTCATTCATTCATTTATTTTTATGTGGTACTGAGGATCAAACCTAGTGCCTCACACATGCTAGGCAAGCGCTTTACCACTAAGCCGCAACCCCAGCTCCTATTTCCACATTTTGAAGCATGTTGTCTCAATCAATATGACTGATTGTTAAATGCATGAACTTAATTGAATAATTGCAATTAAGAATGGGTCCACTTAGAGCAAAGAGACCAAAGATTATATATACACCTTACCTGCATAAAATATCCCTGGAATTACATAAGAAACTGGGTAAAGTAGTTACCTATGGGAGAGGAAGTCACTAAATTACAAGATAGAAATAATGGAGTTTACCTGTATACCTAATCTTTTGAACTCCAAAATTAACTTAAAATGTATATCATAAAATGAAGGAAATAGACTATTAAATATGTATGTCAAGATAGTTAAGATATTTTTAATATGTTTTTATTAATAAGTTCAATTTATTAAAAACCGCATCTAGGGGCTGGAGTTGTATCTCAGTGATAGAGTGCTTGCCTTGTATGTGTGAGGCACTGTGTTCAATTCCCAGTATCACATACAACTAAAAAAAAATTAAAAAATAAAAAAACCTGCACCTAAGAATTTCTAAGCATTTTGTCATTTCAGAAACTATTTTTTCTAAATATTTGATTTTAAACAATATATGGCACAGGGGTAGAGAATCATGAACTAATTTTTATACAAGATAGTGCCATTATTGGTAGGTCCCAAAGTTTGAAATTTAAAGAACAAAAGCAATATCCAGGTGACCATTTCTGATCCATTAGACATTTCCAATGTTAACTGAATTTGTAGCGAAAGTAACAGACAAAAGGCTTATTTCATCAGTATGTAAAAAACTTAATGGCCAGGTACAATGGCATATGCCTATACATCTCACTTGACTCAGGAAGCTGAGACAGGAAGATCACAAGTTTGAGGGCAGGTTGGGCAATTAATGAAACCATGTCTCAAAGTAAAAAATAAAAAGTTCTGGGAAGATAGCTCAGTGAACTCCTGGGTTCAAAAAAAAAGAAAGAAAAAAACCTCCTATGAATCAACATGAAAAGATTAATGAATCCCCCCAAGTTGGAAAAGAGTTGAATACAGTGTTAGAAAAGGAAATGTAAATGTCCTTTAGACATAAAAGATGCTCTATATTTCTAAAAAGAAAAAATGCAAATTAACCCACTGTAAATTTGACTGGTAAAAATCTGAAAATTGGGAAATGCTCCAGTGACTCTTCATTTCTTTCTGAGTTAAGCCAAATTTCTGGTTATGGCCTACAAGGCACAAAGTTCTGATCCCCTTATATAACTCTGCCTTTATTTGCTACTCTCCCCTTTCTCCATGTACCCTAATCATCTGGGCCTCCTGTGGTTCTTCAATACACTAGTCAACCCTAGTGCCTTAGGACTTTGAAAGGGACTATTTTCTCTGCCTGGAATATTCTTTCCTTGGATCTCTGCATGCCTAACTCCCTGATTTCTTTTAATCCTTTACTCAGTTATCACCTCGAAACCTACCTTTAACCATCTTTCTTAAAATTATACCTCTTCTTCCCCACAAACACCACACCCCTATTCTCTGTACTCTCATTTCTTTTCCAGGGCATGTTCCAGCCTCTATTATATTATTTCATATTATTTTTATTTTCATTTACCCATATAGCATTTTATTTCCCTCTTACTGGTAGAATATAAACCCCACTAAGACAGAGATTTTGTCCAATTCATCTAGGATAGTGCCTGGCCCATAGTAAGAATTTAATAATAAATGCTTGTAGAGTGAATCTCACACTGTGCTGGCAAGGGTGTCCTGAGACATCCTTTAAACTCTTATTGCCTCCGTAGGATAAGACAATAATTTCTTTGACAAAATTTTTCATTGAAATTGCAAATTACATGTCCTTTAATTTTTTTTAAACATTTATTTTTTAGGTGTAGATGGACACAACACAATGCCTTTATTTGTATGTGGTGCTGAGGATCGAACCCGGGTCCCACCCATTCTAGGCAAGCACTCTACTGCTGAGCCACAATCCCAGCCCTTACATGTCCTTTAATCTGATAATTTCGCTTTTAGGATTTTCTTCTAAAAACGCATTTGGTAATGGTGTCCACAGTTACTTACTATGATACTGTTTTTAAATGTCAAAAACTAGAAATTACCTGAATGCTCAATGATATAGTAAGCACAATAAAATATTGGGCAGGAATAAAAAATTAGGAAAACTTTTTCAGACAAAATATGGAAAAAATTCTCAGACACTTTTAAAAAGTGCAAGGTAAAGAACAATGTGTATAGAATAATATAATTTGTGAAAAAGACAGGGAGACTAATATACATAGGCTCATAAATGCCTAATTATGACTTGAAGGAGATGTGAGAAGCTAGGTACCTACAGGAAGTGAAGTGGGTGACTAGGAATATTTTGTAACTTATAAATTTTGAATATATATATATTACCTCTTTAATAAATCTAAAAGGCAATAAAAAACAAAAATTACCTGAACTCATTTCTCCCCCTATTTTGAGCTGGGATGTAGCTCAGTGATAGTAATAGTATGCATGAGGCACTGGGTTCAATCCCCAGCACCACAATAAATTCAAAAAATAAAATACTGTATTTTAATTTTGAATAAACCCTAGTTGATTTACTACTTCAGAGCTTTCATGTAAAGGATGTAGAAATGACCATCTTGAGATGATTTTCAGATTTAGTCACTTATGTTTTGGTTTCAAAACAAGACTACTAGTCAGGCATGTTGACTCAGGAGGCTGAGGGGGGAGAATCGTGAGTTCAAAGCCAGCCTCAGCAAGCGTGAGGCACTAAGCAACTCAGTGAGACACTTATCTCTAAATAAAATACAAAATAGGGCTGGGGATGGGGCTCAGTAGTTGAGTGCCCTCGGGGTTCAATCCCTGGTAACCCCCCAAACCAAAAACAAACAAAAAAACAAGACCACTGAACTAATATCTAGTTTACATTTTTCTTTTGCTATTGGTAGTGATGAGGACTGGATGATATCATATTGAAAGGTTAAAGTTTCTAAGCTGGAAAGCTTGAATGTAAAAGATTAGGTATTATTAAGTTCCTCTGTTACACCCAGATTCCTGAGATAGTTAAGACAACGCCCTACTGGCCATTTAGCCTAGGGCCCTGTGCAGTTTGTCACAGGGCCCGAACCAATCAGTTTGAATGTGTACCCGCTTAGGAATGACCAATCACCCCCTCCCGACCTGTTCCCGCCAATGAATGTGCCAATCACGTCTCAGAGTTGTTGTTCAATTTTCCCGAGCCTCATGATGATTTGTTCTGATGTATGCAAAGCCTCCCACCCTCCCCAAAAAGTGTACTTAAGCTCTGCTTGAACCTCTGCTCGGGGCTCTGGGCCGCTCTCCCTTCCTGAGTGAGCCTTGAGCCTCAGCGCGCTGAATTAGGATCCTCTTCAATAAACTCCCTCCTGCTCATTGCATGAAGCTGGTCTCTTGTGGTCTCTTTCTCCAACGATTCGCCGGATCCTTACAATATTAATATTTCAGATATCATAAAATATTCTTTTAGTAACAAGGACACTATCATAATTTACTTACTATTATAAGGTGAAAACTTCGAAGACCATAAATTAGAGAACTGTTTTGTAAACTTTTAAAGTCTGTTTTCAAATACTTTAGTAAGGTATTTAATAGGAAGATTTACAAAGGGCTTTTGTCTTTGAAATTGAAAAGAAAATTCTCACAAGATTATTTAAAGCTTTAAAACAGGTTACCAAAAAGGAAGTTGTGGACTATGTTTGGCTTAAAAGCATATTTGAAAAAATATTTATATAAAATTTCACTAAAATGTGTGAAATCGGTGGCCCACCCAGTCTTTGGAATTCTATGGGATCCTGTACTGAAATGATAAACTGAACAGCAATGCAGCACAAGAGCTCTCTAGAAGTAGCAATGTCAGTGGAAAGGCTTGACAGTTGGCCTGTAAAAGTACATTTCTGAGAGGCAGTCAGGTAGCCCCATTTGGAGTGGGGGCTGAGCAGAACTGCCGAGCAAGCCCACAAGGTAGGCAGACCTGCGACCCATCGGTGGAACAGGCCTAGAGGCCTGCCAGCGTGGTAGACACGTCACACCAATTGGAGTAGGGGCCGAGCAGAGCCGCCGCCCACATCCGGATCAGGACCAACGACCCGAGGGCGTGGTAGTTATGTCACCACAATTGGAGTGGGGGCAGAGCAGAGCCACCACCTGTGCCCGCAGGGTGGGCAGACCTGTGACCAACCAGCGTGGTAGACAGATCACCCTAATTAGAGGAGGAGCACAGCCACTACCCGCCCTGCAAGGGAGATTTTCCAACTATACAAGAGCAATATAAATAAATAGGGGGAAAATTTCAAAAACACAACAGTTTCACCAAGCAGAAAGAAACGCGAGCAATATGAAAAGACAAGGAAAGAAAGGACCACAAGCAATGCAGGTCAACTCAACTTTAGAAGAGGTAATAGCTGCAACAGATGGAATGTCAGATAAAGAGTTCAGGATATACATGCTTCAGATGATCTGGAGTCTCAAGGAAGACATGAGACAGCAAAATCAGACAATGAAAGATCACTTTGACAAGGAATTACATAAACAAATCCAGGAAGCAAAAGATCAATTACACAGGGAGATAGAGGTAATAAAAAACAAACAAATAGAAATCCTAGAAATGCAGGAAGCAATAAACCAACTTAAAAACTCAATTGAGAATACTACCAGCAGAGTAGATCACTTAGAAGATAGAACATCAGACAATGAAGACAAAGTATTTCAACTTGAAAAGGACATAGACAGGTCAGCAAGACTGCTAAGAAACCATGAGCAGAACATCCAAGAATTATGGGATAACATTAAGAGACAAAACTTAAGAGTCATTGGGATACAAGAAGGCACAGGGCTCCAAACCAAAGGAATAAACAATCTATTCAATGAAATAATACCAGAAAACTTCCCAGACTTGAAGAATGAGACAGAATCCCAAATCCTAGAAGCCTATAGGACGCCGAATGTGCAAAATCATAAGAGATCCACACCTAGACACATTATAATGAAGATGCCCAACATACAGAATAAGGAGAGAATTTTAAAAGCTACAAGAGAAAGGAAGCAGATTACATTTAGGGGTAAACCAATCAGGATAATAGCTGATCTCTCAACACAGACTCTGAAAGCTAGAAGATCCTGGAATAACATATTTCAAACACTGAAAGAAAATGGGTTCCAACCAAGAATCGTGTATCCGGCAAAATTAAGCTTCAGGATGGAAGATGAAATTAAAACCTTCCACGATAAACAAAAGTTAAAAGAATTTGCAGCTAGAAAACCATCTCTTCAAAAAATCCTTGGCAAAACATTACAGGAAGAGGAAATGGAAAATAACAATGAAAACCAACAGTGGGAGGTAGGACAGTAAAAGAGGGAAAGTAATCAAAGAGGAAAACAAATCAGGTTTAGTAACATTAATAAACAAATATGGCTGGAAGAACAAACCATATCTCAATAATAACCCTAAATGTTAATGGCTTAAACTCACCAATTAAGAGACACAGGCTAGTTGAATGGATCACAAAACAAGACCCAACAATATGCTGCCTACAGGAGATGCATTTGATAGGAAAAGATATACATAGACTGAAGGTGAAAGGTTGGGAAAAATCATATCACTCATATGGACTGCGGAAACAAGCAGGAGTGTCCATACTCATATCTAATAAAATAGATTTCAAGCCAAAGTTAATCAAAAGGGATAAAGAGGGACACTACATACTGCTCAAGGGAACCATACACTAACAAGACATAACAATCATAAATATATATGCCCCAAACAATGGTGCAGCTATTTTCATCAAGCAAACTCTTCTCAAGTTCAAGAGTCTAATAGACCACCATACAATAATCATGGGAGACTTCAACACACCTCTCTCACCACTGGACAGATCTTCCAAACAAAAGTTAAATAAGGAAACTATAGAACTCAATAACACAATTAATAATCTAGACTTAATTGACATATATAGAATATACCACCCAACATCAAGCAGCTACACTTTTTTCTCAGCAGCACATGGATCCTTCTCAAAAATAGATCATATATTATGTCACAGGGCAACTCATAGACAATATAAAGGAGTAGAGATAATACCATGCATCTTATCTGATCATAATGGAATGAAACAGAAAATCAACGATAAAAGAAGGAAGGAAAAATCATGCATCACTTGGAGAAAGAACAATAGGTTACTGAATGATCAATGGGTTATAGAAGACATCAAGGAGGAAATTAAAAAATTCTTAGAGATAAATGAAAACACAGACACAACATATCGGAATCTATGGGACACATTGAAAACAGTTCTAAGAGGAAAATTCATTGCTTGGAGTTCATTCCTTAAAAAAAAGAAAAAACCATCAAATAAATGATCTCATACTTCATCTCAAAATCCTAGAAAAAGAAGAGCAAAACAACAGCAAAAGAAGTAGAAGGCAAGAGATAATTAAAATCAGAGCTGAAATTAATGAAATGGAAACAAAAGAAACAATTGAAAAAATTGACAAAACTAAAAGTTGGTTCTTTGAAAAAATAAATAAAATCGACAGATCCTTAGCCATGCTAACAAAGAGAAGAAGAGAGAGAACTCAAATTACTAGCATATGGGATGAAAAAGGCAATATCACAACAGACACTTCAGAAATACAGAAGATAATCAGAAATTATTTTGAATCATTATACTCCAATAAAATAGAAGATAGTGAAGGCATAGATAAATTTCTTAAGTCATATGATCTGCCCAGATTGAGTCAGGAGGATATAAACAACCTAAACAGACCAATAACAATAGAGGAAATAGAAGAAACCATCAAAAGACTACCAATAAGAAAAGCCCAGGACCGGATGGGTATACAGCAGAGTTTTACAAAACCTTTAAAGAGGAACTAACACCAATACTTTTCAAGCTATTTCAGGAAATAGAAAAAGAGGGAGAACTTCCAAATACATTCTATGAGGCCAACATCACCCTGATGCCTAAACCAGACAAAGGCACTTCAAAGAAACAAACATACAGACCAATATCTCTAATGAACCTAGATGCAAAAATCCTCAATAAAATTCTGGCGAATCGGATTCAAAAACATATCAAAAAAATTATACACCATGATCAAGTAGGATTCATCCCTGGGATGCAAGGCTGGTTCAATATACGGAAATCAATAAATGTTATTCACCACATCAATAGACTTAAAAATAAGAACCATATAATCATCTCGATAGATGCAGAAAAAGCATTCGACAAAGTACAGCATCCCTTTATGTTCAAAACTCTAGAAAAATTAGGGATAACAGGATCATACCTCAACATTGTAAAAGCAATCTATGATAAGCCACAGGCCAGCATCATTCTGAATGGAGAAAAATTGAAGGCATTCCCTCTAAAATCTGGAACAAGACAGGGATGCCCTCTCTCACCACTTCTGTTCAACATAGTCCTCAAAACACTGGCCAGAGCAATTAGACAGACAAAAGAAATTAAAGGCATAAAAATAGGAAAAGAAGAACTTAAATTATCACTATTTGCAGATGACATGATTCTATACCTAGCAGACCCAAAAGGGTCTACAAAGAAACTATTAGAGCTAATAAATGAATTCAGCAAAGTGGCAGGATATAAAATCAACATGCATAAATCAAATGCATTCCTGTATATATATCAGCAACAAATCCTCTGAAACGGAAATGAGGACAACTACTCCATTCACAATATCCCCCCAAAAAATAAAATACTTGGGAATCAACCTAACAAAAGAGGTGAAAGACTTATACAATGAAAACTACAGAACCCTAAAGAGAGATATAGAAGAAGACCTTAGAAGATGAAAAAAATATACCCTGTTCATGGATAGGCAGAACTAACATCATCAAAATGGCAATATTACCAAAAGTTCTCTATAAGTTCAATGCAATGCCAATCAAAATCCCAACAGCATTTCTTGTAGAAATATATAAAACAATCATGAAATTCATATGGAAAAATAAAAGACCCAGAATAGCAAAAACAATGCTAAGCAGGAAGTGTGAATCAGGTGGTATAGCGATACCAGACTTCAAACTATACTACAGAGCAATAGTAACAAAAACAGCATGGTACTGGTACCAAAACAGGCGGGTGGACCAATGGTACAGAATAGAGGACACAGTAACCAATCCACAAAACTACAACTATCTTATATTTGATAAAGGGGCTAAAAGCATGCAGTGGAGGAAGGATAGCATCTTCAACAAATGGTGCTGGGAAAACTGGAAATCCATTTGCATCAAAATGAAACTGAATCCCTTTCTCTCGCCATGCACAAAAGTTAACTCAAAATGGATCTAGGAGCTTGATATTAAATCAGAGACTCGGCATCTGATAGAAGAAAAAGTTGGCTATGATCTACATACTGTGGGTTCGGGATCCAAATTCCTCAGTAGGACACCCATAGCGCAAGAGTTAACAACTAGAATCAACAAATGGGACTTACTCAAACTAAAAAGTTTTTTCTCAGCAAAAGAAACAATAAGAGAGGTAAACAGGGAGCCTACATCCTGGGAACAAATCTTTACTCCTCACACTTCAGATAGAGCCCTAATATCCAGAGTATACAAAGAACTCAAAAAATTAGACAATAAGATAACAAATAACCCAATCAACAAATGGGCCAAGGACCTGAACATACACTTCTCAGAGGAGGACATACAATCAATCAACAAGTACATGAAAAAATGCTCACCATCGCTAGCAGTCAGAGAAATCAAAACCACCCTAAGATACCATCTCACTCCAGTAAGATTGGCAGCCATTATGAAGTCCAACAACAACAAGTGCTGGAGAGGTTGTGGGGAAAAGGGTACACTTGTTCATTGTTGGTGGGACTGCAAATTGGTGCAGCCAATTTGGAAAGCAGTATGGAGATTTCTTGGAAAGCTGGGAATGGAACCACCATTTGACCCAGCTATTCCCCTTCTCGGTCTATTCCCTAAAGACCTAATAAGAGCATGCTACAGGGACACTGCTACATCGATGTTCATAGCAGCACAATTCACGATAGCAAGATTGTGGAACCAACCTAGATGCCCATCAATAGATGAATGGATAAAAAAAATGTGGCATTTATACACAATGGAGTATTACTCTGCATTAAAAAATGACAAAATCATAGAATTTGGAGGGAAATGGATGGCATTAGAGCAGATTATGCTAAGTGAAGCTAGCCAATCCTTAAAAAACAAATGCCAAATGACTTCTTTGATATAAAGGGAGTAACTAAGGACAGGGTAGGGATGAAGAGCTTGAGAAGAAGATTAACATTAAACAGGGATGAGGGTAGGAGGGAAAGGGAGAGAGAAGGGAAATTGCATGGAAATGGAAGGTGATCCTCAGGGTTATACAAAATTACATATAAGAGGAAATGAGGGGTAAGAGAAGAATAATACAAGTGGAAGAAATGATTTACAGTAGAGGGGGTAGAGAGAGAAGAGGGGAGGGGAGGGGAGGGGAGGGGAGGGGGGATAGTAGAGAATAGGATAGACTGCAGAATACATCAGACACTAGAATGGCATTATGTAAATCAATGGAAGTGTAACCGACGTGATACAGCAATCTGTATACGGGGTAAAAATGGGAGTTCATAACCCACTTGAATCAAACTGTGAAATATGATATATTAAGAACTATGTAATGTTTTGAACGACCAACAATAAAAAAAGTACATTTCTTTAAAGTCACAATATTTGTACTGTCTATAAATCCCTTTCATTTTTAGAATCCTGTCTTTTTTGACGCATCACAAGTCATGTCCTAGAAACAGCTGATAACGCTATCAGAGCTTAACTTTAGCAGGCTTCTGTAGCTCTGGTTTGGTTT
Source organism: Ictidomys tridecemlineatus (assembly GCF_052094955.1). Lineage (NCBI taxonomy): Eukaryota > Metazoa > Chordata > Mammalia > Rodentia > Sciuridae > Ictidomys > Ictidomys tridecemlineatus. The sequence goes on from NC_135481.1 coordinate 180,046,607, forward strand.
GGTTGGTAATTCGTTCAAAGGCTTGGGAGTTGTACCCTCAACGAGCATGTGTTGAACTGTGTCTCTTTGAAGCCTATGAGTTGCTGGAGAGGCAGATGTTCTACCTGACTTAAAAATGGAGGGGAGGGCTGGGGTTGTGGCTTAGTGGTAGCACACTTGCCTGGCATGTGTGAGGCAGTGGGTATGATTCTCAGCACCACATTAGAAGGAAAGAAAAAAAAAAAAGGTCTATCAACAACTAAAAACAAAAAATAATTAAAAGTGGAGGGGAGACAAAGCTAGTTTAATGATTAAAATATGATTTATAAGAGTTTATTTGGAAGAATCATCAATCAATGGAGCTTAAGGCTAGTAGGGATTTAGGACACTAGGGGATCTAATCCTTGATTTTGGAATTATAATATTATAGCTATAGAAACGTGGTACTTTGGATGCCTTCTGTTTGCTCCTCCAGAACCTCTCTCTAACCTTCTCCACCTGCCTATCCATCTGGGAGCTACACCAGTAAAGACTAAAAAAATAAACAACAACAACAAAACAAAAAAATGAAGGGGAGAGGGGCTGGGGCTGGGGCTCAGTGGCAGAGTGCTTGCCTAGCACATGTGAGGCACTGGGTTTGATCCTTAGCGCTGCATACAAAAATAAGAAAATAAAATAAAGGCAAATAAAATAAGAAAAAAAAAAAAGGAGGGGCGAGGCTGGGCGTAAGGGTGAAGACCTCTAATCCCGGTGGCTTGGAGACTGAGGCAGGAGGATCATGAGTTTAAAGCCAGCCTCAGCACCTAATGAGACCCTATCTCAAAATAAAACATTAAAAAAGGCTGGGAGTGGGGGAACTAGGGTTGTGGCTCAATGGTAGAGCATTTGCCTTTCATGCATGAGGCACTGCGTTCGATCCTTAACACCACATTAATTAATAAAGTAAAGATATTGTGTCCATCTACTACTACTAAAAAAAAAAAAAAGGCTCAGAATGTGGGTTAGTGGTTACTGCAATCTTCTAGTCTGGAGAAAGATGAAAAGCAAGATCCTAGGGACCAATGCACAAAAGGCTGGACCCTGTTTTATGTACCTTCGGTATTGTCTTATCTTCCCACCTCTTCATCTAATTCATAAGTGGATCTCTTCTCTGGATTCTCAACTCTACCCTTCTAACCTCTTTCTGTATCCCTGTTCCTTTAAAAAAATTTCCCCTTTTTATATTCATGCTACCATTTGTTAAAAGAGAGAGAGAGAGAGAGAGAGAGAGAGAGAGAGAGAGAGAGAGAGAGAGAGAGAGAGAGAGAAATAAAGGCAGGGATGTCAGTTTCCTCATTAAAAATTCTTTGTTATCTGTAGGAACCATTTTATTATTATTATTATTATTTTTTTTTTGATGCTGGGGATTGAACCTAGGGCAGGGCCAGGTGCATCTAAGTTAATGTTCTACCACTGAATTATTCCCCCACTCCTAAAAGGAGCCATTTTAAACCAGTGTTGTTCTCTTTGGACTCAGATGAGTTTAGAAATGTAAGTGAATCATGGCGGCTGGCATAAGGGAAGTCACCGAGTGCTGGGAATTCTTCATTTTTCAGCAAGGGTAGAAACCATTATTCCCCTTTTTGCTTTGCATTTGAGGAGGTAATTGTTAATTATCCTTTCCCTTCAGTCTCCTCCTTTTCCTCTGCTTCTGAGCAGATTTAGGAGAGGTAGAAAAAGCAAATGTGATAAGCTTCCAGGGATGACAGAAAGTTTCCATTCCCTACCTTTGTCTCAGACCCTACTTCTCTGTTTTGCTCAGTAATACTTTAATTTTTTAAAAATATTTATGTCTTAGCTGTAGTTGGACACAATACCTTTATTTTATTTATTTATATGTGGTGCTGAGGATGGAACCCAGGGCCTCACATGTGCTCTACGGCTGAGCCACAACCCAAGCCCATACTTTAAATTTTGAGTAGAACTTCAAGCCTTTGACTTTACCTGTTTAAAAGCAAAAATCTCTAGAAGTGTGACTTCCTTAGGCTGTGATCATTAATCATTTACACATAACCAGTTTTTTACATCTTTTCCTGAGAGGGAGGGACAGGAAAAGGAACATGGAAGCAAGAATTTGGGAAAAGGAAGGCAGGGAAGCTGGAAGGGGCAGATTCAACTATTTTACAATTTTATCTAGTGTGGTTTTACTTGCTATCACTGGTGCCTGAGTCGCTCCTTCTCCAACCCCATCTTTTATTTACATGATAGTTTAAACCTACAATAAGAGGAAAAAATAATTTTTTTATAAAATAGATATTTAAGTATAAAGGGAAGAAGCAAAACAACATAAAAAAGTAAGAATCTAAAAATAATAGACAGATCGTCAGTAACAGATAATGAACAATAAAATAGTGTGTCATAAAGATTAACCAAAATGACATTTTATTATATTGAATTTTTATTTCAACATAGCAAAATAAAATGTCCAGAAATTTTTGTTTTGTATATTTTAAAAAATTCATAAAAACATAAACCTGTCTTTGAGGAGAGCCTTATATAAAAATATTAGAGCTCTTTGAATTAAAAAGCATTGATAATAACTATTAGGTACTTCTCAGGCCTTCCCAATTGCTGAGGTAGTTCAGTAAAGAGCAGTCCTCTGTGATGCTTCTCTCTGTGAATTTTAACATAATAAAGCATAAATAAAGTAGAATAAGCCTTTTTGTGCTTCCTACTCCCTGTTGGTGGTATTATTCAGAAAATAAAAAGGGACTCAGGCATAAATATGAGCAAAGAGAAAGGATTTGTTATTCAGTCTCTCACATCACTAGAGATTACAACTGCATCTTAAACCCAGACTCTGAAAGCATACACCCCTTTTGTTTTGGATTTGATAAATGAAATTCTTCCTTTGTTTTTCAGTAAAAAAAATCAAAAGACAATATGCTCCTTTCACAAGAGGTCTGTCTCTACTGTGAGACTGGAATAGTTCAAAAAAACAAAGATTCAGAAAATGTTAAAAAATAATCACCGCTTTTGCTCTAACTCCACTTTTTTTTACAGAGTAGAATGTATATTCTATCCAATTAAAAAATAAAGTATACTAGCTTTTAGGTAAAAAGTGCTCAACCTTTGCATTTGATGAATTTGATACTACTACTTTACAATATTTGATTACATGAGTTCGTTTACACCATGAGCTCAGCAATAGATTAGTTCTAGAGCAGATCTGCATTTATTCCTGTTCAAGGGAAAGGACAGATTGAAGTAGAGGAGACCAGTCAAGGAAGGGAGCTTTGGAGCCAGACTACTTGGCTTTGGATCCTGGCTTTGCCATTTATTAGTTGTGTGACCTTGGCCAAGTCACTTCCATGTTTGGTTCCACAGCTTCTCCATCTGCAAAATGAAGATAATAAAAGATGAAGATATTATAAGGACTAAAAGAGCTAATCATATAAAGTACTTAGAGTTAGGCTCATTATAAGCACTCAATAAAATGTTATTCATTTTTATTGGATAATACAGAAAATGGACTAGTTCAAAAGTGAAGAATTGGTTACATGTAATGAGACCAAGAAGATTATGGCAAGGGACTTATGCACTGAAATGTGCTCTCTGCATTGACGTTTATCATATAGTGGCCATTCTCAAGGTGTACTTCTGGTTCTGCTTGAGGGTCAAGATTTAAACCATCAAAAGCAACTAGGGTTAAGGCGGGGATTGTGGCTCAGTGGCAAAGCACTTGCCTAGCATGTGTGAGGCACTGGGTTCGTTCCTCAGCACTACATGTAAATAAATAAAAAAATAAAACTACATCAACAACTAAAAACCATTTTTTAAAAAAAGCAACTAAGGTTTTCATTTTAGTTCAAAGCACCTGCTGGCCCACATTCAAAGACCTTTTGGGCAGTGATCCCCTTGAAGCCACACTTGGTACACTGTCACATCCCTATCCCTCAAAACTAATCTAACTCTGTATGAATCATGGAGAAATTTGTTCCTCAAGATGCCTTGGCAGAGGAATGGGGTGGAAGGTGGTGGATAGGTGAATAAGGATCCATGCTACCCACTGTACAACAAAAGCAATGCAGTTCATTATTTTGGTGTCTCTTCTTCATCTGCCAATCATTACATTTCTTTTCTCTTTTCCTCTCCACATCCAAGAGGCCTTTGCCCTAGAGAGATCAGCTCTGGCTCTTTGTTATGTTCCTAAACCAAACAAGAGCCTGAGAATTAGAGAAACTTTCTAATTAGTCTAGCATGCCCCTTAGGGATTTTCTACCCTTCCACATACAGCTTATCAAGGTATTCACCCAACACAAACTAATTATTTTCTTAGAAAATTTTTACTTACAAATGTTATTCTTTTTTTTTTTTTTTTTTTTTTGCTTACAAGAAAAATTTCTTCTCCTATGCTTTTCAGAAGGCAGTGGGTACTCAACAAGTTTCTATCCAAGAGTTATTTGAGGATCTGACAGTAGTTGTAGGAGAGAAAATAAGGAAAAAGGGAAAGAGAGGGAAGAAAAGTGGAATTGGCATAGGTTTAGCATTATAGCTTTCAGAAAGTTTTTTTTGCTTGAAGTTTTTGTTTTGAAATTATTTATTTTTTTGGTACCAGGGATTAAACACAGGGGCACTTAAATCACTAAGCCACATCCCCAGCTCTGTTTTGTTCTATTTTAGAGGGCCATTTGGGGGTTTGAACTCAACAGTGCTCTGCCACAGAGATACATTCCCAGCCCTTTTAAAATTTTTCAGAGATAGGGTCTTTCCATATTGCCCAGGCTGGCCTTAAACTTGTGATATCCCTGCCTTAGTCTTTCGAGTAGCTGGAATTATAGGTGTTCACCTCAACACCTGGCTTGCTTGAAGAATTTAAAGAGAAATAGAAAGGAAGGAGAAAAGGGGACTTTATAAAAGGAACTTTATAAAAGTCCATAGGGACTTTATAAAAATACATATTAAATAGGAAACTACAAAAGTGGACTGGTATTAAGATTGTTGACAATTAAGTAGCCTTGACAAAAGAGCCAACAATACTAACATTGCAACATTGAATTTTTTTTGTATTGGGGATTGACTTGAGGACCTCCCGCATACTCATACATACACTCTTCCACTGGCTATACCCCAAGCCCTGGGATCTCTATTTTTTATTTTTTTAGTACTGGGGATTGAACCCAGGGATGCTTAACCACTGAGTCACATCCCCAGATCATTTTTTGTATTTTATTTAGAGACAAGGCCTCCCTGAGTCACTTAGGGCCTCACTAAATTGCTGAGGCTGGCTTTAAACTTGCCATCCTCCTGCCTCAGCCTCCCAAGTTGCTGGGATTAGACGTGTGCACCACTGTGCCCAGCTAGAATCTCTTGAAATGTTTCTAGACCTGTTTATTAAGACTGGAACTTTATGAATGTTCTGGCATGCCTTAAAAATTTACTACGTTTTTCACTGTATCTGAAAATTTAAATCAAGAACTGCATAATTGAAATTAGGACTGCAGGGGCTGGGATTGTGGCTCAGTGACTGAGCACTTGCCTCGTACATGTGAGGCCCTGGGTTCAATCTTCAGCAACTCATAAAAATAAAATAAAAATTAAAAATAATAAAAAAAGAAATTAGGAATGCATATTCTCTAATTACTTAAAGGTTTTGACAGAAAAAAAAAAAAAGCATGCCAGAGGTAAGTAAATGGGTGGAGGTAGCTTCATGTTCAAGTCTGGAAAAGTGGTGTGGGGGTGTGTGTGTGTGTTAGTTGCTGGAATGGCTTCTGAAAGGATTGGCTTTTACCTGCATTTCTAAGTAGGGAGACAGCCCATGAGCTTCCTCAACCAGCAAACTGATGGCTCGGGTTCTGGTTCAGCCATTGCCTTCTGGACTCGGAACAGAGCCTGGGAGACGATGATGCGCAGAGAAGGCTCAGGGTCATGTAGCATCTCTCTCAGATCTAAATGGCAAGAGAACCAAGGGTGGACCTGAAAGTCCTTTGAGGTTTCTGGAAAGGAGCTGGGCTCTAAATATAGAATAGCCTCCGTGTCCAGAGGCCAACTTTCTCTAAGACACTGAAAGTTTTTAGGTTGGTGGATGGATTCTGATTTAGAATCAGACCTACAAAACCTACTAGTTCTGAGTTGCTGCATAGTTTACTCCTCTGAAATAATCACATTCTAAGTAGTACACCTAAAGTCAGTTCATCTGGACCTTCCAAACCATGTCTAATGTGAACCTCTAAGTTGCTGTGTCCTAAATGTAACCTAAACCATTATTCCCTTCTCTCTTCTCTGTCTGTCTGTCTCTCTCCCTCGTGGTGCCAGGGATCAAACCCAGAGACTAGTGTCTTTTTAAAATATTTTCTTAAATTTTTATTTTTATACTTTCTTATTGCAAAAGAAATGTAAGTTCATTGTGTAGAAAATATATGTGACAATATATGTAAGCACTAGAAGAAAATAAAAGTTACCCATAATCCTGCCACCTAGAGCTAACCACTATTACTTCAGTATTTATCTTTCTGGTCTTTTTTCTAGGCATTTATTTATATATGTATGTTTTTATTTTTTGTTCAAATGAAACCATATAACTCTGTAATTGATTCTTTTTTTAAATATTTTTTTAGTGTAGATGGACACAATACCTTTATTTTATTTGTTTATTTTATGTGGTGCCAGGATTGAGCCCAGTACCTCATGCGTGATAGGCAAGCACTCTACCACTGAGCCACAACCCTGGCCCCTGTAATTGATTCTTATTTAAAAATATCTCATCATAATTTATCTGAGTCATTTAAAAATTCTTGTGTAATGTTTTTCTTAGCTATTTATGATTCTACAATGTGGGCATGCTATGAATTCACTTATTCCCAATCTTTTCCAGTCTAAAATGTTTCCTATTCATTATTCTAAATAACACTGAAATGGACATTCCTATAATTATTATTTAATTTTTTTTTTTAGTTATGGTGCGAAACAATATCTTTATTTACTTATTTTTATGTGGTTCTGGAGATTGAACCAAGTGTTCTACCACTGAGCTATAACCTCAGCCCTAATTATTTATTTTCATAAGTTAAAGTCCTAGAAGTAGGATTGATAAATCAAAGTATATGCTTATTTTAAAAGATTTTGATATGTCCTGCCAAAATTCCCTTTTAAAAAGTTGAACAATTTATGTTCATACAAGCATAGTGTATAATGAATATCAATGTCCTTTAATACATCAATGTTGAGTATTACTGACAGAAAAGCACATATGGACACCTCATTTTATTTACAAACTTCTGATTACTAGTATTAGCAAATATTTTTTATGTATTGGGCATTTGTGATTCCTCTATGAACTGCTTATTCATTTTGTTTGTTACCTGTACTCCCAGAGTCTTGGGAGGCTGAGGCAGGGGGATCAAGTTCAAGGCCAGCCCCTGCAACTTAGGGAAACTCTTGTCTTAAAATAAATAGAAAGGGCTGGGGCTGCAGCTCAGTGGTAGTGAGTGCTTGGGTTCAATCCCCAGTATTACAAACAAACTAACAAAAAATATGTGGACAAATATAATCTTCTATTTTGTGGATCACTCTATTTTTTAATATTTGTTTTTTAGTTGTGGATAGAGACCATTACCTTTATTTTATTTTTATGTGGTGCCAAGGATCATGCCTCATGTATGCTAGGTGAGAGCTCCATCACTGAGCCACAACCCCAGCCCCTTGATCTTTTATATCTACTTAAAAATAAAAAAGTGAGAGAGTGAGAGGCTTTTCTTACAGTACTAGGGACTGAACCCAAGGGTGATTTACCACTGAGATACCTCCCCAGCCCATTTAATTTTTATTTTGAAATTTCCCAGGCAGTCTTGAATTTGAGATCCTCCTGCTCAGCCTTCCAAGTCACTGGAATACATGTGTACCACCGTGGGTGTATCCCACTGTGCCCACAGTATCCTTATTAATATCTAATTCTCTATGCAAATGCAAAGTCCTAGCAAGGTGCTGTGGTGCATGCCTGTAATCCCAGCAACTTGGGAGGCTGGGGCAGAGGATAGTAGGTTTGAGGCCAGTCTCAGCAACTTATTGAAACTCTAGGCATCCTAGTAAGACTCTGTCTCAAAATAAAAAACAAAAAGGATTAGGCATGTGGCTCAGTTAAGTGCCCTTGGGTTCAAACCCTGGTACTAAAAAGTAAAAAATATAAAAATAAATAAAAATCTACATCCTCTTTATGGTTTGGAGTTTTAATGTCTTAAGTAGAATTTTAGCCTTTAAATTTGTCATGTTTATGGGCTGGAGATGTGGCTCAAGCTGTAGCGTGCTTGCCTGGCATGCATGTGGCCTGGGTTCGATCCTCAGCACCACATTAAAAAAAAATAATAATAAAGATGTTGTGTCCACCAAAAACTAAAAAATAAATAATAAAATTCTCTCTCTTCAAAAAATAAATAATTAAATAAATAGATTTGTCATGTTTATTTCCAAAATGGAAGATTTCACCTTTTTTTTTTTTTTTTTAAGTTTCTTAAAGAGTTTGTATTAGGGCTAGGGTTATAACTCAATGGTAGAACACTTGCATAGCATGTGAGAGGTACTGGGTTCGATCCTTAGTACCACATAAAAATAAATAATAATAAAAAAGTATACATACAATATTTTGCACTTAGATTTGTGTCTACATGTTCAAAAGAATACATAAAGAGCAGACATCAATTTAAATTTTTTTTTAATTCAGACATCAACTTTTGAACGAAATAATTGAAACTTAATTTGTCATAAATCAGTTTAAATTGATATTTAAATTGTTGTTGCCTTTTTCTGTTTAAATTTAGCTTTAAAATTACCAATGGTAAATAACATAAGTTTATTTTTAAAAGACTATTATGCGAGGGTGCTGGGGTTGTGGCTCAGTGGTAGAGCGCTCGCCTAGCACATGTGAGGCACTGGGTTCGATCCTCAGCATAAAAAGTAAAATAAAGGTATTATGTTCACCTACAATTAAAAACATATATTAAAACAAGGCCCTGGGTTCAATCCTAAGCAACACACACACACACACACACACACACACACACACACACACACACACACGACTATCAGAATACCGCATTTTTTCCTTTGATTTGTTTTGTTTTTTTGAGATTGGGGTCTTGCTATGTTGCCAAGGCTGGTCTTGAACTTACAGGCTCCAAGGCATCTCTTGCCTCAGCCTCCTGAATAGTTGGGACGACAGCTGCAAGCCACTATGTCCTGTCAAATAGCCTATTTGGCAGAGAAGCCACTACAAGGGAAGGAGGAATGTGTGAGGTTGTTTCACTAGGCTAAGCCACATGAGATTGCTGATATGAGACTCTTTTTTGACCTACAATTTGATAATTTCAAATGATTTATCCTATTATATATATGTATATAACTTTATATACATACTCTAAATCTTCTATATAACTAACTTTTGAATGGAAAAGGAACTTTGGTTTCCCAATGTTTTAGATTAGAAATAATTTTCTTTTAAACAGATAGAATTAGCCATGTAGAATCCTATTCCATAGAATAATCTGCATGGTTCTTTTCTTCCTTCTTTCTGATATCTATGAAGAAACAGGAAATCTTAAGAGTGGCATGATTTTCTTAAATAGACTTTAGTCTCTGAGCAGTTTTAAAATATCAACACACACACATATATATAATATATATATATATAAAATGAGATCCCTCTTAAGTTGCTGAGGGTCTTACTAAATTGCTGAGGTTGGCCTCAAACTTGTGATCTTTCTGCCTCAACTTTCCAAGTTGCTAGCATCACAGGTGTGTCATCACATTTAGCTACTTATATGTTTTTATTTTAAAAGTAGTGAAATGTTCAGGATTTTAATTTGGTTTTCAAGAAAATAATTCTGAATTGTGAGACAGCATTTCCTGGCATTTTCTAATTATAGAACTACTTCTTAAGTGGCAATAAATAATTCTTAGAGTACTAAATCTGCAGATCAGTACAATTAAAGAAAATTTTTACTCATTGAAAATTCCAAAAGCATTTGCAGACAGTTGCCTTATATGACTATAAAACATCTCTACTGCCAAGTCCCACATCTTATAGGACAACTGCTTATCGATAATAGTGCTGAAATCATCTCTGGTATTTGTGAGGTATCATAAGATTTACTAAGATTGTATTTCTAGGTAATGTTTTATTTCCTGGCAGAAAAATTTAGGAACTGACCCCAAGATGTTAATTAAAGCTAGTTTCCAGATAAATAGGGTCATGTCTTTCCCTAAAGGGGGAATTGGACTAGAATGAGACTGTCATTCAGCTGAGGTCACCAATGGCTTTGTCAGGATCCTTGGATGCCACAGTCTCAGCTTTGCCTGCCCATAGTCATGGGCTCAGATACCTTCCAAAATATGGGTGCATCCCAAATCCAAGGAGTGTTATCACTTACCATTCTGAATCCAGTCAGTGCCCTTTATACTGAGCTCATTTTGATCCATGTATTTTGACAAAAGCCCTAAACAAAGAAAAAGTCAGTGAGTTATTATCATTAAAACATCCGGGCAGCTGGCAGAATTGGCCTTTTGATAATTAAATAAATTCTAAAAACCAGACTTCCAAGTGTATGATATTTATATATAGGTAACATAGCTCCTTTCTCCTAGAAATATTTTCAAGGCCATCTTAAAAAAAATGAGGATGCACAACAACACAATTTAGCAAAATACAGACTATAGAAATGAAAGAATTTTCTTTGTACCTACAAACAAGACTGCTGCTCTTCTGATGGGAAGTTTTGTATTCTTGGAGTACATCAGAGTTTGGGCTAAGATGTTAATTTTCCCCCTGCATTTTATTCCCTAAGTAGGGGAAAAAATAAGAGTACAAAGCAGTGAAGTAGCAGCATATTTTGATCAGTATCACCAGAGTTTGCAGGGTAAGGGACTATATCAAATACAGAGGCAGAGTACAAGAGTGCTTGATATAACTAGTGAACACTATCAGTGATTACGAAAGTATGCCATGGTAACAAGCCCCTATACAAAGCTAAATCCTCTGAAAATCTCTTGCCCATCCCAACTCATGCTGTGTATCATGCTGTGTATCATGCTGTGATGCCTTTAAAGCCATCCTAGCTTCCCTGGATTCTGTTTTCTAAGCTTCTCCTTCACCTTTTCCCTGACCGCTTACCTGCCTGACCTTATGCTGCTCTGAGCATTTTGCAGATGCTCCTTTCTTGGCACAAGTCATTTTCCACTTTGAGTTTCTATTAATTTCTGCAGGTTTCATCTCCCTTACTAGCTTGCAGACTCCCAACTGGGTTTTAAACCTTGGCTTCTCCATGGCTTGTTGCACACTGGATGTGTTTTGCTTATCGGGTGAATGGATATACCTTTCAGGGGATCTCTTACAAGGACAGGCACCTGAGAGACAGGCTGAGGACAGGAATTTGTTCTCATAGAGCTTATGATTTAACATGAACAATTTGTAGTCAAATACTATCATTAGTGCATCAAGCTATAGGTTTGATTGCAGGTCAGAGAGAATCCCTAGTGGAAAGCCTGCACAAGGGTTCTTGGGGGTTCCTGCCAGCCTGATCAGAGGAGACCACTCCTGGTCCTAAACAAGTTAAACCTATGGACGATTTCTAGGAATAGTCAGTCCCAGGGACTTTGTAGTAGAATCCAAGTAGTTTTATAATCAGTTTCTAGAAAACCAAGAATGACCCTCCAGAACTTCGCTGGTTCTAGCCTGTCCCTTTGATGAGCTCTGTTGAATCTGTGAGGGAGAAGGTGCCATCTGGGCCCAGTGCCATAGCCAATGGCATGCTGCCATCATGCCTACAGCTATACTGCATGGCAACCGTTGGTTGGGGGGGTCCCCTAAACATGCTTTAATGGGGAATAAGATGATCTACCATATCCAGGAAGGATGAGAGACAGCTGTAAGGGGAATATATAACTCCACTGCAATTCAGCCCATGTGGAGTTTTCTGAACAAAACTATCAGCCTGACCTTATAACCCCAGACCCAGGTTAGTGGGCTTCTAAGAGTTTACCAGTCTAATTTGTGAAGAAGGTTGGTAAGAGGAAGTGAATTTGTGATTCAGTTGGGAGAAAACTATAGAAAAATAGATCTACAGTTTAAAACATTTTAGAGATTCATGTGCTGGCATGAAAGTGGTAAGCCATATTTCCTGAATGTCACATTCTACCATTAAAAACCATGTCAGGAAAACTAGGTATGTTGACATGTTGAAGAGGTGACAAAGCCATTATTTCTCACATACAAAGAATCTGCAGATTTTTCCAGCTTCAGTAGGTCTGATGTACAAGGGGTCTCTGCAGTACACTTCCTGGGGCAACTTCCACTTCAGGAAATGAGCACAGATGGTTAAGACTCGCCGGCTCTCCTGTGAAAAAGATGATCATAGATCAGAATTTCCAAACATTTTTTTTAAGCTGAGGTAATCTTTCTTTGATAAAACAGACACCAAAGTTCAATGAGAAAAGCTGAATAACTCAGGATTTTCCTGTGTGGAGTGAGAGGAGGGGTGCCAAGGAACCAAAATGCTGTTCTCCTCCTCCAACTTCCCCAGAGTCCCTGAGGGGATCCATAAAACCTCAGGGTTGAGGGGAAGATGCAGAAATCACTGGTTTCAGGCATGCTCCGCAGACTTGAGATTCCACAGGGATTCTCAATTACCATGCTCTAGAGACAGAAACCCCAACCCTACTGACCACACCTAAGTCATTTTTCTGTTACTCTACATGGGGAAGTGTAACTCTTGACTTTGTGACAGCCTGGGGCATCTCTGATTTGGAAGAAACTAAAGTACTGATTTAGCTAGTAGGCCTCTTTGCTAGTTCACTGCTCTCCAAATGCTGCCCAGGGACCATACAACATCTCTGATGAGTCTCCAAGCAAGTATTTTATCCCAGGCCCACTAGATATTTGGGCATAAAAATTCCTATGGGGATAGATGGGAATAAAAAATTAGTTCAGTGGACCCAGATGGCACCTTTTTATCTTCACAAATGCAACAGAGCTCATCTTAACAGTTCAAGGTAGTTTAGCTGCTTTGTTTAGTGATTTGTAAAAATCTGGTAAACCAAAGATATCAAGATACCCTCCTCTAGGTTTATGCCTTTAAGAAATTCTCACACATGTGTATAAGGAAAGATATACAAGAATGCTCATTGTAGTGCTGTAATAATGAAAATCTGAAAAATTTCATGTCTATTCCATGGCATGGAATAGAAGAAGGGGATAAGTTATAGGTTACTCATCTGATGGAAATTCATACAGCTGTGAAAATAAATTATCTAGAGTTTTACAACATGGTTTAATCTCATAAATACAATGTTAAACAAAATGCTGAAAGATATAGAGAATGATACGATATATACAGTTTTAAAACATGAGCAATATTAACGCAGGAATGATAACAAATTTAGGATGACACTTTTGAGGGAATTCAGTTAGGGAAAGATATATAATTTATTCCTATTTTATTTTTAGCATGGAGGTTGCTGTATGGGTGCTTAGTATGATCTCTGTACCAGTGACTCATAACCTGATTTATGTTACATATCTTCCCCTCTGCTTAGCCTGAGGAGCTTTGGAGAATGGCTAGAAGTTGTTCATTGTCTGAAGGGAAATAAGCCCATTAAACTTAACTGCCAAGGGCTGACAGGGCAGGGTGTGGTATTGATAAGAGCTGTAAACTTCCCAGGCCATACTCCCTGTCACCTGATTGGCAAGTTCCGCTTCACTGCTTTTTGGGGTTTGAAACGTTTCATATTATGATTATACAACTGTAAACCTTTCCCCACACCAAGGTGCTAGGGCCCACAATCTCACATCTGTTTTTGGACCTGCATCCTTGACTTCCATTTCTGTAAAGGGTAGCCTACAGAGGAGAGAGCCCCAGGATTTTTCCAGAATACTTGTGGTCTAGATACAACTCCCTGGGATGCTGCAACTGGTGGTCATAGTTAGCACCATAGACTGGACAGACTGGCTTCTGATGTTGTGACAGAACTACAAAGAATGACATTTCAACTTCACACCCACCACCCAATTAAGAGGATGGTTTACATGGAAAACCACAATTTTTATGGCAAATACTCTCAGGAGATTTAGGGGAAATAATGGCTTCTCCAGATTGGCAAGGCTACTCTCACTGACCTAACCTCAACCAAGTTATTTGTCTTAATAATGAGGCAGTTCTTGAAGTGAAAAAAGAAAGATGACAGAATATTATCATTGTCATTAAAAAAAAGAGTCTGTTGATTTGGGTATTATGTTTAGGGCTTGTTGTTAGGCTGAAAACTAGTGTGAGGCTACAGTGAGGGCTAGCATATCATTCTTACCCACAGAGGGCCACAATTTAATACTTAAAAAATAGGAGTAAAAGTTTCACACAATTCACTTACACAAAATAATTGAAATGTAGCACTGTATCAGAGAAAATGGAGAACAAAGATGGTACTACAAAGTCCCTGCTCTCAAAAGACATGAATCCTTTTTTGCAGAGTTGGCTGTGAATTTAGAGTTCCTTGGGACTCAAGGAAGTTGACAGCAGGTATTACCTCAGCTATTGCATCATTTTCATCCTGAGAATACAGAAGAAGTGGGACCAAGCTGTCCAGGACCTGGTTCTCCACACCCTTCTTATCTGTGTGCTTTACAGACTTTATGGCGGCTCCAAAGAGGGTCATGGAGAAACAATGAACATCAGGTCTCACCTATGAAGGAAACAGCCAGAAGGATGCAACTTGATGAACATGTTCATGCTCAGCTTATAAAAACTGCAGGTGGGTTGAATGCCAGTCTTAACAGGGGCTGTTTAGCTGCAGTGCAGCTGGAGGCAATACATATGGAGCAAGCCAGAACTGCTGTTTGCAGTCTGTCTTGTCCTCTCACTCCACAAGTGGGAAGCAGGCACAGTCCTACCTGTTTTTGTCAAAGCTTATGTCTGATACTGGTATTAACCATTCACACAAGCTGTTTTACTTATATTCAAAATCCCAGCCTTGACATATTTTACTGTCCCAATGATGCTGGTCAATATGCTCCATGTATTTCATTTTGGAAAATTGTTGGCATTTGAGACAAGGACATGATTACAGTCCATCATCTTGACCAAGTCTTATTATTCCTTGAAAGCAAAGACAATGTTTTATCCTATACAAACTCTTTCTCCATCCCACAAAGCAAGGTAATACCTTGGCAAGCTTTTATGTCTCAATTTTTTTTTAATCTGAAAAATTAACATTAACACCACCCTACCACATCATGGGTTACCAGGAAGGGTCTTGAAAGATTTGAAAAGTGCTCTGAAAGTAAAAAGTTCTATATAAAATAGAACATACTTATTACTATCCCAGTTTCTACTCTCTGTTATGGCAATTACCCTCCCGCCTAGGGAAAGTCCCTCCTCTCTATTATCTTACATCACCAAATAAGGAAAACAGTGTCCTCATCATGGCAGCCAGCGTAGTAAAATCCATTGTCCTGACGAGCTTCAGGAGAATCTGAATGGCTAACAAAACAATCTTTTCATCGGTTTCATATAAGCTGTCTAAAATGCATGGCAACAGGCTCTTGATGTCTTCCCTCTGTGTGTCCAAAGGGAGAACATCACCACCTCTCCTGGTGGCATGCCATCTGGTACCAAAGGGAGAGGGCTCTCAACTTCACTGGGTATTCATGTAAAGGGAGCATGATGGCCAGTCCATCAGTACTAGCAGGCCTGAGATGCATAAGAGTTGGTGAAGCGGTAGTGAGCTGCCTCACAAGACAGAAGTAGGACTAGGTGAGGGAGGTCCAGAGTCATGGCCCTGGCCTGTTGAGAGCTCTCCCAACACTGAGAGAAAGTGAAATGTTAGCTCAGGGCACAGTGCAGAAGGTCTCCAAACAGAGTCTGAAAGATTCCTTGGCAGGAATTCTGCAGAATTTATTGAGGATCTTCCCATTCTTAATTGAGATTCTACTTTTTTGAAATTCTTAAAAGGAAGCAGTCTCAATTTTAAAACATATATATTTAAAAATAAGTAGAATAAAACAATAAATACTAATGCATCTTATCAACCAAAATAAGCATTATTAACCACTGACATTTTTGCTTTAGATATATACATATGCTTTTGAATAGAAGAATAGAACTCAAGAGACAAAATTAAAGCCTCCTGAGTTAGTCAACTCTTCTGAGTAAGGCCTAGTTTTCTAGTGAGGCCTATGGAAAATGAGATCTCTTCCAACAGGAATGTCAGTGATCTGTCTTAGATGACAAGCATCTTGGCAGTAGATCAAAGGCCTATCCCAAGTATTTCACTGCACAACATGGTACAAGGCATAAGGGCCATGTGAATATTGTCTATGGTATTATAATAATGAGTATAACTCCACACAAATTGCAGGTTTCACATATTATCAATGTATGTGACTTGGCCTTTAAGATAGTTAGCTGCTTTTCTAATAGTAAGTACTAGCCTATTTCCTAGGTATAAAATTCAAGGATCTTCTCCACCTGCTCCTGTCCCAAGGCTTCCCAAGTTTTTTCTTAAGTTGTTTTCAGTTCTTTGGGTATCTCTTTGGGGGTATTCTATTTATGACTTAATAATCAGTGATCTGGGGTCTTCCTACCATTTCCTGGTGTCTAATGAGATTGCACAGTCCCCTCAAGGCAAGAATTCTAAAGGCCTCATTTTCATGATTCAGCCAGTCCTTCAAGCGGGCTGTAGAATATTTACTAGGCAGTCTCCTGGCCACAGGACTCTGGAAAAGCTGAAAGAACCCAAAATCAGCCAAATAAATGACCTTGAAGCCTTTTTTTTTTTTTTTTATAAAATAAGCTACCTTCCTACCAACTCCAAAATGTATGTTTTAGTTTGAAATCTCTACGATACAGCACACACACTATAGGGTGATGCT
The DNA here is from genome assembly GCF_052094955.1 of Ictidomys tridecemlineatus. NCBI lineage: Eukaryota > Metazoa > Chordata > Mammalia > Rodentia > Sciuridae > Ictidomys > Ictidomys tridecemlineatus. The sequence continues at coordinate 180,063,474 of NC_135481.1, forward strand.
TACGTTGCAGATACATAAAGTATACCCAATAATTAAAGTGCAGAGACCCATTTCAGTAGGCTTGAATCTGAAAAATTTGGGTGTAGCCTAGGAAGGCAGGCATTGCTGCTTTATAGCTTCCTGAACCCAGCACCAGGGAATGAGACTTACCTCCACAAAAAAGCCTGCAGATGTGAGTTTATGCTTATCATTCCCTCGGTTTAGAAAAGGCACTAACAGGTACATGACTTTATGTGCAAGGAGTTGGTTTCTTTCCAGCAATGCGCTGCAAAACACAACACCAACAGGATGACCCTCCAACATGCTCCCACACCAAGGGCATTTTCTCAGAGCAGGGCCTTCTGGACTTGATGCCCAGCTCAGGTAGATAGGAGGCTATGGCAGGACCAGGATCTCTGAAAAATATGCCTGACAGTCTAGACATTGCCTAGACTTATGAGCAGATTGTCCAGCCTTAGTTACTGTGGAAACTAAAGGGAATACAACAGCTAAAGCAATGCTGATTAGAGCAGGAGGGTGTGTGCGCACCACAAGGGAGCCGTACTTGGCAAGGAGCGATATTCCCTGAAGATGGTGATCTTTTTCTTCCAGAAGAGTCCATCCTTTATTCTTTTCCATGATGTGGAATTCCTGCCAGCACAATGTTCTGAGGAGGAGAGACTTTGTAGCCTGAATAGCAAAGCTAAGTCAAACAAAGACAGTGACTAGAACAGGTCCTGCCAATCTGTAAGCACACAGTCACTCTGTTCTCACTGGGGAGGGCCATGCCTGCAGAGTTGCTGGACCCTACTTCTCCCTCTGCTAGATTGCCCAAAGACTCTCAATTCTCTAACAACTTGAAAGGGCTTCAAACAAATTCTCTGGAGTAGAGGAAGGGGCCCAGGGGAAGGGAGGATGGGAGAGAGAGGGGAGATACTAAGGAATGAAGTTGATCAAATCATGTTATCTGCATTATAAATGTGTTATAACAAACCCCACTATTCTGTATAATTATAATGTATCAATAAAAATAGAAGAAAAACTAGATAAACCAAAAGACAATTCTTGCATAAAGAAATCTAACTAGGGCTGGGGATATAGCTCAATTGGTAGAGTGCTTGCCTCACATGCACAAGACCCTGGGTTCAATCCCTAGCACCACAAAAGAAAATGAAAAAGAAACCTAAGTAGATTTTGTTTCCCCAGGAGTTTGGAAAGAAATCTATGATAAAACAAATGATCTGGGATGCTAAAAAAATCTTTATTGATGGGCTGGGGTTGTGGCTCAACGGTAGAGTGTTCGTCTAGCATGTGCAAGGCCCTGGATTCGATCCTCAGCACCACATAAAAATAAATAAAACTAAAGGTATTGTGTCCAACTACAAATAAAAATTAAATATTTTAAAAAATCTTTATTGAGATAAAATTTATACCCCATAACATTTATCCCCACTGCTTAAAAAAACAAAACAAAACAAAACAAAACAAAAACTACTCATTGAACTGGTATCCTGGACTGGGCATCAGACAATCTCAAAGCTGGAAGGGTCCTCAGAGGCCACTTTGCCTGACACCACATACAGGCAAGGAGGCTGAGGCAGAGAACAGTGGAGTTGCTCTGGGTTAAATGGATGAATGAGAACAAGAACTTGGATCAACTGACTAAGTGATCTTACAGATTTCACATTATGGCACATTCTCTGAAAGAAATTCATGTCCCACAGCAACACTAAGAAATCTCTACTGAGACCCTAAAGGGGAACTAAAAATCTCTCTCTATGCAATAAAGCAGAAACAAGGAGTTGTTTCACTGGGTCAGTACAGATTTGGAGGTAAGTTCAAGCTGTTTTGTTTGTCTCTGTTTCTACTCGATTTATCAGCAAAAGGCTACAATTTTTAAGAGCATGTGGACTCACATAACCAAAAGTACCCTGGTTCCAGGAAAACTAAGGACAACCAATGAACGCCCAGAACAGCTCCTGGGCACTTCATCCCTGTCTCATGACGGCTGCTGTTTGCTCCCTCACAGTTGGGACCACATCTTGGCTATCCTCATGTCCACCACAGCACCCAGTGCTTGATAATGAAATCATAATGGACTGTACCACAAAGGTGTGACCTCCGTCGACACTTCCTGTTCTGTAGTGTACAGGCCACTTGGGATGTTGACATCAGACATGGTGAGGCCGATGCTGTGGTGGATCTGGATGAGCAGTGTCATGAGAAGCTGAGGAAAGAGTCGGAGCATGGCTGCTCGAAGCCTGTTTCCCATGAACACCTCATAAAGGGCACACGTTGCCTGTGGTAAAAAAGGCACAGAGCAGAGTTGAGCACCTGCGAGCCCTACTCCTCATTTTTGCTTTGTTTCTGTTTGTTCAAGAGTCCTGAATTTCTGAGTTTCTAAGACACTACGACTGTCCAATATTGAATTTCCGTGACAAACCCTCTTTCAACAGAATATGGTTTCTGGACCTACCATCCTCCTGGTATCGGACATGGCAGTGAGGAAAGGGGTCATTCAAAGTCACCAAGGAGTAAAGAGACTTGAAATCCAGAAGTATGAAGGAAACAATTCCCATACTTGATTACATACAGATAAAAACCAGGGCAAAATTTATCATAAGGCTAGATGACAAATAGCCCAAGAAAGTATTGATTTCAATGTATTATTAGTATATAAAATGCTCTTTCCAGTAAGAAAAACTACACAGGCTTGTTACTCAATGTCCAGGCCACGGAGCATCACCTGGGAGCTGATTAGACATGGAGACTCTCAGGCCCCACCCAAGACCCTCTGTATCTATTTTTCATAAAATCCCTGGTGACTGTCATATTAATTCTGAGAAGCACTGGTGTCTAGGACATGAACAGACAAGTCACAAATGAAGTAAAAACAGCCATTTAAAAACATACATTTAACCTGCCAAAACCAAAATTATTAAAACATGTTCCTTTCTCACCTAACAGTGAGAAAACAACGACAAGACTGGCAATGCTCAGTGTGGTGTGAGGCGAAACAGGCCTCCTCATGCCACCTGGAGGAAGGACAGTGCTCGGGAGGACCAGCTAGGAATACAGGTAGCAGCTCCATGCCCACCTTTGACCTAGAATTCCCCTCTACTGGCCTTCATCTTAAGAAAATATTGAGGGCTGGGGATGTGGCTCAAGCAGTAGCGCGCTCGCCTGGCATGCCTGTGGCCCGGGTTCGAGCCTCAGCACCACATACAAACAAGGATGATGTGTCCGCCGAAAACTAAAAAATAAATATTAAAAGTTCTCTCTCTCTCTCTTAAAAAAATATTGAATATATATGACATTATTTATGTGCACACAATTAAGTTTTCTGTAGCATTGCTTTAATGGCAAAAGTGTGAAAATTATCAAAATGTTCACTAATAATTTGATAATTAAGAATGATTTTGAGTTAGGCTTGTGCCTACAGTACCAGCACTCAGGAGGCTGGAGCAGGAAGATCAGGGCTTTCCAGGCAACATAATGAGACCACATCTCAAAAAAAAAAATTTTTTTTTTTCACAAAAAACAACAATGAGAAGATTCTATACCTTATAAAATCTATCTTACAAAAAGTTATTTAAAAACAAATAGCTATCCAGGAGATTCAAGATGGCGAATTAGAGGAAGGCTGCATTTCCTATTGCTCCATGGCTTGGGACACAAGCAGCAGGAGTACAGTTGCTCAGCAAGGTGGGTGAAAGAGAGATGTCACTAAAATTCAATATTGGACAGTCATAGTGTCTTAGAGACTCAGAAATTTGGGTGTCTTGAACAAAGAACCAGAAAGAGTATTGGAGCCAAGTTGGCTGTGGCAGCAGCAGCAGTAGCAGTAGTACACTGGTTCCCCACGGGGGGGGGGGGGGGGGGGGGGGATAACAGACAGAAACACAAAGCACAGACCTGGTATGGAAAAACCTGTAGATCAGAAAAGCAGCTTGAACTTAGCTGATCCAGAGGTTGAAACAGTGAACTGGTGTTTGACAGGTAATCTGTATTTCTCAACTGGCAAGCAGAGAGCTGAAGCAGGAGTCATCCCAAGGAGGCCACACTTCAGCTTGCTGCTGTGGGAGCCCAGGAGATTACAGCAAATATTGTCATACTGCCCCAGCAAGAGCATACAGTGTGGTCTAGGGTGTGTATAGCAGAACATGAGTGAAAGAGGCTCAAAGAAGACTGTACCTAGGTGGATCCAAGTCAGAAAAAGAAGGGGAGTTGAACTTCTTTCCCTGTGAGTCTGGCAGCTCACATGAACAGGTGGGTAAACACTCAGCAGCAGCAAAGCTGGTGGAAGACTGGTTTCCTTGCTCCACAAGTAGAATTCTTGGGAGGTTGCCAAGATCCTGACTCCCTGCAGAGATAGGCCTCTGCCTGGCCCTAGGGGTATATTCATCTATTCTCTCCAGAGCAGATACCACCCAACAAAGCTCTTAGGGCTTGATTAGCCCCAGTCACCAGAACTTCCCTCAAAGAACGGAGCAGCAGCCCTGCCCTGGAAGTGCATAGATCTAGTCTGTGCAGACAAAACTCCAATCAACATGCCGTCCTACCTTATCCTGGTGAGAAGGGAAGCTGAGAGCTTCAGTTTTAGGCCAATCCAACTGGCAGCTTGGTGAGCAACACAAAAAGAGGAAGAGGTTAACAACCCCCAGCCCTTATTCTTTGTTTCTCAGCACATAGCCCACGAAGAAACAGAGAAGGATAGTTGGGCACAGGCCATGACCTGTCATTCTTGTTGATGGTTTTGACCACTTCAGTGGAGATGATTCTTTAATATTTCATTAAGAATCTTTTCTGGGGGCTGGGATTGTGGCTCAGTGGTAGAGCGCTTGCCTAGCATGTGTGAGGCACTGGGTTCGATTCTCAGCACCACATATCAATAAATAAAATAAAGCTCCATTGACAACTAAAAAAATATTTTTAAAAAAGAATCTTTTCTGGGTGTTCTTGCTGTGCTGAGTGTTTTATGGACATATTTACATACACATATATGCTTCTTTTTTTTCCTCATTTTTTTTTATATTAGTTATCTTTCTTTGCCTTGCCTTTGAAGGCCAGGGTTTTTGGTTTATTTTTGTTTTTATCTTCTTTCTTCTCCCACTAACAGACAAATTCTCTTGTTCTCTCTTTCTCTTTTTACTTCATTTTTGTTATTTTTTTTCCTCCTCCTTTATAATCATCACTTGCTGCATCTCTTCTGCATTCTCTCTCTCTCTCTCTCTCTCTCTCTCTCTCTCTCTCTTTTTTTTTTTTGGTACTGGGGATTGAACTCAGGGGCACATGCCCAGCCTTATTTTGTGTTTCAACTCACTGAGTTGCTTAGCACCTCGCTTTTGCTGAGGCTGGCTTTGAACTCATGATCCTCCTGCCTTAGCCTCCCTAGCCACCAGAATTATAGGCATGCACCACCATGCCCCGCTCTCTGTTCACATTTTGAATATCCTAAACTTTCTTATACTTTCCTATCACATTTTATTTTCTCTTAAGGAACTGTATTTTTACCATCTTTTAGAACTATTTGGTTTATAGAACTCCATCTGACCATTCAGGTTGTTACAAAACTCCATCTGACATTCAGGTTGTTGCAATTAAATACTGCCGTAAATGATATGGTTGGCACCTGCTGTTTACTTTAATGCCAGATCTAGTTCATGGTTATTTATTACTTTTACTATGGGCAACTGCTGACTCCACCATTCCTGGTTTTGTGGTAGTTAGTGTGGTAGATGTCAGAGAGGTACCAAGTATTTATTGTAATGCTGTATTTGTCTGCATTGGTTGTTGCTATTATTTGTTTCTCTTTAGTCTGTGAGGTGCTGGGAAGTTACAGGGACACTACAAGTTCAAAAGATACAGACTTTGCTGCTAAACTAAACTCAGTCAAAAGACAGTGCACCTTGCTCTACACATAAATTAGCCACACTCAAGCTATACTTTAATACAAAAAATAGTAGAGACAAAACCCACACTAACTACTGTGCCCCAAGTAGGAATGGGCCCTCAAATAGCACCTGGGCCCCCAAGTCCCCTAATGGACCTCTACTCCTACTGCAAAAACAGACAGAATTAAATCAAAGGTGTGGATACCACACCTACGATGAAGGGTCCCACGCATAGATTGGAAGAGAAATCCATTCTAACAGGCGCATAAAACTCAACACAGGAATACAAGAAATATGAAAAAAATTAAAAAACAAGGTAACATTATGTCTCCTAAAGTTCATAATTCACCAGCAACTGACCCAAAGATATTGAAGTGGATGAAATAGCAGATAAAGAATTCAAAAGAATGATTATAAAAATAATCTATGAATTACAAGAGGACAAGGAAAACAACTGAATGAATTAAGGAAATCAGTACAGAAAATAAATGAGAAATTAAATAAAGAGCTAGAAATATTCAAGAGGAGCCAAACAAATTTTGGAAATGAAAGACACAATAAACAGAATGTTCAGTTGAAAGTCTCTCTAACAGAGTAGACCATACTGAGAAGAGAATCTCGGAGCTTGAAGACAAAGTGGCTGGCCTTGAACATTCAGACATTATTAAAGAATAGAAAACATGTAATCATGATTAGAATATACAAGACTCTGGGACATTAAGAAACCAAAGTTAAGAATCATTGGAGGAAAAAAAATAAAATAATCTTTGGAGGGGGGCTGGGGTTGTGGCTCAGCAGTACAGCACTTGCCTAGCACGTGCAAGGCCCTGGGTTCGAGCCTCAGCACCACATAAAAATAAATAAATAAAGACATGTGTCCAACTACATCTAAAAATAAATATTTAAAAAAAAAAGAATCATTGGAGGGGCTGGGATTGTGGCTCAGTGATACAGTGCTTGTCTAGTACACACAAGGCCCTGGGCCCGATCCTCAGTACCACATAAAAATAAACATATAAATAAAATAAAGGTACAACCACAATTGAAAAATAAATATTTTTTTAAAAGAATCATTGGAATTGAAGAGGGTCATAAGATACAGGCTAATGAAACGGATAACCTCTTCAGGTAAATAATAACAGAAAAATTTCCAACCTTGAGAATGAGATGGACATCCAGATAAAGGAAGCACTGAAGATCCAAACAGAGAAGATAAAAAAGAACCTCTCCATGACACACTATAATTAAAATGCCTAATATATAGACAAGAATAGAATTTTTAAAGCCTCAAGAGAAAAACATCAGGTCCCATTTTTGAGGCAAGCCAATAAGAACTACTTCTAATTTCTCAGCACAAACTTTGAAAGCCAGGAGGGCTTGGAATGATGTGTTCCAAGTTTGGAAAGAAAATAACTGTCAACCAAGATTGCTACATTCAGGAAAATTATCCTTCAGAATTCAAAGTGGAGGGGCTGGGGTTGTGGCTCAGTGGTAGAGCGCTTGTTTAGCATGCATGAAGCACTGGGTTCAATGCTCAGCACCACATACAAATAAATAAAATAAAGGTATAAATAAAATAAAGGTATCAACAACTTAAAAAAAATTTAAAAAAATCGAAGTGGAAATAAAAACCTTCTAAGATAAGCAGAAACTAAAAGAATTCATGACTAATAAGCCAACACTACTTAAGTACTCCATGCAGAAGAAATTGAAAAAATCCCAGAGTTTAAAAATTTCATTTGAAGAGTAGCTAAGCAAATGAGAAACATGACCAAATTAGATATTAGAAATAAATTAAAGTAGGCTGGGGATGTGGCTCAAGCGGTAGCACGCTCGCCTGGCATGCATGCTGCCCGGGTTCGATCCTTAGCACCACATACAAAACAAAGATGTTGTGTCTGCCGAAAACTAAAAAATAAATATTAAAATTCTCTCTCTCTCTCTCTCTCTCTCTCTCTCTCTCTCTCTCTCTCTCTCTCTCTTTAAAAAAAAAGAAAAGAAATAAATTAAAGTGACAGGAATTAGTAAACCTCTCTCTATAATAATAATGAATATACACGGTCTCAATTCTCCAGTTAAAAGACATAGGGCTGGTAGAATGGATTGAAAAACAAGACCCAACTATATGCTGTTTGCAAGAGACTCACTTTACAAGCAAAGGCAGTCACACACGTTGAAATTAAAAGGATGGAAATTTATATAGCATGCAATAATGAGGCCAGAAAACATGCAGGAGTAGCTACTCCCATATCAAACAAAGCAGACTTCCAAACAAAAATAATCAGAGAGACAAAGGTCATTTCATACTGATAAAGAGAACAATCCAACAAGAAGATAAAATGATAGTAAATATTGATGCCCCAAACATTGGTGCACCTAATTACATAAATTAAAACTCAGATAAATCCCAGTACAATAATACTGAATCATTTCAACACACATCTCTCACAAATATATAGGTTATTCAGACATAAACTCAGGAAAGACTCTTTGGACCTGAAAGATATTAGAAATCAAATGGACTTAGCAGACATTTATCTATTCATCCATAAAGAAAAATAAAATATGACATTTGCAGGAAAACGGATGGAACTAGAGACCATCATGTTAAGTGAAATAAACCATACTCAAAAGGTCAAGGATCATACATTTTCTAGTGGAAGCTAGAGAAGAAAAAGGAAAAGAAAGGTGGAAGGAAGGGGGTCTCATGAAAATTAATCTGTAGAGTAGAGGATGGGAACCAGGGAAAGGGAGAAAGGGAAGGAAAGGGGAAACACTGGAGAATGATATCAGCCAAATTTTATTGTTATTTTATAATCATGTACAAATATCTGACAACAAATCCCATCATTATGTACAACTATAATGCACCAATAAAAAAAGAAAAAAGAAAAAATGGCTATCCAGTCAGAAAAGGATAGGAGTAGTTCATACATTGTTAAATTTTTTTAAAAAGTCATCAAACAGTGTGTGTAATATGATCATATTAATATATATGCACATATATATAGTTTTATTGACTGATTATATGATACAATATATACATTTATCTGTCCTAACTTCTAATACTATACTAAAATGACATATAGGAATTTTTTAAAAGGCATAAGTCCATAAGAACAGAGAAAATAAAAGACAATAGCAGATTACAAATGTTGAATTATGAAAGCAAAAAATCATAATGATAACTTAGATCAGAGAAAGGTAAAAACTGATAGGGGAGGAAATGCAGTAAAAAGTATATGCTGAAAGAAGGGAAGCTATGCATGTGTAGAAGCCAGGGATTTGGGGGAACTCTGTACTTTTTGCTCAATTTTGCTGTGAACAGGAAACACTTTAAAAAGTAACATATATTTAAAGGAAAAAAATGGGGAAAAAGTTTATCAAATATACATAAAAATGTTTAAATATGTATAAATAGTTCTAGAAAGTTCATTTTTAGAAAAATGGCACAGACATGAGCCAAGAATAGTTTTACATTTTTTTTTGGAACCAGAAATTTAACCCAGGGTCACTTAACCACACATCTCCAGCCCATTATACATTTTTTTATTTTAAGACAGGGTCTTGCTAAGTCCCTTAGGGCCTCTCTAAGTTGCTGAGGCTCATCTTGAACTTGCAATCCTCCTGTCTCAGCTTCTTGAGTCCCTAGGATAATAAAGCATTAATGCACTATCTGCTTTCCCCCCTTTTATTTTTGAGACAGGATTTCACAATGTAGCCCAGTTTTGCTTAGAACTCCTAGGCTCCCCAGTTTTGCTTTTAATTCCTGGGCTCCCCAGTTTTGCTTTGAATTCCTGAGCTCCCCAGTTTTGCTTTGAACTCCTGGGCTCCTGCCTCAGCTTTCAGAGCAGCTAGGATTTCAGGTACATACCATAGTACCTGGTTCAAGATTTTATATTTTTAAAAGGATTATTATTTTAAAAAAGACAAAGACTATATAGACTATGTAGTAGAGACTATTATGTGGTCTGAAGAGCCTAGAATATTTATCATCAATCCTTGTTAACTGCTGCTCAAGGGGACCTTTGCTTTCTTTTTCATCTAACTATCTATTTATTGAGGTGCTGGGGATAGAACCCAAGGCCTCACTCATGCTAGGTACTACCACTATCACTGAGCTATACCCCAGCCCATGCTTTCTATTTTATACACTTTCATATTATCCAACAGTTTTCAAAAAGTTGTATTACTCTTTCACTATAATGATAAATATTTTTAAAGATAAATATTTTTTTAAAAAGATTGAAGCAGGAATGTTTTAAATATATTAAACCATACGGATTCCTACACTCTCCCAGCTCTCTCCATGTCAACCTGGGTAGAGGCACTGTAGATATAAAATGGATGACAAAAACCATCTGTGAGAGGGACTAAAAATAACATTCTCTGAGTGATGTTGGTCACCCTGGAGGGAAGCCTGATGGGCGGAAGTTAGTGGGGAAGAGCTCCGTGACTTACAGCAACAGCCACATAGGCCATCTTCTCCTGGGTGGGCACCATATGGCATTTCTGCAGCTTCCTCAGGAGTCTCCACAGGATCCAGGTTGTGCTGGGCAGCTCTGCCTCCAGGGTTCTCCACAACTCAGTCAGATACCTAAAGACCCCAGAATAAGAAGGTTCAGGAAAGTGGCTTGTCCCAGACCTATCATGACTACCACCTTTCTGGAGTCTCTGGGATCCAATCTATAAGACGGTTTCCTCTCTGCTTACTTCCTCAGTATATCAAAGGCATCTGAGTACATAATAGGTAACTTCCAAGGTTTCATTGAATCAAGTTCCCTTTGCCTGGGCACAGACTTCAAGGCCATTCATAAACTGGTCCTCACCTAACTTTCAGTACCTCTATGTCCCCCCATCACATACTCTGGGCTCTAGCCACCTGCACCATTCACCTTCGCCAAACAAATTGTGGACTTTGAAAACCTCTACCTTTGCTTACAGCATTTTCTTAAACCGGAAGACCCTTCCCCAAATTTTCCTCTGCCCATCACCCCTTCAAGGTCCAGCTCCAGTGTCACCTCTTCTGTGTATCTTTGCTACTTCCTCACCATGTCTCTCATGAGAGTTTCCATAACCCTTAGTTTGTTTGTTTGTTTGGTGCTAGAGATTGAAACCAGGGGTGCTTTATTACTGAGCTACATCCCCAGCCCTTTTTAAAATTTTTTAGAGTCTTGAGACAGGGTTTTGCTAAGTTGCTTAAGGTATTGCTAAGTTACTGAGTCTGATCTTGAACTTGTGATCTTGCCTCAGACTTCCAAATTGCTGGGATTACAGAGTGCACCGCCATGCCTGGCCCCATGACACTCTTCTCCTTTCTAGAGGTTGCCTCAGTCTCACATGTGCCATTGTCAGTTCTCTATGTGTGTGTGTCTATCTGAAGGAAGAGATTATGTCCGCCCTTCTAGAGATCCCTAAGGACCTAGCACAATGCCAGGTATTCAAAGGCACATCTATTCAATATAGTCTGTGGTCCTCAAATTGGCTAAGGTCAAGCCCTAAAATAAAGCTTTGATCCTACTTAGAAGAAATATTTTTTATTTTATTATTATTTTTTTTAGTTTAGCCACTTTCCTGAATCTTCTTATTTTTTTTATGTGGTGCTCAGGATCGAACCCAGCACCTTGCACATGCTAGGCGAGTGCTCTACCACTGAGCCACAACCCTAGCCCCAGAAATCTTTTTTTTTTTTAATATTTTTTAGCTGTTGATAGACCTTTATTTCATTTATTTATTTATATGTGGTGCTGAGAATCTAACCCAGAGCCTCATACATGCTAGGCAAGTACACTACCACTGAGCCACAACCCCAGCCCAGAAGAAATCTTTTCTTAAGGAAAAGTAATATTATTTTCAAAAAGATTAACAAATTGAAATTACAGCTATGGCCATCCTGGGCAATACAGAGACCTCAACTTATAAAAAAATTCTTTATGGGCTGGGGAGTGGCTCAAGCTGTAGCGCGCTCACCTGGCATGCGTGCGGCCCGGGTTCGATTCTCAGCACCACGTACAAACAAAGATGTTGTGTCCACCGAAAACTAAAAATAAATATTTAAAAAATTCTCTCTCTCTCTCTCTCTCTCTCTCCTCTTTAAAAAAAAATCTTTATTATTATAAGGCCTGAGAGTTATATAAACATTGTGCAAGTGATGGGGGAGAGAAGATTACTCTTGCTTTTAAAGGGAGTTACTCATGCTTTTAAACTTTTTTTTTCACCTTTTTCTGGTGCTACGGATCAAACCCAGGGCCTTGGACATGCTAGGCAATCCACTTTGTCATTAAACTACAGGCCCCCTTGACCCAATCCATTCTTCACCTATTTTTAGAATCTATCTAGGCATTTTTGTACTACAGACAGGGTTTTTTCAAGTATGCTCTTCCAGCTATCTACATGAGACTCTTTTAAAACTTGAGAGCATTGGAGACTATCTAAACATTTCACTCCCTACTTTAGTAATTCTACTCTGTGAATAACAAAGCATGAAGGTCCTAAAGACTCCTGAAGTGAAGACTAGAAAGGAAATGGGGATAATGAAAAGCCTCATGGCTGAGAAAATAAGTAGATGGTAGAATATGAATGTTCATCCTGGGAAGATGTTAAGAAATTCCTTTGTTTACTCACAGTGGGATATTTTCTCTGGATTACTGAAGAACTAAATAAAATACTTTGAGAAACTATTTCTTGTGAAAGAATTGCTCTCAAATGCTTTTGGTTCACAGCACATTTCTAAGAGTGCTATGAGTGTGTCTAAATTAGAAAACACAGTCTTTAAGCCAATGATTCACAGAAATTAATGTGTAAAAAATATCATCTGGGGAATTTGTTAAAAATATGGAGGGATAGCTGGGTATAGTGACGCATGCCTGTAATCCCAGACACCTGGGAGGCTAAAGCAGGAGAATCACAAGTTCAAGGCCAGCCTCAGCAACTTAGAGAGGCCCTAAGTATCTTAGCAAAACCCTGTCTCAAAATAAAAAATAAAAGGGGTTGGGGAGGTGGCTTAGAGGTTAAGCCCCCTGGGTTCAATCCCTGACACACACACACACACACACACACATAAAAAAAAAAAAAAAAAAAGGAAGAGAAAAAGGAGGACTAAAAAAAATAAAAAAGAGGTCTGGGGATATAGCTCAGTTGGTAGAGTACTTGCCTCACATGCATAATGCCCTGGGTTCAATCCCCAGCACCAAAAATAAATAAATAAACAAACAAACAAACAAATAAATAAATAAAATAAAAAAGAGGGAGCTCCGTGGTAGAGGGTTGGCCTAGAGTGTGCAGGTCCTGGGTTGAATCCCCTGCACTATAAGAACAACAACAAAAAAGCAAAAGCCAAACAAACAAACAAAAGCAAATAGCTGATCATGATTCCCTGCTTGTGGGCATCTTTGGAAACTGCCAGGTGCCTCTAATAGAAAACTGTCCAGCTCAAAAACCTATTTTGTCTATTTATCTCTATAATTGAATTTTTCTCTATGTATATATTTATACCTTCTTTTAAAGTATCTATTTATTTACTTCCTTATTTTGGGGTGAAGTCATTCTGCAAGTGAATTACCAACCTCATTTTCACCCCTCAATAATTTCAGACTCTATCTTCTGACAGAAAGCACATAATTCCACTTAACCATAATATCATTTCACACCTAAGCAAATTATATTAATTTACTAATCTAGTGTAGAGGCCATATTTACATTTTCTCCAAATTTTCTTTTATGGCTTTTGTTTTTGATCCAGGATCCAATCAAGGTCATATAATACATTGGGTTATGTTGCTTTAGTATCTTTTTATCTAGAATGGTGCCTCTATCATTTTTTTCTTTCATGATATTAACTTTTTTTGGGGGGAGTACAGGGGATCAAACCCAGGGGCATTTAACTACTAAGCCACATCCCCAGCGCTTTTTTTTTTTTATTCTGAGACAGAGTCTCACTAAGTTGCTTAGGGATTCACTATGTTACTGAAGTGGCTTTGAACTTGTGATCCTTTTGCCTCAGCCCCCAAGTTGCTAGGATTACAAGCATACACCACCACACCCAGCTTTGACATTAACCTTTTTTGTTTGTTTTTGTAGAGTCCAATCTAATTATAGAATGCTCTTCATTCTGGCTTTTTTGGATTATCTTACATTTATGCATTATAGTCTGATTTATCTCCCAGGTAACTGTCTATATCTTACCTTCTCTACAAGAGAATCCTTAGATTTTTTAGGGCAACCCCAGTTTCAAAATACTCAGTGATATGCTACATACCCCAATTTAGTGTGGAGGCTGTACGGGGTGCTGTTACCTGTCATATGGTATTGGATGACACAGAAGGTGACTAAGTACTATATCTGTGTACTTGGGCCTGGAGATAAACAAACTCACAGTACTTATGACTTGTTGTCGGACTCTAGGCTGGCTGATTATGGATAGCCGGGCACATATAATTCCCATAATTTCTGGTACCTGAAAAAAAAAGAAATTACTAGTATCACTGAGACCTTAACCTTGTGGGATACTGATGGTTACTGGGGTACTGTGGCCATTTCTGAAAGGAAGCTAGGAAGTGACTTTGAAACAAAATAATTTTATGAAAAAGTTTAAAATCAAAACTATTTAAAGTATATCTGTATGTAAGAATTTGTAAGGCTACATATACAATGTTAGTAGTGTGTCTGAGTGATAGGATATTAATTGGATATTAATTTTACTTTTTGCTTATCTATTTTTTTCTAATTTTCTCTCAGTGATTTCATATTGATTTTATAATAAAACTAAGATACGTGCTGCAAGAAAGCTGTTTTTTTCCACTCTGACTCTGATTATGGCAGGGGTTCTTACCCACCTTCCTCTCAGATATGTCTGTCCGTCCAGGTCAAGGAAGCAGGACTACTCTTCCCATCCAGACCCCTGACTTCAGGTCTCTGTGGAACTGTCAGCTCCTCAGAGAGGCTGTCCTCAACAACCTTGCACCAGATGGCTGTCACCTCCATTGCCAGTCACCAGAAACTGGTGTAGGATGGGCATATGATGCAGTTCTGGCCAATGAATCATGAGGGAAAAAATCTATTGGAGGCTTTTATTAAAGATTTTCCTTGCTAAATAAGGGACAAAGAGGAAAGCAGCATGTTTCTTCTTTCTGGATAGTCTTAACCTGCTCATGAAGTCTGATATCACTGTGACCACCTTATACCACATGAACGGGAAAAACAGAAAGATGGGTCTTTGCCTGAACACTGTTGAGTCACAGAAATTATGCTGTGTTCAGACTTCTCCAGAATAATACATCCTCTGGTGAAGCCTCCACAGTGGGTCTTCGATTTGCCACTGAGAGCACCTTCATGATCCTACTGCCGTCTCTCCCTGCTTCCTCAGACTGCTCTTTGTGCCTCTGAGGAATTTTGTCCCATCATTCCAGCTGAGGAACACCTATAAAAACTTAAATACAGCATATAATCATGTAATATATTATGTATTTAATATTAATAATAAGAGTAAAATTATAATAATTATAACATAAGCTGTAGATTGATTTCCAACTTATCTTAATGCACATGTATCAATTGTGTTGAAATATTCATGGAATTGAAAACTTGTGATTTCATTTGTTAATAGGTTAAAATATAGGTTTTCATCATTTTAAAATTGTTTTATTATTTTATTTTTGTGGTGTGGAGGGCTTGAAACTAAGGCTTCGCACATGCTAGGCAAGTACTCTACCACTGAGCTATCCCTTAGCCTCTATTTTTTCTTTTTATCAAAGCACAACATGCACACAATCTAAAACTCCAGTGGTCCCTTGTGTCTTTCCTCCCTATTTCCCATGTCTACCCTCCAGAGACAGCTGCTTTTATCACTTTCATTATGTTCTTCTGTATTTTAGATGATGTAGATGATTTCTTTTTCCTTATTTTTTTATTTCTTGATGTATCAACTTTAGATACATCTAGATAAATTCTCTTGATTTTAGGCTAAGTCTGCCTTTTTCTAAGGTTACTTATAGATTTTTTTTAATTGCATAAGAGCCTAAATTGAAGTTAGCATTCTCATATGTGTAAATTTTATCTCCCCAGAAAAATCCTCTTCTGGACCACACCTTAATTTTAAAAATCTCCCTGAGTAGTTTTATTTTGGTGGGGGGGGTGAGGGTGGGGGTACTGGGGATTGAACTTGGGGGCACTCAACCACTGAGCCACATCCTCTGCTCTATTTTTGTGTATTTTATTTAGAGACAGGATCTCACTGAGTTGCTTATGCCTAGCTTTTGCTGAGGCTTTGAACTCATAATCCTCTTACTTCAGCCTCCTGAGCCACTGGGATTACAGGCATGCATTACAGTGCTGGGCTCCCCTACCTAGTTCTTACACAGGTGTTTAGAATATGCTTAATGAATGGAGGAATATTTGTAAGCAAATGGATTAAGACTTTGACCCTGTCTGCACCAGCAGTTGTTTGCAGTTAAACAGGCACAGAAGAGACCTTGAAGCTGTGGAAGTGGAGAGGTTTTGCTGGTGTTTCACACCACTGAAATTTTACCTTCTCAAATCGGGATTCTGCGTTTTTCACCAAAGTCATTAGCAACTCTCCTGCTGCCTGCTGGGTGTAGGGATGTCTCAGATTTTTGAGACCATCCAATGTGGTCATTACGAACTGGCAGAGTTCTTCTGAATTGAGGAAAACTTCAAAAACCTGAAATGATTTAGAAAAAATGAACTTCCAGTAAATATGGTATGACAGACCATGAACAAAGACAGGATTCTAAGTTAACAATCAGAGAAATGTACAAAGATGTACCAGACTGTTTACTTCCATCTTGTTTACAAAAATGAGAAATGACCCAAATGTCTACAGCTAGTGTCAGTGCAGGACTTTTACTGCTCTGGCTTTTATAAAGCAGCTTTATTTGGAGATCCTCAGAAAGTGACACTTCCTAGGAGCAGAACTAAAGAAAAGCCCTAAGGTCTGACAGCTGACAGTGTCCCAGGCCAACTAAAATGCCCCACCAGGAGACACTGAACTTCTCATTGCCTGGACAGTATGTAAAGTCCTTCACTTGATCACACAAGGAACCAGCTACTGGACACTTATTATGCGACAGGCCATAAGCCAAGCATGTTCCACACTGTATTTCATTCAACCCTCACAGCAACTGAGTCATCCCAACTTTTTCAGATCCCCATTGTATAAAAGAGGAATGATGCACAAGAGATTAAATTACCTGATACCTTTGACCCTAAATGAGTAAGATCTGTTTTCTTTTTTCCCTAATTCCTAACATACCTGGTAGGCACATTGGATGCATAAATATTTGTTCTTACAATAATGAATACCTGCATTAATTAACAAGTGTGTGGTTCACTGGCTCAACCACACTCTTGCAGCTCCTTCGTGTGACAAAGATTCACACGTGCAAGAGGCTGGCAATATGTGGAAGCAGAACTAGTCCTAAGAGAAATCCAAACTGAAGCAGGCCAGAGACCCCTCCCCCAGAAGACCCTTACTAAGCAGAAACCCCTACCATATTATTACATATAGGTTCCTTTTCTTTTCAGAAAGCTTTTTACACAGGATGCCAGGAAAAAAAAAAAAAAAAAAAAAACTTCTGCAGAAAGCATTGTGATTGGTAGTTTCCTCTTTTTGTAAATGCCAGGTTTGCAGAAACAAACAAATACACTTATGAAACCACTGTCTGGTCTACAGGATGGAACAAAAATTACTTTCTGAGAACTCAAAGAAAAAAATTGCTTTTATGTAAATCCTCCAAACCCCTCCCACTGGATAAAAGGTTCAAAGAATTTCTAAAATCTTGGTCCACAGAATAATTTAGGCAATAGCCCTCTGAACCAACCACAGTCAATAAACTTGCTTCCCAAAAATTTCTCAGGTGTCCAGTCTCTTCTGTCCTACTTTAAAACAGTGATACTGGCCTCACTGACAGGTTGACCTGCACCACTAAACTAAGAGGACAGGTATATAAGAGAAACATGATGTCTTCTCTCCAAACTATGGGATGTTAAGAGAACATGTTCCCCAAGCAGTGGTATGTTTAGTTTTATAAGAAAATACCAGAACTTGATTTTTACCATTTCACATGATAAAATGGAAATCATGTACAAAGAAACAAGACTTCTGGTCACTCTTCTTCCTGGCCAACACTTCAAGTTGCCATTCTGATTACCTGGGCAATTTTGAAGGGATAACGGTAGAACTGTTTAATATTGTAGAGCTCCAGGAAGTCACGACACTTTTTCAATGCTTTTCTCAAATTTTGGTGGTTTTTCTTGTCATGAGTAACATCTAAGAAGAAAGTATGAAATATTATTACTTTTTGGATTCTTTCTTTATTCTAGATTTTACAAGTTGGGTGCATCTCTACTTTGGATTCCAAGATCTCACTGAACAAAAATGCCTGGGGGCAGGGCATGTGCCAATCTGAAGGTTGATTTGCTTGCCCTTCCTTGTATAGCAATAAATAAAAAGGGTCAAAGGAAAAAGAAAAGGGCTTTTTGTAGGAGCAGAGTTTTTGAGTGATTTATGAGTTCAGATAGGGCATGCTACTGTTTCACCATTGGTGAGGAATTTTGAAGGGTCTCCTTTGAAGCTTAGGTCCCAAGAAAAGAAATTTTTTTCTTTTTTGTACAAGGGATTGAACCAAGGGGCACTTTACTACTGAGCCACATCCCCAGCCCTTTTTAATATTTTATTTAGAGACAGGACCTTGCTAAATTGCTGAGGCTAGCTTTGAACTTGTGATCCTCCTGCCTCACCATCCAGAGCCGCTGGATTACAGGTGTGCACAGCCCCTCTCCCAAATTTGGCAATTCCAATAACAGAAGTCTTTATTAGTCTAGTTCTTTGTGTGTGTGTGTGTGTGTGTGTGTGTGTGTGTGGTGTGTGTGTGTGCGTGCTCGCACTAGGGACTGAACCCAGGGGTGCTCTACCACTGGGTTACATCCAGCCCCTTTTATTTTTTATTTTGAGACAGGGTCTCATAAGTTTCTTGTTAAATTGCTGAGACAGGTTTACAACTTGCTCCGATCTCAGTCTCCTGAGATGCTGGGATTACTGGCATGTGCCACCACTTCTGGCCATTTGTGCTGATTATTGAGTCTGCCAACAGTCCTTGTGGTGCCTTATCTTTCAAGCTTTAGTGTGACCTGAAAATTTATCTATAGAAAGTCTCAATGTGCTGCCTGATATGCTCTTACTTCAACCTCTGCATAATTATTCTTTATTCTTCAGATTATCTTTAGAGAGGACTTTTCTGAGCCCCACAGCTAGATTTGATTCTTATTTATGGTTCCTGCAATTTCCCTTCATGACGGTTACCTTTATTGATAATAATAGTTATTCATTGACTCTGCCTAGAGCCCCCACTAGGTTTTGTGTAATATAAGGATTGGGACTGTTTGTGTTCTAGTACTGTGGGATCCTGAAAATGTAATAAATAAACATTTGTGAGAAAAATAAATGAATGAAGGACCTAAAGATGGCAGGAACCTCTCTCACTTATGAATAAATCAACCACTCCATGGCCACGCAAATGGATGATAATGATCCAGAGTTATGATTCTAATGATTGAGTTAACATTGTGTCATCTCTGTCTATAGACTATGTACCTTTCTCTGTATGAACTACAGTGAAAAGGCTTTCTAGAACAAGGGGAAGGAGGGCACAGGAGGGTTGACGCAATGTTGCACTAGAGAATTGGGTTGCGGCCTGGCTGCCCCCAGCACTGCCTTACACTTCATCCGCAGGGTGATATGCAGCAGGTAGTGTGTGCCCTCAGCAGCCTCCTCTGCCACAACTTGCAGTGGGTCTCCACACAACAACGCCATCACAGCCACTAGGTGTCCAAGTCTTTGGAATCGCAATGGAGGCTAATTGAAAAGGAAAAAGAAAAATGCCATCAGAATACAGGTGTATTTAGTGCCTTAAATTTAGGTTGTTGAGAAGCAATTCCACTTCTATCTCCAACTCAAGAGAAGCTCAAAGATCATATTCAGCCTTTAGTTCTCTGAAGAGTTAACATTTAACCTGGATATATACAACAGCACCTGTAGATGGCATTAAATAGGCCAATTATAATCTAAGTAAACAATCTGAAAAAAATGAAGATTTTTTTCTTTAAAGAGAGAGAGACAGAGAATTTTAATATATATATGTATATATATATATATATATTTTTTTTTTTTTAGTTTTCGGCGGATACAACATCTTTGTATGTGGTGCTGAGGATCGAACCCAGGCCGCACACATGCCAGGAGAGGGTGCTACCGCTGGAGCCACATCCCCAGCCCATGAAGATGTTTTGTGCATAAAGATGTTCCTTGTAGCACTATTTTTCAAGATCACATTTTGGGAAATAATTGCTCAATAATGCTAAAGAGAATTATGGTACAGGCATTCTAGGAATGCAACCATTACAAATCAACTAGTTGAGGAATTTACAATACTAGAAAACATGCTATTCTGATGAGCAAAATGGTGGATGCAAGGTGAGATACAGCATTTAATGCTATTTTAAAAATTTTCTTATTGAGGCTGGGTACACTGGCACACGCCTATAATCCCAGTGGCTTGGGAGGCTGAGACAGGAGGATCACAAGTTCAAAGCCAGCCTCAGTAACTTGGTGAGGCCTTAAGCAACTCAGAAAGACCCTCTCTCTAAATAAAATACAGAAAAAGGGCTGGGGATGTGGCTCAGTGTTTAAATGCCCCCTGGATTCAATACCCTGTTCAAAAAAAATTGTTTATTGACACTCTTACATTATTATGGAAAAAATAATGGCTGCTGGTAAAAATCATACTATAAAAAGAAATGTATTTTTTTATAGAGAGAGGAGAGAGAGAGAGAATTTTTAATATTTATTTTTTTTTAGTTTTCGGCGGACACAACATCTTTGTTTGTATGTGGTGTTGAGGATCGAACCCGGGCCACATGTATGCCAGGCGAGCGCGCTACCGCTTGAGCCACATCCCCAGCCCAAGAAATGTAATTTAAAATAGTGAAAAAAATAGTAAAAATTAAAATTAAAGCAGAAAATATTTATGAAATCAAGAATTTAGTTAGCAGGCAGAATTCATGTTATCATTTGCTTGAGGCAGGCCACAGAGCTAGGCTCTGAACTTTCTCGTATTGTGGCTAATGTAGAGGTTCACACGATGTCCTGTATCAATATGATTCCCTCTGTGTATAAAAAGCAAACAGACATGCAGACGCAGCACAATTTTCCCCCAGATTGAGGCAGAAATAAATTTCTTCTGCAGCTCTTCAAAAATAAGACAAGAAATATTGTGGGGCTGAGGCTGTAGCTCAGTGGTAGAGTGCTGGCCTAGCACGTGTGAGACACTGGGTTCAATCTTCAGCACCACATAAAAATAAATAAAATAAAGGTACTGTGTCCATTTACAATTAAAAATATTTTTTTAAAAAACAAAATATTATGAACATCAACCTCTAGAGTCTGTTTAGAGTAAACAAAGCAACACCTGTGCAAAGATGTAAGCTACAGACCAGTTGATCAGGGGGAGGCAGGAGCCAGATCACACAAGACCTTGTGTTCTAACAATAGCTGCAAATCACTGGATCAAAAGAGTCCATGGGGAAAGAAGAAAAAAAAAAAAAAATAAAGAACACACAACTGGGAAAAACAAACAGATACAAGACAAGGGCTGGGGATGTGGCGGCCCAGCATGCACCAGGCGGGGATACTGTGGGACCTCTTTCCAAATCCTTGCCTTTCTCTTTTTTCAGTCTCTCACCTCTCCAGCACCACAAAGCAATCCAAGCAAACAAAACAAGGAAAAGAGTGACTGAGTCTCAAGAGGAGAATTCTGGCTACAGAGAGGGAATAAATTAGATGAAACTAAAATGGAATCCTTCACCCTAGTACTCATGCACAAAAAGTACTTGGAGGGAATAAATAAAAATATTAAGGGTTTCTATCTCTAAATGATGACAACAACAAGCTAATAATTTTTATTCCTTCTACTTTTAAAATAACATTTAAAAATTTTTTTCTATGATGAGTATGTTGATATTCTCAACATTAAAAAACTCCAAAGTAGAATGTAATGCTAAGTGAAGTAAGCCAATCCCAAAAAACCAAATGCCTAATTTCTTCTCTGAAATCAGGATGCTAATTCATAATAGGGATGGGTGGCAGAGCATGGGAGGAACAGAGGGACTTTAGATAGGGAAAGGGGAGGGAGGAGAAGGAAAGATAGTGGAATGAGATGCACCTTATTACCCTAAGTACAGGTATGAAAACACGAATGGTGCAATTTTATTTTGTGTTCAACGAGAGACATAAAAAATTGTACTCTATTTGTGTAATATGGATTGAATTGCATTCTGCTGTCATATATAACTAATTAGAATAAATTTTTTTAAAAAAAAACTCCAAAGTTTATTATCACACACACAAAAAAATCACTGGAGAATTATGTGCCTAGTCTGGTCACTAAGTCCTTCTTTAATATTCTCTTTCTTATTCTATTTTTTATTGCATTTTGCTTTTTTAAAAATATTTATTTTTTAGTTGTAGTTGGACACAATATCTTTATTTTATTTACTTATTTTTTATGTTGTGCTAAGGATCAAACCCAGGGCCTCGCACGTGCTAGGCAAGTACTCTACCATTGAGCCACAACCTCAGCCCTGCATTTTGCTTTTTTGAGAGAGGGTCTTACTGTGTTGCCAGGCTGGCCTTGAACTTGTAATCCTCTTGCCTCAACTTCATGAGGAGCTAGAACTCCAGGCACATACCAACAACATGCCCAGCCTTTTAAATTCTTTATCTTTATTTTTCTTTCCTTTTTTTTTCTCTTTGATGGTACTATTGATCAAACCCAGGGCTTAAGGATGCTAGGCAAGTGGCCTACCACTGAGTTATGTCCTTGACCCCTACATTTATTCTTTAGGTTTCTTTGAGAATATGAAAAGAGTTATGGACTCAGAGAACTTACATTTGCCTAAACTCATTAAACTATAAATGGGATGTATTTCATTTTCTATATAAATTACAACTCCATATAAGAAAAGCTATAGAAAATTTCTAAAAAATCTAGAAAATTACACCACGAAAAATTCTGGTACTACTTTTAGATGTTCATAGACCCCCACAAGGCACCTAGGATAAATATTCCTATATTAACAACTCTCTAGGGGAAAAAAATGCTAAGGAAAAAAATGCTAGGGTCCAGAGAGAGATTATGTGTACAGGAGGGAGTTGTTTGAAACTCTCCTCTTCTTTAATCTATAGCTAAAAATAGAGGTTGAGGAATGTAGAAAGAAGAATGCATTGTTGTTATTGGAATTGTAGGTGGTCAGTGATGCCAGATGTTACTTGTCTTCCATCACTAAAAAGAAAAAAAAGGAAGTAAAATAGTTTAAGAGGCCAAATTTACTTCAAATAGTTTAAGGAGGTAGAAAGTTTATATATATTTTCCATGTGAAAAATAAGAAAGATGGTGGAATGCTTTTAAACACAACTGTTAGAACATCTATATTGAGAACAACTTCAATGAGGAAAATTCTGGTGTAAGGACCCAACCTTACTATCCCACCAAGTTATCTTCCAATTCCCAGTCCTTATTACACAGTTTCTAGAAATGATGAGAGGAGAATGGGAGTAGCTTCAGTGGCTAAAAGACCTGCTCATTGAAGGAAAAAAAGAGGTTTGTAGAAGAAGAATGGAATAGATCCAGGGAAAAGTTTAGTTTGGGGAAATTCTTTTTAGAAGTTACAGAGGAGGATTCAGAACAATTGAGAGGTAAGATACTGATAAAGAGAAAGGCAAGTATTTGTAAAGAGGCACCATAGTACCATTCGCTCTGAGATGGAGCGAGATATTTAAATTTATTTACTTGACTTGGCCTGCTGGACTTGATTTCTTCAAAAGCAATCTGCACAGGGCTGGGGCTGAAGCTCGGTGGTAGAGCACTTGACTAGAATGTGTGAGGCACTGGGTTTGATCCTTAGCACCATATAAAAATAATAAAATAAAGATGTCTGTCGTGTCCATCCACAATTAAAAAAAATATTTTTTAAAAGTAAAAGCAACCTGCACAGACATGGGGCTATAGTGGGCTCTCAGACATTTTCAGATTACACTTATGCATTCATTCATTCATTCAAAAGCATTACTATATCATTAGGTTCCAACTTGCTTTCTCAGCAATGGAGATACAAAGATTAACACACAGTACCTGGCCTCCAGCTGCTCATCTTTTAAGAGAGGGGCTGAGTATTGTGATACCACATGAGCACCAAGAGTCCCAGGCCCCAGGCTAGGAGTCCTAAAGAGGGGGGGAAACAGGCAGTGGAAGGATGGCTTTGGGTCCTTCTTCCTCTGCAACCAGAGGGCTGCTCACCTTCAGGCAGAGGTGTTTGGATAAGCACTTCAGAACCTGGGCCATGCTGGCCGTCGCCCGCTTCCGCTCATGGTCCTTTGGTGACTGTAACCAGGGGTCCAAGTGCTGCAAAAAATAAAGGGAGGCAAAGTGGCTTATCAGGAATATCTGGGATAACACTTTTATTCTCTTTGGAAGAAAATGTGGAAAGAGAAGACCCATATTACTTTGATGTTTGCAAATATCTCCCTAAGTGCCAAACTGGCTTAGGATGGAGAGGAAGGCGGGTGAGGACGAGCCAGAGTGAGGAGCCTGTGGTCAGTAGGGCTGGCTTCTACGCAGGCTGATTGCCTAGACTTCTCTCTGCCTCCTAATTCTTCAATTAATTATTTGACTTTTCTCTTTCTTTAGCCCTTTCCAATCTGCTTTGGAAAGAAATAAAATTAATAATGTGCTAGTAAAGAACTCTGGAAATGGAGAAATTGCATCTGCCTGAAAAGTCAGGAAAGGACTCAATGGAGAAGACCTAGCCATGAGAGGAGCTCATAAAGAGGCTTTTCGAGTAGAAAACATGGCTTGATTTAAGCTCTCAAGGCAGGAAAATACATAGTACAACTAGATAAAGGGAAGAAACCCAATCTGACAGGTAGATTAATGTACAAATGGGGGAGGAATAAGAATAATGTTAAGGTCAGCTATGGCAAGGATAAATGCCCATCTGTACTTAGGTGCACATGATTAATAACAGCTTAAATTCCTTTCTGGGATATCTGCACCTTTATAAAAAAGATCAAGTCGGGCATGGTGGCACATGCCTGTAATCCCAGCTTCTCTGGAGGCTAAGGAAGGAGAATCACAAGTTCAAAGCCAGTCTCAGCAACTTAGAGAGGTCCTAAGCAACTCAGTGAGACCCTGTCTCCAAATAAAAAATTTAAAAGGGCTGGGAATGTGGCTCATTGGTTAAGCACTCCTGGGTTCAATACCCGGAGAGGCAAAGGAGCAACTGCAGTTAATGCACCCTACGGATGGTCTGGCATATACTGGAACAGCTACAGGTGGGAGCAGGTGGTCACTTATGACCTCTGAGTCCCACCTAGTGGGAAGGCTGTTTATTTAATAACTCATGAGGCTGATTCTCTTCCCTGGTCACTGACTGAAACCATT
This sequence comes from Ictidomys tridecemlineatus, assembly GCF_052094955.1. Lineage (NCBI taxonomy): Eukaryota > Metazoa > Chordata > Mammalia > Rodentia > Sciuridae > Ictidomys > Ictidomys tridecemlineatus. The sequence continues at coordinate 180,088,858 of NC_135481.1, forward strand.
CTATGCTAGGAAAGAATAATAAATTTAAGGAACACTTATGGCAACCATTTAAACCATGTATTGAAGGTCATTTATTCAAACAGTAATTATTATCTCCATGTCAAGAAAAAGAAATGAGACTCTGAGAAAGAAAATTCCTTCCAGAAGTTAAATCAAGGACTTACAACCAAGGACTGGCAGTGAGGATGAACCCAAGCCTCTGATTCAGAACTGACAGCTGATCTCCCAGCTACTACATGCCTCCTACCAATACCCTCCCACATCTTCTTCTAACCCTTTCTCCAGTGAATAGGAGTGGTTTCCCATTCCACCCTCACACCTCGCTTACCTGAAAAATGGTGTCAAGATTTTCCAAATGTGGGTCTTTTACCACCAAAATCTGGAGCATCTCGCAGAATGCCTGGAATGTTTGCCTGTAGAGACACTGAACAGGGAAAGGATCAGAGATTGCCCTCCCCATAAAGTTCCCCAAGCTCTGTACACTTAAGACTTTCCTCAAAGGTGCAAACTCTGGGTAAAAGTACCTGTAGACAGTTTGTGGCATGAGATGAACCAGAATAAATCTTCATTTCAAATGGATGCCTCAGCATTACTAGGACCATGATTATCTGATTCTAACTACATCTGGGGAACTGCTTCAGGGTCCTCAAGATACAGGTGACTCTTTCTGACATCTTGAAACATAGGAATCTTGAAATCTTCTTAGGTAACTGCTTGACCAGTCAGTGTAGCAGTCACAGAAGAAAATCATGGACTTTACACTTATCCTCCCCATTCCAGGAGGCTCCCCTCTCTCCTCCTTCAATTCTCACTCTTATCTGGAAGGTTTTCCCTGACCACCCTAAGTAAAAAAGCCCTGTGCCTCTCCAACCATGGCACCTTTCTTCCTCTTTCTCTGCCCTTTTTTTTTTTTTTTTTGTCACTAACACTTAACTTGCCAGTAGACATACTTATCCTTCAAGGGTTTACCTCTGCACTAGAATGTAAGCTCCACTTTGTATTTCCATTGCCTATCACAATGCTTAGCACACAGTGGTCCACAAATATAAATATATGCACAAGTATGCCCACCTTATTTTTTTGTTTTGTTTTTTTTTTTTAGTTGCAGATATACACATACCTTTATTTTACTTATTTATCTTTATGTGGTGCTGAGGATCAAACCCAGTGCCTCATTCATGCTAGGCAAGTACTCTTCCACTAAGCTACAACCCTAGCCCCATTTCCACCTTATTTTAAAGTCAAAAAGAAATAAAGGAGGAGTGAAGGGAAAAATGAGAGAACAAAAAGTTAAGGGAAGACAAGCTATCATCTAATCCAACCAACTGTTTTATTCACTGGACTTGATTAAATGGTTTTTGGCTAGTTTCAAACAACTGAATGTTCTCAAAGGGCTGAGACCTTTAGTAACTTCCCTTGATGGGAAGTTACTAAAGCAAAGCCTGAGTTACCTCTGTGTCGTAGGGCCCACTGGGAGTGATTTCCTGCAGCTGGGTAAGAGTCTTTAGCGGGGGCAGAGTGATCATACTTCTGGTGATAAGCTGGAACAAGTCAGCTCGATCTTCAGAGCCAAACAGCAAATGGACATTGTGGTAACTAAGAAAAGAAAGTTTAGGAAGAGCAAGTTGGGAAGAGCGTTTGATTTGATATTGATAAACAGGGATTCAAAATAATGGGCCAGGGTTGTAGCTCAGTGGTAGAGTGCTTGCCTAACATGCACGAGGCCCTGGGTTCAATCCCCAGCACCACAAAAAAATAAATAAATAAAATAAAGGTAATATGTCCATCTATAACTAAAAAAATTTTTAAAAAAATAACTAAAATGGAAAGGGTAGTTGGGTAGGTGTATCTCAAATGGAAGAGATAAGTGGCCTGGCTCATCAGTCTTTTTAGATGAACTTCCCCCCAAGAAATCACTGGAGTGACATTCCTTCAGGCTTTCCTCGAGCTCAGCCACAAGAGTAAAGCCTGCTACAGTCACTGTAGTAAGATGCCACTTTCCATAATATGTTCTGATGAATACTAGTTTGGGGAATAGTGAGTTGAATTAATTAAGTTAACCATGGAGCAGAGCATGGTGGTGTATGCATGAAATACCAGCAACCTGGCTGAGGCAGGAGAATTACAGGTTTGAGGTCAGCCTCAATGACTTCATGAAAGCCTGTCTCAAAAATAAAAAGATCTGGGGGTGTAGGTCAGTGGTAGAGCACCCCCTGGGTTCAATCCCCAGTACCACAAAAACAAAAACAAGGAAACTCTTTTTTTTTTTTTTTTTCCTTTTTGGTACTGGGGATTGAACCCAGGGGCACTCGACTACTGAGCCATATCCTCAGCCCTATTCTGTATTTTATTTAGAGACAGGGTCTCACTGAGTTGCTTAGCATCTTGCTGTTGCTGAGGCTGGCTTTGAACTCACAATCCTGTCTCAGCCTCCCGAGCTGCTGGGATTACAGTTGTGTGCCACTGCACCCTGTGAGGAAACTTTTTAAACTACAGGACATTTCAGTCCTTTAATCATTTTAATCACTGCAGTTTAAACCTCCAAGACAGGTAGACATCAGGCAGCCCTTGCAACAACCTCTTAGACCTTAGAAGTTATAGTCATGAAACATGTATTGTGGGTCAGTCTCCACCGAATATACTTTGGACAAAACTGAATTCTAAAAAGGTTCCAACTAGGTCCTTCAGATATGGATGGTAGTGTACATGAAATCAAAGTTCTTATACAAAAGTATGGGTCTGGGGGGCTGCAGCTGCGGCTCAGTGGCAGAGCGCTTGCCTAGCATGTGTGAGGCACTCGGTTTGATCTGTAGCACCACGTAAAAATAAACAAATAAAATAAATGCATGCTGTCCATCTACAACTACAGAAAATTTTAGAAAAAATCAAAAAGCATGGGTTTGTCTTCCTTCCCAGTATCTAAACAGTTTTCAAATGTTAAAATATGAAACATGTCAGTGGACTCTGGCATTGTAAGGAACCAGGATGTATGTGTAAAGTGCACGAGGGTATCACCTGAGGTTAGCAATAGTAACAAAGACTTCCTGGCGCACGGGGCTGAATAGAGATCGCAGGGGCTCCTCTTGTACCAGGTCCTGCAGGGAGAGGTAAAGAACTTTAGAAGGCCAAGAATGTTCCAACTCCTGAGGCCAGAGAAGGTCAGAGGCACAAGTGGCCGGCAAGGACAGCAGCAGGCTTTTCTGGGCCCTGCTCTGGGCTCCTAGGACTGGTGGCAGGACAGTGAAGGAGCTAGGAGTTTATACTCTGGATCAGACCCCAGACCATGGTTCTGCTTCTTACTAGCTGTTTTAGTTGTCAAGTTATTGATCCTCCCTGTACCTCCATTCCTCATCTGTAGAATGAGATATAATACTACTTAGCTCTATGGAGATGGCTGAGTACTGAACAAGAGTTGCCTTGCTATGCTAGGAAAATCTACAGTGATAGAGAGGGAACAAAGAGAGCTTGGGGAGCTCGATGGCCCGATGGTCTGAGTTCTGGCTCTGCCACTTACCACGTGACCCTGGGTGTATCATACAATTTTCCTATGTCTGAGTTCCTCATCTGTGTGGGAGAATTGAGACATATCTCAGGGAGTGAATATGAGCAGCTACCATACAAATAATGTGGATGTGAATGTTGTGGAAACCTTACTGGACTGTCTACCCTGCTTCTCTGGAAACTTCTCTAGTCCCTAGCCAACAACTGTGTTGTTTCTGAGTTATTTTGTTCTCCCAGCCACAACTTATCTGTCCAGAAGTGGACACCAAAACCAAATAGATTCTTACAGGCATCTGGAGTTGGGACCAAGAGTGTCAGCTTGGTGTGGTGGTGCACACCTGTAATCCCAATGGCTTGGGAGGCTGAGGCAGGAAGATTGCCAGTTCAAAGCCAGCCTCTGCAAAAAGTGAAGTGCTAAGCAACTCAGTGAGCCCCTGTCTCTAAATAAAATACAAAATAGGGCTGGGGATGTGGCTCAGTGGCTGAGTGCCCCAGAGTTCAATCCCAGTACCATAAAAAAAAAAAAAAAAAGAATGAAGAGTGTCAATCTTTCTGGCTAGTCTTCTGAAAGCAGAAAATTTAAAATTTGGGAGTGCTGGTCCCTATGAATAAAGTCAAAGAGAGCTAATTTGGGGAAGAAAGAAGAGAGAGTGGATGGTAAGAGAAACCAAAATGCACACAAAAGAGCAAAGATAAGAGATGCAGAGAAAGTTCTCTCCAAGTAAGTGGAAGAAAAGCTTCTAGTGTGAGATTCCTTCCCTTCCTGGGGCAGGCTGCTCTTCCTATCATGGGGTTCTGGGGAACATTCGCATCCTTAGAACCAATCCCTTGTTTTGTGTTTTCAGCTGTCTGCAGTGGACTTCTCTTACCAAACAGACATAGGAAGTTAGGAGGCAGTTAGGTGCTCAATAAATATTACCAAGTTCCCTTTCTGAGCTTTTATCTTCTCACTCTCTGACTCAGGTCTTGCTGATGGCCTGCTGCTCATCTTTGTTTCCTCAAGGATCTCAGTTATTTTTATGGCTTTATAGGCTGGAAGGGACAAATTGTAAGACTCTATCCTCAGCCTTCACAGCTCTCCCAGGCGTCCAGTTGCTCAGGTCAGGTTATCTTAAGGGCACCACCACTAAGATCACAGCCATGATCTTCCATTATCTTCCCCACTCCCAAGAACACAACTTCCTAGGCTTCAATATTTGCCAATGGTACCCTTTCTCAGGACTCATGAAGAAAGAAGACTTGTGTTTTTTTGTCTTTTGTTCCCTCCCATGTCCCATCAATTGTGGTATGTTATGTGGTTCTCCATTCTGTAGCTAAGTAGCAGTGGCTCTTGGCTGAACCCCTGGGCCTGCAATCCCTCCTGAGTTCAATTTATTTGACCCAATTCAGCCAGAATGATTTTTCTTTTTCTTTTTCTTTTTGGCAGTAAGAATGGAAGCCAGGGGCTGGGGATGTGGCTCAAGTGGTAGCGCTCTCGCCTGGCATGCACGGGGCGCTAGGTTCCATCCTCAGCACCACATAAAATAAAATAAAGATGTTGTGTTCACCAAAAACTGAAAAATAAATATTAAAAAATTCTCTCTATCTTTAAAAAAGAAAAAAGAATGGAAGCCAGATGCTCTACAAGTGAGCTATGTCCCCAGGCCTTTTGATTTTTTATTTTGAGACAGGATCTTGCTAAGTTGCTTAGGGCTTCTAAGTTGCTGAGGCTGATCTCAAACTTGTGATCTTCCTGCTTCAGCTTCCTGACTTGTGGATTACAGGCATGAGCTAGTGCTCCTGGATTTTTTTTTTTCTTAATTAGGCATTAAAGACTTGTAATAGGAGGGTGGCACATGCCTGTAATCCCAATGACTTGGGAGGCTGAGGCAGGAGGATCACATGTTCAAGGCCAGTAGGTGCAATTTAGTGAGACCCTGTGACTCAAAGTGAAAAATAAAAAGAGCTGGGGATGTAGCTCAGTGGTTAAGTGCCCCTAGGTTCAAGGTTCAATCCCTAGTACCAAAAAAAAAAAAAAAAAAAGGCTTATTATGTTATTTGTTCATAATTAATTATGGAAGCCACTACAGGGATTCAGAAGTAAGTGCCTATTTTTTGTTTGTAAAGTATTTGTGCAGCAGGAACCTCTTGGACTTACTGCTCAGATGATAGCAATGTCCCCAACTGTCTGGGCAGGTCACCAGTACACAAGCAGGAATCCCAGCAGTCATATCACCACTATGTGATCTGTCAGACACACCTAATTGATGCAGGTGAATAACCCCATCTGGGCCAATCAGATTCTCTCTTGCAAAATTTGGAATTTTAGAGTGAAAGACACAGACCAGGAGCTGCTAGAGATTTTAGTCATAGTGTCAGAAAAGCAGTCCCTGCCTTTGAAACCCTGGAAGCTGTCCTAGAACTTGCTCTTCTGGAGGCTGGATTATTATACCCCTTCCTTAGATTCTAAGAGAGAGAGAGATCACAGCATCTTTTTGGTTTTGCTTTTTATTTGTTTATTTAGTTTTAAAATATCTTTATTTATTGATTTTTATGTGGGGCTGAGGATCGAACTTAGTGCCTCACACCTGCGAGGCAGGTGCTCTACCACTGAGCCACAACCCCAGCCCCATTTGCTTTTTAAACTTAAGTGAGCCAGAGCTGATTTTTGTTACTTGCTCCAAGAAGAATCTTACTAAATTTTAACAAGAAGAGTCATTTTTTTACTCCAACTTCTTAATGAAAGCCAGACAGATATTAACATCTCCATTTAATAGGTGGCACTACTAAGATTTAGAGAAATTGTGTGCTTTGTTTAAGGTAGGCAGGGTTTTGTGGAAGACCCAAGATGCAGAATAAGAATGAAGTCACAAGGAACAGTGGCATGATCCCAGCAATTTGGGAGGCTTAGGCAAGAGAATTGTAAGTTCAAGACCAACCTTAGCAATTTAGCAAGGCCCTAAGGACTTTGTGAGACTGTCTCAAAAAAAGGAGCTTCGGGAGCTGCCACATAGGAAATGAGCGCCCCTTAGCCTTGAGAGATGAGAATGTGGAGATGTGGCAAGCCAGCCGTGGGTGTGGTGTGTGTGTGAACGATGAGCACTGAGCGCACAGGGTGGACTGAACTCACGTTGCCCCTCTGTTTGGGCGGGTCTCACTCTGGTCTTTTTGAAAAACTTGCTCTGCCGTTACCCCCACACAGCTCATGAGATGGGCATGGCCTCCTTAGATGTCAATCAATCTGCTGATATCAGACATCATGAAGCTAGATTCAACCCCCTGAAACCTGACCCCTTGCTTCATTTGAATGGCTTTTCCCCAATAAAAGGGTTGAGAGACCCTGCGTGCTCTCTTTCCAAGGACCCCTATGGTTAAGAGGAGCCATCACAGGACCCAATAAAACGGTATTTCTCTGTCTCTATGTGGTTATTTCATGCAGCCCAGTTCATCTGGAGTTACCCTGAGTGTTTTAGTCGTGAGACACGACACCATGGTGCATGCCTGTAATCCCAGGGGCTTGGGAGACTGAGGTAGGAGGATCTTGAGTTCAAAGCCAGCCTCAGCAATAGCGAGACACTAAGCAACTCAGTGAGACTCTTTCTCTAAATAAAATACTAAATAGGGCTGGGGATGTGGCTCAGTGGTTGAGTGCCCCTGAGTTCAATCCCCAGTACCAAAAATAAATAAATAAATAGATAGATAAATAAATAAATAAATAAATAAGGGCTGGGGAGTATTGCTTAGTGGTTAACCAACCCTGGGTTCAATCCCTGGTTAAAGAAAGGAAGGAAGGAAAGAAGGAAGGAAGGAAGAAAGAAAGGAAAGGAGGGAGGGAGGGAGAAAGGAGGAAGAAAGAAAAAGAATGAAGATGGAGTCCCAAGCTGGCAAAGAATTAAGAGGCTCTAAGAATAAGACTTGGTTACATTAAAATTTGATTACAACAGGTCTTGATGTCTGTTGATTTTCACTAAAAACCATTCCTCTGGCTGGGTGTGGTGGTGCCTGTCTGTAATCCCAGCAGCTCAGGAGGCTGAGGCAAGAGGATCCAGAGCCTCAATTTAGGGAGGCCCTAAGCAACTTATCTAGACCCTGTCTCAATATAAAATATAAAAGGGGCTGGGGATATGGCTCAGTGGTTAAGCATCCCTGGGTTCACTTCCCCAGTACAAAAATAAACAAACAAAAAATCCATTTGTCTGGCCATTCTACCGTATAACAGCATGCAGAACGTTGGTATTGGAATAGTCAAGTAGTAATCTTTACCTTTCCATCTGAGGGCCTCATTTAGTGCCCCTTTTTTCTCTTTTCTCTCAATCTTACCCACCACATCTTTCAAGGTTTAGATCAGGAGGTCTACCTGAATTAATTTTATTCCAATTCTGTCATCATTTTACAATTTATTTATTTATTTTTATGTGGTGTTAAGATCAAACCCAGGCCCTCGCACGTGTTAGGCACGTACTCTACTGCTGAGCCACAACCCCAGCCTCTGTTATCATTTATTTTCTACATGCCACACTATTCTCTTTTTCTTCTTTTTAATATTTTTTTTTTGTCTGTTTATGTTGCTGGGGATTGGACCCAGGGCCTTGCACATGCTAGGCAAGTGCTCTACCACTGAGCTAAATCCCCAGGCCTAGACTTTTTTTTTTTTTCAGGAAATATTTCTTTTATTGTTGTTGTTTGTTTCTTTCTTTTTTCCAGTTTTTTAAGAGACAGGGTTTACTATTTGGCCCAGGCTGGCCCCAAACTCCTGGGCTCAAGCAATCCTCCTGCCTCAGACCGCTGAGTAACTGGACTACAGACACATACCACCATGCCTGGTTTCAACAGATTTTTTAAATATATTAATTTTTTGTGTGTGACAGAAGTGTAATAAGCCATATTTAAAGTATAGAGTTAGATGATTTAGGGTGTTTATGACATCCATGAAATCATCCCATCCACAGAGATCATAGAAATTCTGATCACTCCTGAAGTTTCCTTTGGCTACTTTGTGATTCCTACCTCCTGCTTCTCCCTACCCACTTCCACCTCTAGGTATGATTGATCTGCTGTTCCTATAGGATTGTTTGCATTTTCTAGAATTTCATATCAGTGAAATTACACAGTGTAGATACATGCTTTGAGGCAGGTCTGGCTTCTTTCAGTCAGCATAATCATTCTGAGATTGATCCAAGTCATAGCATCATGTATCAACAGTTAATTTCTTTTTATTCCTGAGCAGTTCTCCATTGTAGGAATTGGCACAATCTGTTTCTCAGTTCATCTGTTGATGGACATCTGGGTTCTTTCCAGTATTGGGCTCTTATATACATTTGTAGACACATCTTCTTGTGGAAATATGGTTTCTTTTGCCTAAGAGTGGAACAGCTGGGTCTTACAGCAAATGTGTTTAACTTGTTAAGAAACTGCCAGACCATTTTCCAAAGTGATTGCACCATTTCACCTTCCCACTAGCAGCATGAAAGCTTCAGTTTTTTCATATCCTCAATGTCTGGTACTGCCTTTCTTTTTATTTTGGCCATTCTCATTTTTAGTTACATCTTACTGTGATTTTTAACTTGCTTTTCCCTGATCACAATTGTGGGAAGCCGCTCTGAATGACCTTCCAGTCCTGATGCACCAGGCTCTGACCAACTACTGCATTCTTTGTGGCTTGGGTGGTGATCCACTTGGATAGCAAGGCCAGTTGTCTGAGTACGCATACCCTGGGGTTGAGCTATACTCACCTATTCTTTTGTAATCCTATCCCTTTCCCCTGTTTGGGATAGAATGTTCCATGGAAACTCCCTTTGTGTGTCCCCTTCTCTTGCTTTGTCTTTGGGTGTGACCTTCCTGGATGTCAGTCAATCTGCTGACAGCAGACATCACGAAGCTAGACTCAGCCCCTTGAAACCTGACTCCTGGCCTTATTTGAATGGCTTCTTCCCAGTAAATGGGTTCTTCGTGCTCCTCTCTCTATTTCCAAGGACCCCTAAGGTCGGAGGAGCCATCACAGGACCCAGATTAAAAGGTATTTCTCTGTCTCTGTGTGGTTATTTTGTGGAGTGACCTTGAGTGTTTGGTTGTGGAACGCGTCACACAATGATGGAACTTCTTTTCATGGACTTAATCATAAATCTTCTTGGGTGATTGTCATTTGCCTTCTCTCTCACATCCTGCCTTTGCCTTCCTTGGTTGTTTTTTTGTTTGGTTTTTGATTTGTTTGTTTTTGTATTGGGATTGAACCCAGGGGCGCTTTACCACTGAGCTACATCCCAGATCATTTTATGTTTTTTGTTTTTTTTTTTAATCTCGAGACAAGGTCTCACTAAGCTGATGAGAGCCTTGCTAAATTGGGGAGGCTGACTTTGAACTTGTGATCCTCCTATCTCAGTCTCCTAAGTTGTGGGGATTACAGGTATGCACCACCACACTTGGCAGGTCTTTTTTTAAAAAATATTTTTTAGATGTAGATGAACACAATACCTTTATTTATTTATCTTTATGTGGTGCTGAGAATTAAACCCAGTGCCTCACCCGTGCTAGGTGAGTGCTCTACCATTAAGCCACAACCTCAGCCCCAGGTCTTTTTTTTTTTGAAAAGCCATGCATCAGTGGTGGCTCACAAAAAGGGGGCAAATGCCTTAATGTTATTTCTCCATAATAACTGACTTTTGCCTTCTTGGGTTCCTAGTAACACTGCTTCTTTTGATGGATGCCTCTCAGACATCAGGTGCATGCCTGTTCAGCCCTCACACACGGGTCTGCAGGAACTCTGTGGACTTGACAGTTTACAATTTTCTCATAGTCACTAGATAACTCTAACTTACCTAGGTTGAATCCCTTGCTGACCCATACTTTGGTGGATACCTGATGTGGGTGTTACTATTGACTAGATGGATCCACATGTACAAGATTTGGGGTAATTCAGTGTGATTTTGCTGCTTGAGATTTGCAATGGTGAATTTTCTGAGCTGGTTAGTTGAACAATGTAGAATCCCACTGCTGCCAATCCTGGTGGAATAGAACTTTGGAAAGAAGCCACTTTGTTGGGTCCTATAAGTCGAAAGCTGCAGTGATTCCTAAATCTGCTCTATCATTCTATTCTTCTCGATGTATTTGAAATTATTCTCAACCTACTTACTTTTCTAAGTGTGATAATTTCCAAATGGGCTGTAAACCCTTGGAGGACAGATTAAGGTTTCCAAAATCACAGTGCTGATTACCTTCAACTGTAAAAACTAATTATCAATCTGATCAGCCCTACAAACCTCTGGTTTGAGAAAGAACTGCTCAAATATCTGGGGCATACAAGAAACATAAGAATCAGAACTTCTGAACTTTTGAGAAACTGAAAGGGGCATTTCACAGATAAGAAAACAAAGCACCAAGAAGTTATGTCATGCTGAAGTGCCTTACCTCCTTGCCCTCTGGATCCTTTAACATGGAATTGACCACTCATTCACTCCTCTGTGCCCCAATATACCCTTTTAAAAAATATATAAATTTTATATATATATAAATTATATATATATATATATAAATTTTAGTTTTTGATGAACCTTTATGCTACTCACTTATTTATATGAGGTGCTGAGAATTGAACCTATACCTCACACAGGTGAGGCAAGCGCTGTACCACTGAGCCACAAACCCAGCCCCCCAATATACCCTTTTAAATGTTTGTTGCAGTTCCTGTGACACTAGATTATACCTTGTTTGGGTGTAGGGACAGGGATTACATTCCCCCGTCTTTGTAGCCCTAGTTCCCAGGACAGCACCTGGCGCTGTCAGGTACTAATAAGGGAACAAATGAGTGAGCTGGTGGCAGAGTGTGGCTGGGGTAGGTGTGAGTGGGACAGAATAATGACAATAATATAATCATGTTTCTCAAATGCATAATACATGTTAAGGACCATGTTACATGGCTTATATTTATTTTAAATTTAATGTTTATAATACCTCTGTGAAGTAAATACAGCTAGTCTTATTTTCTATATAAGAAAACTGAGTATAAAGAAATTAAGGGAATTTCCTGAGGTCACATAGCTATACAGAGACTAGCACCTGAGCCCAGGGAGTCAATTATAGATTCTGCCTCCAAACTACTGTTTAAGTAACGAGGACGCAGTACCGGCCTCACTAAGAAATTTAAATGCTATTCCTCCTTTTTTTCTCCTCTTTTAACTGGTTTTCAAAGGTGATCATATCTGTGGGGTATCTGAGTGTTTCTCCTTCATGCAGAAAGGCTGATATGAGAAGAGTTAACAGAACTGATAATATGGGTAGAACTACTAAAACTTTGTCAGCCAAGTCACTCAGTTTGTGTGATCCCAATAATTTGTGATAAGATCACAATACTTACATTTAGAATATGCACAATGTCTTCTATATGGCTAAGAATGAATGTGTCTGTGGTTTCATCATAAGGGATATTTTGGCTGAGAGAAGACAAAGATTGTAGGAATGTCAGCTTTTCCAGTTCACCCTGTATTTGTAGAAATGATAAAAATACAATTAAACTCTATAGTCTTTTTTTAAGAAATTGTAGAAGGCTTTTAAATTTTTTTCTTAGGATGTTTTAAACATCTGACATCTCATTCAATCCATTTTTGGCCTTTATCACAAGGAATGAATAAATTGCTGAGGGATTTCAGTGACATTCCTTGTCCATGGGGCTCTTCTTGATCTGGGGCTTTGCCTCTCCTATGGGCTACATTAGTGTGCATCCCATAATTGTTCTCCCACCTTTGGTCTTTTCTTCCCCACCTACAATCCTGAATAGTGCTGCCAGATTAAGCTTCCAAAAGGTGACCTCTGGTGCTGCTAATTCTAGTTCTCTTTATCTCATTAAAGATTCATTATTTCAATCCTTAAGGTTTCCTATTAATATGCAAGTTCTGATTTGAAGAAAAAATTTTTATATTGACATTCTATTTTACTGATTATAAAAACAATACCTAAGAAAATAAAACACACTTGAGAAAAACCACAACCTTGAGAAAAACCCTTCCACTCTTTTTTTCCCTATGTATATGGATAATGCAAACTGGTACGTGCTCTCTTTAACATGGAATTGAGAGCAAGTTGTAATACACAGAGGAAAAAGCTGATTTCATAGCCTCATTACTTCTCACATAGATTAGTAGTCACTGAACAATGGATTCCTTTGCTTCAGTTTTGCCCCTCTCCAATCCACTCCCCCAGATATAGCCAGACACATTTTTCTCAAGTGCATGTTTGAACAGATCAATTCCTATCCACAATCTTTTCAATTGGAGGTCAAATCCTTCCCAATGTGATCCCAGCTGCCCTCTTTGAATCATTTCTTGCCTTGCGCTGAAGCATTCTGAGCTCTAGTCAAATTAACCTTCATGCAGCCCTTTTTTGCTTCTGGGCCTTTGTACCTTCAGACTTCTCTACACTTCTTGCTTACTGACTAAAATATATTAAAATATAATATTTTGCAACTTGGGTTATGCTTTTCTCCCGGAGAAGAATCAGGAACGCTTCCTAAGTGCATCCACATACCACATGAGTACACAGTTACCATGGTATTTGTGATATGCTGATATAATTTCATTATTCATCTATTCCCCTGTTAAGGTAATGAATTATGTTTTCATTCATTGCAGCAATCCAAGTTCTTTATTAATTACAAAGAAATCTTTTCTAAAGACTTCCTAACATGAAATATAAAGAACTGGTCTGCTGGCCATTGTGGTGCACACCTGTAATCCCAGCAACTTGGAAGGCCAAGGCAAGAGAGTGCAAGTACAAGACCAGTCTCAGCAATTTAGCAAGGCCCTAAGTAAGCACCTTTGAGAGACTCTGTCTCAAAATAAAAAGGGTTGGGGCTGGGCATAGTGGCACATAGTGGCCGTGATTCCAAAGACAAGAGAGGCTGAAGTAGGAGGATCGCAAGTTCAAAGACAGCCTCAGCAACTTAGTGAGACCATGTCTCAAAATTAAAAAAAAAAAGATAATGAAAATAAAGGGCTGGGGATATGGCTCAGTGGTCAAGTACCTCTGGGTTCATTCCCTTGTACTGAAAAAAAAAAAGGAATTGGTTCAAGTCAAGCATAGTGGTGCACATCTGTAGTCCCACCCAAGGGAGGCAAAGAGGGAAAACTACAACCTTTGTACCCTTGTACAACTGGGCTACGAACTGGGCCCACTGAGCTGACTGCACATACTTTTTTTTAAATAAAGCAATTTACCCACATCCCTTCCTGGCTTAAATCAACAGGATATGTTACATTCCTCAACCAACAACCCGCTATCTACAGGAGAAATGTAGACCCCAAATGCCAATTAGAGCACAAGTTACCCTGAAGAGGGCACTTTTATGACCCTTACATAGACCAGATCCCAGAACTCAGGGAGATAAGAATAATTCTCCCTAACCATAAAATCTAATTTCATTAGAACTGATCAGCATTGGCCAAAGTGACCTAGAGCTGTCCTGGGGATTTGAAAGTCTAATGTCATCCTCTGTTGGTCAAAAGTCAAGAGGTGAACCTGGGCAGAGCTCTCTGGAAACTTCTCCAAGACCCATAATAAACTGGAGTACAGGAGGAGCATGTCATCCTTCTCCTCCCTTTTCCCTTTTCCTATCCTTTCTAATAAATCCATGCCTATTACTCTGAGCAACATGTCTGAAATCCTTCTGAGTCACCAATCACAAGAACTGGTGAGAAAGGACTGCTATGGCTGGCTGCCTCAGCCCCACGACAGTGATGTGATGTTTTGTTTTCCTCCTTAAGTATCATGCAACAAAATAGACCTTTTAGAGATGGAAGGTATGCTTCTATGAATTCTAACACGTGTGGCGAGCTAGCCATGGGCTGTGTGTGTGACCATGAGCATGAGCACATGAGTGGGACGGGCTGATGATGTATATGTCCTTTTCGTCCGCTCTGCTTGTGATGCCCACACAACACCTGAGATGGGTGTGGCCTTCCAAGATGTCAGTCAATCTTCTGACCACAAGACATCAGAAGCTAGACTCAACCCTCTGAAACCTGACCCCTCCAATGGGGTAGAACTTTCTTGAGTGTCTTCCCCTCAATAAAAAGGGGCTTCAGAACGCTCTGGCTTTTTTTTCTGCCTCCCTTGTGGGAGCTGGGGCAGAGGAGCTGTTGCTGAAGAACCCCCAAGATAAAGGTATTTTCTCTTCTCGGTGTGCTTATTTTGTGCCAACCCAAATTTCACCTGGAGTGACCCTGAATGACTTAGTTGCATGTAGTGACACACATGCACACACACTACCACCACCACCATCAGAATGCAGTTCCCTCACCCCCTCAGATTTCCCAAATGCCATTCCTTTAGAGTCACAGCCTCTCCTGTCCCTGTTGTGGGAAGCACTGATCGGTTTTCCATCACATAATTGGAATCATATGGCATGAAATCTTTTGCGATTGGCTTCTTTTATTCAGCACAATGCCTTTGAGACTCGTGTAGATGGTTGTAGGTATCAATAGTTTATTCCTTCTATTGCTGAGTACCAGTTTGTATTTCATTTTAGTTTGTTGACCTGTGAAGAAACTTTTAATCTTACCAGTTTGTAACCAGGGTCTTGCACAATGTCTTATAAATGATAGGTACACAATCCTTTTCTGTTGAATGGGATTTTAAAGCCCTGGTACAGGAGGGGAAATCTTACTGGAAACACTAACTAGAAAGAAGTTATTGTAATAATTGTTTCCCATGAAGGTCTAGGCCACTCAAGTTACCACATAGTAGGATGAGGGATGTTAAGATACAGAAATAAAACAAAAGGATACTTTTTAACAATTAAACTGAATAAAGATTAAAAATAAATGCAAAAAATACTGTTGGACATCTCCAAGCAATTGAAATTTAATATATTTTGCTGGTGAGAGTCTAAGTGGGCTTAACATTCTTGGGGGATTTTTATTTTTTCAGTCCTAGAGACTGAACCCAGGGGCACTTTATCACTGAGCTACATCCCCAGTCCTTTTTAGTTTTTATTTTTTTAATATTTGGTTTTTTTAGTTGTAGTTGGACACAATACCATATTTTATTTATTTTTATGTGGTGCTGAGGATCGAACCCAGGGTCTCACACATGCTAGGTGAGTACTCTACCACTGAGCCACAATCTCAGTCCCCTTTTTATTTTTTAAGACAGGGCCTTGCTAAAAATTGCCCAAGTTTGAGGCTTGCCTCAAATTTATAATCCTTCTGCTTCAGCCTTCCATGTGGCAGGGATTACAGGTGTGAGCCACCACTCTCTGCCTTGGAGTTTAATGTAACAGTATCTATTAAAAGCTTTAAAAAAGTACATATTCCAGGCTGGCGCTGTGGCTCAGTGGTATAGAATCTTGCCTAGCATGTGTGAGGCACTGGGTTTGATTCTTAGCACCACATATAAATAAACAAAATAAAGATCCATTGACAACTAAAAAATACATTTTTTTTAAAAAGTACATACTCTTTTTTTGAAGTTATGCATTTTTTTAGGTGTCAATGGACCTTTATTTTTATTATTTTTTTGTATGTGGTGCTGAGAATCGAACAGAGTGCCTCACACTTGCTAGGCAAGCACTCTACCACTGAGCCACAACCTCAGCCCAAAGTACATACTGTTTGATTTATAAATGCCACATCTAGGACATCTAGGAATGATCATAAGGGAATTATCTAAGGGGTACACAGAAATCCACAATATAATAATAGTTGTCAAAGAATTGCAATAATTAAAAAATGGCAAAAACCTAAATGACTAACAACAGGGTACCTTACAGTAAGTTAGGACATAATTTCCTTATATACTTCTTATTTATTTAATCATTAGGGTAACAATCAAAATTCTTCTTTTATTTATAAAAAATTTTTTTAGTTGTAGATAGACACAATGTCTTTGTTTTATTTATTTATTTATTTTTGTATCTGGTGCTGAGGATTTTTTTTCTTTTTAGGAGAGAGAGAGAGAAAGAGAGAGAGAATTTTTTAATATTTATTCTTTTTTAAGTTTTCGGCGGACACAACATCTTTGTATGTGGTGCTGAGGATTGAATCTGGGCCGCATGCATGCCAGGCGAGCACGCTACCGCTTGAGCCCCATCCCCAGCCCAAAATCAAAATTCTTTACACTGGTTTTCAAGACCCAGCACCATCTGCCTCTGCCCTTGTCTTTGGCCTCAACTTGCATTGCTGTCCCTCTCAGCATGATTTATGCATAGACTGAGGCTTGAGCGCCTCAAACATGCTCTGCTTCTTTCAGCCACAAGGTAGTTAACATATCATTTTCTACTTCTGGAACAGGCCCCTAAATCTAACCTCCAGTTTCTCTTACTTACTGCTCAGATCTGAGCTCTAGGTTCCCTCCTCAGAGTCCTTCTTGTTCTCATGGGATGCATGAAGGAACGAATGAACACCACCTAAGCCCTGCATGCTGTGTGGCCAGTAAGTAGGATCATATAGATCTGTATATTGAATTAGAATTTTTTTTTCTCCCATCATATATAATTAGGGAAGATTAACTTTTAATTTTAGGGAAGATTAACTTTTAATTCCTTTGTTTTCATATGGATTTTATATTCTTGTAAGGATGAATTATAAATATAAATAAATATAAGTTATAAATATAAAATATAAAAGCATAAGTAAATTTTCTAACCTATATAATCTTCATATAATAAGAAACAACACATGTTTAAAATATCTGTTAACGTGGAGGAATTCATTGGCTAACTTGTACAGATTGTTGTGCATACCTTTAAGGGATGACCACCAATCACCTCCTGGATGGACTGGATCAGTCTCTGAACACTGGCCTCACTGAGGGGCCCCTCGTAGGCCAGGTGTCTGAAGTTATCTGTGAGGGACTCCAGAGGGAGTTCGGGAATGTCAGGGATGTCCAAGTCTAATACCAAAAGAAAGATACCAAATGACGCTTCCATATCATGTCAAGTGCTATGGCTTAATAGGGAGAATCACTGGGCATCAGGACACACAGTTTTCCTGCTTGCTTAAAAAAGTACCTGTGTACTCTTAAAAAAGTACTCTGTGACCCAGACCAAATCCATTCCCTTCCCCAAGCTTCACTTTTCTCAATTACAAATTTAATGCTCTCCAAGGCTGCCTAAGCTAAAGACCTCTGGGACTCAGCAGTAAAAGAGTAAAGAACATGAATTCAAATCTGTTTGCGACTACTATGAATCCTGGCTCTACCATGAATTGGATTATTAGAAGGATTAAATGAGGCAATGAATGCAAAGAACAGAATGCTAGCATTTGACACATGGTGGGATCTTAGTGGTAGATTTTTTTCTTTTATCTTTTTGGTGTTGGGGATTGAATCCAAGGCCCTGCACATGTTAAGACCACACTCTATGGGATGGGGATGTGGCTCAAGCGGTAGCGCGCTCGCCTGACATGCGTGCGCCCCGGGTTCAATCCTCAGCACCACATACCAACAAAGATGTTGTGTCCGCCGAGAACTAAAAACAATAAAAAAACATTAAAAAATTCTCTCTCTCTCTCTCCTCTCTTACTCTCTCTTTAAAAAAAAAAAAAAGACCACACTCTACCATTGAGCTATTATTCAAAAATTTTAAAAATAATCTATGACTCTGAAGTAACAAGAGTATAATATGCAGTGGTGGCTCTTGTGTCAATACTCATTTCTTTCCACTGGGCCAGGCTGCAGTGAACCCTGGGGTGTCTCCTTCTCCACCTGGAATGTGCTCTGGTGAGGACATGGACTTCAGAGCTGGTTTGCCTAGGCTCAGTTCCTGACTGTCTCTTTCTACCATTCTGCCCTATATGACCTCTGTTTCTCTAGCCCAATTTCGTCATTCCCCAAATGGGATGATAATAGAACTTACCTAATGTAGCTGATATAGAGCTAGCACCAAGAAGTATCAGCAAATATAATTCCTTTGCTCTCTAAGTGACAGTGATGATAATACATCATTTTCCTATTCGTGCTTCTTTACATCTTTACCTCCTCTGTATCCAACATGAAATCCCTTATTCCTATTGGGCTAACAGTCTTACTATTGTGGTTTTTGTTTTTGCAGTACTGGGGATTGAACCCAGGGCTACCCTATTATTAAGCTACATCGCCATCCTTTTTTATTTTATTTTTTAATTTTGAGACAGGGTTTTGCTAAGTTACTGAGGCTGGCCTCAAACTTACTATCCTCCTTCTTTAGCTTCCAGAGTAGCTCGGAATGCAAGTGTAGCTGGGATTACAGGCAGGCACCACCATCCTGGCTCCTACTTGCATATTCTTTTTTTCTCTGCTGAATGCCTCTTCTGAAAACTCCTTGCACTCCCTACCACATTCTTTTCATCTCCTAACTGCAGTGATTAATCCATGCTTTCATTCACCCTTGATCTTTGCCTAGGTTGCTCCTTCTGCCTGCATTTTCTGCCCTTCCCTTTACCTCTCTCTGCCTTGATAACTCCTACTCACTTCTCAGATCTCAGCTCCAGGATGCCTGTCCTGAATTCCTTTTTTGCCCATGTTGGCCAAGTATCCTCCTAGCCACTAATAACCCTCTCTATTTCCAATCTGACCTCCAGTCCCCATCACATGGATGACACTGAGTTCCAACTACCTGATCATCTACAAGTGTGAATGTATTTCCTCAAACACATCAAGGTCTTTCTTGACTCAAGTGCATGAAGCTCAATCTATCTAAAATGCTCCTCCCTCCACTTCTCGCATGGGTCACCCTTTCACCTATCTTAAGGCCTCCTTTAGGGTTGAAAGCACCACCTCCTACAGGCGTTTGCCAACAACCATAGTTTAAAGTAGGTCTCCATCTCCCTTACTTTTTCTCAACCTCTTGTTTAATTTTTCTATAGTGCTTACTACAACTTATTTTTTTAAGAAAGATTTTTTTAGTTGTCTATGGGCCTTTATTTTATTTATTTATATGCAGTGCTGAGATTTAAACCTAGGACCTCACACATGCCAGGCAAGTGCTCTACCACTGAGCCACAACCCCAGCCCCTTATTACAACTTTTAATCATGTAGTTACTGTCTATTTACTTTTTTGGGTCTCTCTTCTGTGCTGTCACAGATCTATAAGGGCAGGACCACAACAGATATGATCACTCCATGGCCAGCACCTGATACTCAATAAATGTTTGCAGGATAAATAAAGACAGTTATTCTGCAGATCCCACCATCTGCATGGTCTTCTCACTCTATGTCAACCCAGACCAACATTTCCCTTCCAGAATCCCTCTGGTACTCACACTCTGCTTCGGAGTCTGAAGAACTATCTGGTCAGGATCAAGTTTAGTTTCCTGTGTATCTAGAATAATGTATCTTATTTTATTTTGCCAACCATATTCTGAAGTCTCAAAGTCAGGGATCACTGTCAAAGGCTAGTCAAGGGTTGATTATCCAGCAAGTATTCAATCACTACCTCTTGAAATGACTTAAACAGAGAAGGCTGGGGTCTAGATCAGTGTTTAGCATGATGAGGTTCTGGGTTTGATCCTTAGGTCTGCAAGGTGTGGGGGAAGAGAGAGAGAGAAAGGGAAAGATATTGATTGATTCCCACCCCCAGTTCTGTCCTTATACAATCCTTTCCATTTCACCTGTAAATTCAATGCTACTTTCGCCTTTTTTAATATCATCTAAGTTGCTCAGCTGCAAATCCACACTTCCTGAGTCATTGTCAGAAGCACAGGGGATCACTACCTCTTCTTGACTGAAGAACCTAAGAATGAAGAGGAGATAGGAAAAATTAAGTTTTTCAGAACTGCTTCTCTCTCACCCTTCAATTGGAAGCCTAAATGTCCCTCCCAGAGAGGCATTTATTGATCATCGATCTAGATTAGGTAGCCTCTCCACCCCAGTCCACAGTTGTTCTTTTTATTGCAGTATTTAATTATCATCAACAATTGTCTTGTTCATTTGGGTTCACTGTTTGTGTCCTATCAGACTATACACTGTATTAGTGGAGAAACCTTGTCTACATGGTCATACTTGTATCTCTAGCACCTATAATACTGGCAGCCTCATGGGGACTGAATGGATAGTGAGAAACAAAATATACTACTGTGAGAAGCTGCCTCAATCCCCCTTACCCTTGTCTACTTTTACTCTTTTCCATAACACATAATACCTTCTACCATATCATTTTTTATTTATTATTGGTGCTAGGGATAAAACCCAGGGTCTGGCACATGCTAAGCATATGCTCTACCATGGAGCTATCTCCCTAGCCCAATTCAGTTAGTTTTGATGTTCATTGTTTGTCATCTATTTCTTCCTTTTACAATGTAAGCTTCAGTCCTTGGTGCAGTGGTGTTAGCCTGTAATCCCAGTGACTTGGGAGGCTGAGGCAGGAGGCTTGCAAGTTTGAGGGCAGGCTTAGCTAATACAGTGAATGGCTGAATAGATTTATATTTATTGAATGTTTAACACAGATGAATGAGTGAAAACGCATTGCCTTTTGTTCTTGTTTTTTATATTGGCATGAATATTAAATGTTGACAAAGATGTGTAGCAAAAACCTTATGAATTGCAGTTGGAAATGTGAATTGGTACAATTAGTTTGGAAATACTCTGGCATTATCTATAGTTGAAAGATGTACATATACTAGTCACTATTCTACTCTTATCAATATATTTTCAAAGAAACTCTTACACATCTCTACCAGGAATATGTATAAAATTTTTGCAATAGCAATTATGGTTTAAAAAATGGAGTCATCTTAAGGTCTAGAATAGATAAACTGTGGTATGTTCATTCAATGAAGTTCAACATAGCATGATAATGAATGAGTTCTAGCTATGTGCAACAAAACAGATAAATCTCATAATGTTGGCAGAAAAAAGAAAGTCACAGGGAAAATATGCAAAAAAATCCATTCATACAATAAGAAATATGCAAAACTAAACAAATGCTTCTTGGTATTATAAATGTGTATGACAAAACTACAAAGAAAAACAAGGAAACAATGTAAACTTCGGGATGGGACTCTCTTAGAGAGGACAGGTAGGGATGGAATGGGTAGGGTCAGAAAGAAGACTTCAAAGTCATGGTCCTGTTCGTTTAGGACAGAATTACTGGTGCACTGTTTCGCTGTATCATTCTTTCCTCCTTATGTATGTTTTATAAATATTTAGTCAATATTAAAAGACTTTTGGGAAAAGCCCAAATGAATACAGTTTTAGCTTTATCGTGTGCATATATATGTCTTCAACAATAGTAACTAATTAAAACCAAACCAACCCTCTAGAACAGTTGGGTTGTATTGTAGGTTGTATAAATGACATTTTAAGAAGCTGCCAATTTTTTTCCAAAACGGCAGTACAAGTTTCCATTTCCACTAGAAGTATATGTTCCTCTACATTCTTGCCAACATTTGAAATTGTACGTCTTTTTTATATTAACTATTCCAGTGATATCTCTTTGTGGTTTTTCAATGATGTTGACCATGCAGTTATTTCTTATTTATCTTTTTTTCGATGAAGGGCTTCTTAAAACCTTTGCCTCTGTTTATTGTTCGCAGTGGCATGCTGGTAAATATTCATTATAATTAAAAGCAGATTTTGGAGTCGGGCTGACTCTGTTTCCCTTTAAAATTGTAAACAGAAAGATGACAAGGAATAAATGAGATAATGTATGTAGAGTGCTTAGTACACCGTCAGGCTGTATTGTAAACCCTCGATAATTGAAGTTCGGTATTAGTACTGTTCTTGGATAAGTCATTTCCATGTTTGAGTCGGTCAGATCTTTAAAATTGGGCTAATACGCCCCTCAGTTACTGAGAGGAGTCACTGATCGGTCTTGCAACTAAAACTTCACTGGGATCAGTTATTAACAAGCAAAGTGGCCATCTTTGAAAGAAAATGCCAATAATTTTCTAAAGAAACACAAAATCCCTTGAATATATTTCTCTTCCACTGGACCCTTCCGTTCCTTTAAAGTTGGCCGGGCTGCAGACAGACCAGGGAGTGACAGAGCAGTGGGCCAATCACGGCGATTGGCCAATCCGAGGCGGCCCCGTCTTGGGCCCACCCCGAGGCCTGGTCCAACCGCGTCCGGGTAGCGCCCCGAGTGAGACCGTTGCGAGACGGCCGGTTCCAAGTGCGCCACGGCGCGGGGGGGAGGCAGGCCCGCACGCCGGAACCCAGAGGCCTCCTGGGCACGAGGATTGGAATCCGCAGCGCGGCTGCTGCGAGCGGCCGGGCCCAGCGGGACCGCGGAAGACTGACCTGTGCCTAGAGCCCATCCCGGCAAGCAAAGCCTGCCGCGAATCCCTGGCGTCCCCTCCGGCGCGCTCTTGGAGCCACTTTTCCGAGCGGAAGTCAGCCTGCTGCTCGGGCTCCGGTGTGACCTGCTCGGAGGAATGGCGCCGCCGGGTGAGGCGTTGCGCATGGCTCAATAACTGGGTTCCGCGGCCGGCACGCCTAGGGGAGCGGGCTCTGGCCCGCGGGAGGCTAGTGCTGGCCACTCGGGAGCCGGCTAGGCGGGATCCCCTCCCCCGGCGGGGCAGGGGCATGGGCTCCAGCTCTTTCGGTGGCGAGGGTCTGACCGAGGGCAGCGAGCTGGTGCCAGTGCCCGAGACTAGCTGGGGGTTGGTGGGGGTGGGGTGGGGTGCATCGCGGAACTACGGGTCCCCGCGAAGACCAGCCTGTGGGTGGGCGAATTGCGGCCGCGCTTAACCCAGGCCTGGCTTCCCCCATTCATTTGACAAGTGCGGGCGGCCTAAGACCTGTCCCCGCTCGCCGCGGGCCACTTCTTATTTCGTGTGAGCCTTTGAGCAAGCTGCCCATCCTTTGGGCCATAGTTTACTCTTCAGTGACAGGGACAAGAGAATCACTCCTCAGCTCTGTCTGGGAGCTTAGAGTCTAGGTTCTCAAGTTCTACTCTGGGCGCAAACTTGCAGCCTGCCACGTATTCTTTATATGACCTAGAGCCAGTTACTTGAGTACACTGCACCTCAGTTTCTCATCTGTAAGATAAGTACTTTATTCGCTTCATAGAGTTGCTGCATTAAGTAAGATAATCTCGTGTATTTTAGAACAGCTCATGACACTAAGTTAGTACTCAGTAAAGTTCACTGCTTTGGTGGTAACTGAGTGGACACAGCAGGATGGACTCCACAGCTCGTGTGTGTACTCTTATTATTCCCGCGGGACACAGGCTGAAATCCTAGAGAGAAGGGAAATAACTTACTCAAGGTAACATTAATCAGCTCTGTGTTTAACTAAAAAGTAGTGGATACTATAATGGTCACAGCCATAATTTGGATTCAAACTGCCTGTGGTATGATTCTCAGTTCCTTATGTGACTTAGGGCAGGTGCAGGTAAGCACTTCTGAACCTCAATTTCTTGGTCTGTAAAAGGCAGTAAATAGCCACCTCACTTGGTGTTGTGAGGATTTAATGTCTCAGTTCATACAAGGTACTCAGTGTAGTTTGAGCCTTACTGACATGTTACAGTCAAGTTTTAGCCAAATAGTTATTGCTATCAAGGTGGGAAGATGAGGGTCTGATGCAGATGCCGTGCTAGGGGAATTTACAATTTAGCTGGGAGTATTCTAGTGATAGCAGTCCACTACAGATTGCAGTGTTGAATGCCTGCATGTACACTAGGCATTGGAGATTCAGCAGTAGTACCTCGACTCCTCTTTTCTCTTGCATCTTTTTGTCCAGTAGCAATCTGATAGGCTTTAACTTTGAATTCTAGCTAGACACTGGCCACTTGTTACCACCTCTGCTGCTGTTGCCCAGGATTGGACCACCCTGATCTGTTTACTTGAAATATAGCAGTAGTCTCCTTTTTCCCCTCTTTCTGTCCTTGCTCCTGCATACTCTGTTCTCAACACAGCATTGCCTATTGTCAGCACTGTGATCCTGTTCAAATGTAAGTCAAATCACTCCTCTGTTCAGAACTTTACAGCGGTTGTCATCTTGTTCAGTGCCAGTCAGTCTTCTGTGGTGTTCAAGGGTCTCTGGAGTTGCCTCTGTCACTCCATCTTTACTTCTTTCCCTGGCTTACCTCACTCTGGCATGCTGGCCGTGCTGATCTTGAAAAACACCATGTGTCCCCTTGGTGTAGACTTTATACTTGTTTTTCTTCTTGGGATGCTTTTTCCCCAAATAACCATAATGACTTGCTCCTTCTTCTTGAAGTGTAAGCTCAATATCTTTTTCTTCCTTGGTCCTTCGTAGACTCCGTGTTTAAAATGCAGCCTTTCCCATGTGTCCCTTCTGTATTTTTAGTTTTCTCTCTAACACTTTTTACCTTGAAATGTGACAAATCATGTTTCTTAATTATTTTATGTTAAATCTTTGTTTTCCCACTAGATTCCAAGCTATCTGAGGGTGGGGAGTTTCCTGCTGTATTTTTTTTAGTTATACATGGACACAATATATTTATTTTGTTTATTTATTTTTATGTGGTGCTGAGGATCGAACCCAGTGCCTCACATGTGCGAGGCAAGTGCTATGCCACTGAGCCACAACCCCAGCCCTTCTGCTGTATTTTAACACTTGAAATAGTGTTTATTTCACAGTAGCACTCAATATATATTGATGAAAATTCCACGTTATAGGTCTCTTTGTGGTTTTTATTGTTGTTCATTGGAACCCAGGGCGCTTTTATCTCTGAGATATATCCCCATCCCTTTTTGGTTTTTATTTTGAGATACTGTCTTACTAAGTTGCTGAGGCTTTCCTTGAGCTTGCTTTCCTCCTGCCTCAGCCTCCTGAATCCCTGGGATTACATGAGTGTGCTATGGCATCTGACTGTATTTTTCTCTTTATCCTTAGCAAGCATTGTACTACTGAGTCACTTACCCAGTCTTTTCTCTCTCTTTCTTTCTTTCTTCTTTTTTTTTAATGAACTTTCACATTTTTTAGGTAAATACACACAAGTACTTAAATGGAATAAATGTTCATAGAATAGTTCTCTGCTTACCCCTAATGTATATCATTCTCCAAAAAAATAGTGAAGCATGAACTCTGTAGTGTTAGACCTAGGTTTGGATCTAAAACTGGCTATGTGCAAGCTACTCTGGTCCTCAGTTTTCTTATTTGTAAAATAGATGTAATATTGTCTTTCTTAATTCTAGTTCCAACTAAATTCAACACTATGGGCAAAGGATTTAAGACCATTAATGCCAGCCTTGTGATTGCTTGTTGTTGCTTTTTACTTGGGTGGCGGACAAATTCACTTCATCATGAAGCAGTGCATTCAAAAGTTGTTTTTTGTTTTGTTTATTATTATTATTTTTTAAACTGGAGATTGAACTCAGGGGCGGTTAACCACTGAGCTACATCTCCAGCCCTTTTATATTTTTTATTTTGAGACAACAGGGTCTTGCTGTTGCTTAGGACCTTGCTGAGTTGCTTAGGGCCTTGCTGAGTTACTAAGGCGGCCTTGAACTTGCAATCCTTCTATGCCAGCCTCCCAAGTTGCTGGAATTATAGACATGTGCCACTGTGCCTGGCTTTGTTTTTTGATTTTTTTAAGAAGATTTATACTTGCACTTTTTTGTTTTTCCACAGTCTTTATTTCTGCATTATAATTATACATAATGATGGGATTTGTTGTTACACAATATGACAATATAGTTTGGCTAATATGTTCTCTTTTTTAAATGAAAAATAGAAATATACCACTCCTATAATTCTTGTTGGAGCATCATAGATGTGAGTTAATTCTTCTTCCATTTATTTGAGAAATAATTATTCAGTACCTACCTTGTACCAGGCAATTTGCAAGACAAGTAAATACTGGGACAAACATGAAAAACAGTCTTTGTCCTCATGGAACTTGTAGTTTAGCAGAGAAAACAGACCTCTCAGTATCATAGTTATAAAAAAAATAGTTCATAAGAGAAGAACAGATTACTGTGAGTAGATAAAACAACAACCTTATAATGGTAATAGAAGTAGTAGCTGACATTTATATAGCCCCTGTTATGTGCAAGATCTTTCTATGTTAATCCATAACAACTCTGCGGATAATACTGTTATTATCCCACTTTCCTCTTGAGGAAGCTGAGGCCCTGGCTGAATCACTTTCCATGGTCACATTGCTAATAAATGGAATGGTGTGATGAGTCCTGTGCCTTAGAAGCTCAGAGCCTGCTGGGTGGACTTTTCTTTCCACATTTGAAGACCTGGCTCACCGCTCAAATCTGACCCCTGCTCCTCACTCTTCCTCACATGGTTTGGTTCCCAGATGTTGGTGCGCATCATTGTTGGGACTACATATAAAACTCTGGAGTTGTATGTATTGTGTTTAATATATTCATTTCCCTCCAAGGTTCAAGCACTGTCTTCCTGTTGGCCCTGACAATCATAGCCAGCATTCAGGCTCTGACGCCCACCCACTACCTCACCAAGCATGACGTGGAGAGACTGAAAGCCTCGCTGGACCGCCCCTTCACAAGTTTAGAATCTGCCTTCTACACCATCGTGGGACTCAGCAGCCTTGGGGCCCAGGTGCCAGATGTAAAGGTATGAATTTTGCCTTGGTGTCCTGAGTGATTCAGAGAACCTTCATCTCCTCGCTGGGTTCCTTTTGGGTACTTCTACTTCAAAACAAACTCTTGGGGCTGGGGTTGTGGCTCAGCGGTAGAGCGCTTGCCTCGCACCTGTGAGACCCTGGGTTCGATCCTCAGCACCACACAAAAATAAATAAGTGAAATAAAGGTATTGTTTATTACAACTAAAAAATAAATATTAAAAAAAAAAAAAAAAAACTCTTCTCATTTGAGGGCAGCCAAGGTCAGTCCAATATAAGAAATACTTATTTCAATCTAACAGATTTTCTTTTTTAAAAAAATATTTATTTATTTATTTATTTTGTTGTAGTTGGGCACAATACCTTTGTTTTTATTTATTTTTTATGTGGTGCTGAGGATCGAACCCAGGGCCTCGCACGCGATAGGTGAGCGCTCTACCACTGAGCCACAACCCAAGCCCCTAACAGATTTTCTTTTTGAGTGCTTAGTGTATATTTAGGAGCATGCTAGGTGTTCTTAGTGAAATAGAAAGAACAAGTTTTCGATCCTCTAGAAACCTATACTGTAGCCCTCTGAGTGAGACCGTTCAGTACCACAGGTACTTGTAAAGTGCCTAGGTGGGTGGATAATCAGTGATTAAAGAATTCAAGGTGGAGGCACTCCCACTTGTTAAGCTCGACAGTCACTGTGTCAGGTCACTTTGGTATACTTTGTGGACTTTTGATGAGGAGAATGCATCATTATTTAAACCTTTTCTAGATTCAGGAACAGTGGTGAGGGAATTTATATTTTATTCATTGCAACAGAATGGACAGCTAGGATAAGAAATTTTCCTGTGTACCTTTTTTTGGGGGGAGGGTAGTTACCAGGGATTGAACTCAGAGGTACTCCTCTACTGAGCCACATCCTCAGCCCTATTTTGTATTTTATTTAGAGACAGAGTCTCACTGAGTTGCTTAGTGCCTTGCTGTTGCTGAGGTTGGCTTTGAACTCATGATCCTCTTGTCTCAGCCTCCAGAGCCACTGGGATTACAGGCATGAGCCACTTGTACCTGGCTCATATATACCTTTGTTTTCAATGACTATACAACAAATTTCTGTAAACTTAGGGAGTTAAATCACCATTCATTTATAAGCTGATATTTTGCAGGTCAGAAGTTATCCAGGCAGTTTTCCTGGACACTTGCTTTTTAGTGTCTCCTAAAGTCAAGGTGAAGGTATTGACCAGGCTGAGCTCTTACTGGAAGTTCTGGTGAAGAATCTGTTTCTAAGCTCATTCAGGTTGACAGAATCCAGTCCCTTATGGTTTTAAGTCTGAGGTCCTTACTTTCTTACTGGCTCAAGCCAATGGTTGCTCTCTGCTCGTCAAAGCTACCCAAATTTCTTCTCATGGGGCCAGCAATAGTGTGTCTCTCTTGCCTCCATTTCTACCATCAGCCAGAGAAAACTGCTCTTAAAGGGCTCATCTGCTTAGGTCAGGCCTACTTGCATAATCTCTGAATTCTAAGGTCAACTGACTTGTGGTTTTTAAATACACCTGCAAAAATCCCTTCATAGTAGTTTCTAGATTTGTGTTTAAGTGAATAATTAGTGAATGGAAATCTTAGGGGTGGGTGAGCAACTTTTAGACTTCTGCCTTCCATATCTTATATTGGCATTGAAATGATTTTAAATCTTAGTGACAAAATTTGTTTTTTGTTTATACTCTATGGCCATCCTGGGTCACTTGAGGCTTCCCTTTATATTTCTTCAGTCTGGGATTTAGCTGATGGAGTAGTCTATCTGGAACATGTACAGAAAGCAAATGGAATATATGGTTCTTAAAACTTCTGCTCAGGCTGAGTATAGTGGCACACATCTGTAATCAGCATCTTGGGAGGCTGAGGCAGGAGTATTGCAAATTCAAGGCCAGTGTCAGCAACTTAGTGAGACCCTATTTCAAATAGAATAAAATAAAAAGGGCTGGGGATGTGGCTCAGTGGTAAAGCCTCTCAGTTCAATCTCTGGTACAAAAACAAAGAAAAGAAAAGAAAAACAACAACAAAACAAAACTTCTTAGTAGAAGAGACACATTATATGTTACTTCTTTTGATTTTTCTCATTTTGTTGTCTAATGCCAGTCACATAGTCCTGCGTGGATTCAATAAGTCAGGGAGGTAAAGAGGCAGTGCATTTTGGTGAGTAGCTCATCCAACTAGCTCCTGGATCGTTTTGTCTCAGTGCTGTCCTATGAGCGAGCCTCTTTGGCTCTAGTCTAACAGTTCCTTTTCCGAGAAGAGTGGTAATCACCCCGACACACTGGATGGGCAGTGTAGCCCATGTTAGTCTGAATTCATTCCTTGAGCAGTTGTTAACTGAGCGCTTGTGTTAGGCCCTGAGCATTTAGTGGTGAATCAATCATAATCACTACACTCAGGGAACTTATGGTAAGCTGGAAGTTAGAAAAGAGTAGTGCTGAGCCAGGTGCAGTAGTACACACCTGTAGTCCTAGAGACTTGAGAGGCTGAAATGGAAAGATTGCAAGTTTAAGACCAGACTCAGCAACTTAGCAAGACTTTGTCTTAAAAAAAAAAAAAAAAAGGCTGGGGATGTAGCTCATCAGTAAACTGTAATCCCCAGTACCAGCCTCTGTCCCCGGCAAAAAAATAAATAAATAAAAGGCCTGTGATTCGGATATGTTCTGCTTAAAGGTCGTGTGTTAAAGGCTCGGTCCTCATCCCATGGTGCTGTTGAGAGGTAGTGGGAACTATGAGAGGTGGGGCCTACTGGGAGGTTATTAGTCCATTAGGGGTATGTCCTTGAAGAGGATTGTGGGACCCTGGTCCCTTTGCTTCTTTGGTCCTTTCCTTCTCTTGCTCCCTGGCCATACACATAGGGCCATTGCTCAAAGCAATGGGGCCAACCATTCATAGACTGAAACCTCTAAAACTATAAGCTAATATAAACCTTTTCTTTTTGTTAGTTGATTATGTCAGCTATTTTGCTACAGTAACAGAAAACTAGTACGAAAAGTAACTCCTTTATTTCAGCCTTTTATTATGGAAGTTTTCAAACATTCACAAAATTGCCATCTGCTAGCTTGAACAGTTATTCACATTTTGCCATTTTGATTACAATTACTTGTTTTCTCCTTTATTTTTGCTGGAATATTTTATTTATTTTTAAGATAGGGTCTCACATACCTGTGATCCCAGCTACTTGGGATACTAAGGCAGGAGAATCACCTTGCGTGTTTGAGGCCAGTCTGGCACTAGGCCAGCAACTGGACTATTTTAAAGCAGATATTAGACAAATCGTTTTACTTATATCTCTTCATGGGAACTTTTGTTTTAACAATAATAGCAGTGTTTTTATTTTGTCCATCCATTTAAAAAATATGTTTTTTAGTTGTAGATGGAGATAGTAACTTTATTTTATTTATTTACTTTTATTTAGTGCTGAGGATTGAACCCAGTGCCTCACATGTGCTAGGCAGGTACTCCACCACTGAGCCACAACCCCAGCCCCTCTATCCATTATTAATAGTAATTTTTTTTTATGTCATTTAATTCTCAGTCTATGTTCATTTATCTTTAATTATCCCAAAATTGTCTCGAAGAGGTAGTTGGTTTAAGTCTGCATCTGAACAAGATCCACACATTGCGTTTTGTTGATGTCTCCTAAGTCTCTTTTTACCTGTAATAGTTCCTGTTCCCTCTATCCCCTCATACCACTTCTTTCCCCTTTTTTTTGATACTAGTGATTGAACCCGGGGCCTCACCCATGCTAGGCTAGCATACCTACCACTGAGCTGTGTCCCCAGTTCTTTTTAAATTGCTCAGGCTGGTATCAAACTTTCAATCCTCCTGCCTCAGCCTCCCAAGTAGATAGAATTATAAACATGAGCCACCGCGCCTGCCGCCCTGTTCCATTTGTGGGAAAAGCTGGGTTACTTGTCTTGGAGAATTTTCCACATTCTGCCTTTGCATCATCATGTTTTTGAACATATTGTTCTATTCCTTGTACTCCTTTACCCTGATAGTTACCTCTTAAGGCTTAATTATATTCAGAGTCGGTTTTCTTGGCAAAAATATTTCAGAGGTGGTTCTGTGAATTTCTGTTAAGAGATACATGTCTGATTGTTTAACTCTTAGTGATAAAGTTGGATCAGTGGATCAAGATGTCCAACTAATCTGTGTGCATACATATACAGTGTATGGTAGGGACTGTCTTTTATAAAAATTCAGCCTGGTAGTTTCTGCCTTTTAGTTGGGGAATTTATTCCACTTATATTTAATAAAATTACACTGTTTGGTTAAAATCTACTGTCTCAAAGTTTTCTATTTATCTGTTTTTTTTCCCCTTCTTACCTCTCTTCTTTTAGATTAGGTATTTTTTAGTATTACATTTTTTATCTTCTATTGGTGTTTAGCTTTATTATAATATGCATCTTAATTTATCACAGTGTAATTTGAGTTAACTTTCTTTCAAGGATCACAGCTTTGTGCTGTCATCCAGTGTCTTGACTTCATATATTGTGTCTTATTTTATAGTTACTTATGGTAGGAGGGGTAAATTCAATTTCTTTAATTCTGTTATGGCCAGAACTCTGGTAGTCCCTGTTGATCTTTTCCAGATCTACTTCAGTTGTATTTTTTTTAAATAGTATTTTTAGTTATAGATAAACACAATGTCTTTATTTTGTTTAATTATTTTTATGTGGTGCTGAGGATCGAACCCAGTGCCTAACATGTGTGAGGCAAGTGCTCTGCCACTGAGCCACAACCCAGTCCCAGTTGTATTCTTCTTAATGCTCAAAATGTCCCATCTTGGGCTGGGGATGTGGCTCAAGCAGTAACATGCTCTCCTGGCGTGCACGGAGCGCTGGGTTCGATCCTAAGCACCACAAAAAAATAAAATAAAGATGTTGTGTCCACCGAAAACTGAAAAATAAATATTAAAAAAAAAAAGTCCCATCTTCACCAATAGACCAACACATGGTGTGTGTGTGTGTGTGTGTGTGTGTGTGTGTGTTTGAGAGAGTGTGATCTAGTGCATAAAAATTAAGAATTTTTTTCTTGCCAGTCTGATACCTTCTGTCCCCATTGGACTTAACAATCAGTATTATTTATTGAGTACCTTGTGTGTAAGTTAATGTTCTTATCTATGCATGGTCAGAAACATTATCCCCTGATACACAAGGAAGTGGACCTCAGAGGTTAATTAAATATCTAATGTCTGCCAACCATTCTGTAAATGCTGTGTGGTAGAGGGGTTGAGGAACTGTGGTCCCCCTGGCCAAACTGGGTTGAAGATGTTTTTGTAAGTAAATTTTTATTGGAATACAGCCACACCCATTCATGTACTGTTGTCTATGGCTGCTTTTGTGTTTTAACAATAGAACTGAGTAGTTAACCAGAATGATC
The DNA here is from genome assembly GCF_052094955.1 of Ictidomys tridecemlineatus. Taxonomy (NCBI): domain Eukaryota; kingdom Metazoa; phylum Chordata; class Mammalia; order Rodentia; family Sciuridae; genus Ictidomys; species Ictidomys tridecemlineatus. The sequence continues at coordinate 180,121,212 of NC_135481.1, forward strand.
TAAAGGCCTGAAGCATTTACTCACTGGCCCTTCACAGATGAAGCTTGCTACTGCTCTGGGGGACCTAGCTTATTCACATTTTTTCCCCACAGCCATCTCTTTGTTCCTACCCAGTATTTTCTTCCTGCCTGACTATATTAAGGAGACAGACTTTCCCCTCATGATTGTGAACCCTTAGTGCAAATGTACCTTCTAATAATAAAATTAGCTCAAAAGTAAGAACATAGACATGAGAGTCAGTTCCCCAAGTTTTTAACTATGGTCCTACCTCTCTGTTAAAAAGAAGTTATGATCCTCCCTCAGGGGACCATCATGAGGATTGAGTAAAATTGTGTTATTCCCACGAAAGCCCTGTCATTCTTAACATGAAAATATTTGCTTCTGTTTATAATTCATTCAGGTGAGTTCAAACAATGCCTGGCACAGGTACTGTATTTCTGGCACCCTTTGTGGCAGTGCCTGAGCCTTGCGCTGGTTTTCTCCATGGTCATAAAGGCCCTGTGATGGGGAGACAAAGAACAAATTGAGAAACAGGGAGTGAAACAGTCTTGGCTAGTTGAGGCTTTTTATTGTAAATTGTAAAGGTTAAAATTGGAATATTAGTGTCATATTAAATTTTGGTGGGATATGAATGCAGGAAAAAAGATCTCCTGGGGATTTTCAAACTTTCATGGAGCCATTGGATTTGGTTCCAGGGACTTTGGAGAAAATAAGCACTTTCACATCTCCCAGGGTGCTGGCTTGCTATCTGCGCCATGATCTGGAGTTTTACACGAGATTCTGGTTGCACACATATCCCTAAAGGTATTCTTTGCTCATGTTTATTAGTTGGAGGGGACATTGGTTAGGGCTGAAGAGGTGGATTGAAGAGCTATCTGGGCAACTGCATTGCAGTTGACCTGGGATACTTATATGGTTAGGCCAGCTGTGCCTTTAGGGTTATCATCCAGACTGCTTGGCTTCAAGAGGTTGACTTGAAAACAGTCAAGTAACCCTTGCACCTTACCTAAAATCTTTAGAATTTTTGGTATCTCTTCTGTAAGATGGACATAATGGTAGTACTCAGCTCACAGCTGTCATACGGAGGGTGGTTAGCATAGTAGTGGCATGTGGTAAATATGTAGTTTTTGCTCCTATTAGTATTACTGTGTGTTAGTCACATTTTTGTCACTGAGACAAAATACCTGAAATAACTTAAAAGAGGAAAGATTTGTTTTGGCTCACAGTGTCAGAGGTTTTGGTCCATGGTTGATTGGCTCCCTTGCTTTTAGGCCTGTGGTGAGTCAGAACATTATGGCTGGGAGCGTGTGGTGTTGCTGAGCTACTTACCTCATTGTGGCTGGGGAGAAAGAGAGAGGAAGGGGCTGGGGTCCCAATATCCCCTTCAAGAGCACACCCCAGAGGTTCAATTTCCTTCCACCAGGCCCCACTTTCTAAAGGTCCCATCACCTCCCAATAGTGCTACTGGTGGTGACCAAGTCTTGGCACGTGGCCTTAGGAGTACTTCTCAGATCCAAACTATGACATTCGATTACATATGGTATCCACTGACTGACATCATTCCCACACCAGCACACACTTGAATTGTAAACTTTAACCTAACAGAAATGAGGGCTCTCTAAATATGCATCCTAATCAGAAAACAAATGGATTAATTGCATACTTCATTTTTCCAATTGCTTATGAAATGCACAGTGGTGATTGTGAGTAACAGAAGAGAGGGCTTGCACGGGTGGTTCCATGCTGTTAGAACTCCTCCTAGATGTGTATGCTACATAAATCTCTTGAGAGCAAATGTCTGTTATTGTTGCTGCACGTCATGGTGTTTGTCCTATTGTTGCTTTTAGCTGAGCAGAACATCCCCTGCTATCTGCACTGAGTTGGTTGTTCTCACAGAGGTGGGTCCTTAGAGGAAATTTTGGAATTTTGTCACAAGTTTCAGCAACAAACTAGAAGAAATGGAGTTTCATGGGAATAAAAGGCTTAGCAGCTGTGTAAAATAAGAGCTGGTTTTGGAGCATCTTTCATTTTGATAGTTGAATGCTGTATAAGTATATAAAACTTAAGCATATCAAAATGGTGATTTTTATAGATACTGTGTAGCTTTTCACAAGATTGAGAAGAATAGGAGTTGTTTTGTATTCATTTTAATAAAAATACAAAGTAAATGGGAAACAGTGCGGCAAAAAGTGATGGCAGTATACAGATGACTAAGTCGGGAAACATTAGACAGTGCTTATAGGTTATTTATGTCAAGCACTTTCATATCTGTAAACTCAGCATAATACCTAACCTTATAGAGCATGGTGAAGATTAAATAATATAGTAATTATAAAGTAATTAGCATGTGTTGGGTGCATATAAAAGTGTGTCAGGGCTGGGGTTGTTTGGTGGTAAAGAGTTTGCACAGGGGCTGGGGATGTGGCTCAAGCAGTAGCGCACTCGCCTGGCGTGCGTGGGGCCCGGGTTCAATCCTCAGCACCACATACAAAGATGTTGTGTCCGCCGAGAACTAAAAAATAAATAAATAAATATTTAAAAAAAAAAAGAGTTTGCACAGCATTTGGGAGCCCCTGGGATCGATCCCCAGCACTGCAAAAGAAAAAGTTGTGTTTGTGGGCCAGGCACTGAGATGGGTGCTGGGGGTGGCAGCACATGAGGGGTGTGTTCACTCTGGAGCATTCCCAAAGTGTGTGCCCAGCACTGTGCCGAGTGCAGAGAAGACAACAGAGCTTATCTAGTTAGAGCCAAGGGAGCAGAGGCACATTATAGTTTGTGGAAAGTACCATGGGAGCCCAGCAGAGGGAGCCCGCGCTCAAGCTGTAGGCCATGGGGTGCCACTTTCTGGGTCTTGCTGCACAGCTCCTTCAGTCAGGCAGCAGATATGTAGTGGGTTTCTGCTCTGCACTAGTGTGGTGCCATGCACTGGAGATTTGGTGTTGATCAAAAAAAGAGTCCCTGCGCCCTTGGAATGTAGATTCTAAAAGTGGAGATAGGCTGAAAGTGAGGCATGTGCTTTTATAAATACAGGACTTCTGTAGGTGTAAAAGAGGAGACTTTGATCTAGTCAGCAGGCTCTCCCAAGGAAATCTCGAGTTTAAATTCCACTGTATATCACCCTAGGTGAGACTTCCCTGAAGGCAAGAATGTGTGCATATTATTTGCTGTGTATTTCTGGTGCCTAGCACAGCATGTGGGCATGTGGTAGGTACTCCAAGAGAAGGAGGGCATGATGGAAAGTGGGAGATAGCTGGGAGGGGAGAGAGCGAAGGGGCAGCAAGCCAAGGAAACAGCCTGAGCAAAGAGTCTCTGTGGGGAGGGGTAGGTTACCTTTGAGAGTCTGGAAGGAGGCTATGTGTCAACGGTGTCAGAGGGAGGAGTGGACCTAAGAGGTGGGCTGGAGCCAAGCCACTAGGCCTTGGCTGCCACAGGAAGAGTTTTGATCTTCCTCCAAAGAGCAGTTGATTTTAAATAGTTCATTGTATGATTTGCATTTTAGAAAAATTTCTCTTCTGCTTTGCAGAGGACAGACTGTGGCAGGGGGCTGTGGGGCAAGATTGACTACAGAGGGGTATAGAGGAAGACACCAGATTTTCAGCTTGCTGCATGGATGGAGGTTAGGCCATTCCATAAGACAGGAGCACTGAGAAAGAATTTGGTTTGTTTAGAGAAAAACACGAATTTGTCCTTCAATACCTTGAGCTTTGAAGTGCCTTTGAGTCATGTACATGGCGGCCGAGTGAAGCTAAGCTAGAGGTACAAACCTGAGAGTTGTCTGCATGGAGGTTCTGGATGAGATTGTGGGCATGAATGAAATTGCCTGGGAGGAAAGAGAAGGCAGGATGAGAAGTAGGCTTGGGAGTTGAGACGCCCCGTTTTTGGATGGGCCCACACAGAGCTTGAAACTCTGGAGGAGCTACTGGAGAAGTGAGAGAGAATGGGGTGAGGAGTGGGGACATGGGATCCTGGAAACCCACAGAACTAACTTTTCAAAGTGAGGAGGTGATTGATCCATCCAGGGTTGAGGGCATGAACCCTCAGATATGTCCCTGGCTTTCACAGTTTGGATGGGGTGGCTTGATGGGGACAGAAACCATATTGGAATGTAGAGGTGAGGAAATGAAGACTTAGTGAGTACAGGTAACTCCAGAGAAGTGTGGCTTTGGGAAGAGAGAAGTTAGCAGTTGGTGGGGAGAGAAGGACGAGGGAAATTTTATTTTTATTAAGTCCCTAAAACTTCTTAGTATACCATATACTGATTGAGAGGGAGAAGTTTACCTGATGAGGTAAGGGACTTTCAGAGGGAGAGAGTGTCCTGAATAAAACCTGGAGGCTCTGCAGGATGTTTTCTCTGATTTAAGGAGGCTGATTAATGGGGTTGGGGGCGCATGGGGGGATCAGATGAACTCTACATAGGGCAAGGGGAAGGGAGGGGCATGAGGGTAGGACAGATGGTGGAATGCGATGGACCTCATTATCCTAAGTGTACGTATGAAGACACGAATGGTGTGACTCTGCTTTGTGTACAACCAAAGATACGAAAAATTGTGCTCTATACGTATAATATGAATTGTAATGTCTTCTGCATCATATAACAAATTTAAAAAAAAAAAAAAACCTGGAGGCTCAAAAGTGCTGGCGGAACTGTTGGGACTGGGAGTGGGTGTCCAGGGCTGCTGGAGTGGAGGTGTGGGGGGCCGTGTAAGCAGTGTGCATGGAAACAATGGGTTCAGTGACCTGGTGTGGGGGCACTAGCCAGGGTATTGCAAAGCACAGGAGACGAGTAGCTGGGAGCTGTTCCTGCTGTCTTCCCTCTAGGACTTGGTCCCTGATGAGATTCAAGAAGTTGTCTGGAAGAAGAGTAGAGGAAAGCCTGTGGTACTTTGCTCAGGAGGGTGCTGGGTCAGTTGGAGTATCAGCAGGGCACAGAAAGCTGGAAATGATGGGGCTTGGTTGTGGCTCAGTGGCAGAGCACTTGCCTAGCATGTGTGAGGCACCGGGTTCGATCCTCAACACCCCATATAAATAAATAAAAAATAAAGGTACATCAACAACTAAAAAATATTTTTTAAAAAAAAGAGAGAGAAAAAAAAGAACGCCAGAAGTGAGCAGACAGGGGAGGGACATTTAGGGAAAGATTCTCAGTTTTCCCTTGGGAAAGTAAGTCTCAGATTGGGGGACAGCTGAGTCAAAGCCACACATCCTTCAAAAGGGCTGGCTGAAGCCTCAGCTTCAGAGAGCTCACAGAGTCCAGAGCATATTTTTTGAGGTCTCCCCACTCCTGCTGTTCTTAAAACTATGCTGTAAACATTGTGCACTTTGGAGCCATTGAATACCATCACTGTTTACCTTTGTTTATCTTTGTGACACATTAGAGTAGGCCTGAGCTAGTTTTACCCAAGAACAGATCATTTTCCATGGGTTTTTGAGACAGGGCTTGTACAGCTCAGAGTCTGGAGTTAGAATGCCTGGATTTGAATTTGAGTTCCCCAGTAGAGAGTGAGAAAGAATGCGGGCAAGTTACTTTTCCTCACTGATGCCTCATTTTTCTTATCTGTAAATTTAGGGAGATAATAAGAATGCCTAATGCATAGGACTGTCAGGACTAAATGAGAAATGCACAGGAAGCATTTAGAAAACCAACACATTATGGAATTAGAGAGTTAGCCTGACTGTGGTCATCGCTGTGGGGTCTCCAGTTATCATTCCTTTGTAAAAGCACCAGAGGGCGACAGAGCATGTGTCTGGCTTACCCACATTCTACCAAAAGAATGCATTGCTGGATTCATCTGTTCTCTTCTTTAGAAACCTAATTATACTTATATTTTGTTTCTTCCTTTCCTCCCTCAGACTTCTTTCAAACGTCTGATTGAAACTAATTTGTTTTGAGACTCCTACTTAAATTTTATTCATACAATTTTTGAAAAGCATTTTGGTTCAAGTACATATGCATGCAGTGAAACTTCACATATGTAGAATGGCTATTGGGGAAAAGCAAGAAGCCCTTGCACAGCCTACCCTCCCCGTTCCCCGTGCTATTCTTCAGAAGCAGCCGCTTCTAACTGGTTCATTGCAGTGTAATTTTGAATATCTGGATTTTATATTACTTTGACCAAAATGTTTAGCAGTGTAATTATTAAATAATCTCTCTTGGAATTCAGTGGAGGAGAAGTTGCCAGGGTTTTGCTATGTGCTGCCTCTGTGCCAGTCACTGTGACGGGCAGTTAGTGCTGCCAGGAAACTATCTGGAAGGGGAGGAGGTAGGACAGCATGGTGAGTGCTTTCGGGATCACTGGAGAGAGAGGCACCCACCTCTCCTGGCATGAGCATCAGTGAAGACTTTGTGGAGAAGGTCCATTTGAGCAGAGATGAAGGTGGAACCTGGTTTGACAGGGCAAGGGAAAGGTACTCCTGGCAGTGGCAGGACCAAAATGTCAAGTGCAGGAGCATGGCCACCTGGAGCTACAGAAGACTGGAGGGTAAAATTTGGAGTTGGAGGTGGAGTGTGGCAGAGAGTGAGGGTGCTTCATGCTGCGTCAAAAAATTTGGATCTCATCTGAGAATAATGGGGAACCACTGAAGGATTTTAGTAGCAAAGCAACATGAATATGTTTATATTTTGTTAAGATCAGTCTCAAAGCAGTGTGCAGAGTGGATCGCATAGCTTGAGACTCTAGGAAAGGATTGTGGCAATCTAGGTGAGAAATGGCAACAACCTGCCTCAAGGCAATAACAGAAGCCCTGGGGTGGGATTGGGGTGAGAAATAAAAAGGAGGTAGGCTTGACAGCCCTGAAGGGAAGGGAGAAGTCAAAGCAGAGCCCCTGATTTCTGGTTTGGCCAGTTGATGGGTAGTGACACCTACACATGGGCCACAAGTCCAGGGAATAAAGAGTGTTTTAAGGTCATTTCCGATCTGTGGAATCTTATTTGGCTTTGAAGACATCTCAGGGGAGACCTCAGTGCAGCTAGAATCAGGGGAGACTGTTGCTTACCAGCTTTGTCATCTTTTGCAGGTTACTTATCAACTCCAAGCCCAGATTTCTTATTCGGATGATGATGCTATCTATGAAGGGGCCTATGACCATTGATAGGAGGCTCATCTTTGGCTTCTCCTTCCTTTGGGATTCAGAAGGACGAGCATGTCTTCAGATTTGTGGCTTTTTGTGTGAATCAGGCTGTTTGGGGTAATGCAGAGTCATATGGAAAACAAGTATTTAAGAAACTACATTGTGTGTAGCTCATTACTGCAAGCCACCTTAGATAGCTTAGAATTTTATTTATCATTGCAAAACACCTTTGCTTTTCTGGTCACTGCATGTCACCACTTAACATTGATTTTCTCCCTTATTTAGAAAGCATGCACCTTCATCAAATCTAACCTTGATCCCAGCAACGTGGATTCCCTCTTCTATGCTGCCCAGTCCAGCCAGGCCCTCTCAGGGTGTGAGGTGAGTCCAGATTTTCTTGAACCGACATTTGCTTTAAACTGTAAATCATATTTTTAAAGGGGAAGGTCATGTCAGATTATTATTTTGTGTATGAATGTGTGTGGTGCTGGGGATTAAATCCAGGGTTCATGCATGCTAAGCAAGCACCCTACCACTGAGCTAATGCCCTAGTTCCCTGAATTCTCTCTCTCTCTCTCTCTCTCTCTCTCTCTCTGTCTCTAGTACTAGGGATTGAATCCACCCTAGCCCTTTTCATTTTTTATTTTGAGACAGGTCTCACTAAGTTGCCCAGGCTGGCCTTGAACTTGTGGCCTCCTAAATAGCTGGGATTACGTATGTGTACCACTGTGCTAATTTATTGTGTTTTTTTGTAAACAATGAGACTCTAGTGGTGTGAAAGCAATTCTTTCTATGATAATTTTTAAAAGATAGTATAGTTTATTTATTTTTCCCCCAAGTTTTTACTTTTCGTGGGTTTTAAATCAAGTTTTTCCTGCAGTTGTTGCCTCTCTTCTGTTTTGTTGTTGTTTGTTTTTTATTTTTTGCGGGGGGGTACCAGGGATTGAACTCGAGGGCAGTTGACCACTGAGCCACAACTCCAACCTAGGGTCTCGCTGAGTTGCTTAGTGCCTCGCCTTTGCTAAGGCTGGCTTTAAACTTGTGATCCTCCTATCTCAGCCTCCTGTGCTGCTGGGATTACAGGCATGTGCCACCGTATTATTATTATTATTATTATTATTTTTATTTACATATGGTGCTGAGAATTGAACATAGTGCCTCACACATGCCAGGCAAGTGCTCTACCACTGAGCCACAACCCCAACCCCTGATGCCTCTCTTCTGGGAGGCTTTGAGTTTTTCTTTACATTTCCCTTTAACATTTAAAAATGCTTGAAGAGGCTGAGTGTGATGGTATACGCCTGTAATCCCAGAAACTTGGAAGACTGAGGCAGGAGGATTGCAAGTTCGAGGCCAGCCTCAGCAACTTAATGAGACCCTGCCTCAAAATGGGGATGTGGCTCAGTGGAAAGCACCCTGGTTCAATCCCCTGTACCAAAAAGGAAAGAAGGAAGGAAAGAAAGAAGGGATGTTGTTCAGTGGTAAAATGCCCAAGTTCAATTCCCAGTTAAAAAAAAAAAATTACTGTGTATCCCCAGATATCTGGGTCATTTTACTAAATGAAGTTTACTAAACTACGGAAGTAAACAAGACCACAGTAACTTGTCAGCCTCTTTTGGAAGGGGTTATGCTGAGGGTTTACAAGAATTCTGACATCTGGGGACTGAGGGTGGTGAGTATGTGCAAAATAGTTGTGACTGGCAGTTGCCAGAAACTCAGAACCTGTTCTAAACCTCTGAGTCTGCTATCTTTCCTAGATCTCTGTTTCAAATGAGACCAAAGATATGCTCCTGGCAGCTGTCAGTGAAGACTCTTCTGTTGTCCAGATCTACCACGCCGTTGCAGCCCTCAGCGGCTTGGGCCTTCCCTTGGCATCCCAGGAAGCACTCGGGGCCCTCACTGCTCGCCTAGGCAAGGAAGAGACTGTGCTGGCGTGAGTTGTCAATTTAAGCCTTCTCAGGCCTCCTATCCCAAGATGGCTCATTCTTGGTTCAGCAGATATTTCCTGGGCACCTATTCTAAGCCACATGTTCTGCCACACATGTCAGATACAACACTGAATTAGGCAGTAAGGTCCCTTCCTTGGTGGAGCTAACAAAGACATGGCCTTCTGCATGCTGCTCAGGTAGAAGGCAAGTACAGAGCTGGAGCATAAACCCACTACTACACAGAGACACCATCTTTTTAGGTTAGAGGGTAGAAACTTAGAGTGAGTCCATTGAGCTCGGAAATTTCTTGGGGTTCAGCCAGGGCACAGTGAGATATTGGCAATGGGAGCTCTGTGAAAAAGTGGGGCTTATGGTATCCTTAGAAGTTGTGAGAGATGGCATCTGGAGGGGAGAGTGTAGAATATTCTAGGAATTAGGACCCTGCTGCTTACTCTGCAAGAGGCAAAAGTGAAGGAGAAGCCCCCTCAGGAAAAGTACTTGGAGCAACTCTCATGTTTATTAAAATGGTATCTGGTCACTGACTTCAGGATATTTGTTAAATTTAAAAGTAATGATGTGTAATTTTTTTCTTTGACTAAACAAGTCATTTAAAACAATTTTTCAGGACTGGGGTTGTGGCTCTGTGGTAGAGCACTTGCCTCGCATGAGTGAGGCACTGGGTTTGATCCTCAGCACCAAATTAAAAAAAAACAGATATTGTGTTCATCTACAATTAAGAGAATATTTTTAAAAAACAACTTTTCATTTTCTATGTTTCCCATTTAATGGCAACCCATAAAGAGGGTTTGAAGGGCTGGGGTTTTGGCTCGGTGGTAGAGCACTCGCCTAGCATGTGCAACGCACTGGGTTCGATCCTCAGCACCACATATAAATGAATAAATAAATAAAGGTATTGTGTCATCTACAACTAAAAAAAAAAAAAAAAAAAAGAGGGTATGGAGTGCCTGTTAATTGTATAGCAAGAGGTTGGTGACACTGATTCTCACTTTCAGGACAGTGAGATCATTTCCCAGGGCTTTGGCCAACAATCAGATTGTCTCTAAACTTGCAGCTTTGTTAAGGACAGATTTTGCAGTATTTGGGTATTCTTTGTGACTCCCCCACCCTACTCACATTCACATGGTTGGCACTCAGTAACTTCAGGGCTGATACTTTCCTGGGCTAATGTTTCATACACACTTTGCCAGGTGCTTGGCCCTTGTGGTCCTTCGATTTCAGGCCATACACTTTTATTGCTGTTCATTATCCTTTTTGGTAGAATGCTCCCCTAGTTACTACCATCTCATGTCATGTCGTCAGTATTAGTCTCTTACTCTGATGCCACCTCTTTCTACCAAAAAACCCCCTCATTTCCTCTAAGCAAAAAGGGAAATCTCCTTCCTCAAAAACCCTAGAATAAGAAGTAGTACAAAGGAGTCAGGCAGATGTGCATTTGAACACCAGCTGTGTTCCTTCCTTGCTGTGTGATTTTGGGCATGTTACTAAGTTCTATTGAGCCTCACCTGTAAAAAAGACCAGAAATCTTTACATCACAGAGCAGAAGCAGATGTTAGGATCAAATGAGATGATGGGTGTGGAGAGCCTAGCCCAGTGTCTGCTCTTGGTGGCATGCAGGAAGCAGAGTTCCTTCCCTAGAGCATTTCTCATTAGGGAGCTGGCTACTTCCTTGGTGGTATTATAACTGTTTCTATTTTAGGTCTTAGCCTTCTTTATTTGCAGTACTTATGGAGCGTGGCATGTTGAATGTGCCTAACAAAGGATTAATAAAGGTGAGACTACTCTATAAGAGAGCTTATAGGAAGACAGAACACATGTTTTGGATCAAATAGAACTCTTCAAATCCAGACTCTTCTACTCTATACCTCTGTTATCACAAGTGGGCTGTTTAACGCCCCTAAACCTAAACCTCAGTTCTTTCACAAGTAAAACCCACAGAATTTTATCTACTTCATGGAGTTATTATGTCGATCAAACTGGTAGATCCTTTTATATTGTTATTGCTTATTTGCCCCATTTAGGGAAATCTGATATGCATTAGAACTCTTTGGGCCCTCTATATTTAAGTGAAGTTATCCTAGGAAGTGTATGTTTATAAGCCTGACCTGAAAGAGAAAATATTTATGGGTTTAAATGAGCCATCTGAAAAGATGTCTCTTAAAAACCAATTTCTCTGAGTCATCTGCTTTATATTAGCAAAACAGAATCTGCTTTGAATCTGTTTGAATATAGTACTCTAGAGAGAAAGAAATCACTGGCTGGGGAATAAGTAATTAAAGCCTGTGACAAAACTTTTCTAAAGCTAAATGGATTAATTTCATTTTAAATTTCCAAGGTTGTTACCAGCATGGCAGTCAGTCATTCCAAAGAAGAGAAAAATGATGTCTTAATTGATAAATTCTTTCTAGGCTATCTTAGCAGTCTTTTCTGAGCTCAGCATTTGTATAGGCAGATGTGGGATTTTTTTATCTTGTTCAGAAATTCAGGTTTCATTTTCCCAAGTGCGTTTTAACAACAAGTATCCCATAGGAGTCATTGAAAGCTCGTGGGGCTTCTCTCTGTTAATTGTGACTCCTGTTTTCCAACTTGTCATCCTAAAGGAATTAGTTTTCAATAGAGGAAATCTAAATTGCTATGATCTGGACATAAGTAGACAGATTCCGCGCTCTACATTCTGACATGCTGACTTGATAAGTGGTGGTTTGCACTAGGATCTGTCATCTCAGGAATTAGGGCTGGAGCTGTCTGTCTGACCACCAGGGGGCCTCAGCTTTCCTCTTGACCCTGAGAAGTACCATTTATATTTTCCAAACTATTTGCATCAAGAGAATATAATGAAAAATCATGTATATACACCTGTAACCTTCCACCTAAAAGGGTTTATCTTCCAGGAATACACTCATAAATAGGCAAAAATATATGAATAAGCCATAAAAATGAGTGAAGCACTTATACATGCTACAACATGGATGAATCTCAAAAACATGCTGAGTCAAAGACTTCAGACATTAAAGATCACATATTTGTATGATACCATTTGTCTGACATATCCAGGATAGATAAATCCATAGAGACAACTTAGCTGGAGGGTTCCAGAGACTGGGAGAAGGCAGAATGGGAGTCTGATTAATGGGTATAGGATTTTATTTTGGACAGATAGAAATGTTTTGGATCTAGACAGAGGTAGTAGTTGTACAAGATTGTGAATGTTGTAAGTGCCACTGAATTATTCACTTTAAAAATGGTTAATTTTGTTTATGAATTTCATCTCCATAAATTTTGAAAAATTAATGTGTGAATAAAGATTATCAGTTATAGTATTATAAGGTCTAGTTTAAAAAATATCTATCAAGCCAGACGTGGTTGTGCATGCCTGTAATCCCAGCAGGTCAGGAGGCTAAGGCAGGAGGATTGCAAGTTCAAAGCCAGCTTCAGCAACTTAGTGAGGTCCTAAGTAACTTAGCGAGACCCTGTTAAAAAAGGCTGGGGAAGTGTCTTAGAGGTTAAGCACACCTGGCTCAGTGGTTAAGTGCCTCTGGGTTTAAACCCTGGTACCAAAACAAAAAACTATCAATTGGAAATTAAGTGAGGAAATTGTGGTACATTTAGGCAGTCTAACACTGTGTTGTGTTAGTCAGCTTCTCATATCTATGACCAAAATACCTGACAATAACAGCTTAGAGGAGGAAAGATGATTTGGGCTCACAGTTTCAGAGGTTCAGTCCACGGTCAACTGCTCCATTGCTCTGGTCCTGAGGTGAGATAGATGGGAGAGTGTGGTCATGATGGAAGGGTGTGGCAGAGGAAAACTGCATAGCTCATGACAGGTGGAAAGCAGAAAGAGAGCGCAGAAGGAGCCAGGGACAAAATCTATGATCCTAAGACATCCTTCCAGTGACCCACCTCCTCCATGTCCTGCCAGCCTATAGCTACCTCCCAGTAATCCACTGATGGGGTTGCCTGCCTCATAATCTTATAATTTCACCTCCTGCATTGATACGTGAGCTTTTGGGATGGGGAGAATGCCTCATATCCAAACTATAATTGTAGGTAATAATGAAGTACATTTATATGTATTTATACGGAACCGTATATACATAGATTATTAAGTTAAAACTAAATTGGAGACTAGTTATCTTTTAAGGGTAGCTATTATAGGAATTTTAACTTTTTTTAGTAATGTTTATTTGAATTTTTGACAAATAATGTTCTTTTATAGTAAAAATAAATGGTAGAAAAAGAAAATAAGATTAAAATTGGTTTAGGAACAGATCTTTGCTCTTATTTAATGCTTGAAGGATTAGTGGCATTTAGGTCTCCCAGCAGCACAAGTGTTAACCATTTAGCACATATTTCCTGAATTATTGTATCTTTAGGTTGCATTATTCTTGTTTCAGAATAGTTGACCCAGATTCTATTCAACAGTGTCACATGTAGATTCCACATTATCTCTTTGTCTGGAGTAAGAAAAGTTAAAAAATTAACAGACAGCCAGTTTGGGCCACGTATACATTTGGAATGCCAAATACACCTTGGTCGATTCGAGTGCTAGTCTCCCTAAGAGGATATCCCTTATAAAGTTAACTAATTTCAGTGTTCTACTGTTTCCCTTCCAGAACAATCCAGGCTCTGCAGACAGCATCCCATCTGTCCCAGCAAGCTGACCTGAGGAACATTGTGGAGGAGATTGAGGTCAGAACTGTTTTGCCAAATAGGTCTCCCAGCTCCAATCTTTGACACCTTTTAGGAAAAGAATCTTGCAGCTAGACATGCCCGATTTGTTATACCCACTTATATTTTAAATCCATAGCATGCTTATGTTATTTGTGTTGGAGCAATAATATGTCCGAGGGAATATTTGTTAGGCTGATATAGTTACATCATAAAATAGTTAGCATTGTTTTTCCAGCCTTTTGTAGAGGTAATCTAATCTCCCAGGTTTTTGGAGCCCAACAAACGTAAAATTCAAATGCTTTTTTCCTACTACTTACCACTTTTTAATCCATGTCAAGTTCTTTAATAGCTCTGAGCTTCAATTTCTATATTTGGTTGTTGCAAGAACAAGTGAGGTTCTAAAGAGCCTCATACAGGCCAGGCACATCTGTAATCCCAGCTGATTGAGAGGCAGAGGTAGGAGGACTAATTTCAAGGCTGGCCTGGCAACTTATCCAGTATCAAAACTTTAAAAAATACAAATAAAAAGTGTTGGGAATGTAGCTTAGTGCTAGAGTAGCCCTGGGTTCAATTCCCAATATTGCAAAAAAAGATAAAAATAAAAAAGAGCCTAGTACCTAATAGGTGCTCAGTAAATGACCACTGTGGTTTTTATTATTCTATGCTTTGGTAAGAATGTCTTACTCAAGCCGGGGCTGTGGTTCAGTGGTAGAGCATTTTCGAAGCATGTGTGAGGCACTGGGTTCAGTCCCTGGCACCACATAAAAAAATTACAAATAAAATAAAAATATTGTGTCCATTTATAACTAAAAAAAAAAAAAAAAAGAATGTCTTGCTCCTCAGGGCCCACTCTCCTGGACTGCAGAGGCAACTGTGACATTCACCACTGACACTGTCGTGAGTGGGTGCTTCACTCGGTGCCTAGATGTGTTGCCCAGGAGAGCAGTATGTCTCTTTCAGAACTTTGACCAAGAAAGAGAAATGCTGTGCTTCACAGGTTGTAGGTGACTGGGTGGCGATGGGATCCATCTGGGCGGAAATGCGTCCTGGGTGCACTGCAGCCTGGCCTGCTGACCTTCTTCTGCCCAGAGTGGCTGGTGTCATTAGTACCACTACTCCTGCACTTGGGCGGGAATACAGGAGCCAGGGAAGGTGCACTCTCAGAGCTGCCCAGGACACCGTTCTATGCACGTGTTTCCATGATGTATTTGGCCCTGCCTAAGCACCATTTCTGATAAAGTATCAAGTGACTGAGGTGGTCTTCAGATTTAGAAGGAAAGAGTTCTCAAAACCCTCTATCTGCACTGGGGTGACCGTGGTTTGTGTGTCTCTGTGATCACTCGACTTCCGGTAAGCTTTCGATTTGTTGTCACAGGACCTTGTTGCTCGCCTGGATGAACTGGGGGGTGTGTATCTCCAGTTTGAAGAAGGATTGGAAACCACAGCGTTGTTTGTTGCTGCCACCTACAAGCTCATGGACCACGTGGGGACTATGCCATCCATTAAGGAGGTGCCAATCTACTAGTCTCTGGCTTGGAACAAATGGCATTGTCAACTTCAGCTGCTAAGGATAGATGTTTTCAAAAACAAATGTTCAAATGACACATGTTCAAATGACACTTTGGGCGTTGTCATTTAATTCCTTGAGTTAGGCATCAAGGATGAGAAATAGAGGATGTGATGCCTGAATTAAGAAACCGGTTGTCCAGTGTGACAGACATATAAACAAATTGTTGCACCTGCTTTAAGTGGGGCACATAGGTGTCATGCAGTAATGGCAAGAAGGCCAGGCGTGTTATGCTTGTCTCATCTTCCTTTTCCTCCTGAGAACCCCTTCCTGCTTTTCTTCTAAATGCTCTCCACTTTGGTGATCTGTGCAAATCTTTCTCTCAGAAATGCCCTGGACTTCAACACTGCCTGTTGTCTTCTCTTCCCTCCTACTTGGCAGTGTCTAAATCTGAGCTCATCTTGGCTGATGGACATGGTTCGTAGAGAGGCATGTGTGTCCAACAGACACTTCAAGAATTCACCTCCCCACCCCCAAAGGAGCTTATTAAACTGAACAAACCTTTAGTTGGAATGTGTGTGGGAAGTCTTTTGAGTAGGACCTTTATTGTACACCTTGTGTGTATGATTACCAACCCTTGATCTTAAGTACAAGCTGCCATTATTTAAATTTTCAGAGGACTGGATTGGGTTTAAAGCTAGAACTTTCACTCTTTTATGCATTATGAGTTTTGTGGCAAGTTTCTTTTAAGTAGACTGCTAATACTATCTTGGATAATTTGAATTAAATTCATATTTTCTCCACAGGATATGATCTAATAATTTATTCATGTATTTACATTCTTAGTGTTTCGGTTCCTTCATCCTAAGAGTAGGAGTTCTGGAAGTATCACTCTCGCTTTTAATTTCAGTTATGGATAAAAAGGCAGGAATGCAGGGTCTTATACAAATTTGGGGGGGATTCTCCTATACATAGAAAAGCAGATAAATTGATGACATTCTACATATACGACTTAAACTTTCTCTTGCTGCATTTCCAAGCTTCTGCTAACCAGGTTGGCTAGAGTAATTTTGCTGTCACTGCTTTTGACACAACAATTCTAGTGAATAGTTCCCTATTTTAACATGTCAACAGCCTAGTGATGGAAAAATGTAATTGGTACAATTAAAGAAAATTATTTCATGCCAACTGTGAATAACACTGTCAGGAACAAGGGAGCTCTTTTGTTAGATGGTGGATTTTAAAAAACAAAACTGATTGAAGTGGAAAATGTTTCCTCCTAAGCAAACAACCTGCAGAATTTTAATCATGCTTTTTGGATTCACTTGTTTCTAAAATTGCTTTTAGTTTTCTCCTTTAAGCAGCCTGTTAGTACTTAATGGAGAGTTATTTTAGTTTTTTTCCTGCTGTATATTTTGCTATAAAGTTTGGTCTTCTACAACAGAGTTGGCCCTAATTCGCTACTTATATGTTGGTTAGGAAGGATGGGAGTTTAGCTGGGAGGGTTTTGGGAATTAGCAAAGTACAGGTTTTCTTGTGGCAGGACTCTAGAGATAAGCCTGCATCAGAATTTTGGTCTTGGTGTTTTTCTTCCTTCCTTCCCTCACTCCCTGCTTCTTCCTTCTTCTTTTTCTTTTTCTTTTTTTTTTTTTTCTGTTACAACTTGTCACTATAACTTAACTTGCTATTAGCCTCAGTTTCCCCATTTGGAAAACATTGATAATATCAGTCTTTCAGCATTTTTTCCAAGATTTTATGTAGTGCATATGAAGCATCATAGTACCTGGCACATGTAGGCATTTAACAAATGGTTACTGTTAATGTTTGTTTGTTTCTTTCTTTCTTTGTGGTGCTGGGGACTGAACCATGGGTCTTGTGCATGTGAGGCAAGCACTCTACCAACTGAGCTATATCCCTAGCCCCCCGTTAATATGAATTTTGTAGTACACTTGTATATCTCAGGAGTTATCTGAAAATACTTTGGGTTTATATAGATTGACATTAAAGATTGACAAATAAAGAGCATGAATTTCAATTTATAATAGGAGATAGAAAAAAAATTAAACTGAAGTTTTAAGTTTGAATCAGCATATTTGTTTTCCCCTCTACAGCTTTGGCTTAACAGTTGGAACCACTTTCACCTGAACACCTGACACATATAAGAAATGACTAAAATCCCATGGGGAGGAAAGGCCTTTCTACTTCCTGCAGAGAGAGATCTGAACTGCCATTTCCCTTTTCTTTCAGGACCAGGTCATCCAGCTAATGAACACAATCTTCAGTAAGAAGAACTTTGAGTCACTCTCAGAAGCTTTCAGTGTGGCCTGTGCTGCTGCTGCACTCTCCCAGAATCAATACCATGTGCCAGTTGTAGTTGTTCCTGAGGGCCCCGCTTCTGCCACTCACGATCAGGCTATCCTGAGGGTATGACCTCTATGCCAAGATATGCTGCTTTGGTGCCATTTCTAGTGCAAGCTTTCAGAAAGCCAATTGTAGCCCTGCAAGGACATACCCATGAAAAATAGGGCAAGGCTCATTTCTCTTAGCCTGGAGATGGGACATGACCACTGGAGATCTAGTAACAGACCTTGCAAATCTATGAAAAAACATTTGTTTCCCTAGAAGATTTTTAAATAGTACAGGCTTTCAATAAATTAAGTATAAGAAAATTACATTTCTAGGCCTTTGACTCTGGATATAAAGAGAAATCTTGCTTCTAAAATACATTTTCCAGTGCCAGAATTCTTCAGATACATGGTTTTAAGGCAGCTGTTTTAATTCTCCAATAATTCTGGTGTTTGTAATTGTTAAAATAAGCATAGGCCTCCTCTGTGCTGGTGGGGGATCTTTATGCCTCTTCTAGCACAGTATTCCCTCTCCCTCAGCAGTGTTCATCTTTTGTGTTAATCTTTAAAGAACAAATGCACAAACCTTGAATACACCTAGAATTTTCACTTCAAACAAAGCATTTCTACCGTTGTTTGGAAACCACTGATAAAACAAGATCTTTACAGAAATTAGCATTTTGTTTTGGCTCTCAGCATATACATACATGTGTGTATATATATATATATATATATATACACATATATGATATCTAACAGAAAGAAAATATATATATATTTTAGAGGTATTAGTAGAGTGGATAGAATAGGAAATGAGAAAGAAGGAAATACAACTGTATAATTTGGAACCGATCTTTTCTTTCCTTGGATTCTAGTTTCCTTCTCTGAAAACTGAGATGATTGGGCAAGGTCATCTTTAGGATCCTTCCCAGCTCTAGCGTACTGTAATCTATTTCATTCCTGATTGGATTGTATTTTTCCTATATTTGATTTTGATCTCTGATAGGTAGCAATCCAAAGTTAGGGAAGATTCCCAAAGTGAAACATTCATTCTGCAGAGCTTGCTTCCAATAGGTAAAGCAACCCTGAAGCAAAATTCTCTATTACTTCAGTGTTTGTTATTTGTTTATTTATTTACTTATTTATTTTCAGTTGCAAGTCACCAATGTTCTGTCGCAGCCTCTGACTCAGGCCACTGTTAAGCTAGAACATGCTAAGTCTGTTGCTTCCAGAGCCACTGTCCTCCAAAGGACATTTTTCACCCTTGTAGGGTAAGTCCTGGGCATAGATATTTATGTAGGGCATCAGCTTATTTGTTTTGGGAAGTCAGATTAATAAGGTATTACCAAGATCATAAAACCAAATTTGCCTACATTCAATAAAATCCTGTAGTTCAATATAAGAAAAGGATTTTAAAAACTAAAACAATTTTGATTTTACTGTTTCTTTCCCAATTTCTAGTTGGCTCTATCTTGTCTTTGTGATATAAATGACTATTTTAAAATTTTTTTTTCTGATGTATGAGTACTGAGAGCTTATAATTAGAATAATCAGAAAAGCACTCAAAAAGAGAATCTATGAATCACTCATGATTCCATCACCCAGGGATAAGTGCTGCTAACATTTTATAGTCTTTTTTGTCAGTCTTTTTTCTATGCATATAAATACATATTTAAAATTGAATTAGGATTATATTTTCTCTGTTACAGTGTATAACATGAACATGTTCACAGAGGATTAAGTATTCTAAAATCACTTTTTTTAATATTTATTTTTTAGGTGGATACAATATCTTTATTTTACATGTGTGTGGTGCTGAGGATCGAACCAGTGCCTCGTGCATGCTAGGCAAGCACTCTACCACTGAGCCACAAGCCCTCTACAATCACTTTTAATGATTGCATATTATCATTATGTAAACTTAAAAAGAAGGGTCCCGGGATGGGGTTGTAGCTCAGTGGCAGAGTGCTTGCCTAGCATGTGTGAGGCACTAGTTTGATCCTCGGCACCACATACATACATACATACATAAACAAACAAATAAAATAAAGGCATTTTGTTCATCTATACCTACAAAAAGTTTTTTAAAACAATAAAAAATGAGGGGCTGGGACTGTAGCTCAGTGGTAGAGCACTTGCCTTGCATGTGTGAGGCACTGGGTTCAATCCTTAGCACTACATAAGAATAAATAAACATATTGTGTCCATCTACAACTAAAAAATATATATATTTTTTTTAAAATGAGGAAATAATCCAAAATGTTCAAAGATGTTGGCCTAGGATAGTACAGCTGTGGGTAACCTGCAGGCATTATTTCTCTATTCTCTTGTTTTGTGAATTTCCCAAAAAGGATATATGTATGGCTTTTATAAAAAATACAAATTATTTTTATTTTTATTTTTTGGTACTGGGGATTAAACTCAGAGGATTGAGCCAGATACCCAGCTCTTTTTATTTTTTAAGATAGAGTCTTGGGCTGGGTTTGTGGCTTGGTGGTAGAGTGCTCACCTAGCATGTGGCAAGGCCCTGGGTTCGATCCTTAGCACCACATAAAAATAAATAAATAAATAAATAAAATAAAGGTATTGTGTCCAACTACAACTAAAAAAAAAAAACAGAGTCTCACTAAGTTATTTAGCACCTTGCTAAGTTGCTGAGACTGACCTCAAACTTGTGATCCTCCTCTGCCTCGGCCTCCTGAGTTGCTGGAATTATAGGTGTGTGCCACCATGCCTAGTTATGAATCATTTCTATTTTAGAGAATACCAATACTTTTATTTATTTATTTTTATGTGGTACTGAGGATCGAACCCAGTGCCTTACACATGCTAAGCAAGTGCTCTGTCACTGAGCTACAATTCCAGCCCTCTCATGGTTTTTGTTTGTTGTTAAACATAACTGGGGGCTTTGGATGTGGCTCAATGGTAGGGAACTCACCTAGCATGCTTTAGGCTCTAGGTTGAATCCCCATCACTGCAAAAACAAACAAGACATAATTGGAATCATACTATAGACTTACCTGTTTTGCATTAAATTGTGGGATGCTACCAGAGGGAGGGAGAATTTTAGACGTGAAGGGGAAACAAATAAAAAGAAACTTTGGAAACTTGGGAAAAGAGGTGATTGTAGATAGTTTTTACATTTTCTGCACATTGTTGTCTGTAAGTGAGCAGGAGTTGCCCGAGAGAGGTGGGAAGGTGAGATGTTGAGGAGTGGTGCAGCCCTGGTTGGTCTCCGCTTTGTAGCCCCTCTTTGTCATGTTCATGACTTTCCTATGTGAATTCTTGCTAACCTGCTGTCATTCTTAACAGGGATGTTTTTGAACTAAACTTCGTGAATGTCAAATTTTCCAGTGGTTATTATGACTTCTCTGTCAGAGTTGAAGGTGACAACCGTTATATTGCAAACACTGTGGAGGTAAGTGCTTTTCTCATCACCCCCATTGCCATTTTAATATGACCAAAGAATTGGTCAGGTTCGCAGCACAATCATCTGATATGTTTATTGACTTCTCTTTGGGGCCATGTTAACACCACTGTTAACAGAGGGTTAGGTTTAAATTATGTTGTTTGACAGATTTCGCCAAAGCAATGAATCAGAAATTTGATCAGAGCAAGTTTTGTTGTTGTTGTTAGTTATTTTCTATCATAATTTTGCATTACTGTCCCGTCCTCCTCCCCCATGCTAAGGGTTTAACCCAGAACCTCATACATGTCCTGCTGAGGTACATCCTTAACCCCTGGCTTACATAAAATTTAGGAAGTAGAAAAATAAAAATCTCCCATATTTCTGCTAAGACATAAATAATCTTAAAGTGTCTTGTTTAGGAGATTTAGAAAAGTGCTTGGTGCCAATTAGGTGATGAAAAGCATCACATACACATATATGACACTGTAATGAGACTGTCAGTATAAAAGTCATAAAAGAAAATCTGTAATCTTTCATGATGAACTATGTTTCAGATCTTTATCTAACTCCAGTTGGGTTGAAAATCCAAGTAGCTTTAAAGACAAAGCTAAGTCTCATTTATCTGATGCTGTGTGGGAATGGAGTATTTCACGTTGGGGTTTTCCCCAGCTAATTAAAGTTTACCCCTGCAGGCCCCGTGGCTTCCATTTTATCATCTGTAGGTGTAAGAATATTGAAGGTAAATCACATTTTACTGCTTTCTTAAACTGTGGAGTACGGTTGAACCCTTTCCTACTCTGAGATTCATCAGTATGAACCCCTTATGGAATGCCTGTGACGTGAGAAACACAGTCCTTTGTGTTTTTGCTTACATTATTTCACTCTTGCAGCAACTCTGAGAGATGGGTTGAGTCATATTCACTTTGTGCTCGAGGCTTAAAGGGGTGGATTAAGTTGTTCCAGGTCATCTGGTCTATTGAGTGGATCCTCGAACGATACCAGCCTGGTGAACACAGAGCTAGCCTCAGAGGCTGCACAGCTGGTATAGTTCTGGCCCATTTCTTGAGAGCTTGTATGGAGGTTCTAGCAAGGGAGCGCAGCTACTCGTATACCCTTGACCGAAGAACGGTCCTCCTCTATCGGGGAAGGTCGTCCTCTTTGGGAGGGATGCACTTGGAGCGGTGAGGGAGGAAGGGGACACCTGCCTAACCAGCCAGATCAGCCGAATCAACCCTGGCGATCAATGGGGTGACAGATGTCGCAGCCAGATCGCCCTCACATCCTGGCCCATTTCTTTATCAGTTTTTGAGTCAGGGACTCACTGTGTTGCTTAGGCTGGCCTCAAACTTCTGGATCTGGGCCATCCCTCCTGCATCAGCCTCCTGAGTAGCTGGACTGTGGCATGTGTTACTGCAGCCAGCTTTACCCTTTCTAGGATGCCACTTCTCCTTCCTTGTCCGCCCCTCGCAGCAGTGATTTCTCCGTGTTTCGCCTGCTGTCGTTGCTGCATCTACTTGACTACATTTTCATGTTTTCCTGCTTTGTTGAACAGGAGTCTTGGTGTGGCACTGTGTCTTTCCTGAGATAGTAAATGTATGTTGTTTGTGACAGTATTTTCTTTTTTATTCAGATGTCATTTTCCTCTCAGTTTTCTTCTTTAATCTATTTTTTAGTCTTCATTTTGAAATGATTTCATTCTTAATATGCAAAAATAGTATGTAGAATGCCTGCCTCTTTCCATATATTTCACTCAGCTTCCCCAAATATTAACATCTTAATAAACTATAATAGAATTGTCATTACCAGGAAATTACATTGACACAATACTATTAACTAATCTTTAGACATTAATACATATTTTGTCAGGGTCACATATTTCTTTAGCTGTCACTTCCCTTCAGTGTCCTCTAATTTAACATGTTTCTTTTTTTTTTTTTTTCCCATGACCTTGACACTTGAAGAGTCCTTTGTAGAATATCCTTCAATTTGAGTTTGTCTGATGTTTCCTCATGATTGAATTCAGGTCATATGTTTTTGGCAAGAATACTGCAAAAGCAATGTCGTGTCCTTCTCAGTGTATCAAATCAAGAGGTATATATCATGGGTGTTGGAAATGGCAGAGCATGTGCTTAGCATGCACAAAGCCTGTGTTCATTTCCCAGCACCAAAACAAACAACAACAAAAAACAAGAACAAGAAGTATATGGTGTTGATAAGTTGATAAGGTGGTGATCAACCTGCTAAGGTGGTGTGTGCTAGGTTTCTCAACTCTTATATTGCTGTCTTTCTGCTTTGTTATGATATGTCTTATGGGTGTAATGAGATGCCTTGGGGCTAGGGTTGTGGCTTGGTGGTAGAGCACTTGCCTAGCATGTGTGAGGCACTGGGTTTGATTCTCACACTACATAAATAAACAAATAAAAGTATTATGTCTATCTACAACTAAAGATAGTAAAAAGAGAAAGAGAGATCTTATTTGCAACCTTACACATTAATGATCCTGATGATCTTCTCTGCAGCAGTTATTGTGGTATTTGCCAGAAGGCAGTTTTTGCTTTCATTCTTTCTGCATTTATTTATTAGACTTCTATAAGGGAAAAAAAAAACTGTCCCTTGTCTTTTGTTTATGCAAGTATTTATAATAAATGTCATTTATTATATTTATAATGTGTAATTTATATAACATGTTTACACTGTGGGTGTTTATTTGGGCATAGAGGTTAGGAACCATTACTGTCATTTATTTTGTTGCTGGTTTGGCCTTTGGGAGAGCTCCTCAGCATGGCTCCTTTGACACTTTCTTTTAATGAAAAGAGTAGGCAGTTAGAAGGTTTGACCTTTTCAAAAATAGGACATTACTTAACACACATAGATTAAGCACTTGTTTTAAAATTTGGCAGGAAGGGAGATGTTTTCTGGAATTCTTGTCACTTCTTCATGTCTGACCTTTTGGGCCTGAGACATCTGATGATCCTGGTCCACTTGCTAGCTCTCAATCTGAGTGGAACTGCTTCAGTGTTTACCTTGAACCTTTAAAATCCAGATTCTTGTAGTTTAAGTTTTCTTCATTAAGAAGCCTTATTTGGGGGTAGGGTTATGGCTTGGTGGTAGAGCACTTGCCTAGCACATGTGAGGCACTGGGTTTGATTCTCAGCACCCCATAAATAAACAAATAAAGGTATTATGTCTATCTACAACTAAAAATATTTAAGAGAGAGAGAGAGAGAGAGAGAGATCTTACTTGCAACCTTACACATTAAAGACAGCCCTTACTTCCCCCCTGCACCTTCTTCCTTCCACCTTCCTCATCTTGGATGCCCCGTCCAGCTTCAGCAACAGACTCCTTCCTCACAGTTGCTCCTACCCACTTCCTTTCTTTTCACCTCTAAATTCTAGTCAGTCTCCCCAAGACCTGCTCATCCTCACTCCAAATGTCTTTTCCATGAGTCTTTTGTTGTTGCTTTGTTAGGTATTTCCAAATTGCTCTTTTCTTCATATTCTTAGCAGTAGTTAGTATTATCAAAAAAAAATAGTTGGTATTATCGGTTTTTGAAAATCTGATGTCTATGAAATGGTATCTTCTTGTTTTTTGGGGGGGGGAGTGCTGGGGATTGAACCCAGGGACTCTTAGCCACTGAGCCACATCCCAGATCTTTTTAAATATTTAATTTAGAGACAGGGTCTCACTGAGTTGCTTAGAGCCTTAATAAGTTGCTGACGCTGGCTTTGAACTCAGATTCCTCCTGCCTCTGCCTCCTGAGCCGCTGGGATTACAGGTGTACACCACTGTGCGTGGTTGGTATCTTCATGTTTTAATGTTTTTCCTTGCTTCCAAAAAGTTGAACATTCTTGTTTTCATTGTCCATTTAGGTTTCTTTTCTTATAAGTCGTCATACATCTTTGTTTTTCTTTTGGTTTGTTAGTCTATCATTGATTTTTAAAGAGTGATATATATTCTAGATACTGATCTTTAATTATAAGATGTCTTCTAACATACTTTATGATGTCTTTTGATGCACAAAAATTCATTTTAATGAAGCCTAATTTAGAAGTCCATTCCTAAATTTAAAAAAAAATTTTTTTTGTTGTTGTTGTTGTAGATGAATACAATATCTTTATTTTTATTTATTTATATGCCAGGCAAGTGCTCCACCACTGAGTTACAACCCCAGCCCTCCTAAGTTGGTTTTGTTTTTGGTATCTTTAAAAATTTCTTTGCTGGGGCTGGGGATGTGGCTCAAGCCGTAGCGCGCTTGCCTGGCATGTATGCGGCCCGGGTTCGATCCTCAGCACCACATACCAACAAAGATGTTGTGTCCGCCGAGAACTAAAAAATAAATATTAAAAATTCATTCTCTCTCTCTCTCTCTCTCTCTCTCTCTCTCTCTCTCTCTCTCTCTCTCTCTCTCTCTCCTCTCTCACTCTCTTTTAAAACAAAAAAATTTCTTTGCTACCTCAAGGTCAAGAAAGTGTCCTCCAATGTGTTTTTGTGTTTTCTCTAGGGTGTTTTTTCTTTTTATGTGTAGGGTTTGGGTCTACCTGAAGCCTGTTGGTCTTGCCCTGGTATTTTACACCCTGTCTCTGTTGTGCTTGTTGGGTCTTACCATTGTTTGGTGTGTGCATTACTCTCACTGGGCTCGGACTTGCTGTGGGTAGAGACCAAATCGGACTTTTTTTTTTTTTTTTAAAGAGAGAGAGAGAGAGAGAGAAATTTTTAATATTTATTTTTTAGTTCTCGGCGGACACAACATCTTTGTTTGTATGTGGTGTTGAGGATCGAACCCGGGCCGCATGCATGCCAGGCAAGCGCGCTACCGCTTGAGCCACATTCCCAGCCCCCAAATCATACTTTTTTGGTGTTTGGTTTCTATGTTAGACCACTTAGAAGAAGAAAAAGATGCAGTGGTCTAAAGATGTTTTCCCATGTTCCATGGTCCTTAGAATGGGCTCTGTGGTAATTCACCTTCCAAAGGTAAACCTTGGCTTTATTATTTATTAAATACAGCTTTATTGAGATAATTAACATACCATAAAATGTATCCTTTAAAAGTATACAATACAGTGTTTTTAGTATATTCACAGAGTTGTGCAACCCTGACCAATACCAATTTTATCACCTAAAAAGCAACCCGCCATCTGTTAGCAGTCCCTATGCAGTCTCTCTTAATTTGCTTTCTGTCTCTATGGTTTCCTTATTCAGAACATTTCATATAAAAGGAATCATATAATATGTTTCATAGAATGTGTTAATATCTAGCCTTTTTTCCCCACTTAGCATGGCACTTTTAAGTTCATTCATGTTGTAGAATGTTTCAGTACTTTATTCTTTTTTATGGCTTAATAATAGTCCATTTTATGGCTATATCACATTTTGTTGATCCATTCATCAGTCAATGACTATTTGAGCTTCCCTCCACTTCCGTGGGTGTCTGTCTGATGCTAGGAATTGAACCCAGGGCCTCACACTTGCTAAGAATGGGTATTTCCACTTTGGGGCACTTATGAATAATACTGCTCTGGCCATTCATGTACACTTCTTGATTCTTGGAGGCAGATGTTTAGGAATAGAATTGCTGGGTCATGTGGTCCCTTTAACTTATTAAAGAAACTAATAGAGTATTTTTCAAAACAGCACTCTCATTTTTACATTCCTACCTGTGTATGTGAGGCTTGTAATTTCTCGGCCTCTTCACCAACACCTCTTATTGTCTGTGTTTTGATCATAACCATCCTAGCAGGTGTGAAGAGGTATTTTGTGGTTTTGACTTGCACATCCCTGATGGTTAATGATGTTGAGCACCTTTTTGTGTACTGTTGATCATTTCTGTGTCTTCTTTGGAGAAATATCTATTCAGATCATTTGCCCATTTAAAAAAATATATATTTCAGGGATTGGGGTTGTGGCTCAGCGGTAGAGCGCTCACCTAGCACGTGTGAGGCTCTGGGTTCAATCCTCAGCACCACATAAAAATGAATAAATAAGATAAAGGTACTGTATCCAACTACAACTAAAAAATAAAAATATTATATGTGTGTTTGTGTATATAATTTCAACCTTATCTTTTTTTTTTTTTTTTTTGCCTTTGTTAAGGAGAGCTTTTGTTTTGTTTTTTTTTGGGGGGGTTCCATTGATTGAACTCAGGGGCACTTGGCCACTGAGCCACATCCCTAGCCCTATTTTGTATTTTATTTAGACACAAGGTCTCACTGAGTTGCTTAGTGCCTCACTGTTGCTGAGGCTGGTTTTGAACTCGAGATCCTCCTGAGCCGCTGGGATTACAGGCGTGTGCCACTGCGCCCGGCTCTGTTGTTATCTTACTATATCATTGACTTATGTGAGTTCTTCATATATTCTGGCTAACAGTCCCTTATCAGATATATGGTTTACAAATATTTTCTCATAGTAGATTGTCTTTTTATTTTCTTAATGTTATCTTTTGTACAAAAAGTTTTGTTTTGTTTTCCTTTTGGTACTAGGGATTGAATCCAGGGGTTTGAGCTACATTTCCACCCCTTTTTATTTTTTATTTTGACATAGGGTCATGCTAAGTTACCCAGGCTAGCCTCAAACTTATGATCATCTTGCCATAGTCTCCCCGGTAGCTGAGATTATAGGCATGTGCCTAGCAAGGTTTTAATTTTATTTTTCTTTTTATTTTGTAGAACTGGGAATTAAACCCAGGAACACTGTACCACTGAACTGTATCCTCTTCCCTTTTTTATTTTTTATTTTTGAGACAGGGTCTTGCTAAGTTGCCTAGGCTAGCCACATTATGTGGCTTCTTTTATTGCTCCGTTTGCTTTAAGAGTGGCAAACAAACATTTTTCTTTTGAGTGTTTCCAGAGATCTGTTGTAGTGAGATTTTAGCATCCTCCTACCTCCTGATTCTCTGAGCTTACAGTATGCACCACTGTGCTCTTTAGGGTCTTAATTTTGAGACAAAAAAAAAAAATTATTTATTTTTTCTTTTGTTGCTTTGGTATTAGGTGATATAGTTAAGAAACCATTGCCTAATCCAAGGTGGTGTAACAATTTACTACTGTTTTCTTATATAAGATTTTCTAGTCTTAGCTCTTACACTTAGGTGTCTGACCTATTTTGATTTAATTTTTGTGTGTAGTAGGGTCCAGGCTCCTTCTGCATGTTATCTCAGCATGATATATTAAAGACTGTTCTTTCCCTTTTTTTTTTTTTTTTTTTGGTGGTACTGAGTATTGAACCCAGGCTATGTCTCTAGCACCATTCCTTTTTTTTTTTTTTTTTTTTTAATTTTGAGAGAGGGTCTTGCCAAGTTGCCCAAGCCAACCTGGAATATACCATCTTCCTGCCTCAACCTCCCATGGAGGTGGGATAGTGGGATACAGGTGAATACAACCACATCCGGCTCACAGTGAATTGTCTCTGTGTTCTTGTCAGAACTCAGTTGACCATAAACATAAGGGTTAATTTTTTGACTCAAAATTCTATCCCATTAATCTGTATTTTTGTCCTTATGCCAGTGCCACACTGTCTTGATTACTGTAACAGCTTGGCTTTTTGTAAAATCAAATCTGGTGTTTGTCCAAGTGTTTCTGTGGTTGTTGGGAAAATTATCTAAGTACAAAATAGCAGAGATGGCTAATGGCTGTTGTTCATGCAGTGATAATAGGCCCTTACCAGGCCATTTGCTGTCCTTTTCCTTTCCAGTGATGGAGTACGCATTACAAAATCCCTCTCCCCTTTATCACATTAGAGCTTGTGTGTGTGTGTGTGTGTGTGTGTGTGTGTGTGTGTGTGTGTGTACGCGTGAGCACTCGCACGTGTGCACACACCCTCTTGACCTCTACCGTAAATGTGACTTGACTTTGTAATTTTGTAATAGTCATGTTTAGAGCCTGAGTGAGTCAGTGGTCCTGTTTTCTCTCCCTGGAGATGGCCCATGTTGGCTGGAGCTTTAATGGTGGTTTGGTGTGGAAGCCTGTCATAGTGCTCGCTGACATGGGACTGTCGGGGAAGCGTGGGTTTGGAAGCTTTCATTAGCATTAATTGCCCCTAATGCGCCATCATTTTTGACAGTAATAAGCTAAACAGGTTTGTTGCTCCGAGCAGAAAGATTGCATTTCCTGGCATTAAAACATTTTTTGAGATATGTATGACATATGGTACAAAGAAAGAATGAGCGTGGTCCCACGTGAAGCAGGCTTAGCAGCATTTAAAGTGGAGAAATAAGTCTTTTGCCTTTTAGGAAAACTAGTCCTATAGTCTGAGTTTAAAGGAAGAAGCAACTAACCAACAGGGATCCTAAAAAGGATCCTACTCTGGGGATGAGCACTGGAGATTGAACCCAGGGGCACTTCACCACTGAGCTGCATCCACAGCCCTCTTGCTATATTGCTAAAACTGACCTCAGATTTGCTGTCCTGCTTCCTCAGTCTTCTGAGTACCTGTAAACTGATCTTCTTATTTAGGGAGGAGAATATTGAACCCAGGGGCGCTTAATCACTGAGCTACGTCCCTAGCCCTTTAATATTTTTTTTATTTTGAGACAGGGTCTCATTAAATTGCTAAGAGCCTCACTAAGTTGCTGAGGTTGGCTTTGAACTTGTGATCCTCCTGCCTCAGCTTCCCAAGTCACTGGGATTACAGACATGTACCACCTCGCCTGGCTAAATTGAACTCTTTTTAAAGCAGGGCTTTGTAAGAGTTATGATGAGCCAGGTATATTACAATACACACCAGGAATATTAGCACATGCCTGTAATTTGAGCTGTTTGGGGAAGCTGAGCCAAGAGCATTGCAAGTTCAAGGCCAGCCTGGAAAACTTAGCAAAGACCCTGCCTCAAACTGAAATATAAAAAGGTGTGAGGATGTAGCTCAGTGGTAAAGCACCCTTGGATTCAATCCCAAAAAAAGGGAAGAAAAGACATTATGATGGCTTCTTTTATTGCTCCGTTTGCTTTAAGAGTGGCATACAAACATTTTTCTTTTGAGTATTTCCAGAGATCTGTTATAGTAAGATTTTAGGAGCAGAAGGATTTGTTTTAGACTGTTTCCTTTTCATAAACAGCCCTACAGTTTTTCTCTGCAGCAAAGAAAGCTGTTACTTAAGGATCCTTTTAAAACTGGAGTGAGGACAAACCAAAATGACTCCAGTTCACTGCAATACACCCTCTGCTCATGCCATGTGTCTGTCTAGTCTAGGAATGCTTGCCATGTCTTTAGGAAAACACACACACACAGCAGTCAATTAGCAGGCCTTAGGGGCTGCATTAGTACTAAAAGTTGATAGGAGTCTAATGAAAACCCAAAAGTTAGGATACACTGAGGAGCTTAATGCAGTTCTTTGAACAGCTGTTTGAGTATATCCATCTACCAAAAAGAAAAGCAATTGTAACATCACTTTTTTAATACAGAAAAGTATATTTGGAAGACAATATGTGATCTACAATCTCATTGTCTAGGTAATCCCTATATTTTAAAAACAGGAGTGAAATATATAAGTGATTAAATTTTTTTCAGGTGCAGAAAGGTATATAATGCTGCCATCCTATCAATTCAGTCTTCTTTAGAGGAGTCCATTCTTAACAGTTTCCTGTGTACCTTTTAACAAGAGGACGCACGTCACAGTGAACATAAGTGCATCCTTTTTTACATAAAGAGATGAATTTTTCACTTTTGTCACAAAGTAGAAGTTCCCAACTTTACCCTTGGGGGTCTGTTAACTGAAGACTACACCATATTCCACCTACCAACCCTATTACCTAGACTTGGTGACAGGCAGTGATGCTTAGTGTAATTCTGCTACTAGACTGGCTGTGTAGTCTAAAGCAAGAAATAACAGCTCCCTCTCTTTCTGTAGGCATCTGCCTTGTTCTTTTAACTGCTCCACAGTAATTCCTAGAGTGCATTATCATTATTTATTTAGCTAGTCTTGTTTATGGGCATGCGATGATGATTTCATGATCACATTTACAAATTCAGTGAATGAGTCCTTAAGAGAATGAGTCACAAGATGCAGAGGGAGTTATGTGGTTAATGTTGATGAAGGTTGTAGGGTAATTAACTGTGAAGACAGATCATTTTTATAGCACGGAGCATTGTTAATTTCCTACCTCTCCCAAAATTGGAGGGCTGCCTATTCTCTAGACTTCCTTCTATCCACTGTTTCCTACTTTCCACTCAGGGAATCACCCCCAGGCAGGCTTGGATCCTTGTCTTGTGCTTCCATAGCATTTGTATGTCCCTCCATTAAAGCAGTTCCTGGTTACAATTACGGACAGGAAGTGCATGTTCTCTTCCCTGTCTATCCCCCTGTACTTAGGTGCTCTGCATGGGGTAGGAGGAGAGAGGAAGAAAGTGGTCATAGAAGACTTGCTAAAAGCTGGTAGCCTAATTAGAGCTCTTTGGCTATTCTTTGCTTGACTCTTCCACCTGTCTTCAAATGGAAATGCTTAACTTTTCCTTTTCTCTTTACTGAGCTTCGTGCTGTTTTAGAGAACTCCAAGAACAAGGTAGCGGCTGCAAGCTATCTCCTTGGGAGGACTGTTCAACTTGAGGGCCCTTTCTCTGTCATATCACCATTTCCTAGGCTCAGTGACAGCCAGGGCTGCTAAATAAAATCCAATTGATAGCTGCCTACATATTCAAACGTAGATGGTAATATCTTTACAGCTTCTGCAATATATCTTTTACATTCTTTTTTTTTTTTTTTTAAAGCAGAACAACACCCTATTCAACCTAATAATTGAGGCTCTTGTCACAAAATAGTTATTATGAAGGCAGGAGGGAAGGCTGTTCAAAAGAATTAATTGATAGCTATCTTTATCCCTTTTTAACTTTTCTTCTTTGTCCTTGGTTTGAGACTGTCGTACCTTGATAAGGCATTTTAGAAAAATGCTGCAGCTGTCCTTCACTTATTTGCCCAGACCACTATCTTTGTTCCTTGATCCTGACTTTGACTCTGGGTTTGGCAAGGATTTCCTTAAGCATTACTCTCAAGCCTATCAAATATTTGGAAGACTCACAGATATGTTTGCACATAAAAGTGCCTTGGGTTTGTATAATTTACACATTCAAACTTAGATTTTAACTCAAAAATTTTCCATGAATAGACTTTTGGATACTTTATTTATTTTAATCTAATATTTAAGTTTCTTGTGTAGCTCTTTATGGAAGTGTTTATAAAGGAGATATAGAATTCAGAAACTAGGAGATGAGATGGACTCGTTGTGCATATCACAAACTCCATATCTCAGTGGCTTAAAACAAAGGTTTACTTTTTGCCCACACTGTGTCTTCAGTGAGTCAATTGGAGGCTCTGCTTCATGTTGTCCTTCCTCTGAGACCCTGGCTGAAGGAACATACCTCAACCTATGCATTGTCGTATCCATGTCAGAGGAAATGACTCCTCATGGACTCCTAAAGCTTCCGCCCAGCAGCGGCACAGTTCACTTCTGTTCACATTTCACCGGCCACAGAGTAGAATTCTGACTCCAGAGGGTAGAATTCTACCCCTTGTGCAGAAGGGGAATGAGAAGCACTTAGTAAGCACAGATGACTGCCAAGCTTCCTAGTCTTTATGGCAAGTTACAGTGCTGTTTGGTGCAGAATGAATGCTGGTGGGAAGCTGTATAACAAGGCTCCTAAGCAGGTGGGTTTTGAGTGAGCTTGAATCCTGACATTTAGTATCAATCTAATCTTGAGCAAGCAGCTTAAACTCTCTAATCTTTAATTTCCTCATCTGAATTAGCCCTACTTTACAGAATTCTCATGAAGATTAAATGAGATTGTCTTTACAAAGCCAATGCCTTCACATAGTAAACACTCAATAAATCTTAGCTGTTAATAGAATTGAGTACTTATTGATTTGAATTACTTAAAGGTTACTGCTTAGAGATTTTTTTGCCTTTTTATTTTAATGTATACATTAAAAGATCTCCTTTTTCTTTTTCTTTTTAAATATGTACCATCCAACCAAAGCCAGAGAAGGAAAGAAGAGATAAGGAGTTGCTTTTTTAGGCTTCAGGATAGGAGAGGTGGGACAGACTTCTTTGCTGGGCCAGTTTTACTATGATCCTCGAAGCTGCTATCTAGATCCCTAGCAAACTGTCCCCCCACCCCTTGCAAAAAAAAAAAAAAAAAGGAAAGAAAAAGCACTCTGCCATATCCATATATATAAAATATGCTTTTACCTTTTTAAGAGTAGAAAACTTAGGATATACAGTTAATTTTTTGTATACCTACCAGTTGACTATTGTCTTCTATATTTTGTTCCAGCTCAGAGTAAAGATTTCCACTGAAGTTGGCATCACAAATGTCGATCTTTCCACTGTGGATAAGGATCAGAGCATTGCACCCAAAACCACCCGGTAGGTGGGATACCATGTGGGCACAGGGGAACCCCAGGCTCCAGAGCTAAGAAGAACGTGCCTGGGACTGTACCCTTCTGGTGGCGTTTCTGTGTCAGCTGTGATCTGCCTTCACCCCAAATTCAAGAGGCTCTATTCTAGCAGTACTGGTCCAGAGATTCTGGTTAGCATCTAAGCAGATTTGGGGGTTGTCTGTAGTGGTGTTCATTTCATAAGCAAATTATTTATTGCAAGTCCACATGAGGAGACGAAGGGCATTACCTCAGGATGTAAGTGTGAGGTGGTTGACTGTGTCATTACAGCTTCCTCAGGGAAGGAAGCAGAGTATTCATTTACCTTCTTTTTTATAATTATCTCATCTTTATACAGGAATAAATTTGCTTTAGATGGCTTCATGGCAATTCTTTCTAGCCTGTGGTGGGTTTGAAATCAGTTGGGAGCTTCATAGGTCCTTAGAACTGAGATGTCAGTACCCAGCCAGCACTAAGGCTACAATTTCCTTTCCCCTCCGTGGCAGGTATTACTACATCATAGCATTTTTTTTCTACTAAACTCAAACATAGCCTCGGGTTATTAACAATTGATCAGAGTTGGATCAGAATGTTGTATGAAGCCTATTGGCAACCCTTCCCCAAACCCTTAGGAGGTAGTCATCAAAATCTCTGGGAATAGTTCAGATCCCAGCTTTACTTAGCTGGGGTGACTGTATAGGCCAGAAGAGAATAGGTCAACCCTGGAAGCCTGTTTCTTTTTCTTTGGGGGCAGGGTCTATCTAAGTCACCCAGACTGGCCCCAAACTTGTAGTCCTCCCACCTTAGCCTCCCTAGTTGCTTGGGATTATAGGCATGTGCTGCCCACATTCAGCCTGAAGGCCATTTTGAAGAGGGGTGTTAGCCAGAGCCTGGGAACCTGTAGGCTGGTCTTCCTGTCTCTGGCTTGGTTGTCTTTGTAGTGATGGAGGAGAGAAGAGTAATACTTGAGAACCCACTGAATAATGTCTGAGAGTGCTTTGCAAAGTTTAATTCTCTATGTAAATGAGAATTTGTCTTCATGAGTGAATATAAGTTCAGAGAACAAAATAAAGCTGTGTATGAGCTTTATAACTGTTAAGCCTATTTATCTGCTGGCCATCTTATACTAAAATCTCAGGAGATAAATCTGAAAAGGACAGTTTTTCTCATTAAGCCTGCCTTTTGAGAAAGGGACTTTTTAAAACCCAATTTCAGGGCAGAAAAATAAATTGAAACAATATCTAGGAAAAAAATATAGCAAAAAAAAAATAGTGGGGCTGGGGTTGTGGCTCAGCAGTAGAGCACTCGCTTAGCACGTGCAAGGCCCTGGGTTCGATCCTCAGCACCACATAAAAACAAATAAATAAAAACAAAGGTATTGTGTCCAACTACAACAGAAAATATTTAAAAAAAAAAAAAAAAAGTAATAACTCCAAGTCCCCGGCTCTCCTTTGCCCCCTTCTTCCCCTTGTCTCCCAACCTTGCTCACATACACTTCTGGCATCAATCCTGGGATGATTTCTCCTGCAGTTTCGACAGCCAGCTCGTCGTCCACCTGTGTTCCTACAGGGGTACACGTGAGCTCCACCAGCTCAGACTTGGTTGAATTTAGAGCTCATTCCTTGAAGTAAAAGCCTCCAGACATCTTCACAGAGCATTTTTTCTATACCCTGATAAAAGTTTTCTCTGTGCTTTTCTCAGTCCTGGCGTGGGGGCTGGGGTGTAGCCTAGTGGTAGAGCATTTGCCTGGTATGTGCAAGGCCCTGGGTTTGGTCTCTAGCAGGGCAAAAAAAAAAAAAACAGAAACAAAAAAAAAGTTCCCAGTCCTGACTTTACCAGCCCACTTTGCCCCAGCTACATTTATCTGTCCATCGCAGAAGGGGGACAGCGGGAGAGGGAGGAGTAGGCAGTGAAGGGAGGAGTGCATTCTTTGCCTGTTCTCAGATATGCAGAGCCTGTCTGAAGACCCGCTGTGTAATGTGTCTTTCAGGGTGACCTATCCAGCCAAAGCCAAGGGTACATTCATCGCAGACAGCCACCAGAACTTTGCCTTATTCTTCCAGCTGGTAGATGTGAACACTGGTGCTGAACTCACTCCTCACCAGGTCAGACAGAAGCCCTGACCACTTTCACAGCCTGAAACACGAGTGCACACTTGAGTACTGATGTAGTATATGACTTGGATAAGAGAAATGCCATGTGCCTGTTTTTCCCTCTGGACTCTGATCCCTGATAGTCAACCAAGTTCTCCCGCAACAGGATTGTAACCTTTCACCTCAAACTTTTTTTTTTTTTTTTTTGCAGCACTAGGGA
The DNA here is from genome assembly GCF_052094955.1 of Ictidomys tridecemlineatus. Lineage (NCBI taxonomy): Eukaryota > Metazoa > Chordata > Mammalia > Rodentia > Sciuridae > Ictidomys > Ictidomys tridecemlineatus. The sequence goes on from NC_135481.1 coordinate 180,156,833, forward strand.
TTGAACCCAGGAGCATTCTATTGAGCTACATTCCCAGCCTTTTTTATTTTTTTATTTTGAGACTCAGAGTCTCATTAAGTTAGTTTCCTGGCTGGTCTTAAATGTGGTCTTCCTGCCTCAGCTTCCCAAGTAGCTGAGATGACTGGTATGCACCACTGCATCCAGTTTATATACTTTTTTTAAAAAAGGATTAGCTGGTATTAGGAAGGCAGATTAACATTTAGTTGAGGCTTTTATATGCTCGATTTTTTTTTTTTTAAGGAATATTTAGAAATAATTTTACAAAAAAGAAAACCTAGGTTTAGAACCCAAAGCATTTGTTGTTGTTCTGGCCAAAGCAGATTTTCTGTTATGAGACTCTGAAGAATGGCCCATTTTAACTTCTGCCTGGTTTTTCTAAAAGCAGTAGGCCAGGCTCAGTGGTACATGCCTGAAATCCCAGTGACTCAGAAGGCTGAGCAAAGGATCACAAATTTCAGGCCAGCCTCAGCAACTCAGCAAGACCCTGTCTCAAAATAAAAAATAAACAGTACTGGGGATGTAACTTAGTGGTGAAGCACCCCTGGGTTCAGTCTCCAGTACCAAAATAAAATAAAAGCAGTAGGTTTTGGTTTTTTTAATATATAAAATGAAAAATTTTATATATGAAATAATAATTATTATTTTATTATTATTTTACATATATTTTATATATAAAAATAGTAATTATTATTTATTATTATTATTTTATATATAATAATTTTATATATAAAATAATAATTTTTCATTATTATTTGAAAGATTTTCAAACCACATGCCCTTCCCCAGGAACTTAATAAGGCCCCTTGTCCTCAGGCACTTCCCCCTACGTCATCCCCTGGATTGAAAAGGATTCCTGGCCCCACCATGCACATGGTTACAAAGGAAAATTCAGATGAATACTTTGAGTGCTTAAAGACAAAGAATAAGACCCTTCAGGTTTGGCTTGGGTGCTCTACACCAATGCTTTAACAAAAACGGCAGACTGTGTCCATGCTAAGAGGTGACTTCAGAGCTGGAATGAATAGATTTACTTGCAAACTTCTTGCTTTCTGTTTCTCATAACTGCAGCCAGAGCACCTGTCCCTAGGACCAGGGTCCATAGCTAAGTGACCTTTAAGCACTTCAACTTCTTAGCCTTTTCTAGTTCTCTCCCAGATTGACATGTGCCAACCAAACAGCACACTGGAAGAGACTAAGAAAAGAAGAAATTATAAAATTTAGTGGTAGGGTTAGGGTTAGGGCAGGGAGAGTTAGTTAGGAAACATAACTTTAACAGAATGCTTGTTTCCTCCCAGTTCTCTTTGGGAAGCCATGGCTCAGAGACCTCCCAGGTAGAGGTAATATTTTACATGAGCTTAGCAGCCACTTGTACTTAACTGTGATAAGAGGAAGGAAGATCAGCATCCGGACTCATTCCTGGCCAAGACTGATTGCTGCAGTCAGGATGCTTCACTAGGCTCCTTTCCCTAAATAATTTGATGTTTATTCTTTGTTGCCCAGGTGTAGAGTAACAAATGAGTCATACCTTTTCTTTAGATGTAACACTAGCTGTGTGACTGTGGGCAACTCATTTAATGCTAAGACTTCTGATCTGTTAACTGGAACCATCCTATCTGCCTTGTTGAATTCTTTATGTTGAAACTCTTGAAAGAAAGGTTTTGGGTGGACTTTAAATTTTGCAGCCATTCTAAAGTGCAAAACCCCTAGTTTCTTATGCCATTGGGAGGATAAAGTGATTAGACTCAGTTTCATTATGCTGAGAACACGCTTGGCTGTTGTTTGGTGACCAGCTGGTGTATACTGGGCCCTGCACTATATGCTTTGCATTTGTTATTGCATATCTTCACACAGAGATACCATATGCAGAAGATAATTTTTCTGCTTTAAAGAGGAAGAAATCAAGGTGCAAGGAAGTTAAGTAACCTGCTGGCTAATAAGCAGCGGAGCCAGCTCTGTCTTCAGAGCCAGGGCTCTGTGACACCAGGTTGCTATGCTTGATTAGAACTCTGCCTTGCCATGGACACCCAAGCCTCCTCCACTAAATCTTTAGCTGGAGGCACCAGGAAATTGAAAATGGGCCTCTTACAGTTCCACCTCATTTCCCTTCTTTTCACCCTCTGGTGAAGGAGTTAATTGGGCAGCAAAGTGGCCAAAAGGCTGCAGGAAGAAGAAATTGCTGCAATAGCAAAGGGCTTAAATCATTCGCAAACTGGGCATTCAGCCTTCAGGCCTCACGAATTGGCTGGACTTCTGAGTTCAATTTCTTTCCTCAGACCAGAAAGAGTTGTCCCGGAGCTAGTAACTAGGTTGGGATGGCCAGTTCTTTTACTCTCCAGCGCAGGTCTGGCAGATCCCAGAGCTCTCAGTGTCACAAAAGAGCTAACTCTGCTGCCTGGCCAATATGACATTGGGCCCCTCAGAGAGTTCTGAGACGATCAGGTGAGCGGTGTTCTTTGTTCCCCTAGACATTTGTCCGACTCCACAACCAGAAGACTGGCCAGGAAGTGGTGTTTGTCGCTGAGCCAGACAGCAAGAACGTGTACAGGTTCGAACTAGACACCTCTGAGAGGAAGATCGAGTTTGACTCCGCCTCAGGCACCTACACTCTCTACTTAATCATTGGAGATGCCACTTTGAAGAACCCAATCCTCTGGAATGTGGTATGTGCCTGAATGCACACTAACCCACCTGAGCAGCCATGCTGTGGCCAGACACAGATGGCTTCCTTCAGGGACACAGGACTCTTGGCCCCAGCCCCACTGTGCCTCACATGGGATAACAAGCATCATGAGGGGAGGCGCTCTGTCCTGGCTCTATAAATAGTTTTAGGGTCATGCACATGGCTTGGTGCATAGTAGGTGTTTAATGTAGTCTTGGTGAATGAATGAAAGTAAATTTACCCTCAGGAGTTTTAGTGATTTGAAAATTTCTATGATTATCAATACTAGAAGGAGGTTTCTGCAAGGCAGCCTGAGGGATACAGATATAAAAGATAAGGACCTGGCCTTTGAGATATGGTGTAGCCTTATGGGAGGGAAAAGATTTGAATTCTGGTAACAGTTCAGGAAGGTGCAGGCCAAGGATTTGTAGGACTGGAGAATGCTAATAAATGATGGCCAGCATTGGTGTAGACTGTGGGTTTACACAATCCTCCTCGTCCCCACACACCTTACTTTGGGTTGGTGGGATGACAGAAAACTTCTTAACACACTGGTTTTTGAATGAGGGAGGAAGAAAGGCTTGTTGGAATAGTCTGGGGGCTGTGGGTTGATGAGGAAGCTTGGGAGCAGTTCTGCTTTTGGAGCCCTGAACCCTAAAGAGAACAATCGGGGAAGAGGGTGGAAAGGTGGCGGAAGCCAGATTGGAGCCTCAGCTGTTGACTGGTCCATGTGCAGGACAAAGGGACAGCTCTATTTTCTTGTTATGTTCAAGGCTCCCTCTTTGGGCTTTGGGATGCATTTTGTAAAAGAGCGTATTTTCATTTCTGCAGTGTGTGTGTTACAAAATCACACTTCCTAGGGACACCAAGCAGTTTCTAATGGCAACTGAAACAGCCAGTGTACCAGCTGGGATTTTTGCATTAAGCAGCTCTATTGGGTTTTCTCTTCCATACTGGTTGAAAATTGGAACTCTTGCTCTAAAAAGCATTTTTAACAAATACTTGTTTTGTCCTTGAAATTTTTACTGCCTCATTTTGTTGACTAATAGGTGTGATTGGGTCTCTTGAGGTTTTTTCATTCAGTTCTGGTCCTCATCAGGGTCCTGCTAGGGAGTTCCCCGCTGCTTCTCCACTCTTTGCCTCTACAGACTACCTTTTTTTTTTTTAGGCTGATGTGGTCATCAAGTTCCCTGAAGAAGAAGCTCCCTCGACTGTCCTATCTCAGAACCTTTTCACCCCGAAACAGGAAATTCAGGTACATCCCAAAGGCCTTATCCACTAACATGGAGGAGAAATGAGTGCAATGAGGAAGAGCAGCAAGCACCTGTATTCTGGCTCTGGGCTCTCTTTTAACCTGTTCATATGGTATTTGATAGTTTGAGCCTCACCGCCTGTGCATTAGGCAGGGCAAATACCAGTCTCATCCTCAAGCTAAAGAGGTTCAGAGAATAGTATGGAGCTCCCAGAAAGTTGGAGATGAAGTCAGAACCTGAGTCTGTTTCCAGATGTGCAGGGGGCTCAGCCCTCCAGATACCACTGGGCGGTCACAGGCACAGATGGGTTTAGCATTGTCCTCTCTGTTCCTGCGTAAATCAGGGCCAACCGGTGGGAAAGCTGCTGGGAGCAGGGCTTTCCAGGCAAGTCCTTCTGTTCCAGGGCTTCCCTTCCTTACAGTACCAACTTGAGCAAGCCCAGCCACAGGACCGCTGTGAGAGTCCAAATGGACAATGGATAAGAAAAGAAGCTTGGAAATGTTTCTGAAAGCTCTTTGCAAAGTAAACCCAATAAATGCTATAAACAATTTAGGTACCAGTTAAGGAAACAGGTGGATCCACCAGTGGACTATATTTTATAGTCAGGAGAAATGTTCCAACATGGAAAACTATGTATGAATTAATGTGAAGTGTTAAAAGGCGACAGCTTGCCCTCATTTCACTATTGAAAAAGGACAAGGGTAGAGCAGCAGGATTCTTTCTAAAACTTGAAAGAACACAGTTTTAAGAACGTAAAGCCTGGCTAACAGAAGGTACAGTGTGGTATCAAAGGTGGAGGAGGCGGCAGCAAGGAGTGTTAGAAACCCCTTAATGGCAGTGGTAAAACAAAGAGGAGCTGAGGTGAAAATGGAGGCGCGGGAGTCTCCCATGGGGCTCTCACCTGGCCCAGGGTTGGCTGAGCACGGGTAAGTGGAAAAGAGAGCCACCATCTATTCACTGGATGAAAATCTTCAAAAGAGAGAAAATAGCTCAATTTATATATGTGCATTACTGCTCGTGGAGCATAGTCACGTGCCCTGCTCCATTTGATCCTCATGACAGTTCCAAGTCACCCCTATTTTCCAGCTGGAAACTGAGGCAAAGAGTGGTAAAGTGACTTGCCCCTGGTCTCACAGCTGAACACAGGAATATGGGCCTAAGTTAAAGTCTCTGGACTCTTGTACTTCACCACTTCCACTAGGTCAAGTAGTTTAGGTGAACTTCCTGAAGATTATTCATGTTGATTCTCTCAGCAGGGAAAACAAATATCAAAGGAGTGCTTGCCCAGCCTTCTGATTTTTTTGGAAATCAGGTAGAACAAATAAAGGAGAAAGATTATTGAGACTATCCCCAGAACTTGGACTAGGGGAGAGGCTGTCGAGGTGGGGTTGGGACCTCCTGAAGTGAGGCTGTGTTAAATATTAAAAGGGGTGAAGTTGTCAACAGTTAGCTCCCTGAAGCGGGGCAGTAGTATAAGACTTAGGGACCCAGATGCCACCTAGGAACCCAGAATCCTGACCTGGGTAACACCTAAGCCATCCACATGTGCCCATCTACCTGGGTACCCTTTTTGACACAGCTAAATGCCACTTTATGGGTTGCATTCTCCAGTTTGTAGATTGTAGTTTTTAAGGTAGAGAAGGGGTTGGCTAAGTGGTGAGCCCACGTTGTCTTGGGAGGTACACTTCTAGAATCAGAAACCAGCGTTGAGAAGAGGCAAAAGGCCAAGTGGCTACTTGTTGTCGGGAGGCTTTAGCCCCTGGGAGGCATTTCCTCTTAATAATGGTCAGTGATGCTTTGATTCCTGTTGCACATGGCAGACTGCAGGGAAGGGCACATTCTGAAAGCTTTCCGTGTGTCTTCTCTTGGCAGCACCTGTTCCGAGAGCCTGAGAAGAGGCCCCCCACCGTGGTGTCCAATACATTCACCGCCCTCATCCTTTCGCCCTTGCTCCTGCTCTTTGCTCTGGTGAGTCGCCATAATTAGCATGGGCAGCGTGTGTCTGGCGCCAGACTCGGCAGATGTAGCCATTCCAAAGGAGGCTTTGTGCTCTGGCCTCAGCACAGCTCCAGAGGGGTCCAGCAGCTGTGACCTGAACTGATGGTCAAAAAATTTTAGAATAACCAAATTCCCCACTATGGGGGAGTGGCCAAATAAATTGATCCATTAATAAGGGGGCATGAGAAAGTTTCTAATAGCCACTGAAAGTGAAGTGTATGGACTGTGGTGCTGCATAGTAGGGTTCAGATGCGATCAAGTGTGGAAAAAGCAAAGCCTAGTGCTGATAGCTATGAAGAATAGAGAACAGAGGCTGCACATTCCAGCTCTATTTAGAGCATAAAACTGGAAACAGCCTATGGTTCTCATGAAAGCAAGTGTTAATTAGTAAGCCCATCCTACAGAGTAGCACACTCTCGGGAACAGAGGGGTAGATTTACACTCATAGGACAAGACAGCCAAATGGATTACTGAGTGTGGAAGACAGAGGATAGGATAGCATGTTTATGTGATGCTTTGTGGAATTTTTTAAAAAATATATATTAACTTTGGTCACCTGAGGAGAGGACATTTTGGAGAATACAAAAGAAGGAAACTTTTACATTTTATACTCTATTGTATTGTTTGTATATATATTTTTCTCTCTTTCTTTTTTGGGGGGTTGCTAGGGATTGAACCCAGTCCTTGTGCATGTGAGGCAAGCAGTCTACCAACTGAGCTAAGTCCCCAGCCCCTGTATATTTTTTAACTAATTAATTGGTTTCTCTTTTGTTTCTCTTTTAAAATCATAAATGTAGATATATATCCTCAGGGTTCAGAGAATTTTGAGGAAAAAAACTCATTAGATCTTACTTTTTGGAAAGTTGCCTGTGTTCCTATTTGTTGATTTTAACAAAATAATTTTTGGTTTATCTAAATCTAGAAGCATGCCACAAGCTTCCAGAAACCAGACCTGAGGTGTGAGCCACTGTTCTTGTATCTGAGCATCAGGATTTCAGAAGGCATAGAACCCGTGCCTGCGGCCGCGGGTTCATCCCTCCAGTTCTTACAGAACTTGGTGGAAGCGTCAGTTACTTTATCATAACTGCGTCTTCTGACTTGCCAGCTTTATGGTTCTACCTGTTTTAAAACAGAATGGTTTACTGGCTTTAAAGATGATGTACAGGGTTGAGTTACTCAAGCACAGTTGCGAGCAGGTGCTACGACGCCTTTCTACCAAAAAAGGGAACATTTTTTCCTGAGGGTTTATAACAGGGTAGTTGTCACTTAGAAATATTCCCTTTTTCCAGTTTGCATGAACTTTTAAGCCCTGAGGACTATTCATTGGATGAGCATTGGCATGGCATGTGTAGCCTTTCTTTCAAGTTCTAATATCTTTTTAATTTATTTCTCCACATCCTTCAGTGGATCCGGATTGGTGCCAATATCTCCAACTTCACTTTTGCTCCTAGCACAATTATCTTTCACCTGGGACATGCTGGTAAGTGCTCCAGGCTGCTAATTCCATTTAACCTCCTCTGACATTTTGCCTGCCCACGCAAAAGCCCTGTTAAGTAGACCCACAACCTATTAACTATAATGACTTAATAGCATAACATTTCCCTCTTCCTCCTGGCCTTTTAAGACAGTTAATATGATGATAAACCTGTTTGGCCCATCAGCTTAGAACAGCTGTCATTATATTGGGCTTCATTGTACTAGGAGGCTGTTGGCAAGCCATTTACCCTCATTTAATAGCCCTGTTCATTTCCAGAGATTACTCACTTATCGTATCTTTACACCGAGCCATCTTCCTGGATGAAGAGCATTAATGCAGTTTCCAAAGGTTATCTTTCCCCACCGCATCGATCTTTACATTTGCTGGCGGCTCTGTCTGGACAGTAATAGAAAACAGTCCCTTCTGTAGTCAGACATGCTGTCCTGTATTGTTCTCTTGAGAACTTGGGACCTAAATAGCCTGAACATAATGAGACAGTAAATTCACAAATCAGTTAAGTATTTCTGAGTCTTTGACACTATTGGATCAGTGTTCCCTTGCATCTCACTGGGACTTCAATATTTTTTAATTCCTTTGCCTCTTTTGGGAGTCATCATCTCTACATCCATAATATATGGCTTCTGGAGGGGGCCATGAACGAATCCCTTGAAATTCATGCAAATGTGTGTCTATATTTTTCTGGGAAAGAGAGTCCATAACTTTGATCAGATTCTCACAGTGGCATGACCTCAGAAATGGCCAAGAATCCTTGCTGTAGTTATCTGTCATGCTTCTGGGCAAAATTGACAGAATGACCTTTCTCTCCAGCTTAGCTACTGCATTTGAATGATAGCCCTCCTGGGTCAGTCTGAGAACAAAACCTGCATATTAATTTGTTGAGAGACATGATTTTTCTTACTAGTATGCTTTTTGTGCATATTTCCTTGTTTGATTTTCATTGCAACCCTGGTGGGAGTGATTGGGGCAGAAATTATGATCCCATTTGACAGGTGAGAGAATTTGGAAACAGAAATTAAGAGACTGGTGAGGGCGGAACCTGGACCAGAACCCAGGACTCTGAGTGCTTTTTGTCCCTTCCTAGTCACAGTAGTAAATCATCCTTAATGTTCTTTTGTTTTTGTTTTTAGAGATGGGGGTCTCAGCCTATGTTCTCCAGGCTGCTCTTGAATTCCTGGCTCAGGGGATCCTCCTACCTCAGCCTTCCAAGTGCTGGGATTTCTGGCACATTCTACCATGTTCAGCTTCCTTAACATGTATTTAATAGGAAGGAAATAACTCATTTGTTTATATCCTGCATACTTCCATTAAGAATTCAAAAAATAAAGGCAGTGGCTCATGCCTGTAATCCCAGCTACTTGGGAGGCTGAGGTGGGAGGATCATAAGTTCAAGGTCAGCCTGGGCAACTTAGTGAGACCCTGCCTCAAAATAAAATTTAAAAAGAAAACAAAACAATGGTGGAGTGCTTGCCTAGCATGAGCACGGCCCTGAATTTGATCTGCTGTACTGCATAGTACCGGGGATCGAAGCCAGGGGTACTTTGCCATTGAGCTACATCCCCAGCCCTTTTCATTTTTTATTCTCAGCCAAGGTCTCTCTGAATTGCCAAGACTGAACTTGTGATCGTTTTCCCTCAGCCTCCCAAGTATCTGGGACTATAGGTGTACAGCACCAGACCCAGCTTAAAGAAAAGAATTTTTAAAACTAAGGTTTTTTTGTTTTTTTGTTTTTCGTACTGGGGATTGAACCAAAGGTGCTTTACCATGAGCCACATCCCCAGCCCTTTTTATTTTTTATTTTGAGATAGGGTCTTGCTAAGTTGCCAAGGGCTTCGCTAAGTTGCTGAGGCTGACTTTGAACTTGCATTCCTCCTGCCTGTGTATCCCAAGTTGCTGGGATTATAGGTGTGCATCACCGTGCCGGGCAATGGTAAAGTTTTAAGGGAAACAAAACCTGTGTTAAAGAATAGAAATAGATGTGAGCAGGACTATGGATTGAAATAAAATAGTCGAAGTCTGACTTTTGGTTCTGAATTTCTTGGTAGCCAGGGCTGAGGAAGTTATCTACTTTCTGGCATTAAATAAAAGGGATGAAACAAACTAAAACTAATCTGGAAATACAGTCCGTTTCCTGACCCAGCAGTCCACTGCTTCCAAGTCCCTTCCACCCAAAGCACCATTAGCTTTCATTAACTGGGTCTTTTGACTCCTCTGCAGCTATGCTGGGGCTCATGTATGTCTATTGGACTCAGCTCAACATGTTCCAGACCCTGAAGTACCTGGCCATCCTGGGCAGCGTGACGTTTCTGGCTGGCAATCGGATGTTGGCCCAGCAGGCAGTCAAGAGGTAAGGCCAGGGCTGGGCTGGGGCCCCGGGGTAGGATTAGACATATTGGTTAGCTCTGCCAGGCCAAATCGAGACCAAGGATATGTGGCAACAAGATTCATTTCTTAAGGGCAATTCTGACTGTTTAATCCAGCTCAATACAGAAGCCATAGAATGTTTTAAGCCAGTAAAGGGCCTTTAATGATCAGCCATAGATCTATTAAAAGCATAATTATTTATATCACTACTCTTTGGAATGAGAGAGGAAAGTAATTGCTATATGTAGATTAAAATGGGCTAGAATATGTGATAAACGGTTGTTTTCTGTCTGGCTGTGTAAAAATCCTCCTCTCTGGTAACAGGATTTTGCCCTTCCCCTCCCTCACACCCCTAAGGTGACACCTGGGGTCTAGCCTGTGTGTGAGGTCTGTGTTCTTCCCACAGAAGCTGCACAGGTTTTGCAGGGGGCTCCCAGTAGGGAGCATCCACCCAGGAGCCCACACACTACCCAAGAACCAGACAGGCCAAGAGTCAGACCTTGACGTGATGGCAGCTTGCTGGCAGCTCGACTTTCAGAACAGAATTGGAGGCAAATTTAAATGTCACATAGGTGTTTCTCATTGATTTGGCTTTATTAGAACCTGGGTGATTTCAATCACGCAAAGGCCAATAGGAAAAGGTCAAAATTGCTTTCACCTTTGGAAGAAATCATTTTCAGACATGCCCTGCTTTCTCCTCTCCGAGACTTCTGCTAGCAGATTGGAACTCAATATCATGCCCTCCAACACTGCTGCCAATTAGGTTGGTCAGAGCTGGGAGAGGTTTTCTCAAGGAGACCGTTAGTGGGTGAGAGAAGCAAAGGTCTCCTCTCTCCCCAGTTTCCACTGTGAGCTTTTTGAGGGCCTCACTCTGGAGAGTGGTGCAGGCATGCTCTTTGGCTTCCCCAGAGTAATCCAGGTCCCCCAGAGCTCTATTTGACACCAGCAGTGGTGGCTTGTTCCTTTTTTGATCCCTTCACAGCCTTTACTTGATGGCTATGCAGTGCAGCTAGAAAGCCCGGGACTCCGAAGTTTTCCCAGAGCAGAGCCTGTTCCCTTGCAGCAACCAGTCTGGGCCCCCAGGGAGCCAGCTGTGCTCTGCTAACTTTTCTTTTCTGGAATTTGCTCACAAGACAGAACAGGGGAGAGCAGGGGAGAAACCACTTGACTTAGATGCTGCTTACCAGTTCCTAATCTGAAATCCTAAAGTTGTGTGCATTTTCTGGGGGGAGAGACCAGGGTTTTTAACAGAATCCCAAGAGGATCAGTAACTCCTCACACACAGACATACACACACACACACACACACACATACACACACATGCATCCTGTAAGTCCTGAAGAATCAGTGGCCTTAATAGAAGCTCTGGTTGGGTGTTTGCCATTTCCTACTTCAGCTTATTTCTCCTCTCACTGTCCTTTCTTGATTCTCAAACCCTCTTTCCTTTGGCAGGATCGCTGCAGAGCAGAGCAGTAGATTGGCAAAATATAGGACACTACGGTAAAGATGAAGGGTGGACGCATCCCAGGACTAGGGTCCCTTTCCCATCTTGCCTTCCTCATGCATGTCAGTTATTTGATTGAGTTTTTGGCCCATTCATTCCTCCCTTCCCCTCCCTATGCCAAAGCCAATTCCGAGGCCATTTTATAATCTGCTGGAAGAGGTTATGGCTGGACCAGGGCAGAAGCTGCCTGAGGAAGCCCAGCTGGAGCAACTTTGGCCTGGCTCTGACTGCAAGAGATGCCATCCTTCCTTATGTCCCGAAGAGTATTGATTTATATGTAACAGCCTCTCTGTGTTCATAGCAGAGCAGGATTGAAGATAAAACAAGTCCAACCTTGGACATTTTAAAAGGGACCCCATCCAAGACACTTAAATTTATTAAATGGTGGTCCCATGGCAAATCCTGGCACACCTTGTCACTGTTTCTAGGCCTTTCCATAACCCTAATCTCTAGTTGGGCCAAACAGTGTGGTTTGGTGAGGCTGAATTATGCAGGATCAAGGGCACAGATGAAAGCCAGCAGCAGAGTCCCAGTTCTTAGCGTGCAGGGTGCGGTTCAGGGCCGCTCCCTATGTGACTGACAGTGCTAATGCTCTCCAGGGGTTGGTCCTGGGATGAGTACAGCAGGGAGGCAAGGTGTAGGGAAGGAAGGACAGAGAGTGCCTGCAGCTTCATAGATCTAGATAGAGGTGGACAAGAGGTTTCCGTGAGGGGCCAGAACCCTTATCTCTGGCACTGTTGTGTGTGAAAACAGCCATAGACCATGTAAACAAGTGGATGTAGTTGTATCTCAGTAAAACTATTTACCAAAACTGGTGCTGGGCTGGATTTGGTCTGCATGACATAGTTGGCTGATCCCTGCTCTAGACCAAGAAAGGGTAGGGAGGTATTTGGTTTTATGAGTCATGTCCCCTCTTATCCCTTGCCTTGGAAATGGCTTTCTATGCAAAAGCAACTAAGCCATCTAATTTTTTATCCTCTGAAAATAGGAGAGATCAACAAAAGCATAGGATTTAGAGCCCTTTCACTGATGTGTGAACATCGGCTGGGTCACCTAGTCCCCAATGTAGAAAAAAAACTGCATTTATTTTGGCTTTTTTTCCCCAAGTTTAACTAAGGTGTAATTTACATAGAGTAAAATTCACTTGTGTGTGTGGGTATAATTCTATGACTCTTAAAAAGCATATATGGTTATACAGCTACCATCTCAATCAAGACAGAGACTTTCCCACACTTTTAGAAGTTTCTGTTGGCCTCTTTTGTAGGCAGCCCCCTCTCCCTACCAGTATCCCCTGGCCTTACTTATTTGGTTGTGTCCTAAATTATACTTGTTCTGTCTGCAGTTTGCTTTCAGAACTAGTCCTTCCTGCTCTATGCTGAGTTCTTTAATTCTTTACCCTGAATTGATATTTCTCCCTTGATTTTCAGATTGTCCACTTCTACCTGCTATTCCCATATCATATAGCTTGAGGGAGAAGAAAGTCATTTGATCATTTGAATATTTGGGACTTTCTGAGGTTGGGACCTAGTGTTTAGATTTAGCTCCTGGTACCTGAAGACTTGTAGTTGATCTGAAGACAGACACTGATATGAGCGACCATAACAGAGGGCATTCTTCTTAGTCAAGATTGAGGCTAGTGGGCCACTACCCTTCTTCTGTTCTTATTTCTCACTCATGCTGTCCCTTCTGCAGAAACTTTTTTAAGCACACACATTTTAATGTACCTGGTATCTCTGAACATTGTTAAAGAGTTAGGAGCACACAGTCTTGCCCCCAAGATTAGCTTCATGCCTATGTGTGCCCCTGGGAACTGTTTTGGTAATTGACCTGGACCCTCCATTCTGCAAGACTGTGAATGTGACATCACTGTATGTAGTCCTCACCATAGGGCCTAGTCGCCGCTAAGGATGGTGGGTGTGTCCGCGCCCCACCCCCTTCACTGGAGCCTGCCTCAACCAATTGGTTTCTTATTGCTCTCAGCACCAGGTAACAGATCTGTCTAGATGATCCTTTTTGCTTCTGTGTTTCCCCATTGTTGAGTCCAGGGAAAACCAAAGGGAAAGAGGGAATAAAGACAGAGAGAGGTTTTTATCCCATCTTAAAATGTTTCTGAGTAACTCTCATTTTTGAGAATTACTCTGTATTTAGATGCGGGGTCTGACTCTAGGTAAGAACACGGCCACGTGGCAGGAATGTGGTGCAGGATACTGTCCTTAAAGCTGCATAAGGGCCACGTGTTGGTTGGCAGATGTGGAATCTGGGAGATTGACGATAAACATTCTTTAAACCCTCCGCTCTGTTTTGCTAGTTGGAACTTGCACTTTTTGGCCTTGTACTGTGAGAGGTGTGCCTGGAATTACCTCATCTCCTGTATTTTCACATAAACTTTCTTAGTTCTAAAGTTTGTTTCATTGTTTCTAAGTTATCATCAGCTTCAGTTATGAATTAGCTGCCTCACATTTCTTTTGTGAGATGAGATGGGGCATAACTGAATAAAACCAATGATTATTCCCTTATAAATGGGACCTTGTGGTGGGAGAGTGCCTTGGTCTCTGTTGTTACCAGTTAGGAGCTGTAACAGTGAGTCAGAAACTTCAGTAATTTTGTGTTTTCTCTTCATTTTTCTTTCAGAACAGCACATTAGTTCCAGAAAAAGGATGGAAATTTTGAAAACTGAAGTGAATGTCAAGAGGAGTCAAGAACAATTCACAATGTGAAAAAAGGAATTTAAGAAAAAATAACTTTATTTAAAAAGAAAACAATTGCGATGTGGTTGTACTGTTGCTTGTTGTTTTTCAGTTTCCCCCCCACGGAGCAGACGCCTTGAGTCCAGACTGCCTGTTTCTGACATGATGCCCTAGCAAGGCGCTCTGAGTGCCCTTAGTTACCCACCCAGGGACTGCATTGGAAAGTTGAAATCTGTGATTAATTTGTTTTGGAATAAAAAGGATGATAACAGGAGCAAAGGCCTGACTGAGAGCTCTCTAGTACATTTGGAATGTGTGACATAAGGACTTGGTTGAGACTTGGTTCTTGGCCATGGGCAGGGTGCTTCTTCCCCTTTCCCAAAAGGACAGAAGTTGTGGGAGTAGCCGCCTTCTGTCTGCTTCTCCAGCAGGGAGCCTGCAGGGAGCCCCACTGGTCTGAAGATTCCTCTTGGTCCACAGCTAGGACCTGTTCGAGGATCTTGCCTTGAAAGTTTGGCGTCAGTCCCCCGTGAGGGTGTCAGCTGTCTCGTTCATTCCTGCTGCTGTGATGACATGCCACAAACTGGGTGATTTATAAATAATAGAAATTTATTTCCTATGGTTCTGGGGCCTGGGAAATCCAAGTTCAAGGCACCAGCAGATTTGGCATCTAGTGAGAGCCTGCTCCTTGTAGATGGTGCTGTCTTAGTGTCTTCACATGGCAGAAAGGGACAAATGTTTTGTCCTCATGTGGCAGAAGGGGCAGAAAGATAAAAAATGAGCTAGCCAGTTCCCTCAGGCGGTACTCATCCATTGGTGAGGGCTTGGCCCTCCTGCTTTAGTCACCTCTTGAGGGCCCCGTGTGTGTGTGTGTGTGTGTGTGTGTGTGTGTGTGTGTGTGTGTGTACACGTGTGTGTGCGCATGCACTTGTGTGTGTGTTTTACTGGGGATTGAACCCAGGGGTGTTTTGCTGCTGAGTTACGATCCCAGTCCCTTTTTTGAATTTTATTTTGAGACAGGGTCTCCTAAATTGCCCAAGTTGGCCTTGAACTTATCCTTCTGTCTCAAGCTCCTGACTCTGGGATTACAGGTGTGCATCACCATGACTGGCCCATTTAGTTAACTTTCAGGATGCAGATAATCCTCACAGAGTTTACTGAATTCAGGGTACAAAAGTTATGTCATTTTAATTAGATTGCTTTCCAATCTAGCTGGACTTTACTCCAATAAGGAATTTGGGATCTTTTACTGGAAACAGGGAAAGGAAATTCTAGAACTCTGGGCTAGTCCCAAAAAGGGTCCTACGGATGGGAAGACAAAATATGGGCAATTGCAGGGCAGTCCCTAAGGTGGGAAGCAGGCCTCACCTCTCCCAAAAATTGCATGCTAAGTGTCCCGTAGATATGTTTTATTTGACCTACAGTGTTTAAGTAGTTGAATCAGTTGCTGACATTTGAAAATGAGATTTATATAAAAAAAGTCTGGGTTTGGGTTTTGGAATCTGGATCCTTTGTTGTTTTCATGCTATTTTCTGAGTGCTGTTAGCAGGATCCCAATAAGCAGTTTGTGCTGGGTCCACATTTCCTCATTCTCCAGCTTGTATTTCCTGAGGGGCCTGGAGTCTTGGAGTCACAGGAGTCTCCCCATGCCCTCCTCCCCTCCGCCTTGAAGAAGAAAATTAGAGCCCCATTAGTGAAGGGCTGCATTACTGACTAGCTGCCCTTCCCTTTGGATGGGTCTACACTCACCTGATTGTTATGGTCCCTCCCCTCAGATCTTTGTGCTATTCCACTTGCCAATTTTGGTTGTGGTGGTGGTTGTACTAAGGTTTGAACCCAGGGGCATTCTACCACTGAACCACATCCCCATCTAGTTTGTTTTGTTTTTTGGAACCAAGGATTGAACCCACCGGCCCTTTACCACTGAGCCACATCCCCAGCTCTTTTTATTTTTTATTTTGAGACAGGGCTTCATTAAGTTTCCTAGGGCCTCACAAAATTCCTGCGGCTAGCCATAAACTTGAGATCCTTCTGCCTCAGCCTCTTGAGTCACTGGAATTACAGGCGTGTGCCACTTTTCCTGTCATCTTTGTTCCTTTGATAATTGCCTTTAGGACCCCTGTTTTAATTTTTGTTACTCATCCCATTCTGAGGGGAAAGGGCGATGTTGGTCTTCCGTTGCTCTTAGATGGCTCCTGGAGTCCCTACTTCTGCATACTGGGACCTCTGCAAGTCTGAATGGTGAGGTAGGTGAGGGGCAGCAGCATGTGGGATGATAGCAGGGCAGCCTGCTCAGCTTCTCCATTGAGACCTGGACAGGCCTGGAGACAGACTGGGTAAGGCCCCATAGGGAGGTGGAGGTGGTAGAAGGGCCTCCAAGTGTGAAACATGCTGAGTGTCCTTACTGGGAACAAAGGGCGGCCTGTGACTGAAGGGAAGAGGGCAGTAACAGCTTCCTGGAGAAGGGGCTGGCAAGGCTAAGGAGCACCAGTGCTGCTGATTCAGGCTGGCCACACTTGCCCTGTGCCATGCTGTCGCTGTGCTCAGTGAGCAAGGTGGATTCCATCCAGGCTTTTGGTCCACTGCAGCCTAAAGGGGACAGGTGGGGAAAGGAGAGACTACAAATGTGACAAGGTCTTCCAAAGACCTTGGCAAATGAAGGGTGAGCAACTGCTCATCACGGAGTCCCATCATCTTGAAGATGCTGTGATTCTTTTTGCATTTTCTGAGGGGCCTGGAGTCACAGGAGTCTCCTGGTGCCCTCCTCCCCTCCGCCTCCTTCCAGAGTCCCCAGCTCTTTGGCCTCCTAGTTGTGTGACTTGAGACCCGATTCTGACCTCTCTGGGAAACTGGCAATGAAGCCAGCCCTGTCTTCCTCCAGAGGGCTGTTGCAGGGAGCCTCTTTGTGAACTCCAAGTTAATACACACATAAAGGATCATCATTAAAAGTGACAAGTCCCCCAATGATTAAAGCATTTCTTTAGGGGAAAAAAAATAGCACTGGGTCTTAAGCGGGACCCCCACGGGAGTGAGGAGGGAGCTCCGGCATCTCCGTGGGGAGAGGTTAAGTCTTCTAAGCTCCCATTAGAGTTGCAGTTAATGGAGATCAAGCACTGGGGCTGTGGCCGCCGTGGTTTTTCCCTCTCTAATTGTATTCACCTCGAAACCACAAGTAGCAGCAGGTCCCAGCGGTCATTATTTCATTTGAAAAACTAATTGAAAGTTAAGAGAGTCCCAGGTTTTTGCTTTTGTGGAACAGGCCAGGGAAAGATATGAGCAGGTGGGCCTGGGAGGAGAGGGGTCCCGGGCTGGCCGTCATTCTCCCATTCAGCTAGTCTCGGCCTTTGTTCTCCTTGGCAGGTTCCAGGCCTGCCGCCTCTCTTGGTTGAAGTGGACCGCCTGCCCTCAATGGCCAGCCTCCTCCTCCGGAGGGGACTTTTGTTTCCCATTGTTCTTATTGTCTGCTCAGACGAGCTGCCCTCCTGAGTGGCCCCCTGCTGAGCATTTCCCACGCTTCACATTCTTTCCCAGGGACAGCAGGTGGTCTGAACCCTGTGCTCTGCTCTCTGTGTTCTGGTGCTGGGAGACAGGCGGCCTGGCTTCCAGCCCTTCAGGACTTGGGTCAAACCCTTCCCTTCCCTAGTGACCAGGTCCTAGGCTGGCAAACGAAGGGTGAGCGACTACTCATCACTGAGTCCCATCAACTTGAAGATGCTGTGATTCTTTTTGCACTTGTAATCAAGACACATCCCATCATCCAGAATTCACAGTTATTGGTTTTTAAAGGTTTGATTTACTTGCAGTAAGATGCTTAAATCTTAAACTCAATGAATTTTTATATTTAACACTGGGATAACTGTTACCCAAATCAAAATATGGCCACCTCCCCAGCCCTCTTTTGTATTTTATTTAGAGACAGGGTCTCACTGAGTTGCTTAGCACCTCGCTGATGCTGAGGCTGGCTTTGAAGTGATCCTCCTGTCTCAGCCTCCTGAGCCACTGAGATTATAAGTATGCGCCACTACGCCCAGAAAAAATATAGAACATTTTATATCACACTGGAAAAAACACAGATTTTGAGGGCAAGTGATGTGTGCAGATATGTGGCCCAGATGAAATGGTTCATCAGTAGAAAAAGCTGGGTAACCACTAACATGGGGACCTCTGGTTAGTTGTGGCTTCAGTATGAGCATCTTTGGTAGTTATACTTCTTAAAAAATCATCTCTGCTAGAGATGGCAATAAGCCACATAGGTGATGGTACATATTGTAATACCACAACAAAAAAATAAAAATGAGGGGCAGATAGTAGAGCTCGGTGGGAGAGCACTTGCTTAGCATTTATGAGACCCTAGGTTTATTCTCAGTGCTGCCAAGATAAGTAACACCAGACAAACTAATTTTAATATATTTTATTTGACTCAACCATCCAAAATATTATTTTAATATGTGATCAATGTAAAAATATTAAGATATTTGCACTATTCTTCCAGACTAAGTCTTTGAAATCCTGTGTTTATTTTACACTTAAAGCACATCTCAGTTTGTTAGCAATATTTCTTTTTTAAATATTTTTATTAGTTGTTGATGAAATTAATTTTATTTATTTATTTGTAGGTGGTACTGAGAATCTAACCCAGTGTCTCACATATGCTAGGCAAGCGCTCTACCACTGAGCCACAGCCCCAGCCCTGGTAGCAACATTTCAAGGGTTCGATGGCCACATGTGTATAATGGCCACTGTGTTGGAAAGCCAGGATTCCCAACTCTGCTTCCTCTTCTCCCATTTTCTCTTGAACCCACTCAAATAAGACTTTGACCTCCACTCCTGAGCCATAGTCCCAGTCCCCTCCCTTCTTCTTGTCTTCAGTTGGTCTCTGAGAGTGACTTTAAACATCAGTCAGATTATATTCTTCTGCTTAACTCCATGAGGACTTCCATGTCACCAAGGGTGAGATCCGAGTCCCCACAATGACCATATTAAACAAAATGTTTGGGAGGCCATTGTGTAGGGCTGCACTAGGCTCCAACAGATCAGACCAAACCAGAACAGTAATCAAACAACTTTTCAATGGGGTGGTTTTCCAAAACTCAGGAGATTCACAGTAAGCAATCTAAGGGGCCTGGTCAACTTGAGCTGTCATAAGGAAGTCCCCTCTGCTTCAACCTTATAAAGAAAGTATCTCTGAACGACCAGCATGCTTTTTGTTCCATTTTTGTTTTTTCAGCCCATTTGCCCTACAATGCCACTGCTACCCAGTTCATTGGAGGTCCTTGCAGGATGCCGCGCAATCCATGAATCCCTGTGAGGAATCCACTTTGGAGCTCTACAACTCGATTTGGTAACATTGTGTCTTGAACCCCTCCACAGGTTCCCATGAGCTGCCCCCCACTCCCTCAGCCTCCCTTCCTCTCACCCACACCTTGGCTCTGCTCTAGCCAGGCACACTGACCTTGATATTCCTCCTTCCATGATCTTGTCTCAGCGCCTTTGTGAGGACTTTTCACCCTACCTAGATATTCACAAAGCCAACCACCCCCACTCCTCTGGGTCTTGACTCAAATGTCAAACCATCAGTGAGGCCTTCACATGTACACAGTGGAGATAAACTAACACCCTCCAACACTCCCATCCCATTCAAAGCTTGTCCTTTGTACATACCATTGGGTGTTTACTTGTTTTTGTTACCCTCTCCCATTAGAATAACGGTCTGTGAGATCAGGGACTTTGCTCATTAGTGTTTCCTCAATGCCTAGAAGAGGACCACCGTGTATGCATAAATATTTATTTTTTATTTTTTGGTACTGGAGGTTGAACTCAGGGTCACTTTACCACTGACCTAAATCCCCAGCCCTTTTTATTTTGAGACAGAGCCTTACTAAATTGCTTAGGGCCTCACTGAGTTGCTAAGGCTGGCCTTGAACTTGTGATCTGCCTGTCTCAGCCTCTGCAGTTGCTGGGATTACAGATACACACCATCATGCCTGGCTTATAAATATTTGTTGAATGAATAAAAGGATGAGCCAGTCACCAGTGGATGAAGGGTGACTTGACACAGGGCAGAGACCTATGGCTGAGAGCCTGGTTCTGGGCCAGGCAGCCTGGGTTTGCATCCCTTCTCTCTCACTTGCCAGAGGAGACCATGTGCAGTTAGGTTAACCTTTCAGCACCTCAGTTCCTTGTCTAAGAATCACAGTACTTGCCAGCTTGCTGAGAGGCTGTGTGAGGAGGAGACGTTCTGTGGTTCTGTTCATGAAGCTGCTCAGCAGGCCCTCTATGTTTGGTAAATGTTAGATTTTTCTTTTCTTTATATATATATATATTTTTTTTTCAGTTGTCAATGAACTTTTATTTTATTTATTTATATGCTGTGCTCAGAATCAAACCCAGTGCCTCACACATGCTAGGCAAATGCTTTACCACTGAGTCACAAACCCAACCCAGATTTTTCTTTTCTTTCGTTCTTTCTTTTCTTCTTCTTCTTCTTCTTCTTCTTCTTCTTCTTCTTCTTCTTCTTCTTCTTCTTCTTCTTCTTCTTCTTCTCCTCCTCCTCCTCCTCCTCCTCCTCCTCCTCCTCCTCCTCCTCCTCCTCCTCCTCCTCCTCCTCCTCCTCCTCCTTCTTTTTTTTTTTTTTTTAATGGTACTAGGGCTTGAACCCAGGGCCACACACATGCTAGGCAAGCACTCTACCATTGAACTACATCCCCAGCCTTAGCTATTTTTTTCTTTTTTATTATACCTTGTAAGGTCACTTTGGGAAATATAACTCTATAAGACCTAAAAAATAAAAAAAAAAAAAGGCTGTAGATAAGATTGAAATGCAGAACAATATGGGGGAATTTTATTGTATTTACAAAGGAAAAAGTAGGTCAGAAGTGAAATAGGATTAACTGGATCCAGTTGTGTTCGGGCTCCAGGTGGTCCGAGCCCCAGCTGAGGTCTTCATCCTTAGGAATTCCCACTGCAGAAAGAAACAGAAGGCTCGGTCTGGAGACTGCAGGAAGGGCGAGTTAGGGAGGGACGCCTGGAACCAGGGGATGGGCCTCCTGGCCAGGAGCTGGCCTCTCGCTTCACGAAACAGCACAGGGCAGCCACAGGGCAGAGGGGAGGATGCTCATGCCTGTCAGCAGAGCAGACCCCATTCTCAGCTTCTGCCCTGCCAACTGGCTCTCAAGGAGACCCGGGACTGGTCACTCCTCCTTGAAGAAGTCACTTCAAATCCCCAGACAGAGTCAGCTTCACCCAACCAGACATGCACCACATCCCTACTTCTCTTTCCATTGATCACAAGTTCAATAATCCACTGTGCAGCTCTTAGGTAAGTCCTGCCACCTCAGTGTGCTATGAATGCCAGGAGGCTGCCTCTGTCCTGACCATTGTGGGTCCCCAGCCTGGAACATGGCACATAGTAGTCCTGGATGGCCCTTGGAAGGTACCTAACCCTGAACCTCGGCTGTGAGGACACAGGTGTAGGGGGCACAAGTTGTGCCTGTCCAATGGTGATACTCTGAACTGTAACCCTCTGGGCACTCGTTCTGTTCTCTCAGGCAGACTTAGTGACAACATGAAATTGGTAGCAGCTGAACTGCAAGGGAACAATGGCTGGAGTGGCCTCCAGGCCCTTCCAAAGAGCTCTGTGAAGCCTCTGGCTTTTAACCTGCAGAACAAAGCCCCAGCTCTTAGGATAGGCCCTCCTTGGGGCCACTCCTGCTTAGGGCCGTCTAGAGAGACAGAAGGTAAAAGATTACCTGAGTGGCGGCAGAGCATCCTTCTGAGAGACAGTGTTTTTAGAATCCTAGCCTTGGGACTTTAGGGCAGCGCTAACCTGCTCCTTTCTTGGAGGAAGAAATCAGGAAGCCCCCCTTGCTGTGGGCAGGGAGTTGGTCTTTAGCCCCTAGGTCTGCCTGTGGTCCATTCAAAATCGGGTTCTGGGGGCTGGGTGTGGTGGCACACACTTATAATCCCAGTTCCTCAGGAGATGGAAGCAACCCAGCAGCTTAGTGGGGCCCTCAGCATCTCAAAATAAAAGTTTAAAGATGCCAGGATAGAGCATCCCTGGATTCGATCCCTAGTATCACAAAAATAAATGAATAAATAAAATAAAATCAGGCTCTAAAATACAGCAGTTATTCTCCAAACACATACACACAAAAACAAACAAACAAAAAACCAACAAAAAAAAAACCCTACAGTTTGTGTAGAGACATTCCAGGGGGGACAGCAAATCCGGGCTTGCCAGTCCCTGACTTGAGGCCAGCTGTAGCCTCTTCTTTGCCTCACTTTTTCTCTTCTGTAAAATGGGAAAACTCATTCCTGATCTTCCCTGACTCCCAGTGTGAATGTGAGGGTCAGTGAGGTGGGACATAACGGTTGTGACCATCTCTCCCACTAAGGACAGTGCACTTGTACAAGCTGGTCTACCACTGGGCGTGAGAAGGCCGGCCTGCCTTTGGCTTTATAGTTTTATGAACTTGGCCGAGAAGCCTGGGCATACCTCTCAGATTGCCTAAGTGGGAATCACCTGGGACATTTGTTGAAACTCAGATTTCTGGGATCTGGCCCCAAACCACTCAGTGAGTGACATTTTAGGGCACAGACATTGAATTTGGCCTCTTGATATACACGGGACATACAGCAGTAGATAACATTCAATCTCTGTCACCTGTCATGCATTTCCTCTCCTTCCTCTATTCTATTTTTTTTGGAGATAGGGGTCTATACTGTCCACATTTGTCTCAGACTCACAGGTTCAAGGGATCCTCCCATCTCAGCATCCCAAACAGCTGGGACTGCAGTCCTTCTGTTCTTGATGTGTATAAAAGGAAAAGAAGGGGCTTGTTATTTGCTGGGCAGAGAGATCTCGCCTTTGGAGAGAATGGGGAAGGAGCCTCTGAGGTCCCTAGACCACACACACACATCCTACCTGTGCTTCTGGAGCAGGGCCACCAGAATGCTCTCCAGTGCTGTCTGCTTTTGGTCTTCCCACGTGCTGTCCACCTGGCGGCCGAGCCGAACCCTTGCTCCTTGCTCCTGGTTCCTCTCTCTTTGTGGTTAGAGAAGGAGAAACAGTTGGGGTTGGTGTTGGGTAGGGATGTGGACACACGGGTGAGCATCCCTATGACTAATTCAATATCTGATATGGATTCTTCCACACAACTGAGTCAAATTCATCAACATCCGGGGCGGCACTATGTACAGAATGAAAAGTGCACCATGGAAATGCACATAGCCCGAAAATCCCTCCCAGATTACTAACTCATCTGGCAGACAGCAATGGCAGACACCATGCTAACCAAGTGATCAAATTTACCATCCACAATAATCCATGAATAATGGATACTGGTACTGGTTACTAAGAAGGACACAACAACGTCTGTGTGAGCGTCTAACCTGAATCTAATGATGAGGCTGCCTCTGCTGGTTCATTGCGAGGGATGGTCTATCTAGAGCATTGGCTTCTACTAGTCAGAATGTCAATGCGGGTGGGGCGAGAGGCTGGGGCTCAGCGGTAGAGCACTCGCCTAGCACATTGAGGCTCTGGGTTCAATCCTCAGCACCACATAAAAATAAATAAAATAAAGGTATTGTGTCCAGCTACAATTAAAAAAATAAATATTAAAAAAAAAAAGAATGTCAGTCCATGAAAGTCTTTGGAACTCTTCCAGATTAAGAGAAACTAATGAGACCTGACAACCAAATGAAACCTATGTTCCTGGACACAATCCTAGATCAGAAGAAGAAATAATTATAAAGGACATCTGGGGATAACCGATGAAATATGAATATGGGTTCTAAGTGATGATTATTCTGCGATTGTGTAAGGGGATGTCCTGTTGGTAGGTTTGTTAGCACGTGCAGATGTGCTCAAGGGTCAGAGTCATGATGCCTGCATTGTGCTCTCAAATGGTTCAGCAAAAATGATATTCAAAAGAATAATAATAAGCGTGTGTACGTGTTTGTATGAATCTATACCTAGCTATGGACATAGAGGAGGCAAATGCAGTAAAATGTTAGGAATTGCTGAATGCAGGGAAGAGTAGATGGAAGTCTGTACTACTGCTGCTGCTTTTTTTTTTTTTTTTTGTAAGTTTGAGATTTTTCAAAATAAAAAGTACAACAAATACACGGGATGTGGAATTGGGCTGTTTGGATCTCAGCTCTGCCACTGTTTGGTTCTGTGTCTTTTAGAGGTCATTAGTGGATCTGTACAGAGGGGCTGAGAGTCCCTACTTTGTTGAGTTGTTCCAATGATCAGAGAAGAAACTAAGAATAGTGACTAGTACTGCCAAGGGCTTTCCTGTGTGCCTGGTAGCGTGCTGGCGTCCATATTCTGTGCAGGCTTGTTTCTGACACAGCCATGATCAAACGGTAACTGCCATCAGCACTTACTGATGGAGCCTCGCAAAGGAAAAAGCACACGATGGGTGTAGAAGCAATTTGAAGCTTGACGCTGGGGTCCCTCTGCTGTGCAGGGTCCAGCAATGACAGATGCTAAGTCAGGGAGGAGACCAAACTAGGTCCCTGGCCTCCTGCATCAGGCCTTCCAAACCCTGATACACAGCTGTGTGGGAAAATTTTTCTGCTTACCCCTGCTGCCTGCTCATGATGTCCTGCAGCAGCTTTCGGGCAGACAGCTGGCCCAGAACCTTCCGGTAACTGTTGGTGAAGATGGCATCTGCATACCGCCGCATCCTATGTGAAGGAGTCGGAGGTTGGTGTGGGGGTAGGAGAGTGGACGATGGGAGCCAGACTCACCACGCCTCTGCAGGTTCCTCTGTTGCCCCCTGTCTTTGTCATCCTCAGTGACTTACCCTGGCTGAATGACCTCTGGGACTCAGTGTCTGGTCCCCTCCCTGAGATGTGCAGAGATGGCTCAGAGGTACAGGGATCCAGGGGCTGCTTACCTGAGGGGCAGAGAGGGAGACGGGGAGCAGTGGGAGCCAATGCTGAGGGTAAGGATCACAAAGAAGAACACCCAGAGTGGCATCCTTGTCCCCCAGGGAGGCACCTGCAAAAGAGCAAGAGGGGATGGTCAGGGGCGGCAGCAGCCATGGCCATGGGGATGCCCTTTGCCTACTGGATTTGGCTCCATAGTAAGTCTCCATCCTCATCCTTTGGAAGCTATAGGAAAAAGAACCCAGTTGCTGGAAGCCAGGCAGACCTGGGTTCAAGTTCTGCCTCTGCCAGCTCTGATTTCTCCATGTGGCAAATGGGCATGATAAAGTTACCCTGGCCATCTCATCAGGGAGAACAGAAAAACCAGAGAGAGTGCTGAAGTCACACCCTGCTGTTCGGGGACAAGAAGCAGAACTCATCCTTACCTGGGAAAGTAGAGAAGAGAGTGCCTTCCCTTAGTGCCACTATTCAGCATAGCCGTGACAGCAGCTAGCAGGGTGAGAGCTCAGCTCTGAGACAGACATTTGAGTTCAAACCCTGGCTCAAATGTCACTTAGATGTGTGTCCCAAGATGAGTGACTTTACCTGTCTGGGCCTCAGTTCCCCCCCACCCTAAAATGGAGACGATCAGTGTCACCTATATGGGGTCCTTGTGAGCATCAGGTGAGTTGGGGCACCTAAGAGAGTAGCTTGGCACATAAGGAACTCTCTAGAAACTTTTGCTGTGTCACCTAATATGGACCCACTTGGAGGGTAAACTCCACCTGTTTCTTTCATTGTGGAGTTGGAGGGAAGGGAGTAAACGTGTGAACCTCTCTCAGATGCTCAGGTTTCACAGAAGGAACTTTAGTCCTGAAAGGATCTGAGAGCCCCAGTAAGCCAGTGTGGCAGAACTCGGTGGTCTCCACTAACCCAGGGATGCCTGGGCTCTGAAGGAACACCCATGGAGACTGCCCCCTGTGGCCCGAGACCCCTGCCCCTCCAGAGCCAGAGGAAGCAGCCCCTTCAGGCATCGTGGTCAGACCCTCCTGGAGAGGCACCCCTCCTCCCCAGGGAGTCCTCCCATTCCTCCAGGGGAGCACTCGCTGTCAGCGAATGACAGGGAACTCGCGACCTCCAGTCTGGCTCTTTTCTGGGCTGTTCTTATCATGAGGATGTTTTTCTCATGGTGTCAAACCTAAATCCCCCTCGCCTCCTAATACAGCCACATGCCGAATAACAGTGTTTTGGCCAAACAGCCCACATATATAATGGTGGTCCCACAAGATTGCACTGCCCAGTGACAGAACCGTCACCACCTTGGTTTGTGTAAACACAGCCTATCACGTTTGCACCTTAATGAAATTGCCCCGTGGTGCATTTCTCAGAACATATCCCTGCCACTGATTCATGACTGCTTGTTAAACATTTTTTTAAATTTAATTTTTAGTTGTAGTTGGACACAATACCTTTATTTTATTTATTTTTATGTGGTGCTGAGGATCGAACCCAGGGTCTTGAATGTTCTAGGTGAGCACTCTACCACTGAGCCACAACCCCAGCCCCTTGTTAAACATTTCCTCTACGATAAGGACTGGAGCTAGAGAGGAGAACCTGGTATCTGCCCCAGGGCTGCGTCTTTCATATCTGCCTGCCGTGCCACCCAGAGATTCCACACCTGCACCCTGTGCTGAGCCCTTTGAATACACTTGCACTTGACTCTCTGCTCCTCGGCCCAAGGGCCTGCAGCCTTCTGTCCACCCTATCACACCTGACCTGGGCCGCCTCTCAAGACGTGAAATTTTCTTTTCTTTTTTTAAATTTATTTTTTAGTTATAGGTAGACACAATAGCTTTATTTTATTTTTATGTGGTGCTGAGGATCGAACCCAGTGCCTCACGCACGGTAGGTAAGTGCTTTACCTGTGAATCACAATCCCAGCCCAAGAGGTGGAATTTTCTAAGCAAGGAGATCCTTGGAGACAAGGATTCCCCCTTGACAAAAACCACTGAGTTTTCTGCCCCCTGGAACAGCCTGGTTTTCTTGCTTTTTTTTTTTTTTTTTTGGCTGTTCATCTTTTAAAGCTTTGGGCTGATCACCATCTTTCCTGCTCAGACTCCTTCCCCAGTAAACCCTAGGCCCCTGCTTTTGGCTAATTTCTCCCCTGCCTCCTAGCCCAGGGCTGGCACATATGATCCCCAGCCCCCCTCCCCCCTGTCCTGCGCAGCCACCCCCACTGGCCCTGGAGTAGGTATTGCCACCCTCGTTTTACAGCGGAAGAAACGAGCCCAGAGCGGAGAAGGGCCTTTTTCCATGGTCCTCCATCAAAATTAGCTTTGGAGTGGGCACTACAGAATGGGCCCCCTAATTCCCAGGCCAGCAGACTTCCTCCTGCTCCTTGAGGCAGCTTCTCGTGTACAATACCCTATTCACAGCGCTCCCTATTCAGGGCGCTTCAGATTCATCACCTGCACATGGGAAAGGGTCTGAAGAAATGGAAATCTTTTACTCTTTGTCATTGGGCCTCTGAGGAAGTCAAAAGGGGATCAAACAGGGACACCTGCTTGATTGGCACCTCCCTCTGCATACCCAGTGGTTTCACAGAGTTGAAAATAACCTCCTGAGAGACTCTGGGGAGCCAGTTTTAGAAAGCAAGGAACACCCCATTTGTTCAAAACAAGACTGAGGACCCACACATTCTGGTCTAACAAGAAGCTCAACATTTTCCATAAACCACGCCCCCCCCCCCCCCCCGCCTCAGGGGGCCTTCAGACACCCAGCCACCCCGGGCTGTGCAAACCTAGTCCTAATCCATGGGCTCGCCAAATTCCACTGCACAGAGATAGGAACCACAAGAATTATCTAGCCTCTGGTAAAATATAAAATAGCTGTTGACAGACACACCCCACAGCACAATCTAATGAGATAAAATTCACTGAATGAAGCGTACCCTGAACCCAGCAACCACACTGACAGCAAATGGATGCCCAAGGGCGTTCTAGAGTTTGAACCCTTTCCTTCTTCATTCCAGTAGCTTTCTGCAGTGCTAATTCTGTGACTCATTATATCTGAGATCCTCTGAATTCAGGTGCTTGATCCTCACCAGTTACCATCTTTTCCCAACCTTCCTGCTATGAATGCCAGGAGGATTCTGCAGATACCTTTAGCTCACAGCAGACATCTGGTCACAAACACCCAAATTAGCAAGGCTACTTTTGAAAACCTAGAGAATTTTTTTTCTTTTTTACCTTTTAAAAATATCTGATTTGGAATTGAGAACCCCAAAGCATTGATCTCCTGACCCTGTTTATAAACCATGCCACCAATAGTGTTCCAAGTTAAAAAATAAAATAAAATCTAAATTTGTTTTTGCAGTGCTGGGGATGGAACCCAGGGTCTTGCACAAGCTAGGCAAGTGCTCTACCACTGAGCTGCACCCCCAAATCTAAGCTTTTAATGAGAAAACATCTTGAGCCATCATTCAAAACAGTGATGCCCACCATCTTCTAGAAAGGATTTAAGGCAGCCTTTGGTGAAAAACAAAAAAAAACAAAGAAACAAACGAAAAACACACTTCAGGATCATTCAAGCCAGGCTCAAGGGACAGGCATGGGATAATGGAAGGCTCCAAGGGCAGATAATTGTGTCTAAAAATTAGAGAAAGGAGCATGCCTGCTATTGAACAAGAGAGGAAAACGTTATCAATTTCCAGGCAATTGTGCTGAATTGGTTTCCAGCGATCAATGGACGGTATTGATTTGCACAGCCACTTGGCTCCTCTCTGATCCATGGCAGAGCCCCCAGAGTTGACAGAAATCCATCCAGAGCACGGCTTGCCCCAGAATCTGCCCCACAGAATTGAGACCTCCCTCACCTCCCACAGGCTTCTGTAACTTCTCCACGGCTCAAGGTGCCACACATCCAGGCCAATCCAGATGGTGCCAAGCATGGAAAGCATGTTCCAGAACCCCTAATGAGGGGTCATTTCTTCATTTCTCCCAGACTGGGACCCAAATGTACTCACCCGTCTTCCGCAATGATGGCGATGGCCCTCATTGACTCGGTGTCTCTTAGTTGGTGACAATGTCAACTTTTCTTGCCCACATCCCGCCCAGCCCCCAGGGCCGCCTGCTCTCACCTTCCAGGTGGCAGGTCTCCCTCTGCTACGAGGTGCTGTTCCAGTTCCACCGACCTCGGGCTGTGCGTCCACTCCGAGGCTGGGTGGCGCTCCATCATTTATTTATACCTTCATTTTCCTGAGCGTTGTCAGCGTCAGAGAATCAATTACCCACAAGTCAACCCGAGCACCATTTTTAGCATCACATCCACAACCCCACCAGGGGGACCAAGTGTTGCCCCTTGTAAATTAGGACTTAGAGCAAACTTGCCCTTTATCTCTGAGGGGGTGAGCAGAGTATGAAGTTGTCATGTTTTTCTGAGACAAACAGAGAGCACGATACCGCTACTCTAATAATTGTGGGACTGGTGACAGCGAGACTCCAAGGGTTCATTTATTCTCCGAGATAAATGTGCCTTTGGAAAAGTTCAGTGTCTGTTTTGTCCACGGGTAACTTTATTTCACTTTTGGGTTACACAACATTACCAATAAGTGTTTGTCGCCCTTAGTGAGGAAAATCGCTTGCTACCTCCCTTGTCGTCCAATTATCAGAATTTTCCTCTATTTGATTTGCACCTGCAGCCATCGCAGGCCCATTTCCGCAGCCCGCCCAGGGAGCAGCCGCCGTCACATGTTAAGGCGGCGGAACATGCAGTTGCCTCCAAGAAGTGTGAAGAGAGAGGAAGGAGATGAAAGACCCAGGAGAGTTGTTATGTTCCAGATTTTTCTAGCCTAAAACTAAGAAATCCTCAAGAATGGCATAAAAGTGCACGAGGCAGAGGCTCTGGTTCCCCATGCAGCTCTGGTGGAGCGTGGAAAGAGCTCTAAGCCTGAGTCCAGAGGCCTTCCACCTCTCCAGTGCCTGGCAGTCATGACCTCTGAGACCCTCTGCAAGTTCCTTCTACCCCCAGGCCTCGGGTCTACACTTGGAAACTCAGAATTGGCATAGAACAGCAACTTCCACACTTGAAAAAAAAAAAAAAAAGATTCCTTTTTTTGGACGTCTATGTAATCATAGTATATAAAGCAGATTTTTTTAAATGGAGCTTGCTGGGAGAGGAGGTCCCAGCTACTCAGGAAGTTGAGGCCAAGAGTTCAAGGCCAGCTTGGGCTGTGTTCTGAGACCCCCCCCCCCCGCCAAATGGAAAAAATAAGTGGGGCTTCTCTGGTTAAAGAGGGAGCAATGGAGACCCCTTTGGCCTGTACCTGAGTTACCTCTACGGGTCACTGTTAGAAGCCAGTAGTTTCTGAAGACCTTCTAAGCAAAGATACATGGTGATCTTGCTTCTTAGCCTGAACTGAGTCATAGAGCAAAATGGTGTGTTCCCCACAGAAACAAGGACTAAGGGGAATGTCACCCTGCTGGCCTGGACACGGTGGGCAAGACAGGCCAAATCCCCAACGATTAATGGGACAATGGCTTTAGAATAAACATCACTAAAAACGAAACAAAACAGAGTGGGGTGACGACAGGTCAAGGCAGGAGATGAAGTGGCTGAAACCCCAGGGCACTGGGCTCTGTACAGAGGTGTGGGGTTATGGCACCGAATGCACCGGGGGCCCTGCAGAGCGGGCATCGAGGACATATACTGGGCCAGAGGGTAGCTGGGACTCTTGAGAAGCCATGAGGTTTAGAATCAGCCCCAGTGGAAGCTCCTGGCCAGGCTTTGTTGACCTGGTGCCTGACCTCAGCTTCCTCCTCTCTAGAATGGGAGTAACAGGCGGCTGTGGGGCGAGCCTTATTTTGACAATGTCCCCAAATAAGGGTGGCACAGAGTAAGCCTCACAAAATGACACTCACCATTGCTATTCTTATTGCAATAAACGAGGCAACAGGGGGACAGCAAGGTTACACTGCCTGTCAGAGTCACAGAGCTGGTCAGTGGCCAGGGCTCCAAGTCTGACTTCCAAGTTCAGCGTCCCACACCAAGCTAAGGTTCTCCCAAGGATGTTCCTTGGCCTCTCAGTTCTTTGAAAACAACATATACATTTTATTGATGTATAATTTGCATGCCATGAAGCTCACTTTTTTTCAGTATTGGAGATTGAACCCAGGGCTGCTCTATCTATCACTGAGCTACATCCCCAGCCCTTTTCATTTTTAATAATTTTGAGACAGAGCCTTGATAAATTGCCTAGGCTGGTCTTGAACTTGTGATCCTTCTGCCTTGGCCTCCTGAGTAGATGGGATTGTAAGTGTGTGCCACTGAGCCCAGCTCATAAAGCTTTTTTTGGGGGGGGGGGTGTTTTTTTTTTTTTTCACAGCGCTGGGCACTCAACACAGGTCCCTGTGCAGATTAGGCGAGCCCTCTACCACTGAGCCACACTCTCAGTGCTAGCTCACTTGTTTTAAGTCTACAGTTCCATGGGTTCTCATGAATGTATACAGTTGTCCAACCCCGACCACAATCCTATTTTTGGAATATTTCATTCCCTCAAAGTTTCCTCCAGCACCACCCCCCCTTTTGCCCAGGGATTAAACCCAGGGGGTCTTAACCACTGAGCCACATCCCCAGCTTCATTTTCAGACAAGATCTTGCTAAGGTGCTTAGGGCCTTGCTAAGTTGCTAAGGCTGACTTTGAACTTGAACTCCTCCTGCCTCAGCCTCCTGAGTCACTGGGACTACAGGTGTGCGCCACTGCCCCTGGGTCCTCCAGCCCCTTTGCTGTCCATCTCCACTCCTGCCCTCACACCCAGGCCACTATCCCTCTGTCTTCTATTTCTAAGGTTTTCCCTTTTCTAGGACTTCACATGAAAGGAATCATGTGAACCTTTGGTTCATCAACATGAACCTTTGGTATCAGGCTTCTTCCATTCAGCATCATGCTGTTGAGACCCACCTTGATCCACGGATCCATAGTGTGGTTCCTTTAAATTCCATTGTATGGGTGTGCAGCAGTTTGTTTACCCATTCACCTTGATGGACATTCATTCCAGAGAGGGAATAATACAGCTATGAATATTTGCATACAGGATTCTAGGAGAACAAACAATTTCATTTCATCGCTCTTGTGTGGGTACCTGGGAGCGGAATTGCTGGGTTGTATGATAAGTGAATGTTCACTTTTTAAAGAAACTACCAAACTCTTCCAAAGTGATTGTGCCATTTCCATTGCCAGCAGCAGGGTAGAGGGCTGCCTGGCCAGTTCTGAAATAAACACTTATTTCTTCATCCTGCAGACCCCTATGACGTACTTAATTAGACTCACATGCATGGGGATGGCTGCCTTAGCTATCCACCTCTGGGTGACTGGTCCCATTTCTGTACTAGGGGAGTGGGTGAGCTTTTTTTCCTCTTCATGGCATCTTCCTGGGCACTAGAATAGGTGGACATCACGCTTGTCTTCAAAGGGCTGCTGCAGGCAGAGGCTGGGTAATTACCTGGCAGGTAGAACCAGAGAGGGACACGTCCTAAGTTCTCTAAGCATCTGGGGAAGGAAGAAGTCACATAAAACTGGGAACGCATCATTAGACAGGAGCCTAAAACAGGCTCCTGGTGGGTGAACGGATTTGGTTTGAAACCCAGCTCAGCCCCTAGCAAGCTATGTGATTCTGGGTGAGGCACTTAATATCTCTGAGCTGGGGTTATCGCATCTGCTCCATGAGGGTGATAATGCCTGCCTCCCCAGGTAGTTGGGAGAGTCTGAAATATCCTTCTGTCTGAGACCTCATGTCTTAGCAGGTGGTAGCTGTTATTATAGTTTATGTCCAGAGCTGGGCGCTGAAAGG
The DNA here is from genome assembly GCF_052094955.1 of Ictidomys tridecemlineatus. Taxonomy (NCBI): domain Eukaryota; kingdom Metazoa; phylum Chordata; class Mammalia; order Rodentia; family Sciuridae; genus Ictidomys; species Ictidomys tridecemlineatus. Next base: position 180,189,537 of record NC_135481.1, read on the forward strand.
CAGGCAGCGTGGCTGGGGAGAGGTGGGAGTGGGGGAATTCTGAAGCCCACTGAAAAGGAGGATGCGGGGAGGAAACCAGAAAGGGTCCTGAGAATGAGAGCCCAGCCCCCTGTGCGGATTCCCACCGCCCACCTCGCCTTGGCCTTGTCCTGGTGGCGGTGAGAACCCCCAGCTTGCTGCCGGGCTCTCTTTCCCAGGACGTGTTTTAACACAGCGTTAATTAGCCATCGTGGCTGCCTCTAGGGGCTGGGGTTTTGAGCTGAGAGAAGAAAGCCCCCCCCCCCCAGAAAGGCAAGCTTTAAAAGGCTCCAAAAGGCTGGGACAGTGGGACTCCCCTTCGAGGGAGACAAGCCAGGCGTTTGTGTTGCAAATTTCCAGTGTGTGCGAGCCAGCCATTCAAAGAGGGCGAGGGGGGCGCGGGGGTGGGGAGGAAGAGGAGTCCACAAAGGGGGCTTGTCTGAGGGCCTCAGACCCTGCTTTGTAAAAGCTGCTTTCATCACCCCCCCCCTGGATGTGGCAGTGTTCCCAGCCCCAGGCCACTGTGCAGGGAAGGAGAGGCCTGGACCCCAGACTCCCACATTCCCTTGACCCTCCCCTGGCCCTTCCAGCCCGTGTTTATGGCATCATCTGCAGCAGATGCCACATGAGTGCGTGCTCCTGTGTGCTGTGTCAGAGTGAGGCAACCTAGGATCAGTGGTGTGGCCTTGCTGGGTGGCCTCGGGCAAAGTCTCCTGATTACCCTGAACCTCAGTTTCCTCTTCTGTAAAATAAAGACTGCTCTGGTCCTTTCTCTGTCTCCACATAGTCTCTTTCTGGAAAAGTCTACATTGGGGTTATGACAAGGGCTCTTTAATGAAGCGGTGAAGTTGACTGTTCTTAGTGAATCAATGAAGCGAATCTGGGTTCCTTGGAGATGCTACCCGGTGAGTGAGACTGTGTGATCCTCCGGGATCCCCCAGAATTGAACCCAGGGGCACTCAACCACTGAGCTGTAACCCCAGATCTTTTATTTTTTGTTTTGAGACAGGGCTAAGTAATGAGACTGACCTTGATCTTGCAATCCTGCCTCAGCTTCCAGAGTCCCTGGGATTACATGCCTGCACCATCACAATAGGCAGCTTGTGTGATTTTATATGTGGAAAATTATCTCCTTCCTCAAAACCCTGGGAGTGTCTGGGACCAAATCTGATTCACCCCAGAGCCCATAAAGCATTCTGATCAGAGTGTGATCCATAGAGCAGCCGTGGCAGTAGCACCAAGGGACTGGTCAGAAGGGAAGGCACTTGGGCTCCACTCAGGACAGGTGGAATCAGGTGCTGAAACCTCTTTGTCCAGGATTTTTGTTCTTAATATTTTTTTAGTTGTAGTTGGACACAATATTTTTATTTTATTTATTTACTTATATGTGGTGCTGAGGCTTAAACCCAGAGTCTCGCACGTGCTAGGCAAGGGCTCTACCGCTGAGCCACAACCCCAGCCCCCTTCCAGGATTCTGAAGGTATCAGGCACAAGAGACGGTCTCAGAACGCCCTGTGGTTCTGACCAGGGAGGCTGTCATGGCCGCAGGCAGCCAGGAGATGTCGCTGTTCCCCAGTTGTTGGGGATGTCAGGATTGCTACCCACGCCTGAGGCCCCACACATGGGGCTTTGTTCTTTGTGAAATCCAGGGACTACCAAGTGGTCTAGGTCAGGTCTGTCATGCCATCTTTTCCTCGGCCACCAAAACCTCTCTTGCTTCTTAGTTCTTGGCCCATATTCTCAGCTATGTTTCCAGTTAATTGAGGCTGTGTGAAAGACCAAAAGGGGGCTTGTCTGAGGTGCTCCTGGCCCTCAGCCTCACTCACCAGACAAAAACATACTCCAGCAAGGAGGGGGCTTGTATAGGGCGGCACCCCCTCCCTACACTTGGAGTCTTTAACTGGAGGATCTTAGGAGGGGACCTGCACAGACAGTCAGTTCCCCTTATTTTCTCACTACAGGGTGAACCGAGGCCCGTCTGGGACTCCCGTTTCCAGTTTCCCATCTGAAGTGGCAAGGAAATGTCAGGGCTGGGTTATGGCCTCACTTCCTCTCTATGGCCACAAAAGTGCAGTTAAGGGAACTCAAACAGCCCCAGTGGCCAAAAACCTGGGCTCCAGACTCAAGGCCAAAGAGTTCCCCCACCCGCAGCCCAGAAGCAGAATTCTGGGTGTTTTTTTTTCCTCCAGAGCCCCCAAGCTCCCAGACTCTTGACCTTCCCCCACCCTGCATCAGCTAGTCCCTGACCATCAAGGTCACAGAGCAGAAAGAAAATCAGCCCCCATGTCCTGCCCCACCCAGCTCCTGGCTCCCTAATGGCTGAGCCCTGTTGGAGCCAGAACCTGGGTCTAAACCCCAGAATCTGGAATCTACTTCTGTCACCCTGGGTCAGCACCAACCTGCAGCACCCGGTTGCTGACAGGAATGGAGTTGTCCTGAATTGTAGCAGCATAACAGCATCCAGGCTAGTCACGTAATGCACACCGTCTCATTCAGCAACTGTAAGGGTCAGGAACACAGAGCGCTCTGGTTGTGTGGTGGAGGGAGCTGGACATCCCTGGGTAACTTGTTTAATCTCAGGCAGATAGTAAATGGGGTCGCCAGGGTCATGAGTGATGCTTGCCTCTCTCCAGATGAGCTCTGCTGCCCCAGAGCAGGCTGATCTCCTGCCAGCCCCACCACAAATATCGCATTCACCATTGAGTGGTCTCAGTAGGGTCTCTATGGGTCCTACCAGGTGGAGTGACAAATGTGACAAGTAAAGATTTCCTGCGGCCAATGACAGGAAGAATGTGATGGAAGAGGGTATTGAACTTTTCATGCATTCATCATGGTGATGGTGACATTTGTGACATTTGTGATTGGTGTAGCAATTTCACCAGTGAATCTGGATCCAAAAGTCCAGACTCCTGCCTGACCTCTGACCCAATTTATATGTCCTTCAGTTTAGACCGTCCCCATATCCATGGATGATGAAAAGTCATTATCTATCAATTTATTTGCATATTTCATCATTCATCCCTGCCTTCAACCATCCGTTGATAATCCGTCCACCAGACATTGGTGTAATAACACCGCCGGTGCTAAGTGTTGTGCTTGTTCAGGAAACAGAAAAAGCAATACACGACCCAATGAATTGATACTCATCAAGTACCCGCTCTGTTCTGTTGGCTCTGCTGGGGACTCGTGGCATCTGTGGACTTGCTTCACCGAAGATTTCATTCTAGCTCAGCAGGCGGTGGGCAAGCAGATAATTACATACAGTGTGATACGCACGGTCTATATTAGAAGTGAGCACAAGGTGCCGTGGAGAAGAGTGGGTGGGGAATTGGCTCTATTTAGGAGCAGGAAAGGCTTTGCAGAGGACGTAGCATTTAGGCAGGGCCTTGCAGAAATGGGGAAAATCAGTCCAGCGGGAGCAGGTCCTAGGGGAGCAAAGTCGTTTGGGGTGGCTGGAGTGAAGGGTCTCAGATCTTTGTGTGCTTAAACCTAGACCCTGTATTCAGTTGTGTGGAGTAGGATTCAGGGTCCTGGGATTTTAACTAAGGCCCCAAGGGATTCTGACACAGGTGTGAGGGACTACTGACCGAGAAGCCCAGGCCTGTGGCTTCATTGGTAGAAATTGTGGGTAATTCTGGAACAATGCATTAAGGACAAGCTGGGCAGGGTGTCAAATGTCATACTAAGAAATCTCGGCCTTTCCAGTTCTAGTAGGGAGAATCCATAGAAGGTTTTCAAGGCCCCAAGAAATGGTTTTGGAAGGAGAGGGTTGTCAGCAGCCAAGAGGTGGGAGGAGGGAGCCCAGTTAGTGAGCTTTTACAGCTGTCCAGGCCTGTGATGCCCAGGGCCTGACCAGGGAGGTGGTGGGGAGCACTTGGGATGGGCTCTGGAGGATGGGAGCATGGCCTGGAGTGTCTGGATGGGGCGGGTAAAGAAGGGATGTTGAGAATGAGCTGGGTTCTTGCAGGGTAATCAGGATGCTCGGGTGGAGCAGGCTAGAGAAGGAGCAATGAGCGCTGATTTGCACACATTGGATTCTTAGGACTCATTCTTAGGAGGGCGAGGGGAACACACCGTTGAATCTGATCCTGAGCTTGGAGCTTAGAAAAGATCCCCTGAGGGACAAAGGGGCATGTGGAGTGGGGAACCTTAGAAAGGTTGCCTGTTTTGTTTTTTTTTTTTCAAACCTCTTTACCTTTTTATCTTTACCTTTACAAGAAGGATCCATTAGAAAACTAGGCTGTTTGCTGTCAGTTTATTATTTCTACTTTGCAGATGGGGAAATTGAAACTTAGACAAGGAAATGTCCCTGTGATCCTCAGAGTGGAGATGGGATTTGAACCTATGCCTCTTTGGCTCCAGGGCCCACACTTTCTTCTCTGATGAGTCTCTGGGAGGCAAATCCTATCCTCAGGTCCCAAACCAACAGATTCAAAGACTGGGGCTGAGAGCATGGAAGTGAGCAAGATGCCACAAAAAAGAACTTGGGAGATGGACGAAGGTGTAGCTCAGTGTTCGAGTATTTGCCTGGCAAGTCTGAGGCCCTGAGCTCCATCCCCAGCACCATAAAAACATTTTTTTTTATTATTTCTCCCACTAGATTATTTTGAAGCAAACTCCAGAGTTCATATCATTTCATCCACAAATATTTCAATATGTATCTCAAAAAAAAGATAAGGATTCTTTCTTTAACGTAGTCACAATCCTATTATTGCCCCTTTAAAAATATCTAACAATAATTCCTATTGAGGGAAGTTATTGAGGGCAATTTGACAAGACCTCAGAATGGAAGCAAGGCGTGTTTAACTTGAGCTGATATTGTCACAGTGCTGTGATAAGGAATTTAAATTTTCCCAAGATAATTACAGCCAAGGCGAACAGGAGATTAGAAATGCAAGAGATTTGAAAAGCTTTTCTGGCCTGGGAAAGGAAATATTATAAAGGAGGGGGGGATATGGAAAGGTTTGGACAGTATCAAAGAAAATATTCTCTTTTCTGACTTCCCTTTTCCAAGCCCAAGGGACTTTTGTCATAAATGTGAAATAGGAACCAGGTCTAAAGTGAAACTAAACAGATAAAAATATCAGAACAGGGAGCTGCTAAATACAAGAAGACAGATTCACAGGGCTCATTTCCCACCAAGGGTATACAAATTGCTCACTTCATAATAGATTCCGTGTAGGCTGTTGACCGGAATGCTAGCTTCCTGGGATGACATGCACCTTGTGTATTAATGGGTCACATGGACCCTGTCCTATTGGGCATCAAGAAACCTGAACCTAAAAAAAAAAAAAAAAGAAACCTGAACCTGCTCTGTGAACTTGGGCAAGTTAGTTCACATCTCTATAAAATGACTACAAGACCTCAAGTTTCCCTCTGAGTTCCCTGGTTCGATGAATACCTAATAAAATGGCACTTACCTCCTGGGGTTTTGAAAGTGTTACCAAGATTTGGTTCAATGTTACTCTACATCTGCAAAATGCTTTGGATAACCTAGATGAGGGATGCTATGGAGACACCATGTGTTCATTACGCAAGTCCCTACTTCAGAATCACCAAGGTTGCACTTGGTTGACCCCCTGCAGGAAATTGAAAGTCAGCCCTATTGAGCTCTCAGGAAATCAGCAGTGGAGGCAGAGCACTGGAAGTGTGCCGAGCTGTCCACAGATGGAGTCGGTTGCCTAAAGCCTAGGAAGCAAATTGAACCAATAAGTTGAAATGACAGCCCAAATTTCTCCCCATGACCCCCTTTGGCAGGTAAAGGATTTGATTGATGGATGTCTACCAGGGATTTAGGGCTGAGATGGAGCTAATGGAAGGAGCTGTGAAAAGCCCTCAGATCAAGTTGTTAAATGTTGCTGGGACCTTGGTCTGGGGAGCGGCATTAGCAGAGCCTTAAAAACTGAGGTTGGAGGGGAGCCAGACTGGGTAGGGAGAAACAGAACAGATTCCACTCTGGGCCAGAAGAGAAGCCTTGCACAAGTCCTGCCTCTGCCGGGCTCCACCATCCGGCATGGAGGAGAGGATGTGGAGGCTTTCAGCTCCAGCTGCCCTGACTTTGGTTTTCAGTTCCTCCAATGGGCCCGGCTGTCTCCCACCACACAGCCTCTGCTGGGCCGAGTTCCTTCTTGGGAGGCAGCGCCTCCCCCCTGGTTAATTTCTGCTCAGACCTTCCTACAGACCTGCCCCCTGCAGGAAGTCCTCCTTGGCTTTTGTTTCAGACAAGCCACAACATTCTAGGTCCTTCCACACTGGTGTTCTTTGAAAAACTAGTGGCCAGCCCTAGTGGCACATACCTGTAATCCCAGTGGCTCAGGAGGCTGAGGCCGGAGGATCAAGAGTTCAAAGGCAGACTCAGCAATTTAGGGAATACCTAAGCAACTCAGTGAGACCCTAATAATACACAAAATAGGGCTGGGGATGTGCTCAGTGGTTAAGCACCCCTGAGTTCAACTCCTGCTACCAAAACAAAACAAACAAACAAAACTAGTGCTCACCACTGTTATAACTCTTCATGTACTAATGTGATTCTTATTTAATTTTGAAATAATGTCAGACTCAGAAAAGTTGCAAGAATAATACAAAAAATAACCCATATGCTCTTTTCCTGGATTCAACAATTATTAACATTTTTGTCACATTTACTCTGTCATTCTGTCTCTCTTTATGAATACATATATGTTATATACATAGTTATATCTGCACTCACACACATATAAATAATATATTATAAAAAATGGTTATTTTTCTCTGAACCACTTACAAATAATTTCCAGACATCTCGCCCTGGGGGGAGCCACTCTGAATGACCCATGCCTTCCAGTCCTGAAGCAAAAGGCTCTGACTTGTCACTGCCAATCATTTCGAGGTGACTTGAGCATTGTCCCAGCCCGGGAAATAGAAGGTCTTCAGATGTAGGTGTCACCCCTGAGGTTGAGTTACACTCACTTGTCCCTTGTAACCCTGCCCCTTCTGACCTTTTTTGGTTAGAACTTTCTAAAGAACAAGAGTCCCCCAAATAAAAGCTCACTTCTGAAGCACTCTCTCTCTCTCTCTCTCTCTCTCTCTCTCTCTCTCTCTCTCTCTCTCTGTCTTGCCAGCCTCTCATGACTTTCTCTTGCTCTCCCTTTTGGGGAGCCTGAGGCCGAGAGTGGAGAAGCCATCCAAAAGCTTCTCCACTCTCCAGAAGGTAAAGTGTGTCTGTGTTTTAATTGGTGTCCCTGTAAATTCACACGAGAGACCTTAAGTTCAGCTGCCCACGTGGAACGGGGGGTAGCATCTCCCCTTTACGCCTAAATATTTGAACATTATTTTCCAAGAATAAGATCATTCACTTATAGAACCTAAGCACATTGAATTCTATGATTCTTTTAATAGCAACTTTACTTAAAGGGCAGCTGCATGAGGACTGGGCCATCTTGCTCAACACCCATGTGTGCACCACCTAGCACAGAACCAGGCACATAGCCGGTACTCTAGAAATACGTGTCCATGCACAAGAAATCTTGAACTTGGGGATCTCGTCATTGATATTGCAGTCTACTCAACTATCTGCCTTCCTATTGAGCAGGCTGTGTGTGTTGGGGTCTGGATTTGTCTGCCTGTCTCCGTTTCAGGGAGATGCAGGATCCCATGAGGTCACTACAGTGCCTGAAGACTTGGCTTCTGTCATTTTCAAGTCCTCTCCCACTTGCCCTGGCCCTTGTTCTGCTTCTCTCTTGTTGGGCAGCTGCCTTTCTCTGTCCCAGCAGCACCTGTGGCCATCACACCTCATTAATTGGTCCTATGAGAGAGCTCTGGCAAAGGCTGCCGGAACGCTGGCCAATCTTCCCATGTTCTTGCTTATGTGAGGTGCTGGCCTCTACCTCAGACACTACCCTTGGAGTCCTTGGCACACCAGGTGCTCTGCCTATCTGGCAATCCATGCTGGGCCCTTCTGTTAGGACATTTCGGCCACTTAGATGATGGAGGAGGCCAATGGAAGGAATAGATGTGTCTGGGGTGAATGGGGGCTGGGTCCACTGCTCACGGCTTCCTGTGTTGGAGATCCCTTTAGAGATCACTTAGGACAGTGGTTTCAAAATGTGGTCTCCAATCAGCGGTATCCACCCCTCCAAGAAATATGATAGAAATGCCCTACCTCAGACCTACTGAATCAGGGATTCGGGGTAGGACCCAGAAATCTGTGTTTGGTCTAGCTTCCACTTTCAGATGCATGCTCAGGTTTGCACCCTACCAGTTTTCAAAGAGGAATAAATATGAAGCCTAAGAAGGTCACCCCAATGCCTCCTCTTATTCTGTCACCTTCTCTGCTCATTGTCCATCTGCAGCTTTCTTTTTTTTTTTCTTTTCTTTTCTTTCTTTTTTTTTTATATGTTTTCAGAATCAGAAATCAGCTTAACGCAGGCTGTTTCATTACCATGGCAACCTGGCAGCTGGCTAGAAAGAGGCAGGTAGCATAACTGCCTGGAGGTCTCTGGGGCACTGAAGTAACTGTGGATTGTGGATTTTTATTCTGTGGGTCATTCTATCTAAGCATGGCCTCTTTGTTTCTCCTGTCTTTTCTTCCTCCTTTCTCCTCTGTTTGGTCCTCCCTTCCCCTCTCATCTCATTATGAGCAACATGTGTTCTAAAGGTTTTAGATTTTCCAGGAGACTGCCACGGTTGACCTCTCCTTGGAATCTAACAGCAGTGGGAGGGAGGCTGGTGTGAGCAATTGGACTGCAGTTTTATCTTCGTCACAATGGTGTATTCGATTTTTCTTGGATTGATTAATTTATCTTGGGGGGAAAATATGTGCACAGAATGCAAAACTCAAAAAAGTTTTGCACAAAAAGGCACACATTAAGTTTCTTCCCAACTCCAGGAGCCTTGGTCTCCTCCCTGAGGGAACCCCTCCCCTAGTTCTTGTGCATCCTCACTGAGAGCCCGGGCACACCAAGGGACATTCCTTTCCTCCTTCCCCTTTTATTATTCACAGAAGCAGCAGCTCTCCATCCTCACTTTTCTGTACCTTGTTTTTTCACTCAATATGTCTTAGAGATCCTTCCGCATTTAGGGTTGCCTCCTTCTCCTTCTCCTTCTCCTTCTTCTTCTTCTTCTTCTTCTTCTTCATCCTGGGGATCAAACCCAGTGGAACTTTACCTCTGAGCTTCATCCCTAGCACTTTTCATTTTTTATTTTGAGACAAGGTCTTGCTAAGTTTCTGAGGCTGGTCTTGAACTTGTGATCCTCCTGCCTCATCCTCCTGAGCTGCTGGGATTACATGCTGAGCCACTTACCCGGCCCTCATGCTTCTTAAGAGCTGAGCTAGCAACCTTAATAGCATATCCCATGGTGTAGATCTGTGTACCATCTTCTATTTTAACAGTCCCCTGTTGATGGATATTGGGGTTGCTTCTAGTCTTCTGCTATTTTCATCCTGATTTTCTAGCTGGAAAAAAACTGAGATTCCAAGAAGGAAGAGAGCAGGAGTTAACTCAGTTAAACTTCTACTAACATTGCCTGACAAGTAATTAAATAATCCTTTGTGGGAGTATTTTAAATCTGTCTTCTTTGCTAGATGATATGGCAGGAACCATATTTTCCCCACTCCTGCTTCCCTGGAAAGTATTTTACTCCTACCTAACCCTGAATATATAGTAAATGATCAATAAATGCATGTTTACTGTGTGAATGGACCAGGCTTGTGTGTGGGCTTGCAGACCGGGTGTTGAGGCTGGCTGTAACACTTATTAGTATACAACTAATCCTAGACCCACCACTCAACTTCTCTATGCCTTCATTTCATCAGCTGGGAAATGGAAACACCCCTTTGGGATTGCTGGGAGGATCAGATGATCAAATGCAGATCAGGTACCTATCATAGGGCCCCGTGTGCAGCGAGGGCCCAGCCATTTTTCTTAGGTCAGAGCTTCTTTTGCGGTCAAACGCTGCCTGGAGGTTCTCATGAGGGAACCAAGAAATCTTCAAGACTGCAGTAATTTGAGCTGGGCCCTGAAGGAGGAGTACAATTCCAGCTTATGTGGTGAGGGCCAGCTCTCTTCCGGAGTTCATCAACTACAAATGGAGAGGATGACACCCAGTTTCTGTCTCCCTTGGGAGACGGCCCAGCTTAAAGTCCCTCAAGAGGAAAACACTACATGATTAAAAGGAGCCATTGTTATTCAGCTGGAAAAGCGCCTTCCCGGGACAAGTGAGCTAATCCCTGCCAGATATGATTCTGCTTGTGCTGTGTATAATTGAATATTTAGTGTGGATTTAACCCAGGGAGCCAACTGTGCTGTCAGAGCCAAGTTTAATGGGGCACTTAATAAATGTGGAGGTAATTAATACCAACCAGATGCTGGGCACAAGAAGTTTGTGCTGCTTCCATGACTGAACATTTCAGAGAAATGAAGTTCTGGACTCTGCTTGGGGGTGGTGGTGGTAGGAGTAGTGCAAGCCCTGGCCTGGTCTCTGTCTCTGCTGTACCCTTCTCTTGGGGATTGGCTTTTACCTCCTTTAGGAAGCCTTCTGAGATTGCCAAACCTGTGTCACTCTGAACTTAAACATCCTACTGTGTCAGTTTGTTGCTACATCTGTCTCTGCACACCAGAGCCCAAGGTCTTATCCCCAGTCTCTATCAGAAATGCAGTCAGTGCTCAGGCAGTGCCTGCTACAGAAAGATTTTTGGGTGTTAGAACTGTGTAAATCCGGGTCTCAAGTACAGGGCAGGTGTTGGGATTTTCTTAGGAAGGTTGACCCTCTGGGATTTGGTGTGTGATTTATCTTCTGATAGAAATTCTATTGGATGCCCCTTCTAATGACCCAGCATTCAAATGTGGCCTGTCCTCTTTTGTAGCAGACCTGCTGGAAGGTCCTGGTGCATGGGATCTGACCTTGACTTCACACCTTGTAGAAAGCAGGAGAACAGGTCTTGAGCAACCAAAGTTTGCTATTTGCTGGAGGCTCCTGGACACCCACTGCTGTTGGGCTCCGCGAATTCTGAGATGGAAAGGTTCCTGGCATTGCTGTACATGGAGGATGTCCCCACTGCCCAGAGGACAGCAGTGTCTGGTTTTGGTCCAGATTCTGGATCCATCAGGATCTACCATAGTTCTTAGCTTCCCGCTGGAGCTGGTGGGAACACTGCAGTAAGGCTCAGGCAGAAACCACCAAGGCCAGGGGTGGCCAAAATCCTGTGCCAAGAGCCACCTGCTCTGAACAAGACCCAAATCTCTGACCCTTGCAGCAGGCATTCCTGCCTCTGGATTTGAGTCCAGGGTAGAGACTCTCAATTAGACATGGTGGAAACAGCATCCAATCTCCATCCAGAACTGAGAAGAGAGCTTGACCACCCCATTCATCTGCCATTATGGGAAGAGAGCTCTCTCTCCTTGCTTCCCCCCACAAATGGGGGCTCAAAGCTGTCGCAGGGCTTTGAGGAAAAAAGTTACGTAGGATGAGAGCTACTGCTGCAGCTATCTTTGGAAAACACAATCAGTTATGCTGGTGACCAGGGAAGCCTTTTCTAAAAATGTTGATATTTGGGCTGAGCCCTAAGGAATGAGAATGAGCTTATTTTGTGAAGAACTAGAAGACAGCACTCCAGGAAGAGAGACCAACAAAGACAAAGGCTGGGAGATGGAGAGTAAGTCTTGTTCCCTCTCTTTTCCTTTTCCCACATTCAAATCCAGCCCATCATCCCAGACCCACCGACAGAAAGCAGGAGAGCAGGCCTTGAGCAACCGAAGTTCATTATTTGCTGCGAGGCTCCTGGAGACCCAGAGAAAGTCAGAAAGGGGTAAGTCCCCACTGCTGTTGGAGTCCCATGGATTCTGAGATGGACAGGTCCCTGACATTGCTGTACATGGAGGATGTCTGCACTGCCTAGAGGATGGCAGTTATGAAGCCTTCGCGGATGCCTCAGTGTCTGCCCATCCTTCCCCTCTTCCTAGGGCACTCAGCTGGCTTGTGCAGGTTGGCTGGGTTCTGCGATGGTTATACAGGCACGCAATCTGCTAAACTTTTCTAGCCTTCACCTATAAGGTAGGAACAATAATGTCTACCTTGTAGAGTTGCCGGGAGAAGAATTTCATCTGTGTAAAGTAGTGAATATATGATAAATGACAGCTATAATTTTTTAATATATATATGTTTTTTAGTTATGGGTGGACACAATGTCTTTATTTTACTTTATGTGGTTCTGAGGCTCGAACCCAGTGTCTCAGGCATGCTAGGCAGCGCTCTACCTCTGAGCCACAACCCCAGCCTGACAGTTATAATTAATACTGATAAAATCAGTCCACCACATCACATGTTAAGCTACTTCAGATTTTTTTTTTTCAGAGCAGAGATCATTTCTTTTTCAATGTTATCTCCTTCATAATGAAGCTCTGTGCTTGCATAGATATTATGGACAGGAACACACATGCCACGAAGCTACCTACCGTGCTGTGGTGCTAATGGAGCCATGTAGGCACAGAGATGAGCAAAACTCAGCTGGAGACCTCAAGAAGCTTCTAGAAGGTGAGAAAGTAGCTGTACCTGCAGCAGTCACACCAGGGATCTTTTACATTTGGATACAGAGAGTAACAGGTTTCAAAGCATCTGTGTAACTATATACTAGAGCTGCCATAATGAAGTACATACCACGAGCAGGGGTGGCTTGACAACAGATATTTATTTTCTCAGTTCTTGGAAGCAAGGAATCTGAAATCAAGGTGTCTATTGACAGCTTATAAGGGTGTTAAGTAATCTTTTCCTTGGCTCTCCCTTAGCTTTGAGTGGTTTATTGACCATCTTTGGTGTTTCTTGGCTGTAGAAGCATCACCCCAATACCTCTCTGTTGTCACATGACATCCTCCTTATATGTGCACCTGTGTCCAAGCTTCTCCTTTTTGTGTTAGACCTCCTAATGACCTCATTGTAACCTGATCATTTTGTTAAAAGCCTTTCTTTAACTAAGATAATATCCTGAGGAATCTGAGGTGAGGATCCCAACATATATTTTGGGGGGACTTAATTCAATCCATAAATCACCCTTCTCATCATACCCCATAGAGGGCTCCTCTAGGACAAGTACCAGGTCCTGTTCTATATGTCACCTTCAGGCTTCAGTTCTCGCTGCTCCATCCATTTCTGACCAACCTCTGCCTATGCCCCCACTATGCTCTTTCCTTCCTCTCTTTGCCTGGTAAATTCCTACTCATTCTTCTTTCTTACTTTAAATGTTACCTTCTCAGAGAGTCTTCCCTGATCAATCTATCTTGATTGTATCTCTCATTTTATTTATTCACATGGTTTCTTTTCTTTCTTCCTAATTCATCTCATGCTTTGTAAGTATACATTTGTCTGTGGGATTGACACAGTCAGGATAGAGTCCAACCTATTCACATTGTCTTCCTAGTGACATCATGCAGGATATGGAGCAGAAACTCCATAGGAATTTATTTATTTATTTATTTATTGAAAGTAGAGAAGAGAGAAAGGAAGGAACACATTTTTTTTTTTTAGAGAGAGAGAGAGAGAGAGAGAGGAGAGAGAATCCCAATATTTATTTTTCATTTTTTGGCGGACACAACATCTTTGTTTGTATGTGGTGCTGAGGATGGAACCCAGGCCGCACGCATGCCAGGCGAGCGCGCCACCGCTTGAGCCACATCCCCAGCCCTCCATAGGAATTTATTAAACAAATTTGCATCTTTGTATTTCCCATATTACCTCACATATCGGGAGATTAGTGAATTTCTGCCCTGTCCTCCAAGAGAGAACAAACTCCTACGTGAAGCTCAGTGGTAGGTGAGGTCCCAGGTTCCATCCCAAACATTGGAAAGAGAGGGAGGGGGCAGGGAGATTGATTCTTCTTTTTCTTTTGGTACTGGGGATTGAGCCCAGGGATACTTTATTTTTGAGCTACAACCCAGCCCTTTTTTGGGAGACAATGAAGGCCTTGCTAAACTGCTAAGGCTGGCCTTGAACTTGTGATCCTCCTGTCCCTGCCTCCTGAGTTGTTGGGATTATTGGTATGTTCCACTGTGTTAGTTCCACTGGCCCAGAATGATATTCTTTTTTATTTATTTTTTGATACTGGGGACTAAACCCAGGGGCACTTAAGTTCTGAGCCACATCCCCAGCCATTTTTTATTTTGAGATGGGGTGTCACTAAGTTGCTTAGGGCCTTGCTAAGTTGCTGAAGCTGGTTTGAACTTGTGATCCTCCTGCCTCAGCCTCCCCAATAGCTGGAATTACAGGCCAAGATATTCATTAAGGTAAGATAGGTCTCATTTTATTTTTAATGTCTAGCATCTAACCCTTCCTCTGTCCTCTAGGTATTAGTTATGTATGAGGCATGATAAATAATTCTGAAATCAGAGCTTGGAAATACATTATAATTTATAATTCCTGTACTATTATTTTAATTTCTGTGGGTCAGGGATCCTAGTAGCTTTGCTGGGTGTTTCCCCAGTCATGAGGTTATTATTCTCAAGATCTTTCTCAGGGCTACCTACAGTCATCTGAACTGAGACTTAAGAGTCAACTCCCAAGGTGGCTCATACTTTTGGCTGAATTGACCGAGTTGGAGCTGTCGTAGGCAGGTCTGATGACCACCCACGAGAACCTTTCCATAAGGCTGCCCTGGTGTCCTCACAGCATGGGATTTTCCCTGAGTAATCCAGAGAGCAAAGAGGAACTTGCAATGTCTTTTCTGACTTAATCTCAAAGTGGTGCTCCATGATTTCCACCATGTCCTATGGGTTACACGGGTCGCGGATTTCAAGAGGCAGTCATCCTCGCGCTCGGTGGAGGTTGGGTGCCGCATTCTGTCTAACCAACTGGGTCTCCTTTAACCCAGCCACGTGGCCCGCCCCTTCTAATCAGAGACTGTTCTTTGCCTTTCAAACACGTATCATGATTCCATGTTCATTTAATTATTTCCCTCCATCTCCCTCGGCACAAGAAGCTCGAGGGATGTTTTTCCAACGAATCATGCTGACTTCCTTCTGCTGTGGGCTCCTAGCTCAGGGCCTGACTTGGATTTAAGGCTTCTGTAAAGGCTTCCTGAAACGTGTTAAGTGACAAAGGGCTTGGGGAATAGAGAGGGTCTGGGCCTTTCCTCCCCCGGCCTCGCTGCAAGGCTCCCAGTGCAGGGGAGGAAAGCCCAACGAAGCCCAAGGAAGCCCAGCAGCCGCGCTCGCCACGACCCCGGCAACGCGGGCGCGTCACTTCCGGGACCCGGGGTCACGGGAGCTACTTCCGGGGCAGCAGCGCGGCGGCGCGGGAGGTGAGTGCGGAGGAGCGGGCCGCGGGCCGGGGTTCCGGGCGGGGCGGAGTTGGAGCTGTGGCGGGAACCGAGCGGAGGGGCGGGTGATGGGGCGGCGGCCAGGGCACGCGTGGCAAGTGACTCGTAGTGGGGAGTTGGAGTTTCTGGGAGGGTTTGGGGCCGCCCAGCTCTTTAGTCCCAAGCCCGGGCCGGAACGCCGGGCTCCTCACAGCCAAGTCCAGCCACTCCTGCAACAGGTGGAGCCTCAGCTCTGGAGTAAGTCGGCCCGGCGTTCGGATCCCCAGTGTGCCTTGCATCGCTGTGCAACTGTGGGCTGGTCGCATTTCCTCTCTGGTTCTCAATTTGCACCTCTGTAAAACGGGCACACAGGCCTGTCCTGAACATTACAGGAGGTAGTGAATGTAGAGCCTCAGTGTCTGAGGATGCATTAGTTCTCTAAGGAAAGGGGGAAATGAGTACAATATTCTCTCACCTATCCGCAGTTTCACGTACCTGTGGTCTGAAAATATTAAGTGGAAAACTCGAGAAATAAACAATTGGTAAGTTTTAAATTGTGAGGTGTGAGTGGCGTGATGAATCTCGCGCCATCCCTCTCCTTCTGGTCCTAAACGTGAATCATCCTTTTTGTACAATGAATCCATGCTGTATGTGCTACCGACTCAGTGGTCACTTAACAGCCATCATCTGAGTTATCAGATGCTGCACTGCGATGCTTGTGCTCAGGCAACTCTTATTTTACTTAGTAGTAGGCCCCAAGCCCAAGATGAGTGATGCTGGCAATTTGGATATGCCCAAGACAAGCCAAAAAGTCCTTCTTCTAAGCTGACTAAGGAAAGAAAATAAAGTATGCTGAGGTTGCTAAAATCTATGGTAGGAATGAATCTCCTGTCCATGAAATTGTGAAGAAGAAAGTCGTGCTGTCATACCTCAGCTTGCGAAAGTTATAGTCACAGTGTGTGGTAAGTGCTTAGTGAAGATGGAAAGGCATTAAATTTGTGGGTGGAAGAAGTGAAGAGAAAATGTTCCTATTGACGACAGTGTTTGGTACCAGAAAGCATTGAGTCTGCGTGAAGATTTCAGCAAGGGATCCCCTGAAACATGAAGCCATTTAATGCAGGTCGGGGATGGTTACACAGATTCAAGGATAGATTTGAACTGCAAAATATAAAAATTACTGAAGAGGTTGCAACTACCACCTTTCTAGCGGAAGTGGAAGAATGTTGAAGGCCATCAAGTTAACAAGTAGGGAATTTGAAGAAGCTGTAGCAGAGTGGGTGTTATCAGAATTTGCCAAAGTGTTTTGAATTTTCACTAAAGAACAAAATTATGTATGTGGTCCTTGGATGAACACAGCATTAAAATCTCTTATGTGATTACCAAACGATTACAGTGTCTGAGGTGACACATTTAAACTTAAAAAGAAGAGAGAACTTCTTTTTCTTTTTTTAAAAAATATGTGTGTGTGTATACATATATACTTTCTGTTGATGGACCTTATTTTAGTCATATATGGTGTTGAGAATCGAAGCCAGTGACTCACACATGCCAGGCAAGTGAACACTGTGTCACAACCCCTGGCCCAAGAGATAACTTTTGATTATAGTGTTCTTCTGAAAGATTTTTGCCACAAAAAAATTCTCCTATAAAGAATCCCCAGCCAAGGCTGGGTTGTGTCTCAGTGGTAGAGCACTTGCCTGTCATGTGTGAGGCACTGTGTTGGATTCTCAGCAATGCATATAAATAAATGAATAAATATCCATCAACAACTAATAAAATATTTAAAAAAAAAAAAAAAGAATCCCCAGCCCCCAGCCATCAACATTATCTGTTCTTGACATCCAACCGCCCATGGTTGTCTTAGCCTGTGATTCAGGATCAATTGAAGCAAATGAAAATTAATAGTAGCTTAACACTACATCACAGTGCCTACATCACTCACCTCACCTAATCTCATTATGTAGGCATTATGTCCTCACCCCAGGAAGGGTGAGTACGGGAAGAATATTTTGAGAGAAAGACCACATTCGCATAATTTTTATTATATAATTTTGGGGTGTGTGCTGGGAATTAAATCCAGGTGTGCTTTACTACTGAGCTACATCCCTAGCCCTCCCTAGTCCTTTTTATGTTTATTTTATTTTGAAAGGAGTCATGCTAAGTTGCTCAGGCTGACCTCAAACTTGCCATCCTATCAGCTCTGGAGTCACTGGGATTACATGTGTGTGCCACTCAGATATACAAAATTATTGTGACTATACTGAAGGGAGTTCTCATGCAGTACATTTGCCAAATTATTCAGATTTTCTCAGTTTTTGCCCTAATGCCATTTTTCTGTACCAGGATCCTATTTAGGTGACCATAGTACCTTCTTTTTTTTTTTTTTTTTTAACATTGTTTTAGTTGTTGATGGACCTTTATTTTATTTATTTATATGCGGTGCTGAGAATCGAACCCAGTGCCTCACACATGACAGGCAAGTAAGTGCTCTACCACTGAGCCACAGCCCCGACCACAGTACCTTTAATAGTCATGTCTCCTTTCACTCTTTTTGGCTGTAATGGTTTCTCATATTTTCCCTGTTTGAGTGATCCTGGCAGTTTTGGGGATTATGGTTAGATACTTTGCTGAATAATTTACCAGTTGGGATTTGTCACTTCTTCTGCTTAGACTGGGTTTCAAGGAGAGTACAGAGAACCAGTATGAGTTATCACTGTTGGCTTGAGGCAGTAGTCGGGGTTTTGTTTTGTTTTACTGTAAATTCACTCCTCTCACTGCATTTTCATACCATATACTCTTGGAAGAAAGTAATTATCCCAGCCCACGTTTAGAAGTGTGGAATTATGCCCCACACTTAAAAGTGGAGTATCTACATAAATTATTCGGAATTCTCTGTGGAGATTTTATTTTATTTTGGTCCTGGGGATTGAATCCAGGGGCACTCTACCATTGGGTTATATCCCTAGCCCTTTTTATTCTTTATTTTGAGACAGGGTCTTGCTAAATTGCTGAGGCTGGTCTTGAACTTGTGGTCCTCCTGTCTCGCCTCTAAGTAGCTGGAATTACAGATGAGTGCCACTGTGTCTGGCTTCCATGGGAGATTTTTCTGTGCTCCACCATTTATTATTCAAACATTTATTTTTGTCAGTATAGACTAGGTATTTATTTTGTACTTTGGGTTGTAACCTATTACTACTTTATTTTGTTGCTCTGATTGTTTCAGGTGTTGCTATTGGGAGCTCTCCTGCTGATGTAACCCCCTTAATATTTCATTTGTTTGCTTAGTTTTTTTTAAGCACTTACATATTTTTATGCATCAGGGTCATCCTGTATATTTCTTCCCCAGTCTTCGAATTAGCCGTTTACCAAGGAGTCTTGGTTCCTTTTATTGGAGAATGGCCCAGAAACTAATATCTGGACATATGTTGTGCTCATTGCTACTGGGGTGTCCTTGCTTCTAGACCATGTAAGTGGACAGAATAAGAGACATATGTGTATATACATGTATCTGTAAATACTTCTGTTAAATTTTTTTTTTTACTTATACATGAACACAATGTATTTTTTTTTATTTATTTTTATATGATGCTAAGGGTCAAACCCAGTGCCTCACATGTGCAAGGCAAGTGCTCTGCTACTGAGCCACAACTCCAGCCCTCTATAAATATTTCTATATGTAACTGTATCTAGTAAACTAAGCATATTGATTCCTCAACGCTCATTCCTTATTACTGTGTGGATTATTCTAGTTTCCTTTTCTAATCTGTGACTTCCCACTCCACCTATGACTGCCACCATCCCTTTGCTTATTCTGGTGTACTCGTATAGGGTTTTCAGAATTGTTTACCTGTATACCTTGTTGAAAGCAACTTTATCAACTAGAGCATAATTCATATGGATGTTCCTTTTGACTTTTGTTTTACAGACCTCTTATTTCTAAAGTTATGTAGGTCATCATCTTATTCCTTCCACCCTTTCAGTGAAGTTGTTTATAATACATTTGGATTCAGAATGTCACCATCTGTATTCCATCCTGAGATTTCTGGACCTGTGATTTTTAAAAAAATATTAGCATTTTAAAACATTCAGTTTGCTCTTCGTGCCATAAAATTTTACAGCCTGAAGTACTGGGGATTGAACCCAGGGTTGCTTTACCACTGAACTATATCCCCATCCCTTTTTTTTACTTTATTTTGTTTATTTTTATGTGATGCTGAGGATCAACCCACCACCTTGCATGTGCTAGGCGAGTGCTCTACTGCTGAGCCACAACCCTAGCTCATATCTTTTTATTTTATATTTTGAGACAGGGTCTAAGTTGCCCAGGCTAGCCTTGAACTTGTGATCCTCCTGCCTCAGCCTCTTGAGTCACAAGTTACAGGCATGCACCACTGCACTTGACAGTTTTTATAGTTTTTGATGACTGCTTAATGTCTGCTGGTCACCATTACAGTATCATACAGAATCATTCCCCTTCATTGGGGATCATTTTACTTCTTTCAGATTTCACCTGAACAGTCCTCTTTTCAAAACATATTTATAACCTGAGAAGTTCTATTTTCACTGCTCTTGACTTGTCTTTATATATATATACATATACATATATATTATATATAATATATATATATATTTTTTTAGTTGTAGGTGGACACATACCTTTGTTTTATTTTTATGTGGTGCTGAGGATTGAACTCAATGCCTCATGTGTGCCAGGAGAGCGCTCGATCAGTGAGCCACAACCCCAGCCCTCTTGCCTTGTCTTTGACTTGTTATAATAGTCTATCTGGTTTCACTGCTTCCGCTCTTTCCTTCTATATTTTGTTCTCAGCACAGCAGCCAGAAGGATCTTGTAATTTCTTTGCTTGAACCTTTCAGTGGCTCCTCTTTCACTCAGAGAAAGCCTTATAATGAATGGTTCACTAACATTTCTCAAACAATAGAAAATACATTTTAAATCCTCATATGAGAAATCCATCTGAGATAGCCCTTACCAATGTGATACACTCCAATATTTTCTGTTGCTATTTATTTTATTAAAATAAAATAATTAATTTTATTAAAATTAAGTGCTGGCTAATAAAGTTAAAAAGAGAAAGTGCTGGTTGGTGCCTTCCAAATGGTTTCCATGGCTCACTAGTAGGTCACTCCTCTTGACCTAGCAATAAAGCTCTGGCAGTGGAGGAGCCAGCCACTTTGAATCCTGACTTTGCTCATGGCTTAGTGATCCCTGGCTAAGCCACCTGACCTCTCCAAGCCTCAGTTTCCTCATCCATGGTAGTAATTCCCACCTCCACAGTGGTTGTGCAGGGAATGAGAAGCTGATTCATAAAGTGCTGTGCACAGTATCTGGCAAATGATTTGCAGCGGCCCTGTCCCAGGTAGTGGAGTCTCAGGGGTGAGAGTCTCCTAGTTGAGATCTGAAGAATGTGTAGGACTCCAGTGATGGCTGTAACAGGAAAGGAAAACGCAGAAGTACTGAGGGGCAGACTGGGAGGTAAATACAAGATGCAGAGAAAATGAGGAAACAGGTGGGAGCTTTGAAGCACGTGCAGCATAGGGGGAGTCTTTTGTAGACCTTTGAACGCTCCTGTTATACCTGTGCTTCCAGGAGAGCACTTTTAGCCACATGTACCTATAGTTAAGTTTATTAAAAGTAAATAAAATTCAGATTAAAAATTTAGTTCCTCTTTAGCTGTATTAGGTACTTAATAGCCACATGTGGCTGGTGGCCACCATTTGGAGAAAACGTCTACAACTTTTCTGTCATTGCAAAAAGTTTTATTGAACAGTACTTAATTGTACTATTGCAAAAGTCTTGAGAAGCAAGTAGATAAGGCATGAGTTTTTCTTTTAAACTGATTCATTGTTTCAGTAACATTCTAAAAAATTCAAATCTAGTGTCCTTCACCTTAACAGCAACTATTTACATTTTCTAGTGGTTTCTTGATCTTTAGCCGGTGAAATCATGACATTTCCATGACAACCGGTGAAATAACGTTATACGATATACGTAATTGCAAACACATTGTTTATACAGTTGTTTGTTTTTTTAATTAGTATTATATTGCAAAGATTTAGCCGATAACACAATATTTTATCCCATCTAGATTTTAGCAAAGTGTAATTGGGTCAGCTGCTTCCTTATTGTAGGGTACTTTGTTACTTCCTGTTTTCCAGTATTATGAATAGCACTGCTATGAACTTTTTTGTACCTGAAGGCTTTTTCTTCTTTTGAATTGTTTCCTTTCTATAAATTCTAGGAAGTAAATTGTTCAGTCAAAGGATATAATCACTTATGACTCTTGTTATCTATTACCTAGATGCCACTTTTAAAAATAGCCTAAATGCATTATACTTTGAAGAGATAATGTTGCTTGTCTCAGGAGAACAAGTCTCTAAGACGTCAAGGGATCACCCAAAGTGTAGCTATTTGCTGATGGAATCAAACTCTGCCTCCAACTTCTGGATGCCTGCCCTATCCTTCCAAAGACCTACCTCAAATATCAATAATAATGTTGCTTTTAGTAACACTAATAAATCTGAGTATTGATAAACCCAGTAGACCTGTTACAGCCTTAAGAATAAAGCTTGGGGCCAAGAACATTTTACTTTACGAGGTGCAACTGGAGAAATGAGACCGCTTTCTTAAAACTTTGGGAGCCATGTGCTGGTGCCCTGGAGGGGCTGTGCTGTTCTTCCAGTGAAGTTGTTCTGGCATCTGCTTTGGAATTCACTCCAGGGCCAGTTTATGAGCCACTCCAAACAATCTGCCTGGAGTCTGACTGTGATACCTTGTATTTGACCAAAAATGGTATTCCTGAGCGTGATGCCCCACCTGATTCACCACATTTGGAACTCAGTGATGTTGGCCTCTTTCCAGAAGTCAGATCCTTCCTGGGAGGATGAAGATCTGCCAACTCTGAGGATTCTGGGGAAAAAACTAAATGAGTCTCGGGCTCTGAGGGCCATTCTCAAAGTAGGCAGAATTGAGGTGAAAAATGGCTACCCTGCTGGCCCACACACAACCTTTGAAGTGACCGGGTTGAAAGGGAAACAACGCACAATTGTGTAGATCCCACTCACTTTACTTAGTAGGTCACCCTATTATCCTGCAGCCACACTTCATGCTGGGAAAACATTGCAAAGCAGAGCAGCAGAGAGCCAAGGTGAATGAAGGTCTTTCAGACAGTCTCTTGTGCCCGAGGCTGTCCCATGGAAATGTCCATGGAAATGTAGTAGAAGGCCAGGTATAGTGGCACACACCTGTAATCCCAGCTGCTGAAGAGGCAGAGGCAGCAGGATTGCAAGTTCAAGGCCAGCCTTAGTGACTTAACAAGACCCTGTCTCAAAAAATAAAAAGGTCTAGAGATGTAGTTCAGTGCCCCTGGGTTAAATTCCTGGTACTAAAAATAAATCAATGAAACAGGTAAAATATACATAACAAAATTTATCATTTCAGCCATTTTAAGTATAAAATTCAGTGGTAGGTCTTGGGTTGTAGCTCAGTGGTAGAGTGGTTGCCTCACACGTGTGAGGCACTGGTTTCGAACCTCAGCACCACATAAAAACAAATTAACAAAGGTATTGTGTCTATCTACAACTAAAAATATTTTAAAGAAAAAATTCAGTGGTATTGGCGATGTTGTATAGCCATTGCCACTGTCTAGTTCCAGAAGTCTTTCATCCCCTTAAACAATTCCATACCAATTAAAAGAAAAACTGCTGGGGTTGGGAGTACTCTACCACATGTTTTCAAGGTTTATCTATGTTGTAGCATGTGTCCAGGTTTTGTTCCTTGTTATGTCTGAATAGTATTCCATTATATGTGTATATCACATTTTGTTTATCTGTTGAAATTTTGGTTTTCTCTTTTTGGCTCTTGTGACTGATGGTGCTATGAATATTGGTATCTAAATCTTTGCTTTTAGTTCATTTGGGCGTATACCTAGGAGTGGAATTGCTGGATTATATGATAATTCTGTGTTTAACTTTTGGAAGAAACCGAGCTATTTTCCTCAGCAGCTGCATCATTTTACATTCCCATCAAGCAATGCATAGGGATTTCAGTTTCTCCACATTGTCAAACCTTGTTATCTCCTCCACCTATTTCTTAATAGTAACCATGTTAATGGGTGAACAGTAATGTCTTATGGTTTTGATCTGCATTTCTATGACAACCAGTAATGTTGAGCATCTTTGCATGTGCCTGTTGGTTTTTGTATATCTTTTTTTCCCAGAAATTGTCCATTTCCGAGAAATTGGCCCATTTTTAAATTGGATTGTGCTGCTGGTGGTAGTGTTGCCTAGTGAAAGTTGTTTATATGTTCTGAATACTAGACCCTTATGAGATATAGGACTTACAGATATATCTCCCATTTCACAGGTTGTCTTTTCATTCTCTTGGGTGATGGCCTCTCATACACTGTTTTCAATTTTAATGTGAAGTTCATGTTTTTTCTTTTTTCTTT
Organism: Ictidomys tridecemlineatus; assembly: GCF_052094955.1. Classification (NCBI taxonomy): domain Eukaryota; kingdom Metazoa; phylum Chordata; class Mammalia; order Rodentia; family Sciuridae; genus Ictidomys; species Ictidomys tridecemlineatus. The sequence goes on from NC_135481.1 coordinate 180,213,285, forward strand.
TTTTCTTTTCTTTTAGTACTGGGGATTGAACCTAGGGACACTCTACCACTGAGCTACATCCTAGCCCTTTTTATTTTTTGTTTTGAAATAATAAGTTGCTGAGACTGGCCTCAAACTTGCGTCCTGCTGCTTCAGCCTCCCAAGTTGCTGGTATGGTAGGTGTGCGTCACTGTGCCTGGCTTATTTTTTTCTTTTGTTATGCTTTTGATGTCACATCTGAGAAATCATTGCCATTCAGTGTCATGGAAATTTCCCTGTTTTCTTCCAGTAGTTTGAGTTTTAGCTCTTAAATTTAGATAAAGATTCAGGTAGAGTTAGTTTTTCTATATGGTTCAAGGTTAAGAGTCCAACTTCATTATTTTGCACTTGGGTGTCCAGTTTCCTAGCACCATTTGTTGAAAAGATTGTTCTTTCCTTACTCAAAGGAAAGGATCTTTCCTCCCTTCTTTGAAAATCAGTTGAACTTGTAATTGCGATTACAGGCAGGAGGATTGTAAGTTTGAGGTCAGCAGGGCAACTTGTCTAGACACTGTCTCTAAATCAAAAATATGTGAATATACCATAGTGAATATCACCTTTATGTATATCCATAAGGAACTAATTAAAAATAATTATAAATAAATAGAAGCAATAACAATAGGGTAGAAAAAAGGGAACAGGGGAGGGAGGAGAGGAGGAAGAGTTTGAGAAGTAGTGGGAACTGAATTGGAGCAAATTATAGTCCTTGCTTGTATAATTATGTTGAAATAATCCCTAATATTATGTATACCTAAAATGAACTAATAAATTGTAAATAAAAAATGAAATTCAGGAAACGTAGCTCAGTGATAGAGTGCCCCTGGATTCTATCCCCAGTATTGCAAGGAAAAAAGAATCGGGAGGGAGAAAGGAAAGGAAGGAAGGAAGAAAATCAATCAGTTGACCATATGAATGTTTATTTCTGAACTCTCTTAATCTATTGGTCCAAATGTTTATTCTTATGTCAGTACCATATCATTTTGATTACCATAGTTTTGCAGTAAGTTTTGAAATCATAAAATGAATTTGTCAACTTTGTTCTTTTTCAAGTTAGGTGAAATTAATTTTAGTAATATAATTTGTTTAGCATAGTTATCATTTCAATATCTAATCAATATAAAAATTACTAGTGAGTATTTTTTCATACTAAATGTTTGAAATTGGGCATGTATTTAAACCTAACAGTCATCCCAGTTCAGACTAGCTGTGTGTTCTAAGTCTAGATAGCCATGTGTGGCTCATGATCACCATATTGGATAGCTTAGGTTTAGCAGAAAATTGCACTATGGCCCAGATCCCTGAAAATGCAAAGGGCTATGGATTCAGGTGCACTGATCCCGATGTATATTTACCTTTATTGTTGAGATGGGTAGAAGGAAGCCATTTGTGGGTGCTTGGTAGAGAAGAGACAGTACAGTCAAATAGGGGAGGAGGAGGGCGACAAGAAAGACATGTTGGGGGTGCCACTCACCTCAGCCTTGGGGAAAGCTATTCTTGGCAGAGAGTGTTGCTGGGCAGAGGCCCAGGATTTTCAAAGAGCCCAGTGCTCTTAGAGGTCCACAGGCAGCTCAGTTCTTCCAGGTGTTAGCAATGGGGGCACCAGTGAAAGCAAAGGTGAGAGAGGTGGGTTGAGGCTGGACCTGCTGTTACTGGCCACAGCCGCCCCTGTTGTGCATGCCTCCAACATTGCTTGTCTGAGTTTTTGGCAGTGGCCTCCTTGTTGGTCTTCATGTGTCCACTTTGCCCCTTCCCTGTGGTCTCCCTCCCCCCATTAAAAAAAAAAAAGTAATTCAGATCATGTCACTTCTCTGCTCAAAATCTGTCAGTGGCTTTACATTTTACTAAATTAAATCAGAGATGTGAGGGTCCTACAAGGCCTGCCCCGCCCCTCTCTAGTCTCTGTTGCTTCTACTCTCCCTCCTGAGGGCTCTCTCTGGACTTGTTGTTCCATTTCCCTGCCCCAGGGCCTCTGCACTTGCTTTTCTTTCTACCTGTAACAGACTCCCTCAGATAACAAGTGGCTCACTCCCTCACCTCACATCTCTGCCACTTCATTCTCACTTCTGTTCTTCAGAGAGGGCTTTCCTGTCACTCCATGTAAAATAAAATGATGTCCTGCTTAGATGTTTTCCAAAACTTCCTAGCATATCACATCTCAGTGTATTTGTTTTCTGCCTCCCTCCTGAGCAGGGGTCCCAAGAGAACAGGGATTTGTCTGTTTTGCTCACTCTTTAATGCTTGGTATTCAATCAATATTCATTGGTGAATGACTAGATGGGTAAAGAAATGAATATACAAAACCTGAAACATAGCAGTCCTTTAGGAAATGTACATTGATTTGAGTTTTTTTTTTTTTTTTTCTGGCCAGGGATAGAATTGAACTCAAGGGCACTTCACCACTGAGCCACATCCCCAGTCCTTTTTATTTTTTATTTTGAGACAGGGTCTCTCATTAAGTTCCTTAGGCCTCACTAAGTTGCTGAGACTGGCTTTGAACTTGTGATCCTCCTGCCTCTGGAGCTGCTGGGATTATAGGCCTGTGTGACCACCTTGCCTGACTTTTTCTTTCTTTCTTTCTTTCTTTCTTTTTTTTTTTTTTTTGATACTGGATATTGAACGCAGGGGCACTTTACTGTGGAGCCACATTCCCAGCCCTTTCTATTTTTTTTTTTTTTTTTAATTTTGAGACAGGGGGCTGGGGATGTGGCTCAAGCGGTAGCGCGCTCGCCTGCCATGCGTGCGACCCGGGTTCGATCCTCAGCACCACATACCAACAAAGATGTTGTGTCCGCCGAGAACTAAAAAATAAATATTAAAAAAATTCTCTCTCTCTCTCTCTCTCTCTCTCTCCCCTCTCTCACTCTCTCTTTAAAAAAAAAAAAATTTTGAGACAGGATCTCGTTAAGTTGCTGAGGCTGACCTCAAACTTGGGATCCTCCTGTCTTAGCTCCTTAAGTCACTGGGATTACAGATGTGATTTGAGATTTTTGTTGGAAGTATTTCCCTTTGCATTTACTTATTTATTTTTCTTAACTTTATATTTGGAAAACTATGAAAAAGTTGGAAGAACGGCTCACTGTGAATGATTGGCTTTTTTTTTTTAATTTTAATTCTTATTCTGTAAATGTTTTTATTCTAATTATTCTCTAATTAGATCCAAGAACTGTTAACATTTCACTACAATTGCTTTATATAGTCTTGAATGTATGTGTGTTTATGCAAGCAGGATCTTTAAAAATCAGTAGTAGAGGGAACTGAGGATGTGGCTCAGTGTAGAGTGCTGGCCTGGTATTCAGAAGGCCCTGGTTTTGATCTCCACCACCATGAATACTGCCCCCCCACCCAGGAAAAAAAACGTTTTAGAAACATGATGCTTACTTACCTTTGCATTTAGAAATTGGCTGTAAAGAAGTGGTGAGTCAGAGACCTCAAGCAGCAGGTGGCTTGGGCCATGGCCTCCGACCTAGACTTCTCACCTCCTGAGGTGCCTGAGCCTACCTTCCTGGAGAACCTTCTACGGTACGGACTCTTCCTGGGGGCCATCTTCCAGCTCATCTGTGTGTTGGCCATCATCGTACCCATTCCCAAGTCCCACGAGGTGGTAAGTCCTTCCCTGTGAGCCTGAGCTCTTTAATGCCAGTCTGGGTTCTGAGTACTAACATGGATGTCATCACAATCAAGCGTGAGGCATTGAGTTTGATCCTCAGTACCACATAAAAATAAATAAAGATACTGTGTGTTCATCTACAACTAAAAAATATACATAAAATATTTTTTAAAAATGAATTTGCACCAGGTGTGGTGGTGCATGTCTATAACCTCAGCAGCTTGGGATGCTGAGACACGAAGATTGCAAGTTCAAAGCCAGCCCTGGCAATTTAGCAAGGCCCTAAGCAACTTAGACCCTGTCTCAAATTAAAAAACAAAAAGGGCTGGGGATGTAGCTCAATGGTAAAGTATTCCTGGGTTAAATCTCTAGTACCAAAAGGAATACAGAACATAGTGAATGTGTGTAGTGGGTGGGGGTTGCACTGACATACCTTGAGGTAAGAGCTGGGCTCTTCCCCCTGCTAAGAAGATAGTATTTAAGAAAGGAAATGAATGAGCAGGCTTCTATCAGTTAAAGTGGGGAAGGGATGAGGGTAATATTCCATGGAGAGGGACCTGCCAAGGAAAGGGACCTGAGGGGTAACGGAACAGGTTAGTTCAAGGAACTGAATGAAGGTGACTGTCAGAGCACAGAGGAGACATTGTGAGCCATGCTGCCAAGGCCTGGAGGATTTAAATAAGAGAAGGATACCATCAGAATGATTGGCTTTTTTTGCTGTTTTGATTCTTAGTCTGTAAATGTCTTTATTCTAAAACTGTAACACCCTTCTCCACCCACTGTTATTGCCCACCACATTTCCCCTGACATTGATTTGTTGGAGAAAGGAAATCTTTGTCACCTAGGATTTCTACATCCCAGAATTTGGCCAATTGCCTCTGTGGGGTCCTATAACATGTTTCTCTGTTCCCATATGTCCCGCCCACAGGAAGTTCCATCCTGAGGCCTGAGTCCATTCAGATTAGGTTATTTATTGCGAACACCCTATGGCCAGCGCTCTGTACTTGGTGTTGCACATCAATAGGCACGTGGCGTCTGGCTGCCACACATCTATTTATAGGTTCTAGCCAGTTCATTTGTTGTCACCTGATTCTTCTATTATAAAAGCTCTCATCACTCTTTGACCAAGATGACTTTAGCATCCATTCATGATCATTGCTTAGGTCCATTATTTCCCTCTGCATTTATTAGCTAGAATTCTTTAGTGAGGACCTTTTCCTTATCACCTATGTGGATATTCTGAAATTTTTCTCATACTGAAAAGCAGTATAAATGCTTGGTCCTTTCCCTTTAGAGTAGTGATTTTTAGCTCAATCATCTTCCAGTGTAGACCAATAATTTCAAACTTTCTCTTTTTTTTCTTTTTTTTGTGGTGCTGGGGATTGAACCTAGGGGTGCCAAACCACTGAGTTACTGTCCCAGTCCTTTTTCTTTTTTCTTTCTGGTATTGAGGATTGAACTCAGTGGGTGCTGAATTATATCCCCAGCTCTTTTATTATTATTATTATTATTATTTTCAGACACGGTCTCACAAAGTTGCTAAGGACCTCACTAAATTGCTGGGGCTGGCCTCAAACTTGCAATCCTCCTGCCTCAGCCTTTGGAGCTGTTGGGATTACAGGCGTGCACCATGACTCCTGGACTTTTTATTTTTTATTTTGAGACAAGATCTCACTAAGTTGCTGAATCTGGCCTCAAATTTGTAATCCTCTTAATCTCAAGCTGAGAATACAATGTGCCTCTGCATTCATCTTTAATAATTTTTTAAGAAAAAGAATTGTGAATTTATAGTTAGTTTCAATTCATGTTTAAGATCATAGTTTTTTTTTTTAATATGATCTTATACTAGTATCTTGTATCCTTTTTTTTCATTGTAGTTGGACACAATACCTTCATTTACTAATTTATTTTTTATGTGGTGCTGAGGATTGAACCCAGGGTCCTGCATGTGCAAGGTGAGCGCTCTACTGCTGAGCCACAACCCCAGCCCTTAGTATCTTGTATCTTTTAGTCTTATGCTGGAATCTCGTTTCCTGGTAACATTAACAGAATGACTTATGTGCTGTATTCTGCTATATTAGGGTTCCCAAGAGCACTCCAGGCTCAGTGGTTCACTAGAAGGACTCACAACTCTGATTTACCACAGTTGAAAGGATACAAAGCAAAATCAGCCAGGGGAAAAGGTACATGCAGTGAGGACTGGAGAAAAATAGGCACAAGAGTGCTGTCCCTTGGAGTCACACGGGATGTGACAAATCATATGAAGTGTTATCTAGCAGGGGAGCTCATTATGGACTGTGCCCAGGTTCTTATTGGGGGCTGATCACATAAGCACTGTGTACCTACCCTGAATCCAAATTCCATACTTCTAGAAAGAAGGCAGGTGTTCAACATAAACCATATCATTTGCTCAAATGGCTTAATCATAGTGAGCCACTCTTATCAGTTCTGGGAATTGTGGGAACCATCCAAATTCATGTTCCTAGATGCCAGCCAAGGGTCACCCTTGCAAGGAGGACTTTCTAAGGAAAGCAGGTTTTTTTTTTTTTTTTTTTAATATTAACTCTGTTTTGCATACTTACAACATACTGATTATAGTTTTTAATTTTTTTTCACTTTTTAACAGTAAGACTGGATTGGGGATGTGGCTCAAGTGGTAGCGCACTCTCCTGGCATGTGCAGGGCACTGGGTTTGATCCTCAATACCACATAAAGATAAAATAAAGACACTGTGTCTACCTAAAACTAACTAAATAAATAAATATTAAAAAAAAAACCACAGACTGAGAATGAAATTTAAAGTTTCTTTGTGGTTCTTTTTGACCTTACAATATGTCCCCGAGGGAGGGGGTGCTATACAATATTATGTTTAGTAATGTTTTCTTTGTATGGTGGGGGCTGGGGTATAGCTGAGTGGTAGAGCGCTTGCTTAGCTAGCACCATATGTGAGACCCTGGGCTCTATTTGCTTTTACAAAAAAAAAAAGAAGTCTTCTCTGTGTAGGTGTATTCTCCATAATGTCATACAGTAAGGTTAGTTTGCTTCGTTGTTTTTAATTTCCAGGGATTTTTTTCCTTTTTTATTTATTTTCTTTTAAAATTATATAAGACATTTATATACATTACCAGAAGTCAAATTATATAATAAGATTTATTCACAGAAGTTTCTTTTAATCTCATTATCTTCCACCCTATTCCCTTCTCCCCCTGTAGGGAACCAGTTTTATTACTGTGATATGTCTTTATTATTTTGATGTAGTGGTTGTCTCTTAATACAAACAAATGCATATATATGTGTGTGTTGTATATATACATGTGTATTCATATTCCCTTCTTTGATTTATGAAAGATAGCCTACCCTTAAACATAGTTTTATTCCTTCCTTTTTTAATTTAACAATATATAATATATTCTGGAGACCCATTAATTTAAAAGATGGCTATATCCTGGAGATCCTGCTTATGCGGCGGGAAGGATGAAGAGGATTACAGATGCGTGGGGAGTCCTGGTGAAGGAGCAGGCATGGGATGGAGTGGGGATTGAACCCAGTTCCTCACACATGCCAGGCAAGCACTTGACCACCCAGCCACATCCAAGCCTTTTCTGTTTTTTCTTTGAGGCAGGGTTTCTCTGAGTTGCCCAGACTAGCCTTGAACTTGAGATCCTCCTGCCTCAGCCTCCTCCTGCCTCAGTACTTGGGATTACAGGTGTGCACCATAATGGAGATTACAGGTGTGCACCACGGTGCTTGGCCTGAGTCTGTTATAAACAGGTGCCTGTAACAAGTCCAGGTGATTTTGTCCACTAAGCAAGTGGATTTCCACATGTATAGCAGAAGGTGATGGCTCTGGATAGAGTGTTGACCAGCTTCAGGGAGTTGAGATGTCAAGGAAGCCATGAGAGGGGATGAGGTCTCCGCAGGGGAGAAAAGAGGGCCCAGGACAGAACTTGAGAGTTTCAGCATGCAGGGAACGAGCAGGGGTAAGGAGAGCCATGGGGAGGGAAAGACGCTGGTGGGGGTGGACAGGCTCACGGCCTCTGGTCGTTCTGTCTGCCTCTTACTCTGGTTTTTCTAAGGAGGTCACCATGGAGTTTTTCACCCTCAACTATATCACACTTTAAAAACAGTCCCTGTGCTCTTGGGCTCTGTCCTCACAGACTTGGCATGCTATTGGGTATTATAAATAACAAACATTTTTATTGTCACTGGCTGCTGATGAAGCCTGCTGGAGTCCCAGGGGAGGGAGGTGCTGACTGTTCTGGTTTTATAGGCAGAGATGTAGTCAGGTGTGGCCATCTGAGAGATGGGAAGCTGCTCACCTCCTGTGACCAGTGTGACTAGGAACCCTTCAAGGTGAGTGGCAGAGGTCTGGGTCAGTCCAGCCAACTTGCAGAAAAGGGGACCCTTTCCTATTCTCTTTGAGGCAGAGAGTTGAAAAAGGGCTCAAAAATATGCCTCCATCTCCCCACCCCCACCATTGAGGTTAATCGGGGACAAGACCTCATCTTTTAAAATATAAATATAGTACAGCACATCTTGGTTTTGTTTATCTTGTAGTTTAGGGGATTGATGCTCATACAAAGGAACTGCCTTTGTAACTAAAGCTTAGTGTTTTAACTTTTTTTTTTCTTGAGCTTTTCAATGGATTAGTAGCAAAAAAAATAGTATAATTAATCCAACTTTTTATTGCACTAAGGCAGCAAAAATGGCCCTGATTACACAGGGATTCTCCTGCCACTTTTCTTCTGTGTCCCATAAGGAAGGCTTCTCTTGCTTCCCAAACTCCTAAGTGCATGGAAAGAAGAAGCACAGAATTTTGCGTATAAACAGGATTAGGAGAGGTCAGGTGCTGGCACTGTGCTGATTGGAGGTTGTGTCTACAGCTAACTGGAATTTGGTGTGGAGGAGAAAAGAGGAGGCTTTAACTTGGGGCCAGGAGATTTTCAGGAGAGAGGGAACCCCTGGAAGTGAAGGCAGCTCTGAGGGATTCCTGGTAGTCCCAGGGCAGTAGGGAGGTACCTGGAAGTGGAGAATGGCAGGAGGCCGGAGAGGGGGCAGAAGTGTGGGGGGAGAATCCAGAGAACAATCTTATTCCTCCCCCTTTTTTTTAATGAGGTAACTTTTTTTCCATAGCTTTATCTTACTCATTTATTTTTATGTGGTATTGAGGATCGAACCCAGGGCCTCACATGGCTAGGCAAGCGCTCTACCACTATACCACTGAGCCACAGCCCTAGCTCTCTCTATCCCTTTTGCTTAGGGCAAAATCATCCCTCTTTCTAGGCCTATAGAAAGAAGGTTTATTAGTAGCTTTTTGGGTCAGAAGATAATATTTTTGGCTCCAGATGATGGGAAAGCCTTTGAAAAGCAAAAGAATGTCTTTCCTGTTGTTCCAGTAAGCCGATTTTTTTTTGTTGTTGTTGCAACTAGTTTATGACTTCAGTATTTCAGTACTTAGCAGATTATTTGAAAGCTCTTTTGGGGGTAATCAGGGAAGGAAAAAAAAGGAATACATACAAATGTTTCCCACCCCACCCCTTCTTTTCATAGTATGAGAAAGGAACCAATCCTCAGTCTTTACGATTCTAAGCCAAATTAGGTTTCCTTATTGACACCTCATTAAACTAAGACCTGAGAAAACAAACATTTGTTTGAGTCTGATTGAGACCTGGGCCACACTTAATCCGAACTTTTCTTCTTTGAAGGCCAGATTCTGAAATACAAGATCCTTATGTTCTTTTTGGTTAGTTATTTATTGGTTGTATGTTGACTGGTGGTGAAAAGGGTTCTGAGGCTGCTTCAAGGCTCTGGAGGAAAGAAATTGTTCATGATATTTTCCATGAACAGGAGCCAGGGAGTGATCCTTCAGATTGCCCATCTTTGCGCTGGACCATGGTTCTGCACCTGGCTGCACATGAGAACCATCTGGGGAATTTTCAAAGGCCTGGATTGCACCCATAGAGATTCTGATCTAGATGTTCTTCAGAGTCTCAGATTAGTGTTTTCTTATGACGCCTAAGTGATTCTAATATGCAGCCACTGGTTTAGTCCTTAAATGATTTCCCTAAAGCACAAACCAATTTTAGGAGAGTACAAGATGGCCGGTTCTAGGTGTGTTAAGTTTGAAATAATGGCAAGCCACTCCCATATTGGAAAAGGGAGAGCTAGTGGGAAGTTGGGGTTTGAGACCCGGGGGCTATTTCATTCACATGGCATTCTTACTTGAAACCTAAGAGTGACTTGTGTCTCCTGGATACTCAGTACACTGAGGCAAGAGGATCACAAGTTCGAGGCTAGCCTGGGAAACTTGGGGAGACCTTCTCTCAAAATATAAAAAGAAAAGAGGCTGGGAATGTAGCTCAGTGGTAGAGTCCCCTGGGTTCAATCCCCTGTTCCCCTGCAACCCCCCAGAAAGATTAAGGAAACTCCTGAACTTAGGTCACGCCCAACCAACTTGAGGTAGTTTCCATGCACTATAGATGTACTAAGAAGATGAAAATGCTGTCCCAGAACCCAAGAGCAGGGATGCAGTGCGGCACCTGGGAGGGGGTGGGGACCTGGCACTCCATCGCTGCTGTCTGCAAGCCCTCTGCCTGCTCTCCCTAACCCTTTCCTCTTTCACTTCTCTCACGGGGCCTGCTTCTTCTGCTCGCTGTCCTGTGGTGAGATGAAACAACCATGACAGCTTCCAGGGTTTACATCTTTCAGCTGCAGCATCTCATAGAGAGGATACCTTCCTGCCTGGTCCCAGTTCCCAAATTCTCAGGGAACAAACTGTGTGGCTGACCCAGCTTGGGGCAGCTGTGACCCTATGGAGAGTAGAAAAGACCCATTCCCACAGGAGCTGGGACCCTGAGCAGACTAATCTGAGGTCTCCATTCCTCTCGCATCTCAGGGGACAGGGCAGTGGTCGGGAACAGGAGATTGTGGCCTCTCCCCAACCCACTGGGTGACCTAAGGAGAGCATACCAAACACCCAGAGACAATGGAGGAAGGCTGGCCCAGTTTGACAACCCTGCCATGTTCAGGCTGCTCTCCTTAGAGTGGGGTTTCAATAGAACAAAGTTCTTTTTTTTTTTTTTTTTTTTAAGAGAGAGAGAGAGAATTTTTTTTTTTAATATTTATTTTTAGCTCTTGGTGGACACAACATCTTTGTTGGTATGTGGTGCTGAGGATCAAACCCGGGCCGCACGCATGCCAGGCGAGCACACTACCACTTGAGCCATATCCCCAGCCCTAGAACAAAGTTCTTTACGGGGAGTTCTGGATGTTCTCCTGAAGCGGGTTGTGTCCCTCGATAAGCTCTAGGAGCCTGTGAGTTTCCTGAAATAGTGGGCAAAAAGGTGAGCTTTAAAAAGCTCAGACATCTGGGGTTGGTGTTGTGGCTCAGCAGTACCTGCTTGCCTAGCATGCCTGAGGCGCTGGGTTCAATTCTCAGCATCACATACAAATAAGTGAAAATAAAAGTCTATCAACAATAACAATTTTAAAAAATATTAAAAAAAAAAAAAAGCTCAGGCATGTTTTCTGAGGAGACTGTCTACAGCTTTTCTCTCAGCGGCATGCAATAGTTTAAGGAGGTAGGATCCCAATTCTAGGTGTTTGAGGAGTGGATAACAAGGAAGTAAAGGGAAGGAAGTAAAGGTGGGTAGTCTGTCTGCCTCCCTTCCCAGAGTCCTGCCTGCTCACTTCCCAGGTTGGCTCAGTTTCTACACAGAATGTTGATCCAGTCACCCCTAAGCAAGCTGTTGCCTTTTAGTTCAACAGTTCACATAGCAGATATTAGTAATTAATTAATTATTAATGCATCTAGTAATTAATCATAAACTCCTCATAGTTTAAATGTTGACTGATACAATCTCTTCACATGGTTGTGTCACATCCCAGCCAGCTGCCAGCTCCTGGAAAGCAGATCCCTTCACCGTGCTCTGCCTTCATGGTTGATTCCCTTTGCGTTTCTTGTGTTGATGGGGACCCTTGCCGTTGGAAGTGCAGAGACTCAGCTCCAGCAGCTTCCCTAAACAGAGATGAGATTGGCTCTTGGAAAGGGGATGTCAAGGCACAATGGACTTGGGGCTCAGGGAGGCCTCATGGTTTTGTCTCCATCTCCTGGCTTTCCTGGGAGTGTGGCTTCCTCTTAGGTCCTTGCAGTATATTAGGAAAGATAGTTGCAGCAGCCCATCAGCATCCTTGTCACTCAGGATTTACAGGCGAGATAAGCCATTTCTCTCTTATGCTCTCTTTCTAAACCTCATGGATGGGCTCTGCTTCGCCACATGCTCTTACCTTACCCCATAGGTAGGAAGGAATGGCTTCTATCTTTAGCCAGGCCACATTTAGCTGCTCACTCCAATGTCCACAGTGATTCAGAGTCTCCAGAACCCCATGGGATGGGGAAAGGTCAGGGCCTCCATAGAAAGGGGATGCTGGACAGACAAGCACAAGAGATGCCCAGCGACATGATCAGAATGGATGTGAGAGTGGTGACTTCCAATATGATGTCTTCACAGAGACTTTACTATCCGAAAGCCCTTCAGCATTTGGAACCCTAAAAATATTGACCCTTCCTTGGGTGCAGTGGAATGGAGCCTAGAATGCCAGAACCCTGTTGGAAAATTTTGCATGAGGGTCTTGATTTTAAACTCGGCCCCTGGTTGGCAGTGACGGGTGTCATAAATAAATAATGAACTTGGGTGAGCAGGTCCCCGTTCTCAACACCCTAGGATATAGGCTTATAGAACCAGTTTTGAGGTTCTGCTTTTTTTTTTTTTTTTTTTTTTTAAAGCTTTAGAGGAGCTCACAGGTGAAGTGAGAGGCAGAATATTTTTTATTTAATGATCTGTTCCTGCGGGACTGCTGTGTGGTGGGCAGGGTGAGGCAGCCATGGTCTGGAGATGTGTACCAACTCGTGGGAGAGGTGGCTGGACACACGGGAAGCCACAGGCCAGCTAGTGGGAAGGGCTGTAGAGTCTTGCTGAACTGTGTCTGGAATGAGCTCTTGGGGCTGTTCTTTCTAATCACAGTTTCACTCGCCTGCCAAGTGCATCCTGGACTCTGTGTCTTCGTTTGTGCATTTGAGCCCACATGGGTGCCTTCCCCCACTCCATTTCAGTTGGGCCTGTCTTCTTCCCAAGGCCAGTGTTAGTTCTATCTTTGCAAGGCCTTCTCAGCCCCTCTCCTGCCCAGGACCTCAGGCAAGAGAGGCACAGTGGGCTGGGCAGGAGCTTCAGTGATGGTCAGACAGCTCTGAGTGAGTGCTGGCTCCTTCTTAGTCTAGCTGAGCCTCAGATCCTGAACCATGAAGAGAGGACCAGAGATCTTGGAGGAAAAGTGAGATAAGGTCATGATGGTGCCAAGTATAGGCTGGTGGTTTTCTTTCCCCTGACAATTTTCAAGAAAAGAATGGTTTCAGTCAGTGTAGAATGACGTTTTGTCCTGATTCGCAGGACTAAATCCATGTTGGACTGTAGTGTGGAAATCATAAGATTCCATGCACCATCCCTGCTGGAAGGGATTTGATGCATTGTGGCACAGATTCGATTATTTGAACCTGATGAATAGGAGCAATTTTCTGGCCTGGTAAGCGGCTGTAGTGCTACTTATTTATTGCTGAGGCATGAGTCCACAGAAGACGCCTCTGTAGACCCAGGAGCCACCTGGCAGCAGGGATGTTCTCTTCCCCTCCATAGTGTGATTGCTAAGGAAACTTCACTCTGGCTTTGGGGGAGCTACAGGGCTTCCCACCTTTAAAGATGAAGGCCGTGGGGTGCAGGGTCTGCTATCTGCCTGGCTTGTGCCAGCAGCATTTTCTGGGAGAAATTAAAAGACAGCCATTCATTTAGTTATTCCTGACAGCTGAGAAGTGGCGCTATAGGCTCTGTGTGGCTGGGATCCAAGGACCCAAGTCATGTGTGTAATAGCCACCTTTCTTCCCCACAGTGTGCAGGGGATGGTGGCTGTGCCACATTGGGCCATTTACCCAGTTTCAGTGGGCCTCAATTTCTTGCATGTAAATGTGACTCTCAGTGACTGGTCATCAGGTTGATCGAGAGGCTCAGTGAACTGACACCTATGAGGCACCTGCTGGCGTACTTCCACCCAGTGTGTGTGCCACCACCCGTGAGGGCTGGCACAGTACCTGCATATGCTAGATGCAAATAGATGGTGATTAATGCTGAGATCCTATGCAGTGGATGAGGGCAAAAGTGTCTGGGAGCTACTGGTTGGCCAGGCACCCAGAGTGACCAAATGTGTGGCCCAACAGGGCGTGCCTAGAGTCAAGGCTGAGGCTGAAGCAGAATGACCTTGAAGGCCAGGCTGAGACTTTTTTTTTTAAAATATATCTCATATAAAGAGGGAGCAAGCAATGTTTTAAAAGCAGAAAACAGACATGATCTGGATTGTTGTAATTGTTTTAGGAAAACAGACTCTGAAAGTAATGTGGAGGCTGATGAGCATGGAGAGATTTGAGAGAAGGGAGGAAGAACTGTGGATGGCTGATAGAATGAGAGGTGGGCAGGAGACCATGAGATCTTAACTGGGCAGTAGAGTCCATCTGGGGGAACCAGTATATGCTAAAGCCCCTTGAAAAGTGGAATGAAGGGGTTGGATTGTAGCTCAGCGGTAGAACACTTGCCTAGCACGTGTGAGGCCCTGGGTTCAATCCTCAGCACCACATAAAAATAAAATAAAGATATTGTGTCCAACTACAACTAAAAAATAAATATTAAAAAAGAGTGATGTTAAAAAAAAGTGGAATGAATAGGATTGGGGGCAGATTGGGTGGGGGAGCACAGGGGAGCATGAGAACTTAGAAATATTTGGATAATGGTGTGGTTTCTTGCTTGGGTGACTGGGTGAGCAATGATGCCAGAACCTGAGAGGCGAGGAGAGGAGGAGGGCTAGAAGGAGGAGGAGACAGATCATGCATTCAGATGACTCGGGGACTGTCATGTGTATGCACGCCCACAGAGACCTGCTTTCAGCTGTGAAAAATAAAGCATGACTCTGAGCCTGATCCCACTCTCCTGACTCCTGTAGGAACTCTCGTCACAAACAAGGGAACTCTGAGTGACCCTTCAACAGATAGAATCTAGACCAGGCCATTCTTGTCATTCCAGAGTCACCTTGTGGTTCCAGGGCTGCCAAATAGAGAAAATAGATTTCACAGTTAGCCAGATCCCAGGTTTCCGTAGCCCCAAGTTCCCAGGAAACCCTGGGATTCCCCAGGCTGTACTGTATGAGCATAAGAAATTAGGTTCAAGTCCTGGCCCTGCTCACCGGTCGAAACCTTACACATGTCACATGACCTCTCCGTGTCTGTTACTTCATTTATAAAATAGATTCATTTTAGGACTTTATGAAGCTAAAATGTGTCCAGACCACATAACGTGGCCTAGCATAATGTGAATGATAACTACTAGCCATTGCTGTGGTGGTTGTGTTGTTTTATTGGTGGGCAATGCCTTGCCTTGCTGTAAGGTATGTAGATTGGATTTTAAGACTGCATTGTGTCCTCTGTGCTCATAGAAAAAGTGAGGTCTGGTCTTAAATGTTGTAGTTTCAGAGTGATAGACAAGAGTGACGTTCCCATGGTCCTGGGAAACCTTGTCTATTTTATTTCATTCACTCATCCAGCAACAGCTAAAGCTATCCTGAAGAGCTCAGGGGCTAATAGAGAACGGCATGAAAACATGTAACTGTGGTAAAATGATAGTGGCATTATAAGGTTCCTAAGTACCTGAGTGCCTATAACCCCAGCTACTTGGAGGCTGAGGTTCAAGACCAGCCTCAGCAACTTAGACCCTGTCTCATAAAGTATAAAAGTTTGGGGTATAGTTCAGTGATAGAGTGTCCCTGGGTTCAACCCACCAGTACCAAAAAAAGAAAAAAAGGTTCCTAGGTACCTGGGGTAGGGGTGGAGGAGGGGATTCTTCAGCTGGAGGAGATTTTTCCTTGGGTAGGGCCAAACCGGTGGGGTTTACTGAGTGACCAAGGAAGAAAGAGTGCTTCTTTTGATCAAGATCATCAGGGAAAGCCCTGGGACCTGACCAGAATCGGGAGTGGAGAAGGGCCCAGATGAGTCTAGAAAGGTGACCTTAGATGCCATCTCAGGTGTGGGACATGAGGTTGTGGATGATAGAGAGTCACTAGGAGATGCAAGATAGCGGGAGCTTTAGGAGATCTGTGCTTTAGGAGAGTTCCCTTAGCAGGTCAAGGAATGGGATAGACACAACAGGCAGATTGATTAACAATGGGCAGAACTGGGTAGGGATTTGGATGTCAAAGACAATGGTAGAGTCAAGAGGAAGAGGTTAAATCAATAGGCCTTGGTGACCCATTGGACAGTCAGGAACAGGTCAAGGGTGGGGTCTCTGGGACTTCGGTTGCCCTATCTACTGGAAGAGGGTGGACTGCTAGAGAGAGGGTACTAAGGTTAGTACAGTTGAGTTGGAGGAACATGGAAGATCCACGTCCCTGTTGTTTGACAGACAGCCGGGTCAAGGGAAAGGTCTGGGAGGTGCCAGTAGAGGTGAGGTACCAAAGGAGAGGGTCTATGGCATGAGGAAGCACTGGGGGAGGCAACTGAGTGTCAGTCTTTGGATTCAGAACTGAACCCCACTGAATGAAACCCAAGGAGCCACCCAGCTTTGAGCTCAGATTTGGGGGCTCCATCCTGGAGGTCTGGGCCTCAGCAAGTTGCCTGTGTGTAGAGCACTCGTCCATCTGGGGTGCTTAGGGACTGACTGCTGGCTGCTGGCTGCAGAGGGACTGCCCTGGGCATGGTTCCAGCTCCCAGGGCCCCCAGGTGCATTATGCTCTCTTGGGTTGCCTTAAACACAAACCTCGGGCTGAAGTTGTGGCTCAGTGGTAGAGTGTTCGCCTAGCATGCATAAGGCACTGGGTTCGATCCTCAGCACCACATAAAAACAAAACAATGTGTCCACTAAAACTAAAGATACATAAATAAACAAATATTAAAAAACAAAACAAAACATGAGCCTTCCCTCTGGGCACGGGGGCTCTCAGAGCAGCAGTTGTCAGACTGGCTTCCCTGAGGTTTAGTTGGTTTTTCTATTGGGCTAATCTTTTTTATTTTTTTTGGCCAAGTTACATAAACAGTATCAACATGGGGTACCTTTGACATCAGATATCATTTTGAGTTTTAGTGGGAGGAGGCCTAGCAGGCCAGGGGAGGGGAAGCCCTCCTGCTATCTTGGGAAGATGCGGTCTTGGGCGCCTAGACCTGGAGGGCTCTCATATCTGGTGTCTTGTCTGACTGGCTGGAGAGGACCATGGCTGATAAGGGAGTAGATAGGCGTCTGGGCTGGACCTTTGTCAGGGACCACCCCCAGCTGTGGCCCCTCCTTTTGGACAGGGCTGGGCCCCAGGGGACCTGAGTGAGTAGGGAAGGTCAGAGAGCAAAGCAAGCTGAATGCTGGGGGTTGGCAAATGAAACACAGAGTGAGATTTTTGTCTTTGAGAAGAAGCACACTACTTCCTAGTAGTCTTGGTCTGCTTTTCATTTTTCTATTTTAAATAAGGATCATGAGAGTTGGTCTGGGAGCATGCACCAATAATCGAGGTGACTTAGGAGATGACTGAGACAGGCGAGTTTCAAGTTCAGGGCTGGCCTGGGCAATTTAGCAAGACTATGTCTCAAAAAAAAAAAAAAAAGTAGATAAAGATTAGGAGTACTACAAACACTAAAACATTTCCTTCTCATGGGCTGGAGGCAGCAGGGTGGTGGGGTGGTGGGGTGTGTACACATGAGTTAAGGGGCAGCCTCTCATGAGCCATTGCCACCACGGGGGACTTCAGGGCCAGGATGACCACTATGTCAAGGGTTT
The DNA here is from genome assembly GCF_052094955.1 of Ictidomys tridecemlineatus. Classification (NCBI taxonomy): domain Eukaryota; kingdom Metazoa; phylum Chordata; class Mammalia; order Rodentia; family Sciuridae; genus Ictidomys; species Ictidomys tridecemlineatus. The sequence continues at coordinate 180,230,760 of NC_135481.1, forward strand.
TGTTTTGTTAATTTTTCTTTTAGTTTTTGATGGACCTTTATTTTACTCATATTATGTATATGGGTATTGAGAACTGAACCCAGTGCCTCACACATGTAAGGCGAGTGTGCTCCACCACTGAGCCACAACCCCAGCCCTATGTCAAGTTTTTAAGAGAATCTGGGAGTTGGGCCCAATGTTGCACTATAATCCCAGAAACTCAAGAGACTGAGGCAGGAGGATGACAAGTTCAAGGCTAGCCTGGACAATTTAAGCAAGACTCTGTCTGAAAAATTAAAAAATAAAAAGAGCTGGTAGAGCTTAATTAAAAAATTAAAAAAGCTCAGTGATAGAGCACCCATGTTCAACCCCCATACCAAAACACACACACACACACACACACACACACACACACACACAGAGACCCAAAAAAAAAAAAGAGAGAGAGAGAGAGAAACTGGGAGTCCTGACTTAATGAGAAGTCTCTCAATTGGCTTGAATTTTTTAAAATAAACACTGTAGGCCAAGTGAAGTTTTCCTGTGAGTCGGACAAAGCCTGTGAGCTGTAGTTAGTGTTCCCAAGTTAGTCTAGCTTTCTAATGTCCTTTCTGGCCACACCACACTGTGCATTATCACCCAGCAGAGGAGAGGAACACTAGATAGAAATAAGCTAAATCGGTTCCAGATTTTCTCTGTCATAAGCCTGAGTGGCCTAGGGCAGACCTGTCTCTTCCTGGTGCCCACCTTTATCAGCACAGTGAAGGCCAAGTTGGCCTCTGTGGTTTTGAACCCTTTTTTATTTTTCTTTTCAACAGCAGAAGCTTTGTTTTAACTAAATCTTATCACAATGTATGAAATAAGATAAAACAGAGCTGCCCCAGTGGCAGGGAGGCTGCAATCAGGCCTGAGGTTGCCTCTGGCCTCCCCCACAGCGGCACCTCACCTCTGCCAGACACCGCAGAACAGTGTGGTGACTGCACACTGTCTCCCCACAGCCCTGACATTCTATGGTTTGCATGGGAGGAAAAGAACAGCAGCCAGAAGGAGAGCTAGCCACGGTCTGCTGCGCAGCAGCCCCTCACGCACAGGTTGACCTGCCAGCTGCGGGTGCAGCCATCACTTTCTGGGTGCTTTCTGTGCAGGTTTGCCTGCTCATGGCAGTCAACCAGGGAGTGCATCATGATTTCCCTGTCACAGGGTAAACCCTGACCAGGAAAAGGAGGTGAACTCTGCCCACAACGTCACTCGACTGGGAGGTGAAGGCACCAGATGCTACCTGTGGGACCCAAAGGATGGTTTCCATCCCTGGTGTCCCTGGCATGCTTCACTTTGCAAAATCCCTTTGGTCAGACTTGATTCCTCTAATCAGGACTCCTTTATCACCATGCAGGAGGCAGAACCATCTGAGCCCCGAGGTGCAGAGGTGACAAAAAAGCCCAAGGTTGCTGTTCCTTCTGCCAACAAGAGGCCCAAGAAGGAGACCAAGAAGAAGCGGTAGAAGTGGAGGAGCCAGGCGGGCCTTGGGGAGCCTACCCGGGAGTCAACATCTGTTTCCATTCTGCATCCCAGGATCAGGTCTGAGGTGGCTGTCATGCCCTCTGACCACAGAGAGATGGACAGTCATGGCAACCCCAAGCTCCAGCTACTTCCTCTTCCTGCTGCCTCAGTGGTGGTTTAGAGTTAGGGTACTGAAAGGCCTGGGAGCACACCCTGTGCTGAGAGGGTTTCTCAGGAGCCAGGTGAGCCCACAGTTACGTCTTCATATGTGATCAACAGATCCAGACAGTTTCCCCCGCTGTGGATTCACATTGGGTTTGGAGTCGTCGTCTCAAGCAGACAGGCACACCCTCTGCCATTGCTGTGAACTGCAGGTCTTCCCGGCTCACTCAGCATCTTTGTTTCTGCTGTGTGAGTGGAGCCAGGCCTCACCTGTAAGCTTAGGTCAGGACACCATGGCCATGCAATGATAGTCTCTCATTGACTGCAACAACCAGGTCCCAAAATGCCTGGTGCAAGAGTCCCAGAAGGCCTGAGCCAGAGGAACACCTGAGTTCTCCTTTAGCATGTGGAAGGGAATTGACTAAATGAGTTTATATTTCTTGAGCATAAAAATTCTGAGCTCCTGAAGTAGCAGGCTTGTCAATGTCAGACCAACCTGTTTTCAACCCTTCCGGACACATTCAAGGTGTGCCTTTGACTTCTACCGTACCTCCCCCTCCCTGTCAGTTCTTTCATCCCCTGACCATTAAGGAAACATTATTTGGGGAAGTAAAGGTCAATAAATGGTTCCATATGTTGAACCTGCCTGTGTGTTGTCTGTTGTTGAGGGAAAGGGAACACATGGGTCCCTGTTTTGGGAGTGAGGGAATGAGTGGACCCCCAGAGGAATGGGACAGTGTGGGGTGAAGATGGCTGGACAGTGGGTAGCTCTGATCAGTGTGGCTCTGCAGGCCTAGACATTCTGGAACAAGTTTTCAGGAAGGGTCCTGCCAACAGCTTCGTGTGGCCCTTAGTCATTGGAAACACTTGTGAATGTCTCTGGGTGTGAGTTTCCACTCACTCCCTACATGCCTTTGCCTGAGGAAGACACTGCTTGTCCTCTAAGCCTTAAGCAAGATCAAGTGCAGTACACTCAATGGCTTTGGGCCGGTCTAATCTCTGGTAAATAAAACAGCAGGCTCTTTATCATGTGCCAAATGCTTTCCCAAATGTTGTCAAGACTATGGGGAACTCAGAGGACAAGCGTCTGTCATCTTTGTAGAGACAGGAGCCTGAAGTCTGGGCTACCTGAGAATGCCAAAGCTTGGGCTATGACCCAAGTCCAAGGCCCTTTCATGGTGGTTAACAAATACTTAGCAATTGTTGATAGGTACCAGTGCTGCAAGGGCCCTGCTGTGCAGAGGCTGGCAAGGTCTCCTAGCATTGCAGGGTTCAGAAGAGCAAGTCCAGGGACTGGTTCTGCATGACACAGGGCTGGTCTTGGCCAGATACTAGGCACAGAGTGAGGCTGCCCACAAGGAACCTTCCCAGGAAACCACCTGGCCTAGTGGAGACAGGCACGTGAGCAGGCTTGGTGTGGGGAGTTCTCCAGCAAGGGCGGGCAGCAGATGCTATGGGAGCTGCAGGGCATCATCTCAGACCTGGGGTCAGTCCAGCTACCTGGCAGAGCAAAAGTACCTAGCTGAGTCTTCAAAGACTCCTGGGAGTTGAGACCAGAGGGAAATTATGCCCAAAGAGTTGGGGGCCAGGCCTCCAGAACAGGAGCTTGTGTAGGAGAGACAGCTTCTAGCTCCCAGGAGGGCACAACTCCTCACATTGTCTCCTTAAAGGCTGTGCCAGCCAGCCTGTGGAAAGCAAGAGTGGTCTTCCTCTCCACCAGCCCTCATGCCACTTGTACAGTGGGCTGCCTGCAGCATTGCACTCTCTTGGCTTCCAGTACCTCTCCTCTCCTGGGTTTCTTCCTTCATCCTGGTTCCTCTTCATCAGAGCAGCCCAGGCCTCAGTCCTTGTCCACTTTGTTGTGCAGAAACCCCAGTCCCTAGACTTCTTCTCCGCATACTCCTTAGAGATTTCATCCAGGTTTGTGGCATTATTTCTATTTTTGCCATGCTGGGGATTGAACCCAGGGCCTTTACTGTAGTATGCAAAGGCTCGACCTCTAAGCTATATCCCAAGCCCCAGACTCATGGCTTTAAATACTTCATTAATTCATCAGGGTTTTCCAGAAACAGAACCAGTAGGAGAGATTTATTATAAAGGATTGGCTCTACATCTTGACTGCAACCTCAGGAGAGACCATAACACAGAACAATCTAACTAATCTGCTCAGGATTCCCAAATAGCAGAAACTGTGACATAACATGCTGCTTATTGGGAGCCACTGAATTTTGAGTAGTTTGTTATGTTATAATAGGTAGTTAATACACGATCTTGGATAAGGTTCTTTTGTTACAGACTCAATGTTTATGAGCCTCCAAAATTTGTATCTGGAGGTGGGCCTTTTGTAGATGACTAGGTCATGAGAGTGGCGCCTTCATAAATGGGACTAGTGCCTTTATAAGAGACCCCAGAGAGTGAAGAGACAGCTATCTATGAAACAGGAAATGGGCCTTTACAGGTAGCAAATCTGCTGGCACCTTGAACTTCCCAGCCTTCAGAACTGTGAGAAATAAATTTCTGTTGTTTGTTGAAAACTAAAATAAGGGATCAGTTCAGGCAATTATGGAGACACAAGTCCCATGATCTATCTTCATGCTATAAATCCAGGAAAGCTGAGACTGAGGCCTATGTGGTAGATTCCAGTCTAAGTCTGAAGTCCTGAGAACCAGGAGTGCCAAGGGCAGGAAGAGATGGCTGCCTCAACTCACAATCCGGCAGAGGGAGGGAGATTTCCACCTTCCTCTGCCTTTTTGTTCTATTCAGACCCCAAGGAACTGGATGAGGCCACCACACTGGGGAGAACCCTCTGCTTACCCAGTCCAGCAATTCGAATGCTAATAGCTTCTGGACATAACTTCCCAGACACACCCAGAGATAATGTTTAATGATTTTCTGGGCATCCTGTGGCCCAGTCAGGTTGTCACCAATCAGTTTGCTGCCCTAATGCTGATCATTCCCAGACCTCTCAGTATCTCCTCTAGCCAGGTGTTGTGGCGCATGCCTGTAATCCCAGAGACTTGGAAAGCTGAGGCAGGACTAACCAAAGCTTAAGGACAGCCTCAGCAATTTAACAAGACCCTGTCTCAAAATAAAAATAAACTGAGGATATAACTTAGTGGTAAAGTGCCTCTGGATTAAAAAAAAGACTTGTCCCCTAAACTCCAGACTCATATATCTGACCTCCTCCTCAATATCTCCATTTGTATATCCAAGAGGCCTTTAAGGCAAATTCCTAATCTTCTCACCTGCAGCCCCAACCTGCCCTTCTTGTCCTCTCCTCTTAAAGAGTATCTTTAAATAGCAACAAAGACAAAAATATGTACTTGTGTGTGGTACTGGGAATTGAACCTGGGAGGATTTTCCCTCTGAGCTCGCAGCCCTTGTTTTTTAATGTTATTTTGACATAGGGTCTTGGTCTTGCTAAGTTATCCAGGCTGGCCTCAAACTTCAAATCCTCCTGTCTCAACCTCCTGAGTAGATAGGACAGTTGTGTGCCACCATGCCAGACTAAAACTATATATTTTAAGGTATGCAACTCAATTTGAAATATGTATATGTTGTGAAATAATCACTACAATCAAACTAATTAAAATATACTTTACCAGGTGGGGTCAGTGGCACACCACCTGAAAGCTTGGCTATTCAGGAGCCCGAAGAAGGAGGATCACAATTTCAAGGCCAGCTCGGGCAAGTTAGGGAGTCCCGTCTCAAAGAGAAAATACTGGGGATGTAGCTCAGTGGGAGAGTGCTTCCCCAGTATGTGCAGTATGTGCAAGGCCCTTGGTTCAATCCCTATACTGCAAAAAAGAGAAAAAAAAAAATCCATCACCTCACATAGTTACCATTATATGTGTGTAGGTAGAACACTGAGGCTCTATCTTCTTAGAAAATTTCAAGTATTCAGTATAATATGTTAACCTATGATCACCATGATTATATATATATATATATATATATTTAATAAGGTTTTGTTTTCCCAAATGTATATTGGTTGGACCTATTCCTGCATCTTCACCAATTTCTGATGTTAATTACTTGAGTTCCATGCTTTGAAACCAGTTTGAGAAGTCCTTTATTATTATTATTTTTTTAATCTTATTTATTTTTTTGGTGGGGTTCTTTTTTTTTTGTCTTTTTTGGAACTAGGGGTCGAACCCAGGGCTTTGCGAATGCAAGGCAGACGCTTTGCCACTGAGCTACATCCCAGCCCTTGAGAAGTCCTTTATGAGGAGCTTCCAGAAGTTTGCCCTGGCCAGGGAACTTTGAATCTTCACCCTCTCAGAGACCATAGCTGGGGTTATAAACTTACACCTGGGAACGTCCTTACAGAGTTTGTCATAAGTAGCTTTGTCAAACAAAATTAGATTGTTGAACTTGTTGCAAACTTTGCCTTTGAACCACTTCTCTGATTTTGCCCCCAATCGGTTCACTGGGTCCTCGTCTTTCTTGGCTGACTTTCCAGCATCTTTCTTCTTCTTTTTGTCCTTGGGTGGCATTGTGAAGCTCAGCTAAGATCACTATGCTCTATATTTAGACCTATAAAATTTATTAATCCTCCATAACTGAAACTTTGTACCCTTTGACCAACATCTTCCCTTCCTGCAGCCCCTGGCAACCACCATCTCTGATTGTATGAGTTTAACTAGTTTAGATTCCACATAGAAGTGAAATCGTACAGTGTTTCTGTGTCTAGCTTATTTCTCTTAGCACGAGGTCCTCAAGATCCATTTATGTTGTCACAAATGTCAAGACTTCCTTCTTTTAAAAGGTTGAGTCCTAGTGCGGTGTTTGCATGTACTGTGTTTTTTATCCATTCCTCGGGTGATGGACATTTGAATTGTGTCTGTTTCTTCTCTATTGTAAATCATGCAGTGAACATAGATGTGTAAGTGTCTCTTCAAGGCACAAATTTCCTTTTCTGGGCTGGGGATGTGGCTCAAGCGGTAGCGCGCTCGCCTGTCATGCGTGCGGCCCGGGTTCAATCCTCAGCACCACATACAAAGATGTTGTGTCCGCCGAAAACTAAAAAAAATAAATATTAAAACCAAAAAAAACAAATTTCCTTTTCTTTGGATAAATACCCTGAAGTAGGATTGCAGGCTTACATGGTAGTTCTATTTTTTACTTTCCGAGGAGCTGTTTTACTGTTTTTCATAATAATTGTACCAGTGTACATTCCCACCATCAAACACCAGGGTCCTAATTTCTCCACATCTTCACCAACAATTACCTTTGGCCTTTTCCCAGTAACAGTCATTCTAGGTAAGCAGTGTGAGCTGATATGTCTTGTTTTTTGTTTGTTTGTTTGTTTGTTTTTGAAGGGGGTGGGGAGGTATTAAGGATTGAACTCAGGGGCACTCCAACACTGAGCCACATCCCCATCCCTATTTTGTATTTTAATAGAGACAGGGTCTTACTGAGTTGCTTAGTGCCTCACTTTTGCTGAGGCTGGCTTTGAACTCATAGTCCTCCTGCCCCAGCCTCCTGAGCTGCTGAGATTACAGGCTTGTGCCACCATGCCTAGCTCTATGTCCTAGTTTTGATTGACATTTCTCTGATGATTAATAATGTTAATCATTATTTTCATATAACCTATTGGCCATTTGTATATCTTCATTGGATATACAAGCCTTCCAAGTCCCTGGGGTCATAGGTGTGCACCACTATGCCTGGCTCAGAATGTTTTAGTTTGATATTCTCCTTTTTAATTTTTATCTTTGCTGCCAGTATTTTTAGTGTCATATCCAAAAAACTGTTGCTGAAGCCAATGTCAAGAGGCTTTTTTTTTTTTTTAAAGTACCTTAACTACTGACCCACATCCAGCCCCTTTTTATGTTTTATTTTGAGACATGGTCTCACTAAGTTGCTTAGGACCTCACTAAGTGGTTGAGGCTCTTGCCTCAGCCTCCTAGAGCCGCTGGAATTACACAGCTGGTGTGCCACAGCATCCAGCTGGTATCTTCTTCTTTTAATGTTTTCCCTTGGTTTCTAGTGAAGTTGAACATTCTTGTTTTCATTGTCCATTTAGGTTTCTTATAAATCATCAGCAACTTAGCAAGACCCTGTCTCAAAATAAAAACTGAAAACAGGTGGGGATATAGTTCAATGGTAGGGTGCCCTTGGGCTCAGTCCCCAGCACTGAAAAAAAAATGGTGGGGCCTAGTAGGGGGTCCTCGGGCCTTTGTTCGTGGCCCTCATTAGAGAAAACTGGTCTCTTGGAGTGAGTTCTCTCGAGAGCTAATTGTTGCAAAAAGCCTGAGCCTGCTGGGCAAGGTGGCTCATGTTGGTAGTACCAGTGACCTGGAAGGCTGAAGCAGGAAGATTGCAAATTCAAGGCCGGCCTGGGAAATTTTAGTGAGACCCTGTCTCAATATAAAAAGGGCACAGTGGGAAAGTACCTCTGGGTTTAATCCCCAGTACTGAAAATAAATAAAAACCTGAGCCTGGCCCCTGAGTCCCCTCTGGCTTCCTGTCTGTGATGTGATTGTGACCCCAGGATTCCCATATATGTTCCCACCATGGTGCCTCTAGCCCTCACCAGAGGCCAAATCAATGGGGTCACCCAGTCTTGGACTTACAGCCTTGACCTGCTGATTAAGTAGAAACCGCTTTTCAAAAAAAGTAGCCTATGTAATCTTGAAGCCAGCCTCCACAATTTAGGAAGACACTGTCTCAAAATAAAAAATTTAAAAAAAAAAGGACTGGGGCTGTGGGGCTGTAGTTCAGTGGTAAAGTGCCCTTGGATTTGATTAGTGACTAAATATTGCATGGATGCACAGGCACTTTACATCCATGTTTTTTTGGGGGTGGGGCAGTACTAGGTATTTAACCTAGGATTGCTCTACCACTGAGCTACATCCCCATTTTATTGTATTTTATTTTTTAAGTGTTTTTTTAGTCGTAGATGGACACAATACCTTTATTTTATTTTTTTATTTTTATGTGGTGCTGGCGATTGAACCCAGGGCCTCATGCATACTAGGCAAGTGCTCTACCACTGAGCCACAACTCCAGCCCCCTCATTTTATTGTTCATTTGTAGACAGGGCCTCATTTAATTAGAGGCTGACCTCAAACTTGAAATTCTCTTTTCTCAGCCTCCTGAGTCCCTGGGATTTCAGATATTTCATTACTATGCCCAGCTACATACATGACTTCATTTAGTCCTCACTATGTCCCTATGGGGTTGGTAACATTATCACCATGAAGATTCCTGGGATTAAACTGGACTGCCAGACTGCAGTGTCCACTCTGTTTCTTTCATTTTTGCCCTTGAATTCTCAAGGGGGATTCTGTTGGGTGAAGAAAAAATCAGGCCTAGGTGTAGAGGTACCTGAAGGGCTAAATTACTAGTGGTAAAGTTAGGCTCATCGATGAGGAAGAGACTCTTAGGTGGAGATTTTTGTTTGTTTGTTTGTTTTAGAACCTGGCATTGAATTCAGGGGGCTCAACCACTGAGTCACACCCCCAGCCCTATTTTGTATTTTATTTAGAGACGGGGTCTCACTGAGTTGCTTAGCACCTCACTTTTGCAGAGGCTGGATTTGAACTTGTGATCCTCCTGTCTCAGCCTCCTGAGCTACTAGGATCACAGGCGTGCACCACAATGCCTGGCTTGGAGTTTTGTTTTTATCTCTTTACTGAGGGCACATTCACATACTCTTGTGGTTTGGGTCAGAAATGTCCTCCCAAAACTCACGTGCTGAAGGCCTGATCCCCAGTGTAGCAGTGTTCACAGATGGGGCCTTCAGTGGTGACTGGATCTTCATCAGTGGGTGAGTCTGTAACTTAATGGGTCACTGGGAGGTGGGCCTCGTTGGAGGAAGCAGGTTATTGGGAGCCTGCCTTTGAAGAGTGCATTTTGTCTCTGGCCCCTCCCCCCCTTCCTGGCTACCAGGAAGTGAGCAGCTTTGCCTCATCCTGCGCTCCCTGCCATGGGTTCTGCCTCACCACAGGCCCAAAAGCAGTGGAACCAAGTGACCAGGGACTAAAATCTCTGAAACCATGGGCCAAAATACTCACTTCCTTCTTACATTGATTTTTCTCCTGTGTTTACCCAGTATCCAGTCCCTGGAAAACACCAATCTGCTCTTATTCTGGATACTTTATATCAACGGGATACAACATGTGATCTTTTGTGACTGGCTTCTTTCATTCAGCATAATGTGTCCAAAGTTCATCCACTCTGTAATGTGCCTTAGGATTTCATCCCTTTTCTTCTTTCCCCCTGTGTTCTGGGGATTGAACCCAGGGCTTCAGGCACGCTAGGCAAGCTCTCCACCACTGTGCTACCCCTCAGCCCACTTCATTTCTTCTCTGAGCTGCATACTGTTCGTGTGTGTGTGTGTGTGTGTGTGTGTGTGTGTGTGTGTGTGTGTATGAATGATGGAGTTTTCTAGAATGTAACTAGGTGAGTTTGGAGCCAGACAGCCCCACTTTAGATCTAGAGGCCATGGAGACAGAGCTGTCATCAGGTGAGTTCCAGTTTGCATCTTTGATTTTCCATCCGTCAATTGAGATCATATAACAACCTTAAAGGGCTGTCGTAAAAATTGGACCTACTGCGTCTATGAGGTGCCAGGAGCATAGTGGGTAATTTATAAGTGGTGGCAGTGCTATTGATTATTCCATCGGGGGCAGATGTATCATGAAACACACCTTCTCGTTGACTGTGATCCTGACTTGCATGGAAGACATGCATGTCCTAAGAGCCCTGCCCCGACCAGTCCTGTGAACCAAGGTTACCAGAGAAGCCTGATCCCCAATGTAGCAGCGTTTACGGATGGGGCCTTCAGGGGTGACTGGATCATCATCAATGGATGAATCTGTAACTTCTGAGCTGAGCTTATGCTTGATTTTTTTTTTTTTTTTTTTTTTTTTGTGTGTGTGTGTGTGGTGCTGGGGATTGGACCCAGGGCCTTGTGCATGGGAGGCAAGCACTCTACCAACTGAGCTCTGTCTCCAGCCCCTCATGCTCATTCTTGATATTTTCATAGATGTTGCCATCAGCATTTCCCTTCCTCATTTATTCACCCATCCGCATCTTGAGGTTGAAAACAGCATGGCCTTGAAGGGAAAGGAGCTACCTTTAGAACAAACCAAAATGGGCACATGACAGGAGCTCACTATTGCTCATCAGGGAAATGCAAACAAAAACCACAGTGCGATGCCACCAAGCGCCCCCAGAATGCCTAGAATCGAAAGACCGACCGCACCCTGTGTGGGAGAGGATGTGGGATGACCAGCTCCCACACCCTGCTGATGGGGGTGTGAGACAGCACGGCCACTGAGAAACCACAGGGAGCTTCCTGAGCAAGCACAGTGTTGCCACACACCTGAGATCCCCATGGCCAGAGAGTCGGAGGCAGGAGGATCCCAGTTCAAGGCCAGCCTCAGCTACTTAGGGAGGCCCTGGCAAGGCTAACTCAGGGAACACCCTGTGTTCAATCCCCGTGGGGTGGGGGGGCAGGGGAGAAAAGAAAAAGTCCCACATGCCTCTCTACCTGTGTCTCAGCATTCCCCTCCTAGGTAATGCCCAAGACCCAGGAGAATTGAAAATAATCGTCCACAAGAGTCTTGTACTAACTTTTAGCTAGAACTTTCAGAACAGTTTTATTCATAATAGTAAAAAATGAGAATTAGCTAGGCCCAGTGGTGCACCCTTGTAACCCCAGCAGTTTGGGAGACTGAAGCAGGAGGATCACGAGTTCAAAGCCAGCCTCATCAACAGTGAGACCCTGTTTCTACATAAAATACAAAAGAGGGCTGGGAATGTGGCTCAGTGGTCTAGTGCCCCAAGTTCAATCCCTGGACCCCCCCCAAAAAAAACAACAACAACAACAAAAAAAAAACAATGAGAAATAGTCCAGATGCTCGTCAACAATAAAGTGGGTAAAATGTAGTATATTTAAACAACGAAATACTCTACACTGTAAAGACATGATCTACTGATACAATGATCTGAATAAATAACAAAAGTTATAGTGGGCTGGGGTTGTAGCTCAGTGGCAGAGCACTTGCCTAGCACGTGTGAGGCCCTGGGTTCTATTCTCAGCACCACATAAAAATAAATAAAATAAAGGTATTGTGTCCAACTAAGAAATATTTTTAAAAACTCTTATGGTGAGTGGAATAAGTCCAACATACATAAATACAATATATACTCTTTGTTTCTATTCAAGTGGAATCTGAAATAGAGGAAACCATCCTGTGGTAACAAGCAGATCCTATGAGTATTGGAGATTGATTAGAAAGGAACATGAGAAAACTTTATCTAGAGTTATTGAAATATTCTATCTTCAATATGCAGTCACCAAAATTGACTGAATGCTTAAGATCTGTTTTGTAGCAGGAAATGAGGGTCAGGACACTGAGATCTAGAAGCAAAACTTTATTAGTGGTACCATGGCCCAGAGGGATAATTCCCAAAGTCTGAGCCCCAAGCACAGCAGGGATTTGACTTTTATACACAAGCACATTTGAGGTACATTGAGGCAAGAGAGTTGGTACAGGTCTATTGGAGGGTGCATTCTGCATCCCTTATATGGGCACAAGTTTGTCAACAGCCTAGGGACGCTTAGCTCATACAACTTAGGGACTTTTACTGCACTAAGCCTAAAGGGGGAGTGTTCTGTCCTGGCTACATTGTTTCCTGCTTCTGCTACTGTGGTTATCTGTTACAGGTATCTGTGAGCCACATTATATGTAAGTTATTACAATACGTTTTTTTTCCCCCCTGTGGACCAGGCCCTAAATTATGTTCTTTGTACATATGTCATTTATCTTGTCAGCAAATTTTATAGGTAGATTATTTTTTCTTTTTTGCTATACTGGAGATTGAACTAAGAGCACTCTACCACTGAGCTACACCCAAACACTTTTTCTTTTTTTGGTGGGGGAGGGTACTGGGATTGAACCCAGGGATACTCGATTACTGAGCCACATCCCCACCCTATTATTTTATTTTATTTAGAGACAGGTCTGACTGAGTTGCTTAGTGCACTGCTGTTGCTGAGGCTGGCTTTGAACTCACGATCCTCCTGTCTCAGCCTCTTGAGCCACTGGAATTACAGGCATGCGCCAACACACCTGGCCACCCAAATGCTTTTTATTTATTTATTTTTATCTTGAATCAGGGCCTTGCCAAGTTGCTGAGGCTGGCCTCAAACTTGTGACCCTCTTGTCCCAGCCTCCCAAATCACTGGGATTATAGGTAAACGCCACCACTCCTGGCTCATAGGTAGATACTCTTGTCTGTTTCGGAGATGAGAAAATGAAAACATTAAATGACTTGCCTCAGGCTATATAGCTAGAAAAATGAGATTAGAACCCAGGCAGTGTGACTTCAAAGCCCATGTCTCAGTGTCACTTGTTCTCCTGTGGCCAACCCATTCTCTTCCCTAATTTTATAAACTGATTTTAGAAACTGAATCTTGTAGGGGGTTGACATGTTCGATGCTATTGAGCTCTTTGGAATCAGAGCTGAGCTAGAACCCAAATTTCCAGAGCTTTCTTACCACATTTGGTCAAGGAGATCAAGTTTATTTCCACTTTTGACCAGTTGCAAGTTAGAAACCAAAAATATCAATTTTATTTCTTATTTATTTTCGTAGTGCTGGGGTAAGAATCCAGGGCCTCACATATACTAGGCAAGAACTAACTCCACATTCAGCTACAATCTCAGCCCCCAAAGTATTAACTTTAGAGTTGAGTATAGGGGCTGGGGATGTGGCTCAAGCGGTAGCGCGCTCGCCTGGCATGCGTGCGGCCCGGGTTCGATCCTCAGCACCACATACCAACAAAGATGTTGTGTCCGCCGAGAACTAAAAAATAAATATTAAAAATTCTCTCTCTCTCACTCTCTCTTTAAAAAAAAAAAATAGAGTTGAGTATAACATCCATAAACTTGGGGCATACATACCCCGTGATTTGGCATGAGAGATTGCATTTTCCATCTCTTTGTGTTGCTAGTTTGGTTTTCTAGGAATCCTGGAGTTTGCCAACCCTGCTGTTCCCTGTTACCCAGCATCCCTTGCCAGACTCACCTATTACCTCCCTCCACATTGTTTTGGATCCCATTACAACTAACTCCAACACATCAGCAAGCCTCCCTCTGCTCAGAATAGGAGCACATGTGAGTTTCTCATGCTGTGCTTGATAGCTGCAGTTCTGATCTGGATTAGCATCTAGAACAAGTGACATGTCTGGTTGCACTGGTGCACACCTGTCATCTGAGCAACTCAGGAGGCTGAGGCAGGAGGATCACAAGTTTGAGGCCAGCCTCAGCAACTTAGTGAGGCCCTGTCTTTAAATAAAAAGGGCTGGGGATGTAGCTCAGTGGTAAACCACCCCTGGGTTCAATCTCCAATACAAAAAAAAAAACATGTTAAAAGAAAAAAAGGAAAGGAGGAAATAAAGGAGGAAAAGTATGTATATCCCTATTTCCTCAGCCTCTCTCCACCAAGCAGAAGAAATTGCAGCTCAAAATTTGTTTCTGTGCTCTTTAAAAGTTGCAGAATGGATTTCATGGTCTGCCTTTTCTCCAGAACTGGCAGAGGGTGCTACGGGTGAGTCACTCTGCTGCTCGGGGAGCTTGGGGGGACCACAAGATGACCAGCCGCCTCTTGAAGGCCTCCTCCCACACTGGGCCGGAACCATGAGTTTCTGGAACTGGACACTGGCGGAGCTTTCAGGAACTGCAGGCCCAACCTGTTGTGCAGACAAGGAAACCTGGGCTGTGGCACTGGGGCAAAGGGGGCTGGGCAGCAGGGTGTGGACATCTGAGTGCGCTGCACCGCCTGCCGGTGGCCCAAGCTTCAAACCTTTATTGTTCTGGGTTTCCGTGTCCTTCTCTGAAAAAAGGAGGCCCAAAAGCCTGATGTCTCTTTTTTATTTCCTGTCCTTCAGGCCCCTGAGACTTTGCACCCATGTGGTCACTTGGGAGAGTTGTGGTACTTTGCTTCCCAAGTCAGAGAGGGAGCGAGACCTGTGGCCCTTAGCAGGGACCAGGCGGTTTGGTTCAACTGAAGTCTATTGGACCAAAGTATGGAAGCCGTCGGTCTGTCTAGACCTGTTCTGGGCACTGGGGACACCAACGTGGATCAGACATGGCCCTTGACTTCAATCTGTGGGGCCAGGTGGCCACATTAGACAATTACAGTAGGCTGTGGCGAGACATTAGGGTGGGAATTCAAGGGACAGCCCTAAGCCAGTGTGGGGGGAGTCGGATGGCTTCCAAGGGTGGTGACAGTGAGGGTCAGTGTAGGGCCAGTGATAAAAGGAAGTGACCAGATGGAAGTAGCCCTTGGGCAAGCCCCTTGGTCTAGGCCTGAGAGTCCTGGAATACCCATGGGCGGATGCCTTGCTCAGCTAGTGGCTGCGTCCTCCCCACCTCTAAACTTCTGGAGTGGCCAACATGTAAAGTTCCGGTTCTGTGGCCAGGGGGCTCTCCTACTCTGGCACCATGGCCGTGGCCTTCTTTATCTTCAGAGCCCTCCAGAGCATCAGGGAACTGTAGCCCTCTCCGTCTCTACCAAGGCCCGTGTTCCTATGGGAACACTCTGAACTCAGAGAGCTGAGAGGCACCGTCCCTCCTGTCCTCCCGGACCCTGTCCTCTCTCCGTGGGAGAATTGCCACGGGGGTGAGCAGCTGTCAGAGCTCACAGAGGACTTGGGTGCAGACCGCCATATCAGAGGGAGATTCTTACACCACAGAGTCTGGTGCACATTGCTGGAGTCCCTGCCCAGGGGGCATGGCAGTGTCCTGGGATCCTCAGTCCCCGACATGGAAGGCTGTCTCCCCTGCCCTCCCAGCCAGGAGCAGGCCTGGATAGCCTGGTCCTGCTTGCTGTCTACCTCCTCTTTGCCCTGCCTCCCAGGACCTCCGTGCCTCACTCCCTGTGGGCAGCCCAAGCTACTCTGTGGTCAGCCTCCTGGACACTTGTCTCCCTCCTGACCTCATCGACATCTGACTCAGGAGAAAGAAACCCCTTGAGGGAGTCCAGACCTCCTCTGCAGGCCTCCTCCTGAAGGCTCTTGGAGGTTCTGCCTGGCTTTCTCACCTGACAGGCAACCCTGATGAGCCTCAGTTTCCTCATCAGTGTAATGGGGATCATGACCGTGAGGAGGGGGTTCAGTGAGCTAATACAGAAAAGGCACTTAGCACCTGGAGCAGCTGTTCCCTAGGCACCGGTTAAGTCACTAACTCCATTAACATCTCCCTGGATCTCTGCAGCTCTGACCTGCTAACTTGGCCAAGACTGAACTCCTGACTGTCCCCCTCAAGGGCTCCAACCTAGGCTACAGTAATTAGCCACTCCCCCATGGCCCGGAAGCCTGGGGGTCCGTCCTGAGTCCACTCTCTCTGAGCACCCACGCTCCTCATCCCTCAGCAGGAACTGTGAGTGCTTCCTCCACTGCACTAGAATCTCCACTCTTGCCACCTCCCCTGCCACGCTCAGCCACTTTCACCCCTCCTAGAAGGCTCCCAGCCTCCTTGCTGGCCTCCCTGCCTCCTCCTTCCTCCCTCACTCCTCCATCTGGCTTCCAGCAGGACCTTTAGAAACACACCTGGGTCGTGTCACCTGTGTTGCCTCCTCGGGCTGAGGGCACCAGTCCACCCCACTGCTCTCCCTCCACCCACGGATCCACCAGATCCGTTCAAGCCGGTGTCCTCGGTGTCCCTGTCCTCCGAGCTTCCGCCCCAATCCCCCTCCTCTGAGGAAACTCCCTGTCCTCCTGATTCAGGGCTCCTCACCCGTCCCCATTCTGCCCCCCATTTCTTCCAGTCCTAGCCTGGGGCACATCTGTCTTTTGGCACCAATAGCTTTCTTTCTGCTGTAGGGACCACCTCTCACACCAACCTGTGAACCCAGGCTGGGTACATTTTATTAAGCAGTAAGTACCCACCTGGCACTCACTAGGTGCCCATCCGCTCCCTCAGCCTCAACCGGATCTTCAGATCTGGGCTCTGTGACCTTAGGAAGTTCCTGAACTTCTCTGGGCCTGGAATTTCTGGGACTCCACAGGCTGGTGGAGGACTCCTCATAGACCTGGCTCAAGGCAGAGGCCACCCCGCTGGCCCTCCCTGCTCCTGCTCCTTGGGGTCGGGTGTGGCAAGCGTCCTCTAGTTGTCAGAGTCCACAGTGTTTGCTGAGTCAATGAGTCAACAGCCCTGCCCCAAGGCCCTGGAAACAGATGGTGACAAC
Organism: Ictidomys tridecemlineatus; assembly: GCF_052094955.1. NCBI lineage: Eukaryota > Metazoa > Chordata > Mammalia > Rodentia > Sciuridae > Ictidomys > Ictidomys tridecemlineatus. The sequence continues at coordinate 180,247,603 of NC_135481.1, forward strand.
TGCAGGAATGGGAGGACCTAGCTCAAGGCCAGGCAGCTAATTTGATTATTGGATGATTAAAGATGTTTAATTATTGGGAGGCAGCTGTGGTGGAAAGTTGAGTGCAGACTAGTGGCACGAGGCCTGGTTCAAATTCAGGGTGTGGGAGGAGCCTCCTGCCAGCTCTGGGCCTCCCCAGATCCAGCCATTCCTGGGAGAGGTGGCAGCCAGGGCCTGGGGCCCCTGGTGACTGAGGTCTGGCCCGGCACTGGCACCAGGGCTGAGTTCCTTCCCGGCTCCTCCAGGGACATCCTCCCTCTGCGTCCTCTCCCAGATCTGTCAGAGGGACAGGGAGAAGGTGAGGCCAGACTCCGGGTGTGGCCGAGGCAGTGGCTGGCTCAGTTCAGCTCTGGAAGTGAGTGCGCTGGGCCTGGGGAGGCAACGGGTGGTTAAAATTCACATTCACCGGGGGCTTTGATCCCAGGGAAGGGTCCAGGGAGGGGCCCAGTGCTGAACCCGAGCTCACCAGGGAGTGGAGGCAGGACACTCCAGCAGAGAGGGCGGGGCAGTGGCTAAGGTGAGAGGGTGGCTCGGGGAGGCAGGGAGCGGCCAAGCTGGAGACACTGGCAGGCCCCTGTGTCCTCTCTCCTGCGTGAGCTTGAGGCTGGCGTTTGGACAGGGCAAAGCAAGGGCTGTGGCAGGATGGACAGGACGGCGATTGGTTAAGCTTAGGGGAGGAGACATGGGGGACTGGGTGAGGTGGGTAAGGGGTGGCAGAGGGAGTTGGGGGCCAGGTTTTTTTTTGTTTTTTTTTTTTGCACTGGGAATTGAATCTAGGGCACTTAAACACTGAGCCCCATCCCAGCCCTTTTTATATTTTATTTAGAGACAGGGTCTTGCTGAGTTACTTAGGGCCTTGCTAAGTTAGGCTGGCTTTGAACTTGAAATCCTCCTGCCTCAGCCTCCTGGAGCCGCTGGAATTATAGGCATGTGTCACTGTGCTCAGAGGGGATGGTGGGGGGCAGTTTTCTGACCCAAGTTCCTGAAAGGACAGAGCAGCCATTCCTAAGTGGGGACACAGAAGGAGGGCCAGTGAGAGGAGGAGGGCCCATGCCTGGGGGAGCTTGGGTGGTGCTGAGAGGGCAGCCCCTGCTCCCTTGGGCCTTCAGTGGACACCACAATGCTCCCACACCAGCTCTTCTTCCCTCCTATCTCTCTTCCGGTCCCCACACTGGCTTCCTGGGATCATCCCCCAAGGAATACTGTCTGCACTCTGCTCCCAAGAAGCCAAGCTACACTTGATCTTAGCCAAAAGGCCCCAAAGGCCAGGAAGCACAGGAAACACCAAGCTACAAGTGTAGCACAGGTCACCAGACCACCGTCCTCCTGAGCCAACCCTGGCTGTGACCTCAGGCCCAAACCCAGGCCCAGGGCAAACAGTCCCCTTTCCCATCATTTTCTCCTGCCCTGCCCCCGCCTCAGAGGCAAGGTGAGCAAGGCCAGAGGGAAGGGAAAGAGCTTGTTCTGGAATGCTGTGGAGGTGAACCGCACTTCCCCCTGGAGTCTCTCCCTTCCCCATCAGGTGGGGCCAGGACACACCAAATGAGCAAAGGAGCCCTGTAGGTTACTTGGAGGGGCCGCCCACAGGCTGGGGGAAGGCCAAGTGCATGGCCAGCGGGGATCTTGGGCTGTGGAGCTACATGACCAGACCTAGTACTTAGACATACAGACCTGCTGGGGAGCAGACTCACCGTGATAGAGGGAGCTAGATGGCACTTTTAAAACCTCAGGGCTGGGGTTATAGCTCAGTGTGGAGTGTGTGCCTAGCACATGTGAGGCGCGGGGTTCTATTCCCAGCACCATATAGAAATAAATTAATTAATTAAATAAGGTATTGTGTCCATCTACAATTGAATTAAAAATTGAAATAAAATCACTTATATCATTTTCTGTTGCCCAAGTAACATCGTCTTGTTACCGCTGTTGACCGGTGACGGGTCCTTGCTTCGCCAATGTTGAAGAATAACACCAGAGAAGCACGCCGAGGCAAGGTCAGAGTAGAAATTAGAAGCTTATTAAAGGACAGCAGAAAAGACTTCTCCCAGAGGAAGAAGGGGACCCAAGAGGTGGAATCCGTGGAAGTGCAGTTGTCTCCCCTTTTTATAGTTTTGGTGATGGAATGTAGGTGGGAAGGCCCGAGGGGTGGGACACAGGTGGGCCAAACAAGTAATCTGGGCAGGAAGGACTTCATTATCACTTCTTGAGATGGGCTATCTCCAAGTCTGTTGGGGGCTGTTCCCTGGGTTCCATTAACATTTCTTTGGGGTAGACTTTGGCCTAGGGCCTTTCTGGGACTTCATTAACATTCCATGAGTTGTCCTGCTTTCCGGAATCATTCTCAGCATGGCCTCTATTTTAGATTTCACTTGATATGATATTAGATCCGATTTACCTAACTCCACTGACTACCTAACTTCAAATCTGGCTTCATTCTCATCACAGAAAACTTAAAAAATGAAGACAAGTATAAATGAGCCGAGCACGGTGGTGGAGCCTGTAATCCCAGTGCCTTGGGAGGCTGTGGCAGGAGGATTGCAACTCTGAGGCCACTCAGTAACTTAGTCAGACCTATTTAAAAAAAAAAAAAAAAAGCATAAAATATAAAATATAATATTAAGCTCATCTCTACCCCACCCCACCCCACCAATTCCAGGGACAATGCTAGTCTCTCCCTTCTATTTTTCCTATCTCCACTTTTTTAGATACCTAATGTGGTTATATCATTAACACTAGAACATTTTAACTTTTAGCATAAATTCTGTCCACGTCAAAATGTATAGTTCCACCTCATTACTTGGGAGGCCGTCAGAGCTGCTCGCTTCATTTGTAGACTCTGAGGTGGCTACACTTGGTCTGTGGACTTGTGCTGACCATCGTGCAGCCATCGAAGGTATCTGCCCTTGTCCTCAGTAAACAAATGAGAGAAGTGGGCATCAGGGGTTAAATGCCTGGCCCAGGGCCTCAAGGCTATGAGGGAAGATTCGAATCCATCTCCACCGCTACCTTAAATGATGCTGTTCAGCTTCCCGGCGGCCTCCCTTCCTGGCCCCGATGCTTGCTTCCTTCTTTCTTGGTACTGGGAATTGAACCTGAGGTACTTAACCTCTGAGCCACATCCCCAGACCTTTTAAGTTGATTAATTAATTATTATTTCCCCCAGCCCTTTTAACATTTTATTTAGAGATAGGGTCTTCCTGAGTTGCTGAGTACCTTGCTAAGTTGCTGGGCCTGGCTTTGAACTCGCGATCCTCCTGCCAAAGCCTCTGAGCTGCTGGGATTACAGGCATATGCCACCAGTCCTGGCCCCCATACAGATTTCTGCACAGAAATTGTGATGAGTCAGAGCCCTGTGGGAGCCTTTACCAGTTCCACAGAGGGAACTTTATCTGGGGGGATTATGTTGGGGTAGGCAGAATGGGGTGGAATGACCTCACATCTCTCCTGCCCATTCCCTAAGACCCCTGGACATGGCGCCTCTTCACTGAGCAACAACAAATACGATGTTGGCCAGAGAGCGGAAGGGATTTGCCAAGGCCCAAGGCTGCAGAGGGTCTTGACTCAGATTCCCCACCCAGGGTGTGGACAAAGCTCAAGACACACAGAATAAGAAACCCAAGCTCCAAATGGCAGGGGCTAGGCCAGCTTGTTCCCAACCTGGCCTGAGATGCAAGGGATGTAACTGGTCAGGGAGGTGGTGCACTGAGGAGAGTGAGTGGGGTCTGGATCCGCAGCGACGAGTTGGTCCAAACCATGAGTGGGCAGATGTGTAGAGGCAGGAGGAAGGAACATATGTGAGGCTGGGAATGGGGCCCTGGGAAGACTGACTGTGTGGTCAGTGTTCCCAGGGTCTGAGAGCCTGGGAGTGGCCAGAGGAGGCCCAGGGAGGCTGGAGGGCCAGGGCCGGGGTGTCCTTCCCAACCCCCAACCCGCCTGGTAATTCCTGAGCCAGAGCAGGAGGAGGAAGTCCTACCAGCCACATTCAGCTGGTGAGTGGGAGGCAGGGCCTAGCTTCCCTTCCTGACAGGCCCTGGAGCTCCTTCAGCCTGGCCCTGCCCCCAGCCTGCCCAGCCCCTGCTGCCTCTGCCTGCTGGCTCAGGCAATGAGTCCAGGAGGCCAGCAAACAGGGAAGTCTGGTCTTGGAGAATCCTCTACGAGAGTGGTCTGACGTGTCTCCTGCTTTCTGGGACCAGACTGAGCTCTGGAGGCTGGGGCTGCTGCTTCTATGCCTCCAGGGTTAGCAAACTCCATCCCATGTTCCAAGACCCAACCCAAGTGTCCCTTGCCTGGGAAGCCCTCCGAGATTCCCTGCCAGGGCCAGTTGACAAATGCCCTTCCTCTGGGTTCCTGCAGCACTCAGAGGACACTTGGATGGAATGTTCACCCCCCGCCCCCGCCCCCCCTTGGTCCTCATTGTGCCCTCTCAGGACTGCCATGTGTCATCAGCCCCCCCCCAGGTAGCACAGTGGGCTTGGAGGTCACCCGGGTTGCAGATGGAGGGTCTCCCAGATACTGGAGGGAAGAACTTGCAACCTCTCCCCTTCTTGCTCAGAGTGTTTCGAGGTCCATTTCCTCTTCTGGTTTGGGAGCCCCCAAAGGGCAGGGTCTGTATCCCTGTGGCCCAGAGGAGGTGCTGACCCCGTGGGAAAATCTTTGACCCTCCCTCTCTGCCTTCATCATGATAAGGGCCTAGGATGGTGCCTTGTATACAGTAGGCAGTTAATCAATTTTGTGACATCGAAAAAACTTGATCCTACTCTAGACTACCAGAAGCTTGCACTAGGACCTCGGGCAGGTCCCTTCTGTCTCCCGTCCTCATTTTCCCCAGCTTTAGAAGGAAACGTCTGGAGACAGCTCTCAGCTCCCTCCCAGGCAAAATTCCATCTTTTACGTTGAGACTTTTTTTTTTTTTTTTTTGGTACCAAGGATTGAACCCAGGGCCCTCGTCGCCTGAGCCACATCCACAGCTCTTTTTCTATTTTATTTTGAGACAGGGTCTTGCTCCGTTGCCCAGGTTGACCTTGCACTTGCAATCCTCCTGCCTCAGCCTCCTGCATCACTGGGATTGCAGGTGTGGGCCACCAAGTGCCAGGCTGACTTTCCTGGCACTTTTCTGATGGCCCTGGTGGTCTCCAGGGCGTGAGCGAGGTGTTCTGTAGAATGCCCCTCTGGCGAATTTTTCTCATGTTTTCCTCACCGACAGGGTTCTGGCTTGGGAGGGTGACCACAGAGGTAAGATGCCATTCTCATTGCATCATATCAAAGGTATGTGTTATCGAGGTGACCGATCGCTGCTGCTCACCTTGGTCACCGGGCTGCAGAGGCATTTGCTGGATTTGTCCAATATAGAGTTATGCCCCTGACCTGTCTTCCTTGCTTCGCTGTTTGCACTGCCGGGAAGGAAGTCCCTGTGCAGCTGCCACCAGAGGACTTGGGGGATGCGCCCTTCCTGAGGTGCTGTGGGCATTTTTTTGGGGGGGAGAGAGAGAGAGAGAGAGAGAGTTTTAATATCTATTGTTTAGTTCTCGGCGGACACAACATCTTTGTTGGTATGTGGTGCTGAGGATCGAACCCGGGCCGCACGCATGCCAGGCGAGCGCGCTACCGCTTGAGCCACATCCCCAGCTCCTGTGGGCATTTTTTGCTTCTGTACTTTCTGCTTTTCCAAATCCTCCCACAAAACACTACCAAAGCCTGGGAACCGGGGAAGATGGAGGCACCCAATTGAAGTGGCAGAGGGGCCACCACGGGGAAGGTCTCTCCTCTCAGGGCTCCCAGGAGGTGGGTGGGACAGAACTCCAGCACGGGACATGGAGGTCCAGGGAGGCTTGAATTCGCCTGGGGTTTGACTTTGTAATCCTGCTCTTCCTCACCATGTCGCGTCACTCTCTGAGCCTCAATTTTCTTACATGTACAGTGGGGACAAAGGTATCTCCTGTCCTACCTCATAGTGTTGCAAAGAATAAACTAGTGCTATACCCAGAGCCCTGGGGGTCAGGGGATTCCCCGCAGTGACCGTGGGCAGGGGTTATTCTTTCTCTCTTACTCCTCCAAGTCCTGTGTCCTCTGCCCAGCAGGTTTCCAAGCCCCTCTGACCCGAGGGCTCCCAGCTCTGCTGCAGATTTCCGGCCGCCCTCTGCCCTCCTATGGGGGTGCGCAGATCAAGGGCCCCGACTCCTTTCATCTTTTCTCCCAGGCATTCTGGGATGGGGTGGAAGGATGCCTGCTCTGGGCTGAGGGTGCGGCCCTGCCCGACAGTGACCCAGTGACATTCTGTGGCCTGGGAGGGTGTGTGTCCCTGTCTGGGCCTCTCCTGTGGCCCTGCAGTCTTTCCTGCGTTTGACCCTGTTGGTCTCCAGACTCTGCGCTGTGCATGGCCACATTTGGGCCTTGGACTTCCTGTCTGTGAATGGCCCCAGCGCCCCAGGGCCCCACGTGAGGCTGTGAGGGTTTGAACACTGGGGCGGCGGTACCGGTGGCAGTGCCAGGTGCGTCATCACTCAGCTCTGTCTGCCCAGGTGTGGCCGTCCCAGCCCTTCCTCAGCAGGAGGGTGGATGCTAGGGGAGCTGCCGGTGCCTGGCTGCCCCTCGTGGTGGTGGCTGGCCTCTGACGGAGCACAAGCTCACCTGCGCCTGGCTCTCATGATGTTGGGGACGCTTCTCCAGCGCCTTGGGGTGTAGGCCTTGGGGTGGCTTGGTTGTGCTCCCTGAACACCATCTGTGCGGTGCACACAGGCCCACCCCTGCAAGCCAGAACCCCCCCCCCCCACAAGCAGCTGGACCCCTCTAGGAGGGGCAGCCATCAGCACAGGCCTCCCTGTCCCTCCAGCCCACTCCCACCACCCTCCGAGGCTCCCCACTGCTACTAGGACAGAAGCCAAGGAGAGGTCTTTGTACTTGCTGGTGTTGGCATCCCCTCAGGCCACAGGAGAGGCCGAAGGCCCTGGGGCTGCCTATTCACCCTCCCTCCTCCTCCTCCCCCCAGCACTCCGACACCTGGGCTCTGTTGCCTGCATTCCTGCCCTGGCCCACTTGCACCTGGCCACCTCTGTAGGCTTCTACACCCCCACACATGCTAGTTTAGGGGCCCCTGTCCTGGGACCCTCTAGGCCTTTGTGTTCCTCCAACTCAGAGACCAGGCTTGGCTGGCTCACTGCTGATAGCACCTGGCCCAGACCCCAGCACCTAGTAGATGCTCAGTAAAATTCAGCTGAGGGGAGAGAGGAGGAGTAAGGCTTAGCCAAGAACTAGCTGGAGGAATAGTCCAGGCAGATAGCAGCTAGCACCAAGGCCTCAGGGAGGGTCTTGTAGCAGGAAGTGGGCAGGGAAGGGGATGAGGGCCTGCAAGGGGGGTCTGAGCAGTTGGCTTGGACCCCATCCAGACATCTCTGTACACTGTGAAGTGCAGTGGCAGGGGGGTGCTGAACCCACTCCAGAGCCTCAGGCTGGAGCCTGCCCGCCCCCTCCAGCCCATCCCACAGTCCTGAGCCTGGTGGTTTCCGATGGATGAGCTGCAGAAACTGCATGGGTATGCAGGGTGGGCCGGAGGTCCCCAGAGTGCCTGAAGGGTCTGGCTTCTCAGTCACTGCTCCAAGGGTGAGCCGGGGCTGGGCAAGGCAGGTAGGCCATCACCGAGCCAGGGCTACCAGGGCCCTGGATGAGGTGTGGGCAGGCCTCCTGATCCCTGCCATGGGACAGCTCTGGTCTATGGAGTCACTGCTAGTTGTGAGGGGCCAGGCCTCTCCCACCCCCTCCTTCCTGCTCTCAGCTGTGGTTTACTCAGGTAGAGGGAGGAGGAGTCCATAGACAGAGGACTGTGAATGCCCACTGCTCTCCGCCTCCACAAGGCCGACTTCAATAGCATCCACCAAAGTCAGGCTCAGTGGCATGTGTGCCTGCAGTCCCAGCCTCTTGGTTTTTGTTTTTGTTTTTGTCTTTTTGGTATTGGGGATTGAAATCAGGGATGCTCAACCACTGAACCACATTCCCAGCCTTTTTATTTTTCATTTTGAAGCAAAGTCTTACTAAGTTGCTTTGGCTCTGCTAAACTGCTGAGGCTGGTCTCAAACTTGTGATCCTCCTGCCTCAACCTCCGGAGTTGCTAGGATTACAGGTGTGTGTCTCCACACCCAGCTACTTGGGAGGCTGAGGGAGGAGGATTGCCTGAGTCAGGAGTTCAAGACAGGCTTGGGCAACACAGCAAGATCCCCATTTTCAAATGCATACATATATACATAAATAGCAGCTAACATCTGCTAGTACTTTGGGTTGGGAGATAGTTCCTGGTGGTGTTCCAGGGCCAGTGTTGCTCATTAAAAATGTTGAATGATTTTTAGGTATTAAGCAATGAGTTGCTGCTTTACTTAAAAAAATGTTTTAAGTAAAATAAGGCACACAGAACCACTTGCCCCCACGCTAGACCAGCAAGTGTCTCCTGCGCGCATAATCCTGGAAGGTGGGTGGGATTCCTAACTCCATTTTACTGATGAGTAAACTGAGGCCCGAGAAGGCAGGGTCCCACATCAGTGAAGGGAAGAATTAGATTTTGAACTTTTGGCTGCGGATCTTGAGTCAGTTCTCGCTCCCTGGTCGGTGCCTATTCTGCTGGGCATGAGCCAGGCCATGGTCTCTGCTCTCAGGGTGGGGACAGACACACCCAGAATGGACTTGGGATGTGCCTCTATCAGGGTGTGTCAGGAAACATGTCCTAGCAGGGGTGGCATTTACTCAGGACCTCCAGGATGAGGAGGGTGGGAAGCTGGCCACTGGGCGGGCATTCTTGGTGGGGGTTAGAGCCTAACCAGAGGCCCAGAGGGGTGGTTAAAAATAAAGAGTACTTCCACTGCTCGATAATGAAACCATTGTACTGGCCACATCCTCTGAGAACCTCAGCCACTGCGCAGGGCCCTCCAAGTTGGCAGAGGCTCCAGGTGGCAGGCTGCATCTGTCCTGCAGACGCATGTCCACGGTGCCCTCTTCTGTGAATGGGCAGGACCACGAACAGTGAGAACTGCTAAATGCCCACCGCCTCACCTCCTCCTCATGTGAGCCCTCAGGGGGATCTGCTGTCTTGGCCCATGTCACAGGTGGGGGCATACAAGACCCAGAGAACTGCGTGCTCCAAGTCACACATCCAGGGAGTGGCAGAGTTGAATCTTGAACCCAGGTCTGTGGGTTCAAAGTCTGTGTTTTTAAGTTCTCTATTATCCTAACTCTAGAAAAGTCCAGAACTTTCTGTTGAATGTCTGGGGATGAAGCTACTGATATGCTGGCAAATATTTAACAACCCGTTCTCTGAAAGAAAAACAAAGGCTTGATTTGTAGCCTTTGCTGATTTCCAAGGTATAAATGATCCCTCCCTGGCTGATGTCAAGCTACCCATGTGACATCACTGAATATGGCATCGAGAAGAACACAATCAGCTCCAGCACATCAATGGGAACATATCCACCCCCACCCAGTCCATGTGGCCAGGAAAGGCCATTAGATGTCTCAGGAGTGAATGAGGGCTGGGAAACCTGCTCCTCCAGCCAGGGGCCCACCTGGGTCCTGGGAAGCTGCGGTTAATCTTTAAGCCAGCCTTGCAAACAAGTGCAGCCATTTCGGCAGCCTGGCCTGGCCTGGAGTTGGCTGTGTTGCTAATCTTCATGGAGAAACCTTGAGCGGCCCCTTTCTCCTGTGGGCTCAGTTTATTTCCACACAAGGCTCTATTCTTTGGGCACAAACCTGGCCACCTTCATGGACACTTGTTAACTTAGCTTTCCCAGGATTTTTTTTTTTTTTTTTTGGTGGCCATGTTTGAAATCCATATTCTTCAGTGTTCTTTCCTGTTTGATGGGAGAGGGGACTGGGCTGGGGAAGTGGGTGGACCTGTCCAGGCCCAGCAGGTGGTGACTAGCCTACTTGTGAACCCAGACCAGTCAGGCTCCAGCTCCTGCGCATTCCTGCTCTCAGGGAAGCTCCACCGCACCCTGAGGCCTCAGTCTCTCACTTGGGAAGATGCCCCTCCCAGATCCTCTCCACAGGGACCTCTGTCCAGGGAAGCCCAGGCCTGGTGCTACTCTGACCTGGCAGGGCCTAGCTTCCAGCCTGGGGAAGGGAAATGGAAAGGAGACAGGTGGTGGTCATTTAAACCAGATCCCTGGTCCATGATTCCAGGAGGATAGGTGAGGAGCCAAGGGTGGGGTGCCCATCCCCAAATAGGGCAGCCCTGCACCAGGGTCAGGAGATGGTATGCACAGTCTTCATGGCGGAAAGCTGGCTTTCCTCCGCGTCCCTATTTCTTGCTATACTTCCTGCCCCACTGGGTCCGGAAGTACTGAGCCTCTTCATTGCCTTGGAAGCTGCCTGCTACCCAAACACCGGCCTCAGCCCCCTCCTCAGCAAAACCGCCAGCGGTCTGCAGACTGACTCTCCGACTCCCCACGGGCTGCCAGTTGTATATATATGTACATTTTCTTATGCACTTAAAATGAACAGTGATGAAACTTGCTCTTTCCCACCCTGCCCCTCCTGACCCAGTCCTGACTTCAAGAAACTCGGTCAAGGCCAAAGTCAAGGCCTGCTCTTGGCAGCGCCTCAGTTTCCTCACCTGTAAAATGGGACTGATCCTGGGCCACCCAGCCCAGGTAGTTGTGCGGATCAAATCCTGAAATGGGCCAGAGCCACCCAGCGGGGCTCCTGGGCAGAAGCAGGGTGCTGACTGCGGACAGGCGGATTGGGTGGGCGGCCGGGCCGAGGGCCTTTTGGCCGGGGACAGCCGGGGGCGGGGCGGGGCGGGGCGGGGCTCCTGGGCCCGGGCCCCGCCCGCCGGACCCCTGGCTGGGGCGCGGGGTCCGCGGCAGGTCAGCGGCGGGCACGGCGGCGCGCTTCCTCCTGCTCGCCGGCCGCCGCCCCTCCTCCCGCGGCTCCCGCGCTCCTCCCTCCTCCCCGCGGGGGCCGCCGCCGCCTCCTCCCTTTCTCTCGCTCCGTCTCTCCCGGCCCGGAATCCATTCCGGCCCGGGAGCCGGAGCGGCCAGGCCGCCGTCTGCCGACCCGCCGGCCGCGCGGGCTGCGCCCTCCGTGCGCTGTCGCCGCGCGCCGCGGCCCAGGTGAGCGCCCCCCGCCCGGCCCGCGCGAGACCCCGGCCCCGCCCGCCGCGCCTGGCCCCTGGCCCCGGAGCGCGGACCCGCGGGCGCGGCCTTTTGTTGTGATGCGGCGCGGAGGGGGCTGGGCGGGGACCCCCGACCCGGGAGGCGGCCGGCGGGCGCAGCCCCCGGCCAGGTCCAGGCCAGACCCGGAATCCGAGCCCATCGGCGCCGCCTGCGGCCGCGGCTGCCCGGGCTCCCGCCCCGCGCCCCGGCCCCGCGCCCTCGGCCCCGCGAGCGGACTGGGGGCGGCGGAGGCAGGGCGCCCCGGGGGCGGCGGGGCGGGGGCGCGGGCCCGGGCCGCCGGGACCTCCGAGTCCTCGTGGGGCCTCGGGTGGGCCTGCTGCTGCCGGCTGGAAGGGACCGAGCCTGACCGCGCCTGGTCCTCACGGCCCCCTGCCCGCTTCCGAGCAGGCCCAGGACCGGCCGGCTCAGAACTTGGCAAAAGTTTTGGGGTTTCGCCACTAGGCCGGGTCCACTTGCCTACCTGGGAAGGGGCTGGGGTGAGCTTGAGGCCTCCGGGGCCACCACTTGCCGTTCTGTGTGTCTTCAGACAACCAACTGCCCTCTCTGAGCTGGAGTGCCTGTCAGTGGTGATGGGCCTGGGGGACTGCTGGGCTGATGGAAAGGTGGTGCTGATGGAAGGGGCTCACCTGCAGGGTGTCATCCCGCCCCCACCCCTTGCTTTCAGGCACACTTGAGAGTGGGCAGAGTGCTTGTGGGGCCCTGAACAAGGCTTGCTGAGCCTCGTGGATGCTGTCCAGTTGGGGCAGTGGTCTCCACGTCACCTGGGGTGACAGTTGTGCTCACACTTGGTTTCAAGGGTGGGCCAGCCTGGCCCTGTTGCTGACGCCTTTCTCCGCCCCTGGCTGGGGAGTCAAGATACCTAACCTTGTGTTGCACCACTGAGGCTGAGGGCCTGGCCCACTGAGCCCCCACGTGTGAAGTGGGGGTCCTCCGGCCAGGAGTCTCTGTGCTTCTGCATCTGTGGATTGGCATGTAGTAGGTGCTCAATAGACGGGTCCAGCAGTGGATGAGCTGCCTGAGAGGGGAGGAGGGGCGCTTGCTGGCTGCCATGGAGCCGACCTCCGGAAGGAGACGGTGGGTGCCTCTCAAGGTATCCCAGAACCCAGGAAGAAATAGCCCTGGCTCCATCTGCCAGCACAGCCGAGGACCTTAGGTCCGACCCCGCTTGCCTCGGTTTTGTAAGCTGTGGAATGGGAAAACAGCAGCTGTCGCCGGCTCTGCTCAACACCTTTAGGGTCGGGGCTCTTGCTTATCTTCATTTTACTGATGGGGAAACTGAGGCTTGGACAGGGGACCTGAGGACCAAGGCCATGCAGTCTGAGGCTGGAATCAGAGCCTCAGAGACCCCAGCCAGCTGCCCTTGAACGCCTCCAGGGGTGGTCATGGTCGCCAGCATGGGACAGGCACAGGACAGTCATGGGGAGACTCCACTTCTGGTGACTGATGGCAGCCACGAGGCTGCCCTGGAGATGTGGTGTGCCTGGGCGCTGGTGATGCGGTCTTTCCACCGGGAAGTGACTGGAGTGTGTCACTTCTCTCAGCTGACTGCCTGCCTTGGCCTGGTGCACCCCGGCCTCAGAGCACCCTGCCAGACGTGCCCTCCTGCTGTGGCCGGCCTCCACTCTTGACTTTCCAGGATAACTGAGGTCCCCTCTCCTGGGAGCCCCACGCTGCCCTCCGTCTGTCCCCTGGCCTCTCCCAGGGCCATGAGTTATCCCCAGCACCCAGGCTGGCTCCTGCCTTAGCTTCCCCCTAGATTACCCCTTGGGGGTGGGGTGGGGGTGGGGACATCCAGGAGGACATGGCTCAGTGGCCTGCTGACACACCCTCTCCTCCTCATCCTCCTGCTCTCAGCTGACTCGTGTCCTCAAACCTGCCGAGATACAAGTATCCAGACCCTGCATTGAGCATCTACTATGGACTGTGTGCTCTGAACCCAGCCGAGTTAGCAGGGCAGGTAGTTAGACCGGGAGGTGGTCCAGAGCTGGGGGAGCAGCAGTTCAGCTACAAAGACTGGGAGTGGGGCTCTTTCTTCGTGGGCCCCTTTGGGTTGTGAGCAGTGGCTAGTGCGGTAGGTACTTGCTGGGGACTTATGAAAAGTCCTTGGCCTCTCAGAATCTGGAGAGGAAGCCAAGTAGCAAACAGGCTGCCAGATCAATGAGTGCATAATCCCTGAAGCGTAGAGGTTCAGACGGAGGCCTGGGGTACAGAGGAGTCTTGAAGGAGGCATGCGGAAGTCGTCAGGTGAAGCTCAGGGAAGGGCTTGCCAGGTGGAGGAAGTGCATGTGCCAAGGTCCTGAGGTGGCAGAGTGTGCACTGTTGTGGGGAAGAAACTGGGGAAAGCCTGCGGGGCTGGAGCCCAGGGAATGAAGTCAGTATGTGAGAAGGGAAGTGAGGCCAGCTATCAGCAGGGCTGCAACCTGTAGAGAGCCCGAGGCCTGGGGAGGAGTTTGGCCTCTATCTTTACGCAGGGTGCAGATGGATATCCCTCACAGTGAACGGCCTCACACTGGAGGCCAGGAGTGCAGAGCTGACCAAGGTACCTGAGGGAAATAGATGTGTAACTGGACTCCAGTGCTGTATGGGGGCTAATCGGGTCTCAAGAGGAAGAGGCATGTGAGGCTGGGCTTTGAAGGTAGAATAGGAGTTCAAGAGCAGGAGGGCTTGAGAAGGTGAGGGCCAAGGATTAGGGAGTATAATTTAGGGTGGCTGGAAGCTGGGATTGAGGAGAGAAATAGGGACGGTTAGCCGGAGAGATGGAGGCCAGAGGTATGGTAAGGGCTTCAAATCAGGTGGGCCTGGGTTTGAGTTCTGAGCGTTCTTGCTGTGTGTCTGAGTCATTCATTGTATCTTTCTTTTTTTTTGGTGCTGGGATTGAACCCAGGGACACTCAACCCCTGAGCCACACACACCTAGAGACAGGGTCTCGCTGAATTGCTTAGGGCCTTGCTAAGTTGCTGAGGCTGACTTTGAACTAGTGACCCTCCTGCCTCGTCTCCTGAGACACTGGATTACAGGCGTGCGCCCTGAGCCTGGCTCATTGTGTCTTTCTGAGATTATTTATTCATCTTGAAAATGGGGCAATTGGCGTCTCCCTTTCAGATTAGGGTTAAAGGAGGGCTCTGTGCCTAGTTGCTGGCATCAGTGATATTCAGAAAATGGGACTTATTTTGTTACATTGGGCAGGTCAGTTGGCATCTCTGGTATGGCCTTGCCAGCTGCGTGGTCAAGGCCTTGAGTGGATGATCTCATTGAGTCTGAAGGTGCCAGTTGGGCAGGGTTGATCTAGGAGAGGATGTTGGCAGCTAAGGTTACCAATGTGCTGGGTGACCCTGAGCTCCACCCTGCCCTCTCTGGGCCTTCTCTGTGCACGAGAAGGCTGAATTGGGGATAGTGCCATGAGCCTAGTCCAGCTGAGCCTGCCGTAGGTGATGGGCTACATTTTCCAGAGGTAAATACTAAGACCTGGCTGGAGAAGGGTGTCCCAGGGTGGGCCTGGGCCCAGGCTGGGGCTCTGGGCCCTTATCCCAAGGCCTGGCACCACCCAGGGACCCCCGGGTCCTTGTGGGCTGTAAAGCCACCGCAGAGGCCCTCAGTGCCCTGCCGTGGGCCTTGGGCCAGGCTGCAGCTCCCGCCTCTGTGGCCTTGCTCCTCTGGGCTCCCACAGCGCCTGGCCTCCCCTGCGCTGCCCGCCCTGTCTCCCTGGGAATCCACTGTGGTGTCCACTGGAGCTCCTGGGGCTCTTCCTCCAAAGGGGCCTCAGTGTCCCCATCCAAGTAGAGGGCTGGTGACCCATGGTTCCAGGGTGTCCCAAGAGGACAGTAGCAAGTCCTTGCTGCAAATTGGGTGCTTAGGAAGCAGGGCCGGGGCTGCGCGGCCGGGCTCCTGGCATCAGCCTTGCTGGAGCCCACTGCTCCTGAAGCTGCCCAGTGGGAGCAGGGCTGGCACCTACTAGGGCCAAGGGCCGGGTGGCGGACCGTCCACTGCGCCTGGCGGCTGGTCTGCGTCGCCGTTCCCGGGCAGAGGCCTCCGTGTTCAGGGCCTCATCCCAGCTTGAGTCCAGAGTCGTGTCGCTTAGCGACTTGAGCCTCCGCCTCTGCGCACCCCGTCGTGAGGACTCCATCTGCGGACACGCCTCAGTCGCTGGGCACCCAGGGGCCCTCACGTCTGTCTGTCCGCTTCCTTTCCCTCTTCAGGCTCAGACCTCATCCAGTCCTGCTCTAAACTGGGCCTCCAGGCCCTCAGACCCCGAGGCCCATTCTGGCTTCCTGGGAAGGAGCCCTGGGATGGATTAGTAATGTCTGCCGTGGGCACAGGGTGGGGCGTGTGGGGCATGTGCCCTGATCTTGTCATTCCTGGCCTGTCCAGGCCTTCTCTTTTCATGATGGGGAAAGGAGGCCAGAAAGACAGACAGGTCGTCTGAGCTGGGGGAAAAACGCAGATCTCTTGACTTTGGGCAGGTGACTTCCTCCTACCTTGGTCCCTTCTGTTCTTCTCCCCAGAACTACTCAGAGGAGTTTCAGAATAAAAGCAGAAGTGGAGAGGAGAAATGGACCGATCTTGGCCCGTCCCTCCTGTCCCCACCTCGTTTCCTCACCTGCATCGTGCAGGTTCTTCTCTCACCCAGGCTCTGGGACGGGGACCTGGCTGGGGACTGTTCAGGGGCAGCCCCCTGAGACTCTTGGTGCCCGTGTGGCACTGGGGATGTCTAGGATGGGCAGGGAGGGGTGGCCCTGGAGCTGTTGGGGACTGTGGGAATGGGCCCTTCTGGATCCTTGGGCCCACTGGGCTGGGGAGCCAGCGGGGGCGGGTCCGGACGCTGGGGGTGGGAGCTGTGGGGAGGGCATCAGGAAGCCGCCTTCCCTGCCAAGGTCTGATTAGCTCTTCTCGGGCTGCTTTGTCTAAATTTATGGTCTTGACTCTGGTGTGGATGTCCTCCCGTCGTGCCCTCCCTCGCTGGATCACAGTGAGACTGCCCCATGTCAGGTGGGAGGAACTCTCATTCCCATCACATGGAAGAAGAGACTGAGGTTCAGAGAGGCCAAGGGCTGAGGCCACAGTCACCCAGCAAGTGAACTGTGAACCCAGACCCCTGGCGTCTGACTCCTCAGCACGGCTGACGTCTTTCCCAGGTAGAGGTTGGGTGTGTCTGGGGCAGGCGACCCTGACTCATGGGCTTGCAGCCCTGGCAGACGCGACTCCCTTCAGATCTTGGATGCTCACGACATATGTGTGTGCAGGTGACAAGACCGCGAAGCCCCTTGGCTCTGGGTTCCAGCCCTGGGTAGCCACCTGTGCTGTGTGTGACACGGGCCACGACTGCTCTGAGCCTCAGCGTCACCATCCGTGGGATGGGGGTGCCAGCACCCAGTAGCATGAGCAGCAGGTGAGTCCCGGCCAGGTGCAGGCCCAGGCCGACGTCCAGGGCGAGTGTGAGACGGGGGTGATTCCTGGGACGAGAGTCCTGGGCCTGTGCAGGACAGTGGCCTGGGAACCCCCAGGGCTGTGCTGGCCGCTGGGTCTGCGGGTGGCCTTCCCCGCAGGGCAGGCTGGGTGGCTGATGGTGGAAGGCCAGCCCCAGCACTGGGGCTGTACTGGCCACGGTGTCCAGCGCCCCGTGCCTCACCTGTGCCTTCCAGGTCCCCTCCCTGGATGGGCCCGTCTCTTCAAAGGTGGCCGCCCTTTGAGCACGTGGCGTCCTTGCTTGCCTGGCCTGAGAGGCGGGGGCTGCTCTTGCCCTTGCTTCTTAGGGAGCAGCCGAGGCTCAGAGAAGGACAGCGGTGGGCCCCAGCTGCACAGCAAGGGCTCCCCGAGGCGCGGTTGGTCTGGGCCCCGCCCCCCAGCTCCCAGCCATGCAGGTGGCCCCGCAGCCCCCTGAGCCACTGGCCGTTTCGGGCTTGTCCTGGGTCGTCCCGCTGCCAGGCCCTTTGCTCTGCAGGGCCCAGGCTTATGGCCCTGCTGCTGGAGCCTTCTAATGCCAAGGCGCTGCGGCCCCGGAACCCCCTCCCCTCCCTGCCCTAGCTCCCTCCTCTGCCCTCCCCATCCCCCTCTTTGTCCTCCCTCCCGGCTCCATCACATTCTGTCATACATGGCAGTGACAGTGTTCTTCGGCCTCTGTGGGAACATGTGCTGATTGTCCCTCCTGGGGGCGTAGCACTTGGTGGTTAAGCTGGCCCCAGCGGACAGACCACCATAAGTGTCTTTACCTGGCAGACAAGAAACTTGGCTTCCAGTCAGGCTCCTGCCAGAGCTCCCCCTGCTTGGGCAATGGGGACGGGCCCCATCCCACTGAGTCCCCAGCCTCCCCAGGGTTCCACGAAAGCCTAAACTTATTGTCAAAAGGATTCAGAGGCTCAGAGAAGTGACTTGCCTGAGGTCACACAGCACTGGAGGGGCAGAGCATGGAGGCAGATTGTCCCCATGTGGAAGCCCTTCTGTTTGTTTGCTTGTTTGGTGTTAGAGACTGAACCCGGGGCACTTCCCCACTGAGTAATCCCAAGTCCTTTTTATTTTGAGATATAGTCTCACTGAGTTTCTGAGGCTGGTCTCTAACTTAGGATCCTCCTACCTCAGCCTCCCAAGTCACTGGGATTACAGGCCTGTGTCACTGTGCCCATGTCCCCACTTCTGAACAGAATAAGACATGAGCAAGATCCTGAAGGACTGCAGCCCCAGGGGCCCACCCTTGGGGTTCCTCCGTGGTCTCTTGTGCCTTCCTCCCTGCTTTTTGAGCCGTCTCAGTGCTGGGCGGAGGGCTGTGGCCTCCTCACAGTAGCTCTGTGGCTGTGCCAGGGAGCTGAGGCTTGCCCAGGGTTGTCGGGGTGTGGGTTTGAAGGGCAGCCTCCTGAGCCCCAGGCTGGCCCGCCTCGCCTGGCCCGCTGACCTTGACCCTGTTCCCACTGGGCTGGGGCAGCGCGGAGACTCCCCAGCTGCCATGTGACTTTGGAGCTCAGTGCACCTCGGTGCCTCCATCCGCTCTGAGAGACGGGCCTGGGGCAGCGCCCTGTCACAGCCTGTTGCCGGGCGCCTGTGGGACACTGGACTGGACTCCGAGCAGGGCCAGCTCACGGTGGGCGCTCGGCAGAGTCACTGGTGTTTCACTGTGATCTCCAGCAGCCTGGGAGGACACGAGTGACCGCCCCGTCGCCAGCTGGGAAAATTCAGGCTCAGAGTCGGGAAGCAGCTCCACAGGCCGCGGGGTGGTCAGGCACCTCCGCTTCCTGCGGGGGAGACAGGCGGACACCTGGACTGACCCTGACCCAGAGCCAGGCTCCTGCCCCACACTGGGTGGAGCCTCCTTGTGCCCCTGCTCTGGCTTTGGGCACTTTGTTCCCATGGAGCCTCGGTTTCCTCACTTGGGAGATGGGGCAGTGACCGTGCCCACTCAGCTCAGTGCAGCCGTGGAGCTGGCCCTGGGCTCCTTCCATGCTGTCCGGAGGTGAGCCTGCTGTGGTGTGTGCCTCTGGGGGTGGACCCTGGCCCTTTTTACTTATTTTGGGGTCCTGGGGATTGAGCCCAGGGGTGCCTAACCACTGAGCCACATCCCCAGCCCTTTGCACCTTTAATTTTGAGGTGGAGTCTCTTTAAACAACAGCAACAGAAAAACACTTATTTTTTAGCCGTAGGTGGACGCGACACCTGTATTTATTTATTTATTTTTGTGTGTGGCGACAACTGAACCCAGCGCCTCCCGCGAGCTAGGCCACGCTCCTCCTTCAGCCCCAGCCCCAGCCCTGAGACCGGGCTCGCCGAGTTGCCTGGGCTTCACCAAGTTACTGGCTGCCTCTGAACTGGCGGTTCTCCTGCTGCAGCCTCCCGAGTCACCGGGATCACAGGCCTGCGCCACCAGCCGGCTGCTCAGCCTGCCACCCTGCGCAGGGTGGGGCCTTCTGTTCTGCCAGGGGCTTTGTCCTGAGCCGGACCAGGTCCCCAGGGCTGGGTCCACACTGGCCCTGCCAGGCTCCAGGGTCCCGGTAGCTGCCTCACCAGGTGACGCCTCGTCTGCCTGCTTCTCTGCCGGAGCCTCGGTTTCCTCGTCTGTGATATGGGGCGGGCGCTTTTCCTCGTAGAGCCTTCGACCCCCGTGCCCACCCAGGCCAGGCTTTGAGGAAGTGTCAGGGCTAACCAGCAGCGGTCAAGGTCACAGGGATGGGCAGGACCCCGCCTGGCAGGAAGAACACTGTTCCAGGCAGAGGATCCATGTGATCCGGGGTTTGGGGGTGGGACATTTGGGGAGCCCCGGGGCTGGGTGAGTCAGGTTGGACTGGCCACCGTGGTGTGGGTCCCTGCCCTCCAGACCAGATCTCTCTGCGCCCCAGAGCAGCCTCACTTCTCCCCACCCCCACCCTGCCAGGTGTTCCCGAAGGCCACGGAACCAGATGAGCCACAGTTCTATTTGGGGACAACTCGGCTGTTCCCGTTCCTCTCCTGTGCCCTAGTTTAGAAACGACGTGGGTTTGGTACCATTTGGCCATTTGCACAAAGCTCCCCCTCCTCCCCCTCCACCCGAACTGCAGGTCCCCGGCTCGTGGGCAGCACGGGCGCGCCTGGACTCTGCCCCTGGGTTCTCCGGGTGCGAGGTGGCCACTGGTCTGGGCCTTGTGATGGTGCTGGGGACCCCAGGGGTGCTCTCTGGGAACAGCTGTATTCCAGCGTGGGGAGCAAGATACAGGCCCTGTCCTTGCCCTGTCCCGGGGTAGGTGCCTGGCCGGTTGGAGGCCTAGCACGGGGCCAGGAGGGCTTCTCGGAGGAGGTGACACCAGGCTTGGCTCTTAAAGGGTGAGCAGGAGCTCACGAGAAGCTCCAGCCTGCCAGGGAAGGGGCGGCTGGCACGAGGCCCGGTGTGGAATCACCTGGCCTGGGCGGCCGGAGCGTGTGCCAGGGGGTTGGGAGGGGACTGGTTCACCAGGCGGGGTCTGAAACCCTCAGGGTAGCTGGACGTTGCCTGGGGTGATGGGCGTGGGCAGGTGGTGGGTAGACCGGGCTGGAGTGCCCCAGATGGGGCGGAAGGAAGGGGCTGTTCTGGGTTTGGAGTGGGGTGGCCTGGCTCCTGGGGAAGAGGTGCTGGGATGCACCTGGAGCCTGCGGGGTCTGTGGGGGCAGAGCTTGGGTCACAGCCCTGGTGCTCTGTGGGCAGCCCCTGTTTTGGAACCAGGGCTGCTGAGGGTTTGGGCTGGGAGGTTGGCTGGTTCCCCTCATGGAGAGCCACGGTCCCCATCAGGGAGCTTGTGCGCTGTCCCTGGGCAGTGAGGAGGGCCCTGGGGAGCCTGCTGGCTCAGGCAGTGTGGCTTCGTGAGGTGGCCTGCTGGCTGCACTGAGAACAGAGGCCTGCAGAGAAGGCGGGTGCCGCTGGGCAGGTGGCCTGTCGGGTGGACGGTGCTGCCTGGCCGGAGGCAGGGACATGCGCTGCAGCCCATAGGCCTTGTAGGGGCCCAGGTGCCCACTCGGGTGCAGGCTCTGCCCTCCTCCCGGGCTGCGTTGGGAGCTGCTGAGCCTGCGGTGCCGGCACCTGGCCTGGAGTCCCAGCGTGGCGCTCTGGCCGGTGGACCTTGGCCACAAGTCTTCTCCTGGGGCTGCTGCCGAGGAGAGCAGACCTCACAGGCCGTGCCCACCCGGGGCCAGCCCTGGGAGCCTGGCTCTGGAGCAGGCCCCGGCTGACATGGGTGCTGGGCTGCTGCGGCCAGCTTCCGGTCGGCCCCGGCTCTTGGCGCAGTGGGACAAAGCCCCTTTGTGACTGGACAGATGGAGCCCGGGAGCCCCCTCCCCGAGGAGCAGGGCGCCCGCCCTCTCCCCCCGGCTCCCCCGGGAGAAGGGACTCCCGAGACCCAGCAGGGCAGTGCAGGGGGAGCCAGGTGACGAGCTGGGCACCCCCTTCCCTTCTCTGGGCCACCTTCTCAGGACCCAGGTGTCCCTGGTGAGTCCTGGGCCCTCTGTGGGTGCCGTGCCGTGCATCCATTTCTTCTTTTTCTACTTTATTTTGTTCTATTTGTTTCACGTGGTGCTGAGGATGAACCCAGGCCTCGCACGTGCTAGGTGAGCGCTCTACCGCTGAGCCCGCCCCAGCCCTCCCAATCCATTTCTTCCTTCAGCAGTGACCCTGTCCCCTCCCCTGCCAGGCCCTGACCTCACCAGAAGGGGCCCGAGCATTCGAGCTGTTCTCTGGTTCGAGGGCTAGGCCCACCATAGAGTTCCGCTGTGAGGGGGACGGAAGTGGCCCCTGTCCTCCAGGAGCATGTACTCACAGCGAGTTACGCCACTGGAGCTGTGGTCCAGGCAGAAGGGACCTTCCACAGGAGGTGGCTCTTGGGCTGAGACTGAAGAGAGCAGAGTTGGCTGTGTGTGCTGCCATGTGGCCTGTCAGAGCAGGTGACATGTCAGTCCTGAAGGCCAGAGGAGGCGAGGGTGAGGAGTGTGGATGTTGGGAGAGGATGCTCTGGGCAGAGGGGACTGCATGTGCAAAGGGCCTGAGGCAGGAGGGTGCTGGGAAAGGGGTAGAGGCCAGTACGGGTGGAGCAGAATGAGGGAAGGGAGTGGGGCTGGTAGAGTGCCCTGTAGGGCCTTGGTGTTCCCCCGGAGGACTTTGAACTCCTGTGGCTCTGAATGTCAGGTGTCCTTTAGGTGAAGCTGACATTCTCACCCATTTTACAGGTGAGAAAACAGTTTGAGAGCGGCACATCCATATCCTGGGTTACACAGTGGGCAAGGCCGGGCTTGGCCTTGCAGGGCCAGGGGACCAAGGGTTTGGGAAAATGGATCCTGACCCCCTACACCAGCTAAATTTTATATCTGTCTCCTGTCCTGGACTGTCTGGAGGCAGAGGCTGCCTGTTGTGACCCTGGAGTGTCAGGGGGCCTAAATCCCAACTTGCCCTGTGAATCCGGCCTCAGTTCCTCTCAGTGAAAAGGGCACAGTGTGGTCCCACCTCACAGTGCTGTGGGGAGGGCCACTGTCAGCAGGTGCCTGACTTTTGCAGTCTGGGGGGAGCGAGGGCATGTGTGTGAGCCTGGACTTTGGCCACCTGCACCCCCAGAGCTGGGTGTCAGTGTGGGAGCAGGGAGTGGCCTCTTCTGGAAAACAGCACCTTGTGACTGGAGGTTCCTGAAACCCATGCGCAACACCCTTTCCACTCGGGGAAACCGAGTCAGGGGGACCTGGGTCTGGAAGAGGCTCTCCAGCAACAGGGCTTCTCTGCCAGGCCCCTGCTGCCTGCCCAGGCCTCAGTCACCTTGCTGTGCTCAGCCACCACCTGCTTCCTGGTTATGTCCCTCCCTCTGGGGCTCCAGGCTTGGGACAGGCCCTCATGGGAAGGGATCCTATCCCCATTCAGGGACTGGGGTCCAGAAAGTGGCCCGCATCCTGCCCAGGGAGCCTCGGGAGCAGCAGGCAGGGCCGTGCTGTCCCTAGAGGGCTGGAGGAGCAGGAGGCCCGTGGGTCCCTTCTTGGCATGCCCCGGCCGCAGGCCCTGTTGCGGAAGCACCTTCGTCCGTGCCAGCCCGAGCCTGCAGCAGCCCCACCCCGACTGCCCTGGCAGAGCCGGTTTGAGGCCTGCCAGCCTCGAGCGTGTTGGGACCATGAACGCAGGGACAGACACGTTCTGGCTGCCCTGGCCCTTGGACGCCCCGATCACTCCTTGCTGGCTCTGCAGGCATCTCCTGACACCCAGGCTCTGGGCCTGGGCCTGCGCTGGGCGGGGCTGGGCCCTGCAGTCGGCTCCAACATGAGCACTGCTCTGTGTAAGTGGCGCTCAGAGGTCCTGCCGTGAGGGGGCCAGCAGGTAGCAGCAGAGTGTGCCGGGCACAGGCCGTGGGCTGGACAGGCTTGGGGCCGAGGCCTGCCACCTCTTCGTCCTGCAGGGCCTTCACCCACCCACCCGCCCATCACGCACCCATCCACCCCCATCCGCCAGCCCACTCACGCACCCATCCATCCCCAAAGTGCTCCCTGAGCACCCCGTGTGCCGGAGTGGTCTGGAGCCTGGAGATCCTGCAGAGGACCAACCAGGACATTCCCCTGCCTCTGTGCACGGTTTAATGGAAGAGTCTGAAGCGCACCTCTGTAGGCAGGTTGCAGTTGTCCCCCGTGTAACGTGAAACAGGGAGGGGTCAAGTGCCGTCTGGGTCGGAGGATGGGATGCGATTGGACATTCACGCTGAAGGAGGGGAGCAAGCCATGGGGGTCCTGGGGGAGGGATGCTAAGGCGGGAACAGCCAGTGCAGAGACCCCAGGCAGGAGCCAGCCCCGGATGTTAGAGGAGCGGCAAGGAGTCGAGACAGAAGGACCGACGGGGTCACGCAGCCGAAGGCCAGTCCAGGGAGGCCTCTGGGCCGTTTTGGATTTGACGGGGAGCAAGTTGGTGGCGCATGGGTGTCTGGGTGCAGCTGGGCTGTGTGGAGCCCCCCAGGACCAGGGGGTGAGTGCCGGGCAGGTGGACCAGTGGGGAGGGGGGCAGCTGTCCCCTGAGCCCAGCAGGGAGGCCCCTGGTGCCTGGGGTTGTGGAGGACCAGGAGGTCAAGTGTGCATGTCTCCCATATAAACACATATTCCATGTGTAGGCAGGTCTCGCGTTAACATATCTAGTCCTTTTACACGTTCTGTCTTGGAGGCATATTGATTCTGAACCTCCTGAACCCCTCGCTCAGCCTCCACCATCACCAGCCCTAGACCTGTGGTGCCTGGCCATACCCCTTCCACCCCCATCCTGGGTCATTTTAAAGCAAATCCCAGCTGGTGTACTGGCACACACCTGTAGCCTCGGCCACAGGAGGCTGAGGAAGGAGGATCTCAAGTTTGAGGCCAGCCCCAGCAATGACCCTGTCTCAAAACAAATAAGGGTGTAGGCACGTAGCTCAGTGGTAGAGCGCCCCTGGGTTCAACCCCCAGCACTGCAAAAAAACAAAACACCACAAAACCACAGTCCACCCAGCAGGAATCCAGAATGACGCCATCACATCAGCAAAAATCCTCTCCTTCCCCAGATGTATTTTGATGGTGAAGTGGATGCCTGTGGGCCTCCCTCCCCTGCCATTATGTGAGGTTCAGGACAGCCCCTCCTGCACCCCAGGCTGTTGTGAGGTAGTTCAGGTGAGAGGCTGAGGGAGCCTAGGGCCTGGCACAGCAGCGCTCAACAGATCTGAGCTGCTGCAATTGCTTTGACAGCAAGCACTTGGGGTACACTTGCCGGGGTCTGGATCCTGTTCTGAACTTCACAAATATGAATTTATTTAATCCTGACGAAGTTCTTTGAAGGCGTTTGTAATGCTTTTCCCAGTTTCTAGGAGAAGAAACGGGCACAGAGACGTAGAGAAACTTTCCCAAGGTCACACAGTGAGGAAGGACCAGAGCTGGGTTTCTGACCCGACAGTCCAGGTCTTGATCCCTGTGTGCTGGAGGAGGGTGGTGTGTGAGTCCAGAAGAGTGGCAGCCTCTGCCTCGGGGGCAGGTGAGTCTGGCACTGCCTGTGCTGAGCCCTACAGGTGCCCTGGAGTGCATGGGGGCAAGGGGGAGGGCAGGGAACAGCACGTGGGAAGGCTCAGAGGCTGGGGCAGAACCGAGGATGGGAGAGGGCGCTGCAGTAGGCCCCGCCACAAGCGCGAGCCGGGGCGGCAGGTGCTGTGTTTGGGTCCGAGCCCTTGCTGACGGCCCAGGGTCGTGGTGGGTAGGGTGGGGGCTGGACCTTCCTGCAGCCTTGCTGGGGCTTTCGGCTCAGGCTGGTCATGGCAGGGCCTGCCCACCGGGTGCCCCTGCCCACTGGCGTCCCCAGAGGGGATGTGCATGGTGTGGGCGGGGAGGGGGCACTGTGTTCCCAAGCTGGGAGGCAGCGGAGCTGCTGGCAGGAACAGCGGGCACCGTGGGCAGGGCCCGGCTGGTGCCATCCCCAAGCCCAGCCGCCCCAGCTGGTGGGGGTGGGGCATCCGAGGCCCCCGGAGAGGTGACCATGGAGGGCTGGGAGGGGAACCTGTCCCCTCAGTGTCCCACAGCACCCCTCATCCTGAGAGGGGTCTGCTGAGGGTCCTCAATGGGCCAGGGCCTGGTGTCCTGGGGCTGGTGCTGAGGCCCCTCGGGGTGTGGGTTGCCCAGGGCCACGAGATGCTGCTGGTGGGGCCCTGTGCAGCCAGTGGTGCTTCACCCCCTTCAGACTGCCCCGCGCTACCTGGTGGCCCCTGAGACCCAGTGGCCAGTGGGCCCCTTGGGGCTGGCATCTCCTGTCCTGCTTCTCCTCCGTTGGTGCCCTTGGGCCTGGTAGCCCTGCCCACATCGTCATTCACTGGCAGGCCTTAGCCTTGCTGTGTGACCCAGGGCTGGGTGTCCCCCTCTGTGAGCCTCAGATTTTTCATGGGTGAACGGGGAGAGCTTGGAAGTCCTCCCTGAGATTGGGGCGTGACCTCCTGGCTCTGTAAGCTATGCTGCCACTCGGTGAGCCCTGGGGGAGAAGCTGGGGGTGAAGCCCCCAACCCACCTCGTCATCCCCCAGCCTGAGGGGCTGCCGGGAGGAGGACCCAGCCTCCCCTCCCTCCCCGGACCTCCCTCTGGGCTGAGGGCCTTGGAGAGACTGAAGCGGGTGGGGCGGGACAGAACCAGCCCAGTGGCTCCGTGCCAGAGCAGGCCTTCTGCTGGGCCCCTCCTGCCCAGCCTCGCATTCAGCCAGCTCTCCTCCTCCAGGAAGCCCACCGTGTTCAGGTGTCCTCTTGCCCCTCGAGCCCACCAGGGCTAGGGGTCCCTGTGCCCTGGCAGGATCCCTGGGGGACGCGGCCTGTGTCCCCACCGCCCTCCCCAGGGCCCTGAGAGCCGGGTGCTCCCCGCTCAGTCCTCCAGGCCCCCCTGGCCTGAACTGCCGGACAGGCCCCTCTTGGGGTCCTCCTTGGGCCTCCCCGTGCCGGGTCCCAGGGCCAGCAGCCACCTGGCCTAGCTGTGGCCCACTCCTACTCTGAACCCTCGCCTCGCCTGGCGTTTGCCCCGGGCCCTCGCGCTGCTCCACGTCCAGGAGCAGGACCGCCCTGCGCCCCGGACACGGTGGGCCTCGGTGCCAGGAGGGCGTGGGCTGGCCGCCTCCTGAGCCCGCGTCCCCAGGTGGAATCAGTGTGGCCACAGCTTGGCCCAGAGCTGTCGGGGGCGTCGAGGGGCAGGAGGAGGCCTGCACGGTCACCTCGCCCCGTCACACACCCTCACTCCTTCCCGGGAAGAGCCCAGCCCTGCGCTCCTCCTGTGGCCCTTCTCCCAGGGGCCCTGGGGGGAGCCCCTTTTATGGGGGAATGGGAGAGGGACTTGTCACCAGCTGCCGGGGACTGGGCACCTGCAGTGCAGGTGGTGGGGACGCTCCTGGTGGGTGGCCGAGCGCCGGTGAGGGAACCTTCCCTGCTCAGGCCCCCTCTCCCAGGCCTGCGCCTTGGTCCCTCCCGGCGCCATTCAGATCCAAACCAGGCCCCGGTGGCCTGCAATCCCTGCAGCGGAGGCTGAGGCTGGAGGATCCAATTCAAAGCCAGCCTCAGCAACCTGGCGAGACCCTGTCTCAAAAAGTAAAAAGGGCTGGGGACGTGGCTCCGTGGCCCCTGCAACAAAACAAACAACAAGACCCCACGAAGCCCCAGGGAGCAGGAGATCACTCCAGACGCGAGGGCCAGGGCTGGCGACCCATCTGTGCCGAGGGCGGCTGGGCCCGCGTCCTCAGGCCCCAGCCTCGGCCTCAGTGGGTGGCAGGTGCTGGCGGCCTGCTCCAGGATGTCCTGAGGAGCGAGGCGTGTCAGCTGGGGACCAGCTGTGGGGGTTCCGGGGCCACACGCCCACCCCATTTGCCTCCTCAGGCCCTGGCCCTGGCGCGGAGGCTGAGGATGGGGCGGGAGGTCTCCGTACCTGGAGGCCGCGTGGCCTGCGCCCGTCTCCCTGTCTGGGCCTCCAGGTCTCCCTCTGGAAGACGGCTGCCACCCCCTGAGCCCAGCTGGGACCAGTGACCTTGTGGGAGCAGGGGAGCCAGAGCCCTCGGCTGGTCCTCTGCAGCCTGGATAGTGGCCCTCTTGGCTTCTTTGTCCCTCTTCTGTCCCTTCTTCTGAAAGACGGGCCGATGGTCCCTGCGTAGGATGTCTCACTGGGACCAGAAGCTCAAGGGCAGGAATGGCGGGGGCGGGCTCAGCGCCAGGAGGCCCTTCTTCCCTGAGGCTGGCCTGGGCGCCCAGGGCTCTGCATGGAGGAACCGGTTAGCGTGGCACTGCCTGAGGGTGGCCGTGGCCACCTCCCTGGTGCCGAAGGAGGCCTCGGTCGACTCGCCCGGAGTCCGGTGGGCGGCAGCCGGGCCTCCCTCACCACGGTGCTGCCCCCCGCCGCAGGTGCCTGTGGGCCTCTGTGCTCCAGGACCTGACCACTGCCCGTCCCCCCCTCGGCGTCCGCACCCACTCCCCGGCCCCAGTGCTCTCAGGAGACATTCCTTGACCAGCCGAGCACCGCTCCCCCTGTCCTTCTGAGGCGGTGTGATTGCTGATCCAGGCCCGCAGGGCCCCCTTTGGGGGATGGGCCCCAGGGTATACAAGACTGCTGTCCAGACATCTGGATTTGCCTTCTGACACTGTCTCTGATGAGCTGTGTGACCTTATGCAAGCAGCTAAACTTCTCTGTGCCTAATTCCTTCATCTACAAAATGGGCTGACCCCAAAGCGCAGGGGTGGCCTCCCCAAGTTAATGCATGCAGTGCACTTAGCATGGGACTGTCCCTGAAGAG
Source organism: Ictidomys tridecemlineatus (assembly GCF_052094955.1). Classification (NCBI taxonomy): domain Eukaryota; kingdom Metazoa; phylum Chordata; class Mammalia; order Rodentia; family Sciuridae; genus Ictidomys; species Ictidomys tridecemlineatus. The sequence continues at coordinate 180,275,497 of NC_135481.1, forward strand.
TCCCTACGCATCACGTAGGTGTTGTTACCAACCAAGAACCAGTTGTCCCTCCTCTGGAGCCCCCGCTGGAGATGCACGGTGTCTGCCATCTGTGAGTGGACGCCAGGCAGGCCCCGGTGGGCTTTGCCTTCCCCAGGCTTGAGGGGAGGGGGAGCTGGGGAAGACTATTTTCAGAAGTTGAGAACCTGCTGTGTGACACCGGACAGTCCCTCTCCCTCTCTGAGCCTTCCTGGAGCTAGGCAATGCGCTGTCCCCGATCTTCACTGCTGGTCACTCGGCTTTCTGTCACCGTCCTCGGCTGGTCCCGCCATTCGGCTTTTGTGTGTCCTGCCCACCGTGGTGGCTGGAGTGGAGTAGGTGCTCAGCTAAGCTGGGTGCCCCGTGATGGAGGGGTCCCAGGCCCCCCTCTTCCTCTGCTGTGTGAACCCTGACCCCAAGGCCCTTCTCGAGGCCACCTCTCCCAGGAAGCCCCCAGCTCCTCCCTGCCACAGGAGGTCCTCCGAGCACGCGCTCCGAGGCTCTACGGCGGTACCTGTCCCCCTTTCTAGCCGACAAGGACTGCGCTTCCTGGGAGCCCCGGCTCGCACTGTCCACATGATCCCCCGCACCGGCCGAGCACGGTGCGTGTGGTCACTGTCCACAGAGGTGACGTGACCTGCAGCCCGCGCTTTTCCTTAAGAGGGAAAATCATTCCGCGCATGCGCATGCTGTTCCGACAGCCTGGGAGGGGACAGGGAGCAGCGCCTGTCCCTCGGCGGGGTCTCCTTGTTTGGGGCAACCGCTGCGGAGAACCCCGGCACGTCCCTCAGGGATCCAGGCACATATGAGCACGTCCACTGCGGGTCCTCGCTGGACTCGATTCTCTTTTTTGTAGTTGGCCAGGATCTTGGCCATGCTAGGCAAGTCTTCACCCCTGGACCACATCCCCGCCCCTCCCTGCACTTTGTTTTGAGATGGGGTCTTGCTGTGTTGCCCAGACTGGCCTCAAACTCCTTGGTTAAAGTGATCCTCCTGCTTCAGCCTGCCAAGTAGCTGGGACTACAGATGTGCACCACCAGGCCCATCTAAGGAGGCTTGTCTCTTGCCGACATAGCTTGGAGATCATTTTGTGCTGCTTCTGTCTTTTTCATGGCTGCATAGTATTCTACAGCATGCATGGAAACCATGCTGGTTTTATTTAGTCAGTGATGTTTTGATTGATTCCTCCTTTTCCTTATCACATGCTTTTTGTCTGTGTGGAAGGACATCTGTAGGGTGGATTCCAAACTGCAGGGTTGGCCAGTGCATTGTGATTTGGATAAATCTTGCCAATTTGTCCTTCAGAGAAGTAGGGGGGGATGGGTGCCACACTCTCTGGTGACCTCACTCTCACCCACACAGGGTTAAAATTACCTAATTTTGGGATAAATCTTGTAGGTGTCATTTTGCCAACTGAAGATGGACAGTGGCCTCCAGTGTAGTTTTTTTTTTTTTTTTAACATATTACAGTTTCATTGAGATAAGTTCACCCTCCGTGCAGTTCATCCCTTTAAAGTGCAGTCCCGTGGTGGTGGGTGTGCTGCAGAGCTGTGCAGCCTGGGCCACAGTCAATTCTAAAATGTCTTCGTCACCCCAGAAGGACACTGCGCGTTACAGTCAGGACACGAGTCCCCCCCATCTCCCTCCCTCCCTCATGCCGAGGCAGAGGTCCACCTTCCTGTTTCTGTGACGTGCCTCTTCTGGGTGTCTCAGATAAAGGGACCTTTCTTTCCTCCCCCAGTACTGGGGGTTGAACCCAGGGCCTGGTGCATGCAGGCAAGGGCTCTGCCGCTGAGCTGCACCCGACACTCGCTCATGTCAGTGTGTAAGACGTACCGCGAGCCAAGGTGCCATCCCTGGTCCCGAGCTTCACTAGTGTGACATTTTCAGGATTCACTTACATTGTAGTCTCATGTTGTGTCATTTCTTTTTCTCAACAAATAACGTTTCATTTTGTGGGTATGTCATGTATATCTGGTTTTTTTCTGTATGTGGTGGTGTGTTGCTGGGGATTGAACCCAGGGTCTTGTGCATGCAAAGCAAGCACTCTACCAACTGAGCTATGTCCCCCCCCCAAAAAAAAATATATATATATATTAAAAAAAAATTTTTTTTTTGCAATGCTGGGAATTGAACCCAGGGTCTCATGCATGCCAAGCTACATCCCCATACCTAAAATGTTTTTTTTTTTTAATGTTTTTTTAATTGACATAAAAATTATACATATTTGGGAGGTCCAAGTGATGTTTCATGCCTGGGTACGTTGTATAATATTCAAACACGGTGAGCATATCCATCTCCTCAAACATTTATCATTCTTTTTAAAAAATATTTATTCTTAAGTTTTAGGTGGACACAATATCTTTATTTTACATTTATGTGGTGCTGAGGATCAAACCCAGTGCCTCATGCATGCTAGGCGAGCGCTCCACCACTGAGCCACAACACCAACCCCTCATTCTTTTTTTAATATTTTTTTTTAGTTGTAGATGGACACATATCTTTATTTATTTATTTTTATGTGGTGAGAGATTCGAACCCAGTGCCTCACACAGGCAAGGCAAGTGAGCTACCACTGAGCCACATCCCCAGCCCCACATTTATCATTCTTTATGGTGAAAACATTAAAAGCAATTTCTTCTTAATTTAAAAAAATGTATATAAGGCACCTGATCCGCATCAGGCCAGGCCACTGTGCGGGGCGCCCAGGGCTACCTGGGGTCACCCTCAGAGAGCACCTTGAGGACGTCCCCCAGCCTGGAGCCACCCTCCTCCTCCATCGTGAGGCCCCTGTTTTGGAAGTCGTGCAGGCACTGTGGTCTTTCTGTCCTGGTGAACCTCACGCAGTGGCCTGCAGTCTCCCTGCGTGGTCACAGATGACAAGATGGTATCCTCTTTTAAAGGGCTGAACGGTGTCCCTCGGGTGCAGACCTTGCTTCCTTTATCTGTAGTCCGATGACGGACACAGGTTGATTCACTTCTTGGCTGATGTGAATTGTGCCGCGGTAAACACACGGGGTGTGTGTGCGTGCGTGTGTGTGCGCGCGCTCACGTGCATGCTTTTTGGGGGTGCTTTACCACTGAGAACCTCCCCCGTCTTTTTGATTTTTTAAATTTTGAGACAGCGTCACTGAGTTGCGGAGGCTGGCCTTGAACTTGCGCCCGCCCCGTCCCAGCCGGACGTGTCTTTTCGTGCCTCCTTGATCAGGGCGGGGACCTGGCTCCCGTGCTCGTTCTCTGTGTGGCCCTCTGGATAACTCGGGGTCCTTCCCGGGGGCTGTGTTGTTTCACATCCCACCAGAAAGTACCGGAGGCTCCCAGGTGCCCCAGGGCGCGGTGTCCTGGAGGGCGTGTCGGGTGCCTGGCTGTGGCTTGCGTTTCCCCAGGGTCGGTCCCATTGAGCGTCTCTGTGTGTGCTCAGTGGCCCTTTCTATACCTTCTATTTAAGTCCTTTGCCCATTTCTATATTGGGTTCTCTTTGTCATTGGGTTGTAAGAATTCGTAAGATATTTTAGATACAAACCCCTTGTCAGGTTTATGGTTTGCAAATATTTTCTTTCATTCTGTGGGTTGTCTTTTTACTCCCCGCTCCCGTGGTGCTGAGGATTGAACCCAGAGCTGCACACGTGCTCGGCCATGTTCTCGATAGTTGCCCAGGGCCAGCACAGGTGTGGGCCACTGCACCCCACCATCTCAGGCTCTTTTTTAATCTTTATTTTTTTATGAGGTACTGGGGATTGAACCTCGGGTGCTTTATCCCTGAGCTATGTCCGCAATCCTTTTTTATTTTTTGAGACAGGATCCTGCCAAGTTGCCCAGGTTGGCCTCAAACTTGGGATCCTCCTGCCCCCCCTGTCCGGCTCCGGTCCTTTGTTAATACAGCCATCTTGTACTTTGCAGACTTGCTAAACTGCCGTGGAGTTCTGGCATTTTGTTTTAAGTGGAATCCGTAGGGTTTTCTGCACTCAGGGTCGTGTTCTCTGACCTCGGCTAACTGAGGTCAGAGGTGGTTTCATTTCTCCCTCTCCTATCTGGGCGCCTGACATCTTGTCTTCTTCCTTCATTGCCCTTCAGTCTAGAGCAGAAGGGACGTGCGTGGACGTCTGTGCTTGTTCCTGATCGTGGGGGCGCATCCTGCCTTGCACACCAAGTGTGACATGAGCTGCGGCGTTTTCCCAGATGCCCACTAGCAGGTTGAGAAACCCCCTTCTTTGGGGCATTTTATGATTGGGGGGTGTAGGGTCTTGTCAAGTGCTTCTGCATGTACTGGGGTCATTATGTGGGTTTTATTCTTTGTTCTGTTGGTATGGTGGGTCACAGGAATTGATTTCAGAAGTTGAACCAGCCTTGTATTCCCGGGCTAGGGAGAGCTTGGTCGTGGTATGTCATTCTTTTCACACGGTGCTGGGTCTTGTCTTCTAGTATTTAGTAGAAGACTTTTACATCCGTATTCATGGAGATATGAGCCCTTAATTTTCTTTCCTCGTGATATCTTTGTGTAGTTGTGGTATCCGGGTAAAGCTGGCTCCAAAGAATGAATTCCCTAGTGAAGAGTGGGCCTGAATTCTTCCTAATGTCTAGTAGAATTCATCAGCCAAGGTCTCTGAGCCTGAGCTTTTGTGTGTGAGACAGAAGTTTTAAAATTACTATTTCTATCTCCTATTTTATTTTGGCACTAGGGATTGAACCCAGAGGCATTAACCACGGAGCCCATCCCCGGCTCTTTTTTGAATTTTATTGAGAGACAGGGTCTCCCTGAGGTCCTTAGGACTTCACTGAATTGCTGAGGGTGGCTTTGACTTTGCAATCCTTTTGCCTCAGCCTCCCGAGCTGCTGGGATTACCGGCTTGCACCATCCTGCCTGGCGTATTTTATTTTTTTGCCATGCTGGGGATTAAACCCAGGGTCTCTGGCGTGGAGGGCAGATGCGCTACCACGAAGCCACATCCCCTGCCCTTGGGTACTTTACTTGTTTTGGGTTAGATTTCACATTTCTTCTTGGTTTCTGTAGTTTGTGTTTTTCTAGGAATTCATCAAAGCTGGCCAATGTGTTGACACAGTTGTTCATAGTAGACCCTTATAATCGTCTTTCTTTTTTATTTTTACTTTGTTTGTGTGGGAGGTGGTACTAGGGATTGGATTAGGCAAGTATCCTGCCACTGAGCCACATTCCCATCCTTTTATTTTATTTCAAGACAGGGCCTCGCTGGGCTGGCCTTGAACTTGTGGTCCTCCTTCTCAGTGTCTGAGTAGCTGGGATCACAGGTGAGTGCTATGAGGTTAGGAGATCGTCTTCCCTTTCATTCCTGATTTTAGTAAATTGAGTCTTCTCTTTTTTCTTTTTCAGATGAGCTGAAGGTTTGTCAATTTTGTTGATCTTTTGCAAGAACCAGTCGTCTTTGGTTCGATGATTATCTCTATTGTTTTTCTCCTTCAGCAATCTCTAATCTTTATTATTTCCTTCCCTTTATTTGCTTTGGCTTAGTTTTTCTTTGCCAATGTCTTAAGGTGAAAGGTCAGGTTACTGGTTGGAGATCTCGCTTCTTTTTTATTGAACATAAGAATTCACCACTCTGCATTTCTCTTAAAGTTCTCTCTTACTGTTTATCCATTTTATTTTATTTATTTATTTTTTTAATATTTATTTTTTAGTTTTAGGTGGACACAATGTCTTTATTTTACCTTCATGTGGTGCTGAGGATGGAACCCAGTGCCCTGGGCATGCCAGGCGAGCGCTCTCCCCCTGAGCCCCAGCCCCAGCCCTGCTCATTCATTGTAATATGTTGTGTTTTTATTTTCATCTTAAAGAAGCTCCTGGTTTTCTGTGATCCCTTCTTTGACTCACTGACCACTGAGAAGCGTGTTGTTTGAGTTTCACGTCTTTGTAATTCTCCAGATTTCTTTCTGTTATTGCTTTCTTTCTTTCCCTCGTGGTGGGAAACATACGTTGTGTGATTTCACTGCTTTAGATTTATTGAGGCTTGTTTCGTGGTGTGGCATATGGTCCAGGCTGCAGTGTTCCGTACCCACCCGAGAAGGACGTGCTGCTGCTGCTGCTGGCGCAGTCTCCATCTGAATTCATGAGGCTGAGCTCTCCAATGTGTCTGAGAGCCGTTTGGGATGCTTTTTCTGTAAACTGTCTCTAGTCACTTTTCTTATTTTGCAGCCATCCTTCTATGTTAAGAAAAAAAACTCTTGTCTACCATGAGGTGCAAATATTTTTCCCATTTTGAATGTTTTTTGTAGTGTTAGGGATGGAATCAGGGCCTCAAGCATGCTAGCTGAGTGGCCTTTCATACCACATCCCCAGCTGCTTATTTATTTATTTCTATTTATTTCTGCCCTTGAGCTTCATCCAGCCCTGGATTTGTTTATGTTTACCAAGCCTGCAGGCTGTTTGTTTGTTTGTTTGTTTTGGTACTGATTAAACCCAGGGACACTTTACCACTGAGCCCTTTTCTCAGGTCATTTTTTATTTTGAGACAGCATCTCGCTAAGTTCCTTAGGGTCTTGCTAAGTTGCTGAGGCTGGCCTTGAGCTTTGGATCCTCCTGCCTCAGCCTCCTAAGTCACTGGGCTTACAGGCATGGGCCACTGTATCTGGCCAGTTTAGATTCTTAAGGAGACTGCTTTATAATTTAAAAAGTGATTTCTAAGTTTTGTATTATGTTTAGGAATGCTAAACATAGATTAGAAGATTTATTCTTTCATCCCCTTTAAGAGCTTTATGGTTTCAATTTAGTTGTGGTTTAAATCTGATTGATTTTGAATTTTATTGGCATATGGAGTAAAATTGAGGTCCAGTTGTGTTTTCTCATGACAGATTGTTGTTCCCAACTCCATTTTATAAATAATTCACCTTTTCCTCACTGGTATGAAATGCCACTCTCATTATAGATTAAATTCCTGTATGTTTGAAGATAATTTTCATACCCTCTATTCCACCCTCTTTATCCACTGATATCACAGACGTTTAATTACCGTGCATTTAGAGTAAGTTTTACAGTCAGGTTGGTTTTTCCCTCTTTACTTTTCTTTTTTTCTTTTTTCTTTTTTAAATATTTTTTTGGGTTGTAGGTGGACACATACCTTTATTTATTTATTTTTATGTTGTGCTGAGGATCAAACCCAGTGCCTCACACACACCAGGTGAGCACTCTACCCCTGAGCCACAGCCCAGCCCACTCTTTACTCTTTTATTAAAGATTTTTCTGGCTAGTCTTATCCATATACTTCTGTTTATGAATTGGCACTGTGGATATTCTGGGTCAAATGGTTCGTTCTTTTTTTGTTTTGTTTTTGGGGATTGAACCGAGAGGTGCTTAACCACTGAGCCACATCCCCAGCTGCTTATTTATTTATTTCTATTTTGAGACAAGTCATACTCAGTTGCTTAGGGCCTCACAAGGTTGCTGAGGCTAACCTCAAATTTGTGATCCGCCTATCTCAGCCTCCCAAGTCGCTGGGATTGCAAAGCATGGCTTCATTATAGTTTTTGATTGCTCTTGGAATTGGTTATTGATCTTTGGATATCAATTTAATTCCCTACTGTCTTTTCAAAAAAATTTTTTTAGTTAAAATAAATATCTTTGTTTTTATTTGTTTATTTTTATGTGGTGCTGGGGATCGAACCCAGGGCCTCATGTGTGCAAGGCAAGCCCTCTACCACTGAGCTATAGTTTTCCAGTAATTCTCTCATATCTCTCAGATCTACATTCATACCATCTGAAGATGATCCTCTTCTCTTTTCTAATTCCATTTTATTTCTTCTATTTCTTTTTCTGACTTGATTGCATTGGCAAGTATCTTAGAGTGAAGTTAACTAGTGGGAAGGGACAGTCATCTGTCCTTGCTGCTGTAGCCAAATATCATAAGCTGTGTGGCTTAGACAAAGAACGTTTAGTTTGATCAATGGATACTAAGTCACAGTTAAACATGAGAAGTTTTGGTGTTCTGCACAGGACAGTGTCTATAGGTAATAATGACAATTTTATATTTTTAAAAATTTAGAGAAGAGGATTTTGGATGTTTTCACCATAAAGAAATGAAAACTGAGGATCTAGATATGTCTAATCTAAAGTGAACATCATATGATATGTGCATGCGTGGAGACATCATATGGTACCCCATAAGTATGCATAATTTTTATATGTCAGTTTGAAAATGAATTAATCAAAAGATACATATAACAACAACAACAGAACAATACCCACACAAAACCCCAGACATTCATTTCTCACAGTTCTGAAGGCTAGAAAGTCCAAGGTCAGGGTACTGGCGGAGTCAGTGTCTGACAAGGGCCTCTTTCTGGTGTGCAAATGGTTGTCTTCTTGTCGTGAACTCTAATGGCGGAGAGCAAGCGGCTCTGGTCTCCTCTAGTTCCTCTGAGGACACTGATCCACTGATGACCTAATTACCTCCCAAAGGCCTGACCTCCAAATGTCCGCCCCCTGGGGATGAGGCTGGGCACACACTCACCCAGAGCCGCAGGCTCCCCTTCTCTGGGCTCCATGTGAGGTGGCTTCTGTGGCCTTCCCTGTTAATCAGCCCCCAGACAAGTCCTCAAGGGCGGCAGCCTGGCTTGACACATAGTAGGACGGCGGGAGCCCTTGGCCTGATTGTGAGCCATGAGGAGAGAGGACGAAGGCTGGGTAGGTCCTTCCTTACTGAGACAGCAGTAGCTGTCATTTATCGGGCACTTCCTGGGTACCGGCTACTTTTTAATGTCACATTGTGACTTCCCGCCACAGGCCCAGTTAAGTTGGAACCATCAGTCCTGTCCCACCGTAGAGGGGTCAGCCAGAGCCCCCCAGGCCGCCGCCTGGGGAGTGGCAAGCTGGCTTCTCACCTGGCATTCTTGACGCACCTCAGGAGTGTCAGAGGCCGCCTCTGTGTGCCACATTTTAAAGGGGATCATAAACCTGACACCCGAGGGGTGAGGTGTCAGGGTGAGGGGCACCGTGGCTTGCCCAGGGCTAGTCGGTGGTGCGACCGGGACTAGAGCCCAGGAGCGCCCGAGGAGGGACAGCGGGGTCGTGTCTGCCAGGAGGTGGGAGTGCGTGTGTGTCCCCTGGTTGGTCCCTTGGCTGGCGGTCACAGGGCAGGCAGCCGAGGGCAGCACCGGCTGCGGTCTGGGTGGACCTGGGCGACCGCTTCGGGCCTTGCCCACGGAGAAGGAAGGCGGGACACTCAAGAATGTTTTTTTAAAAAGTCACATTAAAGAAAAAAATGACAAAGTAATTTCCAAAGGTCAGCTGATACAGGATGTGAGTTGAAAACGGTTCCCTTTCCCTGCTTCTTGGATGAACCATCGAGAAGTGTTTGGAATCCTTCCAGAACGTTCTCTAACCCTCCAGCCCCGCCGGGCGCACACCAGTTGCATTTCCAGCGTTAGTGGCAGCTCCCGTTTGCTGAGCACCAGGTGCCACAGCCACCGTCGCAGGCTGCTTCTCCTCAGCCTCCTTCCAGCCTGTGATGTGGGGCACCATCGTCCCCGTTCTCCAGATGAGGAAACCGAGGCCGGCTTCCTCTTTTCCTCTCCTGGTGTCTCCTCAGCGCACGGCGCTCTGTGCCTCCTGAGCCCACACAGGTGGCCCCTGGAGGGCCAGGCCGGTGCTTGTATAGCCGGGGCCCCTCTGCCAGACATGTTCTTTGGGTTTCCACGGAGAGCATGAGGCAGGGCTCCAACCTGGGGCAGGAGGTGGCTGGAGGGGCCTGGGATGGCAGGTGGCTGTGGGTGGCAGGGCCCTGTCTAGGGAATGGGGCCGGCAGGGAAGGCCACAGGGCAGAGCGCACAGACCTGGCCCTCGGCAGGTGCTCTGCGGGCCAGCCACAGCCAGTGACCTGGAGGGGGACAGGGCTGAGGGAGAGGCCAGGTCCACTCAGGACCGTTAGGTGTGGCGATCGGCCGGGCGGAGTGATGGCTGCAGGGAGCCGCGCCCAGCCCTGTGCGCAGGCCACTGTCCTCTGCTGGGGCGGAGCGGAGCCTGCGGTCAGGAGCTCTCACAGGAAGGGGCCACCTTCCTCTGGGCCCAGCACCCCCACCGCAGCTCCCCTTGGCCCCAAGGATCTGCCTCCACCTCAAGGAGCGCGAGGTGGCCTGGGGACTTCTCACCGAGCAGTGCGCGGTGACTGCACCTGGGGGCAGCTCAGGCCTGGGGAAGCAGAGTGCTGACTGGGGGGGTCCCTTCCAAGGTCACACAGCGTGCCTGTGTGACCTGGGTCCCCGCCCTAAGGGGGCCGGTCCTTCTTCAAACATCTGCCTTGCCGCTGGCCACAACCTCGGACTCTCCAGGAGCTGGCTGGACCGCAGCCTCCCTCCAGTCCCCAGGGCACCTGGTGCTCCACAGAGCCGGGCAGGGGGACCCTGGACAGCCCGACTCCGGCCGCCCAGTACGGCCCTGTCCACCCTTCTGCTCACTTGTGCCCCTTAGGCCAGTTCCCAACCTCCTGTGCCTCAGCCTCGTCATCAGTAGCCCGGGTCACTGCCAATGTCCACCTCCTAGAGACAGGACAGGAGCCAGGGTTCACCGAGTGCCCAACACAGGGTCCAGTGCCAGGTGGCGTTCGGGGCGTTTGGCTGTCCTGGAGTATCCTCAGTCCCCATAAGTGGCCCTGGCGAGGAGGACGCGGGGAGCAGATGTGTCTGTCCTGCAGACACTTCCAGAGCCTCTCGGGTGCCGGGCCCTCCGGTTGCAGGGGCCTGGCTGCCCCTCTCTGCAGGGAGCTGAGTCAAGGACACTCAGGTGGCCTGTGGTTGTCATGGTCATGTTGGAGAGGCCGGAAGCACACCCTCCTCAGGACCCCGCTGTCCTCTTCTGGGGGCGGGCTGTGGGTTTATTTTTTCTTTGTCTTCCTGCACTCCCCCAAGACCACTCTGAGTGACAGTAGTCACCATGTGTTGAGGTCTGTGCAAAGAGGCCCTGCCCACCACGCCCTGGCCAGGGGGCCAGAGGGTGGGAGTGGGTGGGAGTGGGTGGGATGGCCCTGTGTCAGGGGGCTGCGGGGGACCAGTCAGCAGGTCCTTGGGCACCAGCGTCATGAGGGCTGATGGGCACCGTGACCCTGATGGAATGTGTTGCCATAGGAACTGGCCTTGCCTGTCCCCAGGTTGGTGGCCTGTCCCTTGGGAGGCCTGGTGATCCCTTGGCAGTTGAATCGGTCTCCCCAGGGCCTCCTGTCAGCGGGACGGTCCCCTGCCTGTGGCCTGGAGGGGATCCCAGCTGGTCCTCCCCGGTGGGCAGGCAGCTTGCCCGAGGCCCAGCCCGCCGAGGGGACTTTTCCACATTCGTGGGTTCTCAGCGAAGACTCCACACTGACTCCAGGGCCATCACCGTGTTGTAGTTGATGTGCGGGCACCAGGGACACTGCCCTGGCCGGTCACTTCACCTTGTTAGGGGTGGATGGAGAAGTGGCACGGGGCGGGGCGTTAAGGTGCCCCGTCACGCGGCTGGCCAGGGACAGAGGCGAGGTCTGCACCCAGAGTCAGGCTGCAGCGCCCACCTGCCTGAGTCAGGGCCCAGGGTGACCCTGTTGCCGTGCCTCTCCATCCCCACCTGGCAGCCCTGAGAAGTCTGCTGCCCCTCCCTTGCAGATGAGGACACTGAGGCCCAGAGACGGGGAGCGCCTGGCTTAGGACACTCAGCCTGGAAGGGCAGAGCAGGGACTCCGCAGCGAGACTGCCGACTCCACGCCTGGTGTGTGTGCCCAGAGCCCAGCTGCTTCCCAGGCCCTCTGGGGCGGCCTTGCCTTCCACCAGGTGAGGGGGCGGCCCTGCCTTCCACCAGGTGAGGGGACGCCCGGGGCAGGCGGGGTGCCATGCTGGGTGGGGAGGGAGGCGGGCTCCGGTCTGGGGGGCGTTGGCCCCGAGCTTCCTGACGGCCTTCCCAGATTCACTGCCCCAGTCCCTCTTGAACCATCCCTGGAGCACAGCAGTGAATAGGACAAAAGCACAGGAATTTCAATAAAAGGGGGACACAGGTGATCAGGAGAGGCACAACAGGGAGGCTTACTTAATTCAGTGAAAAAACGGGGGGAACCCTGCCTAAGGAAGTGACTTGAGCTGAGAACTGAAGGGGCATTCTTTTTTTTTTTTTTTCTTTTAAAAATACTTTTTAACTGTCCCTGGACCTTTATTTTTTCTGTTACTATGTGGTGCTGAGACTGGAACCAGCGCCTCACACATGCTAGTGAAGTGCTCTAGCACTGAGCCTCCGCCCCAGGACAAAGCATTCTTAGAACAGCACATGCACAGGCTCCGTGGCTGGGCTTCCAGTCATCTCTCCCCCCAAACTTCCCCTGCTTTGCTGCCTCCTTTTAGCACCTTCCCCAGCCTCCCAGTGTCAACCTGTCATGTAATTGCTCAACAACATGAAGTGAGTCCCTCCTGTGTGCCAGGAGCTGGGGACATAGACATGGTTCAGATAGAAGGACTGGAACACCGACTCGGAGGTCAGGGCTTCTGGTCATGAAGAGTTTCTCCCAAGCCTCACCCTGTTCCAGAGGAGCCCTTTAGGGGTATCCTCAGTGAAGAGATTGGGGCTGAGGCCAACTCACCCAAGAGGCTAGTCCCCTTTGGGGCCTCGGTTCCCCATCGTGGGGCGTGTGTGGGTGGCCTGCCTGTGCCCGGCCGCCCCTCCACCCCGCGGCCCTGTCGTCCCAGCCAGGACCATGGGTAGCAACAAGAGCAAGCCGAAGGACGCCAGCCAGCGGCGCCGCAGCCTGGAGCCGGCCGAGAGCACCCACGCGGCGGGCGGCGCCTTCCCGGCCTCGCAGACGCCCAGCAAGCCGGCCTCCGCCGACGGCCTCCGCGGCCCGGGCGCCGCCTTCGCCCCCGCGGCCGCCGAGCCCAAGCTCTTCGGGGGCTTCAACTCGTCGGACACCGTCACCTCCCCGCAGAGGGCGGGGCCCCTGGCCGGTCAGTGTCCGTGCCCGATCCCTCCGCGCGGGAGGGGAAGGGCCCCCGTGTCCTCGTCCTGGGCCCCGCAGGGAGTGTCCCGGGCGCTGCGGGTGGGGACGGCTTTGTGAGCCGTGAGCTCGGTGGGGTGAGTCACGTGCTCAGTGTAGCGGGGTCTGGAGGGGGACGCTGGGCCCAGAGGCAGGGGCCACACCGGGCCCGGGGCCGAGGCTGCCACCTCGCGGCCCGCGCTTGGCGGCGGCCGGGGCGGCTCGAGCGGCCTCGAGTGCGCCCCTGCGCCCTCTGCCGGCGCCGCGGGGTCCGGCAGTCAGCGGCCGGAGAGCGGGGAGACACCGCCTGCTGGTCCCCAGGCTCCCAGGCCGGCCACGCAGGGCGCGGACACAGCCTCCAGGGACACTCACAGGCACAGTGCCCATGGGGCGGCACGCAGGGACACGCACTCCCCGCGCAGTTCGCGCACAGATAACCCGAGGCCCTGGTCGCGGTTACCTGGGACACAGTGATCAGGGGTGTCCAGGTCCACGGGTGTCCAAGTTCACGGGTGTCCAGGTCCACGGGTGCCCGCGCGCAGACGCGAGGAGAGCATGGACCGCCTAGACGCAGACACACACCCACGAGAGACAAACGGACCCACAGACAGCCATTCATTTGCTCAAAACATAGTTGCGGAGCCTGGACCTTTGCCTCAATGGCCCCAGGAGACAAAGGACAGGAGGGGACTGTGAGCGCCTTAGGAGGGGAAGCTGCTGGGAGCTGGAGGGTGCATGGAAAAGGGGGTTGTCATTTAACATGGCGGACCCGGGGCCTCTGAGTGGACGGTCACCTGCAGCCAGGCTCTCTCCAGATCCCCAGAGGGACAGCGGCCCCTCGGGGTGCAGGCCCTTAATTCCCTGGCTCCTCCAGCCGCAGTTATTTTGTGAGCACCTACTGTGAGCCCTGGGCTGGGGCCAGAACAAAGATGTCTGTTCTCAGAAGCTTCTAGTGGGATGGGGTGAGACAGACCCCACATGGACAAGTCACACCCAGCGCCCCCTGAAGCCCAGCAGGGACAGAGGCTGGAGGGCGTAAGCGCCCCATGGGCCTCACAGGTGTCCCAGGCTGGGGACAAGTGCCACGGCATGCGTCCCTGGATTGCGTGCTGAGATGAGGGAGGACAGGCCTCACTCCTGACCCCGCTGGTCTGACATCTGCCCCCGTCTTGGCAGGCGGAGTGACCACCTTTGTGGCCCTCTATGACTATGAGTCACGGACAGAGACCGACCTGTCCTTCAAGAAAGGGGAGCGGCTCCAGATTGTCAACAACACGTGAGTGCCCCCACCCCTGCCTGCTGGGCCCCTGGGGGCCTCATGGGGGAGGTGGGCTCCTGCCTGTGCAGGAGCTGCGGGCAGAGGTGGCGCGGCCCCAAGCAGGCTGTGCCCGAGCTGGCAGCCCCTGTGGGCCACAGCAGGCCCTGGGTCCCCTGCCTGCTCCTCGCAGCCCTCTCAGCCTCTTCTCTCGCTTCTCTCTCGCTGGCCTCAGGAGGAAGGTGGATGTCAGGTGTGTACCCACTCCCTGGGCCGGGTGGGGGCGCTCAGCCTGGGCTGGGGGCTGCTGTCTGCATGTGCTTCCGCCACCCAGTGTCCCTGCTTGTGGTCCCTGGCCCTTGGCTGTCTCCACCACCTGGGCTCCTCAGCTTTCCTGTACCCAGCCCTGCTTGACCAGGTTCCAGACCGAGACCCGGGTGCTCCATGGCCACTGCATCTGCCCCCTTCCTGTCAACTCCCCGTCCCTCTGGTCTGTCAGCCTCCATTGAGTGCTGGCTGCATGCAGGGCCCAGCGCTGGGCCCTGGCAGCCGGAGGGGAGAGGCCTGTCCATCCTTTTTTTGGAGCCAGAGTGGCTGCAAGCTGGCTCTGTGGCCTCAGCCCTGGCCAGGGGCAGGCAGGGGGTGGGTTGGGGTCAGGTCCTGACCCTGCAGTGTGCCTCTGGTGATGACCACAGGGACTGGGAGGGACAGTGAAGTCATGTGCAGGTGGAGCTGGGGTTGGCAGCCCTCAGGGAGGTGCAGGGCTGGAAGGGCTGCTGCCTGTGGGGCCGTGGACCGTGGGGGGGTTCTGGAGGGTAGAGGAGAATCCACCTCCCAGTGTCCTCAAAGGCCTGGCGAAGGAGGTGGGACATTGCCAACGTCCCCAAGCATGTCTCCCTGTGCATGCCGTTCCCTGCACCTGGAACACCCTCCGCATCCCTGCCTGGCAGACTCCTGTCCTCCCCGCAAGGTCCCGCACAGGGCTGGCTTCTCTGTGAGGCAGAAGGACACAGAGGTGCCGTGTCAGTTGTCCCCACCCCATTCCCTCCCGCTGATCCTTTCTCTGGCCCTGCCAGGACAGTAGTGATGGGGAGGGGGTGTCCATTTTGCAGATGAGGAAACTGAGGCTCAGGGTTGTGAAGGCCCTTACCCAGGGCCACATGGCTACCAAGTCACAGGCCAGGCGAGGACCTTGTGACACTCTCCCTCTCCAGGTCTCTGTCCTGGTGGGGGGTTTCCTTCTCTCCTCCCTGCCCTGGTACCTCAGAGTCCAAGTCCTTTTCTGGTTTTGGTTTTGGTCTTGGTGGTTCTGGAAACTGAGCCCCGGACCCTGCCCAGGCCCTGCAGCCACTGCGCTCTGCCCCAGCCCAGGTCCCAGTGTGGTTCCATTCTCTGGTTGTCACCAGTTGTTTGAATCTGCTTCCTCCCAGAAGTCCTCCAGGGTGCCCAGAGTGCCGGGGCAGGGCGCACCATCAGGGTTAACGCTTACGCTGCGCTCTGTGCGAGCCGAGCCACTCGCAGAGCGACCTAAGGTGCTACATATTTTATTTATGTAGCACTGCAGCCCTGAGAGGTGGGAACTCCTGTTTGCTCCATCTTTCAGATGAGAAAACTGAGGCCAGAGAGGTGAAATGACTTGCCCAAGGTCACATAGCTGGTAGAGGCAGAGCTGGGCCGAGAGGCCGGCTCTCCAGCTCAGGGTCCTTGTAGGAGGGTCCCAGTGCAGCACACAGAGCCCAGCAGCCCTGGGGACAGGATGCCCAGACAGGGTCCTCGCCAGGCGTTTCAGGGGGTCACAGCTGGAACCCAGGTGTGCAGGCAGATAGGCCGGGACCTTGAGTCTGCCTCTTTGATCAGGGCCACAGGGCAGTCCCCACTCTTCCCATGACTGGCCCCTGCCCTCTCTTCCTCCTGCCTTCCAGGGTGGGCTGGGGGTGCTCCGCTGGGCCTGGGGCCGCCTAGAGGCCGGAAGTGGCGAAGGGTCCTCCGTGGGAAGGCCCTGGGCGTCCTGGAGGACTGGGTGCTGTGGCGGGGCTGCTTGTCGGGGCCTGCTCCTCCTTTCTACCCAGCCCCAGCCTAGAAGTGGAGGGGTACAGTGGGCGGCGTTAGAGGAAGAGGAGAGAGACAGGGGCTTGGGGCCAGTGGAAGATGGGCCGCCCAAATTCTGGGATCTCATACCTCCCCCAGGGACCGCCCGCCCGCTCACCGCTGTGGCTCAGGGGCCCTGGGATCTAGGCTGGCGGCTGAGTTTGGCGGGAGCCCTGTGGGGGGTGTGGGGGCTGGGCTGGTGTCTGGGGGGAGAGGGGACTGACCTGGGTGCTCACCGAGGCAGCTGGGCACGGGTCTTGGTGCCAAATGGCCTGGGTCTGTGTGCTGGGTGCTGTGCGGCCCTGGGTGCCAGGAGGCCCGCGGCCTGAGGCCTGACTTCCCTAGGACAGCTGAGCGCTTCCCTGGCCCCACCCCAGTGCCCGCCCTCCAGCTGGCCTCTCCTCCTGGCCCAGACACCTGGGGAAGGCGCCTCCTGACTCAGAGCCCGCATCCTCCAGAGGGGCCCGTCCGGGCCTTCCCCTTCCCACCCCCAGACCAGGCCCCAGGCCCCAGGGCTTGGAGATTTCACTGTCCTGCTGCCCCCTGCCCGGGCTCTGGCTGGCTCAGCCCTGGCTCTGTCCCTCTCAGGCTGGGCCTTGCTTAGCTGCCCAACCTGTCTGCAGACAAGTCCCAACAGCCCAAGCAAGTTAGTCACTGGTCACACTGACCTCATGTTCCATTTTCCAGAGCCACAGACTGGATCTGTAGTCCAGCTTGGCTAGACACAAGGATTAGTGTCCAACAAAGACCTGAGGCTCAGAGAGGTGAGGTCAGTTGGCTAAGGTCACACAGCTAGTGAGCAACGGTTGGGGTGTGAAGTTGCAGTGCAGGGACCCCTGGTCCAACACTTTCTCCTCTGGCGGTGTGGAAGGGGGCTTCCTGCTCCCTGATGAGGACCAGACCCCGGGAAGGCACTGACTGCAGCACAAGGCCTCAGCCTGACCCATCAGTGCTGCAGGTACTCCTGATGCCAGGCTGGGTTGCCTCCACCAGGCTGGATCCATCTGGGAAATGGGCTCCTTGGCAGAGCTAGCTCATGGCCACCCGGGCAGGTTTGAACCCCCAGACCCTTGACTTGGGAAGATAAGAATGGATGCCCCCATTTGTCAGGTGGGCCAACTGAGGCTCGGGTGGTCATTATCTCAGCGTATCCTGAGCCCAGCTTGATGCAAGGGAGGTTCTGCGTATATCATCTCCTCTTCACAGGTGAGAGAACTAAGACCCAGAGAGTGTATGCTACTTGCCCAAGGTCACACAGCAAATCCTTGTTGGAGACTGGGACCATTTTTTAAATTTAATTTAATGTTTTTTGTGGTACTGGGGATCAAACCCAGTGGCGCTCTACCCCTCGCCCTTTTTTACTTTGAGACGGTGGCCCTGGCTGGCCTTCGTTTGTGATCCTCCTGCTTCTGCCCTCTGGTAGCTGGGCGGCGGGCACGCTCCCCACACCTGGGCTGCCGCTTTGGGGTTTAGATGCTTCTGAGAGCAGGGAGGCCCCGCAGGGAGGCCCCGCGCCCAGAGAGCTAGTCAGCACCTGCTCTGGCTGAGGCCCTGTGACCTCCTCAGAGGGCGGCAGGACTTTCCCAGCCTCCAGAGGAGGAAGTGGAGACCCGGGAGGTGAAGCGCAGGGCCGAGGTCACCCGCCAGTGCCCAGGGCCGCCGACTGGAGCTGACCTTCTCAGACACCACCGGGGGCAGGGCCAGCCGAGGCCCTTGAGGCCCGCAGCAAAACTGTCGTGCTTTCTGTCCCTGCGCCTCACGAAGAAGCCCCCAAACCTGCTGTGAACCCCAAGTTCCTGTGTGGGTCATGGCTAGGAGCCAGGGCTCTTCTTGCTGCAGGCAGGTGGACCCTACCGCTTCTGGGGCCTGCTTGACTGGCACTGCTTCCCGCCAGCCTTCCCCTCGGCTGGGCACCCGGGGATCCCGGGATTGGGTCTCTGGCCTCGTTTTGTAGCCTCAGACCTAGGCCTTGGGTGTTGGCCCAGTCTGGTACGTCCCGTCCCCTGGCCCCATCCTGCAGCCGCCTCCTGTGCCTTCCGCTGGCTTCTCCGAGGCCCCGCGAGGCTGAGGGGCCTGCTGCTCTGGCCGTGGGCACTCCGGGGCCCTTGTTTTCACCTTTGTTCTGCCATTGATTTGCTGTGTGGCTTGGGTATGTCATTGCCCTCTCTGTGCTCGTTCTCCCCACTGGAGAGACTTTGGACTGGAGGAGCTCGACTCTTCCCCGTGACCTGAGTTTTTGTAGCTTTGAACAACAAGTCCTTGCCCCTCTCTGTGCCTCAGTTTCCCCAACTTTACAAAGAAAGTGCTGGTCTGTTCTCTCCCAGGCAGGTGTCTCTGAGCCCTGGTTTCCTCAGCTGGGGGTTGGGGCCTTGCCTTCCTTCCTCGAGGGTGGCTTTGAGGGTCCAGCGGGGAAAGAAGAGTGCAGGTGCCCGCAGATGGGTGCACGGGGTGGCGGGGCCCAATGGCCTCTTCCCCGAGGTGGCCTTGAGCCGAGGGCACAGTCACGTGGCAGACTCGGGGCCACAAGCCCAGCCACACCCCGTCTCTCTCCATGCAGAAGGGACCCCGCACACTCTCGCCCAGCCTCAGCCCACCCAGTGAGCCCGGGCTGCGGGTGCTCACCTGTCCTCTGCGGCCTGGGGAGCTCCCTGCTTTCCCCTGGCCTCAGCTGAAGACTATGGCCGGGCGCGGGAGGGACCAGGGCTCCGGCTGGCTCAGGTGGCCACCGTGTGGCGGCAGGCAAGGCCCTTTCTGTAGGCCCAGGCCAGGGCCATGTGTCGTGAGGCCCAGGGCCGCCCTGGAGGGGGGCCCGAGGAGCTGTCCAGCCCCTGCAGCCCCCAGGAGCCCCTCATCCGGTGTCGGGCGAGGCCTTTGCTCTGGCCTCCTCTTCCCACCTGCTCCGCGGGCTGGTCGGGTGGCCCGCTCCCAGGCTGTCCTGCCCACTGGCCTTTCCTCACTCCCGTGGACCCGCTCCCTGTCCCCGTTGGTTGCTTTGGACGTGAGGCCTCTGTGGCTGCCCTGTCCCTGTGCCCAGCACCGCTGGCTCTCCTGCTGCCCGCTCTCTGCCTCTCTGCCTCTCACCACCCCCGTCTCTGCCTCTTCTCTCCCGTTGGGCTCCCGCTTGTTCCTCCCTCCTCTGTCTCTGGACCCCGCTCCAGCCAGACCTGGTTCACATTCAGATGGCTGCAAAGGTACTCGCGCCCCTGCCCTGCCCGGCCCCACCTCGCCGGGCACTCTTCCTGCCTGTCCCTCTCCCGTCCTCCCCTCCTTCTCATGGGCCACCTTGTCCTCCCACCTGACTCTCTGTGACTACGGCAAGTCCCCACCCCTCTGGCCTCCGTTTCCCCCTGTGTGTGGATGAGCTGCAGGAGGAGGCCTGCGGTTCCCAGGAGGACCCTGAGCTGTGGCCTGGGATGGCAGCAGAGGCAAGCCTTGCTCTAGCTTGCGGGGCCGGAGCCTAGATGGTGCCCAGGCCCCAGAAGGGCCACCCATTGCCTCCATGCAGGGCTCACCAGCTTCCAGGATTGGGCTTCTGAGTCGTAGGCTGGGGATCTCTGAAGGTCTTCTCTCCGTAACAGTGTCACCTGCCCAGAGTCAGGGTGCGCCCTCCCCGCAGCCCTTGGCGCTGGAGGTGGCTGGGTACTGAAAGGAACTGCTCCCCTCCTGCCCCAGGACCTGCCTGGCCTGGGCCGAAGGCTGGCTGAGCTCCGTCCTGTCCGGCTTGGACGAAGCTCCCTGAGCCAGCTTTGGCAGTGGAGGCCGGGAGCCCGGCCAGCTCCAGCTGGTGCGCTTGGGCACGCGGGGTGGGCCCCGCCTCCTGGTGCCTCCTGCTGCGGCGGCACCTGGTTAGGGCAGGCCCCTGGGCTCACCTGATGATGGCCCCTTCTTCTTTGCTCCCTCCTCCCCTTGCTCAGAGAGGGAGACTGGTGGCTGGCCCACTCGCTCAGCACGGGACAGACCGGCTACATCCCCAGCAACTACGTGGCGCCTTCCGACTCCATCCAGGCTGAGGAGTGAGTATGGCCTCTGCCCTGCCGGCCTCTGCAGCTGGCCTGCTCCTGATCCCACCTCTGGGCTCAGCCTCATTCCACGTGGCCCAGCCACGTCTAGGAGGGGCCCCGTGGGTGGCAGAAGTCTGGGTCCTCAACACCGCCCCCGTCCCTCCCACCCAGATGGTATTTTGGCAAGATCACCAGGCGGGAGTCGGAGCGGCTGCTGCTCAACACGGAGAACCCAAGGGGGACCTTCCTGGTGCGAGAGAGCGAGACCACGAAAGGTAGGCGGCCTCCCCTGGGCGGCGGGCACCGAGCTCCTGCAGGTCGTTTGGGCCAGTGCTGCCAAACGAATAGGAGCTGGGTACGACGCAGGGTGCAGGTCAGGGAAGTGTACGGGAGGAATACTGAGTCTCGTCTGGGGGTTAGTGAGATGAGGCTCGGCCTCTCTGGCCTCTGTTTCTCAGATGAGGAGGGGGTGGAGTGTTAGGAGGTCGTGTCACACTCCTTCCCAGCCTAGGTGCCCCTGCAGTGCCCCTCTTCTCCCCTCCAGGCCCCTGGGGCTGCGCCCTCCCCCACGGCCCTGGCCCCTCCCCCCTCCAGCCCTCCCCCACTAGAGAGTGAAGATCGCCCCCCTTCGCCTTCCTTCGCCCCCCTTCTCTCCAGTCCCTCGGAAAGTGGGTTGCAGGAGCCCTGTCACCATGGCAACCTAGCTGGGCTGCTTCCTGTGGGCCTGGGGCTCAGCGGGGAGCGGGAAAGCGGAGCATCAGGTCCTGGTGCGAGCCTGTGTGGTTAGGATCAGTGGTTGGTGGCGCTGTGCGCCCCTCTAGGCAGGAGAGGGGCAGGACTGAGTTTCTCTTCCTGGGAGTGAGCTGTGGTGGTTTGTCCTGTGCCTGGGCCCTGGGGAGCACGGGCCAATGTGAGCACGGGGCCGCTGGGCAGGGCGTTCTGGGTCCTGCCCGTGTGGCCAGGGCTGGCTTTAGCTTCAGGCCTGAGGCTTCTGTGTGCGCACAGCCTGGGCCACGTGCAGAAGCCACAGCTGCCCCCAGCTGTCTCTGGACCCTCAGGTGTGGTTGGGGTCCCAGCTCTGTGCCTGAGGCAGGGGTGGCTGGAGGCTGCTCATTTTTCCTCTCTGGGCCTGACTTTTTCTTCTGTAGCTGGGACTCTGGTCTCTACCTGAGGACTGTCCAGGGGAGGCCTGTGGGCCATGGGGACTGGCTGCTCCTGAGTCCCACCTCTGGGGCTCAGCCTCATTCCTCGAGGCCACCTCCAGCATCCCCTGGCTCGGTTAGGGGCTCCTGGCCAGGTCTGCAGGCGGAGGAAGCTGTTTTCTAGGAGGGGATGGAGGGGCCACCAGCTGTGGCCACCACACCCAACCCAAGGTCTCCCGCCCAGGGCTGCTGCCGCCTTGGCCAGTGTCACTTGCCCAGAGTCAGGGTGCGCACCTGCCCCCGTGCCAGCCAAGAGTGGTGTTCAGGAAGCAGCAAGGGCTGCAGACAAAGCCCTATGTGCAGACTGGAGTGTGGCACCAGGCCAGGGACACACAGCCATGTGGGCAGCCCGGGCTCCTGGCAAACACGTACTGAGTGCCTACTGTGTGCCAGGCCTCCTTATGTGGCCTCGCTGGATCTTCCCAGTAACCCTGAGTAGAGGAGGAAGGTGAGGTCCAGAGGGGTGAGCCACTGTCAAGGTCACCCAGCTAGGGTGCATGCCCAGGACTGATGTCTTGCCAGGGCTACGGTTCGGGGTGGGCCTCTTCTGCTCAGGTGTCCCTTGCTTGTCCCGGCCTCTGTGGCTACTCCAGAGCTCAGTGAGCTCTGTGCTAGGGTCTCACCCACCCGCCTCTCTTCCCTCCAGCGTCAGGCAGGCACGGCACCCGGCCCCGGGCAGTGCTCAGTGCCTGGGCTCTGAGGGGGTGGCATGGTGGTCACGGCCCCTCTCCCTCCGGCCCCGCCCGTAGGTGCCTACTGCCTCTCCGTGTCCGACTTTGACAACGCCAAGGGCCTCAACGTGAAGCACTACAAGATCCGCAAGCTGGACAGCGGGGGCTTCTACATCACCTCCCGCACCCAGTTCAACAGCCTGCAGCAGCTGGTGGCCTACTACTCCAGTGCGCCCCTCCCCTCCCCTCCCCCTCCCCCCCACTGCAGCTGCCCGGTGAGGAGGGGGCTGCCTGAGTGAGGCTGGTGTAGAACTGCGCTCTGCAGCTCCAGGACCGGTCTGAACCGGTTACTGGGGGAGGGAGAGGGGGCTGCCACATTGATGGCAGCAGGAGGGAGGGGAGAGTGTAGAGGGAGCAGGAGGCAGGGTGTCCCATGGCCACCCATCTGGATGACGGGACTGTGTGTTGGGTGACCCTGTGTGGGGCGATCCGCTGCCCACTTGAGCCTCCTCCTCTCTCACCTGGGCCTCCCACATTCCGCTGTAGGGGACGCTGTTCTCTAGGTCAGCCCCTGGGGCACTACCCTGTGGTCTTAGAATAGTGACAGCAGGTGCGCAGGTCTCCCGGCCTCCACCTGCAGCTGTGGGCTCTGAGTGGCTGCTCCAGCCCTCTGGGGGATGCCCACCTGGTCCTGCTGCGGACCCGCCCATAGCCACCTCCCCTGGGGTCTGTGCACAGCTCACCTGCCTCCTTGCCCACAGCACAGCGCTCCCGTCCCCTTGGTGGTTCTGGGTGGAGACCAAGGGCCCTGGTCCCTCTAGGCCTTGAGCTGCAGCAGGTTCCCCACACTCTTCCCCTCTGGGTCCCTGGCACCCTCACCTCTGGTGGGTGGGTGAAGGAGTGCCCGCGAGCAGGTGTAGGGCGCGTGGCCGCGCAGGCTGGGCGTGTGCGCAGGCTGGGTCCTCTCTCCAAGGGCACTCTGCATGTCCCCTGCCCTCTGTGCGTGTGATAAGTAAGGCCACATACACTGGGGACCCGGAGGCCCCAGGGAGACACCTGAGCTCCACTCTCTCTGTCTTCAGAACATGCAGACGGCCTGTGCCACCGCCTCACCACCGTGTGCCCCACGTCCAAGCCGCAGACCCAGGGCCTGGCCAAGGACGCCTGGGAGATCCCCCGGGAGTCGCTGCGGCTGGAGGTCAAGCTGGGCCAGGGCTGCTTCGGGGAGGTGTGGATGGGTAAGGAAAGCTGCGTGCGTGAGAGCAAGGCCCCCGGTGGAGGTCGCCCCGGGACCAGGCAGGTGTCCATTCTGTGTGGCTGCCTGGGTGCCCTTTTCTTCAGTGGCCTCTGAACCACATGGAGCTCTGCCAGTGGTGGACATCACCCAGCTGGGGTGCAGCCCTGAGTGCTGGGCTCCATATGAGCCGGACAGGGCAGACTCCCTGCGGCCCTCCCTCTAAAGACCCGGCGCCTGTCTACCAAGAGCTGCTCAGGGCTGGACGCTGGTCTTCCCAGAGACCCCCTTGTGCCTGGGCTGGGTGGTCTCACTGTGAGCCTCAGTGTGTCTGGGCCCATCGCAGGGGCTGTGTGGGAACCCCGGCCCTGGCCTGGCCGCGCGTTAGCTCTCAGCCATGCGAAGAGAAAGTCCCGCTGGCCACGGGAGGGCCGGGAAGCCAAGGGCTTGGCATGTTCTGGGCTGTTAGCAATTTCCTGTCTAACCTGGTGTCTAACCTGGAGACGCGGCAAGATCGTCCTTGAGATGAGCCCCACGCAGCCCGAGGGGACCAGGCCCCTCTCCTGCCCACCAGCGTCTGCACCCAGGAGCGCAGAGCGGGGGCTGGGCCAGGTCTCCTGGCCTGTGGCTTCAGGCCCCTGTCAGGTGGTCTCATCAGGCTGACAGGACATCACTTGGTCCCTCTCTGCTCTCCTCTCTTCTGAGGGTGGCTGGAGGCAACAGAGGCCCCATTCAGAGGCCTGGAGGCTGGAGGCCAGGTCTGGGGAGGGGAGGCCGTGAGCTGCAGGAGCGCGAAGGGAAGCTGCTCCCAGGCTCAGACCCACGAGGAGCAGCTGAGGAAGCCCTGGGTCCCCCAGCGTCCACGGTGACAGGGAAACTGTCCCAGCCTGCCATGTGGTGTCTGTGGAGGCTCCCCCCCTCCCTGGTGCGCCAGGTAGACGCAGGAAGTGCTGTGAGCTGCTCGCAGGTGGCCTGTGCAGGAGGGCCACAGACTCGGCCGACTGGGACCCAGCCTGGTGACAGAATGGGCCAAAGCCACTTATCAAGTAGCCTCAAGCCCCACGGGGCAAGAACCCCACTGGAGCCCTGGAGCACAGCCCCCACAGCCCTCAGCGGGCGGTGGCCTGCCGAGCAGCGGGGTGGCCAGACCCCCGGCGACAGCTGCTCTTACTTGAACCGGTGCCAGAGTCCTTTCTTCCTCGTACTGGCCCTGCGGAGCGCTCTCTGTCCTCGTGCCCATTTCATACGTGGGAACACCGAGGCTCGGAAGGCGCTGGCCTGCCACACAGCGGGGAGGCGCCCGGCAGGCAGATCCCGTTCCCATGCCACCTGACTGGGGCCTCCGCTGAGGCAGCCCGTGTCCCTCCCCCACAGGAACCTGGAACGGCACCACCAGGGTGGCCATCAAGACCCTGAAGCCGGGCACCATGTCCCCAGAGGCCTTCCTGCAGGAGGCCCAGGTCATGAAGAAGCTGCGGCACGAGAAGCTGGTGCAGCTGTACGCCGTGGTGTCGGAGGAGCCCATCTACATCGTCACGGAGTACATGAGCAAGGGTGAGCCGCGGCAGCCGAGGGGGGCCGCCCCCACTTAGGGGCCTCTGCACAGGTGAAGGCGCAGACCCCAGTCCCCCTGTCAGGGAAGGTCCCCAGTTGGCCCTCTCCCGTCTCGGTTTGTTTGGGTGATTTAGCTCCACGCGTCGCTCGCGGGTGTTCCAAAGCTGTTTGCTGTCCTTGGGCTAAAAGAGCTCCTGGCCCCCAGCTGACCCAGGCCCAGGCAAGTCCCTGGCTTGAACTCGGCCACTTTGCTGCTGTTGTTGGTCCTGGGGTTGAAACCAGGCCTCGCCCATGCAGACACTCTGCCGCTGAACCACACCCTCAGCCCCCCTTTCTTTGAAAAATGCTATTTTGAGACAGGATCTCACTACGTTGCTGAGGCTGGCCTCGAGCTTGCGATCCTCCTGCCTCAGCCTCCTGAGTAGCTGGGATTACAGGCCAGTGCAGTTTCACAGGGATTCTCTACGCCCCTTTCCACAGCCTGAGCGTCTCCATCGCCCCGAAGTTCCCATTCCCCTTTGGCAGATGATGCCCTCGGGCCCTAAGTCCAGGTGACCACTGTCTGCTTTCTGTCGTGGTGGGCTTGTGTGGATTGGGGAACTTCACATGAGTCCCCTTGACCTCGCAGAGTCGCCCTACTGTGCACCCTTTCCTATCACCAGGCAGGTCCCACTGTGTGTGTGACTGCAGTCTCCCCACCTATAGTGGGCGGGGCCTCCCTGCCTGTCCTGCTTGCTTTCTGAGTGACAGGCGTGAGTGACACTTACCCAGAAACAGGGCCATGCAGCACCTGCTGTGCTGGTCACAGCAAGGCCAGCAGCCCGGGACAGGGCCTGGGAATCGCAGCTTCTTGGTGCAGGGTGGGAGCGCAGGGCTACAGCTTGTTTCTCTGTTCAGGGAGTTTGCTGGACTTCCTCAAGGGGGAGACGGGCAAGTACCTGCGCCTGCCACAGCTGGTGGACATGGCCGCTCAGGTGAGTTGGCCGATCCCGCCTCCCACAGCCGGGGCCCTACCTTCCAGCTCCCAGACCTGCCAGGGCCACTCCAGCCTCCTGAGCGCCCCCTCTGGGAGGCCTGCCTGGAGTGCTGCACACTCTCCTCTCCCCACGTTGCTGGAACCACCCACAGGTGCAGCGAGTGGTGGTTCTGGACAGAGAACCTTACCTGGGCATCAGGAACCACTGACTGACCATGAGACCTCAGTTTCCTTCTCTGTTACGGTCATTTAGTCACTCAACAAACATGCATTACTGCTTGCTGTGGGTGGAGCCCACAGCCACTTTTTCATTTGCTCCTGATCAGAGTCAGGAGAATGAGATTAGCTGTTGTTCCCGCTTGAGACTGAAGCTCAGAGAGGCACCTTGGAGAGCAGGCAGGAGCTGGCCTGCGTCTGTGTTCCTGGTCACCCCACTGCCCAGCTGCCTCTGTCATGTGGCCCCTTTGCCTGGAGCCCCTCCCCCTGCTAGCTCGGTCCTGCCTTTTACGGCAGCAGCGATTCCTGCAGCCTTTGTGGGGAGGGCAGGGAGGGGCTCCTCCCTGGGATGGCTGCGTCCTGGACGTGTCCTGGGACCCTGGGAGGGCTGAGGTGGCTGCTGAGCCAGCTCGGCTCTGCCTGCAGATCGCCTCGGGCATGGCATACGTGGAGCGGATGAACTACGTGCACCGGGACCTCCGCGCCGCTAACATCCTGGTCGGGGAGAACCTGGTGTGCAAGGTGGCCGACTTCGGGCTGGCCCGGCTCATCGAGGACAACGAATACACGGCCCGGCAAGGTGAGCAGGCTGCGCTCCGCCTCTGAGCCTCGGTCTCCTCATCTGGGGGCCTCGGGGGCAGGGTGCTCGGGCAGCTCCCTGACCTTCTCCCGCCCGCAGGGGCCAAATTCCCCATCAAGTGGACGGCTCCAGAAGCCGCCCTCTACGGCCGGTTCACCATCAAGTCAGATGTGTGGTCCTTTGGAATCTTGCTGACGGAGCTCACGACAAAGGGACGAGTGCCCTACCCTGGTGAGAAGCGTCCCCGAATCCCTGGACCCTGGTGGCCTGGGGCAGCCCCACTCCCTCCCAGCGGCTTGCCCAGTGTGTAACAAAAAGTGAGCAGCTGGCCTTAGGTTCTCCAGGGCCTGGGCTCCACCTTGGGGACAGGGCCTCTCGTCCCCGCCTGCCCTAGGCGGAGCTCTCCTGTCCCCATCATCTTCTCCCGCCCCACTTCCTGCCTGGAGCCGGGCTCCTCATGCCCCCTCTGCCCCCAGGGATGGTGAATCGCGAGGTGCTGGATCAAGTCGAGCGGGGCTACCGGATGCCCTGCCCGCCCGAGTGTCCCGAGTCCCTGCACGACCTCATGTGCCAGTGCTGGCGGAAGGAGCCCGAGGAGCGGCCCACCTTTGAGTACCTGCAGGCCTTCCTGGAGGACTACTTCACGTCCACGGAGCCCCAGTACCAGCCCGGGGAGAACCTATAGGAGCAGGCGGGCCAGACTGTTCTCGGCTCCAGCCCTGGGCAGCGGCCCGTGCGTGCGGGGCCTGGCCTCCTCTGCCGCCCGCTGCTGCTCTCCTGCGGGGCTGACGGCCAGGGTCAAGGCTGCTCTGGCTCTGGGGCCACAGAAGGGCTTTGGGACGTGGTGCACCCGTGAGGACGGGCCCAGAGCCGGCACAGTGACTGTCCCAGGGCCTGCCCTGGCCACCGCCTCCTCTCCACTGTCCCTCCTCTGCCCATCCCTGGAGGAGACGCCGGGGAGAAGGGCTGGGGCTGGGCGCCGTCTTCCCAGCCTCAACCTGCCGCTCGCCTGGTTCTGTCCCTCCCCTGAGGCCCCGGCCCATCCCCACAGCTGGCCAAAGAGCCTTTCCAAAGAGGAGCGGTGGCCCTCAGCCTCCCGCCGCCCGCCCCTCGCCATCTCTTTCTGAAACGCGGGTGGAGGTTGCTGGCCCAGGGCCCCCTGCTCCAGCCCAGCGTGACCCAGCCCTGCCCCGTCCACCCCAGGGCCCTTGGAGATCTTCCGTCCCCTTCTCCCGTCTTACCTTGGGAAAGCAGAGTCCGAGAGGATGTGACTTGCCCAGATGCCAGAGCACTTGAGGGATGGCACCTGGTGCTCCCCTGTCTTCCTTGGGAACGAGACTTGTCCTCAGAGGCACTAGGGACAGACTAGAGCAGCCCAGGGGACAAGGGGCCAGGACGGGTTAGAGAGGGCAAAGGCCTGTCTGGGGGTGGGGAGAACGGAGGTGGAGGCGGAGGTGGAGGCCAGGCTGAGCCGGGAGGGAAGGAGCGGCCACAGGGGAGGGTGTGGGGGCTTCCGTCAGCCCCCGAGTGGTCTGGTGCCTGGAGCCACCAGCCATGACAGGGCATTGCTCCCGGGTTCCAGAGGCAAGGGAGAGCTAAGGCTGAGGCTCTGGGCGGGCCTCCGCAGGGAACCCCGGGCCTCCTTCCCAGTTTGTCCTGAACATTTCAACGTGGTACCCGCTCTCCTCCCAAGCTGGCACCCTGAACTCTCGAGTAGGGCGAGGAGTGCCTTGGCCAGGGTCGGAGAGGGCGGGCCCGGAGGGGCTGTGTGACCTCGGGCATCTGCTGCTTCTCTGAGCTGCGGCATCTGCCCCTCGTGTGGCCGCGGTCTCTGCAGCTGCTCAGCCCTGTCCACCCCTGTGGCAGGGCACCTGTGGTGAGCCCGTCGGGAGACTTGGGGCCCTGGCTCTGCTGTTCAGGGTATGTGGTGGCTTCTCTTCCAGCCTCAGTGTGCCCATCTGTAAAGTGGGCAGCTGACGATTTGTGGCATCTTGCCAAGGGCCCCTGAGTATGTGTGTGTGCACGTGTGTGTGTCTCCATGTGTGTCCATATTTAACATGTAAAAAATGCCCCCTCTCTGTCCCCCGACACGTGGTCCATTCCACCCACTGTCCCCATCACAGCAATAACGTCCCCGCTGCCAGGGGCTCTTGAGCCAGCCAGGCCCTGGCAGGGGGGAAGGAGGCACCTGCCTAGGAAATTCCGACTTTTCCTTCTACACATGTCCATCTCCCAGGTCTCTTCCTGTCCATCCCAGTCGAACCTGGGCCCGCCCACCCCTGCGCTCCCCATCACTCCTCCAGCTGCCCAAGGCCCTGGGTGTAAGGCGTCTTCATACTGTCCTATTTTTTTTAAACAGTGTTTTGTAGATTTCAGATGACTATGCAGAGGCCTCGGGGACCCCTGGCTCTGGGCAGGGCCTGGGGGTCCCACATTCCATGGCCCAGGCTTGGGGGGGGGCGGGGGGGCCTAGAATTGGTTGTAAATACTTTGCATATTGTCTGATTAAACACAAAGAGACCTCAGAACGTGGCTGCGGGTTTATTGAACATCTACTGTGTGTGGAGAGTGGGTGGGGGCAGCTGCAGTCAGAGGGGCCTTTGTCCCAGTAATGCTGGTGGCTGGAGGGCAGTAGGCCACAGGGACAGGATCCGATGGGGATGGCCGCGGGGGCTGTGTGTGCAGTCTGCACCTGTGTTGGGGAGTCACACTGGGAGGAGCGCCAGGCCAAGCCCAGGACCCCAAAGACTGGGAGGTTCTGGACTTGGATGCCTGGCGGTGGTGGCAGCAGACTCTGGGGACTGGGTGGGGCCAGGGGGGCTGCCAGGCCTGAGTGGAGTGGGTGCTGCTGTGTAGGTGGCGATCCTGAGATGAGGCTGTGCCCAGTTCCTGTGTCCCTGGGGGTGCCGGGTGGGGGTGGTCTGTGACGGACCCGAGCACTGGCCCTGAAGGAAGTTCGAAGACCCCCAAAGTCCATCCCGTGGAGGTGATCTGCCACCGCCCGTGGAAGGACCCTCGTCTTACATCAGACGTCGCCTGTGTGGGCGAGTCTCCTGTGGCCCCAGAGTTGGAGCAGGCTGAGCTCTCTGACCACGGTGGGTGCATCCTGGTTCCTGCTGTCCCCAACCCTCTCCTCTCCTGGGTTTTCACCCCCAGAGCTGGTGAACACTGGATACTGCTCAGTTCAGGGTTAATTTCACGAACAAATGCCATTGGGTCCAGGTCAGAATGGACCCCTGGAGACCCCATGGGCTTGCGGGGGCAGGGGTGGGGCATGGGTAGGGGTCTATGATGTGTGTCCTCTGTGAAGTCAGAAGGTGTGACCCATGTGCTCGGGCATCACCGACAAGGCACAGAGAGGGGAAGGCAAGCGATGTCCACCCTGCTGTGGCCACCAGGGCCACCGCCTCTGGCCCCTCGGCTCTTCCTTCAGCCCTGTCCCGTTTCCCACCACTTGAGGACCTGGACCTGTGCTCCCCGCTCCCCTTCTGCCTTCAGTGAGTTTTCGCTATTATTCTGCATGCAGTTCTTTTGAGAAAA
The DNA here is from genome assembly GCF_052094955.1 of Ictidomys tridecemlineatus. Taxonomy (NCBI): domain Eukaryota; kingdom Metazoa; phylum Chordata; class Mammalia; order Rodentia; family Sciuridae; genus Ictidomys; species Ictidomys tridecemlineatus. The sequence goes on from NC_135481.1 coordinate 180,305,776, forward strand.
ATAAAATATATTTTCCTCCATGACAAAAATAATCTGTGTCCCTTTTGTCAGAGGAGGAAAGACTCACCGTCCAACCACGATGGCTGACGCGCCCTCCTGCCTGGAGGGTGGTGGGCGCGCTCCTGGGCCCCAGCGCGGGCCTCTCTGGTCTCCCGTCTGAGCTTCTCCTGGTGGCTGCCCCGGGCTTTCTCCTCCCTCCCTGCCCCCCCTCCTTACGAAATTCTCTTGACCAGACCTTGCACGGGGTGCATCTGCCTGTGCACACTCAGGCACACACGCACGCTCCCACGGCCTGCATTTTCTCTCCTCTGCCTTCCTTTCCTGTTTTTCTCTCATGGGTTCCAGAAAGCTGTGGTTTGCAGGGAGAAGAAGGCTTGGACAGAGGCTGGCTGGGACAGGAAGGGTGGGGACAGGAGGGAAAGAGATCAGGGACCTGGCGGAGCCTGGAGTTGGAGCAGGCTGAGCTCTCTGACCACGGTGGGTGCATCCTGGTTCCTGCTGTCCCCAACCCTCTCCTCTCCTGGGTTTTCACCCCCAGAGCTGGGACTCTGCCCCACGAGCATGTCTCCTGGATCCTGGACCAGTGTCCACGTGTGTGTCAGCCTCTGCCTTCCTCTTGCAATGGTCTTTTTGAATGTCCATTTCTTTCCCTGATTGTCCCGGTTGGGGTGGGTGTGTGTGCGCACGCTGATGTGGCTGAATTCCTGAGCCAGAGGGTCTGTCTCCCTGTCTCTCCCTCCCCTCTCCTGCGGCTTACACGTGTGTGTGTGTGCAGGCGCCCACCTGCTTTCCCCCATCCCTGGGGGTCCTGGGGTGTTCTGCTTCCCATGGCCCATGCTCCCTGCAGCCTCGTCTCAATGCAGCCTCCGCCTCAGGGCTGCCTCCAGGAGGATTTCCCTGCAGCACCCCCAGGCGTCCCGCCTGCAGCCCACCGGAGTCCCTAAACTCCTGTGCCCTCTGCAGAGGCAGCGCTGTTCCCCTCTGGTGCTGGGCGCAGGCCTTGGGGGCTGGGGCTCTGCTGTGGCCCTTCACTCCCCCCCTTCCCCCGCTGCCTGCTGGGTTCTTTGTCCCCCGCCCCAGGCACTTGAGGCTCCTGCAGCTGCCCAGCGCTCCCTGCTCCTGCCTGCTGCCCTGCGCCGGGCTCCTGCTCCCAGACGTCTCTCGTTTTTTCAGCCTGGTCCCTTTCCGTGTCCCCTGGTCTCCAGTGTTCCCTGTGATGGCATCTGTCCTAACCTCGGCCCAGGCTGGCACCCAGACAGAGCCCTGTTCTGACTTTTGCAAAATTGTATTTTATGACAACATTGATAAAAAGGGGGCCGTGTCACTATTATGTATTGAGACATTTTCTAAGGGCTTGGGTGGAGCTGGGGGGCAGAGCTTGCCTGGCCCGCCTGTGCGAGGGCTGGGTTTCATCCCCAGCACTATTTTTTTTTTTAAATCTGTTTTTCCTTTGAGCCAAAGTTCATCTTTATTTTATTGTAAGAGAAAATTAAACACTTTACAGTCCCTAAAGCTCCCGTGGGCTGGAGATTTGCTGGTGCCTCTTTGGCTGGGCCCGGTCGACTGTGGATCGACTGTGGGTCCCCGTCCCCCCATGAACTGTCTCTGCCCTATGCTGGGCTTGGGACGTGCATCAAAGCCAGACGGTGTGTGTGAGTGCCTGTCCCCTCCCTCGGTCTCTGTCTCTCTGTCCATCTCTCCACTCTAGTCGCTAGCCGCTAGCCGCTCTGTCCCTTTCTTTGGTTTTGATTCCCTCAAAGCACAGGGTGGACTTGGTGTCTGTGGGGGGTTCGGCCAGTCCCTGGGCCTCCTGCCCCCTAGGCCTGAAGTGTCTCCAGAGTGTTGTCCCATTGCCCCACCCGCTGCTGCAGCTGTGTGGAGTCCCTGCCATCGCCAGGGCTTGCTTTCCTGTCACTCCGTGGTGTTCCTGCCTGCTGCGCAGCCTGTGTGCGTGCACCCGTGTCCCTGTGTGTGGCAGCGAGGCAGAGGGGCAGCCCTCCTCCCACCCCCTGTTCTCTCCCCCTTTGAGGGCAGCCTCTGCAGGGGTGTGTGTGGGCACCAGGCCCCACTTGCAGGCCCTCCACACCTCGTGCCTTATCTGGATTCTTCCCTCCCCTGCCCTCTGCTCGCTCCTTGGTCCTCAGCTCGTTCTCTCCAGCTCAGTCCCGAGGCTCCTGCTCCCTCTCACTCAGGCGCAGAGCCTTCATGGGCTTGTTCCCTCGCTGGCTCTGCGTCCTTCCCTTGGCAAGCTCCACAGAGCCCCTGCTGAAGGCCCCCCTGGCTGGGGTTAGGGGTTAGGGGTGAGGAAACCAGCCAGGTCCAGCCTTCCGCAAGGCCTGAAGGACAGGTGGGAGGGACAGGCAGAAAGGCCTGAGACCTCAGGAGAGTGGAGCCGGTTCTGAGCCTGTCCAGAGGGGCAGGCAGGGCCCCCTCAGCAAGCAAAGGCCAAAGGATGGGTGGGAGAAAGGAGGGGAGGAGGGCAGCAGCTCGGAGCCCCCCAGGCAGCAGAAAAGCCCGGGCAAGGGCCACAGAGTGTGAGAGAGAAAGGACAGACAGACACAGTCTCCAAGAGAGGAGGGAAGCCCACAGCTCCTGCCCTTCCTGTGGGTCTCCCACCTGTCCCCCTCCACGCTGGGGCTTCACCTGGCTTTGCCCTGGGCATCCTGCTTCTCTTTGTGAGTGTGCACGTGTGTGTGATTTCTTGGGTCTGGACCCCCGTTCTCCTTCCTGCACCTTGAGCTCCCCCACTCCTCTCCTGTGGTCCAGGCGCGCGTGTGTGTGTGTGTGTGTGTGTGTGTGTGTGTGTGTGTGTTTGTGTTGCACTGTGTGATGTTCTGTGGCCGCCGTGCGCCTGCCCGGGGTGTGTGTGACTGGTGTGCACTGGAGCACAGTATGTGCAGCCGGTGTCTGTGGCACAGGGTCCCTTACTGTGGTCTGAATCCAGCAGGGCTGTGCCGAGGGTCCCCCACGTCACTAGGACACTGTCCTCTTTCTTTCATTCTCTGCGGGTCCCTTCGTTCAATCCGAATCCCGTTCCTAAGAGGAGGCCTGGGTGGCTGGGCGCTGCTCTCTCGTCCCCTCTGTCTTCCTGTCTCTTTCTCTTTCCTTTTGTTCCTTTTTGTCTGTTTCTTTGTTTCTTTCTGTTTCAGCCTCTGGGTTTCTAAGGGGCCGCGCTCAGGCATTAATTAGCTTCCGTTAGGATGTGATTGTGCTGTGCACGTGTGTGTGTGTGTGTGTGCATGCGCGCGCACCCCCGTGTCTCTGTGTGTGTGTGTGTGTGTGCGTGTGTGTGTGCCTCCGTGTCTCTGTGTGTGTGTGTGTGTGCACGCCCCCCTGTCTCTGTGTGTGTGTGTGTGCCCTGTCTTCTCTTTCCCGCAGGCTTGGCTGTCCCTCCACCTCCCGTTCCGGTCCCCAGCCCTTGCCTGGGCCTCCCAAGGCTGTGCCAGTGCCTGCGTGGCGCGGGGCCCTGCCCTCCCGGCCTGTGGCTCTGCCCTCCAGCCTGCAGGTGTGGGGTCACTGCCGTGGGCCGGGTTGTCTTCTTCCCCCAACAGCTCTTCCTGGAACACTCATGCAGCAGCTGCCTCTGCTGGCGTGTGTGTGTGTGTGTGTGTGTGTGTGTGTGTGTGTGTGTGTGTGTGTGTGAGCCCGCCTCCCCTCCTTCCCGCCTGTACTCTCCCTGTCTCTAAGGCGCTCCTGAAGTCTGCCCTGGCTCTTGTGTGCAGCGCCCATGGACAGGCGTGTGTGTGTGTGTGTGTGTGTGTGTGTATACACGTGTGTGTGACAAGCTGTCTGACCGCAGGCCATCTCTGTCACTTTCCCGAATTCTTTGTCCCTCTCTGGGGGAGTTTCCTTTATGTTTTCTTTTGGTCAACACATGGCCAACTGCCCTGGGAGGGCGCGCGTGTGAGGGGCTGCCCTGCGCCCGCTCTGCCCTCCTCCTCCCGCCCCAGCTTGGAGCTCCCTGGCCAGTGTCCAGTCTCTCCCCCGCCGGCCCCCAAGGTGTCTTGGGTCCCGTGGTGAGGCTCCAGGCTCCGGACTCTTCCCAGCTGCCTGTCCTGCACCCTTCAAGGCCACCCGAGGCGGTGTCTTGCTGTCCCTTCTCCCCTGCACACCTTGCCTTGCACCTCTGCCTCCAACAGGGTGCCCCGAGGGCTGGCCATTCCTCCTGGACACCTGCTGGGGCTGGCCACTCCCACCCCCTCCGGGTGGCTCCTGGGCTCTCTGGGAGCTGTCCTCTTCTGACTACATGACCTTTCTTCTTCTCTTTTCCTCAGTCCTTCCTCAGGGTTGTCCTTACCTGGGCGTCACCCTTCACCGTCACCGTGTGCCTACTCCTGTCTCCCTCTGCTGCTCCCATCTCTCACTCCCTCTTTCATCCTTTCTCTCATTTAAAAAAATCGGGTTGATGCCTCCAAGTGCCTGGATCCCAAGTGAAACCTCCGAGTCTCGCATGACTGCCTCCATTACCGGTGACACTGTTGTTTTAAGTCCCCAACTTGCCTGTTTTGTTTTTCCCCTCACTGCAGCTACACGTGACATTCTGTCTATTTGTCTTGGAACTTCCTCCGCTGCTGCTCCTCTTCTGGGCGCACTCGCTTTGTTCCTTCATTCAATCAACAATTATTGAAAGCCTCCTAGGACGCTGCTCTGTGTGTCCTGCCCCTCCCCCCCCAAACCTTATTGAATTCTGCCTCCGTCCTCTGCGTCACTGCAGGGAGAGAGCGGCACCCGGCTTGCCCACCGCCTACTCCCGCTCCCCCTCCCACCCCGCTGCCTCCTTCTCTTTCTCTCCCACTCCTGGGGGCTCATCTAGATGTTTCCAGATGAACCTGAACCTGTTTCTCGCTCCTCCCTCCCCTGCTGCTGAGGGGTGGGTGCGGGCTGGGCAGCCCCAACTCTGTCCACCTCTTCCCGCTGCCCTCCACCCCTCCTGCAAACTCTCCTTGCTCCACAAGATCCTGGTGTCTAGCCAGGATCTTGGGGCGGAGCTGCAGACTCCTACCCCCACACAGTTCCTCTCTCCCACTGCAGGAGGACCCCCGAGTCCTGCAGGCCCCCACTCGGTCTCTCCCCTCTCCATCCCAGCTGACCTCACCTCTGATCCTCCTTCTTACCCCACCCTGCTGTGCTTGGTGACCTTGCCTTGACCTTGGACAGACCCTGCTGGCCTTGTTCTGGGGCCCCCAGCCGTCCCTGATCCTCCCAGGAGCCCTCTTCCTTGCCTTCACTTCACCTGCTCTAGCTTCCAGCTGTGCTTGCCACCTCCCCGACTCTGGGCCTCACTTGGTAGAGACCACACCGACCTCTACCATGTCATTCCATAAAGCCACCAGGCATCCTGCCTCACGAGCCCACTGCCTGCTGGTACCCAGTTCAGTCCCCCAGGCTGGTCCTCACATTCCTTTCCCTTCCTTGCTCATGTCCTGTGCACATGGTCCCCAAGTAGGCCTCATCTCCCTTCCCCGCCACCTGTTGCAGGGCCTACACCGTGAGCCTCCTCCACCAGCAGCCAGGCCTTCAGCCATTGCTCACGGACACTCCCCAGCCCCACCAAGGCCCTTGCCTCTGGTCGGGGAGACCTCAAGTTGGCCAGGCTCTGGGCTCTGTCCCCCACACTCTTCCTCGTCTTCTTCACCTCACTTCTGCTGACCTGTGTCCTCCTCTCCCACCCTGGAGGTCCGCTGACGGCCCCATGGGCAGGTGCTGCGGTCTGGCTCAGGCCTGTCTGTGTGGGGGTTGGATCTCTGCCTCTGGAGGGCCAGGTTTGTGTCTGCTCTGTCTCTGCGTGTGTGGGAGTGTGAGTGTGTGTGTGTGTGCACGCACATTTGGGCATCCTGGTGCCTGGTTTGCATGTGTCTGTTTCTCGTCACCTCTGTGTGTCTGACAGCCCCGTGTCCTGACATGGGTTTCTGTCTCCACCTGGGAGGAAAGGGGTCTGCGGGCTCCTTTCTGAGCCTCTGCACCTCTTGCCTCCTGGCTTCCTGAGTGCTGGGGCCAGTCTGGGTGACTGTCTGCGCGTCATGCCTTGTCTCTCTGGGGCTCTGGAGGCATCACCAGCCTGGGCTGTCGGGCTACATGTCATCCCTGCCGTCTGGCTATCCACTCACATCTGTGTCCCCCGCCTTCTGTGCATCCCGGCTCCTGGGGGCTGTGTCGGGTTTGCGCGTCACGGTCTGTGCCTGGCGGCCTGGCAGACAGTGCGTCACACCTCGGGCCATGGCTCTGCCGAGTCTGGCCCTGGGCAGGTGGGCCCTCGAGCGTCGCTCCGCTCGCCGCCCCTCCCGCCTTCCTGGAGCCTTCTCCAGCTGCTCTCCTTTTGGCGTCAGGCCTGTGTGCGCCTCTCCGGTCGGTCCCTGGCTCCCGCTCCCCGCTCCCCGCGCCCCTCCAGTTGACTTTCTGCACCTGCTGGGTTTCTTGGGGGGACTTTCAGGGTTCACTTTTGAGCTGCCCATCCACAAACCCCGAGGGGGCGGGGCGGTCCAGGGACCCCCTTCAGCTGCCTTCTCCTCCAGGGCTGTCACAGGGGAGCCCGGCTACAGAACCAAATCCCCAGCCCTCGCCGCAACCTCTGGTTCTCTCTCTCTCTCTCTCTCTCTCTCTCTGGCTGCCACTTGCGCTAGTCAGCAGCCCCTTCCTCCCCTGTCCCCTCTCCTTCAGGGTGACTTGCAGGCGGTCCCCTCTGCTCTGTCCCCAAAGGCCTGCAGTTGAGGCCACAGTCCCTGCTCTCTCCCCTGGGTCTCCTCTCCAGCGTCCCCTCTTCTGAGAGGCCTTTCCTCCACCCTCCGCTCTCAGCCCTCACGCGCTTATCACTCTCCGCCATCAATGATCTATTGATTTGGGGCGTATTTTTGTCTGTCACACCAGTCTCTCCGCACTGTGCTGTCAGGCCCACAAGGGCAGGACTGTGTCTGTGTCCAGCCCCTGGAACGGTGCCCGGCACATAGAAGGTTCTCGCATCTGTTCACTGAGGGGACAGTTCTGTGCCGGGACTGACCAGGAGGTGGCAGGAGCGCTTCCTCTGGTCCACCTAGTTCCCGGGGAGGCCGGGGGGCTTCGCCCTTTCCTTTCCCCACCTGCCCCTGACTCCCAACTCCACTGCGACCCTGCTGAGCCACCTGCACCTGGATGGCCCTGTGCCGCCTCCTCCCTGGGGTCCCTGTCTGCCACCCCACAGCTCCCTGGGGCTTCCACTCCCAAGAAGTGCACAAGCCTGTGTCCCCATCCCATCACACGCTCACTCCCAATCCCCCACCCTCTTCCTCTCCCCAGGCCTCTGTGCCTTGGTGGCTGCTCCCGGGGCCTGCCAAGCCGGCTCCTGTGGGCCTGTTCGCTGGATTCTGTTCTCCTCCTATGTATGTGTTTAATTTTTAAAAATTTGTAATTGGGGAAAAATTCATATACCCTTGCAGTGCTGGTGATGGGTGGTGCCCCTCCCGGGCCAGCCGAGTGCTCTGCCACGGAGCTACGCGCAGCCTCTGAAGTGAGCCTCTAAGGTGAACAAGCCTGTCCACAGTGTTGTGCCACCGCGACCGCCACCGAGGTCCCCAACATTTCCATCACCCTAAAAGAAAACTCTGGACTCATCAAGCAGTCTGTTGTCCTCAGCTTGTTTTTGATGCTGTGACCAAAAGACCCGACTAGAACAATTTTAGAGGAGGAGAAGCTCGGTGGGTGCTCACAGTTTCAGAGGTCTCGGTTTATAGACGCTGTCCCCCTTGCTCTGGGCCCCGGTGCAGCAGAACATCATGGAGGAAGGACGCGGAGGTGGAAGGCAGCTCAGCACAAGGCAGTCAGGAAGTGGGGAGGCTCTGCCGTTCAGGGACAGAGTATAAGCCCCAAAGGTATGACCCCAGGGACCCACTTCCTCTAGCCACACCCTACCTGCCTGCAGTCACCACCGAGTTAATCCATTCAAGTGGACGAAGGTGCTGATGAGGGGAAGGCTCTCATGACCCAGTCATGTCACCTCTGATCGTCCCTTGCACTTTCACACACGAGCTTTGGGGGAACACCCCATATCTAAGCCATCACACAGTCACTCCCAGTTCCCCAACCCTCTCCTGTCCCTGGAACCCTGCGGCCTGCGTCTGTCTCTGGATCTATCTGTTCTAGATACCTCACTTGCCGGGGGCTGGTCCCTCATGCTGGAGGGGCCTCAGGACTCTGTACTTCTCATGGCCAACAATCTTCTCCGCACGCAGAGACCATGCTTGGGCCCAGGTGACCGTGGCTCTCTGGGGCTGGTCAAAGCTGCCCCTCACGCCCACTCCTCCTGCTGCCCTTGGCTGTCCACCTGTCCCTCACCCCATGACCTCTCCAGACACCAGCCCCTAATTCTCTCTGCCCCCATCTGTCCTTGGCTTCCTAACCCTTGGAGTCCCTCCTCCATCCCTTCCAGCCCCGGTCCCAGTGTCCACCTTCACGAGTCACCCCTCCTTGCCTCTCTAACCTCATGTCTCCTCTGCCACCCCAAACCAGTCACCAGTGCCCAGATGGCCTGCACTTCTCAGGCCCCCCATTCTTGCCCCTTAGGGTCTTGTACCTGCCAGCTCTCCTGCCTGCTATGCCCTTTCCTGACCTCCCTGGGTGCTGTGCCCTGTCCCTCT